>NW_026126407.1:48640000-49847500 GCF_943737965.1 Phodopus roborovskii | reverse complement strand
ACAGAGAGAGGCCAGGTAAGTTCAGATGGCCTGACTGTTCTCTCCTTCTCTGGCAGGGATAGAGATCCCTTTGATTGGTCAGTCCAGTTTGGTGAGCTGACTGCCAGGCCGTCTCTCTGGAACCTAAAGGCCTATTCCAACCGTTACCAAATAGAAGATATCTTTCTGAGTCCCAAGTATGTGGAGTCCTATCCCCATGACATCGCCCTGCTGAAGCTGTCATCTCCTGTCAACTACAACACTTATATCCAGCCCATATGCCTCCTGAACTCCACATTCAAGTTTGAGAACAGAACTGACTGCTGGGTGACCGGCTGGGGGGATATTGGAGAAGATGAAAGTGAGGCTGGGTACAGATTGGCTTGGGAGGGGCCCTGCCCTGTTCTTCCACACAAACCCTAGCATTTCTTCCCTGGACTCTGTAGCTCCAGTGAACCCCCTTTCCCCATCACTCAGCATTCTCTCATCTAGCTCTTAACTTCTGCTTGCGAGGACAGGAGGCAGCCCCTTCCTTCCAGACAGGGTGCAGGCTGGAACTCAGAGGTGCCAGGAGGCCAGCAGGGGCAGGATCCCATAGGGCCTACAGGATGGCTCCCACATCATTATATTTATGGTCTTTCCACATCTGCAGCAACCCCTATCAGTGAGTGACAGTAAACATGATTCTCCATGCCTGTTCCACCCACCCCAATTCTGACTGTGCACTCTCCTCACAATTCCCAGGCCATTTTCCTCCACTCTTGACTTGCCACTGAAATCCCTTTGGAGGTCCTGAGGTCATAATCAGACACCTGCCTGCAGTTCAACAGGAACCCGCCGCCAGAAGCACTGATCATAGTTTCCTCCTAACTGCCCTGGTGCCTACAGCCCCATAGCCTGGGCATGCCCTTTGTGCTGGAGTGACCCTGCTCAATGCTCCCTGAGCTGGCCCATTTCTGCAATATCCTCTAATAAGAGTAGTAGTAATAGATTCGGCACCTTTCCTTCATGTCATGTGCTTGGCACTGTTGCAGACTTGGGCACCCTGGTGCATGAAGGTGACGGTGTAATTAAAAAAGATTCATTGTATTATTTTTTTATGTGTATGAGTATTTTGCCTCCATGTTTATGTCTCAGATCCTCTGGAGCAGGAGTTACAGGTATTTCTGAGCCTCTCAGCAGTGATGGAGTTCCCACTTCAGTCCTCAGGATTGGGAAAGTGCTCCCAACCACTGAGCTACCTTTAGACCACTTCAGCCCCCTTTAAAGGGATTACATCTATTTATTTTGCTTTTAAAAACATTTATTAAAAATAAAAGGGGACACACGCATTTAACCCCAGCCTTCAGGAGGTAGAAGCAGGTGGATCTCTGTAAGTTTGAGGCCAGCCTGATCCACAAAGTGAGTTCTAGGACAGCCAGGGTTACAAAGAAAAATCTTGTCTGGAAAAACAAAACATTTATTTTATGTGTTAAGTGTTTGTATGCTTGAGTGTATGTATGTATACCACATACACACAATACCTGCAGAGGTCAGAAGAGGGCTTCTGCTCCATAGAAACTGGAGTTATAGGTGTTTGTGAGCTACCTGTGGGTGCTGGGAACTGAACCCAAGTCCTCTGCAAGAGCTGTAAGTGCTCTTAACAGCCGAGCCTTTTCTCCAGCTCTAGTTATTTTGTGTGCAGTTCGGGGAGTACAAGTTCTTGCAGTGGCTCATGTGTGAAAGTCAGAGGGTAACTTTTGAGAGATGCCCTCGCCTTTTACAGTGTGGATCTTGGGGATCAAAATCAGACTTGATGGCGAGGGCTTTACTCATTGAACATCTCACCTGTGCAACTGTATTTTTGTTATTGTTGTTGTTTTGTTTTGTTTTTCAAGACAGGGTTTCTCTGTAGCTTTGGAGCCTGTCCTGGAACTCATTCTTGTAGACCAGGCTGGTCTCAAACTCACAGAGATCCACCTGCCTCTGCCTCCCCAGTGCCGGGACTAAAGGTGTGTGCCACCCCTGCCCGGCACAACAGTATATTTTTATGTCCAGTTTATAGTCGAGGTAATTGAGAGTATTATGGCAAGTGTCCTAAGGCCCCAGAACTAGTAAAAGGAAGTGAGCATAAGGGATGTCCCCAAAGCCATGTATCTGGAATCAGCAGGGAGAATAGAGAACTCAATGCTCGATCTGCATGTTAGATAGGAGTCCATTTTCTTCTCCTAGAGGAGTGGTTGTGAGCCCACTTTGCTGCCCTCTTCCCTATGCAGAGCAGATGGCCGTGGTGGTGGGCAGCAGGGTGTGTGTTTGTCTCCTCGAGCCTTGGCTTCACTCTTATTCTTAGTGCACATGAGGTAGGTAGCAGACACTTCTGCTGGGAATATAGCTCTGTTCACCCTAGAACCGGGGGAGCTGTTTCTTTGCTATGTGCTAGCTGGGACACTTTGAACAAGACACTTGGTTGAAACTCAGTTTCCCCTTCTGTTGAATAGAATAATGAAAGCTCTGGCTTCTTAGAGATGCCTGAGATCTGATCTTAACGAGCTCTCAGCAGACAGGAGACACCCTCTGTGGCTCTTGTCATCTTTGTCATCCTTGCAGTCAGACAGTGCTTGGAGCTTAGACTCAGGGATCCAACAGATGCTCTGACAGTTCCCGAGTGCATTGTGGTAATAGGGCTCTTCCCCAGAACCCTTTTAAATTAATGTATCCTGCTTCTGTTGTATTCAAGAGGTGTTTGGGGCTTCTTGGCTCAGGCCTAAGGAAAGCCCAGAAGGAAAGGGCGTCATAGAGCTGCTACCCCTGGTCCATCCAGTCCCTGGGTTCCTCTCAGGACTTGGCCTACTCAGGCAGGACCTCATGTACATTCTACAGCCAGTCTTGGGGTGGCATTGATAGTGATCCCATCTACTGAGTCCTGTGATGTTGTTGAGTATCCGTGATGCTAGTGTGAGGCTTGCAACTAGGGACCATTGATATAGCCTCTGTCTCCACACCCTATGCCATTCCTTCCAGGAGAAGAGATGTATCTCTCTCTCTTCCATCCCCTGCACAGGTCTGCCATCTCCCTACACTCTCCAGGAAGTGCAAGTAGCTATCATCAACAACAGCATGTGCAACCACTTGTACAAGCAGTCAGACTTCCGGGTGAACATCTGGGGAGACATGGTCTGTGCTGGCAACCCTGCTGGCGGCAAGGACGCCTGCTTTGTAAGTGTCTTCTGGGCCCAGTACCCTGCCAATCCTAGCTCCAACCTCCATCTAACTGAGGTTTCACATGGTACCTCATTCAGTCTTAGGCCAACCCTGGGAGATAAGATTGTGATTCCATTTTGCAGATGAAGAAGTTGAGGCTCCACTGCTGTCAGGGCAAGGAGTTGAATGCTTTTCCAGTCTGCCAGCTCCACAGCAACCCCTTCTCCCCTGACCTCCCTCCTAGCCCCACCTGTCACCCTCCAGGCCAGGCTTACCTATGCTGCCCCTCAGGGTGACTCAGGAGGACCCTTGGTCTGCGACCAGGATACGGTGTGGTATCAGGTTGGAGTCGTGAGCTGGGGAATAGGCTGTGGTCGACCTAATCGGCCTGGAGTCTATACCAACATCAGTCATCACTACAACTGGATCCGGTCGACCATGATCAGAAATGGGATGCTGAGGCCTGACCCAGCCCCTCTACTGCTGTTCCTCACTCTGGCCTGGGCTCCCTTGATCCTGGGGCCTGCCTGAGCCCACCTGTGAAAACAAGGTCATCTGTGGGATTGGGGAGTGTTTCTTTTGTATCATGTTTGCTAATAAACATGCTAATATTTTCATAGCTTTCCTGGAACTTGGTTGACTTCCTGAACAGGTACCTCCTTTCTCTCAGTCCAAGACTTGTATCTAACCCCTGAAATCTTGACCCATCCTCATCAATCAAATTTTGGTTGTAAACTGTAGCATCCATTTAGTGTAATTACAAAAACCACAATTTGTGACTAGGTGGCACCCACTTGTAACTCCAGAACATGGGAGGTGGAGGCAGGAGGATCATGAATCTTCCACAAAGACCAGCACCCAGGAGAGTGAGTCCAGCATGGTTGAGGCCCTAACAGCAACCCAGTACACCCATTGGGAGCTCTGCTTCTTCTTGAGCCTCTCTGTTTTCTTTTTGAGATACACTCTGGAGTTCTCTGGTCCCCTCTCCTTCCTGGGATCAGAGCATAGTGTGCCTGGCACTGCACCAACCATAGGACACACCCCTAGGCTCCCCAGAAGCTGTTCTGATCACACCCCACAGCACTGGAACTGAGGCTCTGGGGTAAAGGATGTGATCAAGCCCACAGGGGCAAAGCCGGGGAATTCCACCTTCTGTTCCGTTGCAGTGTTCAAGGCCCCCAGGAGATGGAAGGGAGAGGAAAAGACGGACATAAACAGGAGTCTTCAGGGTATTTTAGGAGGTGTCCTGACTAGGCAAACCTCACTCTGCCCATCAACTATTCATGTTTCCACCAAGGCTTGGTGAGGAAAAGCCTAAGTCCCTGCTGTGTGACCGGATGGAGTAGGTACTTGCATGTCCCTCCCTGTCCACAAGAGGGTAGTCGTGGGCCTAGTTCGCCTGCTCAGAGGCAGGAGGAGAGAGGGCTTGCCAACACTGACTCCTGTGGTGTTTCTGCTACCTCATGCATTCCTGTTCTGTTGTTTACCTTCCACTTAGTCTCTGGGCTAAGAGCTTGCAAGGGAGCATTATTCCTGAGGGCTTTTTGCCTTTAGTTCTTTACAGCCTCTAGTTAATTTCTGGAAAAGCTGACGAGGGGACAGGGGCTATCTAAATGGAAAAGAGGCAGATGGTGGCTCAAGGGAATGTGCCAAAGACAAAAGGCTGTTCATAGCTACTAAGTGAGCCCTATGTGTGTGGGCAGAGGCCAATGACATATGTTGAAACGCTGAGAAGGGCAGCCACCAAGAAGTAGCCTTCCTTCCTTCCTTCCTTTCTTAAAGAAAGAAAGAAAGATTTACTTATTATGTATACAGTGTTTGCATGCATGTGTGCCTATGGCTGTGAGCCACTATGTGGTTGCTGGGAATTGAACTCAGGATCTCTAGAAGAGCAGTCAGTACTCTAAACCTCTGAGTCATCTCTCCAGCCCCAAGAAGTAGATTTTTTAACTAGAGGAGTCTGTGGGAAGCAGAGAGCTAGAGCCAAGGGCTGGGGCTGAGAGCATGGGCCCCACAGTGGAGAAAATGGTGGCCTGGACAAGGGCAGATGCCTGAGGGAGCCTCAGCTGATATGAGTGTTGGTGATGAATTGGGGGGCGGGCTAATTAGATACATCAACTAGAACGGGGCTTTGCAACTATTTTTTTTTTAAGAGAACCATTTATTCTTTTAATTTTAATTATGTGTATGCATGTGTGTCTGTGTGGGGGTATGTACATAGGAGGACACTTGCAAACAGAGGCCAGAAGAGGGTGTTGGATCTCCAGGGCCCAGAGTTACAGGCAATTGAAGGTACTTCCATTTGATGTAAGTGCTGGGTACTGACTTTGCTGGCTGGAAGAGCAACAGTGCTTGCTCTTAACCACTGAGCCACCTCTCCAGTCCTTCATTGGGGAAATTTTTATGGGACTCAGTGTATGCGATGTACAAATTTACTAATAATAGATCTCAAAGAACTTTCTTTTAAAACAATTCTTTGATGGCATTAATCTCATATGAGAAAGACATTTAAGGTAGCCTCTCCACTGTTGCTTAGATTCTTAGTTGGGGTCATCCTTGTGGATTCCTGGGAATTTCCTTAGTGCCAGGTTTCTTGCTAACCTCATAATGGCTCCCTCTATCAAGGTATCTTTTTCCTTGCTCTCCTTCTTGGGGTCCTTCCCCAACTCGACCTTCCTGATCCCTCATGTTCTCCTCTATGGGGCCACTGGCAGTGGTACCAGTATTTATCCCTAGCACATGAACTGGCTTTTTGTAGACCATTTCCTATGGAGAAATATCTTGCTCAGCTTAGATACTGGGGGGAGGGTCCTGCCCCAAATGATGTGACAAACTTTGATGATTCCTCCATGAGAGTGGATCGGGGGTGGGATGGGAAGATGGTGAGGGGATTGGAGGATGGGATGGAGAGGGAATGGGGCTGATATGTAAAATAAGATTGTTTTCGATTTAAATAAATATAAAACAATTTTTTGGCATATGAAATATTCAAAAACATGTATTCATGTGTATACGTATGTGTATGTGTGCAAGTTCCAGAGGAGGTCAGGAGGGCGTGTGAAACCCCCACAGCTAGTCACTGATGTGGGTGCTGGGGACCTAATTCAATCCTCTGAGAAGCATCAAGAATTCTCAACCATTGAGCCATCTCTCCACCCCCTTTAACCACTCTTCCTGAATGCAAATCTATGTGGTAATGAGATGCTTATTTGTCTACAATCCAAAGAAATAGCAATTTGATATTTAACATGCTGAAGAGTGACATAGGAAAAATTAAGTCTTTGTTTGCTGTAATGAAGCTATTATGTTTCCATAAGAGCAGAAAACATTGCAATTAATACACATAATACTCTCGAATCTGAGCCAAGACACTTCAGGCAGCTTTGGCCCTGTGTAGTACTGTGACATATGCAGGACATAATGTTCATTATGTGTTTGGAACCAAGGCTGCCACGAAGTCCCAGGACTCAAGATGGACAAGTCCCACCAGAAACTCCTCAGATTCTTCATGAATTTGATTTTTTTTAGTCATCACACCTTCAGAAATTGTTTACTGTTACTACCCCAGATTCTTAAATTCAGTTATGTAACAGTTCAACAAGTTTTGAGCTAGATGTTTGAATGCATCCCTCTGCTTCCCAGTGGCCCCTGAGCGGTCCCAGGCAGTTCAGGTGTGAGTCTAGCAACTTTTCCTGAGGATTAGAGACCCAGTGGGTTGTACAGTTGGGTTTGGTGAAAACCAACAAGAAGGAAAACGCCAGAACCCAAAAGCATGTTCACAGCCCAGCACCTTCTCCTTCCTAGCTCCTGAGGCAGTGTCCTTGTGACTCCTCTTGTCTTATCCTCAGCTGGGTTTCAACACTAAGTACCCAGAGAGCAGGGGCACACCCTTCCACACTCAAGGCTGGAGGTGGGCCGGTCCTGCCTCTCGTGAGCCAGCTCTGATCCAAATGTGCTCTTCCATTTGGTATTTTGAAGTGGACAGAGGACAACCTGCAGGACTCAGTTCTTTCCTTTCATCATGTGGGTCCCAGGGATCAAATTCAGGTTGGCAGCTTGGTGACAAGTACTGCTACCCACTAAGCCGTCTCACCAACCCACAGGTGATGATGACGTAATAGTTTTGATTGGTACCTTGGTTTTCTAGTAAAGTCCTGAGTTTTCTGGGTTAGAGTGTAGCAAAAATGTGTTACACAGAGAGGCACCTGGCAGGGACTTTGGTGAAGGTTTCTGGTATTTCAGTCAGTAGAGACAAGTCATCCCCCAGGCCTGGTTGCTTCTCAGGGTCTTTCTCTGGCAGCATAGACTCAGGTCCTTGTACAAGGATAGCCCCTTTTCCTCCCTGTACAGATAGGCCACCTGGCTTCTGATCCTTCTTCCACTCCCATCAGTCTCCTCTGGTTCCTGTGGGGATAACATGAAAGAGCCAACTTCCTCCTTGGCCCCAGAAATGACACTCTGGCCAGAATAGCCCAAAACCAGAGCCAGGGACCCAGGATCAAGCCTCCAAGTGAGGACAAAAGCTTTCTGTAAGTGACCAGCATGGGGGATGCGGCTCTGAGTGGGCTGCAGATAGAGACCCATTCATCCAGACTGTCCAGGGCAGTCCTTCTGAGCCCTGTATCAGGAGAGTTGGGAGACCAGAGCCAGGCATTATAACCACCACTTGCCATACAAGGATTCAGCAGCCCAGGGCCCACCTCTGCCGGAGGAGAAGGTCTCATTGTTCCAGTCCCTGGCACAATGCAGACTGGGCTGTGCCCAGGGCAGGTGATAAATACCCAGTAAATCCCCTTTTGGGGGTTCCTGATCCTGAGGGACAAAAGGCCTGTGTTGAACATTCCTTAGTGTAGGCTCAGGGCCAGCTCTGTAGCTGAGGGGTACAAAGAAGGACTCTTTTGGGATTGGGCCCACTACTAGTGTATGTGAGGACTGTACCTGTTCATGTGGGCGTAGCTTGGTGACTGTGTATTTTCATGTGCAGGAGTGTGACATGGTATAGTGTGATAGCCATTACCACATACCAACAATATGAAAATGTTCCTTACTTGTTCAACTGGGCAAGTCCCACAATTCCCTCTGGCCAGTCTAGCCACTGTCTGTTCCTCTCACCCCCACCCCCTCTACTCAAGGGGCACTTCCTTGAATCTCAGCCAGGTAGACCCTCCTTTTGGCACTTGAAGTGACAGCAAACCCACAACAGTGTCCTTGGGCCAGGCTGGAACAGAACACAAGCCCCCTTTGTGTTCCCTTTCAGGCCCCTGGCTCCAAGAGCTTGTCTGCTAAGAGCTTAGGCCCTTCCGCCTCCACCTCCCCAAAGATCTCCTGGGCCATCAGGAGGGGATCTGCTGCCCTGTCCCCAGCCAAGCCTCTACTGTGTCTGCAGAGTAGAGGTGTAAGGAGGGTTGGGAGGGTGAGGAAGTGGGTGCTCACCTCTGCATCAATGGAGCTCGAGCCTCTGTGAGCCTCCCTAGGGAGGTGATGCTGTTCTCAAACCAAGCACAGGTATGGGGTAGGAGAGCTCTTCCTAGTCCCCACCAAAGATGACTGAACAGAGCCCCTAACCCTCTACTTTGCCCAGCCTGCCAGGGACAGGGCTATAATTGCTCCATGGTAAGGAGTGGTATATACAGAGTCAGATGGCTGTGTGAAGGAGGCCATAAGCAGTTACAGACAACTGATATGTGCCCTGACTCTTGACCTTGGGGATAAGGAAAGCATCAGGATTATAGACATCTTTCTTTTTCTTTTTATGGCAAGTGTGGTAGTGCACATGTTAGAAAAATCCCAGTACTGGGGAGGCAGAGGCAGACAGATCTCTGTGACTGAGGGCAGCCTAGTCTATAGAGTGAGTTCTGGGCCAACCAGGGCTACATAGTAAGACCCTGTCTTCAAAAAAGGAAAGATATAGTTTATGTGTACCTGTCTGTGTCCACTTGGGGGGGTGGCTATATTCATGTGGCTATAGGTGTTCTTGGAGGCCCAATGAAAGCATCCAGTCCCCTGGAGCTAGAGTCGTAAGTAGTGTGAGCCACCTGAGGTGGGTGCTGGGAACAGAATTCAGGTCCTCTGGAAGAGCAGTCCATGTTTTTTTGTTTTTTTGTTTTTTCTTGAGACAGGGTTTCTCTGTGTAGCTCTGGCTGTCCTGGAACTCACACGGTAGACCAGGCTGGCCTCGAACTCACAGAGATCCAACCTGCCTCTGCTTCCCAAGTGCTGGGATTAAAGGTGTGCACCACCACCGCCCGACTTTAGTCCATGTTCTTAACCACTGAACCATCATTCCAACCCTGAAAATTTTCATGAGTCACAAAATATTTTCCTATTTTCTGAAACTTTCCCAAGGACCACAACACATGAAAAGCATTCTTATCTCAGAAACACATGACAGGGTTCTTTGGCCTTTGACTCTCTAGTTTCCCCACCCCTGTGTAGGCATTGTTGGCTCCTAGTTCAGGCAGCAGAGTCCCTGCTAGTGCTGCAGCCCATCCCTCATTATCATCCTATGAGAACAGTGTCCCTAGTGCCTGGAAAGAGACAGTCTAGCTACAAATAAGGCTGTTCTTTGCATCCCTTTCTAAGCACAGGAGGGTCTCAACAGGAATCAGGTGCAGACTCACAGTAAAGGACAGGAACAAGGCAGGTGGCGAGTGGGCAGACTCATTCGAAACTGGCCACCTAGAGGTAGGGAAGCCGGTGGTGGATTTGTGAGCTGGGTGCAACAGCAACGTTCAGAGGCGCAGACAGATGGGATAGGCCTTGCTGCATTCAGAGTCCCACAGAGACTCAAGACAGCAAGTCTCACGTGTAAGTAAGCCACAGAAAATATCAGTGTCATGACTGGTTGGCTGTGGAATGAAAAAGAAGGAATGAGGACAGAGAATTGTCACCACAGGACACAGTTCTCTGTTTTGATGAGTCTTATTCATGATTTTCCAATTAATAAAGTTTTTTTTTTTCTTCAAAACTCTGAAAAAAAAGTCACTAAGAGAATGATGTAAGCCATGAAAAGGCATCATTGATCACAATGGGAATAACTCAGAAATCTGTGGACAGAGTCACAAGTCAAGAGAAGATTGACTTGTTCTCAATCTGTTCACCAAGGCGACGGAAGCAGCATAGGGAGGAAGGGAGGACAGTGCTCCTTTCTCTGACCCCTCAGTGCCCCAGAGGTGGGAGCCACCATGGTATTGACTTTCCATCACCCCACAGACACTTATCTGTCGTTCCTAGAACTTTTCGACTGACCTTGACTTACACGGCATAGCACCTGTACTCCGGTGGAAAAATCTGTGTGGATTGCCACAGCAACACTGATCAAAGTAGAACACAGACCAAGGCTCATCCACTACATTCCTCCTGAGTAAGAAGCTGGGCTTTGCATTAGTGTGGCTTCCATACCCTTCAGCAATCATGGCATTGTGGTATTTCCAGAGACCCTGCAGATACCCTTCCTTAAGATGCTCTCTGCTTCAAATAGGGTTTGAAATAGCCTTTATTTCCTCCATCACTATCCTATACCCTCCCATCTCTCCACACCATTCAAATGCAGTTTTTTTCAGTACCTGAGGTGAAGTCTAGGAATGATGGTATGGAATCATAGGTCTTCCTTCAAGAAGGGGCTGATGGAGGGTAGACAAAGGGAAATACAGCAAGCTACCCAAATCTAAGCCCTGGAGAGGAAAATCACCACAAGGATAAAGAAGGGACTCTTGGAACTTGAGGAAATGACAGGGAGATGGATCAGTTAGTAAAGTGTTTGCCATCAAGCAGAAGGATCTGAGCTTGATCCCCAGAACCCACAAAAAGTTGGGTGTAGCACCACATGGTTGTAATATCAGTACAGGGAAAGTGGGGGAGAAAGGAGGAGCCCAGAAACCTGTTGAAAAGAAGGTCTAACTGAGTCAGTAAGCTCAGGTTTACATAGAGATGGTCTCAAAAACAGGAATAAAGACCTGCAGAGGTGGCTCAGTAGCTACGAACACCAGCTATTCAGGATTCCCAGAACTAATAGAATTCAAGTACAGAGGATCTGATGCCTTCAAAAGGTCTCCAAGGGCACCAACCATAAAATTAGTGCATAGATATATATGTAGTCAAGTCCCCCACACGTATGACATTTTAATATTAAAAATAGGAAAAATTCAGGCCTGTAAGTTAGCAATTGGGAGGTAGAGATAGACCTCATTGAAACTGAGGTAAACCTAGTTAATCTATGTAGTGAGTTCCAGGATAGCCAGGATTATACCAAAACTCTGTGATAAAATAAATAAAAGATGAGGAGGAGGAAAAAAGGAGGAGGAAAGGGATGAGGAGGAGGGGAAAATAAGAAGACACCTGATGTCCACTGCCACGTGCAGACATTCATGCACTCCCCCGCCACATGCACACACGAGTAACACACAGAGGAAAAGCCCATTATAAGCACAGTGGGGGAGCACTTGCAAAATGTATTGGTAGTCAAGTTCAATCCTGCTCAGTAACACACACACACACACACACACACACACACACACACACACACACACACACACACACAGTCAGCCTGGTCCCAGGGATACCACCTGGGTTGGACCTCACCCTCCCTGTACTCTCTGGCTTTAATCATGACTGCTCTCATGTCTTTTGGGTCTTTGTATGTTCAAGGCCTCCCAGGCTCACCACCTGTTCATCCTTATTAGCCCTAAATCCAGCATACGAGGGAGGTCACCACGGATACCTGATGAGTGGACAAGAACCACTGAACAAGCACAGAGCAGGGGACCGAGACTGCTGTCCCTGGCTCTCTGAGTTCTGCAGGGAGTTTGTAGGGGCTCAGGGGAGTCCTCCAGACAGGGGGCTGCCTAGGCTTATGGAAGCCAGGGCCTGCTCGTGGACTTTCTGAGACCAGTTGTTCTGTGGCCATAGCTGGTTGAAACCTGCCTGGCAGAGCTGGGGCGGGGCTCTCTGCAAACCTCGCATTGCTCCTGTCAGGGGCTGACCAGGCGCTCATGAGACAGAACCCAGAGGTGACAATAGACACAAATGCTGTCACTGTCACCAGCCCTGTTGTTGTAAGTGGCTGTGCCAAGTCTGCAAACACAGTGTGTCCGGGAGCCTCCCCAGGTGGCTTTGAAAACTCCCCAGGAAGAGCCCCCCACCAACCCACTCCTTCCTGTCCCTCTGGTGGCCCATGGCTCCTTCCTTCTGGACAGGGGCCCAAGAGACTCCAGAGCATATAAGGGAAGGGGAAGGAGGTCCAGGCACAAGATACCCAGGGCGAATTCTCCCAGCCAGGTAAGGTGCATGGCTCCCGGGGGTGGGCATCATGGCGAAGCCCAGCTGGTTCTCCAGTTAGGCCTTAGGTGTCTTTGCCCTTTCCCTGAGACTTTCAGATGTCCCAGCCTCAGGCCATGCTGCTCTTGCTGATCCTTGCTGTCCTGGGGACGCCCGCCTTTTGTTCAGAAAGTAAGTCAACCCTGGAGTGGGCCCCCTCACCGGTGGCCACGTCATCTCCCTCAACCTAGGAGACATGGGGACACCTCCCAGCCTTTGCCACAGACTAAACGTGGTCATAGGCCAATCCTTCCTGGCTTCCCGGGTGGGAAGACAGGCCCTCCACATGTCTGAGTGGGTTTTCTCCTCTCTGGGCTTTCATCCACACAGATTACTATGGCAGGACAACCGGCACACATTTCTGCACTTCCATACCCGAGGGAAAAAACTTAACAGGAATTCGGATGTATGTTCGCAATAACATCATTATGGGGTAAGTATGATCAGACTCATGCATGGCCCCTCACCCTGTGTCCTGCCTGGATTCTTCCCACATTTCAGAACCCCACCTATGAGTACATGGTCCACTGATTGTGTCTTCCTTCCCACAGATCCCATCTGGTTTCTAGTGGCTCCTCAAAGTCATTTGCTTTTCAGAGTCACAGAGCCACAAGCCAAACCTTTTGTCTTGTAGCTGTCCACAGTCATTACCTCTCCGGAGCATAGTCCTGCTTTTACTGGGTCCATAGTACAGTCCTACTTTTGCATCTCGGGTTGATCAGAGAAGGTGGAGATGCTGCTCCCTACTCAACTCAACTACAAAAGGCCCCTGAATCCCTACTCTTGATAGCAAAATCTCACCTGCCAGGGTTGTCTAGGAGGTGAGGGTTAGAGGGTTAGAGGGTTAGAGGTGACTGAATGTTAGTGGTAAGCAACGTTGGAAGCAGAAATCCAAAGTCAGGCCTTTCATATTGGGGGCAACCCTGCTTGAGCCTGAGAGGATTTCTGCTTTGTAGTGAGAGGATGTCAGACACATAGGAAATGGAGAGGGGAAGAGTCAGGGAAATAGAAGACAGCGTGTGAACTGAGCTGCGAAAGCTCTGGAATGCCGCCAAAGACTAGGATGCTGAAGAAGTCAGTGTGTGGGGCTGGTGAAGTCCCTTAGGGGCACGGAAGACACCTGTTTTTCTGTGATCTGCTGCTTTCTTAGAAGTGACCTAGGTTGAGAAAGTCCCAGCTTGGCCAGGGTCAGCCCTGCTGTAAACGGAGCTGTCCCCTATGAAGGTCTGATGTGCAGACTGCTCTGCTTGGCCTGTCTACTGTGACTATGATGAAGCGAGTCCCCAATAGGCTGAGTAAGGGCCTTCAGCTCACAGTATCTGTGATTGGCTTCCCCAGAGTGAGAGGGAGGCTAGTGTGTCTCAAGAAGCCAAAAGAGAGGGAGGCGGAGGGGCACCTGGGTCCATGGAAGGAGGGCAATGCTGTGTCTGGATGGGTATTTAAAGGGTGTCCTCTTCCCTAGTGTCCAGATGAAGCATGGAGACCAATGGGGTTCACTGTATGGCTATTCAGATGGGAGTCTGGAGGAACTGGAACTGAATGATGGTGAAGATATCATGTCACTATATGGCTCATACAACTCCTACATGCGGCAAATAGTCCTTTATACTACCAGGCCACGAGATAAGATTTTTGGGACTGCCAAAGCTAATAATGAGTTCACCGACTACCCTCAAGATCCCTCCCATGTGCTTCTGGGCTTCTGTGGCTATTACGTGAGGGGTGGCTTTAAGGCCATCAGTGCTAAGTGGGGGAGTCCAGGTGGTAAATGTACAGAGTGAGGCTCATGGCCACCCCAGCTGAAGCGCTCTGTGTCAGGTCACCCCACTGGGCCTTGGAAACCATGCCCACTAATAAATAGTATATCTGCATGAACTCTGTGTCCAAGTGGGATTCTTGGGTCTGAGAAGGCTCCCTCTGTGAACTGAAATGACGGTGGGTAGAAATAGGCGAGGCAAGTATTTGGGGGCTGCACACAGTGACCCTAGGCTATAATCTCCAAGGGTCAGCTCAGAGAGCACCACTGCAGACTGCGGTGTATGTGTACACACTCAGTTGTCCTGTGCTGGCCCTGCATTGTTCCAGACTTCTCTGCTTCTGCAACACACCTCAGGGTTGCCACTAACCATTTGCCAACGGCTTGTACTCACCAGGCTCTTCTTTGCCCTAAGGGACACAAAGAAGGGGGGCCTGGAGGATTTGGGGAGATGGCTCTGTGGCTATAGTGCTGGCTGTGCAAAAATGAAAACTGAATTTGGGCCCCCAGCACCTACCCAGAAGTAACCCCAGCACTAGGAGAAGCGGGGAAGAGTGGAGAAGGAGACAGGCTGCTCCTCACAGCTCACTGGCTGGCTGGTGCAGGCCAATCTGTAGGCTCTAGCTACAGTGAAGATGCTGGTTCACAAAACAAGGCGGAGAGTACTGGAGGAAGACACTCAAGGTCAATCTCTGGCCTCCACGTGCATGCACACATATAAGTGTGTGCATTCCCTCACACTAGTAGGTTCACACACATCTATATCACATGCACAGCACACAGAAGCTCATGGTGACTTGGCGGTCCCTGCATTACCAGGTGTGTGGACAGGTGATGTGGAGACAGAGCACCTGCCAGAGGGGTGGCAGGCTGAGAGAGCCTCAGAGACTCTTCCTGGAGGCAGTGGGATCTGAGCTGCATCCTCAGAGCAGTGGGGGAATCAGCCAAGTGGATACAGGGAGGAGGGAGGTCCAGGCCAGAGAGCCCTGAGGGCAGGCCTCTACCTGCACCTCTCCTAGTGCCTGATTGAGGAAGACTTGTCTGGGTGCAGTGCACACTCCTTTAATCCCTGAACTTGGGAGGCAGAGGCAGAGGCAGAGGCAGAGGCAGAGGCAGAGGCAGAGGCAGAGGCAGAGGCAGAGGCAGAGGCAGAGGCAGAAGCTAGAGGATCTCTGTGAGTTGGAGTCAGCCTGGGATACAGAGTGAGTTTCAGGACTACAGAGAGAGACAGTGCACCCTCATGAAGAAACTGAGCACCCAGGGCAAGGGAATTTGTCCTAAGTCACTCGGCAGAATCAGCTGTAAGGAGGTCCATCTGAGAAATCTGAACTCTGACCCCAATCTGTGGCAAAGCTTTCACAAGTAGGTTGGAGGTTCAGCTCATTTTGTAGGGAGCCATCCTGGCTTATATGAAGCTTGGGTTCTATTTCTAAAACATTTAAAAGTGGGGTGATGGTTTTTTCATGTGATTCCACTTTCTAATCCCTTGCTTAGTGAGCTTGTAGGGGCAGGAGGCTCAGGGAGTCCTGAGGCCCCTTTGATGACAAGTAACACACAGGTTTCATGAGGGCAGAAACTGTATTCAACAAAGGCATTCAGAGCCCCATCAGCCTTGCCTAGGTCAATACAGGGCCATCTTTGTCTGGGCCCTGCCAGGTGAGTGCTGCTGGTCACAGGACTGGCTTTGAGCTGGAGCACTCCAGTGGGCCTAGCTGTGGTCACCTTCTGAGAAGCGGATCCCGGGCCAGTTCATGCCTTGACCATCAGCAGCTTCTGGCCAGGAGCTGAGCGTGCATATCGGCATTCTTCAGGATCTCCCGGAGTTGGGCACTTGGTCAGAGCTGGACATTCTGGGCAGGGGGTGGTGACTGTCCATCGCACTGGCCACTAGGCAGCCTGAACTCCAGCGTGCTGCCCTCAGGTCCTCGGGTGGGGGCGCTGCAATGTGCATGGATGCTGGAACTAGCTTCAACTAGATGCTGGGAAGAGGTGGAGCCAGCATGCTCCCATCCACAGATACAGTGCTAGTTCCTTCCTGAAGCCCTGCCTAGTCCTGGTGCATGGAGCAAAGTTATCAGAGATTCCTTTCTGTGCCTTGTCAGCCTGGCCAGGGACCAGTGGCTCCTCCCCTCCAGTATCTTTTGGGATTAGCTGCCTTCAGTCTGCTTCCTGAAGTCTGATTATTTATTTATTCAATTTTAAAGCCATGTTCATGTTCTAAGACTTGCCCTGAACAAGCTGTATAGCACAGGAGAACATGAATCCTCCTCCTTCTGCCTCCATCAAGCCTTTTTAATTCTCTCTCTCTCTCTCTCTCTCTCTGTTTGTGTGTGTGTGTGTGTGTGTGTGTATGTGTGTGTTTGTGTTTAGGGTATGTGAGCAGAGTCCATTAAAGACAACCAGTGTCCTATACAAGTAATAATAGCTTATTAATGGAATATCTTCCCTCATGTGAGTTGTGGCAAATGGCTAGAAGAGAAGAGGTTCCCAGGTCCCCTTTTAAGCAGAGTTAGGGGAATTTCAGGGAGGAGAGATTAGTTTGAGGGCTGATAGGTGTATGGCTCTAGTGGGTTGTCACCACCCAGTGGCAGGGTAGGGGGAGCTGTCTTTGGCTAGCCTGAGGCTGTGGTCCTCTGCTGAGCTAGCAGAAGGTTGTGCAGTGCCTGCTGATTGGTTGCCCTCTAGTTGTGGTTTTCCTGAACTGCTTGCTCAGCTCCTGCCACCTCCAGTAACCCAAACTAAAGCCTGGTTCCTGGCAGGGCTATTAGAAACCTGTTATAGCCTCTTGTGTGTTTGTGTGTGTTTAGGTTCAAGTACAGTGGGTGAGTGTGGATGTCAAAGAACAGTTTGCAGGAGTTTTTTTGTTTTTTTGTTCTTTTGTTCTTTTTCTATTTCTCCCATGCAGATCTCAGGGATCATGGTCTTTATGATCCTTGCAGGGGTCTTAATGTTTCACACACTGAGCTGTCTCTGCCAGCCCTTGGTGATGATGACGCTGATGATCTACAGTTCTCAAGGTTGGATCTAAGAATCCTTCTATTGTATTATATACCCATTCCTGTTTTGGTTTTTGTTTGTTTTTTTTTTTTTTTCAAAAAAAGAGAGACTTGTTTTTAATTTTTATGGATTAATAAATTTCTATTTAGGTCTGAGAGACAGTTTTCTCTGTAGCCCTGGCTGTCCTGGTACTAGCTATGTACAGGAGGCTGGCCTTGAGCTCACAGAGATCCTGCTGCCTCTGCCTCTGCAGCGCTGGGATTAAAGGTGAGCTCCATCATGTGATGGCTTAATCTTCGTTTTTACTTACATGAACCTTGGTTTTCTATAAGAGCAGCAAGTGCTCTGGAGTGCTGAGGCATCTTGTCGTGCCCCGCCCACACCACACTGTGCTTGTATTTACTCCCTTGGAACATGACCCTCAGGGCACCTTAGGAGAGGAACAGAGCCCAGGAGGCAGACACTGTGTAGACAGTCAAGATGCAGCCTGATCCAGGGTTTGACTGACATTTCTGTGAGTAGAGAGAAGTCCAGAGAAAGGGAGTGAACCACACAATTGTCCTGTGAGGGCAGACAGGGTCACGTCTCTGCTCATCAGAGCAATTCTGTCACCACCACAGGGCCCTCAGGTTTCCAGAACTACCCAGAGGAGGGCCCTCAGCCACTAGGGTCCTTCTGAACCGGAAGTCTCTCTCCTGAGGATGGGCCGCACCCTCACCCAAGCTGGGCATTCCAGCCCCGAGTGAGCTCTCCTCGGTCAGGGTGGGGAAGCAGAGGCCAACAAGGGAGAGCTAGGTACACTGGGGGGGGGGGTGAGTCCAGAGCGTTCCCTCAGGGCCCCAGGAGAGGAACACAACTGGGTGTGGTGTGAGAGGCCGGCGGCCAGGGTGCTTTCATCCCTGCACTGTGCTTGTGGTGTCCAGGAAGACTGGGAGTCTCTGCCCCCTTGCTGTTAACCTGTGTGTGGAAGAAGCAGGTGTCCGAATTCCCACCCTGAACCTGTGAGGAAGTAGAGCAGAGGGTGAGGCAACAGGGAGCCTCTCGGGAATTGGACTCTTGTGAAGCTGAGGCTGCACTCCAGGTGTGGAGACCCATCCTGGGCCCTGCAGGAGGCTCTGCTGAGGAGAATCAACGTGGACAACAGCAGTGCTGGCGACCAAGGGAGACATGTTTGTAATGGTCTTAGGAACCCCCAACCAAAAATTAATATTCACTGCTACTTCATAGTGTAATTTAGCTACCGAGAGGTATCTCGGTTCTGAAGACCATTGGCAAGATGTGTTTTCTGTTGGTCGGGACTTACAGGTTGAGAACTACCGGTCTAGAGGATTCAGAAGCCTCGGGGAGGTGGCAAGAATTCCTGGACTCTCTGGAGAAACAGCAGATGTAAAATTGAGGGTCACCAAAGGTGGCTTAAAGGAACATTGTGGAACCTTGTTTTCCCATAGGCTTTCATGGCTTCAGAAGGCTTGGTTTCCCCTGAATGATGTCACACGGACAGGGACTCAGACTCTGCAGCTGTGGTCACACTCCAGTGTCACAATGACCTTTTCTCAAAAAGCCCAAACAGTAACCAAAAAGGATCTTAATCTTTCTTTGTTGTTGTTGTATTTTTAGAAGGATCTCAGTGTCTCAGGCTGGCCTCAGACCTGCCGACATTCATTTGCCTCTTCCTGTTGTAGTGCTGGGGTCAGAGGCATGTTCCACAGGGCCTGGCCAGTTTAGGTGGTTTGGAAACAGGATCTCATGTAGCCCAGGCTGGACTTTAACTAGGGTGTAGCAGAAGTAGATGGCTTTGAACAAGGCTTTGTTCTATCATGTTCCAGTACTAGGACTCAGGGAGTCAGAAGTGATACCCAGTGTGAGAACTGGAATTTTTGTTTGTCTTTTCAAGACCAGGTTTCTCTGTGGCTGTGAAGGCTGTCCCGGAACCAGCTCTGTAGACCTGGCTGGTCTCAAACTCACAGAGATTCTCAAAACCCTGCCTCCTGAGTGCTGGGCCGCCAATGCCTGGTAAGAATTGTCATCTTTATTCCTAACAAACACAGCACCCTACAGTTGTTCAATCCTTAGCAGATAATTTCTCTCACCTGGTGTGGCAAAGTAGCCCAAGGTGAATCCACTTGTCTTTCGTACCTCAAATCTAGAGATAACTAACTGTTCAACAGAATCTAAAGACAAATGCCAAACCAGGTTAAAGAGAAGAGAAACAACCTGACAAACAAGACCTGAGCTTCCTTGGCATATAATTACAAGTAACCATGCAGCCTATGCCTCAATTCAGTCCAAAAGTCACAAGCATTTCAAATGAACCTTAGGTACAAATTGTCACTAACAGCACAAGAGAAGACAAGGTCTGATCTTGGAGCGTTTATCAGCTAATGGACCTGAAATTTCCTAGGAGTCTCATCAGAAACCCCACTTTTACTGTGAGGACATAGCATACCTTAAACACTTTGTGGCGTCTACTTTTATTTGATCAGATTGTAATTCCATCTAAGGCACCTGTAGAACAACCTATATCCTCATTTATCCAAACAGAAGGATAAGTGTTCTCACAACCCATTGGGATGCAATTAGAGAGCCCCCCAATGGCATTCATGACTGGTATATAAACTGTGTGGTTAAGGGGAAGGATTTCATTATAAAAATGAGACATCTGGAAGAACCCAGAGTAGACAGAGATTAAGAGATAGGCTGAATAAGGCCAGTAGACTAGACCTGATCCTCAGAGAAGCAGTTGCAGGGCACACACACACACACACACACACACACACACACACACACACACACACACACAGAGAGAGAGAGAGAGAGAGAGAGAGAGAGAGAGAGAGGGAACATGGAGAGAAGGAGACAAGAGAGTGGAAGGGTGAGATATCCAGAAATAGCAGTGTTATAAGGAGAATGAGTGCCCGGAGGAGGGAAGCCCAAGAGCTGGGGACTTAGGGCAGGAGAGGAAGTGAGCGGGGTAGGATGCTGTCCTGGACTCTGAAATGTGTAACAGGTACTTGAGGTACTGAGGGAGCCTGGAGGCCAGCATGCACTTTGGTGTGCTACTAGGTGCCACGGCTGGCCATTTTTCCAGTCCGCCAGTGATAGGAGAGATGGGTTCTCTTGGCAGAGGGGAACCTACCAGCTTCACAGGTTCCTGCGAAATACTGGCTTTAATCCATCCACCAGAAGTCCTTCTGGGACTCTGGACTGCCCTTTGGGCTTTTAGGAGCTGTAGTTTCCTTTGGACTTAACAGCTGATGTCAGGACATTCAAATGTGACTGACTCTTCTTTGAGAAGTCCACATCCCTGTTCTCAAGGTGCCTCATTCTTTCCCTGGGCAGCTCTCTGTTCTGAATAATGTCCACCTCTGCTTCCAACAGGCAGATTTGAAGTTATTTTCTGCATCAAAGCCAAGGATCTGGATTTATGTGAGTTCAGGTCCCAAAAAGATTAAGGGAACTGGTCAGGGTGCTTGCCTCTCTCTTTGCTACTTCTGTCAGAGTTAAAATGTGTGCATATATCACCGGAGGCTGCAGGAGACCTCTGCACAGTGGGGGCTTGCTATCAGACCTCAGGTCATGCACAGATCACATACCCAAACCTGGTTTCTCAGGGCAATTCCTTAATAAGGGGGAAAAAACATTAAAGTGGCTGCTTTCTGTCTCAGGCAGAAAACAGCAGCAAATGACCTTGCAGATGTGATTCGGAAGAGGAAGAGGAGGAGAGGTGTGTGACAGAATAGGCTAGGATGCAGTGACACAGGAGATAAAGCACAAGGTAGAATGGGAGGGAACAAGGAACAAGGGAAAGGGGCAGGGATATTTGCTCCAGAGGGACAAAGGATCACTTCTCGGTAGATGATGTAGATAGATGGATGGATGGATGGATGGATAGAAAGATGACGGATGTGACCCATAGGCAAATGGTGGTTTAGCAGGTGAAGGGGGATCCTCTATGTTACGATGAAGTGTTTAATTTTAGTTCTACATGCTACTTAGTTGGGCCAAAGGGACTTTTATGACCGGCCTTCAATAGTCAGGCTCAAGAAGAGGATGTGGCCAAAAAAGGGAATAATCCTTAGTGGAAACATTAAGACTGGAATCTAATACTTTTTAGAAAGGCTCAGGGAACTGGGGGCAAGGGCAAGGCTTGCCAGAGTCCCGTGCTGGAGTGGACTAGTGTCCCTTCAGATGCAACACAGTACTGTCAGAGATCTGATGTCTTGATGGAACAAGGGGTCTCATTCAGAAGACAGCATATAAAACCTAGACATATTCACTGGTGAGGACTGCTATTTCCTCCTCTTTTTACAATACAGCATGACATGCACTCAGGGATGGAGACTTGCCTCTGTCTGTCCCTTGAAGAGTTAATGCAGTTGTGTAAGTCATTCACATAGCTCAGGACCACTCCTCGGGTAGGCTGGGCCCCCTGAAGCTGTACAGAAGAGGTGGGAGGAATAATTGTTCCCTTGTTGAGATGTCCTTTTCCTCCCAGAATTCCCTCCTCTGGGCAGAGGCTCCAGGACCATCCATGAGGCTCTGGAGGAGCAGCCTGCCTCTCTGAGTCCTGACTCAGAAAGGTGTAGCTTTCTCCCTTGTTTCTCTTTCAGTTCTCTTCTGAATCCTGACCAGTGTGAGTCGAATAGGATTTTCTGCTACTTGGGGCTCCCTTACTCTCCCTCTACAGCTCCCCTCCTGGCTAAGTGGCTGCTTGTCCACCATGTGACTGACCTCTCTGGTGGCTTACCTTTTATGTCATCGGTTCCCTATGTGGGATGAATAGAGGTTTGTTCATATCCTCCTAGGACAGGTCTCATACAATACTTGATTCTCTACCTGCCCACCACCAGTTCCTGCATTACAGGAAAGTGACACCATGCCCAATTTAGACAGTGCTGGTATTGAATCCAGGTGGGAGCCAGGCAAGCATTCTCCCAGCAGAGCCACATGGCTAGTCCGACAACGAACTCTCCAATGGTATGCTTTATGTGGGACTGGCTTTATAGGGACACTGAATAACTGTCACAGAGACACTCACACAAATAAGGAAACCGTTTATGTCAGGGCTGGGATGAGTGTCAGTGGTAGAGCACTTCCCTGGAACAGGGAGATCTTGGATTAATCCCTAGCACCCAAAAATGAATGAAGGAAAATAAAGACTCCCAAGCTTCCGTTTTAGAGAGCTGGTTTGTAGGTCTCACCATTAATTGTTGTAATTTACAGTATGATTAGGCAGAATCATTTAAAAAACATATTGTTACTACCTGTTTTAGAGTGTATTCAATCATGTAAAATGTAGCCTAATACTAGCTGTCAGGAATAGATGATCACTCACCGATGGCATTGTGTTGTCCCTCTCTTTACTTGTATACCTACAGGAAAATGAAACAATTCATGTATGATATGAGATAGACCTTCATTGTGTTCCCCCTTAAAACATGGAGTACATTTCCTTTTAGACTGGGTCAGACTTTCCTGGAGCTCCCTCTGATGACCTCAAGCACACAGACCTCTGCTTGCCATGGCTCCTGAGTGCTGGAATTAAAGGCATTACCATAACACCTGCCCTGAGGGACTCCTTCCTTTGAGTTCTCCAGACACCACTGGCTTGAACTATAATGGCATTGCCTTGGTGTTAGCATTCCCCACTGCTGGTCCTCTGATTTCCCTCTAGGGGTGTTGGAAGCTTCTGAGGATGCCATGTTGTGTGTTCTTGTGAAGGTTCTAAAGATAAGGTTGGAAGCACAGAACGTCCTGGTACAAAAGAAACCTTGGGGATTCTGTTTCTCTGTTTCAGCTTTGCAATGTTTTGGAGTCCCCTTTCCCAAGTATTATTTATGAGACTCTAGAAACATGGTGAGAGACAGAGAGTCCATGTCAGGAAAGGTTGCAGGCTGACATAGAAGGTTGCAAGGCAGTGCCTGGACAGAGGCTGGCCAGGCTCCTTTTGCATGACACTTAAAAGCTTTCTAGGGACAGTTGTGGGGCTGGAGAGATGGTTGACCTGTTAAGAGTGTTCACTGCTCCTGCAGAGAACTAGGATTGCTTCCCAGCACTGACATGGCAGCTCACAGACACCTGTAACTAGTTCCAGGGGATGTGCCACCCTCTGCAGGACTCCAGGGGCCCCTGCTTGTAGGTGTCACACTTAGACCAGCAGGGAGCTTGTGGGGGAGAGCTGGCAGACAGGAGAATCTTAGCACCTATGGAGAAAGAGAAGAGTCCCTTTATGCCTCCAGTTGGCCACCTAAATGCCTGGATTTGAAAATGGAACTCCTAACCAGGTTAGCTTCTCTGTGTTCATCCCAGAGTGAGTTGGTCTGAACAGGGTCCAGGGGATTCTTGTGCTCTTGTCAAGGCAACGTGCAGCTCAGAACATCTCTGGGCTCCGTCCTTTAGTGGTGTCCTCCTAGGCAAGCTGTGTACTCCTCTCTCTGATCCAAGTCAAGTGTATGGAGTTTCTTTATGCTTTCCTAGCTGATTGCTGGAGACAAATAGTGAATACTTGGTGGGTCTCTAGCCAGAAAACAAAGAAGAAAAGGGAGAAAAAAAGAAAGAGAGAAAGAAAGGAAGAAAGAAAGAAAGGAAAGAAGAAAGGAAGGAAGGAAGAAGCGAGAGGAGTAAAGCTGATGATATAGAGCAATGAAGGCAAACTCACCAGCAGTTTCAGAGGTATCCAGGGAAGCCAAAGGAAGGATCCATCCCTACAGGGAGACGTGTCTGAGCACACCCATCAAAACCCGAGGAATTCCTCTCCTTTTAGGTGTTTGTACTTATATCAATCTGGATTCTTTACTATGTCCCAGATAGGACATGCTGTATGAACCAGAGCAAAGCAATTTATTACTAGAATTTATTAGGAGAATATTCCACAGAGAATTACATAGGAAGAAGGATAGTACATACTGCATGTCATGGGTGCAGGCTGCAAGTGAGAGAGCCGCAATTAGGTGATAAGTATATATTCTCCCCTACTGTGTTTTGTCATGTTGCATTTCTCTCAAAGGTCTTAATTGACAGCATGCTTAAAGGTTAAGCAAAGGATCTGGGCAGCAATGGCCCTCTCCTTTAATCCCAGCACTTGGGTGTCAGAGGCAGGTGGATTTCTGTTAGTTGTGGTCCAGCCTGGTCTATGGTGTTAGGTCCAGGCCATTTAGGTCTACAGAGAGAAACCTGTCTTACAAAAAGATTCCGGGGGTAGCAGTGCATGGCTGTAATACTAGTACGGGTACAGTGGGGAGACACGAGGACCCTAGAGCCTGTTTTCAAGCCAGTCTAACCGAACCACTGAGCTCTAGGTTTACTGAGAGACGTTCTCAAAAACAAGAACAAAGCGCTGGAGAGAGGGCTGAGCAGCTGTTCCCCCAGAAGGACTGGGTTGGGTTCCACACTAATGTAACTGTCTGTAACTCCAGTCCTAGGGCATCTGATACCTTCTTCTGGCATCAAAAAGGGCCACACATAGACGTGATATATATTTAGGCAAACCATCCGTACTCAATTTATTTTAAGATTAAAAGACAAGAAGTTTCAAGTGAGTAAAATATAAAATTTCACGTTTGAAATTAAAAAGTGGGAAAATTTTCAGGCCTTTAATGTTAGCATTTGGAAAGCAGAGTAGATGTCTGTGAATCTGAGGTAAATCTAGTCTATGTAGTGAGTTCCAAGATAGACAGGAGTATAGCAAGACCCTAAGATAAATAAAAGATGAAGAGGAGGAGGAGGGAAAAAAAAAGGATGAGGAGGAGGGGAAAATAAGACGACACCTGATGTCCACTGCCACGTGCAGACATTCATGCACTCCCCCGCCACATGCACACACGAGTAACACACAGAGGAAAAGCCCATTATAAGCACAGTGGGGGAGCACTTGCAAAATGTATTGGTAGTCAAGTTCAATCCTGCTCAGTAACACACACACACACACACACACACACACACACACACACACACACACACACAGTCAGCCTGGTCCCAGGGATACCACCTGGGTTGGACCTCACCCTCCCTGTACTCTCTGGCTTTAATCATGACTGCTCTCATGTCTTTTGGGTCTTTGTATGTCCAAGGCCTCCCAGGCTCAC
Organism: Phodopus roborovskii; assembly: GCF_943737965.1. Classification (NCBI taxonomy): domain Eukaryota; kingdom Metazoa; phylum Chordata; class Mammalia; order Rodentia; family Cricetidae; genus Phodopus; species Phodopus roborovskii. The sequence continues at coordinate 49,822,189 of NW_026126407.1, read as the reverse complement.
CACCTGTTCATCCTTACTAGCCCTAAATCCAGCATACGAGGGAGGTCACCACGGATACCTGATGAGTGGACAAGAACCACTGAACAAGCACAGAGCAGGGGACCGAGACTGCTGTCCCTGGCTCTCTGAGTTCTGCAGGGAGTTTGTAGGGGCTCAGGGGAGTCCTCCAGACAGGGGGCTGCCTAGGCTTATGGAAGCCAGGGCCTGCTCGTGGACTTTCTGAGACCAGTTGTTCTGTGGCCATAGCTGGTTGAAACCTGCCTGGCAGAGCTGGGGCGGGGCTCTCTGCAAACCTCGCATTGCTCCTGTCAGGGGCTGACCAGGCGCTCATGAGACAGAACCCAGAGGTGACAATAGACACAAATGCTGTCACTGTCACCAGCCCTGTTGTTGTAAATGGCTGTGCCAAGTCTGCAAACACAGTGTGTCCGGGAGCCTCCCCAGGTGGCTTTGAAAACTCCCCAGGAAGAGCCCCCCACCAACCCACTCCTTCCTGTCCCTCTGGTGGCCCATGGCTCCTTCCTTCTGGACAGGGGCCCAAGAGACTCCAGAGCATATAAGGGAAGGGGAAGGAGGTCCAGGCACAAGATACCCAGGGCGAATTCTCCCAGCCAGGTAAGGTGCATGGCTCCCGGGGGTGGGCATCATGGCGAAGCCCAGCTGGTTCCCCAGTTAGGCCTTAGGTGTCTTTGCCCTTTCCCTGAGACTTTCAGATGTCCCAGCCTCAGGCCATGCTGCTCTTGCTGATCCTTGCTGTCCTGGGGACGCCCGCCTTTTGTTCAGAAAGTAAGTCAACCCTGGAGTGGGCCCCCTCACCGGTGGCCACGTCATCTCCCTCAACCTAGGAGACATGGGGACACCTCCCAGCCTTTGCCACAGACTAAACGTGGTCATAGGCCAATCCTTCCTGGCTTCCCGGGTGGGAAGACAGGCCCTCCACATGTCTGAGTGGGTTTTCTCCTCTCTGGGCTTTCATCCACACAGATTACTATGGCAGGACAACCGGCACACATTTCTGCACTTCCATACCCGAGGGAAAAAACTTAACAAGAATTCGGATGTATGTTCGCAATAACATCATTATGGGGTAAGTATGATCAGACTCATGCATGGCCCCTCACCCTGTGTCCTGCCTGGATTCTTCCCACATTTCAGAACCCCACCTATGAGTACATGGTCCACTGATTGTGTCTTCCTTCCCACAGATCCCATCTGGTTTCTAGTGGCTCCTCAAAGTCATTTGCTTTTCAGAGTCACAGAGCCACAAGCCAAACCTTTTGTCTTGTAGCTGTCCACAGTCATTACCTCTCCGGAGCATAGTCCTGCTTTTACTGAGTCCATAGTACAGTCCTACTTTTGCATCTCGGGTTGATCAAAGAAGGTGGAGATGCTGCTCCCTACTCAACTCAACTACAAAAGGCCCCTGAATCCCTACTCTTGATAGCGAAATCTCACCTGCCAGGGTAGTCTAGGAGGTGAGGGTTAGAGGGTTAGAGGGTTAGAGGTGACTGAATGTTAGTGGTAAGCAACGTTGGAAGCAGAAATCCAAAGTCAGGCCCTTCATATTGGGGGCAACCCTGCTTGAGCCTGAGAGGATTTCTGCTTTGTAGTGAGAGGATGTCAGACACATAGGAAATGGAGAGGGGAAGAGTCAGGGAAATAGAAGACAGCGTGTGAACTGAGCTGCGAAAGCTCTGGAATGCCGCCAAAGACTAGGATGCTGAAGAAGTCAGTGTGTGGGGCTGGTGAAGTCCCTTAGGGGCACGGAAGACACCTGTTTTTCTGTGATCTGCTGCTTTCTTAGAAGTGACCTAGGTTGAGAAAGTCCCAGCTTGGCCAGGGTCAGCCCTGCTGTAAACGGAGCTGTCCCCTATGAAGGTCTGATGTGCAGACTGCTCTGCTTGGCCTGTCTACTGTGACTATGATGAAGCGAGTCCCCAATAGGCTGAGTAAGGGCCTTCAGCTCACAGTATCTGTGATTGGCTTCCCCAGAGTGAGAGGGAGGCTAGTGTGTCTCAAGAAGCCAAAAGAGAGGGAGGCGGAGGGGCACCTGGGTCCATGGAAGGAGGGCAATGCTGTGTCTGGATGGGTATTTAAAGGGTGTCCTCTTCCCTAGTGTCCAGATGAAGCATGGAGACCAATGGGGTTCACTGTATGGCTATTCAGATGGGAGTCTGGAGGAACTGGAACTGAATGATGGTGAAGATATCATGTCACTATATGGCTCATACAACTCCTACATGCGGCAAATAGTCCTTTATACTACCAGGCCACGAGATAAGATTTTTGGGACTGCCAAAGCTAATAATGAGTTCACCGACTACCCTCAAGATCCCTCCCATGTGCTTCTGGGCTTCTGTGGCTATTACGTGAGGGGGTGGCTTTAAGGCCATCAGTGCTAAGTGGGGGAGTCCAGGTGGTAAATGTACAGAGTGAGGCTCATGGCCACCCCAGCTGAAGCGCTCTGTGTCAGGTCACCCCACTGGGCCTTGGAAACCATGCCCACTAATAAATAGTATATCTGCATGAACTCTGTGTCCAAGTGGGATTCTTGGGTCTGAGAAGGCTCCCTCTGTGAACTGAAATGACGGTGGGTAGAAATAGGCGAGGCAAGTATTTGGGGGCTGCACACAGTGACCCTAGGCTATAATCTCCAAGGGTCAGCTCAGAGAGCACCACTGCAGACTGCGGTGTATGTGTACACACTCAGTTGTCCTGTGCTGGCCCTGCATTGTTCCAGACTTCTCTGCTTCTGCAACACACCTCAGGGTTGCCACTAACCATTTGCCAACGGCTTGTACTCACCAGGCTCTTCTTTGCCCTAAGGGACACAAAGAAGGGGGGCCTGGAGGATTTGGGGAGATGGCTCTGTGGCTATAGTGCTGGCTGTGCAAAAATGAAAACTGAATTTGGGCCCCCAGCACCTACCCAGAAGTAACCCCAGCACTAGGAGAAGCGGGGAAGAGTGGAGAAGGAGACAGGCTGCTCCTCACAGCTCACTGGCTGGCTGGTGCAGGCCAATCTGTAGGCTCTAGCTACAGTGAAGATGCTGGTTCACAAAACAAGGCGGAGAGTACTGGAGGAAGACACTCAAGGTCAATCTCTGGCCTCCACGTGCATGCACATATATAAGTGTGTGCATTCCCTCACACTAGTAGGTTCACACACATATACATCACATGCACAGCACACAGAAGCTCATGGTGACTTGGCGGTCCCTGCATTACCGGGTGTGTGGACAGGTGATGTGGAGACAGAGCACCTGCCAGAGGGGTGGCAGGCTGAGAGAGCCTCAGAGACTCTTCCTGGAGGCAGTGGGATCTGAGCTGCATCCTCAGAGCAGTGGGGGAATCAGCCAAGTGGATACAGGGAGGAGGGAGGTCCAGGCCAGAGAGCCCTGAGGGCAGGCCTCTACCTGCACCTCTCCTAGTGCCTGATTGACGAAGACTTGTCTGGGTGCAGTGCACACTCCTTTAATCCCTGAACTTGGGAGGCAGAGGCAGAGGCAGAGGCAGAGGCAGAGGCAGAGGCAGAGGCAGAGGCAGAGGCAGAGGCAGAGGCAGAGGCAGAGGCAGAGGCAGAGGCAGAGGCAGAGGCAGAGGCAGAGGCAGAGGCAGAGGTAAGAGGTTCTCTGTGAGTTGGGGCCAGCCTGGGATACAGAGTGAGTTGCAGGACTACATAGAGAGACAGTGCGCCCTCATGAAGAAACTGAGGCACAGAGGGCAAGGGAATTTGTTCTAAGTCACTCAGCAGAATCAGCTGTAAGGAGGTCCACCTGAGAAATCTGAACCTGGGCCAGTTCATGCCTTGACCATCAGCAGCTTCTGGCCAGGGGCTGAGCGTGCATATCGGCGTTCTTCAGGATCTCCCGGAGTTGGACACTTGGTCAGAGCTGGACATTCTGTGCAGGGGGTGGTGACTGTCCATCGCACTGGCCACTAGGCAGCCTGAACTCCAGCGTGCTGCCCTCAGGTCCTCGGGTGGGGGCGCTGCAATGTGCATGGATGCGGGAACTAGCTTCAACTAGATGCTGGGAAGAGGTGGAGCCAGCATGCTCCCATCCACAGATACAGTGCTAGTTCCTTCCTGAAGCCCTGCCTAGTCCTGGTGCATGGAGCAAAGTCATCAGAGATTCCTTTCTGTGACTTGTCAGCCTGGCCAGGGACCAGTGGCTCCTCCCCTCCAGTGTCTTTTGGGATTAGCTGCCTTCAGTCTGCTTCCTGAAGTCTGATTATTCATTTATTCAATTTTAAAGCCATGTGCATGTTCTAAGACTTGCCCTGAACAAGCTGTATAGCACAGGAGAACATGAATCCTCCTCCTTCTGCCTCCATCAAGCCTTTGCCAGAGACTAACCAACTGTGCTCACCAAGGAGAGGATGACTGATGAATTTATCAATATACAGGTTTAGCTAGAGTTCATCATAGCTGTCTCCCATATTGGCCATATCAAGGTGATGATAATGCATCTGTATGTGTTTCATTTTTATAGCATCAATTTTATTTTTAATGAAGGCCATCAGTTTGTTAAACAGAAAAGGTCCTAGTGATAAAATAATTAGTAGGCCAAGCAGGGGAAGGAGTTAAGACAGGCGTCTGTTCCAGGCGCTCCAAAAGGGTTGATGAAACAGATCTCTGTGAATCTTCTCGAGCTCCTCTTGATGTTTCTTGATTCTGTCTCAAACTATTCTGGATTTGTTCCCATAAAAGCAGAATTTTTCCTGTAAAGTCAAACAAACGCCTCCCTTGTTGGCATTGAGTAAGTCTAGCCTGCTTCTGTTTTGTAGGACCACCTCTGCTAGTGAGTCAACTAGGTTCTGAAGGTCCTGGACTGACCTGTAGATGGTCTGTACATCATCAGCAAGCTGTTGAGACAGCTTGGAGTATGATTTTATTGCTATTCCCATTCCTGTGGAACCAGTGGTTAGGGCTTCTGAAACACCAAGTCCAACCAATATTGGAATGAACTGGACTGCTCTCTTGTGCCACAGAGTGAAACAGTCTATGCTGGGTATTGGGATGGACTCATCCCCAGGTATTATTCCTATCTGGAAGGTAGCCAGGACACACAACCCTGACCAATTAGCAGGCTGCAAGAATTAAGCCAAGCCATTGCCACAAACTAGGACTTGTCCAGGCCCAGCTCATAGAGCTATGGATACATTAATCACTGAAAGGCAAGAGGTAAAGGAGGCTTGTCCTACATCTATACCAAAACAGTCATTCTTAAAAATGTTTATAAAAGCATGAGGAATTATTAAATCCTGTGGGATGAACCTTAAAAGGGACACTAAGTGTGCAGTTATCCTCCAGCATGGAATCATAATTAGGCCACAGGGATTTGCTAGGGGCCAGGAGGTTCCCAAGGTCAAACAAAACCAGCAGTCTTTTGCTAGGTGGGGTTGGTAATGTTTAAAGCATAATGGGTAGCAGACAGAATATCTGAGGTTTGGGCGTTGATGTCTGCACCTCTGAGTCTGGGAAGTAGTAATGGATGATAATCTATACGAGGAATCAGAGAATCAATGATGGTTTGGATTTTTTCTTGGACTATGGTTTCTCTGACCTGGTCTGTCGGCTTACCATCAGAAACATGAATGGGGGTTATATTATCCCAGCATGCTGGTTTTCCAGGTGCAGCAAAGCAGGAAGCCTGAGCATACTTGTTGGAGCCAGTGCTCAGGCCTGTGGTAAGCCAGAAAGAAGAGTGGAAAATGCCCTGACAGGGAACGCACGAGTGATTGCATCTGGAGTGGATGGATTCTGAAGAGGGAGTAGGGTCTGTGTGGAAGAGCAGGGGCTGTCTGAGGAGGGGGCTAGCATGAGCAGGCCTGTGTAGACAGGTCTGGATGTGGAGGAACCATTGTCAGAATGCTGACATTATGTCTCAGTTTCATTGTGATTGGACAGCACCTCGGAAGGTGCAGGTCACTGTCGCAGCAACAGATCACTGTCCAGGAAGGACCTCTGTACCACACAGAGGGCTCCCACATCACCATTTGGTGCAATGTGAGTGGTTACCGGAGTCCCTCTGAGCAGAACTTCCAATGGTCCATTTACCAGCCCTCCGCCCCGGAGTGTGAAGTGCAGATTGTAGCACAGTGGACTCCTCCTTCCCTTATACCATTTACACTCAACGAGTCCTCAGTGGTAAGAACTATGTGGAGAGAATCCAGGGGAATTCAGCTTTACATCATATCACAGAGTTACAAGCCCAGAATGCAGGGGAGTATGAATGTCACACCCCCAACACGGATGAGCACTACTTTGGAAGTCACAGTGCCAAGATGAACCTAGTGGTGATCCCAGATTCCCTGCAGGCCACAGCTGTTCCCCAGACTCTGCACAAAGTGGAAAAGGACCCTCTGGAGCTCAGTTGCGAAGTCACCACTGAGAGCAACCAGCACAGCCACCTTCAGTACCTGGCTTCGTTGGAAGGGTGGCGAGAAACCTGTGGAGGTCATTGCCCTGAGCTGAAACTTCAACCTACACTCCAGCAGCAAATATTCCCAGAGGCAGGGCCTGGGGGAGGTGCGGCTGGACAAGCTGGGGAAAACCACCTTCTGCCTCACCATCTTCCACCTGCAACCTTCCAACCAGGGCAAGTTCTATTGCGTGGTTGCTGAGTGAATCCAGGATCCAGATGGCTCTTGGTACACCATGACCAGGAAGCGCTCTGAGGGTGCTGTTGTCCATGTCCAGCCCACCGACAAAGAGTTCACCATGCGCCTGGAGACCAACAAGAGGCTGCACAAAGTGGGCAAGCCAGTGGAATTCAGATGTATCCTAGAGGCTCAGAACATTCCTGGTCGGTACTTTGCTGTCTCCTGGGCCTTCAACAGCTCACGAATCGCCACTATGGGACCTAATGTGTGCCGGTCCTCAACAGTGAATTTGCCCACTGTGAAGCCAAAGGATAGCGTAAAGTGTCCAAAGAGACTGATGGTGTCTTTTTTTAAAATTTTTCTTATTTCTTTGTTTTATATATAGATTGCAGTTCCCACTCTCTCCCTCCCCCTCCTTCTTTTCCTCTCTCCCACCCTCTCATGCCTCCCCCCACCCTCCCCTTCCACCCCACGCCCCACTTCACATGTAGGGTGATGCCCTCCTGGAGGGGTCATCTACATCTGTCAAGTCATTTGAAGTAGGGACTCGGGCTTCTCTCCTGTCTCTAGGTTAAGGGAGTATCCCTCCATGGGGGATGTGTCCACAAGGTCCTTTTGTGCACCAGGGATACATCCTGGCTCCACTGTCTGAGGTCCCTTAGACTGCTCAGTCCTTCTAGCTGAGACCCATATTCAAGGGGTCTGAGTCAGTCCATGCTGGATTCCCAGCTATCAGTCTGGGGGCCCATTAGCTCCTCCTTGTTCAGGTCAGCTGTCTCTATGTGTTTCTGCAACCTAGTCTTGTCCTCTCCCTCTGCATCTGGATTCCAGTTCGGCTCAGTGATTAGTTGTGGGTGTTTGCTTCTGTTTCCAACAGGTACTAGATGAGGGCTCCATGATGGTGGATAAGTTAGTTGTTGATCTTACTATCAGGGAAGGGCATTTATGGTAGCCTTTCCACGGTTGCTCAGATTGTTAGTTGGAGTCAGTCTTGTAGGTCTTTAGACCTTTCTTTAGGTTCAGTTTCTTCTTCAAACCAATAATGGCTCCCTCTTTTATGTTCTCTCTCTCTCTCTCTTTCTCTCTCTCTCTCTCCTCTCATCTATTCCTCCCCTGACTCAATCTTCCTAGTTCCACACGCTTTCCTCTCCTCCCCTTCTCTTTCTCCTAGTTCCCTCTCCCCTCAATGCCCTCCTCCTACTTCCCATGTGCTCTGGGGTCAGTCTTGTAGGTCTCCAGACCTACAAGTTTTCTCTTCAAACCTATAATGGCTTCCTCTTTTATGGTCTCTCTCTCTCTCTCTCTCTCTCTCTCTCTCTCTCTCTCTCTGTCTCTCTGTCTGTCTGTCTCTCTCTCTTCTCTTGTCTATTCCTCCCCTTATTCAATCTTCCTAGTCCCAGGTGCTTCAGCAGAGGCCAGGCGATGGGTGTCAAAGATCCAGCAGGTAGGGACTCAGGATGGTCCCGAGGGGATAGGGGGATCTCTGGGAGGGGCCTGGAACTCCAGCAGAGAACCAGCAGTGGGGGACAGAGATCAGGCAGGCGCAGGGCTTCCGGGTGGTCCCAGGTGGATAGACAGGTCTCTAGCAGAGGCCCGGTGATGGAGTGCACGCAGCGACTCAGGATGGTTCTGAGCACAGATAGGCAGATCTGGCTGGGGCCTAGCACTCTCCAGCTGAGGCAATGGGGTCAATGATCTGGTAGGCAGGGACTCAGGATGTTCCTGGGCAGATAGGCAGATCTATCCGAGACCAGGCATTCTCCAGCTGAGGCCTCTTTGCTAGAGGCCTGGTGATGGGGATCGAGGATCCTGCAGGCAGGGACTCAGGATGGCCCTGCACGGATAGGCAGATCTCTGGGAGGGGCCAGGGACTCCAGCGGTGGGGGTCAGAGATCAAGCAGGTGGGGATAAGCAGGTCTAGTGTGCTCAGAACAGCTCCAGGAAGTTCCCCGAATATGGCAGGATTGTTGGCTCCACCTTCTGTTCTGGTGCTCAACCAGAGCGGTGGGACAGTGGGCAGGGTAGGGCACAGTGTAGGGGGGAGAGCAGGCTGTTCATGGGAGTGAGTGGGTGTGTATCAGCACCAGGAGCATTCTTGCTGGGGATAGTACACCGGGGGGTGGGGGGGGAGAGCCAGATTCAGGGCCAATCCAGGGAGGTCCCAGGGAAGGGTGTGTTTGGGGGGGATTCAACCCTAATTCAACCCAGACTCACCTCTAGCAGAGGCCAGGCGATGGAGTCAAAGATCTGGTAGGCAGGGACTCAGGATGACTGATGGTGTCTTTGTGCTGAAGATACACCACCTCCACCAGGAAGATAGTGGCAAATACAACTGCAGGGTTACAGGGCAAGAGAAGATGGTTACTGGCAAATTCATCGACAAGGAAAGCAAGCTTCCCAAGAACATCCCCATTGTCCTCCTTCCTCTCAAAAGCAGCATCTCTGTGGAGATGGCCAGCAATGCCAGCTTCATCCTCGAGGGTGAGGACCTGCACTTCTCCTGTAGTGTCTGCACAGTGAGAAGATTGCAGGGCCGCTTCTCTATCATCTGGCAGGACTACCGCAGCAATGTCATGTGGCTAGACTGTGCAGCCAGGCTCATTTTTTTTTGTCATGTTGTTTTATCACAGCAATAGAAAAATAACTAATACAATGTACAAGAGGAAGCCTTCCTGGTCCTATTATTAGTGCATTCTTTTTTTTTAAATTAATTTATTTATATTTTATATGTCGATCTCAATTCCCTCTCCCTCCCTCCCTCCTCCCCTCCCTTCCTCTCTTCCTTTTACCCTCTCTGTCCTCTCACATGCACCCTGACCACCCTCCCCTCCCATCCCCCACCCCAATTCCACATGGAGGGCAATGCCATCCAGGTGGGGTCATGTAGATCTGTCAAGTCATTTGAAGTAGGGACTAGGCCTTCTCTCCTGTCTCTAGGTTAAGGGAGTACTCCTCCATGGGGGATGTGTCCACAAGGTCCTTTTGTGCACCAGGAATACATCCTGGTTCTACTGTCTGAGGTCCCTTATATTGCTCAATCCTTCTGGCTGAGACCCATGTTCAAGGGGTCTGATTCAGTCCCATGCTGGATTCCCAGCTGTCTGGGGGCCCATTAACTCCTCCTTGTTCAAGTCAGCTGTCTCTATGCGTTTCTGCAACCTAGCCTTGTCTTCTTCCTCTGCATCTGGATTCTAGTTTGACTCAGTGTTTAGTTATGGGTGTTTGCTTCTGTTTCCAACAGGTAATAGATGGGGGCTCCATGATGGTGGATAAGTTAGTTGTTGATCTCACTATCTGGGAAGGGCATTTATGGTAGCCTTTCCACGGTTGCTCAAATTGTTAGTTGGCAGCAGTCTTGTAGGTCTCTAGACCTTTCTTTATGTTCAGTGTAAGGAGTAAGGTTTTTCCTCCCACCACTGGTCTTGTCCCGCCGCTGTGCCAGCCCCAATTAACACACTGAGACTCTGTATTTGATATAATGCTGTTGGCCAGGTACTTGTTTCTTATCGGCTAGCTCTGTCTTAAGTATTAACCCATTCTGTTAATCTATGTATTTCCACGTGGTCTCATCTCACCAGAGAGCCGGCTGGCATCCTGTTCTCTCCAGACTCTCCATCTTGACTCCTCCTTCCTACTTCCTCTTTCCTCCTTGTCTCCTAGTCCTGCCTATCTTGCTTTCCTATTGGCCAACAGTGCTTTATTCATTAACCAGTATGAGAAACATATACAGAATGACATCTCCCATCAATTCAGTTTTCTCTTCAAACCAATAATGGCTCCCTCTTTTATGTTCTCTCTCTCTCTCTCTCTCTCTCTCTCTCTCTCTCTCTCTCTCTCTTCTGTCTTCTATTTCTACCCTGACTCAATCTTCCTAGTCGCACATGTTTTCCTCTCCTCCCCCTCTCTTTCTCCTACTTCTCTTTCCATTCACTGCCCCCCCCACTTCCCCTGTGCTCTGGGGGACTTGTCCCTTCCCCTTTCTGTGAGGGACTTTATATGAATCTCTTAGAATAAACCTTGTATTCTAGTTCCTCTGGTAGTGTGAATTATAGGCTGGTTAGGCTTTGCTCTAGGTCTAAAATCCATATATGAGTGAGTACATACTGTGTTCCTCTTTTTGTCACTAGGTTACCTCATTCAGGATGGTTTCTTCTAGTGCCATCCACTTGCCTACAAATTTCAAGATCCATTATTTTTTTTTCTGCAGAGTAGTAATCCATTGTGTAGATGTACCACATCTTCTTTATCCATTCTTCAGTTGAGGGGCATCTAGGTTGCTTCCAGGTTCTTGCTATCACAAATAATGCTGCTATGAACATAGTTGAGCACATGTCTTTGTTGCATGTATGTGGATCATTTGGGCATATGCCTAAGAGGGGGATTGCCGGGTCCTGTGGTAAACTAATTCCCATTTTCCTGAGGAACCGCCATACTGATCTCCAAAATGGCTGTACGAGTTTGCACTCCCACCAGCAGTGGAGGAGTGTTCCCCTTTCTCCACATCCTCTCCAGTATAAATTGTCATTGGTGTTTCTAATTTTAGCCATTCTGGAAGGAGTAATATGGTATCTCAAAGTTGTTTTGATTTGCATTTCCCTGATAGATAAGGACGTTGAGCACTTTCTTAAGTGTCTTTCAGCCTTTTTGATTTCCTCTATTGAGAATTCTTTCTTCAGTTCTGTACCCCATTTTTAAATAGGGTTATTTGGTGTTTTGTTGACTAGTTTCTTGAGTTCTTTGTATATTTTGGAGATCAGCCCTTTGTCGGATGTAGGATTGGTGAAATCTTTTCCCAGTCTGTGGGCTGCCGTTTGGTCTTGTCCACTGTGTCCTTTGCCTTCCAGAAGCTTCCAAGTTTGAAGAGGTCCCATTTATTAATTGTTGATCTCAGTGTCTGTGCTCCTGGAGTTATGTTCAGGAAGTGGTCTTCTACACCAATTTATTCAAGGATACCTCCTACTTTCTCTTCTAAGAGGTTCAGTGTGGCTGGATTGATGTTAAGGTCTTTGATCCATGTGGACTTGAGTTTTGTGCATGGCTACAGACTTGGGTCTATCTGCAGTCTTCTACACACCATCATCCAATTGTGCCAGCACCATTTGTTGAAGATGCTTTCCTCGCCCCATTGTATTCTTTTAGCTGTTTTGTCGAAAATCAGGTGTTCATAGGTGTGTGGGTTAATATCAGGATTTTCAATTCGATTCCATTGATCTACCTGTCTGTTTTTGTGCCAGTACCAGGCTGTTTTCAGAACTATAGCTCTGTAGTAAAGTCAGGGATGGTGATGCCTCCTGAAGTTCTTTTATTGTACAGGGCTGTTTTGGCTATCCTGGGTCTTTTGTATTTTCATATAAAGTTGATTATTATCCTTTCAAGGTCAGTGAAGAATTGCGGTGGGATTTTAATGGGGATTACATTGCATCTGTAGATTGCTTTTGGCAAGATTGCCATTTTTACTATATTCATCCTACCTATCCAAGAACATGGGAGATCTTTCCATTTTCTGGTATCTTCTTTAATTTCTTCCTTTAGAGCCACAAAGTTATTAAATAAGTCTTTCACTTGTTTGGTAAGCGTTACCCCAAGATACTTTATGTTGTTTGTGGCTATTGTAAAGGGTGATGTTTCTCTGATTTCTTTCTCAGCCTCTTTATCATCTGAATAAAGTAGGGCTACTGATTTTTTTGAGTTTATCTTGTATCCTGCTAGTTTGCTGAAGGTGTTTATCAGCTGTAGGAGTAATCTGGTAGAGTTTTTTTTGGGTTGCTAATGTGAACTATCGTATTATCTGCAAATAGAGACAGTTTGACTTCTTCCTTTCTAATTTGGATCCCCTTGATCCAAACTTTTGTTGTCTTATAGCTTTAGCTAGAACTTCAAGTACGATATTGAAGAGATATGGAGAGAGAGAGCAGCCTTGTCTTGTTCCTGATTTTAGAGGAATCGCCTTAAGCTTCTCTCCATTCAGATAGATGTTGGCTGTTGGTTTGCTGTATATTGCTCTTATTATGTTTAGGTATGTTCCTATTACCCCTGATCTCTCCAAGACCTTTATCATGAAAGGGTGTTGAATTTTGTCGAAGGCTTTTTCAGCATCTAGGGAGATGATCATATGGTTTTTCTTTTTCAGTTTGTTTATATGGTGGATCACATTGATAGATTTTCGTATGTTGAACCATCCCTGCAATTCAGGGATAAAGCCTATTTGGTCATGGTGGATAATTTCTCTGATGTATTCTTGGATTCGGTTTGCCAGTATTTTATTGAGTATTTTTGCATCAATGTTCATCAGGGATATTGGTCTGTAGTTTCCTTTTTTAGTTGTGTCTTTGTGAGGCTTGGGTACCAAGGTTACTGTGGCCTTATAGAAAGAGTTTGGTAATGAACCTTCTGTGTGGAACAATTTGAGGAGTATTGGTATTAGTTCTTACTTGAATTTCTGGTAGAATTCTGCACTGAAGCCATCTGGCTCTGGGCTTTTTTTGGTTGGAAGGCTTTTGATGACTACTTCTATTTTATTGTGGGTTATAGGTCTATTTAAGTTGTTTGTCTGCTCTTGATTTAATTTTGGTAAGTGATAGTTATCCAGAAATTTGTTCATTTCCTTTGAATTTTCAGTTTTTGTGGAATACAGGTTTTCAAAGTATGACCTCAAAATTGTCTGGATTTCCTTAGTGTCCATTTTTATGTTTCCCTTTTTGTTTCTGGTTTTGTTAATTTGCATGTTCTCTCTCTGCTTTTTGATTAGTTTGGATAAAGGATTGTCTATCATGTTGATTTTCTCAAAAACTAACTCTTTGTTGCATTGATTTTTTGTATTGTTTTCCTGGTTTCTATTTTGTTGATATCAGCCCTCAAATTGATTATTTCCTGGCGTCTACTCCTTTGAGGTGAGTTTGCTTCTTTTTGTTCTGAGGCTTTCAGTTGTGCTGTTAATTCTCTTATGTGACTGTCCTCTATTTTCTTTATATGGGCAGTAAGTGCAATGAAATTCCCTCATAACACTGCTTTCAAGGTGTCCCATAAGTTCTGGTATGTCGTGTCTTTATTCTTGTTGAATTTTAGAAAGTCCTTAATTTCTTTCTTTATTTCTTCTTTGACCCAGGTATGGTGCAATTGCGCACTGTTCAGTGTCTATGAGTTTGTAGGGTTTCTGTGATTTGTATTGTTATTGAATTCCAAGTTTAAAGCATGGTGATCTGATAAGATACAGGGTACTATTCCAATTCTCTTGTATCTTTTGAGGTTTGTTATGCCACCTAGTATGTGGTCGATTTTAGAGAATGTTCCATGTGGAGCAGAGAAGAAAGTATATATTCCTTTGTGTTTGGATGGGATGTTCTATAGATGTCTGTTAAACCCAATTGAGACATAACTTCTGTTAATTCCTTTGTTTCTTTGTTGAGTTTCTGATTGGTGGTCCTGTCTAGTGTTGAGAGTGATGTTTTGAAGTCTCCCACTATAATTGTGTGAGGTTTTATGTGAGCTTTGAGTTTTTAGCAGCGTTTCTTTTACAAATATGGGTGCCTTTGTATTTGGGGCATAGATGTTCAGAATTGAGACTTTGTGTTGATAGATTTCTCCTGTGATGAATACGAAATGACCATCTTCATCTCTTTTGATTAATTTTGGTTTGAAGTCTAACTTGTTAGATATTAAGATAGCCACACCTGCTTGCTTCTTGGGTCCATTTGATTGGAAGATCTTTTCACAGCCCTTTGCCATGAGGTAATGTCTATCTTTGAAGCTTAGATGTGTTTCTTGTATGCAGCAGAAGGATGGCTTCTGTCTTCATATTCATTCTGTTAGCTTGTGTCTTTTTATAGGCGAGTTAAGACCATTAATGTTGAGGGAGAATAAGGACCATTATTAATGCTTGTTTGTTTTAGATTTGTTGTTGGCAGTGGTATTGTGAATATATTTGTCCTGCTTTACCCTTGGTTTCTGGTGTAGTGAGATTATCTGTTGCCTACATCTTTGTGGGCATAGTTAACTTCCTTGGGTTGGAATTTTTCTTCCAAAACTTTCTGTAGGGCTGGATTTGTAGATACATATTGTGAAAATCTGGCTTTGTCATTAAATATCTTGTTTTCTCCATCTAATAGTGATTGAGAGTTTTGCTGGGTATAGTAGCCTGTGCTGATATCCTTGGACTCTTAGTACTTGTAGAACATTTATCCAGGACCTTCTAGCCTTGAGAGTTTCCATGGAGAAGTCAGGTGTAATTTCGATAAGTCTGACTTTATATGTTACCTGGCCTTTTTCCTTCGCTGCTTTCTTTATTCTATATGTTAGGTGTTTTGATTATTATATGTCAAGGGGTCTTTTTCTTTGGTCCAGCCTATTTGATGTTCACTATGCTTCTTGTACTTTCATGGGCATGTCCTTCTTCAGATTGGGAAAGTTTTCCTCAATGATTTTGTTGAATATGTTTTTGGCACCTTTGAGCTGGGCTTCCTCACCTTCCTCTATGCCTATCATTCTTAGGTTTGGCCTTTTCATGGTGTCCCACATTTCCTGGATGTTTTGTGTTAAGGATTTGTTGGATTTATGATTTTCTTTGGTCGATGAATCTATTTCCTCTAGTTTATCTTCCATGCCTGAAATTCTCTCTTCCATCTCTTGAATTCTGTTGGTTATGCTTGCATCTGTAGTTCCAGTTTTTCTATTTCCAGCATTTTTTCAGTTTGTGTTGCCTTTATTTTCTCTGTTTCAGTTTTCAAGTCTTGAACTGTTTCCTTCACCTATTTAATTGTTTTTTCTTGGCTTTCTGTACTTTCTTTACTTTCCTTAAGAAATTTGTTCATTTCTTCCACTTTTTTGTTTGTTTTTTTCTTCCATTTCTTTAAGGGATTTTTTCGCATCTTTGAGGGCCTCTATCATTTTTATGATGGTAATTTTTAAGTCGTTCCCTTCTGCTTCCTCTGCTTTGTTGTTGTGTTCCATTATAGTTGGTGTAGATTCCCTAGATTCTGGTGGTGTCATGCTTGTCTTTCTGTTGTTAGGTGTTTTCTTGTATTGCCTTCCTCCCATAGCTTCTTCCAGTAGGTGTTGGTGGGGTCTCTCCCTCTCTTTATGATACTTCCCCGGTGGGCTTAGGTGGGTCAGAGGTTCGATGACTGTAGCTCTGGGTGGTCCAAGCTCTCTAGGAGGTCTCTCCACAGGCAGGGGCCCAGCGATGGGGGGTCAGCAATCAGGCTCCAGCAGAAGACTGGTGATGGGAGTCAAAGATCCCAAAGGCTTGGACTCAGGATGTTCCTTGTGCCTATAGGCAGATCTATCCTGGGCCTCGTACTCTATAGCTGAGGCCTCTTTAGCAGAGTCCTTGAGATGGGGGTCAAGGATCCTGCCAGCAGGGACTCAGAGTGGTCCCACAGAGATAGGCGGATCTCTGGGAGGAGCCTGGAACTCCAGTAGAGGACTAGTGGTGGGGGTCAGACACCAGGCAGGTGGAAATTACCTGTGGTCCCTCATGGATAGGCAGGTCTCCCGTGTTCAGAGCCGCTCCCGGAAGTTCCCCGAAGGTGTCTGGATTGTAGCCAGGCTCATCTTACTGGGAGCGCAGCAGCTTTGGGGGCATCCAGACAGAGCAGGTGCAGCCCAACTCCTTCAACCTGGGCATCTTCAACAGCAGGAAGGAAGATGAGGGTCAGTACGAGTGCCATGTGATTGAGTGTGTATGGGCTGTGGATGGAGAATGGCAGATCATGGGAGAGTGCCGTACCAGTATGCTTGTCTCCATCACAGCTCTTGAAATGGGCTTTGCAGTCACAGCCATCTTCTGGACACCAGGGGTGACCTACAGTCACTCCTTTGACTTGCTGTGCATCATCAAGCCCCACTACCCATTTTGAGTCCCCATGTCAGTGACATGGCCATTCCAGCCAGTGGGCACAGTTGAATTTCATGATCTGGTGACCTTCACTTGGGATGGAGGCTTTCAGTGGGGTTGTCCACCTTCTGAACTCAGACTGCCATTGAGAAGGCTGAGTCCAGCAACAATGTCTGCCTGAGCATCAGTGGGGCCAGTGACACAGGGGCAGGCAAATACCAGTGTGTGGCAGAGCTGTGGCGGAGGAGCTACAACAACACCTGGACAAGGCTGGCGGAGAGGACCTCCAACCTGCTGGAGATTCGGGTGCTGCAGCCAGTGGCAAAGCTACAGGTGAGCAAGTCAAAGAGAACCATGGGCCAGACTGAGCAACACTTGTCTATGTAACTGTTCCTTTTGTGAAAAGGTCTGTCAGATCTTGCATAGTGCAAGAATCCCTGCCCCAGACGCTACCAGTCCCAAGACCCCTAGAGACAATGCGCACCCCATTGCTGTATCCAACCTCCGATCTGGGCCATGGCATTCCACCAGCCCTCCGCTGAAATAGGAGTAATTCAAGTCTTATTGACCTCTACTATCTGGCGAGCCAAAACATTGGTAAAGTTTACAAAAGAATTCCAAGCCCCACCCCCCAACTATACATTGAGGCGGTTGACCCTACAGAGACATCTGCATTTCAAACAAGGTGACACAAGAGGAATGACAAACTTAAGGGAGCGTGCATTTAGGTGATACCGCTCATGAACCTGGTGAGCGTGTTGTTCTTCTGTGACCATGACTACTGGGGGTCGAGGTAAGGAATCAGCAAGTTGATTGCCCTGGGCAAGGGGTCTTGGGAGGCCTGTATGGTCATGTATGTACCCCACAAATGCAGGGTGTATCTACTGCCAGATAAGATGTTGAAGCTTAACTAGAAGAGAATGAATTTGAGAGGTGGGAAGAACATATGGAGAAGTCTCTAATGGCTTTATAATATTATCAACATGAATGCTATCAGTATATAGATTAAAAGGTTCTTTATCAAACAACTGAAAGGCCATTAGGCAAGCAACCAATTCGGCACCCTGGGTGGACATTTTCCCTGTAGGTGTCCTTTTTTGACCAGAAACTACTACAGCAAAACCCTTAGAGGAGCCATCCGTAAATATTGTGCATGCCCCTGAAAGGGAAGCCTCCTTTATAATCTTGGGGAAAATTGCAGGGTGCTGCCTAAAAAAGGACACCAAGGGGCTATTTGGGTAGTGGTTATCAAATCTGGCTCCCGTAGATGTGATAAAGAGCGTCCATCCATCATGAGAGGTCTGTAAATACTCAACTTCTTCCTTATCGTAGGGGAGAATGATGCTATCAGGGAGCTTTCCAAAGGTTTTGATGCTAAATTTATGCGCTTTCCATAACAATTGTAATATCAGATCATAATAGTGGGACACCACCTTCTTAGGGGAGGCTGACAAATGAATCCAATATATAGGGCCATTTTGCCAAAAAGCAGCAATGGGTGAAAAACTAGAGGAAAGTACAACCACAACAAGAGGCTGTTCATAATCTAGGCAGCAAAGATGGGCTGCTTCAATGCTTTTTTAATAACAAGTGGATGGCCTCCTTGGCCTCCGGGGTAATTTGTCTGGGAGAGGTTAGAGCTGGATTCCCTGGAAGAATATCATAAAGGGGTCTAATCTCTCCTGTTTAATAGAAAGGGAGGGGCGGATCCATGGAACATCTCCCAAAAACTTTTGCCAATCATGAACACTTTTTAAATTTGAACAATGTTTGAGGCTGGAAGCCAGTCTGTTGGATCTGGTGGCCAAGATAGATGTAAGGAGGTTTCTTTTGAACCTTCTCTGGGACCAAAATAAATCCGTGAGCCTCCAGGAGCTCCTGCAATTTAGTAAATGCTTTAAGACATCTCAGCGGGAGCTGACAGCAGAATATCGTCCATATAATGGATAATGTAGAGATCAGAAAACTTGCACCTGATAGGATCCAGGCAGGCAGCCACATAAGCCTGGAATATTGTAGGACTATTAACCATCCCCTGGGGAGCACACCCATTGAAAGCGAAGGGCAGGTTCCCAAAAATTAATGGAAGGAAGGCTACATGCAAACCTGGGGCTATCTCGGGAGTGCAGCAGAATGGAGAAGAAGCAATCCTTTAAATCAATAACAATTAGATGCCAATCTTTAGGAATAGTCACGGGTGAGGGCAAGCCGGGCTGAAGGGCTCCCATAGGCTGCATTGTTGCATTAATGGCCCTCAAATCCTGGAGCAATCTCCATTTTCCTGAAGCCTTTTAAATAAAAAATATAGGGGAATTCCAGGGGGAGGTGGAGGGGATCACATGTTCGGCCTCCAATTGCTCTTGTACTAGTTCATGAGCTGCCTGAAGTTTTTCTGCTGGTAAGGGCCACTGTTCCACCCACACTGGATCATCAGAGGACAATGTAATGGAGATGGGGGCTGGCGGTGCAACAGCCACCCTCATTAAAAATGTCCAAATCCTTTTCTATCGCCTGGAGCCCGGGTGTCTAATGGGAAAGTAGCTACAGGGCGAACAAACTTCTCCTTGCTCCAGCTTACCTAGTCCTTGTCCCTTGTCCTAGCCCATTATATATCATCAGGAGAACTTTGTTTTTTTTTTTTGGCTGAGGGTTTGGGTAGTAAGGACAACTCCTATCTCTTGTAAGAGATCCTGTCCCCATAAATTAGCGGGGAGGCCAGCCAGGATATAGGGCTGGTGTCGCGTCTACCTTGACCAGCAAGGAAAATGCAACGCTCAGACTCTTCTTTAAGCAGTTTATTCAGGAACCTTGTACAATCTTCTGACCCTGGGGCAGCCCAGCCCACAGCTTAAAAGCCTTTGGGTAGTCAACCCCAGCTTGCCATGTGGTGAAAAACAGACAGGTCCACATACATGGAAGCAAGCCAGATTCTCAGCCTTAGCCAAATATGGAATTGTTTAATACAGAGAGCACTCACCATTGGGAAGGTGGAAGGCGGAAGCCAGCGCCATCTTTAAGGTGTGGCACTTCGCAGCTCTCTACAGGCTGGAAGTAACCTGAATGGCCCTCAGCGTCTCTCCATTTTAAAATTCTTAGGCTCTTTTGAGGGATTGCCTGCCCAACCCCCTGAAGGGTGGCAGTTCTGCTCTGCTTAGGCCAGGTTGAGTGACAAAAGTTCTCCGAGAGGACAGAAACATCCACCCCGGTGTATGGAGGGGGACTCTTTGCCCTTTATATCTGATCTCTGATTCTGGCCTTCCTCAATTCCTTTTTAAGAGCCACAATCTTGGCGAGCAATTGTTCTTCTGAGTCAGGATCTGAATTACTTTCATTTTCTATATCTGACAAGGAGGGATATAGGCAGCTTTCAGAAGGGCGCCTCTCTTTGGGCCCTGCTCCAGGGTCCTTATGAAAGGCCCTGTCCTTCCTGAAGATACGGTCTTTCTCTGATCTGCATGGGCACCCAGCAGCTTCTTGGATACCCTCTTGGGCTCATCTTCTTCACTTTCTGACTCAGAACATAATGACTGCCGAGTCTACGTCTCCTGTATCTCTTTTAAAACCTCTTTACTAGACTGTATCACTGGTCTTAGGCGGACCTTATCTGTTAGAAGTGCATCCTCCTTTACCGGTCTCCATAAGGAGAAGGTGGAGAGGGGCAGACTGTCAGGTCCCTCTTTCTCTAGCAGTTTCTGCAGGTCACATCGGACCTCCTCCCAGTCGGGCACATTTAAGCCTCCGCCCATTATGAACCATGTACTAGCCCATTGAATGGATTTTAAAAAGCCTTTGAGAGTTTTTGTCTTTATTGCAGTTCCATGTTCCTCTAGAAGTTCCTTTAATTGAAATTCTAATTCAACCTTTCTGGGTAAATTTCCCATCTCTGTTTTTACTATTTACCACAATACATCCTGGCCGGCACAAGGGTCGACCCTATCCACTTACCTCGCTTTCAGATCTCGGTGGAACCTCCAATTGCCACGCCTGCATGGCCGGGGACCGAGAATCTGCAGAGGGTGTCGGATTTAACAACACAGGACTCTTGCTTGATGTTAAGAAGGCTCTCTTTTTATTTTGCTCTGGTGGCTGGCTTTTATACCCCAGCACCAGATGGAAGAGGAGGAAGCAGAGGGGGGCTGTTAGTCATCTCAGGTTTTAAGGACCAGTTAGGGCATTTTCAGGGGCCATCCCAAGGTTGCAGAAAACAAAGGAACATCTTGCCTTAGTAAACATATCTTTCTTTTCCTGCAGTTAACAGCTACATTAACGGGAGTCAAGATCATTTACCCCAAAGGTACAAGGGTAAAATGGAATTTTCAAAGTCCCTTAAGATACTGGCCAGTGTTATGTATAGGACAGTTAATGTTTAACACTTAACCAACACCATTAAAATTTGAGTACAGGCCAGTATAAATAATCAATAACAGTAGTCTTGACACCTGATGTTACCTAACCGAAAAATATTAATTGAACACAAATACACTGGGCCAGATTTGAACTTCTGAAACCCCAAAGCCCTCTTCCAGTGACCTACTTCCTCCAACAAGGCCACACTTTCGGGGGCCATTTTCATTCAAACATCCACATTCTTGTTTTGTTATGACTCAATTTCCCCAAATGATTAAAGTCTAATATAGTCAACAAAAAACATGGCCAGGTATTGGGGGCACACACCTTATTTCCAGCACTCAGGAAGCAGAGGCAGGTGGATCTCTATAAATTCCAGGCCAATTTGAGTTCCAGGACAGCCAGGGATATGTAAGGAAACCTTGTCTTAACAAAGCAAAACAAAAAGATTGACAAAAATAATATGCCAATTAGACATACGTTCTTTGTCTTTTAAGACTTTTTGGGTTTCTGTGACTGGGTTACCGAACTCAGGATGGTTTCTTATAATTCTATCCATTTGCCTGTGAATTTCAAGATGTCATTGATTTTTTTTCTGCTGAGTAGTACTCCATTGTGTAAATGTACAACATTTCCCTTATCCATTCTTTGTTTGAGAGGCATCTAGTTTGTTTCCAGGTTCTGACTATTACAAATAATGCTGCTATGAACAGTGTTGAACAGATGTTCTTGTGGTATGAATGTGCATCCTTTGGGTATATACCAAAGGGTGGAATTGCTGGGTCTTGAGATAGACTTATTCCCATTTTCCAGAGAAATCATCATACTGATTTTCAAAGTGTTTGTACAAGTTTGCATTCCCACCATCTGTGGAGGAGTGTTCCCCTTTCTGCACATCCTTTCTAACATAAACTGTGTGATGGGAGATGTCATTCTGTATATGTTTCTCATACTGGCTAATAAATAAAGCACTGTTGGCCAATAGGAAAGGAAGATAGGAGGGACTAGGAGACAAGGAGGAAGAGGAAGTAGGAAGGAGGGGCAAAGATGGAGAGTCTAGAGAGAGCTGTATGCGGCAGCCGGCTCCCAGTAAGAAGACCACATGGAAATACATAGATTAACACAAATGGGTTAATACTTAAGACAGAGCTAGCCGATAAGAAAGTAGTAACTGGCCAACAATATAATATCTAATACAGAGTCTCGGTGTATTATTTGGGGCTGGTGCGGCGGCGGGACAAGACTGGCGGCGGGAGGAAAATCCCATACTCCTTACAGCTGTGTTTGGTGTTTTTATTTTAGCCATTCTGACAGGAGTAAGAGGGTATCTCAGAGTTGTTTTGATTTGCATTTTCCTGATAGCAAAGGAGGTTGAGTAATTTCTTAAGTGCTTTTCAGCCTTTTGAGATTCCTTTATTGAGAATTCTTTATTTAGATCTGTACCCCATTTTAAAATTTAATTATTTGGCATTTTGGTGACTAGCTTCTTAAGCTCTCTGCATATTTTGGAAATCAGCCCTCTGTCAGATATGGGGTTGGTGAAGATATTTTCCAATTCTGTAAGCTGCCCTTTCTGTCTTGTTGACTGTGTCTTTTGCCTTACAGAAGCTTCTCAGTTTCAGGAGGTCCCATTTATTAATTGTTGATCTTGGTGTCTGTGCTACTGGTGTTTTGTTCAGGAAGTGGTCTCCTGTACCAATTCATTCAAGGGTACCTCCCACTTTCTCTTCCAAAAGGTTCAGTGTGGATGAATTTATGTTGAGGTCTTTGATCCATTTGGACTTAAGTTTTGTGCATGGAGATAGATATGGATCTATCTGCAGTCTTCTACATGTCAGCATCCAGTTATGCCAGCACCATTTGTTGAAGATGTTTTCTTTTTTCTATTGTACAAGTTTAGCTTCTTTGTCAAAAATCAAGTGTTCATAAGTGTGTGGATTGATATCAGGGTCTTCAATTCAATTCATTGATCTACCTGTCCATTTTTATGCCAATCCAAGCTGTTTTCATTACTATAGCTCTATAGTAGAGCTTGACGTCAGGGATGGTGATACCTCTGGAAGTTCCTCTATTGTACAGGGTTGTTTTGGCTATCCTTGGCTTTTTGTTTTTCCATATAAAGTTGAGTATTGTTCTTTCAAGGTCTGCGAAGAATTGTACTGGGATTTTGACAGGGATTACATTGAATCTGTAGATTGCTTTTGGTAAGATTTCCAATTTTACTATGTTGATCCTATCTATTCAAGATCATGGGACATCTTTCCATTTTTTGATATCTCCTTTAATTTCTTTCTTTAAAGACTTAAAGTTCTTGCCACACAGGTCTTTCACTTGTTTGGTTAGAGTTACCCCAGGATGTTTTATGTTGTTTGTGGCTATTGTGAAAGGTGATGTTTCTCTAATTTCTTTTTTAGCCCATTTATCATCTCTATATTGGAGGGCTACTGATGTTTTCGAATTAATCTTGTATCCTGCCACTTTACTGAAGGTGTTTATCAGTTGTAGGATTTAGTGGATATTAGGCATAGAGCAAAGGATAACCAGCCTACAATCCATAACCCCAGAGAAGATAGGAATCAAGGAAGACCCTAAGAGAGACATACATGGACCTCCAGAAGGGGAAAGGGACATGGTCTCCTGAGTAAATTGGGAGCATAGGGAGAGGGGCAAGGGATGTAGGAGAAAGAGGAGGGAGAAAGGGGGACATGAAGGATAAGGAAGGTCAAATTGGGGGAAGAACAGAGGAGGAGAGGAAGAAAAGAGATACATTAATGGAGGGAGCCATTATGGGCTTAACAAGAAATCTGGCACTAGGAAAATCTCCAGGGATCCACAAGGATGACCCCAACTAAGAATCTAAGCAATATTAGAGAGGCTACTTTAAATGCCCTTCCCATAAAAAGAGATTGATGACTACCTTAAATGCCATCCTAGAGCCTTCATCCAGTAGCTGATGGAAACAGAAGCAGACACTCACACTAAACACTGATCCAAACTCCTGGGATCCAGTTGTAGAGAGGGAGGATTGATGAGCAAAGGGGTCAAGACCATGCTAGGGAAACCCACAGAAACAGCTGAAATGAGAAAGTGGGAGTTCATGGACCCTAGTCTGATTGTTGGAGAACCAGCCTAAAACTGAACCAGGCCCTTTAAACATGGAGGTCAGTTGGAGGGCTTGGGCAGTCTATTTGGCCTCTGGCAGAGGAACCAGTATTTATCCCTAGTGCAGGAATGGGCTTTGGGAGCCCTTTTCCTATGGAGGGGCACTCTCTCAGCCTAGATACATGTCCTGCCTCAAATGATATGACAGAGTTTGATGATTCTCCATGGGAGGCTTCACCCTCTCTGAGGAATGTGTGGGGGTGGAATGAAGGGGATGGTGAGGGAAATGGGGGGAGGGGGAGAGGGAACTGGGATTAGTGTGTAAAATAAGATTGTTCTTAATTTAAATAAAAATTAATTAAAAATATTAAAAAGAAACAACGATAAAGACTCTTTGTCGCTGGACTGTGGTGGCACATGCCTTTAATCCCAGACTCACAGAGACAGATCTCTGTGAATTTGAGGTCAGCATGGTCTACAGAGTGAGTTCCAGGACAGCCAGGGCTACACAGAGAAACCTTTTCTCAGAAAAGAAAGAAAGAAAGAAAGAAAGAAAGAAAGAAAGGAAGGAAGGAAGGAAGGAAGGAAAAGACACTTTGTCAATATTACCACAAGTGGACCAGTATAAACTCAGGAATTTTGTCATAAACAGAGAGCATCCTTGCAAGTTTCAGAAACCTTGCACAACTCACTCAGACCTTCTGAGCTTAGCTTTAAGCTTTCTTAGTTTTATTTTCATCTTTAGTCTCTGGAGAAAAAAAAATTTCTTATTTTAGCATATAAAATTCATCTTTATTTTCTTAAGTATCTTTTACCCATATCCTAAAAAAAATTATCTGTTACTATTTTTATTATTGCTATTATTATTTTATTTCTATAAATAAGCATTAGCTCCAAATTAAATACATGGTACTACTTTTTTTTTTTGTTTTTTTTCAAGACAGGGTTTCTCTGTGTGGCTCTGGCTGTTCTGGAACTGGCTCTATAAATCAGGCTGACCTCAAAATCACAGAGCTTCATCTGCCTCTTCCTCCCTGAGTGCTTGGATTAAAGGCGTGTGCCACCACTGCCTGGGTACATGGTACATTTTAATGAAGTAAGATCAACTCTATACATATCGTCAAGCTTTCCAAACCTTCTTCTCTCATACATTACGTCCTGACTGCAGTTCCCCTCCCTCCACTCCTCCCAGTCCCTCTCACCATCACCCCTCCTCCCCAGGTCCACGGCTCCTCCCGTTTCCCTTCAGAAAAAAGCAGGCCTCTTGGCAATACCTACCAAAATCAGCATAGCAAGTTACAATGGACGAGGTACAAACTGTATCAAAGCCGGACAAGGCAACCCAGTAGGAGGAAAAGGGTCCCAAGAGCAGGCAAAAGAGTCAGAGACACCTCACTCTCACTGTTAGGAGTCCCACGAGAATACCAAGAAGCTGCACAATGTCACACATAGGCAGAAGACCTAGCTCAGACCCACACAGCGTCCATGACTGTCCCTCCAGTCTCTGTGAGCCCCTGTGAGCCTGCTTAGTTGATTCTGTGGGCTGTGTTCTCCTGGTGTCCTCCACCCCTCTAACTCCTACAATCCTTCCTCTCCCTCTTCCATGAGGTTGCCAAATGACTGAGAAACACTTAAATGTTAAACATCCTTAGCTATCAAAGAAATAGAAATCAAATTTTTTTGTTCTTCCATCTTACTTCTGTTAGAGTGACTAAGACCAAAAACACAAGTGACAGCTCATGCTGGGAACACTTTTGCATTCTGGTGGGAGTGAAACTTTACAGCCACTATGGAAGTCATATGGCAGTTCCTTAGAAAACTGGGAATCAATCTACCTCAAGACCCAGCTATGCCACTCCTGGGCATATACCCAAAGGACACTCTATCCTACCACAAGGACACTTGCTCAACTATGTTCATTGTCACTTTAGTAATAATAGCCAGAAACTGGAAACAACCTAGATGTCTCTCAACTGAAAAATGGATTAAGAAAATGTGGTACATATATACAATGGAGTATTACTCAGCTGTTAAAAAATGACATAATGAAAATTTCAGGCAAATGGATGGAACTAGAAAAAAACATCCTGAATGAGGGTAACCCAAACCCAGAAAGACAAACATGGTACATACTCACTTACAAGTAGATACTAGCTGTAAAAAATACCCATGCTGCAATCACAGATCTAGGGAGGTTAAGTTACAAGAAGGGCTCAAGTTGGGACATATGGATCTCCCTGGGAGTTGGAAATAGATAGATTTTATAGGTGGACTGGGGGCTGGTGGTAATGGGAACAGGAGGGGTCAAGCCAGGTGTGGGGTAGAGGGAGAGACTACATGGAAAGACGACTGGAGTTAGGGGGCTATGGTATATGGAAACCTAGTACACTGAAAACTCCCTGGGATCTACAAGGGTGACCCTAGCAAAGACTCCTAGTAATGGGGGATATGGAGCCTGAACAGGCCATCTTCTGTAGCCAGGCAAGACTTTCAGTGGTGGGCCTGGGACACCAATACAGCCACAAAACCTTTGTCCTGCCTACAAGGACAATAATTCTTTTTTTCTTCTTTTGTTTTGTTTTTGAGACAGTTTCTCTGTGTAGCTTTGGAGCTTGTCTTGGAACTCACTCTATAGACCAGGGTGGCTTCAAACTCAGAGATCCACCTGCATCTGCCTCCTGAGTGTTGGACAATGTTCTTAAAGTCCTCCAATCTTGAGAGACGCCTGTCCTCTTCTCCCATTGGTTAGTTCTTGCCCCATTCCTAATTCCCTGCCCTAGGTTTAGGATGCAGGCAGAGCCTTGTCTGATGAATAACTTGGGGCTTGAAATGGTCCCTTTTCTGACCCTGGGCTCAGTCACATATTGGGCTGCCTGTAACTTTCCAACAGACTTGCCACCAGCTAGGTAGAGAGGGGCACAGTGCTGTCTGCTTGTCTGTAATGCTGATGAACTCCAGGTGCTCCTCATATGCAAATGATAACAACTTACTGATTACATAGGCAGCCTAGCTTTGTAAGGGAGGATAGTGACCAGGACAGGACAAGGGAGGATCTGAAGAATGGGAGGATCTGGAGAGGAACAGGAGGTAATGACACCCGCTCAAATACAGTTAAATGGGACCACTGCAAAGCCAGTCCCTGCCAGCTTGGTCAGCATACACTGCACTCTCCTTGCAGGCCCAGAGCAGCTTTGACACAGACAGTGCTAGATGCTGCCCTCATTCTGGAGACCTCAGTCCTGCTGAGTTGACCAAGAGTCTTTCTGTGCAAACCCTAACTCAGTGCATGGGTGAAGGTTCAAAAAGTGGGGAGGTAAAAGAGACTTTGTGGGACTTCAACCCCATCCCATTTGGTGACAAGGAATACTCAGGCTCACATAGATGCACAAAGTTTATTGGACACAGAGATACAGGGCCATTTGGGTTTTGCCTCCTCCTGCCCAGGTTCACCTAGTATACTGGCCCCTCCAGAGGGATAAGCTTGGCTGAGAGGAGGTGGTGGAATGTGGGGATGCAGGACTGAGATCTGAGCAGTCTACGGCTTTTACTCATCTTCCTCCTCATCATCGTCATCATCATTGCTGTTTTTGTTCTTACGAACGTTGCTGTCATCGTCATCATCGTCGTCGTCGTCATCTTTGTCATTGCCTCCATCACCATTGTTCTTGTCTTTATCTCTGCTTTCTGTCTTCTCTTTGGAAGTGTTAGGGATGGTAACTGGTTCTGTCTGAGGCTTTGTGGAGACTCCATTTTCTGAGGCATGTCTCCAATCAAAGCCTATCCCTACGATGCAGAGGCCTTTTGATAACATGCCATTGATAGTCACTAGATGCTTGTCTGGGCCTCCACTGTCTTCAAATGAACGGCCATTGTTATCACCAAAGAGAACCTGATTTCCCTTGTTGGTAATGAAGGTCAGGGAATTCAGGCATAAACCCACTTTGCCACGCACCTTTATTATATGCTCTCCATCCTCCAGACGCAACTCTTTATGATTTGCTGTAGGGGATCCATAGACACTACTCCAGTGTTTGCCAAACTGCAGCTGAATGCTGGAGAGAAATCAAGTCAGTGCAACCTCAGCAATGCCTGTTCTCTCTCTGTCTCTGGAGACAGTTCAGTCTCCAGAAGTGTCTATTCTGATAAGGCAGCCTGGAGTCCTTCCTCCTTCTGCCTCTTCCAGATACATCCCTCCTCACAGGTCTGATTCAGGCCATGCAATTGTGCCATGGAGGCTAGCACTACTACTGCAGCCCATTCTGAGGTTGAATCTTTTGCAGGGCAGGTCTGCCCAACTCACAGCTTCCCCTCTGGAGCCTCCTCTCCTGTCTGCCCCAAATGAGGCAGCGGTCACACAGAGAACCCCTCTGCTAAGGTCAGTAGACCAGAGATTGACCTTACAGGCAGAGACCAGAGAGACAGGGTCTAATTTCTGTGTGTTGTCAGGCAGGAATGGGAGGGCCTTGGAAGCTGTTATACCAAGCAAAGAAGAAAGATGTGCCCAAGTCTTCTAGACTATTGCCAATGCCAGCTTTCTCCTTCTCTTCCAAGATAAGATGCATACCAAATGAGACTCTATATAACACGCAGGAAATATATCAGATTCAATTAGAATTTCAGATACTCATGAGTAATTTTCAAGGTAAGTGTATTTTGTGTTGCATGGTTTATTTACTTACTTTTGGACATTGATTTATTATTTATTTTGTACATATGTGTGCCTGTATGTATTTGTGTATGTCTATCTATGTAGGACCACATGAGTCAAGGACTTAGTGGAGGGGAGAGGAGAACCACTGGGATTTTGTTCTCCCCTCCCACTATGTGAGTTCCAAACTAAAGTCAATTTGGCTAGTAAGCATCTATTCCTGCCAGAGCCATCTTGCCAGCCTTTACTTCTTTTGTGGCACTGGAGACTGAACTTAGGGTCATACATAAACTGGGCAAGCCACTAAGTTATATTACCAATACTTCCTTCACCCATTATTTTTATCTTTTTTATTTTATTTGATACAGGATCTCACTGTGTAGACAGGAGTTCCTTGCACTTCTTCGTGATGGAAATCCTCCAGCCTCAGCATCCTGAGTTCTGACATTTTTTGACATGAGCCCCATGCTGGGCTCCAATCCTCTCTGCTTTCTCTTCTGAGACAGGGTTTGCTGTGTTGTTCAGGTTGATCCTGAGGTGGCTCTGTAGCACAAACTGGCCTCACATTAGATATTCTCTAGCATTAGCATCCTAGGAAGCTGACACTACAGGACTGTACCACCAGGCCAGGCTCCAATATTACATTTAAAAAGTATAGATGTATACTCTCCAGCAGTAGTGAGGATGAGGTACAAGGACTTAAGTCCAGCCTGGGATACATAGGGAGATCATGTCTCATGAAATTGATGGTTATAGATGACACACAAGTGGTATGACTTGAGTTCACTGCCCCCCCAGTACCACAAAAGTAGAGGCAAAGTATAAATAGGTTGTCAATTTTGAATTGTATGTGTAGGTGGAATATACATGTCTGTTTATCTGTGTTGTGGAGGCCAAAGGTAGATGATGGGTGTCTTCCTGGCTGTGTGTGTGTGTGTGTGTGTGTGTGTGTGTGTGTGTGTGTGTGTTACACAAGTCTGTGTGTGCTGTCTGTCTGTGTTGCAAGTGCTGCTGCTCTTAACTTGCACATGTGTTCTGGGGACCCAAACTTAGGGCCACATACTTGCACAGCAAACACTTTATCTGCCCAACTTTCTCTCCATCACCCAACAACAAATGCTTCAGCGTTAAGATAACCTCAACATTGCACAGGAGACTTGCTAAAAGACTATCCATTGTTCATCTGAAATTCTATTAACCTCAGAGACTGTGCTTGCATTTACCAAGCTTGGCAACAGTAGCACAAGGCCTTTGAGGCACTCTAGGAGAACAACAGATCACCTGAGGCACATACTGGTGAGGACAGTCAAGATCTGGCCTGTGCTAGGATTAGCTAGCCTTTCTGGAGCAGAGCACAGAGTGAACTGCACATTTCATGTCCTGAAGACAGGGACGTCTGTCAGACCACATAAGCAGTTTCTGTCACTACCAAGGAGCTCTGGGGCCACCTGAATGAACTATGTGGAAGAGGGACCCTTCAGTCTCTGTAACCCTCTCTGAACCAGAAAGTTGGAGGTCCCTCTCCACCTGCCTCCTGGAGGATTGCCCAGTCTTACCCAAGCCTGAGAATTCCAGCTCTGAGTAGGCTTGCTCGGGTCAGGGTTCTAGGCAAGCCAAGGGGCAGGAACAAGAGGGAGAGCTGTGGGAGCCCAGTTCCAGGCCCTACTCACCCCATGATGTGTTTCAGTATCGTTAAATAGATCTTGATTGCCTTGATTTCTCCCTGTTCTTCACCACGAATGGAGAAATAGGTACCGGCATTATTGCCCCATATCTCTGGAGAAAATGAGACAGAATAACACTCAGGTCCACTCCCTCACTCAGAGGCCCTTATGCCTCAGAGGAGGTTCAGGTACTCACCTTGGGCTCTGCAGGTAGGACCAGCAAGGAAAGCCAAAGTCAGCAACAGCAGCATGGCTCCCTGAGGGTTTGAGGCTTAGAAAACACAGGTCAAGGTCAAGATTTCAAAAAAGGGGGCTACGGAAAACACATCAGATTAAAGAGACCCCACACCCCAGTTTGAGACAAGGGAACATTTGGGAGTCCTCTTTTCCCATAGGCTCAAAAGGCTTCAGAAGAGCAAGGGATGGTTTCACCCACATGGCCACACTGTGACCCCTCACAAAATCACTGTCCTCGCATCCTTACTAAGCTCTTAGCCAGAGATCCCATGATGTCATATTACATTGAGTTCCCCAAAGTCTAACACTGCTCCTGAAGAAACCCCATATTTCAAATCCTTCCATCAATCCTCCATGGTTCAGTCTCTAGCTGGCTGAACCCATCCTCCCGTTCACTCTCTGTCCTCTCCTCCTGCACCAAGCTGGGTTGCTGCTCCTTCCTTACCTGTGCTGTATGTTCTGAGCCCCTTGGGTTGTCCCTTTATACCCTGATGCCATTGAGCCATAGCAGTTGTGGGAATGATTTGTGGAAATGCCTTGTCAGCTGGTTTTCAGAAACTAAATGTTTGTCCAGCCTTGTAACCAAGATATTCATATGCTTTGCAACCATTTCAAACTATGTACTCACTATGCTTTCCTAATGTTTACTAAACTTGTTTAAATTTATCTTGACTTTCATAAAACAATGTAACCAACCTTACTGTACCTAGGACTCCCATGTAATCAAGGTTTACAACCTAACCTGAACAAATAGCTTTAAAAGACTAGGTCAGATACAGTATTGGAAACAAGAAAGAAGACGTCCAGGTTAGGAATTGTCCATCAGAAGAGGTGAGTGTTTTTCCAGAGGAAGATGAAGGAGAGGAGGGCCAGGATGATAGGGAAGAGTTACTTTTTCTTCCTCCTCCTCCTGATGAGACAGACTTAGAAAAAAGGAAAGTTGGAGAACTGACTGTTACACAAAAGCTGATTTTACAGCAAGCCAAGTTCCTCACACAAGAGCCACTGATCTAATCTCTGTGTTTCTTCAAGGAACACATCAGCTTTGCAGTCTCAGCCCTTACTGTGCACTGTTTGCTGTATTCAATAATGCAAGACTTCCTGGTTTTCCAAGAACGTCTTGTGACTGAAGTCATGCAAAGGCTGTAAAGGTCCTTCAGAAAAACAACTCTAAAACTCACAGAAAACAGTCACTGTTTTCTGCAATGATTTCTTCAAGGTCTAAGCACCTCCAAAACACAGATGCTTCATTCTGTTGTTCACACCACTTACAATGGCTCTACTAAATTCCAGTTACACCCTTTCATCTCCTGACCCAGAATGGTGCATGTGTGCTGGCCTGTGCCGATGACTTCCTTTGCTGAGAGCAGCAGATTGAAGGTACCCTACAAGATAACGAATATCCACCATAAATGTTGGAAGCAGCATGTTGTGCAAATATGTTTGTTCCTCCTCCTCCTTCATCTTTTTCTTCTTCTTTCTTCTTCTTCTCCTTCTTCTCTCCTCATTCTCCTCCTCCTTTTCCTCCTTCTCCTCCTCATCCTCCTTCTTCATGCTATACCGGGTCAGTAGGAGCCAGTAAAGAAATTTCTTCCATGTAAAAATAAAAGTCTGGTAAAAAGATTCCATTTTGTTTGTTTGTTTCTACAGACAGGGTTTCTCTGTGAGCCCTGTCTGTCTTGGAAATCAATCTATAGACCAGTATGGGCTCATACTCAGATGAGTTATGGAATCCTAGCAACCTTTGAATAGACAAGAATCCCTCTCTCTCTTCCTTTTCTTCTTCTTCTTCTTCTTCTCCTCCTCCTCCCTCTCTCTCTCTCTCTCTCTCTCTCTCTCTCTCTCTCTCTCTCTGTCTCTTTCTCTCTCTCTCGTTCTCATTCTCTGTGAAACAGCCCTGGCTGTCCAGGAACTAACAACTGTAGACCAGGCTGGCCTTGAACTCACAGAGATCTGCCTGTCTCTTTTGAGCTTTACTTTATATCTATGAATGTTTTGCTGAATGTATAAATATGGATCACATGTGTGACTGGTTTCCACAGAGATCAGAGGAGGGCATTAGATATCAGGGAACTGAAGATACACATGGTTGTGAGCCATCATGTATGTTCTGGGAACTAAACCCTAGTCCCTGGTGAAAATAACATGTGCTATTAACCACTGTGCATCTCTCCAGCCCATATGCAGAACAGAGTAAGAAACCCTTTCTCAGAACAAAAAAATAGTGTGTGTGTGTGTGAGAGAGAGAGAGAGATGTGTGTGTGTGTAGGTCTCTGTGTGTGTTATATATGTGTCTGTATGTTTGTCTGTGTGTGTCTGTGTGTGTGTGTGTGTGTAGGACAGTGTGTGTCTCTGTGTGTAGGACAGTGTGTGTCTGTGTGTGTGTTTTGTGTCTATGTGTGTGTTATATGTATCTGTGTGTCTCTGTGTGTCTATGTGTGTGTGTGTGTGTGTGTGTGTGTGTGTGTGCATGATCACATACATATTCTCTTTTAAAACAAAATTCAGAATCTTCAGAGTCTTTGACAGTCAGGGTCATATGTCTACAGCACAGACAAAAATCAACCCTCAGACCACATCAGTGGAAGACAGAGCTGTAATGCTCACTTGCTAGTGTACAAGTACATCTCATACATATGGTAACACAATGCTTACTCAGTCGTGACAAAGAGACAAAGAGCAGGTTTTGGCCAATGACTTCTCAAAGGCATGGCTTTATCTGAATAATATTGGTTACATATAACAGTGATTTAAAAAAAAACCTTTTCTCTTTCCATTTTCCATGTGGACCATCGATGTACAATGAGTATGTACGAAAGAGGCCACTTCCCATGTGCTTTTATTGTTGTAGTATACTATGCCTTTAAATTAAAACTGTTATACAGCGTTTATGTGAAGTTTAGACATACAGCTGTATACATTTTCAATTTATGGATTCATCCTGTGAGGGTGCACATGTACCATTGTTCATGTATGCAGGTCAGAGGACAACAGACCGGAGTCAGTTCTCCAGTACCTCTTCCTCCTTGTGAGCCCCAGGGATTGAACTCAGGCCACTGGGCTTAGCAGCAGGCATCTTAACTTGTGTATGGACCTACATTCATTTTAAAGCTGTTTTTCATTGACTATTATTTTTATTATTTTATGTGTGCGTACACTTGTGATCATAGCTGCATTGGGTGTTAAATGTGCCTGGGTCGCTTTGAAATGGCAGTTTATACAGTAGTCATTTAAAAGACTTCAGTGTAAACAGATCCTTAAATGAACCTTATCTGAGTTCCCAAAAAGGCTTACCAAAACATCAGAAAACACAGAAAATACTTTCAATTGTGTATATATGTGGGGTGTGTATGTGCGCGCCCGTGCGCGCACGCGTGTGTGTGTGTGTGTGTGTGTGTGTATGTGTGTGTGCATGTGTGTGTCTGAGTGTGTGTGTCTGAGTGTGTGTCTGTGTGTCTGAGTGTGTGTATCTGAGTGTGTGTGTCTGAGTGTGTGTGTGGGTGTCTTTTGCAGGTCTGAGGTAATACTGATCCCTGCAATAAGCTCCATGGATCCACCTGTGTGCCTTCACACTCCTGGTTTTGAGGTTATACCAGCATGCTACCCTGCCCAGCTTTTACATGGGGACCCAAAACTGGGTCCTCATCTTTCACGGCAGCCCCTTTCCCAAACGAGCCATCTCCCCAACAGGAAAGTTCCCTATGAAGTTTGATCTAACAACACAAGTTACACCTCCATAGCTACTTAAGCCACAGACAGCAGTGATAATTTATCTCATATCAATTTACATTCCAAAGAACCCAGGCTGAATCCAAATGAGCTTCACCCATCAAATGTAGAGATAACGATTAAACCAAAATGCAAACCAGTTGTACAGAGGAGGGAAAAGAGTGCGTTCTCTGCCAAGCAAAATACGGACTTCCTTGTCATATAGCAAACAACCATTCCTCAATGGAGCTATCATTCAAAATGATAAGCACCTCAAATGTACCTTCTCTAAAAATTGGCACCAGCAGTGCAAAAGAACAGAGTTCACCAGGAACTCTGCAAACTATAAAGTAAACAATCGTACACGGACAAGACCAGGCCAAACCAAGAACTCCGTCTCCCTCATGAATTCATCAATAAGCAGATAGCCAACTAACACTCAGGGCACCCACCCTGGGAATGCTTCCTGAATCCCAGCTGCAGGAGCCACGTGTTCTCCTCTGGGCTCATTTTATCCAAATTGGAAAGCTGTGGGTGTTTTGTTTTGGTTTTTGGTTTTTTTCAGAGTTAGTAGAGGCAGCGATCTTTAGATTCACAAACTTGCTGCACCACAAAAAAAGGGGGGGAACAAATCCATAAAGGAAGGTGTATTTACAAACATACACACATGCATATTCCACATATACAAACATGTGAATATCCCCCACAAACACACAAACTGTAGTGGGATATTCACTTTGTCTCCTTCTGTGGCACTGACCACGCCCATTGGGGTGGAGCTAGGGGAGGAAGTGACCTGTGGAAGGAAGTCTGAGGAGGAGCTGGGGAATGGTCGTGGAAAGGAGAGCATCCGGTGGAACTTGCAGGTGTTCATCTGTCTAGGTTGTAAGTTATTTCTCCCTGAATAAACATCTATTCGGCCTATTTGTTTATCCTGATCTTTATTAAACTGCAATATCTGGTGTCAGAAGTGGAATCAGGCTTTTCACAGGACCTGGGTTTCACCCAGGCGGCAGACGCCATTCCCGAAGGGCAGGGTCCCTTGCCTAACCAGGTGGACTCACCACAGCTTTGGGACATCTGCCTCCACAGCCGGTCTGAGAAGGCATTCACTGCTTCTCATTTTTTGCCCATTTACCCACTTTGCATCCGCGCAGAGCTGTGTGGTGCCCGCCCTGCTTGTGCATTTACCATGATTAGCCCTGCGGTCCCAGCAATTCCACAAGGCTCCTTTTACTCATTTGTCTAACAAAATTTAGCTTGCCATAGTTTGTTAAGAGCTATTCTACAGGGACACACATGCATATTCCACACATACAAACGTGTGAATATCCCACACATGCACACACGTGCATATCCCCCAAAAACACACAAACAGACAAAACCAAAAGAGGAGAGGGACTGGGCAGGACACCTGACATTTCATGCACACCCATGTGCCCATGTGTGCAAAAACGTGAACACACACTAACTCACTAAAATACAGACACTCTAGCTTTCTCTGCTACTGAAGTTGGACACGTTTGAACTACCTCCCTTGAATCATCTGTCACTGTCATGTTAGGCAGTTGGTTAGCTTTGCATGGCTCTTAGGAGTTCAAGATGGATACACTTTGGTCAACAATTCAGGAATGAGAAGTTGACCTTCAGGGAAGTATTCCTCCAGTAAATTCCGCAAGAGCTTTTCAAATGGGGCTAATGCCTTTTATCCCTCGATCATTCAGTCTCTCCTGAGACTCTGGGAATTATATATTATCTTCCTCCCTACTGGAGACCCTGGCCTCCGGATAGACGAAGCAATGCTAATTACTGTCTAAAATGATGCATTAAAAGGCTTTGCCAGGATGTCTTACCTGGAGAGCAATATTACCACCATCCCTCCTTATTGCCCTCATTGTCCGTGTTCTTGCAGACAAAGCCCTTCTGAAGTGCTTCATGAATTCTTCCTTCTCTAAAAAAAAGAAAAAAGAATACATGACTTAGGAGAGTGTTTAGCAGTCAGAGGGCTTACAGACAAACATGAGGACCAGAGTTCAGATCCCCAACAATCCAAATGAATGCTAGGTGGGGATGATGGGTTTGTCTGTACCTTCAGGCCCAGCAGGCAGACAGGATCCTCAGAACAAGCTAGCCATATCAGTGACCTCTAGGTTTCACTGAAAGACCCGCCTCCATGAAGGAGATGGGAGAACAATCTAGGAAGATTCCCAACATCCATCTTGGGACCCCACATGCACTCCTGCATGCACGCACACACACACACACACACAGGAAAAATCATACATATGGGCTGGAGAGAAGACTGTGTGTAAGAGCCCTGGCTGCTCTCCTTTCTTAGTCAGGTTCTCAGTACCCACAGGGAGGCTCCTTTCCATCTCTAAAGCTGGTTCCAGGGAATCCAGCACCCTCTTCTGGCCTCCACAAGCAACCGGCACAGAATGATGCACAGACATACATGAACATTTTAATCCCAGTACTCTGGAGGCAGAGGAAGACAGATGTATGTGAGTTTGAGGCCAGTCTGGGATACATAGTGAGCCAACCAGAGTTACACAGTCAAACCCTCTCTCAGAAAACAGAGCCACAATAAATAAAGAAGGCAATCACACACATGAACGCCCTGAGAAATGCAAAAAGAAAAACAGTATTCTTGTGTGTCTGCATGATATGTGTATGAAGGATGCATGCCAATTTGTGCAGATGGAGGTCAGGGGCCACCTTTGTGGAGCTGGCCCTCCCCTCCACCTTGCCATAGGTCTGGGAGATTGAACGCAGCTTGCCAGGGTTTTGTGGCAAACACACTGGCCCCCTGAGACACCTCAATGGCCCACGGATCCCCTTTCTTATATCCACAGCAGCCCTAACCACACAATCCTTCTTCAAGCAAAGTTGCCTCTAGACTCTGGATTGTGACAAGCTTCAAGGAACATGGCTTACAGAGACTTCCCTGCAGAAAAACAAGGTAAGCGCCACCTTCCCTTGTAAGAACAGGGGCACACTAATGCTTACAGAGAGGGCCATCAGGGACAGCTGGTCCTCAGAGGACCCTTTATCTGTACTTTTGCATGGAAAGAGCTTTCGGTGGTGGAGAGATCCAGTTCTCCTGTTCTAAGCTCTCCCTTTCCAACAGACTCTCCCAACTATGAGAGAAGCAGTTCTATCCATCAGTATAAACACTTTCAATGTAGAATAAATATGGGTAATTGCTGCCACAAAAGCCCATTTGAGTCAGCTAACCTCATTACACTAATAGCAACAAACCACACTCACTCCATACCTCCCAGACTTGTTCAGTACCCAACCTGGATCTCTCCTGGGTTACATCAAACAGTCCCACAGAAGGGTTTGCTGCTCATCCAAAGGCTGAGAATACTATGGACTAGTCCTGATGGGAGCAAATGGCTCTGTGATACTAACTTTTGGCCTTAGTGACTCCAGAGGGGACTGACAGATATAATCAAGAAATACCTTGGCTGTTGTCCCAAGTTATCATACCGCTCCTTTCCATGTTTAATTTTTCATGGAATTAATCACTTAGCTTCCATTTTTATTATACCTAAAGAATAGAGGATGTCATTTGGTATATTGGGGCTTTCTCTCTCCCTCCCCTCTCTCTCTGAATATACTCAGAAGGCTGAATGCCACTTTTACCAGAGTTTTAACACAAAGACTTTGACTCTATATGTCCCAACAAAACTAGGCCATTCATTTTCAGCAGGCCAGTTAAAGAAAAGACAGAAGCAATATTGAAAACCAGAGAAGAGAGATGTAGTCAGTGTGGTCACATAGGATGAAGAACAGATAAAGGGTTCCAGTGGCACCCCAACCTCCAAGTCCATTTCAGGACCCTGCCGTGAGTTTTAGGTCTAAATAGAGTGCAAGTTGGGTGCATACTTAAAGCCTTGGTCAAAGTTAGTCCTACCCATCCATGACCATGAGTTTCTCAGTTCTAGTCTGTCCTGCAGTCTTGTCTGATGAGTTATCAGAACAGCGCGAAATCGGTTCCTGGTAGGTAAGTTCTAACTCTGGCCATCACCAGGCTTTCAGCCTGCCCATTCTTTCAGCCAAGGATTCCTGGGGTGCCGTTAGGAGCTCCCCAACACAGTCTCCTCTTCATGGTCCTCTTGGTAGCTAACCAACTGATGTACAATGTTGGTGTAAGTCATGAGAGATCTGCTCCCGATACCAAACATCTCTGGAATACACTGGATGAGAATGGTTTTGCTTTGTTCATCATAAGGGTGCTGGTTGACTTTGAAGGGACCAGACCCTCACCCAGCCCCCTGCTTCAGCAGCCATGAAGGCTGCAGAAAAGACATAACAAGACAAAGGCCCCAGACTCAGCACATGTGCTTAGTTTCTGGCCTTCTGATCTTGCTGGAGCTGCCCTAGTCACATACCCTCCACATGGCTAGGAACCAATCAGAAGTTAGCTGATGGGCTGTGGGCGTGCTTTATGGTCCTTTATGGAGCTTTATGGTAAAAGTGACTTGCAGAGCATAGAAAGCACCCTGTGAGGACCTATGTGCCATAACAACCACTTGACCAATCAACACAGGACAGGCCGCCCAAGCCTGGAACTGCATCAATCCTGAGACTGTTGCAGACCCCTAGACACTCCCCTTGCTCTACACAATATATTCGCCACCTCGCAAGCCCTTGGGGTCCTTCTCATGCCAGTCTCTGTTGTGGATGGATGAAGGGCCCATTTGAAGACAGTTAACTGGTTAATAGTAAAAGACTCTTTGCTTTTACAAATGAATAGGGTGTCTAGCTGATTTGGTGGTTCAGAATTTGGGCACGACAACTTCAGGATTTAACTGTCTCAAAAGTGTGACAACTGAAGGGAAGGGCATAGTTTCCTCACCTGCTTGTCAGCTACAACACAATGCAACCTCCCTTCTTGATCCTTAAGTCCAATGGATAAAGAGAGCAGTTA
Source organism: Phodopus roborovskii (assembly GCF_943737965.1). Lineage (NCBI taxonomy): Eukaryota > Metazoa > Chordata > Mammalia > Rodentia > Cricetidae > Phodopus > Phodopus roborovskii. The sequence goes on along the minus strand of NW_026126407.1, from coordinate 49,783,107 downwards.
TCCAAAACTCTGTACTCTATATCCTCCGGGGGCCACAGAATGGGGCACATATACTATTATTAAGATTGAATGCTGTGTCCTGACACTTCCACTCTCATCTGCTTTACACGATCTACAACCAGATTCAGAACAACACACCCTGGCCATCTGTTTCAGAGGCAACCTTGGAATTAGCTCTACTATTTCTTCGTGGAAATAGCTTAGACCTGTTAGAATCTTAACAAGAATCCTGTTACTCTTTGGACTTCATATGCATTATTGATGTCTCAAGTTTGTGTGTTGATCCACTCTCAGATGTGTCTGTGACAACCTAGCACTGTGAATCTAGGTACCATGATTGCACACTGAGGCCAGGAAGTCGGCAAGTGACACAATACACCTCATTTCAGTCAGGGGTAACCAGAGTGACTCAACACCCACCTCCTTAGTGACTTGAGGGAATCGATTCTTGAGGGGAGATTGTTAGTTAGCTATGAGTTGTTAGCAGGGTTAGAGGACGTTGTGGCTGGGCTCATCTCTGATAGTCAACAGCTTGTAAAACCACCCGTTTATAAAACTGGAACTATATGACCCTGATGACACAAGTCCTATCTGTGGCCCTGGGAGGAGATGAGACATCCAGAATGTCTCAGAGCATGATAACTAGATAATTATGTAGACTGGGCTTCAGGTAACCACACCCAATTACTATACATTCTTGTAAAGAACAAACATAGACCATCACCCCTCCCAGGGTGACACCATACTGGCCTATCAACCTTCTGCACATGATAAAAATAAAGCTCCTCTGGAAAGGCTACTTGTTTGAGAGATTTTAGAAATAGTTGTACCCTAACCAGGCCAGTGATCCCTTTGCCACTGTCCACTCTTCATATCTCCTCTTTAATAAACTCTAGCTGTCTTCTCCAATGTGGTCTACATGTCTTGTCTGAATTCTTCTGAAGAAAAACACAAGTACTGAGGAGGCCAGAACACAATCACAGTTACATCACTATACATCTATGTGTGCCTATAGCTTGCTTTCCCTCCCACCCTCCCTCCCTCCCTCCCTCCCTCCCTCCCTCCCTCCCTCCCTCCCTCCCTCCCTCCCTCCCTCCCTCCCTCTCTCTCTCTCTCTCTCTCTCTCTCTCTCTGGTGTGGGAAGGTTTGAGACAGGATTTCTCTGTTTAGGCCTGGCTGTCCTGGAACTTGCTCTGTAGACTGAGGTGGTCTCTGCCTTCCAAGTGCTGGTATAAAATGTGCGCACCACCATCTCCTGGCTTGTGGTCTGTTCGTGTGACTTCCTTGTGCTCATCACTATTTCCCTGGCAGTAGCCAAAACACTATACTCCACCCTCCTTCGGTCAATTCATCATTCACCTCCCTCTCTGCCACTGGAGATTACAGTAAAAGTCCAACTCAGCCAAGAAAGCTCCAGATATCTTCCAGCCTGATGCTGACTATGCACAGTTATTGCTCCTGTGTGTCCTCTCTCTCTCTCTCTCTCTCTCTCTGTGTGTGTTCCCTCCCTGGATGGTATTTGTAGAGGAATGAGAAGATAGAAAGTGCTGCTCATAAAGTCTGTAAGCCCTCAGGCTTAATGCAGCAGACTAAAAAATGCTCTCTTGTGCTGGGGTGAGGGGTGAGGGTATAGCAGCAAGGGTGGCTGTGGATCTGGGAGATGTGGTGTGGCATTGCATGCAACAGCTGTGGTAGCCAGATGTCTGAACACACATACTGTTGAAATGAGCACTTAGAAGTTGCTTTTACTAAGAAGCATCCTCATTTCCAACTACAAAATAACTAAACAAGGTGGAATTCTGACATCTCTGCTTTTACTTTGTGCCACCTTTGCTTCTAGTCACCTGCTTTGTTCTGCACATTTGGTACATGAACCCCTCAATGAGGTTCTATCTAGAAGCCAGTGGTACCTAGCTTCCGCCAAGGACACAGGCCTCTTCTCAGTTTTTACAGTGTCTAACTCCTAGCAAAGCACCTCAAGTTCTCTAGCCATTGTCCTCAACGTGTGATCACCTTGGATTCCAGTGAGACCAGCACTTCACAGGACAGACTGCTCCCCAGAGAAGGCTGGGATCCTTGGTGATGGTGTTGCACCTTGTAGACCAGATTCCCCTGAGAACTAGTTTTTTCCTTCAGACAATGACATCTTGCTAGAACCTTGCAGCATACAGCTGAGATAACAACAGACAAGACCACACCAGACCAGGACTAACTACTGAATTATGCATGCCTCTTGCCCTTTACCTCAATTCTTTTGTGTGTGTGTGTGTGTGTGTGTGTGTGTGTGTGTGTGTGTGTGTGTGCTGTGTGTTTATGGCATTCGTGTATGTGCATATGTGTGCATGCCTACATGGCCTGAAAGAGGAATCAATGATACCCTCCTGAGTCACTCCCCACCCTATTCCTGTGGGCAGAATCTGTCCCTGAAACTGGAACTCGAGTTTTCCAGATAAGTTGGCAGCCAAGAAGCCCCAGGGATCCTCCTCTGTCTTCCCCCCACTCCCCAGCACTAAGGTTACAGACTCTGTGAGACCATGCCCAGGGTGCTAGGATCAGAGTTCATACCCTCATGGCTGCAGGGCAAGAACTTTAACCACTGACCTTCTCTCCAGTTCCCCCTTTCTTCTCTAAACCTGAATTCTTGTCAGTACCCTGAAGATGGAATTGGGGTCACTGATGTCATAAATGTATTATGTTATGAACATAAATACGTTTAACTGTTTCCACAGTTTCAGAATTTATTGTACAACAAAAAATTCACAAGGTACAGAGGCTTCATCGTCAGCAATTAGATGCTAGATGTCTATCTCTCTGTGGGAATGTACACTTGCCATGCTCTGGTGTCTCATAAATTCTTGGGCCTGATTTTCCTCATATAATTTTAATATTCTGTACTGGCTGGTTTTGTTTGTGAACTTGACACAAACCATAGTAATCAGAGAATGGAGCCTAGGTTGAAAAAGGACTCGTTGAGATCCAGCTGTAAGGAATTTTCTCATTCAGTGATGAATGTGGGAGGGCCCAGCCCATGGTGAGGGGTGTCAGCCCTGAGATTTTGTCCTGGATACTGTAAGAAAGTGGGCTGAGCAAGCAACCCAGGATAAGCAAGGCACTAAGCAGCTCCCCTTCATGACTTCAACTCCTGCCTCTGGGATCTTGCCCTGTTTGAGTACCTGTTCTGAATTCCTTCGCTGATGAATAGCAATGCTGAAATATAAGCTGAATAAACACTTTCCTCCCCAACTTGCTTTTTGGTCATCGTGTTTTGTCACACCAATATGGGGAGGAGGGAGCTAAGTCTCTCAGGTTTCCATTTGAAAAGCTACCAAAAGCTTTAGGCTGCAAGTGAGAAGGACGTCAATATGTTGGAATCAGGTGAGGTTGTTCTTCTGATAGACTGTAGCATTCCCAGTCCAGCCCAGAGCCTTCCCCAAGGGGGCTTGTGATTACAGTCCTAGGATACAGCGGCCATGCAGGCAAGGAATGATGGCCTCAGTTTCCCCCAATGAACACTGGTCCACAACCAGCAGAATGGAAATGTGGGCTTTGTTTTTATATTTACTTATTCATGTGTAGAGGTCAGAGAACCTACAAAGTCAGCTCTTTCCTCCCACCATATGACCTCCAGGAATTAAATTCAATTAAACTCAGGTGGCAATCCCCTCTACTTGCTGAGTCATCTTGCTGGCCCCATGTGTGACACACTGTGACAGAATGGTGGAAAGCAGGGGATGTCTACATGTTCTTTCTTACTATTTCAAGCATCAGTGACTAGTCCTCTCCTGCATGGTTCTTCTGGACACATGGAAATGGATACATTTTACAGGGAACCTTGGAGCTTCCAGTTTTACTTTTAACCAGCACAGCCAAACAAAAAGAGACACCAAGATGAGGATTCAGTAGCCAATAACCAATGTTAGGGAAACAATTACTGCTATATGATTTTCTAACCTGTAGCATTTACCACCTGTCCAGACCAATGGTGACTTCCTAGATGTTCTGATCACCCATCTCCAGTGGCTCACATGTAAAACAACTTACGCTGTCCCAGAAACTTGAAGCTCGATGATCTTGCATAGCTGTCACTGACAACAAATGGGCTTGTAGACACAAAATGCCACAAGGATGACAGTCATCAGCAGGAAGATATAAATGGCTCCTGTCAACACCAGGCTCTGCCCACACAGCACAGTGCTTATGGCCGGCTGTGCTCCCGGACACCCCAGGACTCAGGACCTGGGCGTGCCCCAGCAGGAGGCTGCAGAGCAGGGCACACAGCCACAGCCACACTGCATGCAGCATCTCTCCAGCCTGTCTTCCTTATAGGATCCAGGACCAGCAACCCAGGGAGATCCCTTCTACAGTGAGCAGCTCCCCACCACAGACACACCAACAATCAAGGCAGTCTACTGCAGGATTGCCCACAGGTCTATCTGGGAACATTTTTCTCAATTGAGATTTTGTCTTTTTAGTTAGTTTGCTTTTGTTTTTTAAGGCAGGGTTTCTTTGTATAGTCCTGGCTGTCCTGGAACTCACTCTGTAGCTCTGGCTTGCCTGGAACTCACAGAGATCATCCTGCCTCTGCCTCTGGTGTGAGCCACCACCACCCTCCAAGGTTCTGTCTGCTAAAATAACTCTAGACTAGGTAAGAAGGATGGCCCAAGGTGGGACACGTGTATCCCTAGGGAGGGGAAATAGAAGATATCTCCTGGGTGGTCTAAGGGCAGGTGAGATGGGAATTTGAGGGATCAGGGTGGGTGTGGATGAGGGGGATGGGAATTTGAGGGATGGGCTTGGGGGTGAATGAGAGGGACAGTACTGAAAGAGAAGACTGGAAAGCAGGGGCGGGGGAGGGGAAATTTCAGGGTCAGGTAGAAACTCGATACAAGAGAAACTTCCACAAATCTACAAGGATGATCACAGCTAAGACTCCTAGAATCCTCTCAATAGTGGATACATAGCTTTAACTGGCCATATCCTGTGATCAGATTGGTGACTATCCCAGTTGTCATCCTAGAGCCTTCATCAGTAACTGATGGAAACAGATGCAGAGACTCATAGCCAAACATTAGGCTGAGCTCCGGGAATCCTGCTGAAGAGAGGGAGGAAGGATTGTGCAAGTCAGAGGGGTCAAGGACATCACAAAAAAGCTCACAGAAAAAAAAACTAACCTGGCTCATAGGAGCTCACAGAGTCTGAATCAACAACCAGGGAACCTGCATGGGGCCGACCTAGGCCCTCTACATACATCTGGCAGTCTGTAGCTTAGTCTTTTGTAGGGCTCCTAACAATGGGAGCAGGTGCTCTCTCTAACTTTTGCTGGCTGGGAAGCTAACTTCATACTGGGTCACCTTGCCCACTCTTAACACAAGGGGAGGTGCTTAGTCTTACCAAACTTGATATGTCATGCTTTGTGGCTAAAGATGGAGACCTGCCTACTTCTGAGCATAAACAGAGGCAGAGTGGATTGAGTAGCTGGACGGACTGGGAGGTGAGGAAGGGGAACTACAGTCAGGATATTAAATAAATAAATAGAAATGAAAATTACTCTAGCCTGTGGCAAGTTGACATATAATCAACCGGCACAAATATCCTACATTTAGAAAAGAAAATTATTTAAGATTAAAAAGACAAATAAATTAGCTTATGTGTTTTAATTAATTTTTAAAGTCTACTGACATTTTAAGCTTTGCTTAATCTTTAAAACATGTTATAAAGACCTTTGAGAGAAATGTAACTTGAAGAAACAAAACGGGGGTAGGTGGATGGGAACTGTTGAGCTGGCTCAGAGCACTGGCTGCTCTTCCAGAGGTCCTAAGTTCAATTCCCAGCAACCACATGGTAGCTTGCAACCATATGGAGATCTGGTGCCCTCTTCTGGTGTGTAGGAATACATGAGTCAGAAAACTGGATACTAAATAAATAAATATTTGAAACATGAAGGATAAATAAATGAATAAATTAAATTAAAAGAAAAAGAAGGGAGGGATATAAATATCTCCTAACTGTGGCTGTCCCTCATGGAGCCTCACCCCTGTTCTGGGTGTGTATTCTATCAGTTTCCTATGCAGTTCTCTGTGGACATACTTAGTAATAAATTCACTAACATTGTTTTGCTCTGCTTCACAATGAAGTTCTCTTGCGAGGGCATAGTTGAGGATCCAGCTTTATGTAAGTACAAATCCTTAAAATGGGAGGGAAATCCTCAGGTTTCTGTGGGTGTGCTCAGCCATGTCTCCCTGCAGATTTCCTTTCTTTGGCTTCTCTGGATACTTCTGAAACCGCTAGTGAATTTGCCTTCATTGCTCTTCATCATCTCATCTTTACTCCTCTAGCTTCTGTTTCTTTCTCTTCTTTGTTTTCTGGCTAGAGACCCACCAAGTATTCACTATTTGTCTCCAGCAATCATCTAGGAAAGCATAAAGAAACTCCATACACTTGACTTGGATCAGAGAGAGGAGTACACAGCTTGCCTAGGAGGACACCACTAAAGGACGGAGCCCAGAGATGTTCTGAGCTGCACGTTGCCTTGACAAGAGCACAAGAATCCCCTGGACCCTGTTCAGACCAACTCACTCTGGGATGAACACAGAGAAGCTAACCTGGTTAGGAGTTCCATTTTCAAATCCAGGCATTTAGGTGGCCAACTGGAGGCATAAAGGGACTCTTCTCTTTCTCCATAGGTGCTAAGATTCTCCTGTCTGCCAGCTCTCCCCCCACAAGCTCCCTGCTGGTCTAAGTGTGACACCTACAAGCAGGGGCCCCTGGAGTCCTGCAGAGGGTGGCACATCCCCTGGAACTAGTTACAGGTGTCTGTGAGCTGCCATGTCAGTGCTGGGAAGCAATCCTAGTTCTCTGCAGGAGCAGTGAACACTCTTAACAGGTCAACCATCTCTCCAGCCCCACAACTGTCCCTAGAAAGCTTTTAAGTGTCATGCAAAAGGAGCCTGGCCAGCCTCTGTCCAGGCACTGCCTTGCAACCTTCTATGTCAGCCTGCAACCTTTCCTGACATGGACTCTCTGTCTCTCACCATGTTTCTAGAGTCTCATAAATAATACTTGGGAAAGGGGACTCCAAAACATTGCAAAGCTGAAACAGAGAAACAGAATCCCCAAGGTTTCTTTTGTACCAGGACGTTCTGTGCTTCCAACCTTATCTTTAGAACCTTCACAAGAACACACAACATGGCATCCTCAGAAGCTTCCAACACCCCTAGAGGGAAATCAGAGGACCAGCAGTGGGGAATGCTAACACCAAGGCAATGCCATTATAGTTCAAGCCAGTGGTGTCTGGAGAACTCAAAGGAAGGAGTCCCTCAGGGCAGGTGTTATGGTAATGCCTTTAATTCCAGCACTCAGGAGCCATGGCAAGCAGAGGTCTGTGTGCTTGAGGCCAGCCAGGTCATCAGAGGGAGCTCCAGAAAAGTCAGAGCTATGTAGGCAGACCCTGTCTTTAAAAAGTACCCCAGATTTTAAGGGGGAACAGTATAAAGGCTTATCTCATATCATATTTTTTTTTCAATTTCTTGTAGGTATACAAGTAAATAGAGGGATAACACAGTGCCAGCTATGGGCATACCAACACCAAGAAAATTCCCATATGGACAAGCCAGTGGTGTCTTATTGGGATCTTTTGGGATACCAGCCCTTAGATCCCTACAGGGTCCAGCTAATGTTCTACAGAAGTTGAGAGAAATGTCTAAGGGTAAAGGAAACAGTCAGCTCACAGGAAACTTCCCTTCAGCATCTCTTTATTGTCCTACCTTTTTTCTTCTGTCTCTCTCCTCATTCTTCTGTCCTAACTATAATTTCTAGGCTCTAATTCTCGGTCTCAATTCTGATCCCAGTTTTAATTCTCTGCTACATTCTTTTTCTTCTTCATTTTTCTATGTTTACTAATTTCAGCCAGGTTCTGCCCCAGCTTCTGCTCTTGCTCTTTGCTCTCCCCAGATTATAAAGACCTATGGAATCTTGCAGGTCTCCATCTGAAGGTCACATACCATTTACCATTTAAGTAAATGGTAAGAAACAGAGTCATCCCAGCAGCTCACGGTGCAGTCATTCCAAATGTGAGGAAAGAGTACTTTCTTTCCCTAACTAGTGGGCTGCAAACGGCAGCTTAAAAGGAGAAGTCTCTTCTGCTATCTATAGAGGTAGCCGTATAGGACCAAACTAATAAGAGAAATAAGGAAAGTGTGTGTTATATCCTGTACTTTTGAGTGTATAAAACATCTTAAACATTTTGTGGTTGGTGGTCATAAATGCCGGGCTTTCTTGGACTGGAGATTTGTCTGTTTACAAATGTGTCCTCAGTGTGAGTGGCAGGGACAAGGGACAGAGGAGCCCATGCAGCATTTGCCAAAGCACGGTGACATTAAAAGTATTTTAAATATTAAGATACATTTTTCTGTCCAGCCTGTACCCCTACCAAAGAAAGAGAAGTTTGAACAATGGCCATAAAACTAAGGTTAGGTATCTGTGCAAAGAGTTAATTATTGTCGCTAGTACTGCAATTAGGTTACTCTGCACTATTTACCATGGCTCAATAAGTCATACAGCTGGCTACATGTCCTAGTAAGCAGCATTGTATTATTTTGGTAATAGTTTATCTTAAAATCTTAAATTTGATGTTATCAATATACCCCAAATGCATAAGGGAAATTGTGCTCAATAAATGATCTAATAGTGCTGAACTGTGGGAAATAGACCTCAAGTTTGTATCAGAACAGCTTAACCTACAGCAAGAAATTTACAAAACAAAACAAAAAAACAGTCATTTTATTCACAAGGCAATAATTCCAACATGCCATGCATCTTGGCCTAATCCTCCAAACAGAGACCCTGACTCTGATGGGTTGACCTTGTGAAATTTGGGTATTAATTACTGAATAATTCTCTGGTCTGTAGGAGGGTCAAGTCCAGGAATAGGAAACTCAAAGGAAGGAGTACCCCAGGCCAGGTGTCTTGCACATGCCTTTAATTCCAGCACTCAGGAGGCAGAGGCAAGCACAGCTCTGTGAGTTTGAGGCCAGCCTGGTCTTCAGAGGGAGTTCCAGGAAAGTCAGAGCTATGTAAACAAACACTGTCTAAAATGAATTTACCACAGACTTTAAGGGGAGGAATAGAATAAAAGTGTATCTCATACTGTACTTGAATTTTTTCTGTTTCTTTTAGGTATACAATTATAGAGGGACAACACAAAGACATGGGTAATCAATCATCTTTTCAACACAACTAGTCTTAGGCTATATTTTATATAATTGGGGGTACTTTATAAGAGATAGTAACAAAGATTTTTATGTATAATTATGCCAAGCCTAATACTGGCAAAAATTAAAACAATTAAATAGCATGACCTGGAACCCAGCATCTCTAAAACGGAAACTTGGGAGTCTTTATTTTCCTTCATTCATTTTTGGGTGCTAGGGATTAATCCAAGATCTCCCTGTTCCAGGGAAGTGCTCTACCACTGACACTCATCCCAGCCCTGACATAAACGGTTTCCTTATTTGTGTGAGTGTCTCTGTGACAGTTATTCAATGTCCCTATAAAGCCAGTCCCACATAAAGCATACCATTGGAGAGTTCTTTGTTGGACTAGCCATGTGGCTCTGCTGGGAGAATGCTTGCCTGGCTCCCACCTGGATTCAATACCAGCACTGTCTAAATTGGGCATGGTGTCACTTTCCGGTAATGCAGGAACTGGTGATGGGCAGGCAGAGAATCAAGTATTGTATGAGACCTGTCCTAGGAGGATATGAACAAACCTCTATTCATCCCACATAGGGAACCGATGACATAAAAGGTAAGCCACCAGAGAGGTCAGTCACATGGTGGACAAGCAGCCACTTAGCCAGGAGGGGAGCTGTAGAGGGAGAATAAGGAAGCCCCAAGTAGCAGAAAATCCTATTCGACTCACACTGGTCAGGATTCAGAAGAGAACTGAAAGAGAAACAAGGGAGAAAGCTACACCTTTCTGAGTCAGGACTCAGAGAGGCAGGCTGCTCCTCCAGAGCCTCATGGATGGTCCTGGAGCCTCTGCCCAGAGGAGGGAATTCTGGGAGGAAAAGGACATCTCAACAAGGGAACAATTATTCCTCCCACCTCTTCTGTACAGCTTCAGGGGGCCCAGCCTACCCGAGGAGTGGTCCTGAGCTATGTGAATGACTTACACAACTGCATTAACTCTTCAAGGGACAGACAGAGGCAAGTCTCCATCCCTGAGTGCATGTCATGCTGTATTGTAACCAGAGTAGGGTGTTCTCCTTCTGGAGGAGAGGAAATAGCAGTCCTCGCCAATGAATATGCCTAAGCCTTATATGCTGTCTTCTGAATGAGACCCCTTGTTCCATCAAGACATCAGATCTCTGACAGTACTGTGTTGCATCTGAAGGGACACTAATCCACTCCAACACGTGGCTCTGTCAAGCCTTGCCCTTCCCACTAATTCCCTTTGCCTTGCTAAAAACTGTTAGATTACAGTCCTAAACTTATCCACCACCAAGGTCTATTCCCTTTTTGGCCACTTCCTCCTCCTGACGCTGACTATTGACATCTAGTAATCAAAAGCCTCCTTTGGCACACCTAATTAACATGCCCAATTAAAATTAAACACTTCATCCTTGATGGAAGATGTCATTCTGTAATATGTTTCTCTTATGGTTAATGAATTAAGCCCTGTTGGCCAATAGGAAAGCAAGATAGAAGGGACTAGGAGACAAGGAGGCTTCTGGGAGATGTAGTAGAGATTCAAGATGTAGAGACTTGAGAGAGCAGAGGTCCGGGCCCTCTCTCCGGTAAGATAAGACCTCGTGGAAACAACTAGATTGATAGAAATGGGCTTAAAAAAGGATTTTAAAAACAAAATAATGGAGACAAACAAGACTTATTGGTAGCAGCACATTTCTTGGGTAGGCTCTGTTTTGCTAGAGACTAGCCGAGACTCGTATGGCTCCTTTAAGAGAGGTTTCTTGACTCAGCATAAGCGACAAAAAAACAAAAAACAAAAACCGCGTGACTTGTAAGAAGCCCTGCTAACAAATCTGTGTACAAACAGCTGGCAGTGACAGCGATGGCATCTCCAAGCTGCCTGCTGCTTCATGGCAGCGTAGACCAAGGTGGTGAGCACAGCCCTCAGTGCTGGCGGTAAATGTACCCCGCCATATTGGAAAGCAATGTTGTTTAGCAGACAAAAGACTTGTCAGAAAAAGATAAAGATGTACAGTGAAGACAGGTCTAGATTAAGAAAAACCTCTAGAAGTTTACAGTGTGTTTTAAAATATACATAGGCTTGGGAGAGAAAAAAAGAAACAGGATAAAGTGGTTTAAAAAAAAATAAAAAGAGAGTAGCTGGGTGTGGTGGCACACACCTTTAAGTCAGCACTCGGGAAGCAGAGGCAAGCAGATGTCTGTGATTTCAAAGCCAACCTGGTGTACAGAATGAATTCCAGGGCAGGCAAAGTTACAGAGAAATCCTGTCTCTAAATGAAAAAAATAGAAATAAAAGAAATAGAGTAATAAAAAAGCCACTTGAAGATGGAAAGCATACAGAGAGTCTGGATACTGTATGCTATTGTGTTGTCTTTGAATTGCTCAATTGCTAAGGAAGGAACAACTACTAAAGTACACTTGATTATCAATGCTGCTGAATTAATCCAATTTATATATTTTTAAAATGCTTTGACTTCAAAATTTAAGTCAAAGGACAGATTACTGGAGAAAAGTTTTTCTATTTTTGTTTCCACAGAAAATGAAAAGCTGTGGATTCCTTCCAGACAAACATGATTTGATCAAGCTGAAGCAGTATCCCAGGTGATCCAACATTCAAAACAGCTGGGACAAGGCAGCCTTGCAGACTACTACAGCTAGGATTTCTCTGTCTTCTTAGGATCCCCAAGACAGCACCCTACCAGCAGGAAGAGTTTATAAATGTTTGTTTTCATTTAAATGGGGTTGGTTATAAATGGTTAATAACCACAGCCAATCTCTTTTTTAAAGGTAAAAAGGGGATTATGGTATAGAGTCAGCAGACACACCAAGACCCCTCTGCTCAGGCCAGAAGACCAGAGGCAGGCCTTCCCCTACATGGCAGGACATTCTCTGGGACCAGCAAAACAAAATCTACTTTGCTTGATGATGTCTGGTGGGAGCTGGGGGGCTCTGGCAGCTGTTCTACCAGTAAAAGAGGAGAGGTCCCCTCTCCATGCTTTCTAGACTATTCCTAACCCTAGGCTTTGTTGTTCTTGCTTGCTAAGATGCATCCTAAATCAGCCTCCACATGAAATGTAGGAAAGATATCCACTTCAATTTGCATGTTAGATTTTTAAACAATGTAAAACTTTTTGTGTAAGTATAGCCTAAGCATTTACCTATTTCTTTACTTTTTAAACATTGTTTATTATATGGGGGGGGTAACCTTGTGCTATAGCATGCTTGTGGAGTTCAGAGGACAACTTGCTGAAGTCAGTTCTGTCCATCATGTAGGCTCTGGTATCAACTTCAGACTGCCAAGCTTGGCAGCAAGTCCTTACCTGCTGAGCCATTCCAGGCCATCACATACTTATGAGAGTTGAATAGAGCTGGATCATGCTGTCTGTCTGTCTACTTATCTGCCTACCTGTATGTCTGTCTGTTTTTAAACATGATCTCTCTCACTCTGTAACCCAGATTGGCCTTGAGTTTCTTTATGGTGGAAATCCTCCTGCCTCAGCTTCCTAAGTGCTGACATCTTTTGCTTTTTATTTTGAGACAGAGTTCCACTAAGTTTTCCAGGTTGACCTGAAGTGACTCTGTAGCCACATTGGTCTTGAGTTGTGATCCTCTTTGTTGTTCTTTTGCTGCAGCTAATGCCTATAAAACATAAACACGAGACTCAGTGCCCACATGGAGTTTATTGAGAGAGGGGAGGGAAAAGGAGGGAGGGAGGGTGGCCGACCGAAAGCAGGAGAAAGAGAGAGAGAGTGCAGAGAGAAAGAGCAAGAGACAGCAAGAGAGGGGGTCCAGAGAGAGGCCAGAGAGAGAGAGAGAGAGGCGCATTTGGCGCACTTGCTTTAAAAGTGGGGCTTGCGCATGCGTAACTGAGTATTCTGGCAGCCAGGTAAAACTTGATGTAGCATAGCGATGACATGGCCATGAGCGAGCCGCCCATCGTTGGGGGCGGGGGTCAGCAGGCTGCTGATTCCTAACACTCTTGTCCTAGCCCCCTGGGATTACAGGTCTGGACCACAAACTAGGCTCCAAACATTTCATTTTTAAAGTATAACTATAGGTGGGTGTGGTATTACCTGCCTGCAATCTTCCAGCACTTGTGAGTATGAGATGGAATGATTCCTACCTTAAGGCTAGCCTGGGTTACATAGTGAGACCCTGTCTCACAAAACTGAAGACGACACATAGCACAAAATTAAAATATGCTTTTGTTGCCATTACTGAAATGTGCATATGTACACACTTGTGCAAGCATGTGTGTGAGTGCATGCATGTTACATATGCATGTGACTATGCGGATTTCAGGGCAGGACACCCAGTGTCTTCCTGTATCTCTGTCCATATTTCCTGGCAATGTGTCTCTCACTGAGATTACATTTATTGCCTGGGCTGATTGGCCAGAGTGCTCTTGGGATTTGCCTGCTTTTTTGCCTGCCATGCCCTGTATAGACACCCATAACCATTCAGTTTTTGGCTTTTTTTTTTTAACCTCAGTGCTCGGTATCCCAACTCAGGTCCTCAGTTTTGTGGAGGAAGTGATCTTACAGCTCCCCCATCTTATTTTTGAGGCAGGGTCACTGAACCTGGAGCTTCTATTTGGGCTAGAATATGGCCAGCAAACCCATTGGATCTACCTGTCTCTGCCCACGGTGCTGGAGTTCAGGGTGCACTGCTTCACCCATCTTTCACGTGGGTGTTGGCAGGTCTTGCTGACAGGTCATAGACTGTAGTCTATCACGGCCTGGCAGCTTTTCCCAAAAGCCTGGCTACATGGAGTCTCCCTCCCTCTAGCAGAGCTTCCTGCTCTCTACCTGCCCTTATGTGGCGAGTGTCCCTGGATCCGAAGGACTGACCTTATCTGAAATCTACTTCTAAGCTAGATGCCTGATTTATCTTTAGTTTGACCTTTGGCACAGATTCCTGCTAGAAGACTTGTACTAGGAGATCTGTTATAGGACCCTACTGCCACATAGGAAGCCTGTGACAGGAGCATGCCACTTAATGCAAATTAGGGTTTGACCTCAGTCTCCCAATCCTATGTATTCCTTATACTCTGGAGTAAAGTTGAGCTGATTCTCTGGAGTCTGTCTACTGGAGAACTGTCTCTGTCACACCCACAGCTATCCCTGCTTCTGCTCCCTCCACCCTCGTGGACCAACGTGTGGCCAGCAATCCTGAGGAAGAAGCAGAGCCCCATGTAGGCACTGGGAATCCAGACTTATGGCCTCACACTTACACTACACGCATTTTTATTCAATGCTATCACCTTGGTATCCCAAAACTCAGTTTTTAAAGGATAAGGATATGCTAAACATTGTATAGGCTAAAGAGTGTTCATTGTTTATCTGCAGTTTGGTTAACCAGGGAGAACTGTGCTTATATTTGCCAACCTTGATAACAGCAGCCCAAGACCCTTATGGTGCTGTAGGGGAAAGGCAGAGCCCTAGAGGTGGACACTGGTGAGGACAGTCAAAGTCTGGTCTATCCCAGGGAACTGGCTTGCCTTTCTAGAGTAGAACAAAGGTCCAGAGTGGCAGAGGAAACTGGAGATGGCGTATGTACACACAGGGTCTGAATCGCTCTCAACTCATACGAGCAATTTCTGTCACTATCAAGAGGCCCTAAAACTACAAGAACTATCTGGACTACAAGATCCAGCAATTCCACTCTTAGGCACATACCCAAAAGATGCACATTTATGCATCAAGGAATCTGTTCAACTATGTTCGTAGCAACCTAGATGCCCCTCAACTGAAGAATGGATAAAGAAAATGTGGTACATTTACACAATAGAGTACTACTCAGCGGGAAAAAACAATGGAATCTTGAAATTCATAGGCAAATGGATGGAGCTAGAAGAAACCATCCTGAGCGAGGTAACCCAGGCACAAAAAGACAAACATGGTATGTACTCACTCATATATGGATTTTAGATACAGAGCAAAGGATTACCAGCCTACAATTCACATCGCCAGAAAAGCTAGGAAACAAGGAGGACCCTAAGAGAGACATACATGGTACCCCAGAGAAAGGGAAAGGGACAAGATCTCCTGAGCAAATTGGGAGCAGAGGGGAGGGGAGAAGGAGTTAGGAGAAAGAGAAGGGGAGAAGAGGAGGGGAGAGGAGAACATGAGGAAGCAGGAAGATTGAGTTGGGGAAGAATAGAGGAGAACAAGAAAAGAGATACCATAATAGGTGGAGCCATTACATGCTTAAAGAGTAATTTGGCACTAGAAAAATGTCCAGAGACATACAAGGATGACTCCAACTAATAATCTAAGCAATAGTGAAGAAGCTACCTTAAAAGGCCCTTTCCCGATAATGAGATTGATGACTAACTTGTATGCCATCCTAGAGCCTTCATTCAGTAGCTGATGGAAGCAGAAGCAGACACCCACAGCTAAACACTGAGCAGAACTCCTGGAATCCAGTTGCAGAGAGGAAGAAGTGATGAGCAAAGAAATCAAGGCCAGGCTACAGAAACCCACATAGACAGCTGACCTGAACAAGGGGGAGCTCATGGACCCCAGACTGATGTCTGGGAAACCAGTGTAGGACTGATCCAGAGCCCCTGAACATGGGTCTCAGTTAGGAGGCCTGGGCAGTCTAAGGAACCTCTGACAGTGGAACCAGGATGTATCCCTGGTGCATGAAAGTACTTTGGGAGCCTGTTCCCCATGGAGGGATACTCCCTTAGCCTAGAGACATGGGGGAAGGCCTGGGCCCTACCCCAAATGACTTGACAGATTTTGATGTTCCCTCATGGAAGGCCTCACCCTCCCTGGGGAGTGGATGGCGGATGGGATGGGGGAGTCAGTGAGGGGCATGCGAGGGTGGGAGGGAGAGGTAACTGGGATTGATATTAAAATAAGAATATCATTAAATAATTTTTAAAAATTAAAAAAAGAACTATCTGGAAAAGGGACCTTCCAGCTTATGTGTTCCTTTCTGAACCAGAATTCCTACCCCACCTGCTTCCCTGGAGACCAGCTTCACTCCTTCCCAAGCCTGTGCATTCCAGGCCTGAGTGGGCTAGCTCAGGACAGGCTACAGAAGTGAAAACCAAAAGAACACTGGGTAAAGTTGGAGGTGTGAAACTGGTGAATCTTGTAAGTAGATAAGCCACAGGAGGTGGGCACAGCCAGAGCATGTTACAGAAGCCCAGGAGCCATAACCCTGTTCACCCACCAATGATGGATGCCCTGGATTTCCACCCTGCTCTTCACCTGTGACTTCTCTGCACCTCTGAAGAAAGGGAGACAGAAGAGAAGGCATTAAGACAGGGCTCAGCCAATCCCTCACCTCCAGAGGTCCTTTTGCCTATATCTGGACATGGGAAATCAGGGCTGTACATGAAGTGTCAGATTCACCCTGGGCTCTGCAGACGGGACCAGCATGGAGAGCCAAGGTCAGCAATAGTAGCATGGCTCTTGAGGATTCCGGAGTCACATGGAGGTGGCAAAACTTCAAAAAGCTCTCAGGAAAAGACATTGTGTATAAGAGGTCTCCAGGCCCCAGACTGAAACAAGGGAGCATTTGGAAATCCTCTTTTTCCAGTTTCAAAAAGGCTTCGGAAGAACCAAGGATGGTTTCACACATATGCCAACACTGTGACCTCCCCCAATGTCACTGTGCTAGCAGCATTCTAAGCTCTTAGCCAGAGATCCCATGGTGTCATTCATATTACACTGGGATCCCCAAAGTCTAACCCAGCTCCTGGAGAAATCCCATATTCCAAACTCTTCCATCAATCCTTCATGACTCAGTCTCTTGCTGGCTGAATCCTTTCTCCTTTTCCTCCTCTGGCCTCTCCTCCTGCACCAGGCTGGGTTGCTGTTCCTTCCTTACCTGGCTTGTGTTTTTTTACATCCTGGTGCCACCCAGCCATGTTTATATCTTGTGGGACTTTTGTTCCGCCCTGGGGGTGTATACAGGACATGGGGACATAGCACTCCTGTCCACAGCCCTTGAATAAATTCCATGCCATGCTCTGTCAATATGAGAACCCCAGCAAGGACATAAGAAGGATTCAGAGCTGGAGAAATAGAAATGTGGTCACACTTGGTGAGTTCCTCAGATCCAGGCAAAGCAAGGGTCCAAAGCCAAGGGATCCATGTTTGACCCAGGCACATGTCCTGTTGTTGAACCCTAAGTCCAGGGTCCTGATGGGCTGGTGGGAGAGCCCTGAGACACAGACACCAAACCAGGAGATGCAACAAGCAAGAGGCATTTATTAAACGAGTGCACGCTCGGGTGCCAGCAATCCGGGGAAAGCTGCCCATTCCTCAGAGGGCCCAGGCCCTTTTTAAAGAGTATAAAGCGGCATACATGCATAGGGCACCAGGTGATTGATTGCAAAGCGTAATTACAAAGTACAAAGTATAATGTCATGTTTGAGAGCTCACCCAGGTGTGACCTATTCTTCTTTAAAGGAATAACAACAGAATGACAGGGAGAGACCCCAGACTGTCCGTTGGTCGGGCATGACCTGGCCAGGACCGTTCATCTGGAACCATCTGTTCCAGGGTTGGGGCCCATTTCCTTGATACAGGCCACAGACCTGGGAGAGACTTCAGTCATTTCACAGGAGATTGATGATTCAGTTACTAGCCCTATTTAACAGAATTAGCCTAGCATGACCACTAGCCTCCTTACCATAGTAACTTTCTTGTTTTCATAATTTCTGTTCTCTCCTCCCATGTCAATGTTCATGCTTTATGATTTTTATATTCTGCTTGCAAGAATTATTCTCCTGCCCTTTTCCTACATCCATGCTCTGCAAACTAAAATCTTTCACTGTCTCTGATGACTTCATTAAAGATGAGCAGGGCAGATGGTCAGCTTTGGAGATATGCATGGAGGACACTGACAGCCCTCTCTTCCCTCAACTGAGTTCTTTTTAGATTCTCTACCTAAACTGTTATGTCATCATCCTACCTTCTAAGAAATACTCTTACCAGCTCCTACTGGCTGGCCAGGGTTCCCAGCACAGCCTTAGTCCTGTAGGTAACTCTGTGACTGGGATTGCCATGGTACCTACAGCTGACATTGAGATGCCAAATGGTTTAGCCTGTAGTATCGGTCACAAAGGCCCAGTTTGGTCAGCCTTGAGAGTCTTCATGGAATACTACAATACAAGGGGTGGGGGTGAGGTAGGGTCATTTGGAAATGTCCCTTAGGAGACAGCAGCACAAGAGCCCAGAGAAAGAAACCAGGATAAAGCACAGAGGGCTGGTGACTCAGGCTGGGTCAGAGCCAGGCAAGGAAGCCTCACCTTCAAGTTTACTGTCATGGCTAGCCCATCCCTGTTTGGCCAAGGCAGCTTCCTGGGAATAAGAAGAAGAGCTGGGGCTACAGGATCTAGGGATTTGGGTGATTAAGGAGGGAGGCTGTCTTGTTTGGCCATCACAGATCCAAGCAAAGAGTAGACATTTGCTTCATTAAGCAGATGAACAAACAAGTCCCACAGAGAGGACTTGTGGTGATACATTGTTTATGATTTATTAAAGCCACTAGAGATCAAAATAAAGCAGCCACACTAGTCAGCCGTAGAAGCCAGGCAGTGGTGGCACACGCCTTTAAACACAGGACTCAGGAGACAAAGGCAGATGAATCTGAGTTCGAGGCCACCCAGGTCTACACAAGATTGAATCAGTTTGAAAAGACTCACACCTTCAATCCCAGGACTCATGAGAAGACAGGAATAGGGTCTCAGCTGGCATTCATTCACCAGCCACATTGAGGATAGGAAGGCATTGAATTCTCCAGCCACACTGAGGAAAAGCAGCAGTCTGAGGTGTGGTGAGAGTTCATGGAGACAGGATCAACACTTTCAGCCTGAGGTAGAGGTAAGAGCTAGTGGCTGGCTGCTTTGCTTTTCTGATCTTCAGCCTGAACCCCAATATCTACCTCTGGGTCTTTTATTTTTCATGTTACAAGAGGTGTGTACTCAGGTCTTCCACGAACACCAGGTTGCACAGGTACCTTCTTCCTTCCAACTTGGCTTCCCCCACCCACCAAATAACAGGGTGAGAGCCCAGTGGCCACCTGCTCTCCACTGCTCTTCACCAAGGGCTGCAGACCCTGGCCCCAGAGAACTACATAGTCTGAAGGACTTCTCCAAGGGCTGCAGGTTAGTGGCGAGCACTTGCTGTCCCATTTAAGGAAAGGCCAGCTTCTGCAAGCCAGGCTGGGATGGCCCCTGTGCAGACCAGTGACCCCTCAGAGGCCCCATGTGGAAGAGGGAATCTGAATTTGAACTTGTCCAGGGAATTGGAGATTCCACAGAGCATGGGACTTTGGCCTGGGAGCAGCCACCTGAAGCTATTCTGGACCACGATACTGCAGGGTTACTGCCCCCAGTGGAAAGAAGCACAGTTATACGCCAGGCAGTGCCAGGCTCAGGCCCATTCTCACCCCAAAGGAGAACCCCTTGCCTCACATTTCTTTAAGCCAAGGACTAGAACCCCTGGCCTAGAGGGTGGACTATGACAGAGGTAGGCACAGAGACTGTGGCAGGACTGACCTTAGACAAAATGTGGCTCTACAGAGTATGACTGGGGCTCTTCACCTGTTCAGTTCCTCTCCTGTCCCACTCAGGGATTTATGGAGTGTTAGAACAGGGCCTGTTTCCTAGGGCTCCAAACCCAAACCAAGAGTCAGTGTTCCCCAGAGACTTTACAACCCTGCCCCCAGTCACTCTGTGGTCATCCAAAACCACTTACACCTTGTGAGAGTTTAGCAAATGTGTTTCTATTGTAGGAAACATTCCAGTTAATTAATTACTTAAAAAAAAGAAAATTTACACTTAACCCATTTTATTTTGTATTTGGTTAACTTAAAATATATTTTTATCTTATGTGCATGAGTGTTTTGCATGCATATATGTGTGTGCCTTGTGCCCTTAGATGTCAGAAAAGGACATCAGATTCCCTGGAGTTACAGATGGTTGTGAATGTAGGTGCTGGGAACTGAACTTGGCCCTTTGCAAGAGCAACTTGTTCTCTTAACCAGTGGGCCATAGCTGCAGCCCCTATTTAGTCAATTTTATTTATTTATTCTTTTTTGAAATAGTGTCACTATGTAGCTCAGGCTAGCCAAAACCTCACCGCAATCCTTCTGCCTCAGCTTCTCATACACTGGGCATACAGTGTGAAGCCCCATGCCTGGATCATTTAAACTATCCTAAAGCGTGCATTGCAGTGCTGTGCAGCCATTGCCTCTGACTGGTACTGGAGCTTTGCATTATCCCACGTGGAGCACAGTAGCCACCCTGGGAACTTCATCTCATTCCTGCTTAAGGAGGGATTTTTATTTTATGTGTGTTTGAGCTCTTATCTGTCTGACCTTTACACAGGGATGTCTTCTACCTTATTACACACTGCTGTTTGTGTTTGGTTTGTGGCTTTGTCTAGTTCTCCAGGACTTAATCGTCCTACCTTCCTTAGACTCTATTATTCAGTTGCATTTTCCTGGTCAGGGTTAATCAACTTTATTGAGGTTATAATTTACCAGCAATAAAAAGCATGTGTGAGTCAGGTGTGGTGAGCACACCTGTAATCCCAGTACTCAGTGGCTCTGAGCTCACAGAGAGCCTGGGCCACAGATCGAGACCCTGGGTCAAAAACAAGCAAAGCCAGTAGCTGTGATGACAGTGCAGTTAGACAACTGCCAGTAATTCTGCCTCCTCATATCCTCTGCTGCCATGAAAAGTGGAAAGTTTACCTCTCCAGATTTCCCCTGGCACTCAATGTCCCCCATCCTGAGTTCCACGCAGCCACCAACCTGTTTTCTGTCACTGCTGACTAAGACTTGTGTGAAAGGAGCCACCAGGAGGCAGCGTTGTAACTGGATTCCTTCCCTTCATGACCGGTTCCCAAAATTCTTTGTTTTGTAGTTCATGAGTGTCCTACCTACCTTCTCTGTCGCTGAAACAAAACACTCTGACAAAAGAAACTTGGAAGAAAGGGTTGGTTGTTGCTTATAGATCAAGGTATAGACTATTGTGGGGAAGTCAAGGCATTTGAAGCAGCTATTCCAATTCCATCCACAACAAGGAAGCAGAGAGCTATGAATACAAGCTACTTCTCAGTGCCCGGTTTCGTCTGGTGATTTGAGGTCTCATTAAGTTGTCTGTTAAGATTAACCAGCATATGTAGTTTTTGTGTGTGTGAGTGTTCGTGTTTTAATTTGTAACCCACTTTTTAGTTCATTTGCCAGGTGATGAACATTTGGTGGGCTATTTGTTGGTGGGGCTGTTAACTCTTGGGGAGGCAGAGTTTTCATTCATCTTGAAATTGAATTGATGCCTCATAATGTAAGTGAAATGTTTACAACAAAGGGCCAGTGAGGCATGGAGACACATACTTGTAATCCCAACACATTGGAAGTAGAGGCTATAGGTTATCCTCAGCTACATGGCAATTTCAATGCCAGCCTGGGTACATGAAAGGAAGAAACTGCCAACAGCTCTTAAAGTGGCAGTAGCTCGGGTGTCCCCACAGAGTGTAGTTCCCACTCTCTGCCTTGCTAACAGCTGTCAGTCTATTTCGTTTGGACGTTTTTATTCACTTTCCCATAGTTTTGACCAAAACACCTTAGAGAAGGGCCAGCAAGGTGACTCAGCACATAAAGGTGCTTGCTATTAAGCCTGAATGTCCTGAGTTCGATCACTGGAGCCCACGTGGTGGAGGAAAAGAACCAGTCCCCAAAACGTTTCCTCTGACTTCCAAACATGCACACTGGGGCATTAATGAGCAAACACACCCACACCCACCCACACCCACCCACACCCACACACACACACACACACACACACACACACACACTGAATGAATGAATGAATAAATAAATAAAATTTAAAGTACTAAAAAAAAGGAGGGGAACAAAAGGAGGGTCTCTCCCTCCCAGCTTTTGCCTGCTTCTACCTATTGCTCCCATGGGGACATCTACCTCACAACAGTGTTGGGCATGGTGGCACATGCCTTTAATCCCAGCCAAAAAACATCCTTAGCAGCTATCTTTCTGGTTCTTTGACACTGTTTCTCGTTGGCCTAGAGCTTGCCAAGTCAGTTAAGGTGGCCAGTACCCTCCCGCTTCTTCTGCCTTCCCAGAGCTGGGCTACCTTGTCTGTTTATTGACTGAGCCATCTCCCTAACACCCACTTTGTTTTCAGTCAGGGTCTCAATAGCTCAGACTGGCATTGTACACAAGACAATCCTCCTGCCTCAGTCTCTTGAGTGCTGGGATTAGAAGTATAAGCTATCATGCTGTTAGAATTTGAAAGACACAAGAAAAACCAGGGCCTGTGTCTCTGGTGGCTGGGATGGGGGCAAGAAGGCCTGACTCTCCAGCCATGTTTCCCACTCTTACTGAGGAAGCTTCCTGCAGGCTGCACATCAAAAGCTGGCACTATTGATGCCTCCTGCTTCCTCCAAAGTCTACAAAGGGACTTTCCTACAGCCTTGTGCTCAGAGTGCCTGGTCCAACATCAAAGTGCCAATAGTAAGTACCTTAGGAGACAGAGTTCAAGCGAGAGTTCAAGACCCCCGTGCTCTGTCCTCATGCCAAGATTAAAGTTATGGTCCATTTATTGCTTTCTGCAATAGCCAAACCACTTGACAGACAATAGAGGTTTCCTGGGAGAGTAGACCCAGACTGTATGCCATGAGCCATCGTATGTTTGAGTGCAAGCCCTCAGCAGAGCCTTCTTCTGGTGCTATTGTTGGCCTTTTTTTTTTGTAATTTTTATCTCTCTTTGAGTGAAAGAACTTGGAGCTAAGCCAGTAACATTAAGCAGTAAGAGGGAGGAAGGAAGTTGAGACAATGGTGAGGAAAACTGTGGTAACAGAACTGCTGCTTAGAGAGGCTGGTTCCTGCTGTGGGATCTGGGAACCTGTGCAACAAAGTATCCAATTGCCGAATTTTCTTTTCTTTCTTTCTTTCTTCCTTCTTTTCTTTCTTTTGTGAATGAGGGCATCAATGAATGGGTGGTTAAGTGGATGTGTACGTAGGTAGATGGACAGATGGTGAATGAATGGATAGACTGATAAACAGATGGATGCATTGGCCTACAGGTTAATAGGTGAGCAACTGATATTTGGATGAGTGGATGGATGGATGAATAAATGGATGGATGTACATGCCAGTGGAAGGACAGATGAATGGAAGGACAGATTAGCATGTACCAGTTTTGGAGCACACATGATGCTACATACTTTCACAACTGTTGCTCATTTAATCATCATAGAACCCGGTTGGGAGGTTAATTCCAGCTTTTACTGATGAGAATGTAAAGGCCAAGAGAGAGGAAGTAATTTTTCTGGAAAGGGATGATAGTGAAACCCTTCTATCATCTCCTGTGCAGGTACAGCCCAGCCCAAAATCATGAGGGGAATGTCCTATACCCCCTGTGCCAGTCGGCATCTACAGCCTGGAATGGCTTTCTTAGAAACCTGGAGCCATCCACACATGGTGTCCTGGCACAGCCCATGTGTCCCTGATAATCACTTCTTACCACCTCACTCCCAGTTCATATAGAAGGAACGCTAGCCTCAGCCCTGAGCTACTTCTGGGAAAGGCCTCATTGTTCCACACTTGGCTCCTGGTCCAGTTCCTCATCGCAGTCAATGATTCCCCAATTTGACCTTTGGACAGAAATCACCTTGTGGGTCTTCCGGAACATTTGAATAAATTGTAACCTTTTCCTTATCCTTGTTCTGGTTGGACCCTGGAGGGTGGTGTGTCCGTGTATTGTTTGTTTGGCCATGAACTGCCTCCTCTTGCACAAGGAACAAGGCTGTTCTGTTACAGGAAGGAACCGTCACTAGATCTGTCTGAGGAAGGTCACCTAGATTATATGGACAGTGCAGTTAGCAGGGTGCCTGAGGGAGTCCTTGTATAGACAAGGATGAATACAGTCATCTGAGAGCCACAACAGCTGGGTGTGGTACCACACATAGCCCAACTTCCCCCTGGGCTCCCAACTGTCCCCAGATAGTAAATCCTTGACTCCCATCCCAACCCAGCACCTCCTGGCCTGCTACCATAAGCAGAAATGACCATTTTCAAGATCCCCTGGCAGTATCATCCTGGGAGGGAAGCCAGACTAACAGAATACAAAGGGAACGCACATTTGCATTCATTCAGCACTACTGGGTTTTCCTGGGTTGCTTACTGCTTTTTCCTGTAACCTGTTGTGGGGGAGCAGAGACGGGGAGGATGAGAAGTGCTTGCGAGGGTGGAGGCATGGGGGGTGGGGTGGCATGGAAATGAATGTTGCTCTACAGAACTCATGCACATGGAGCCACACTTAGCCTGGGTAGGAGGGGATCTTAGAACCAGGCTGTGTGTCCATCAGAAGATATAAGGACTGCTGTCTAAGGAAGGCTCTTGTTTGGAGACCTCCTAAGGGTTGACTAATGCAGGGTAGGTTTATCCGATGCCATGGGTTAAGCAGGAATGCAAACTTGAAACTGGGCTTAGTGGCACACCCCTGTAATCCTAGAGGTGAAAGTGGGGTGACCTAGACTTCAAAGCCATCATCAGCTACATAGTAAGCCGGGTCCAGTACAAGCTAGCTGAGATCCTGCTTTGAAGATATGTTTTTAAAAAATCTGCAAGGCAAAATTGAGGCCTTTTCTTATGTTCTCTACAGTTGTCTTGCAGAGTTCTGGAAGGCGGTTATCATGAGGTATAAGGAGATAGGGTATTTATTAACAAGACACTTGACTCTTGACATCAAGAGAAAACGAGGGGACAAAGTAGCCACTGAAAGGCCAAATCCCTTACCAGACTTGAGTTCTAGAAGGACAAATGGGATAGAGCAGAGTGCAGGAAGGAGGAACCCAGAGAAGAGTTCTGGGGGGGGAGGGGGCTCCATGGGAACAAAGCAAGGGATTCCAGGGCACCCAGACCTAGGGGAGGCAGAATGATGGACATCTCTTCCCAGGCATAACTAAGAGGCTGTCAAAGGTGCCTGTCCTCTGAAAGGCCAAAGGGTCCTGGGCTGGCAGATTTCCTGTTCACCTGATCACCATATTTTTTGAGACAGGCTCTTTCACAGGCCTGGAGCTCATCTCTTAGGCTAGGCTGGCTGGAACAACAAGCCCCAGAGGCTTTCATATGGGATTCAAGCTCGGGTCAGCATGCTTGTTCAGCAAACACTACCAACAAAGCCATTCCCTGTCCTTTACCCCCTACCCCCATCCCCCTCCCCCACCCTTCATGGCTTTGGCCCTAGACTGGCACCACTGTCCTTTCTGTGGAGAATTCCAGTCAGCTACCTGGGGTGAGCAATGTTTCAGGAAATAGAGGGTTGGCCCTGGGGAAAATGGATGCTTCTCTCAAAGAGGATCCCATCCCCTCCATGGCCCTTGCAGCCCAACCAATTCATCTCACACAGGCAGTGGAAGTTTCTCAAACTTGCAAGGAAAGAGGGCAATTTTTACATGTCTCTTTCTCTGAAAATCTGGTGTCCTTTTGTGCATCTGCTAAAACCTAGGTAGAGGGCACATACCACCAAGTTGGTGATGGCACCCATAGCTGTTGTGGACAGCTCCTACAGCCGCCTGTAGGTTAGGAACTTGTGATAGGTGTTTCACAGGCCAGAGTTGGCAGAATGAAGACTCTAATTGGCCAGTCAGTGCCCACGGCAACTGCATGCTGAGGCTGACACCAAAAGCACCAAAGGGTTCCTGGCTCTCGAGTTGTAATGAATATATATATTCACATGGGAGTTTTGCTAGAACCACACAGGAGAGTTGACAGGACAGCAGTGATTCTAGCTGTGAAGACACAGGAGAGACGCAGGCAAATTCCCCAGGCCTGGACTTCAAAAGTCTTCTGGGGCCAAGGACTTTTTTTTAATTTTTAAAGACTTTATTTTTATTTTATGAATATTGGTGTTCTGCCTGCATGTATATATACTACACACATGCAGTGCCCATGGAGGCCAGAAGAGGGTGTCAGATCCTCTGAAACCATAATTACAGACCCTAATGAACTACAATGCGGTTGCTAGGGATCGAACCTTGGCCCTCTGGAAGATCAGCCAGTCCTCTAAACCTCTGAGCCATCTCTCCAGCCTGTGAAGGGCTATTTTTACTAGGCAGCCATGCTTTTAGTTGTAAGTGAGTTAGGTTATTAAGCATATAGCAAGCTAAAGTTAATGAGTAAATAGCAAGTGAAAGCAAAACATCATTGAATTAAGTGCTCAACACATCCCGTCTATTGACTAGAGGAGCCCTATTGAGAGGCTAGAGTTCCCAATAGGGTGAGTCCTAGCAGAGTAGAGTATTCCCTCTGGTGAGGCCTCCAAGTAAAAGAACAAACAGCAACTGATAGAGATGGCATCATAAAGCAGGTCTTCACAGCATCCTCTGGATTCCCAATTGTGCTCTCCCTCCTTGGCTCAACTTCCCACTGCTCTCTCCCACGGCAACCACTTTTATATCAAAGGATAAGCAAGGAAACGTGCTGGAAATGCTCCAGTTTCTAGCTGTGCACACATTTTCACTCTGACACTGTTTGCTGTTTACCTTTCCCGGGGCCAACCCATTCCTAGACAAGGGGTCTTGAAGGACATTTGAACATGCTTGGGTCTGAAGTGGGGTTGGGGGCAACCCTGTTCCCAGATCCAGCTTCTCAGAGAGCTCAAACAGTACATGACAACTTACTAATTTGATGTACGTTGTACATGGCCAGATGCTTTTAGAAAATGCAATGCAAATGAATTGCTAGAGAAAGATGAGGGAAAGTCAGTGTAGTCTGATGCACACTCCTGCATCTTGTGATTGGATCCAGCAGCTGTAAAGCTAATATGTCAAAGGATTTCTTAAAATATTTATCTTATTTTGGGGGCTCTGTGGCTAAGAGCACCAGCTGTTCCTCCAAAGGACCCAGGTTCGATTCCCAGCACCCACATGGCAGCTCACAACTGTCTGTAACTCTAATCTGTGATCCTAATTTCAAGAGATCTGGTGGTGGTGGCACATGTCTTTAATACAAGCAGAGGAGGCAGAGGCAAGCAGATCTCTGAGTTCCAGGCTAGCCTGGTCTACAGAGTGAATTCCAGGACAGCCAAGGACTACTTAGAGAAACTCTCCAAAGACAAAACAAAAAGCGGGGGAGGGATGTGAATGGGTACTACACATGCAAACAAAACGCCCATTCACATAAAATAAACAAGTCTTTTTAACAATGATTTATTCTATGTGTATGTCCTCAGAGGGCAGAAGCAGGACCTCCTGCTGTTGTAAGCTGTATGATGTGGATGCTGGGAATCGAACTCTGGTCCTCTGGAAGTCTCTTAACTGCTAGGCCACCTTTCCAGCTCCATGTCAAAGGATTTCTATTTTTTTTTTTCAGAACAAGGCTGCATTATGAACAAACAAAGAATAAGAGCCAAGTTGTGGTGGTGCATGCCTCTGATGCATTCATTTAGGTGGCTGAGGCCGGTATGTGGTACATGGTGAGACTTCCTAGGGGCAGGAGCACAGGTTCTGATCCACACTTGTCTGACAGAGGTTCTACAGTCGGCTAGCTGTGTGACTGTAGAAAGTTCACAGCCTCTCTGAGCTTCCTTACTTCCCTGCTGCAGCACTGCTGTGTGACTGAAAGAGTTAACACAGGTAGAACTGAATGAGGGCCAGACCTGTGGTGAGTGACATGTGAGTAGCTGCTATGTCTTTAAAACTCCTCAAGTCACTTCAGTCCAACACCTCCCAGGTGCCATCTGCAAGCCCACCATTTCTCAGTGTCTTCTCTCAGCTTCCAAGTCTCCTGTCCCACCAGCAGAGGATCCAGTACTATAGAGCTCGTACTTCACAGGGCCCTTGGCAGGGCTAAGGCCAGCAACACTAGAAGCAATAATAGGTGTGCCCCAGAGTGGGACCTGCAGGTGTCAGTGTGGTTCTCTGCCAAGGTTCTCTGAATCCAGTCTACATAAGCTGGCACCCTAGTGTAGACACCGGGCCTGTATGGCTGAGCACAGCCAAATCCCCAGCTGGTGACCCCGACCTGGATCCAGGAACTGTTGATGACACAGACCAGTGGTCCCCCAGAGTCACCCTGAGGGAGAAGGAGGAGAGCCCAGTCAAGAGAAACATTTTAAAGACACCCTCTGCCAAGGCCACAGAAACTTGGTGACTGTCCTGGTCTTCCTAAAAGGCCCTGGTTGTGGGTCATGGGATGCCAGGGAGGACCAGAGGGCTGCTGTCACCTGGCAGGAGTCCTTCTGGCCCTCTGCAAAGCCAGCGCAGAGCATATCTGCCTGGATGAATCGCTTCCCTGGCAGACTGGTCTTCCAGATATGGTGCATCTTCTCACAATCCTCTGAGTCCAAGAGGGGCACAGCTAACTCCTGGAGGACACTCGATAGGTCTGGACCAAAGAGAGGCCTGGATTGAGTACACCCTGACAGACAACACAGTTCTCTGTCCCTCCCATGTTCTAAAGCCAGGAAACAGAGTCAAGAACAGAGTTCAAGTCCAGTCCGCCCCGTGAGCTGTGCCAGCTTCCAAAATCTCATGGCAGCTGGGTCTCAGCTTACCCATTTCTGCAGTAGGCAGAATCCTAGGCACTGGATGGGGTTCCCCAAATCTGTCATGAGTAAGTACCTTGGTCAAGGCAAACCCCACAATTTGGCAGTACTTCCCTAGCCATGTCTTCCCATGGGCAGGAGTAGGGACTGAGTATGAACGTATTTCCTCACCTTCTTTTTGGGTGGACCCCCAGCCTGTCACCCAGCAGAGAGTCCCAGGGGTGAGAGGAGCTTGAGCTTCTGGGAGGCAGACGGGGGTGAACTGAGAGGGTTTCAGAAGAGTGTCCAGCTGTACCAAGGCAATGTCTCCACCAGACATTGTGTCTCCCCAGAGGTAGCTGGGGTACAAAAAGATGTTCCTCACACACACTAAGGTTATGTCTTCTTCCAAAAGGGAGAGTGTCAGTCCTCCAACCTTCACTTGGTAGAAGCTAGGATTCTGAGACCTAGGAAGAGACAAGCCAGCCCATTGAGGCATCTGCCGAAAGGACGAGGTAAGGAGAATGGCAGCCACTCTGCACCCCTACTTCACTTACCTGCTGAAGCAGTGGGCAGCCGTGAGCACCCACCCTGGGTGGATGAGAGAGCCCCCACAGATGTGGCCCTCTGCAGCTATCCACAGGCTGACCTGCCAAGGCCACTCCCCTTCTTGAGCATCTTGGCCACCCACGATCTTCCCAGCATTTCCAGAACGACCACACACTGCAGAAGGACCTTTTCAGAAAGCCAATCCTGCCTGGGACCCACCACCTCCAACATCTTCTTCCATCCCCTGCCCTGACCCTTCCCTGGGACACTCCGGGTCGGTCATTACCTGAAGGCAACACATCCCCGCGGCCCCCTAAAAAACAAGAGAAAGTTTCTCAATGAGCTGTGGTTAATGCAGACACTCATAAATGGCCAAAATACTGAGGATAAGCAACAGAGTGCTCAAGCCTAATGGGACTTCTGTATCGGCATCGACATCCTCCCAAGTTCCAGGACGTCACAGAAGAGAAGGCAGGAAGGACACACACAGCATGATGGGGAAGAGATCTGGGGCATACTATCTTCTGGACATGGCATGGCTGTTGCCTTCATATAGCTACTCCCAGGAGCTGTAGTAACCTACACAAGACCTAACCAAGATCAGGCAGTCAACACTCCAGTGTGCATGGGGTGTGGCTCCCAAGGCCTACCCTTGCTGAGGAGCTAATGGCTGATGATAGGTGAGAGAGAGTAATTTTCTTTGGGGGTGTGACCACTGGTAAGTTTCCTGTGCTCCGGTGGATGGCCCCACACCCATGCACACGTGGACAGCAGTATCTGGACCCAGAGAATTACAGCAAAAGAAAAGGAGGAGAAGGAAGAGATGATGGTGATGATGAAGTTACACGTTGGGGAGGGTCATGTAGGAGATGGATATGATCAAAATAAATTGTCTACACATGAAATTCTAATAGAATTTAAAAAAAAATCTAATAGAAAAAAAAAAGAAAACAAGAGAAGGGGTCTGGGGTCAACATTTCATCCACAAAGTTGCCATCCCCATAAGACATGGCTCAGGGACATTGCTGCACTCAGGAATAGCCACCCAATCCCCTTTTTGATTCTGTCTCCTCCTGCATCCCTCATAGGGTCAATGGACACATGGGGTTCTGGCCTCCTACTCTCAGCCCTCTTCCAGTTGTCTAGGGAGAGCAGCTGAGATTCGTAAGGAAGCAGGATGATGGAGGAAGGGTGTTGAAGCCATCATGGGGCAAAGAATTGGGGGATGACTGAAGAATAACACTGCTTACCTGGGAGAGACTGCAGAAGAAGCAGAAAGATGTACCTTGACCAGAACTTCATGGCTCCTCTTTGATCCACAGCACAGTGGGTCAGAGTCCTTGGCTCACTCTAAGGGTGGGTTGCATTTCAGACTTTAGAGGTAATCAAACTGGAACCCAATTATCTGACAGGACCTACCCATTCAGGCTTCTCTCCTGCAGCTCCAGTGATGTGGTTTGGTGAAGGCCAAGGAACTCATGGTCCGTCGGGAGCCAGAGGCAATGGGAGCTGTGTGTCAGTCCACCTGTGAGGTTAACATAGGAAAGTTACCTATCCTTCAGGAAGGTGGGGGAACCCCCATTGCTTTACCCACTTTGTCTAAGAGACCCAGGGCTCTGCAGATGGCTGCCAGCAGATCCTGGCCCTCTCTGTCCCTCACCAAACTCATAGAGATGAGCCAGGAACACCTAAATTCAGACTCCCATCTCACCGCTATGACTCATAGCCCTCCCTTGGGCAACCGTGTTTAAGAAGAAGGAACCCACAGGAGGCCTGGTTGGTCACTATGGAAACAAATGTAGCCAGGGTTTACCCTCCAGTCCAGGAAGTATCAACTCAGAAATACTCCAGGAAGTAATGTCCTGTGTTGGTATAGATACTCCAAATCTCCTACTAGGGAAATTTGATTCTAGGGACAGAAGTGACACTCAGGCCAGTCTCCAGCCTTGCTGAGGATGCTGTCATGGCCTTAGTGCCTCACAAGGCCTCAAGCCAGGATCCCAACGAACCCTCAGTGGGATTTGACTAGTACCAGGGTCCTGAATCTAATTCTGAGGTGTCTTTGCTCTAGCGGCCCTCATATATCGCTAGCCTCTGACTCCTGGAGGCCATGGAGTGCCCTGGCCCCCCACTGGCAGTTTTCCTGAATGCCCAGGGCAAACGTGGCACTGCCTTACCTCAGATACAGGCACAGGCAGCCTGCTATCTCAAGCTCATATCTTCCCCTCATGCATCTCTATATGTCAACAGTTCCAGGCCAGCTCTCCCTATTCTCTTAGCTGTAGTTAACTTCTTAGACTTTAGACCAAGCTGATTTTCTTTGCATAAAATTCTCATTGTTCACATAGCTTAGGGTTTCTGTGACCTTGTGGCCCCTGCTAGATACACCTGGATTTGAAGCATATCACCTCTGAGCCTTAGGCACTCATCTGTAACATGAATGATTCCTCCTCAAAGCCTGAAGGTAGGAACCTCACTTTGAGCCTCAGTAGGGGCAATGCTGTCAAGTGATCAAATATATCAAATAAAATATGAAACAGTGAATCCCTAATGATATGCCAAAAAGAGCCTCATTATGTTGAGGCTAGTCAAATAATAAAGTTGTCTCCTTGTGGAAGAATTCTGCCTATCAGGTGAACGAGGCCCGTTAACATGTTACAATCTAATGACTCCTTCACCGGGGAAACTGCTCTCATCACCTCCCGTGTTAGCCATATGTCATCATGATGACAAATGCGGGAGCAAACAACTCAAATAGGGAAAGAGTTCTTGGAGGCAGCTTTATTTAATACTGGCCAGGCCTATACCTAGGACTTCCAGAAAATGTCCATGAATTACATTATAGAGGTGCTTGTAAAAGTAAAACTCACAGGGCTATGCTCCCTGCCTGGTCCAATCGGGGACAAGCATACATCTTGATGTATTTCCTACCTATGTACCTCCCATCTATAAGTAATCAAGCAACAACAAACCTGGTTCATAGAAATGACACGTGGCTTGTTATCCTACATGAACATCCCCCAACTTTACAGGAAGTTATCTGTCCTTGGGCAAGTGGGGCTTACAGAGCAGAGGCATTTTGTTTTATAGGTGGTCTTAAGCACGATAATTTAAACCTAAGACATAACTTTAGCCCTCACAGGAGCCATGGGTGATCTGTATTTAGCTCACTTTGTTCCTCAGGGAGATTTATATATGCTTTGTCATCCATATGGGATTGAATTTTCACCAGAAAGGTTTTCACCAGATTTTTCTGTGCTTAAATATGCCTAAAATAAACGAGGTGGTGCACACCTTTAATCCCAGCACTTGGGAAGCAGAAGCAGGTGGATCTCTGTGAGTTCGAGGCCAAGCCAAGTCTATAGAGTGAGTTCTAAGACAGCCAGGGCTGCATAAGAA
This sequence comes from Phodopus roborovskii, assembly GCF_943737965.1. NCBI lineage: Eukaryota > Metazoa > Chordata > Mammalia > Rodentia > Cricetidae > Phodopus > Phodopus roborovskii. Next base: position 49,750,434 of record NW_026126407.1, on the reverse strand, counting down.
ACCCTGTTTCAAAAAAACAAAACAAAACAAAAAGCCTAAAATAAACTCTTAAGGTTAGACTCTCACAGTTTGAGCCAACACCAGATACTGAGCTGTGCTGAACTAATCTGACTTCCTGCCTCTTGTGAAGGTGACAAAGGACCCATCAAGTTCTCAATTCAAGCTTCAGGAAGTTGGCTCCGTTGTGCTGAGCCTGTGAAGACATAGCATCCTGGTAGAAGGGTGTGTGAGAAACAAGCTTCTCTCAGTGGGTAGGAGTGTTTGCTGTGCAAGCATGAGGACATTAGTTGGGGGTCTCACAAGTGTCTATGATCACAGTGTGCCCCTCCTGAGAGATGAGAGATGGAGACGGAGGGGGGGAGGCATCTTCAGAAGCAATAGTCTGCAAGTCTGGCTTACCCAATAGGAAGAGACCTCAAACAAGGAGAGGCAAGAACCAACCTACAAAGGTTGACCTCTGATCTCAACATGAGTGCCACAGTGGCACACATATGCCTGACCCCCACCCCGGACTCATACACACACACACACACACACACACACACACACACACACACAAGCCAGGCATGGCCACACTTGCCTGTAAAGTTGACATGTGAAGAATACATATGAAAGGAGCATTAGGGCTTGCTGCCAGCCTAGCTCTAGGTTTAGTGAGATCCTTTTATACCTGTGTACACATGTGCCTTCTCCCTCTTAAGAAAAAAAAAAAAAAAAAAAAAAAGACTATGGACCCCTTTCGTTTTGTTCATTAATCTTACAGATAAAAATTAAAACAAAGTCTCAAAAATTCCGAGTAAGGGACTGGGGATATAGTTCAATTAGCAGAGTGTTTGCCTAGCATTCATGAGGATCTGGGTTCAGATTCTGGGCCACATGAACTGGCCCTGGTGGTACAAGTTTGTAATCTCAGCATCTGTGAGGAATAGGCAGGAGGACCAGGAGTTCATTGTCATTTGCTACACAGAGAATTTGAGGCCCGCCTAAATAACAAAGTGTGACTTAAAAAAACAACAAAACAAAAATCCTCAGAGTGGCAACACCCAATTCTGAGTCACCCAGTCAGAGAGAGATGTGACTGCCCAAGAAACAGCAGGTGTTCGTTTCGAAACTAAAGTGAGATAGTAAAGTCAGCTTAATGACAGCACCAGCTCCAGACTTTTGTCCCTAGGGAGGGGGCAGCCCCTGTCCCTTCCCAGCAGTCAACAGCCCATGGGCTCACACCTTTTCTGCCTCCCCAGGAACCCTAACTTACAGCTGCCCCACCCAGTTCCTCAGACTCCAAGTTATGTCCTTTTTACTTCAACAGTTCTGGGCACCAATCAATAAAACAAGCAGTCCCACCAGGGGGAGAGAGGGACAGCAGAATAGGGTTAGCCATGAGTGAGTTGAGCAAGAGACGAACTGGAATGGCATCTAGTCAAAAGCTGAGAACATACCAGTCAGCTGGGGCTGGGGAGCTGCTTTGAATAAGGAGAAAGGCAGACTTTTAGTTATTTTGGGGAGGATAGATTCTTGTAATTTTCTGCTGACCAAGGCACAATGTCAAAAGATGTCTTCCTACTTGTGTGAGGGGCAGGTCAATTGGAAGAATGGTCAGCTGATCCTAGGGTCTGCTTTGTTCTTCGCTGACGGTGCCTTGTCCTGTACAAACATCCTGGCCCTGTGGTTCCTCTGGGCCTGATGACAGGTAAGGAAAAGCTGCAGGATTGCACAAGGGTGGAGCAGAAGTCACACGCTAGCCCTGACATGCAGCAGGCCATGTCCACCGTGTCTCACAACTTTGGATAAAGTATCCCTCCAACGATCTGCACATCCACATATAGATGCAAAGGTTTAGGCTGGGAAGGGGAAAGACACAACATGGAGACAGAGATGTCACTATTGGACCTCTGGAAAGTGAAGCAAAGTCAGTGCTTTCAGAAAAAAAAAAAAAAAATGGATTCAGGTCGATGAGAAGTAACCAAAGCAACTGTTACCATAACCATTCGTCACAGGCTGTCTCCTCACAAAGCTAGTGGGACATAGCAATGTGTTTCCTAGCTGTGTGACTTGTCATTTTTTTATAAGGTTTGAGATAAGGACTCATGTAACCTCAAACGTGTTATATAGCTAAGGCTGGCCTTGAACTTTCGTTCCCCTGTTTCTACAACCTGAGTATAGAGGTTACAGGCATGGACTGCCATGCCTGGCTTAGAATGAGAAAGGTTGATGGAGGTTTTGGTTAATTTTTCCCTTAGTAACTAACACCTGAGTTGGTGTCTTCCTGGGAGGCCTTTTACGGGGTGGGGTTTTTCCATTGCGAGCATACGGAGACCAGATATTGACCAAACTAAAGGAAGAATAGCTTTGTGGGCTGAGCATGAAATGTACTCACAGGCTCATGTTTCACTAGCTCTCTCTCTCTCTCTCTCTCTCTCTCTCTCTCTCTCTCTCTCTCTCTGTGTGTGTGTGTGTGTGTGTGTGTGTGTGTGTGCGCGCGCGTGCGCGCGCGCGTGCGTGCACTCCTGTGCATGTGTGTGTTCGTTCCTGAGCACATATGTGCCGCAGTGTGCGTTGGAGGACAGAGAACGTCAAGTGTCAGTTAAGCCTCGGGGGTCCCAAGAATCTAACTCTGGTTAGCAGGCTCATCGGCAGAGTGGGTCACTAGGGGTGGGTCCTGGGGGGCCACAGTTCCTGACTCCTTCCTGACGTGCTCTCTCAGCTCCCATGACAAGTCTTGGCTACCTGCTCCTCTCACCGTGAACTGTGCCATGAAGCTTGAAAACTGTGAACCAAAATCAGTTCTCCCTCCCTTAAGGTGTTTCTGCCCAGTATTTTGTCATGGTGACAAGAAAGGTAACTGGCACAGAAGGGTTTCCCAGTTCCCACAAGGAGCCCCGTCCTCACTGGGCCTCTAGACCTCATCAACCCCTAGGACACCTTTCTGATCCCTGGACAAGGTAGGGAGGTCTCAGGAGAAAAAAGGATTTCTGCTAATGAGAGAATGTGAAATTCGAGTGAGAAATGAAAAAAAAAAAAAAAAAAAAAAAAGAAAAAGAAAAAGAAAAAAGAAAAAAAAAACAAAAACAAAAAACAAAAGAGAGATCCACAAACATGTCAGCAAATGCTGTCAACTAATAACACTTTGTTAACATTTATGGCACGTAAGGACATTTTGGGGGATACCAATTGCTCCAAAATGAAAAGATAAAGATTGAATCTGAATAAACTAAGAATAGTTCTTAAGAAAAATGATCAGGGCTGGTGATGGCTCAGAAGGTCAGGTGCTTGCTGCCAAGCTAGAAAACGGACATAGATCACTTGGACCCACAGGAGAGGATAGACTCTGTGACTTGTCCTCTGACTTCATATGTCTGCCATGGCTCATGAGTCACTACCCCAACACACAAAACAAATAAATGATTGTGAATTTTAAAAAACAATTTTTAAAGAGTCAAGATGTAGTGACACATGCTTTCAGCCCTGGCACTCGGAAGACAGAGGCAGGCAGATCTTTGTGAGTTTGAGGCCAGCCAAAGCTACATGGTGAAACCCTATCTTAAAACAAACAAAAAATTGCCACACCACCACCACCAAAAAAACAAAACAAGGAAACTAGAACATGTTAAATAGTAATAAATGTTCTGAAAGGAAGAGAAAGCAGGAAAGAAGTGAGATGGTGGGCTGGGCAGCCACACTGTTGTAGATACCATGGTGACCTGTGGTCAGGAGGAAGTGAAGAAGTGGACCACAGGTCACGGAGGGTTCCAGAAAACAGTAGGAAGCCACAGTGCAGCAGTGGCGTGATCAGGAGGGAGAGGCAGGGAGTTCTCAGGAGGATGTTATCCTTCTGTGTAAAAGAAGCCACCATGGGGTTGGATGTCGTCTGACTTAATGTTGTCTGTTCCTTTTTTCCATTGTTGGGTAGAATTCTAGGTGACTTTTTGTTCACTCAATAGTTAAAAGACATTTGGGTTGTTCCCAATTTGTGTTGGTTATAAATAAAGTTGCCATAAATATTTGCATATAGCGTTTTTTGTGTGAATCTGTTTTCTTTTCTCATGGCTAAATCTTAGAGTAGGATTGCTGCATGCATGTAAAACTTTACAGGAAATGAAAAGGCAAGCCCAAGGGGCTGTTGGCTTTCACTGTATTTTACTTTTATATTACTGTGACAACATAACTTTTGACATCAACTTAAAAGAGGAGGAATTTATTTTAGCTCATGGTTTCAACCATGCTCACTTGACCTTTTGTGTGGGCACATCATGCATGGTGTTGTGGAGTCCTGACCCCTGGGAAAAGGCCATAGACTCAATCCAATTATAATTAAAGATCGATTGATTAGCTGATATCAGATTGTGTTGGTGTTGAGCGGCTGATGAACACAGGTGGAAAGCTTTTCCTTGGGAGTCACCTGCCCCTGGACAGTATGTGATGCTGTGAAAGCAAATGTTCCACCCAAGGAGTGAATATAAATTAGTGAAGCAGGACAGGACCCAGGGGCTAAGTGATGCTCTGTCACTAGGGATTGGAAAGGAGTAGCATAACAAATGCAGTTCTTTGAAGGCCGGCACATGGGCAGGTGACTGTGTCCTGGGGACTGTTCTCTGTCTTGTGCTGTTTGCAGATGCTCCAAGGAACCATCATTAGTCCCCTGGATGGATGGCCCATGAACACAAAGGTCAAGGAGTGACTTAAGAAGGACAAGTCATTCCTCTACCACCATGTGGAGCCCACACAGCCCAGCCATGGCAGTTCAGGGAGCTTGAAGACACAAAGCTCTCCAAAGGCAGTAGTGATGCTTTCCCATGGTAGTCTGTGGGCTGAGATGCCTGCGGGAAGAGAGAAACAATGAAGACGTGCTCTTGAATTAACATGAAATAAAAACCAAGGACACCTGAGAACAACTGGAGAACGATTGAGTCCAAAGTTCTTGTGAGCAGGTTGGAGCCCAAATCCTTCATCTGGGTGATTTGATCATGTTGATGACATCTAACTGTCCTCATTCATAACAGCTAGACTTCTATGACTTCAGGGCTGCCCTTTACTGTGCAGTTCACAGCTGGGGTGGAGCTTTCTAATTCTTAAAATCTTCCTGAAAATTCAAAACTCTTATTGAAGCAAGTATGCCACTAGGAACACAATTTGCTATAAATAAAGAATAATATGACCAACTGTCAGATCTAGAGGAAATGCCATTTCTCCAAATTCCAGGAGTTAGACGAAAGCCAGCATTCCTCAGGAATTTGTGAAGTTGGTTCCTCTCCACAAAAAGGAACCATTTTCATTATCACTGGCACACTGGACAACTGGACAACCGAGGCACCAGAGTGCATGCTGGCCTCCAGGCTCCCTCAGTATCTCAAGTTATACATGCCAGAGTCCAGGACAGCATCCTAGCCCTTCTCCCTACCTCTCCAGCCCTAAGTCCCCCAGCTCATGGTCTCCCCTCCCCCAGCTACTCATCCTCCTTATAACCCTGCTCTCTTTGTCCTCGTATCTCACTCCCCCCATGCTACACACACACACACACACACACACACACACACACACACTTCTTTCCTGGCCATGTTCAGTCCTAGTGTGGATTAGGTTGAGACCATTGCTGCTTGACTAAGTTCCGGCATTTTGACTTTGCAGATCACAATTTGCCAGCACCTTTTCCTTTCGTTTTTAATGATTCTACTATGTGTTATGAGTCCCCTTATGCCTTTTGCTTTGGGAATTTTGTGCGGGCTTTGAAGGATGAAGATGTATAAAATGGCAGCCTCTTTAAACAAAATAACTATCTGGAAAAAGATCTGTGCCACTGTGGAACCACATAGCATGATAACTCTGTCTGCTCCCACACATTAACACCAAGCTATTGGAAATTTTAGATAAGTAATATGTACATAATGAATCAAGGTATACTTGATAATTGTGATTTATAAATTCCTAATGTCTACTCATATTCACAGTAATATTTGTCTAGCTCTGTCTTTGCTCACTTTAAGCTTTAGGTATTTGGATAAAATAAACCATACAAAAAACAACAATATATAATGGAATGTCTGGTGACCCTGAGAAAGTCCTTTTTCCAAGGACTTAGACAAGGCATTTAGACCCTCTGGGTCTTAAAGAAAGTTCCTACTGCTACAAAGGCAGTCATCCTCCTTTGGAAACTTGTGGCCCTTCCACTAACACATGACTGTGGTGCCTTCTGACTTGTCAAGGTCGATGTTAGCTTGCTCAATCATGATCACAAGCTACAACCCAGTTCACATGCTCCCTTTCTCCCATTAATTCTTTGTACAATTATAGAGTATAAAAGATATAGCCTTTCTTCAATCAAATTGCAGCCCTCCCCATTCACCTTCCCTTGGCCAACTCCACACTCCTCTTTGGGACCTGAACCCCCTGGAGATGGTCTCCAGCACAGTCTACTACTTTCTCCCTCTGCTATGGACTCTTTATGATGCCTTTCTGATGTTCTCTCTTTCCTTCCTCTTAACCAGGCAGTGGATCGGTGTAAGGAGTAGTTTTTCCCTGCCACCGGTCTGGTCCCACCGCGGCGCCAGCCCCAAATAACACACAGAGACTCTGTATTTGATATAATGCTGTTGGCCAGGTACTAGTTTCTTATCAGCTAGCTCTGTCTTAATTATTAACCCATTTCTATTAATCTAAGTACTTCCACGCAGTCTTATCTTACCAGAGAGAGAGGCCGCCAGCGTTCTGATCTCTCCATCTTCCATCTTGACTCCTCCTTATTACTTCCTCGAATCCTCCTTGTCTCCTAGTCCTGCCTATCTTGCTTTCCTATTGGCCAACAGTGCTTTATTCATTAACCAGTATGAAAAACATATTTACAGAATGACATCTCCCATCATCTCCTCTTTTCTGTCTAAATAAAAAGAAGGGTTTTACCCTTAACATAGCAAAATATATAATACAACACTTATCAAGTAAGAATCACAGTTAACTATATTTAGTCCATTAACATTTAGTAAGATTTAAGAAAATATTCCATCATCTATCCTATCTTTGTGAGTCTAAAGTCTTATATGTAACTTATCTTTAATCCTAACTAAGGAAAACTATAACCATAACTATCTGTCTTCAACTCCTTCAAAGACCACAGAAGGTTGATATATAAACTCTAGAAATGACAGAGACAACTCACTGCCTGGTCAGTCACCTGAAGTTCATCTGTAATCTTCCATCTTCAGCCCATAGGCCATAGTGTGTCTGGCAGATTCCTCAGCAAAGCAGGAAACTTTAAACTGTCTGCCTGTGTTGGCAGTTTGTCAGTCACTTTTCTCTGTGTCCTGCAGAATGTCTGGCAGACTCTTCCATGAAGCAGGAACTCTGTAGCAGTGTCCATCTTGAATCAGCAGTCACTTTCCTGTGGGTTCTGCATGTCCAGTTTATACACCATGAAGTCAAACAGTCCAGACAAGAGCAGTATCTTGTCCAAATGGCTAGTCTTGCCATATTGGAAGCAAACTCCATAACGTGTTTATTCAATGTCCATCTTCCTTTCTGATGCAGGTGGTGTTGCAGGAGCATTTATGTCTCACTGTCAAGAAAAACCCTAAACCATTTTAAGTGCCATATTCTGTATGTCTTTGAAAGGTTTGAAGAATGCCTATTTATCTCAAATACATCTCCAAAACCTAACTAACTTAACTCTAAGTTTTGACTATTATAGGTAATTATCTATAATCTGTACTACATTATATATTACATTTCTAAATGAGCTTTATAAACACAATACCTAAACAAGAGGAGAAATATACATATTACAAAATTGACTTAAGTTATATCAATAAATGCAAATCTATTCTAAAACAAAGTATTCATATCTGTGCCATAGATCGGATCATGCTATCAGCTTTACACCAACAACTGGGTGTAGCTTAAGGAAAGGAAGGCAGACAGCAGGGAGCTCCCTAGGGCGAAGGCTGCATCCAAATGCATCATCTCACCCCATGGCTTTGGCAACTTTGTTCACTGCCATTAGGTTGTTGTATTAGTCACTTTCCTCTTTGTGGCAAATTACCTGATCAAAGAAATCCAAGGGAGAAAGGGCTTATTTTCCAACCCAGTTTGAGGTTACAGTCCAACTTGGTGGAGGAAACTGTGGGGGAAACTCTTGAAGCAGCTGGTCACATGGTAGAGAGCACAGAGCAATAAATGTCAAGATGTCAAGTCATTTACTCCACTTACCCTCCACACACTTACACTGTCCAGGAGCCCAGCCCAGGAGCAGTGCCACCCACAACAGGCAGACCTTCCCACCTCAGCTCACCCAAGATAACATCCCCAATGCATCCTCAGAGGCCCATCTCCCAGGGGATGCTAGAGCTCACCAAATTCACAATTGAGGTAAGTGTCACAGATGCCATCTTGTAACCTCATGGTTAGAAGACAACTGCTGACATTTAGACATTTGTCTGCATCCATGACTGAAGGTAAACTGATGGGAATGGATGTCCCAGATGAGTATGTCCTTTTTATCAGAGAAGCCTTGCAACCAAACTTTGCACTGGGTTGGAGGGAAGTTCCCCTCAAGAGTTCATAATTCAAGGAAAACACCAGGAGAGGAGTAGGGGATAGGAGCATGCAGGAGCAGAGTGTGGAGCCCCCCCCCCCCAAACCTCAGGGCCACTGCAGACAGTGTTCTTACTGTGTTGACTTTTGTCACAGGCCAGAAGGTCTCCACCCAGTACTGGAGAGGATTTCAGAGCTGGCTGAAGGAAAGGCACATTTGCTAGTCAGGGGCTCAACCCTCTGAGACTGCTCAATAGCCCAAGGCCTCCATCCGAAGCCCCAGTGAGTTTTATGGTCCCTTATCCAGAGCAGGACATGCTCAGGGCAAGCCCTTCTTGGGCCAGAGTCCCATGTGTACAGTGAGGCCTGAAGATATGGCCTAGCACTTTGATCTGGGCATGTGCCCAGGAGCAGGAGCCCTGGAAATGATGGACTGTGTAGGACATGGGACACTTGCTAGAGAATCACCTGTGTGGGGAGGAGTCAAAAAAATCCCAGTACACTCATGAACTAGCCACCAGCTCCCTCTTCACATCCTAGATTTCCCTGGAGCCCTGGTCCCCTAGGACCCCTCCTGCTGTAATCATCTTGGCAGGAAAGAAGATACTCTAAAGAGAAACTTGTGCCCTTGCCTTTGACTATCAGACTACTGGACTTGAGAAATGGGGATTTTGCCAGGAATCTCATGCTGGCAAAAGCAAAAAACAAAAACCTGGTGCCAGTCAGGGCATGTCTCTGGCAAAGAGAATTCACTCACACAGCTTTTCCAGTTGGTCAGGCCATGTTGACCGAGAAACTGGGGCAGGACTGAAAGCATGGAAATTATGAGGCTCATGAAAAGGGAGAGGAGCTCCTCACTCAGAAACCTAGAGGAGGCCTCTTGCCAGCCAGAGCACAAGAAACCAGCACAACTGAGAACTAACTTTCTCCCTTCACAGCTGTAAACTAGGAATGTCTCCAGAAATCCCATTCAGTGAAGCCCATTGGGGCTTATTGTTACACCATCACCAGAGCCCCCTATAATTCCAATTATCATAAGCGATTAAGAGTGTATACAGGGATCTGGGGCTTCTTAGCAACCTTTTGAAAATGGCCAACACTAAGACAGCCAGTTGAAACTGTCCCTGTTGAGTGTATTACTTTTCTATGACTTCTGAGAAGCCACAGTGTATCTTACTTTCTTCTGAGGAATTCTTTCTCTCTTAACATAAATATTTAAAGTCTATACCAACATATCTTTAATGAAATCCCTGGGCTAGAGAGATGGCTCACTGGTTAAGAGCTCTTGTTTCCCCAGCATCCTCATGGTGGTTCACAAGTGTCTGTTCCAGTTCCAGAGGGTTCAAACGCCCTCTTCTAGCCCTTGTGGGCTCTGCATGCATGTGATACACAGCAGACACAAGCAGACAAACACTGTATACATAAAATAAACAAGCAAATCTCTAAAATAGGAGATCTCAACTCTGTTTCATTAATACCATCTAGTCTTGAAATTATTTTCAGCCTTAAAACCATGAATCCTGGTTTGGCATCAAGGTCCCTAATAGATTAGAGAACCCCAGGCTGGTGAGACAGATCAGTGGATAGAAGCGATTGCTTTGCCAGCCTGCTGACTTGAGTTTAAGGTGGAAGGAGAGACTCAACACCCAGAAAAATGCCCTATGACATTCATGCACCTACATACATATACACACACAATTAATTAGCTAATTATTTGATTTATTTCTAAGAAAGATCAGGGGATTCAGGCTGCTGAAGAGGACAATGAGGCAGTGTGTCTATGTCCCCTCGCCACTGATGGGATCACATTTTGACCAGGATATCATATCTCTTGCCCTCTATTTAAACCTAAATATCATTAAAATATCATTTAAACTAAAAATGGCCTTAGGGGCACCAGCTTTCCTTATTTATTTTTCTTCTCGGGGTGACCACATTGGGAAATTCCCTTATCTCTTCTTTGTTTGTTTGGCCTATTGAAGACTGGTAACGATGCTGCTGGGACACTCATGACTGATACTGTGCTTAGGGAAAAGGTGAAGGCTGACTTCCCATAGACAAAGGCCACCACCATCTTACCTGAGCATTACCCCTTGACTGGGGGCCTTGGGACTTCAGTAGGGTGATATTGAGAGAGGATGTGAGGGATGGACACACAGGCCTGGGGAAAAAAAGATCCGAGTAAAGGTGAAAAGGATAGAAACAGGACAAAAAGGGGAAAACAGAGAAAGAGAAGAATAAAAGAGCCAGCAAGAACCAAGGCGGGAAGGGGGTGAGGGCTCTGACAGCAAGATAACTGCCAGCTCTGCAAATGAAGGTGGTGGAGTAGAGATGGGTAAGGCTCGAGGATAGAAGCAGCAGGAAATAGTGGGGGGGGGAGCAAGGGAGGGCTGGGAGATGGGGGGGAGGGGAGGTAAGGGGGCAATTGCAGATAGAGGGCACTAGGTCACAAGAGAAGAAGTTGTGGCCAGGCATGTGTAGGGACCTGGGGCACCTGAATCACCAAGCATTCCCAGGCTGCAGCCCTTACAAGCAGGTGGCCAGCTTGTGCGGTTTGTTTTTAAACAACATTTATTGCTTTCTAACAATAAAAGAAAAAAATCAAAACAACACAGGACAGGTGCAGCTTGTTGGTGGTGGGGGAGCTTGCCTCAGACTAAGAGGCCCTGGATGCCACCTTTGATGTTTGTGCATGGAACAATGGCAGCAAGCGTTTCAGAACTGGAGTGTCTGCAAAGTAGAGAGCACACACAAACCTGGGCAGAGTTCCCATGCATGTGTCACCTCTGTCATTGCTGGTAGGAGACACTGGCAAAGTTGTCTGAGTCACCTGTTGCAGCTGACTGGTTTCTGATCTTTGTTTTGGGTGACTCTCTAGGTATCAACCACTATGAAGCCCACACTCAACCAGCCTCTATGGCCCAGTCACCTCACAGATGAGCTGTGAGGAAGCCAAGCCTGGCCTGGGGAAAGGGCACCGATGGCTAGAGGAATCCGGGTCTGAGCTGCAGGGGTGGGGGGCAGCAGACATTAGTCCATAACATTATGGAAGCCACAGACCCTCTCACGGCCTGCATCATGCTGTCATCATACTCCTCCATCCCCCAAGGGGACAGGCGAGGTGACTCAAGCCTGCTGCCTGAGTGTTTTGAACCTCCTTGGTGAAGAGGAATTTATGGAGTCAGTGGACAGTCACGGATGAATCAGCTGCACAGGTGTAGGTGCTCACCCAAATCAGGGAGGCTATGTCTGATAGAGGCTGGCCCAGACAGTTTGCTTCAAGTACAGCTCACTCTGAGTCTTGCTGGAGAGGCCCAATCTGGCCTCAAGATGAGCTAATCCCCATTCCCAGAGAAATAAGCTTCTCCTAGCCCTGTTTTAGTGGGGACCCCAACCCTGCATTCCTCAGTAATCACAGCCAGGTCCTCAGGCCACAGTCTCCTGCCTCCTTCCTACCTGCTGCCTCAGAGAAAAGGCTAACAAGAGCAAGGATAGGCCAAGGGTCCGAGCTGGAGCTGTGGGCCAGGCCTAGGTACAACTTCACACCAACATTTTTGTCCCAACTGGATTCTTGGGTCAGCGTCCCCGTATATGGGGGGAAAACAAGAACTGGGAATAAATAATTTATTGAAACTGGAATAAATATATGGCATGGTTACAAATAACTGTAAAAAATCATTAGCACACACACACATACACACACACACACACACACACACACACACACACACACACACACACACACACACACACACACACACACACACACCCCAGCCTCAATTGGGAGTTCCCTGCTCCTGCTCTCCGTGTAAGCCGCTGGCGCCCCCCGGAGGTAGAAGACATATTTACAGCAGAGAGACCAGCAAGAGGCTGTTCATCTTCAGATCCCAATTTAGGAGCTCCCGGTGTCCCCACTGTCCGCCAAGTGCCCGTGCAGCTGCACCCCTTGCACAATCCTCTGCACCCAGGAGCGGTGAGCCAGGAGGCTAGTGTAGACACCAGGCCGGTTGCGCTCCGCACAGCCTTCTCCCCAGCTGATAATGCCAGTCAGTATCCAGGCGTCATCTACCTGGCACATCAAGGGACCCCCAGAGTCGCCCTGCAGAGAAGAAGGGAAGTCAGGCATCCACACTGGCAGGCAGTGTGCAGCACCCAGGTCCTTGGAGACTGCAGTCTGCGGAGGCCCTGGAAGAACGGGCCTTCAGAACAGAACCACTTCCGGTGGCGTGTACTCCCCTCAAGGAGCAGAAGATGAGGCCACTTCTGTTTTACAGGCTCAGAAAGCCTTATGCCAATTGGCAATTGGCAGCCGGGCCGCGTGCTGGCCACCTCAAGTCTAACTACACCATCCTATTATTCTCATTCAGTCAGGAGCCTGGCGCCAGAGGACAAGGGTTCTGAACCAGCAGACGCTCCTCAGAATACCAGCTCCGAGCTGAAGATTACAACTGAGGTGTTCTGTACACAACCCTTTTTGTAAACAAGAAAATTAACGACATAGCCAGGCTAAAGGGGCCCAGGCAGAAACGGGAGAGGATGTCCCTCAGGAGATTCTGAGGAGGAGCTTTTGAGCCTCCCAGTTGGGGTGGACAAAGGGTGGGCTCTCACCAGACAGGCATCCCGCTCTCCTTCCAGGTAACCAGCACACAGCATGTCCTCAGTGATGGCTTCCTGCTCCGCACCCCGCCAGTATAAGCGTTTGCAGAGTTCTGAGTCGATGATGGGTACCTTCAGCTTCTGAAGGGTCTGCGGCTGGGGCAGGGGCACTGGGAACAGAAGGAGAGTCGGCCCAGTGCTCAGCAAGTTCCCTCTATTCACCCAGCAGCATTTCTCAAAGGTAAACAGATCAGCTCTACTGAGCCTCCCAAGGTGTGTTAGGGAAACCCCAAGCCCAGGCTCTCCACCTGTTGACCCACTGAATTCAAACATGGATCCTGTGTCTTCAGTAAGTTCCCTGACACCCACTGAGGGCGCACAACAGAACGGTGCTTCTAGGCTCCACTCTTGTTTTCCAGAAAGGGCAGTGAATCCGGTATTCCCTGTGTTCTAAATTCCATCAGTCCCACACCCTCCCGGAGTTAAGCTGTAGACCCCCAAGAAAAGGCTGCAACTGCAAAGTTCCAGAGTCTGCCCATGCCTGAGCAATTCTTCTGGGCCCAGGTTAAGGCTCTGTTTACCTGTTGTCTAAACCCAGTTTCTCCTTCCTGGTCTGTGCTGTTATCATTACTAGATCATTTCTGTTTGTTTGGACTACCCCAGGCTCTGTCGTTCTAGCTACCATCTGCCTTTCTTTTGCTTCTCTCTACCTCTGTCTTTCATCTGGTTTGCGATTATAGATAGCATTGGTTTGAAAATTGTGCTTTATGGAGATGGGACTACATTTCCTCCTGGGAATTTTGCTTGCAATTCAGAGATGCTGCCACCAGGGGTGACTGTTCCCATTTGGAAATCGCAGCACCGATCACATTTCCATCTTGCCACCCCCTCCCTCCACTTCTACCCATTGTTGTGTCAATAACTTTGCCAATACCCTCACCCCCTTTTCTCTCTCCTGACTGTCCTGGAACTCACTCTGTAGACCAGGCTGGCATTAAAGGTGTGGGCCACCACCCATGGCTTTTTCTCCCTTCCTTTTTTGTTGTTGCCGTTACTATTGTTGCTTTAAAAGATAGCCAAAGAGTCCTTTCAACTAGAGATGACCTAAACTTGACAGTTGAGCTTTTGTGACTTCACTTCTCTGGTTCCCTACTCAACTTTTGCTGTCTCTATAATGTACACATGGCTTCTACCCTCTCCTACCCTGGTATCTGTACCTAAGTGGCATCCACCCTCTGTCTCTAGCAATCCCCAATCTCCTTGAGTTAGAGGGGAACCAGGGAACCACACCTCCATCACGGATGCTTCCCCAGCCTGCAATCCAGCAGTCAGTGTTGGGAGGGAGCTGGACAGAGGAGTCAGGCAGGCAAATGGGCAGGATCCGCTCAGAGAACTGGATGGGGTGTTCCAGGCGCACCAGGGCGATGTCTGCACGGGTTCCCTCCTTCCAAGAATACCTGGGGTGGGGCAGCACCCAAGCAATACCCACTTGCTGGGACCTTGGGCCTGGGTTTTCCAGCTGCCAGGCCCCCAACAATATTGAGAACAGAGATGGCTTGTCCACACTGCTGCAAGGAAAGGGGAAGAGGGAGATGTCAATGTCTGGTTACAGTGGTAACCAAGATCCCTGAATGGCCTGGACAGCCCAGACCCTAAGGCAGGAAGCATGAATGGGTCCTGGAGAGTGAAGAGCAAGCCTGGTTTCACATACTTCTTGAAGCAGTGTGCAGCAGTGACCACCCAGCGGTTGGTGAGAAGGGAGCCTGCACAGTGATGGGAGCCATTCTTGAGGATGCTAACAATCCAAGGCCACTGGGCATCCATGCTGTCCTCACCTCCCACGATGCGGTTCAGCTGCTGAGGCTTCCCACAGTCTGGGGACACTGGCAGAAGGGATGGAATTTCCTGTCATTCAGCAGACACAAGTGACTTCTGACCTCTAAACCCTCCAAGCTCTCAAGCCTGTGCCCCAGCCCAGCACTGTAACTACTGCAGGGTGAGTCCCTGTCCCTGTCCCCTTTACCTACTTCACTTTCTCCACCATTTGCTGGCCTTCCCTCCCACCCCCTTAGACTTGATTTCTTTGGTTCTCTTGGCTCTTACCCTTCTGTCCTACAGGCCTTCCCTCCTCTAGGTCCATCAGCTTTCCTATACCCGGCCCCCAAGCTCTTCTTCCCTGTTCTCCTTCCTCTTCAACTTCAGCTGCCCTCTGACCACAGTCCCCACTTCTGACCTATACCACAGAGTGACATACAGAGATTGCCTGTACCCCCCACCCCACCTGCTCACACTCACCAGGAATAAGGGCAGCACTGAAGGTAGCTGAGGGCAAGATAGGAAAGAGAGTCAGGCCCAGTGGTGAGGAACCCTGCATCCCATGCCCAGAGCATCACTCGCCTCTCAAACAGACACATCCTGGGCCCTCAGCACTGTTCCCTGCCCCCATCACCTCCCCCCACCCCACCCCCCCAACACACCACAGGTACCTCCTGCTTGGGACAAATATCTTCTGACCCTCCCTACCTCCCAGCCCTCCGGTATTTTCTCCACCTTCCTAAAAATAGGCAGATAGCTTAGGACACACACACACCCAGCACCCAGGTTTTCTCTCCAGCCCCCACGAAAGCCTGGGCAGTTGTTCTCTTCCAGAACAGAAGAAGCAATAGAAACCATGGAGGAGGAAACGGAAGAGGGAGGGCAAAGGGGAGTGGCAGGGATGATGACCCACTAGGGTGAGAAAGGAGTTCCTGGACTAGCACTGCAACGGAGCACTCACCCACATCCAATCCTCATAGCTGCTAGGGAAACTGAGGCTCGGGGCATGGAGCCAAACAGCATGGCAGAGGCAGGGGACAGAGACAGGTGCTCAGGGAGATGGAAGGGAACAATGGAAAGAGGAGAGAGCAAACTCAAGGGAAGGTGCTAAGTCAAGAGGCAGGCAAGGAGGAGGGACTATGGGCAGGAAGGAGGAGGAAAGAGAGGAGGAGGGGAGGAGCAGCAGGCCTCGAGGCTCACCTGTGGCAGTCAGAAGCACCAGAAAGACTACAATCCTGAACTGGTTCCCACCCAGTGCTGGGGGAGGTCTGGAAATCACCGTGGCTGGTAGGGGTGGAGCACCAGCCAAGCTGCTGGCCATCTCTAAGGACCTAAGGGCTGTGCTAGTTGGGACTGGCAGGGCTGGTGGCTGTAGTGTGTAGCTCCCTACAGGTCGCCCCAGGTTTTATCCCGTGAGGAGGAATGCTGTTGAACCAGTCCCCCAGCTGGTGACTGGGCCACCCAGACTGTGGGTCAGGGAGGAGGTGGGGCTGCCAGGAGGAAGCAACCTGTTACTGGGCCTAGGGGCAGTGACTGGATGGGAGACTCGGGCTCTGGCTCCATGCCCAGGGTGTATTCTGTAGAGGTCCTGTGAAAACTTGCTGACTCTCTAGGGTCTGGCTTTTTCATTGACTGTCCAGGTAAACAGAGATCCTGCAGCTTACAGAGCATTTGGGGTAAAAAGTGGTTCAGCCTGGAGTGGCTATAGCTGGGGAGCCCCTAGGGCCTTTGGCTGGGGGGTTGCCAGGGTAACCTTGCTCCTTAACGGCCCAAGTACAGCACCCTGGCTGCTTCCATGACTCAATCCAATCACTTGGAGCCCTGGAATCCCGTTAGCCCACTTCCCTGAAAGCTGTGACTCAGGCCCCAAGGGTGAGGGCATCATGGCCTCTTGGCCATTTGGCCAAGTGTCCCTGGTGCTTCCTCCCAGTTGTCACTGCAGGTGAACCTCAGGTGAGTCATTTCTTACCTGAACTCCCAGGAGCAGGCCAACCCCACAGCATGAGCCATGGCCTATGTGCACCCTCCTGCCCCCTCCCTACGATTGGAAAGAACTCACATATCCTGGGACCCCCACAAAGGGCCTTGGAGCTGGGCTTTGGAAAGCTGGGTGCTGTGGGACGGTGTGGATGGTTCTTGAGTCAGTGTCCTGCACTTGTAGCCCCTCACTGCAAGCAGGAACCTGCAACATCCTCCCAGACGAGCATGTCCCTCTGCCCAATGTGAGTTGCTAAAATCAGACCTGCTTGTGGGGAGAAATAAGGCTGAATGAAACACTACTGCAGTCAGAGGCTCTATACTCCACTTTGTACAGTCCCCAAGTTCCCCAAGATTAAAAAAAAATCCTAGCTGAGCTGGCTCAGGGAAGTCAGTAGACTGGCTGATTACTGGGTCAACTTGGGAGCTCAGTGTCCCCAGGAGGATCGGGTGCCTGGCCCTCCTTGACTCGGGTCATATGCCTGAATACCCTGAACTTAGCTGACCAAGATTAAGTGTGGGAACAGGGATAGTAATGTTGTTCCCAGGGAAAGAAAGAGGTTGATCTCTTTCTGCCTCTGGGCCAGCCACAGCTCTCCTGGGAGTTCCTTGTCGTGTGTCTCCAAGCTATCCACAGCTGGCCCTGCAGAGCTCTGTGCTGCCCACCTTGGTTGTCTGGAACTAAGGTGGTAGCAGGCACAGTTAACATGGATGCTCCCTCTCTGGCAAGGCACCCACCTTGCTTGAGTACATTGGGATGCAAACAGACCGGGGTGTGTGCTGTGGGCGATTATGTGGGGAAGGAGGCAGGTCAGGGTTAACCTGAAGGCAAGATGAGGCAGAGAGCCCCTGCCCCACCCCATACCAAACATGCAAAATGCGTGGCCTCAGGAACCCCAGTGGTGCGTTCTTCTCCCTCCCATGACTGTGGGTGTCACTACAAGAGCAGCCAAGATGAGGCCAGCTTCTGGACACCCCCAAGGCTGTAGAACAAATATGGAGGAGCATTTGCCTTATCATGTGTCCCCTTCAGGGACCCTCAGCTGCTCCCACACTTCTCTAACCCACTCCCTTGTGACACGGAGGGCCTTACCACCCCAATTCATTCCACAAATATTTCTTGGGCCCCTACTGTTTGGCAAGCCATGTGCGAGGTCACTGGAATACCCAGTGAGGAATGGGGCTCAGGTCTATCACCCAGGAAACTCACATCTCCCAGGGTGGGAGGCCAGAGAGGAGTAGTAACAGTGAGGTGGGCAGTATCATGGATTATGTTGTGACTCCTTTAGGAGAGGGTGTCTTCCCCAGCTATTCTCAGATCCAAGCCTGTTGTTCACTGCACACTGGGTTTCAGTAGATGTTTGTTGAATGAATAAGTGATTGTAGAAGATAAGACACTGGAGACCAATAGTTGCAGCCTCCTGCCTCTGCATTTCCTCTGTATTTTCTGAGTCATTGCCCTAGGACCTAAGAGGCACATCCCCAATATGTTGCCTTCTTTCAGATAGGTGGCCAGGAAGAAGCCCCAAGCACAAGGGCTCTGTGGAAGGCAGAGGAAGCCCAAGAAGTTAGATGGAGACTTCCCAGTAAAAGCTCTCGAAGAGGACCTCCCCCCCTCTGCCACCACCACCCAAAGAGCCCCTGGCATGATTCAACATTCAGCAAAATATTTACTGAGAGCCTCCATGTGCCAGGCTCACACCCAGCATCCCAGCTGGGTATCTTTACACTATGCAAGAGATGGATGAGATACCCAGCCCTGCCACCCACACCACAGTCCCTGCCAGCCTGCTCAGGGATACCAGCCAATTCACACTGAGATGGTGATGACTGATAGAGCTTTGGGAGCATTTACATGCTAAGAGCAGCTGGAGCTGGCAATGCTGAAGCCAAAAGCATGACTCACCAGCGGTGGCAGTTCAGACGTGGGCATGGGAGTCAGAGGACGTGGTCTGAGCAAGGTTATCCATTCTTTATCCAACCAAAGGCTACAGGGCACGTCCTCCTCCTGCTGGGGCTTGTACTAAGTCCCAGGGTCATCCAAGGAAATAAGTGAGTCAGCTGGCATTACTGCACACCAGGGTCGGGGGATCAGGGAGGGGACACTGTCCTTAGTGACACACCAAGACAATACCTGCTCTGGTGGCTGAAATGGAACTGAGAAGTAAGTGAATCTGCCAGGGGTGGAGTCTCATGCCTGCAATCCCAGCACATGGGGGAGGCTAAAGCCAGAGCATCTCTGCAAAGGTGATACCAGTCTAGGCTACATAGTGAGTTCTAGGTGAGCCTGGACTACAAAGGGTTTGATGGTTGGGATGTAGCTTGCTCAGTTAACAGAATATTTAGTTGCATAAAGACCTACTTCAATCACATAAACTAGACATGGTGTCACATGCCTGTAATCACAGCACTTGGGAGGTAGAAGCAGGAGGATCAGAGACTCAGAGTGATCCTTGGCTTCATGGTGAGTTCAAGGCCCATCCTGGACTACATGAGACCCTGACTCAAAAAACACAACAAAGTCAAATAATAAGTCACTTGTTCTAGTGGATGTCAGACACTCCCCAGTTGACTTAAGTTTCATCACAGCACCACCATGGACCTCAGTCCATTTACCTATGGAAAGAATCAGCCAGCAGTATCATGGCCTCATGAGAAAACGTTGAATGGCTAAGAAGGGCTGAAGTCCTTGCAGGATGAACTAGGAATCTTCATTGGCTGGACTAAGAATTACCTAGGAGACACCTCTGGGTAACTCTGTGAGGTGCCTGGACTAGGAATTACCTAGGAGACACACCTCTGGGTAACTCTGTGAGGTGCCTGGACTAGGAATTGCCTAGGAGACACCTCTGGGTAACTCTGTGAGGTGCCTGGACTAGGAATTGCCTAGGAGACACACCTCTGGGTAACTCTGTGAGGTGGCTGGCCTAGGAATTGCCTAGGAGACACACCTCTGGGTAACTCTGTGAGGTGGCTGGCCTAGGAATTGCCTAGGAGACACACCTCTGGGTAACTCTGTGAGGTGCCTGGACTAGGAATTGCCTAGGAGACACACCTCTGGGTAACTCTGTGAGGTGGCTGGCCTAGGAATTGCCTAGGAGACACACCTGTGGGTAAGACTATGAGGTATTTCCAGAGAGATGAAACTGAGAGTGAACAACTCTCCCTAAATGTGGATGGCACCATCCCACAGGCTGGGGTCTCAGACTCTCTTGTTACTTCTTCATTGATGTGAAAAAATACTCTGACAAAAACAAGCTTGAAGGAAAAAGGGCTATTTCCCTTCACAAATTCATCAAGGCAGGGAAGTGAAGGCAGCAGGAGTGGGAGGAGGTCACATGACACCCACAGTCTGGGAACAGAGGGACGGAATACAAACCAGTGTCCAGCGTTTGAGTCCAGGACCCCCTGACCAGTGAGTGACCCTGCTCACAACTAAGATGGGTCTTCCCACATCAATCAATTGAGATAATTCCCCCAAGAGCATGCTCAGAGGCTAATCTCCCAAGTGATTCTAGATCCTATCAGACTTATAACACAGATTGAATTAAAAGGGGAAAGGAGGAAGCCCGCTGATGGTCAATATTCATCTCTTTCCTCCTGATTATGAAACATCACCGGCTGCTTCATGCTCCTGCTGCCAAGCCTTCCCAGGCATGAAGGGCTGTTTCTCTTCAAATCATGGGCCAAAATAAACCACTTCCATAAGTCAATTTGTGAGGGTTGCTGCAAGACCTCTTTGGGGGCCAGGGCTGGAGATGGCTCATCAGTTAAGAGCACTAGCTGTTCTTCCAGGGGTCCTGAGTTCAATTCCCAGCAACCACATGGTGGTTCACAACCATCTGTAATGAGATCTGGCGCCCTCTTCTGGCCCATAGGCACACATGCAGACAGAACACTATATACATAATAAATAAAATTTTTTAAAAAAAATTTAAAAATAACTCTTTTTTTTTCTGGGGACCTCCCCAGAAATGTCTAGCCCCTCCTTACAGGGTTCCAGCCACAAAGTACAATCCCACCACAGCCCAAGTTGTGGAACCAATGAGTTTGTGGGGATCCTTACAAATTATGGGTGAGGGCTACTTCACAGGAGTGCAGATGACTCCAAAGTGGCCATACCTCTAGGAAGTTTCACCCTGCACGATGACGACCTCACAGCTTTGTAGATAGAATTCCTCCTCTTAGTTAACCACCCCAGTCTGTGTACTCGTACCAAAGAACACATGCAATCAGGGCAGAATTATATACAAAATGGCCAGATAGTGCCAGGGGGAGCAGATGGTCTCTCAAGAGAGGGTGTAATAACCCCGTCCACTCCCTCCTTCTATAAGAGAACATCAACAACCATCAAGCCTGATCTCAGAGCTATTTACAACTAGTCACAACTGTGCTGATGAAGATGGTGACTATCATACTTGGAAAGTAGCGAGCGGTCTGCAGCATGGGTATTTTTGTCACAGCAATGAAGAATGATAACCAATGCAGAAAACTGGTCCCAATGAGAGGGCCATCGCAGTGAAGAGTCTGACCATGTGGTCTGCAGGCTTTCAGGCTGGTTTGTGAGAGGAATGTGGAAGACTCTAGACCTGTAGCCCAGAGAAGCCTTAGAATGCTGTAATCAGTCTGATGGGCTGTTCTGGTGAGAATCCAGACTGCCAAGAAAAATGTGAATAGTAGAGGCTGGGCTCGTGACATTCCAAAGGAGAATATGACTCTATTCAGGACTGAACTATAGGCTATTCATGTTATCTTCTGGCAGAGTATGGTTGCATTTCTGAGTTCAAAAGTAACATCACTTGTAGAATGAACACAGCCTTGCAAGCTGCAGCGTGGCTACTGCTCACTGCTTTTAATCAGTTCTTCTATGAGAAAGTTCTAAATATGAGGGAAAGGAAAGGAGCATGAGCTTAAAGATGCAGGAAAGATGGTGCAGAAAGCAGTGTAAATTGATTAGCGCCATTATAGAGAAACACTGAACTCTGCCTGAGACAACAGAGCAAGTACCCTGAAGACAAGACATGGCTCCTGCTGTAGCGCCTGCGCTACAATCTGTTCCACGAATCGAGCGAAGGCCTAGAGATTGAAATGGAGACAAGACAGCCGGTCATTCGTTCAATGGCAATGTCGGAACACCGAATGACAAATGCTGTTTATTGAGGGGATGGAAAGGGCTTAAATACTGACTTACAGAACAGTGGAAAATAACAGGATTTTTAGGCTTAGCTCCTTCCCATGAGGTGTGTGTTGTCAGGAGGTGTGTGTTATCAAAACGGGAAGAGTACCAACCACAGGTTTGGGGTAAGGAGGTCTGGCCAACAGCTTCAGGCTTGCTCAAGGTGCCTCAGGGGTCCATGTAGAGCCCTACATCCTGTTTGTAAAAGTACAATTCACATGAAAAGAGGGAGCCTGGATTGAGACCACCACGGAAGAGTTCGCTGCTAGAAAACTGCATAGGCAAATGTTTTCTCAGGATCATCTGACTAGGCTCACAGGGACAAGACTACACATGGAACAGAACTTCACAGTGGCATCCACTTAATGTCCACAGCATGGAAGCTTTCACCAAGGTTCCAGGAAAATCACTGAGCCAGGTAATGTGTGGCAAGTTTGGCTTCTCTTCAAGGAAGCTATTCTGTAAAGCTATGAAAGTGAACCCTAAATTGTAGTTGGGACCCTAAGGCAGTGGTTATCAACCTGTGGGTCACAACCCCTTTCATAAGGGCCACATATCAGATATCCTGCATATCAGATAATTACATGATAATTAATAAGAGTAGCAAAATTACAGTTGTGCAATAGCAACAAAAATAATTTTATGGTTGGGATCACCACAAGTGTATTAAGGGGTCACAGCATGAGAAAGGTTAAGAACCACTGCTCTAGGGTGTTGGCTAAGTCAGGGCTAGGACATGCACCAAGGAAAACGTCAGGCACAGAATAGAGCTGACCTGAGAGAGGCCACATGAACTGCAGGAGTAAACTATCCAAACCTACTGGAACCCAGGTGATACCACCACAAGCCCCAGATGCCAGGCATGGAACTGCAAGGTTTTCCCTCAAAAATCTTGATCTTGCTTTGTTCTGGTGTGGTAGAACATTGTTTTAAGGTGTGTGAATTTTATTTATGCTGCATTTGTTTAACTCTGTGATTTTTTTTTTGCCTTTCTAAAACACCTTATAATCTAATAGAGCTGAATGGCCAATAGCGAGGTGGAAACAAAGATAGGTGTGGCTGGCTGGCAGAGAGTATAAATAGAAGGAGAAACCTAGGAAGGAGTAGCAAAAGATGTTAGGGGCCAGCCACCCAGCCACCCAGACACCCAGACACCCAGCCACCCAGCCACCCAGACACCCAGCCACCCAGACACCCAGCCACCCAGCCACCCAGACACACAGACACACAGACACATAACCAGAGTAAGAAGGAAAATAAGACATGCGGAAGAAAAAAAAAAAAAAAAGATAAAGGCCCAGAGGGAAAAGATAAATGGGTTTATTTAAAATAAGAAAAACTGGCTAGAAATAGTCCAAGCTAAGGCTGGGTATTCATAACTAAGAATAAGCCTCCATGTATGATTTACTTTGGAGCTGGGTGGCAGGCCCCCCCAAAAAACCAAAAGAGTAAAGCATCACACAACAGTCCAGTTTTCCCTCGGAACCCCCCACATACCTCCCTTATGGAAGGGGACTATTTACTCTGTGCCATTTGGGTTTTTGATTTGTTTTGCTTTGCTTTGCTTTTATCTTTACGTAAGCACAAATAAAACATGCATGTGAGCCTACCCACTTTCTTCACTGTGACCCTGGTGTTGGCAGTAGCAGTGACGCTGACCCCAGCTGTGCTGCTCTTTCTAGAATGGCTCTGCCGTTCTTGGAGGAAACACGAATGATTCAACACAGTGAGATCTGATGCACATCAAAAATACTTCCAGCTCCTGGTGTGGACCAGGAACTTCCTGAAGCCAGTGGGCAGCATGTGCTTGGTCTAAGGTTCCTCCCATCATCAATTTTGGGCATCAGAATCTTGCCCTTGAGTCTTCTCTGCACCCTGTTGCTGATACTTCTGGGTTTCCTCCAGTTTTGCTTAATTTTGATGTGTCAGTTGACTGGTGCCAATGGAACCTCTATTTTATGACCTTGGGCTCCACCAGAGGTTGGAGGGCAGCCATTATGCTACACACAAGGTGGCAGCCACCTTGCAGACTGCACCAAAGGAGAAATTACCCTGTGCCATTTTATATTGAAAATATATAACTTACATGTCTTTATTTTACAGTGGTTCACTGAGATTGCTTTGAGTCTGAGAAGAGATTTCAACTTTTCAACAATATTAGAACTATGAAGATTTTGGGGACATAGCCAGTCATGGTGGCATACACTTTTAAGCCCAGAACTCAGAAGGCAGAGGCAAGTATCTCTAAGTTTGAGGCTAGCCTAATCTACAGAGTGAGTTCCAGGACATCCAGGGCTACACAGAGAAGCCTTGTCTCAAAAACTAGAGAGAGAGAGAGAGAGAGAGAGAGAGAGAGAGAGAGAGAGCTTTGGGGGACTCACACAAATAAACTAAATTTGATCCAAGAGGGAAAGGGGTGAAATGTTACAGATAAAAGTGATGAATTTGGGCATCAAATTGAGAAAGAGTGGGCTTCTGACTTGTGATAGCTAACTTGTGATAGTTGATTGGATTTGGAATCACCTAGCAGACACACTTTGTGGCCTGCCAAAAACATTTTCAAAGAGGATTAGCTGAAGGTAGAAGACACAGCCTGAACATGGCAGCACCATGCTCAGATATCCTGCATATCAGATATGACCTGGGGACCTAGACTGAATAGAGGAGGAGACCGGAGAAAGCCAAATGGATACTGACATTCTCTTTTCTCCACTTCCTGACTGCCAACTGTATGCAAACAACTCCTCACAGGGCCAAGGCCATGAGCCCTTCAGACTATGCATCTGCTGTGAAGAACTGCATCCCCCATTTGCCAGCCTTCCTTATGTTGCTTCTGTCAGCATTTTGTCCTTGGGGATAGACAGGTGAGTAATACCCAGGCTGAATGCTCACTGACCCACTGAATGCTTTTGAGGAGCCTGGTCTGGTTGGCCCTGGGAATGCTGGGCTACACCCCCCCCCCCGGCCCGACACTGCTCTCAGATGACCTTTCATCACCTTCCCATGAGGATGTCCTGCCTCCCACTTGATCACACTCCCAGCTGCCCTGGGATGCTGTTGCCTCGGAAACGTAGGTCTACCAGGACTCCAGGCCAGTCCTGGGTTGTGGCTCCCACTCAGAGCCCTCCCAAAGCCCCCATGCCCTTGACCTCACATCTCTTTTGCCTTCACTCGAGTGCCTCTAGTCCTTCCCAGTTCTCCAAAGCTGTTCCTACTCCCCCTCCATGAGAAGCCAACTGTATCAGCTGCTTGTCTAATGCGGCGAGACACCACCACCAAGACAACTTGTAGAAGAGTTTATTTAGGGCTTGCAGTCCCAGAGCGCCAGAGTCCGTGGTGGCCACAAGTGGCAGGAGCAGCAGATGAGAGCTCACACACATCTTGATCCAAAACAGGAAGCAGAAAGAGCTCACTTAAAACTGTAGGAGTCCTTTTGAAATCTTTCTGAAACACTACCTCCATCCAGGACACCTTCTAATCCTCTGCAACAACTCAGGACCAAGTGTTCGAATGCTGGGGCCTTCTCCTTCAAACCACAGCGCTGACCTGCCTGACTCTACACCGCCCCACAGCTCTCCTGAAGGAGACAGGATGGAGGCTGCATATAGTTCATACCCGAGGAATCCTTTCCCTCATCTCCTCTTCTCAATGTTGAGCTCTGCAATCTGGGGACTGCCCACTCCTGACCTGGGAGAACAGTCTTCTTCCTGAAACATGAACTTCTCAGCATTTCCCACAGGTGGAGATTAAGCATCGCTCTCTGGCTTACCCTGCCTTCCTGTCCTCTCAGGGATCCCTCCCGGTGAGGCCTTTAAACCCCCAACATTTACCAGCCAACACCTTCTAGACACAGGGTTTAGCTTCTGACTCTCTGGGTGTGGGGCTTCCAAGAGCTCCATTATCACCATGTGACTCCCAGAGCATCAGGCTGGGAATGTGGTCCTGGAATATATAGATAACACGGCTGGTTCTCGTGTTCCACCAAGAGCTTTGGGCTTTTTCTCAGCTGCATTTATGCCCACCTTTGGGGCTCCCTTGAGCCCTTACTTTCTCTGTCTTCCCTCAGAGTTCTTCCCTTCTGGAAGCTGCCTCAAAGGTTTGTTTACAGCCTTTGTATCTCTGACAAGTTGGTTGAAGTCTAGTGTGACTGTCCCTGTACTTGGGAGGCTGAGACAGGATAGTAGGCTCTTGAGTTCCAGCCTAAGAGATGCCTTATCATGAAAAACAATAATAATTTAAATGATAAAATAAAAACTTTATATAAGAGAAGTTGGGTGTTGGAATTCTGAGTTAATTGCCTCTTCCATGTTGACTTGTGTTTCTCATGTACAATACCCATCAGCCCAGAAGGGGATCCCAGGCTGTTCCCTCAGCTTGAGAGAGTAACTTCTTTCCACCACATCTTCATGGGTGACTCACATGTTCTCAGGTGAGCTTGAAGTTCCCTTTTCACTTTGTTTGTCCTTAAAATCACCAGCTAACTAAAGGTACATTGCCTGAGGGTAGAGCTCAGTGATAACTTGCCTGCCATGAGGAAACCACAGATTCCAGGCTCAGAACCACAACAAAGTTGAATTTCAAAATAGACAGCTAGATAGATGTGTTGGTAGCCTCAAGACAAGAGACTGCAGCAAGTTGGAGGCAGACTGAGCCTGAAAGTTATCAGGCCAGTCAAGGCAGGACCCTGACTCAATAACGTGGAATAATAATGCTGGTGGTGGGTTTGCCAATGCTGGCTCTGCTTGCTGGCAGGGACTGACAGCTAAATAGCCAAATAATTTGTAGATTTCAAGTGTTTCACATCACATTAGCTTTGTGATATCAGCTGTCGTCAGTAAGGCAGCAAATGCCACAAAGCAGGTTTTCCCCTGGGCAGAGCCAGAAGATCCAGAGGGGCCCAGGCACAGAGTCCAGTTGAGGACATGGCCCAGAGAGAATGGACTACAGGACACACAAGGGTGACCTTGGCCAGGAAGAACTGTTCCTCACACTCCTGGTGACTCATCCTGACTCACTGGACAAGAGGTAGGACCTCTGAGTTTCGAGATAGAGGTCATGGCTGGGGTTATCTCCTGGCCAGTGTCACTGAGATTCACAGGAGAGTAAGAGACTGGCCACATCGAGTTTTAGTGTGACCTGAGGGCAATGGTCTTGCTTTACTTCCAGGGTAAACTATATACATAGCTGAGAACTGCATGCTCAGCCTTAGGGGGCACCTCTGAGCCATGGCCAAGCTGTCCCCCACCTCAGGTATGACCTGGGCAGCCACGTCATGCCTACCACAGAGGAAGCATGGAGAAACCAGCTTGGGCCACCCCCACAGGGTGGGAGCCACTTCCCAACCTGTTCCTCCTCCCCCTCTGCCCTCCAGGGAAATGAGTGGTTCTGCTAATTGCTGCTAATGAGCAACTTGGGGCCAGTCAGTGTGGCTGTTTCTGCAGCCAGGAGGCTGGCAGCAAGGGTGGGGAGCTGCAGGTGTGTGAGAAGAGCAGCAGCATGGAGTGGTCACTCTGTGCTGGGCTTCGCTGCTCCCACTCCTGCTTTCACACCTGTCCCTGCAAGCCTTGGCAAGGGCACTGGAACCTGGACTGTGAACAGGTTTCTCAAAGACAGTCCTTCGAATCCAAGGCACTCTTGGGCTTTCCAGGCTCAGAAATTGGCATCATGATTCCCAGGTTGCTCAAGACTTGGGTTGGGGAATCATCCTGGATTCATTTCTTCCTCCCCACCTACATCTCGTCTTCTACATTGTATGAACACTATGAAGGCCTAGAAGATGCCAGTGAATCCCGGCACTTTGCTGCATGGGCACATCCCAGGATGGTCTGATTTGAGTGTAGATAAGTGTCACAAGATAGATCAGAGGCAGAGACCACAGGCAAACATTAGGCAGAGCTCTGGAACCCCATAGAACAGGGAGAGGAAAATCGTATAGGAGCCAGAGGGGCGGAAGGACATCAGGATAACACAGCCCACAGAATCAACTAAGCAGGCTCATAGGGGCTCACAGACACTGGAGGGACTGTTATGGAGCCTGCTTGGGTCTGTGCTAGGTCCTCTGCATACAGGCTGTGGTTGGTCAGCTGGTTTTGTTTTTGTTTTTCGAGATAGAGTCTCCCTGTGTAGCCTTGGATGTCCTGGAACTCATTCTTTAGATTAGGCTTTCCTCGAATTCACAGAGATCCACCTACTGCTGCCTCCCAAGTGCTGGGAATAAAGACGTGCATCATCATCACCTGCTTTAGCTGAGTGTTTTTGTGGGAGTGTTGGTGTCTCTGACTCTTTTGCCTGCTCTTGGGATCCTTTCTCCTACTGGATTGCCTTGTCCATCCTTACTATGAGGGTTTGTGACTTGTTATGCATCTTGTTATGCTGGGTTTAGCTGATATCCCTGGGAGGCCTGTTCTTTTCTGAAGAGCAATGGAAGATGAGGGGGTCTGGGAGAGAGGGGAGATGGGTGTGGACACTGGGAAGAGTGGAGGGAGGGGAGGCTACAATCTAGATGTATTGTGTGAAAGAAGAATAAAAAAGAGAAAAAAGATATGCAGTAAGGCAAGCGCACTGGCTCAGCAAGTAAAGAATGGTGCTTGTTGTCGAGAGTCTACCCCAGGACTCACATGGTGGGAGGAAGAAGCAACTCTTGTAACTTGTCTTCTGACTCTACACATATGCTGTGGCATGCCAGTGTTAGCGCGCACATGCATGAACACACACACACACACACACACACTTTAATAACAATAAAAAATCAAGGTCATCCTCATCTATATAGCAAATTCCAGGCCAGTGTAGGCTACTCGAGACTGCCTCAAACAAGCAAACTTAAGCAAGCAGACATTAAAGGTAGGCCTCTTCCAGTAAAAGTCTCTAACAGTTATTTTTGGAGGGTGGTTCTAAGCCCTCGGCTACCTGCTGACTGCTCTGGGTCGCTTCCTCTGCAGCCACACTGACCCCCTATTCCGGCTCTGCCCCTTTCATCCCAATGCTTTTGTACATGCCTCTGCCTGAAGAGCCTTCGCCACATCCAGAGTTGGCATCCTCTCTGTTACTCATCCCAGTGCAGAAAGTTGGGAAGGCTTGAGGATGCGAATGAAACCACTAAGAATGAGCTGTAGTGTCTGCTTTACTGGTCTCTGCTTAGAAGTGTCTGGTTAGAGACAAATGAGGCACAAAAGACAGTCCATCCAATCAGCACACCGCTGACATGAAAGCATACAAGTTCTGTGCCCGGGAATGTAAGCAGGCAGCAGTGCCTTCGCAAACTCATGTCCCTCCTTTGGCTGTCAACATGGGTAACTCTGAGCATGTCACAAAATACTTTAAAAAAAGATTTATTGATTTTTATTTTATGAGTATTTTGTATGTACACATATATGTATGTGTACCATGTGTGTGCCTGGTGCCTGGGAATATCAGAAGAGGACATTTAGATCCCTTGGAACTGGAGTTACAGGCAGTTGTAAGCCACCATCTTAGGTGCTGGAAAACGAACATGGGTCCTTCACAATAGCGGTATGTGCTCTTAACCATTGAGCCATCTCTCCTCAGCAGACTGAAGTATCTTAACTGGTTCCTTCACTGACTGATGAGTAACACCTCTGAGATGATGCTAGGAAACACATCATCTTGCCTTTTGGGGACCTTTTGCAGGCCATTCATTTCTCTCATTGAAGCTTGCTTGCTTTATTTATTTGATTATTTAGTTATTTAAGACAGAGTCTCACTATGCAGCTCTGGCTGGCCTGGAATCTCACTATGTACACAGGCTGTCTTGCCTCTGACTCCTGAATGCTGGGATCACGGGCGTATACACCACACACAACTTAATGAAGTATTCTTAAACTTGTTTGTTGTGATTTTTAAAATTTGTTTTTTGAGAAAGGTTCTTTACTGTAGTAAAGGCTTACCTATATCTCACTATGTAGTTCAGGCTAGCCTTTGAACTTGCAGCAATCCTCCTGCCTCAGCCTCCTGAGTGCTGGAATTACAGGTATAAATTAACAGGCTCAATTAATATACTCATTTGGTAACAAACTTACTCCAGGGACTGGAGAGATGGCTCAGAGATTAAGAGCACTGGCTGCTCTTCCAGAGATCCTGAGTTCAATTCCCAGCAACCATGTGGTAATTCACAATCATCTATAGTGACATCTGGTGCCCTCTCCTGGTGTGCAGGTAGAACACTGTATACTTAATAAATAAATCTAAAAAAAAAAACCAAAAACAAAAACAAAAAAAAACTTACTTCAGTTATGATCTCAGGGCTGTGAATACAAGAAGAAATGACTTTGAAAGATTTTGAAATGAATACAGGAATTCTGCCATCATCCTACAGACCTCTGAAGTAATCTCATATCATATATGGGGTTTCTGTAAATCTTCTGCTTGGCTATTTGTCCCCTCCATTTGACAATAAAAATGATTTCAGGGGCCTGCAAGATGTCTTAGCAGGCAAGGGTGCCTGCCACACAAGCCTTGCTATCTGAGTTTGATCCCTAGAACCCACATAAAAGTCCAAAGGACCAATGGACCAGTTCCACTTAAGTTGTTCTCTCTCTCTCTCTCTCTCTCTCTCTCTCTCTCTCTCTCTCTCTCTCTCTCTCTCTGTGTGTGTGTGTGTGTGTGTGTATGTGTGTGTGAGAGAGAGAGAGAGCGAGAGAGAGAGAGTAAATGACTTAAAATACTGTATTTGATTGCTCTATAATGTAACAACAATTATTAAGGAATTTTTATTTATGTGTATGTGCATGTCTATGTGCACATATCCAGGATATGTGTGGGTACCCAAGGAGGTGAGAAGACAGTGTTGGAGCCCTGGCTGCTGGAGTTAGAGATGGTAGCAAGCTGCCCAATATAGATGCTGAGAACTGAACCTGAATCTTCTGAAAGAGTAGCAAGCACCTTTAATCAAGCCCATGCTAGGTCTCTCTCTCTCTCTTTCTCTGTCCCTCTCCTTCTCTGTGTCTCTGTCTCTCTCTATCTTTTTATCTCTCTCTTTCTCTGTCTTTCTCTCTCTCTCTCTCTCTGCCTGTGCTTGTAGATCAAATGTGTTCACTCAGTTACTGTTCCCCATGTCTGTCTGCCTGTTGCCAGGCTCTCTGCCATGATGTTCATAGATTCACCCTCCAAGCCCCCAACTAAATGCTTTCTGTTATAGGTTGTCTTGGTCATGGTATCTCTTCACAGCAATAGAGCAACTACTCAGACAAAACACTCATAAACATAAAAAATAAAAAACATCTAAAAAATTTTAAAACCATGGCTCAACCAAATAAAGTCTCAAAAATTTTACTTAATTTAGCAAGCTATAGATGATATGTTTTTCTTTTTACAGCAATGGAATCATGCTGCTACACTAATTGGATTTTAGATTGTAATAGAGTCTGGCCAGTAAGCCATTCATAATATAGTTATTAATGTCTACATAATATTCCATTGTAAAATGCAACAACATTTACTTAAACTTCTTGGACTGGACACTCATTCCTTTTAACTGTTACACATAATGTCTCAGTAAAAATCTTTGAAAGCATCTCTAATTACTTCCTCAAGTTAGATTCCTAGAAGGCAAGTAGGTTATAGGTTATAAATGTATTTATATCTATCAATAATGTAACTTATCAAATTATGTTGGGAAAGAACAGTGGTTCCACACCTCCCCCTATCCCCCACACACACTTTTTTTTTTTTTACAAGACATCATTGTGTGTCCCAGGTTGGCACCAAGCTTGAGATCCTCCTGCCTCCACCTCACAAGTTCTGGAATTATACTTATGTGTCATCATACCACTTCCATTTCTTTACCACACACAGAGAGACAGAGAGAGAGAGAGAGACAGAGAGAGAGAGAGAGAGAGAGAGAGAGAGAGAGAGAGATTTTCTCTCATATCTTCATGAGATTTGAAAAGTCTGTCTTTTAGTCAGACAGTGATGGTGCACACCTTTAATCCCACCACTTGGGAGGCAGAGGTAGGTGGATCTCTGAATTTGAGGCCAGCCTGAGATACACAGAGTTCCAGGACAACCAGAGATACATAGAGAAACTCTGTCTTGAAAAACAAATACAACAAAAGAATAGAACAGTCTGGTTTTATTGTGCTTGAGACAAGAAGTCATTTTTTGGTGGCTAGTGATTTGGTCACAGGCCTGTGGTGAGAAGGGAGGGGGCCAGGCCTGGAACTGCCCAGACAGGCCCCTCAGATGAGTCAGTTCCTCAGCCATGCCTGCTCTGCACAGACAACCTGAACTTGCCTCACTCTTGGAGCCCCGTGTCTTCCAAGAACAGCAATGCTCAGCCATTGTTCTAAAGGGACCAAATTGGATGTCAACTGTGAATTGGTCGACAGCCACTTCCAGGGGCTGAGAGAGATGGCTCAGCAGTTAAGAGTACTTGTTGCTCTTGCAGAGAACCCAGGTTTAATTCCTGACACCTTCATGGTGGCTCACAATCATCTGTCACTACAGTTCCAGGGGTCCAAAAGTCCTCTTTTGATTGCCCTGGGCACTGACGTACAGGAAGTTTGCATACACACGTCCAGGCAAAATACTTGCAGTGCATGTATGTAGTGGAGTGAATGTAGCTGCTGTGTGTAGTGAAGCCTTAAAATCCCAGCACTTGAGAGGCAGAGACAAGCATATAGAATTCTGTGAGTTCTAAGCCAGCCAGGGTTACATAGTGAAACTCTGTCTCAAACTAACTAACTAGGTACTAAATAGACACACAATTGATACCTACTCAGACAGTGGACTTCCAGTGTCTCCTGCAGACCTGTTCTGATAGCCCCAGGTGTAGTTTATTATTTTTACTCTTTTGGGGGACCTGCCACCCAACACTCAAATAAATCTCACAGAGGCTTATTCTTTCTTATAAATGCCCACTTGACTTATTTCTAGCCAGCTTTTTTTTTTTAGCTTAAATTAACCCGTTTATCTTTTGTCTCTGAGTTTTTACCTTTCTCTTACTTTCACTCTTACTCTTTGGCTGGCTATGTGGCTTGGTGGCTGGCCTCTAGCATCATTCTCTCCTTGTTCTCTTGCTCCTTGATCTTTTCCTCCCATATATCTCTTTCTGTTTATTCTCTCTGCTTGCCACCCGGCCTATCCTCTTTATTAGACCCATCTGGTGTTTTAAAAAGCCAAAGTAAATAGCTTCACAGAGTTAAACAAATGCAACATAAATGAATGCAACACATCTTTGTGTCATTAAAGCAAATGTTCCACAGCATAAACAAATGTAACACATCTTCAAATGTAACACATCTTCCACAACATCCAGGCCTGTAAAGAACTACTTGCTAGGTGGGCTGTGGTGGCTCTGGCCTTTAGTCCCAGCTGCACTCAGGAGGCAGAGGCAGGAGGATAGATATCTTTGAGTTCAAGACCAGCCTGGTCTGCAGAGCTAGTTCCAAGACAGATCTGTTACACAGAGAAACCCTGTCTCGAATAGCCAATAATGAATAATTATAATAATAAAAAAAGAACTGCTTGCTAAATACTGAGTCCAAGAAGTAACTTAGAGGGGTCCCAGGCATCCTGGACTTGGAGAGTGGCCAGTTTTTCTGATTTCTTGTTTCATCTCAATTTTAATAACTCCAAGACTTCCCAAAGTTGCCTCCTTTGGTCCCATGATTTCCAGAACTGAAGTACCCCCAGAATATTCTGGAACTTTGTTCAAAACAACTGCAGCAGCTATGCACAATATGGCTCCTCCACTTTACTCTATTACCCATGTCCAAGGCGCCGCCTTCCCCACTGTGCACATGAGGGCAGGAGCTCAGGAAGGAGCTGGCCCCAGCTCACACAGCTTCCTAGTAGGAAGGCCAGGACTCAAATGTCACAGGACTTTTTAAGATCTTGACAGGCTTGTAGTGTTTCTATTTTTAAAGTACATATCCCCTACAAAGGGGACAATGAAGTCCTGATCATACATTTTGTGTTTCATTTTGCAGGTGAACACACTGTGCTTGGAAGACATTTAATAGCAGCTTATTCATTGCTTCAACACAGAAGTATGTTGCCAAATTTTCTTGTCTGGCCAGGTTCCACCACCCTTGAGCCCCAAATACACAAAGACTTATATTAATTATAAAACTGTTGGCTGATGGCTAGGGCTTTCTTACTAGACAGCTCTGTCTTAATTACTAACCCATAACTACTAATCTATGTATTTCTTCATGGCCTTATCTTACTGGAAAATGCCTGGAGCATCCTATCCTCCCGGTTCCTGCATGGCGTCTTCTCATAGTGCTTCTCTGCCTACTTTCCCAGAATTCTCCTTGTCTCCTAGTCCTGTCTATCTTCCTGCCTCTACTGGCTTTTGGCCAAACGGTCTTTTATTCATCAACCAATAAGAGAAACATATTTACAGAAGGACAACTCCAATCAGAAGTAAGTTTGAGTCTCAGACCTTTACCTCAACCCTTCTTTGTTCTTATAATCAGAAAGACTTGACAAAATATTAGCCCTCTCTGTGTATGCCCTTACTTCTCCTTCCCCACCCCAGCAATATGACCCTACGTAAAACAGGGATAACTAACAGGATGTCTCCGGGTACAAACAACAGAGTCCAGCCCTAGTATTCCCATAACTGCAATAAATAACATAGCTGAGCATGGTGACAAATACCTGTATTCCTGCATTAGGGAAGTGAAGGAGGATGAGGAGTTCAAGCATGAACTGGGGCTTAATCACTTTTCTATTGCTGTGATAAGACACCATGACCAAAGCAACTTATAAAAGAAAGCCTTTATTTGAGGCTTACAGTTTCAGAGGGTTAGAGTCCATGACCATCATGGCAGGGAGCATGGCAGCAGGCAGGCAGGCATGGTGCTGGAGCAGAAGCTGACAGCTCACATCTTGAAATAACCACTGGGGTTGAGAGAGCTAACTTGGAATGATATTGGCTCTTGAACCTCACAGCTACCCGCAGTGACACACCTCCTCCAGCAAGGTAACACCTCCTAATTCTTCCCCAAATCCACAAAAACAGTTTCATCAACCAGGGACTAAATATATGTCTGTGGGTGCCATTCTCATTCTAACCACCACCCTGGACTACATAACAGGGTTGAGGCTAACATGGGCTACACAAGATTGTTAAAAGAACAAGGGCTGGAGAGATGGCTCAGAGGTTAAGGGCACTGGCTGTACTCCTAGAGGTCCTGAGTTCTATTCCCAGCAACCACACAATGGCTCACAACTATCTATAATGAGATTTGGTGCAGGTACACATGCAGGCAGAATACTGTATACATAATAAATAAATATTTACAAAAGAAGAATAAATAAACCAATGAATTCCAACTCTCACTAGGTGAATCAAAATACTGTGCACATATTGGACTTAACTATTCCAGGAAACACTTTGTAAATAACCTTACTATTGAGGTTAGGATAATCCACTGAATCACAAGATTTTCCCAAGATCCTCCTACCACGACACACTAAAGAAATTTTGAACTACTAGAGTTTAATCACGTATTAACAGGATCCTACCCAAATCTCACGAGGTCTTGCAGAAAAGGACCCACCTTAAAGTAGACCCCCCCCCCAAACCTCAGTACCTCATTTCTGCCCTCTCTGTCTGCATTTTAGGATTCTTCCAAGACAGGCTGACAAACACTACTGCTATACCAGTTGGTTGTGTAGTAGTATTTTCTGGAAGCTAATTACCTGACAAGGAGATAGAGACTAACCACAGCTTGGACATCAAGGAAGAGGCATGTCTATTGATGAGACATTGGCCCAGCAAGTTAAACACTCTGCCCAAGGTCATACGATGGTGGGAGCTCCAGAAGAACCCGGGCTTTCTCTTCTAACACCCCCCCCCCGCCCTAAGCTGAGCAATGTCCTATGCTGTGCAATGAATGCCCTGTGCTGTGTGGCCCAGGTGCTGTCCTCCAGGGTGACTCAGGGGAAGTGCTCCTCCCAGGGCCTCCTCAATAATCCAGCTAGGCGAAAATATAAACCAAGAGACTGGCAGTTAATTAACTCCAGCCAATTAGTGTCTGCGGATGCCCAGACAGGAGGAAGTACGGTCGGTCACTCACCTGATGCCTGGAAGGTTTGTGGGCCAACTTCCAACAATAGAGGAAGCCGGCTGCGTTATAGTGGCTGTTGGGGCTTATTCAGATGCCAGGGGTGCTTAGCAAAATGCTTAGCCTGATGACCAGTCTGCGAATGGGGCCACAAACAGCCTTTGGACGTACAGGGATCCCTGCCACCGGTTCGTGAGCCCGGAAGGCAGGACTAAGACCCTACCTGCCATCTCTTCTCGGTTTCCAGCTACGAATCTCTGTGTCTGTTGCCCCCTAGCGGCTAGATGCAGATCCTCAGGTCTCGACGGCCCATATGAATCCACCATATGCATAGTGGAGCCTCTAAAGCTGATGCTTGTAATTCTCGTGAATTTTGCAAAAATGGATATTAAAGATATTTTGGGAGCATTAGCCTAGCATACTCAATGCTCTGAGTTTAACTCCCAACACACACACATACACACACAACCCTATTCATTTTGGGGGTTAAGGTACAGCTCACAAGTAGAGCACTTGCCTAGAGCCTGCAGGGAATTCTGGGATCCATCCTTACTACTGCAAATATAATTGCATGTGTGTTTATTAAATATTGAATTAGGAGGCTGGAGAGAAATCTTGGTGGTTAAGAGAAATGATTGCTCTTCCAGACCACCCACATGACCACTCACAACTACCTGTAAGCCCCAGGAAATCTTCTGGCTTCCTTGTGCAGGTGGTGAGTAGACATGCATATGTGGCAAAACACCCAGCACATAAATAAAATATCTGAATTTCCTATATTTATTTAGAAGCCTGGTGTGGGGACTTCATGCCCCTAACCCCTTGGGAGACTGAGGTAGGCTGATTGCTGTGAGTTTGAGGCCAGTCTGTGTTCTAGGACAACATGAAGTACAGAGTAAGACTCTGACTCAGGAAAAAAGAAAGGCAGTGAGTTTTGGGGAGACAAGGATGTTTTCAAGTAGAGGGGAAGAGAATGTGAAGGCGGGGGTATGATTGAGGACAAAAGACGGTGAGGAGATCAGTTCCAGATCAATAGTGGAGAGGAGCCAGGGGTGGTGGCGGGATCAGGGCCATCATCATCATCATCACCGTCATGTGTTACAGAGGCTTTGGCTAGAGGCATGTCCTTCCTCCTCCCATGTTAGAGACTCTGGGAGCACTGCATTTGCAGTGAACCAGGGCTGGCGCTCTGTGAGCCCTGAACACTAGGACCTGTACCAGATACCAGGCGGCAGTTAGTGGAAACAATAGTGCCCAGTGGTTGTGCTGTGTTGTCATAGGCAGACCAGGGGTAGAGAGGAAGGACAGAGACCTGTGTGTGCCTCCATCTGCCCTTACCTCTCTGATGGGGAGGTCCTGCATGCTGTGAACATATGTTCCTCTCATTGGTTTAATAAAACGCTGATTACCAAGTAGCCAGGCAGGAGGTATAGGTGGGTGACCAGACTAGGAGAATGCTGGGAAGAGGACAGAGAGAGCTGCCACGGGCATGCCGTGTAGCTACCGGGAAGATAGGGCGCTGGCATTCTCCGGTGAGGTAAGGCCATGTAGAAATGCATACATCAGTAGTTAGTTATGGGTTAATAATTAAGAGAGAGTTAGCCAATAAGAAACCTGAGCCAAGCAATTGTAAATAATATGTCTCTGTATGTTTATTTGGGGCTAAATGGCTGTGGGACCAAGTGGGACAGAAACTCTGCCTATGCCTCTCTAGTTCCCTCTCCTACACTTCTTTCCTCCTATGGTGTCACCAGCTTGTCTGCTGGTGTGTGGAGACCATGGCAGAGGATTGGAGACTCTGCGTACTGTACCTGAAGAGGAAAAAAGCTGGTTGATGAGAGAAAAAAGCAAAACAAGGGTTCAGCTTCCCTGAAAGCTGCAGGTAACAAGGGTGCCTGCAGAAGGTTATTATCTGAGTCAAGTGTTTACTCATGAGAGGAGGGAGGAATCCCTGAGATAGCAGATGCAAATACAGAAAGCCTAGGTAAGTGTAGAGCTTTAGGCAAAACAAGGAACGCGTGACATATAAATGCACCACAGGTGGACGTGGCATCTGGTTTCATCTTATTCTTAAGTCTGGTCACTTCAGAGCAGTGATGGGAGATGTCTTTCTGTAAATATGTTTCTCATACTGGTTAATGAATAAAGCACTGTTGTCAAATAGGAAAGCAAGATAGGCAGGACTAGGAGACAAGGAGGAAAGAGGAAGTAGTAAGGAGGAGTCAAGATGGAGAGACTGGGGAGATGAGACACCTGCCCCATTCCCCAGTAAGATGAGACCACGTGGAAATACATAGATCAACAGAAATGGGTTAATACTTAAGACAGAACTAGCCGATAAGAAACTAGTACCTGGCCAACAGCATTATATCAAATACAGAGTCTCTGTGTGTTAATTGGGGCTGGCATGGCAGCGGGACAAGACCAGCAGCTGGAGGGAAAACCTTACTCCTTACAGAGCAGTGATTCCAAGAACTCCATCTAACTCTAACAAATGGAGAAGTGCTGACTCAGATTCAGCCCAACAACTTCAGCCCAAGGGCTGACATGGGAAACGTTGGTGAAGGGTTCAATGCTTGGACTCTCAGGATCTGCCATCAGGGCTCTCTGTCCGACAAAAGAAAAAGGTAGAAATCACAATGGCTGCACAGAACGACTGGGTTGTAAGCTGTGGGGAGACAGGCACAGGGAGCTCCAGAGGAACCCACAGGAAGACATGACATTAGCTTGTAAACCATGAAGGCTTTCTAGAACAACAAGCATGAGTTAACCCTGAGAAGGCAGCTATCTGAGTTAGGGTTACTATTGCTGCAATAAATCACCATGACCAAAACTTGGGCAGGGGAGGTTTATCTTAGCTTATGTTTCTACATCACAGTGCATCTTCGAAGGACATTAGAGCAGGAACTCAAACAGACCAGAAATCTGGAGGCAGGAACTGATGCAGAGGCCAAGGAGGAGTGCTGATTACCTGCTTGATTCCCTGGCTTGTCAGGCTGCTTTCTCCTAGCAGTCTAAGGCCACCTGCTCAGGAATGGCACCACCCACAGTAGGCTGCGCCTCCCATACCAACTGGTCATCGAGAAAATGCCTGCAGGTAAATCATATGGCAGAATTTTTCTTTCAATTGAGAGTCCCTCCTCTCAAAGGACTATAACTTCTGTCAAACTGACATAAAACTAGCTAGTACAACTGTCCCTTGTCAACCTGATACACTAATACACTATTTAATAGTAGCCTTTCCTTTATCCCCAAAATATCAGATTAATATCATAATATAGTCACAGTACATATAACTTTGTTTCATGGTCTTTAAATTTTCAATACTTAAAAAAACCTAGTTTTTTTTTAAAAAAAAATATCTTAAGTTTTGGGCTGGAGAGATGGTTCAGCAGTTATGGCTGCTCTTCCAGAGGTCCTGGGTTCAATTCCCAGCAACCATTTGTAATGATATCCGGTGCCCTCTTCTGGCATGTAAGCAGACATGCAGGCAGAACACTGTATACATAATAAATAAAAACTTAAAAGACAAACAAACAAACAAAAAACCATATCCCAAGTTTTTTTAAAAACCCAAAGTCTCATAGGGCATGGTGGACACACCCTTAATCCCAGCACTAGGGAGGCAGATCTCTGCTTTTGAGGCCCGCCTGATCTACAGAGTTCTAGGTCAGGAAGAATTACATAGTGAGTCCCTGACCTCCCGTCCCTGCCCCGCCCCCCAAAATCCAAAGTCTCTCTAAAAATTAAGTCTTTAGAAGGTCAAAGTCTCTCATCTGTGAGCTACTGTAAAAAGATCAGTTAAATAGTTTCTCATTTCAGGAGAGAAGAGCCAGGGCAATGTTACAATCGGAGCAAAAACAGATTCAAAGTCTAATAGCATAAACAACTCTGTCCAGTGTCTGGGATTCACTCTTCATTTTCTTGGCTCCTGCAAGGGCTTCGGTTACTTGTCTGGCTCCGCCCTCAGCAGCACAAAGCTTGCTTTCTAGGCTCAGACTAACTCCACCCCCTCCACCCCACAGCTGCTGCTGCTGCTGCTGCTGCTGCTGCTGCTGGTGCCCTTAGTGGTCCTCCCATGGTACTGGCATCTCCAACATTCTGGAATATCCTACTGCAACTTAGGTGTAACAGGGTCCCAGAACCTTAGTAGGCCCCCAGACCTTAGCACAAATGACACCATGATGGAAGTGTAATTCAGGCTGTAAAACTAGGTGCATAGACAGTACCACTTGCCAAAACTAAAAGACATAACACATCAGAGTTCATAATTCTGGGGAAGTCTCTAAATGTGTTCATCTTGCTTTTTTGCTTTTGAAGCTCCACTTCTGGCTAACTGGTCTTGTTAACTGCAGTATGCAAGTCCAGAACATGTTTTGGTTTATTTTGTTTGGTTTGGTTTGGTTTTTTTGTTTGTTTGTTTGTTTGTTTCTTTCTTTCTTTCTTTTTTGTTTGTTTCTTTGTTTGTTTGCTTGCTTGCTTAAAATTTCACACTGAGAAAGACTCAATACTACCTGGGATCCCAAACCCAGGGTAGTCACTGGCTAGCTAATAAAGACTTTCTATTGGCCTAAACTCATGTGAAGCAGTCTTCTCTGGTGAATACTCACAGCACAGGTTGCACCTCTGCCCGGGCAGCCCTGCCACACTGTCCCAAGCCTCAGCTGATCTCCATGAGCCCTTCATGCCCTCAAGCCAGCATCACCTGGGAGACTCACACATCACCAAATTTGGCTGCAACATGAGATGCAGCCTTGACCCCCATGAGACCATAGCTTCTGTGTCAACCCTGAGGACACACTTCCCAGGAGACTGGTTCCTCAAACTCAGCCGACCAGCATTCATTTCCCTAGCAAAGCAAATGTTTCTCATAGTGGTTCTAATCTCTTGTTTATTGTGGCTGATTCTTCAGCTGGCGCTGACCAGAACCACATATCTGTAATTCAAAATATTGAATAGCCCAATAATCTTTAAGTGACTCTCAAATTTCCCTCTGAAACTTCACAAGCCAGGCCCCCATTACCTGCATTTCTCAAAATATTGCTATCTTCCAAAGCTCCCACACAATACTCTACAGAGCTCTGAGCAGAACTCAGGCAGGGCAGGAACGTAGAGGCAGGAGTGATGCAGAGTCCATGGAGGAGTGCTGCTTACTGGCTGGCCCCACCCCTTGCTTGCTCAGCCTGCTTTCCTATTGCACCCCAGGACCACCTGCCCAGGAAAGGCACCACGCACAATGGTGGGCCCTCCCACATCCCTCAGTAATCAAGAAAATGCCCCACAGACTTACTTATAGGCTAATCTTTTTTTTTTTTTTAATAATTGATCATCCCTATTCTTAGCATGACTCTAGCTTAATTGTTCTCAACCTATAGGTTTTTCCCATTTGGGAATTAAAACAACCCTTTCAGAGGGGTTTCCTAAGACCATCCCATATATCAGAAACTTACATTATGGGTCACAACAGTGACAAAATTACAGTTATGGAGTAGCAACAAAAATAATTTTTATTTAAATTAAAAACTATCATTTTACATACCAATCCCAATTCCCTCTCCCTCACACCCTCCTGTTCCCCCTCACCAACCCCCCCATCCCACCTCCCATCCACTCCTCAGGGAGGATGAGGCCTCTCATGGGGATCATCAAAGTCTGTCACATCATTTGGGGCAGGACCTAGGCCCTCACCCGTGTATCTAGGCTGAGACAGTACCCTTCCATGGGGAATTAGCTCCCAAAGTCCATTCGTGCACTAGGGATAAATACCGGTTCCACTGCCAGAGGCCCCTTAGACTGTCCAAGCCCCCCAACTGACACCCACATTCAGGGTGCCTGGTTCAGTCCTAGGCTGGTTCCCCAGCTGTCAGACTGGGGTCTGTGAGATTTCCCTAGTGCCAGATTTCTTGTTAAGCCCATAATGGCTCCATCTATTAAAGTATCTCTTTCCTTGCTCTCCTTCTCTGTTCTTCCCCCAACTCGACCTTCCTGATCCCTCATGTTCTCCTCCCCCCTCACCTTCTCCCCTCCTCTTTCTCCTACCTCCCTCTCCCTCCCAACAAAAATAATTTTATGGTTGGGGGGTGTCACTGCAACATGAAGATCTCAGCATTAGCAAGGTTGAGAACCACTGCTCTACCTTGTGTCAAGTTGACATAAAGTAACCAGGACAAAAGCTGAGAATCTAACTAACAGAGAGGAACTTAGCAGAGAGGAGCAAGTTGTGGCCAGATGTCAGAGCAGTTGTACAAGATGCCTACTATAAAGGGAAGGGCCATTGCCGGAAAGTGGTGGCTTACGCCTTTAGTCCCAGCACTCGGGAGGCAGAGGCAGGGGATCTCTGTGAGTTCAAGACCATCTACAAGATCTAGTTCCAGGACAGCCTCCAAAGCCTCAGAGAAATCCTGTCTCGAAAAACCAAAAACAAAGGGGGGTGTGTGATGTGCTAGGGAGACCTAGGGAGGCTGGGAAAGGGCTGCAGGGGTGAGGGTGAGCCATAGCCCATGGCCCTGGAAGTGCCAACAGAAGATGATAAGCAAATACTATGTGTTTGATAATAAATGTATTTGTTAAAAAAGAGGAGGCCATTAAAAATTAAAAATTATTATTTTTTAAAAAAGAGGAGGCCAAGGCTAGGGATGTAACTCAGATTGCTTAGCTACCATGTTCAAGGCCCTGCGTCCCATCCACAGAAGACTAGAAATAATAAAGAAGAGAAGCAGAAGGAAGAGGAGGAGGAAATGGGGAAGGAGGAAGAGGAGGCTGCAAAGAAGGCAAAGATCTGGGTCTGTGACGCCCTGGATTGAAGGTTCCCCAGGGAAGCTGAGATGAGATGACTCTGTGAAAGGCTGAGGCTGGGTCCTCAGTGAAGCGGAGGGTGCACTTGAGCCCCAGGGGTTTGGAACTCTCAAACTCTGATTTGTTTCTCCCACCTTCCTTCTGTGTTCTGGCCAGAAAAGAATCTAAGTCCAGTATGGGTAAAGATGTCTGACTCTATAATCCTAGCACTAGAGAGACTGGGACCAGAGTTTGAAGCCAGGCTAGACTATGTATAGGGGGACCCTGCCATGACAGGTAAGACTCCCTTCTCCAATTTAAAGTTAGATCAATGTAAGACATCTCTGTGGACAACTGTCTGTGGGGGCTTGAACAGAAAAGTGATCTGGAATGGGAATTATATGTAGGGATTTGTTTTGATGTGACTTTGTCGGGGAAGGGAAGGGAAGGGGAAAGATATTTCAGTCAGTACTTATCTGAAGCAAGCTACACATACAGGACTTAGAGCAGCTCTGGGATCCCAGCCCGCTTTGCACTTGTCTATGCTGCATTCCTCTGTGAGCTCTTCCATTGCGTTCTCTCTAGGTGCTGCTCTCACCACTGGATCCCATTTACCTTCCCTGGTGATTTGGATTCCTTGCCTTGCATCTCAGGTCTTCCTCAGCTGAAGCCTTGCTGCGCTGGAGCACATGCT
Organism: Phodopus roborovskii; assembly: GCF_943737965.1. Lineage (NCBI taxonomy): Eukaryota > Metazoa > Chordata > Mammalia > Rodentia > Cricetidae > Phodopus > Phodopus roborovskii. The sequence continues at coordinate 49,706,846 of NW_026126407.1, read as the reverse complement.
TTGTAGTCTGACCAGGTTTAAAAGGCAGTGCCGGGGCCAGTCCTTGAGGCCAGGAACCCCTAAATCAGTGTCCCAGCCATGACTCTCACCCTCAGAGTCCAGCACTTTGCTCTTCCGAAATCCCCCTTTGCCGTCATAGTGGGAACCTTCTGCTCCCAGTTTTCTACAGCCATCCTCTTCTGCTTACGTGGCTCGTTCCTTTGGTTGGAGACTGCCTTTCCAAGTTCAGTGACTTTCCAGAATAGTGTGTAGAGGGTGGCCAAGTTGTGGGGAGTTCATGAATGAAACAGCCTCATACACGCCTGTGAGTGGTGTAGCTGCTTTTCACATCCCGGCACCCTCCTCTCTGTCCCTCTAAGAACTCCTGCCCTGTGGCCATGTGGGCCAATCCCAGCACGGGAGTGAGAAGAGTCAGGGATTCCTGTCTTGGGCTTGTCCACAACAATGGGGTGGAAGAGCTTTGGCCCTCTAAACTGGGATTCCCATATTCCCAACTGCGGGGGTCATTTCAGACTCCTTGCAAGCACCCCAGAGATAGGCATTGCCCCTGTGTCTGTCCTGCAGGTTTTCCTTCAGCTGGAGTACCACAGGAAGGCCCAGGATCCCCCCCCCCCCCCCCCGCCATGACCACACAAGTCCAGTTTGGGTTCCTGTCACTTGCTCTTAAAAGGGAGTCATGTGACTTCAGAACTGCTAACCCTGGCCAGATACAGTGTAGCCTTTCTTTTAAGGTGCCTTTGCTACCACCACTATTATGAAATTAATTTTTTGGGGGGGTCAGGTGATACACATCTATTTTTTTCTTTCTTTTTTTCTTTTTACTTTTTTATAATTTAATCTTTTAAATTTCATTTTACATTCCAACCACAGTTGTATCAATGTTTGTGTGCGAGATTGCTCTGTAGTTCTCTTTCTTGTATCTTTGTGTGGTTTGGGTATCAGGGTTACTGTAGCCTCATAAAAAGGGTTTGGCAATGTTCCTCTGTTTTATTGTGTGGGACAATCTGAGGAGTATTGGAGTTAGTTATTTGAAATTCTGGTAGAATTCTGTGCGGAAGCCATCTGGTCTTGGGCATTATCTGGTTGGTAGACTTTTTATGACTGCATCTATTTCTTTAGGGGTATAGGTCTATTTAAATTCTTATCTGGTCTTGATTTAATTATGGCATGTGATATCTATTCAGATGAGTCTCCAGATTTCAATCACAGTGTCTGTTGTTATGTCTCCCTTTTCATTTCTGATTTTGTTAATTTGGATATTCTCTCCTTGCCTTTTGATTTGTCTATCTTGTTGGTTTTCTCAAAAAAAAAAAAAAAAAAAAAAAAACCCAATTCTTTGTTTCATTGATTCTTGCTTTCTTTGTTTTTATTTTTGTTGATTTCCGCTCTCAGTTTGATTGTTTCCTGTCATCTGCTCCCCCTGGACGAGTTTGCTGCTTTTTGTTCTAGCGCTTTCAGGTGTTCTGTTACTTTGCTAGTGTGGGATTTCTCCAACTTCTTTATGTAGGCGTTTAATACTATGAACTTTCCTCTTTGCACTGCTTCATAGTGTCTCATAAGTTTGGATATGTTGTACACTCATTCTCATTGAATTCTAGGAAATCTTTAATTTTTTGGTAGTGTATTTGATGTGCAATTTAAGGTTTAGTAATGTTTCTTTTACAAATGTGAGTGCCCTTGTATTTGGGGCATATATATGTTCAGGACTAAGACTTTATAGATTTTTTTCTGTAATGAATATGAAATGTCCTTCATCATCTCTTTTGATTACCTTTAGTTTGAAGTCTATTTTGTTATATATTAGAATAGCTATACCAGCTTGCTTCTTAGATCCATTTGATTGGAAAGTCTTTTCCCAACCTTTTACTATTGCATAATGTTTTCCTCTTTTGGCTTAGAGGGGATACCACCCAGTTCCCATGTAAATCACACATGGAAGCTTATTCTTAGTTATGAGTGCCTGGCCTTAAATTGGCTTGTTTCTAGCCAGCTTTTCTTATCTTAAATTATCCTGTCTACCTTTTCTCTCTGGGCTTTTATTTTTCTTCTGTGTTTCTTTTTTTTTTTTTTTTTTTTTTTTTTTTTTTTGCCAAGCTGTGACTGTTTATTAACTGACCAGATTACAAAAATACCACAGGCACCTTAGTTCATCCGTCTAATAAGCCTGTTTATCTGGTCTTCCCTGTTGCCAGCATCGCCACCTTCCACAAAGTGAGTGGTCTTTTTCTTCATCCCGCCCCGTGGAGAAGACAGTTGAAAGGCCACAGGAAGTTGTTGGCTTCCTTGAAGCGTTTCCCCACTGTGTAGATCTCATGGATCAGATCCTCCATGCAGATAATGCGGTACTTACCAAGAGATCGAGCAATCAAGGAATTGTCCGCCAAGGCATCTCTTCTTATTGATTTTGCCATAGCCACGCTTGTAGATGAGCTCGTTTACTGACTTCAGGTTGGGTTACCCCCATGCAATGTATGGTTCCACGATGCTCAGCATGTTAATCGAAGCCTTGTTGACCTTAACAAAAGTGCCATTGAAGATCTGACGAAGACGGAGCAGCTGCAACACCTTGCGGACTTTTGGGCTCACACCATTGATACCTCGGATTCGGATGACGAATGCCAGCTTGGGTTCTGCAGGCACGTAGAAGTTTCCGGCTTTCCTTGCCATCCTAGCCATGCGAATCTCCGTCCGGTACATCTGCCTGTATTCCTTGTGATAATGCTTTGCCTTTTCATAGATGAGCTTCCTCCGTGCCTTCCGGAGCGTCTTCAGTGCAAACTTTTTCCGGAAGCGCTTCACCTTCAGCTCCGCGAAATTCCTTCGCTTTTTCTTAAGGGTCTCTGGCACAGCAGGTACCTTCTTTTTCTTCTCCGGCGCAGCCTCCATGGCTCCTTCCAGTCGGGGGGGGGGGGGGGGGGGGAGGAGAGAGAGCTTTCTTCTGTGTTTCTTACTTTCCTTCTTACTCCTGTCTGGCTGTGTGGCAGGGTCGCTGACCCCTGATGTCCTCATCTCCTTGTTCTCCAGTTACTCAGCCTCCTAGTTTCTCCTTTTATTTATACTCTGTCTGCCAGGCTCCCCTACCCTTGCTCCTGCCTCACTATTGGCCGCTCAGCTCTTTATTAGACCATCAGGTGATTTACAAAGGCAAAGTAACACAACTTCACAGAGTTTAACAAATGCAGCATAAACAAAAGTCACACACCTTAAAATAATATTCTACCATACTTTACTCTGAGGTAATGTCTGTCTTTGAAGTTGAAATGGGTTTCTTGTATGCAGCAGAAGGATGGATCCTGTTTTCATATCCATTCTGTTAGCCTGTGTATTTTTATAAGAGAGTTGAGTCAATTGATATCAAGGAATATCAATGACCAGTGATTGTTCATTCCTGTTATTATTATTATTATTTTTTTTTGTGGTGGTGTGTTTTTCCCTTTTGTAGGATTTGCTGGTGTGGGATTATCTATGGCCTGTGCTTTCCTGGGCTGGAGTTTTCTTTCTAGTGTTTTATGTAGGGCTGAATTTGTGGATAGGTATTGTTTAAATTTGGTTCTGTCATGGAATATCTTGTTTTCTGCATCTATGATGATTGAAAGTTTTACAAGGTATAGTAGTCTGGGTTGGCATCCATGGTTTCTTAGAGTCTTCATAGTGTCTGTCCAGGACCTTCTGGCTTTGAGAGTCTCCCTTGAGAAGTCAAGTGTTATTCTGATGGGTCTCCCTTTATAGGTTACTTGACCTTTTTTCTTTGCAACTCATATATTCTTTCTTTATTCTGTATATTTTATATTTTGCTTATTATGTGGCAAACGGACTTTTTTTCGTCCAGTCTATTTGGTGTTCTGTAAGCTTTTCCTTCTTTAGGTTGGGAAAGTTGAACATATTCTGTGCCTTTGAGTTGGCATTATTCTCCTTCTTCTGCCCCCATTATTCTTAGGTTTGGCCTTTGCATGGTGTCCCAGATTTCCTGGTTGTTTTGTGTTATGACTTTGCTGGCTTTAATGTTTTCTTGAACCAAAGAATCTATTTTCTCTATTGTATCTCCAATGCCTGAGATTCTCTCTTCCATCTCTTGCATTCTGTTGATTATGCTTGCGTCTGTAGTTCCTGTTCATTTACCCATATTTTCCATTTCCAGAATTCCCTCCGTTTTTTGTTTTCTTTATTGACCCCATTTCAATTTTCAAGTCTTGGACTTGTTTGCTGGGATTAAAGATGTGGTCCTCCACACCCAGTTTTCTTTTGTTTGGGAGATAGGGTTTCAGATACCCAAGGCTGGCCTTGAGCTCCATGTGTAAATTAGAATTATCTTGAATGTCTAGTCCTCCTGCTTCTGCCTCCCCAGCGATAGGATTACAGGCTAGCAGCATCAAACCTGGTCTATGCCAGATCTATGCCAGAGCTTTAGATATGCTGACCAAGGACTCTGCCAACCAGCTGCATTCCTGCCTCTCTGCTTTCCATATCCCTTATATCACAAGTATTTTCCATATTTATGCACTCTGCATAGAAATACCATTTTTGTAAATCTAATTTAGAGGTTGTAATTTTTTTAAAGATTTATTTATTTTATGTATATGAGTGCTCTATCAACTTTGTGCCAGAAGAGGGCATCAGATCCCACTATAGATGGTTGTGAGCCACCATGCGGTTGCTGGGAATAGAATGCAGGTCCTCTGGAAGAGCAGCCAGGGCTCTTAACTGCTGAGCCATCTCTCCAGCCTCTCAAAGTTTGTATTTAAAACAAAATAAAATTTTTGTTTTGTTTGCTTCAGGGTCAAGGCAAGTCTCACTATGAAGCGCAAACCTTTTTTTTTTTTTTTTTTCCTGCATCCTGACTGCTAGAATTTCAGGCAGGTTTAGCTTTGCAAATGTAGTCTCTTTAGTCAAAATCTGTTTTTAGAGCCTGAGATACAAAGTGAGTTCAAGGCTAGTTTGGGCTATATAACATAACCTTTTCTCAAGATAAAAAACAATTCCCTAAGTCCAGTCCCATGCTCACCCTCTGACCCACTTCCCTGTAGCCTTGCCTAACAGCATTCTTCCAGGATTTGCTAACCTGTAAGTGACAACTGAGGTCTCTTTGCCATGGCTTTGATTTGCATTCATTTAATTGTTAAGGAGAACATTTCCCAGCACACGTGTTAGCCAAATTAGTTTCCTCTTTGTCACCTTGTCTATATCCTTTACCTGTTGTAACTTTAGGATTCAGTGGGTTTTGTTTGTTTTGTTTTCTGACTAATTTCTTGAGCACTTTGAGTAACAATAGTGTCATTATCCAACCATAATTCCCTACACTGACTTTCCTTATTGTTTGCCTTTCTATTTGTAACAGGTTTTGTGTTTTTAACTTGTGGTCCATAGCTCTTTTATTTTGGGATAGCTACCATGCCTTCTAATCTTGGAGGGTGCTCTCAGGTTGGTGCTCTCTGCCAACCCCCATGGCCCTGGGTTCTGTCCCTGGAACGCATGTGATGGAAGAAGCAGGTTGATTTTTGCAAGTTGTCCTCTGGCTGCCTATCCTCTCCCCCCACAACACACACACACACACACACACACACACCTACCTTCTTGAACACACACTAAACTAATAAATGTAATGACATAAAAGTCAAAATGCACCAAAGAACCCTAAATGTTAGGAGAGATTTGATTGGCACTTCACTCTTAGCCTCGGGTGCAGGATGTCCAGTCCAAGGCCACTCAAGTGCAGCCAGGGGACTGACTCACTGACAATGGGAAGGGTCCACGTCTTCTCAAGAGCTCAGCTTCCTCTGGACCCACCCACTTCAAGGCAGTGTTGTATGTAAAGTAATTGCTTTTTGAAAAGAGAAGAAGCAGAGGAAAAACTAGAAAGGGTCCAAGAGGAAGCCCTTAGCTTCAAAGGGTCAGAGACTGCCTCACAGAGGGTGAATTAATCAATCACTGGACATTTGTTGCTTTGAAACACTTTATACAATTTATAATCAGAATTCTCCCCTCAAACTTAAGTGCCTCCCTGCCATGTCCGTGCTTCAGGGTGAGCCATTTATTTGCCTCTGCTCTCTGTTCCTAAAGCTATTCGGCATCTGCATGCCTCTTAACCAATACTTCATGAACAACGCTGAAAAGGACGAACAAATAACTCCTTTAATCCAAGCACTCAGGAGGCAGAAGCATGTGGATCTCCATGAATTTTAGGCTATCTTGGTCTACACAATGAGTTCTAGCCCAGCCTGTCTCAAAATGAAAACGAATAAAAAGAATGAATGAATGAACGAACGAATGAACGAGCGAACGAACGAACTAACTAACGGATATGTGAGTCCAGAGTCCTCTCTTCCACATCTTGGTCTTCTAGTATCAGAGGAGCCCTATGCCTGAGAGGACCTGGTTGTATAGGAGCTGTAGAGAGGGTGGCAGCCTCTGGGGATGCCTTGGATGTTTAGGCCAACACCTTTAGGGAACAGGTGCTCTGGAAAAGCAGAGTGGACAAAGGCAGCGCAGGAGTGGCGATGGCCACCAGAGGGCAGCACTGCACAGCAAGCCCGGAGACAGAGGCTACAGCACTCTGTGACCCCGCGCTGCCCTGTTGACTGTCCGACCTCCCCTGACTCACACCAACAGGTTGCAAAGCTGCACACTCTCTTCACCGGCGGGGAAACTGAGGCAGGGCTCAACACCCGCTGTCCAGCGCCTTTCTCTGGCCTGGCAGGATCTGCTGTGAGACATTCAGGATCTGGTCCTGCACTCAGTCCGTGGCCAGGAGGGAGTGGCCTCCAGAACCTGAAGTCCAGCTAGGTCTGATGTCAGTCTCATGCCCCAAATAACTTCCGCCCAGGGACACTTCCGCCGCGGCCTGATGTCCCGGAGCCCGGCGGGCGCACCCAGGGCAGGAACCGGACAGCCACCCTGCCAGTCACTATACTGCCTTCCCAGAAGTTTTTGTCACACCCAGAAGGGGCACATCCAGGCTTGGGGGGGGGGATGAGGGGGTGTCCTAAGCCCTGAGTCAAACCGCAGATGGGTGTGTGTGGTCCCTGAGCGTGGGCAGGGAGTGCAGGGGCCAGTTGAGATCTCCCTTCCTTGGTTGAACAAGCAACCTGACCTTGGTTCTTCAATGTCAATGTTTATGCTCAACCATCATGGTATAAACCCGAGCCTTAGGTCACTGATGTCAGATAAAAAGTAGGTGCTCAACAGGTATCAAATGAGCGAACGAATGAATGAAATGGAAGGCCTCTGGATGGAGTAGATTGCCAGCTTAGGTGGACCCCATGGTCATCGAAAGAGGCAGCCAACACTGGGACTTTTGTGGTCAGCTCCTAAAGGGGAGGGATATCTTGATGCCAAGTTCCTGAACTATGCAGAGGAAGGGGTCTGGACCCTGGGGTTCAGGGCCGGGTCATGGAGTTGGAGTTCTGGCACCTCCTTCCTCCTGAAGAGGCACTGGGCAGGCAGGGTTGACAGGTTGGGTGGCATAGCCAAGCTGACACTCACCTCCAACATAAAACCTCGCTTCATGGAGCCTGCACCTCCATAGCACTAGGGAGAGCTCCTGCCACCGCTGAGCAGGGCTCACCAACCACCAAGCCAGAGAACATGAGGCGGACCCACATCCCTGCCCTGCTGCTGCTACCACTGCTGCTAAGATCTGGTGAGTTGCAGCCAAGGGCAGGCAGTCCCTCTGCCACCTCTCTGGAGGGGTCCCTCTTGCTGCTCTGAGCTCCAACTGAGCCCCCACCCCACCCCTGCAAACCCTGGGCCTGCCTATGAAAGGAATCTTCTCCTTCAGTGACAGGGTTCCCAGAGAATATACAAGAGGGGGACCTGGCTGGGGGCCTGTGGGAAGGTCTGACAGAGCATGTGGTCATGGCCCCTCAAGGCCTCTCAAGGAACCCAAGATAGTGGCTTGGGCTAGAGCCACACCCCTATCTTCCTGGGCTCTCGGTGTGTCATGCTCTGAGACTGGGGCTCCCCTAGACATCTTCCCATTCTACAGATGAAGAGACAAAGCCCCCATGACTCTAGGATTTGAACCTACAGGCTTCCAATGTCATTGGGCTTATGTGAACTAGGAGCCTTCAGAGTCTGGCCTTGGCTCCACAGAGAGCTAGGGACAAGAGCTGCAGCTGCAGAGGGTCCCAGCCCCTGCCTACAGAGGCAGAAGCAGTAAGTAGCCTGTCCATCCTGAGCAGGGGTCAGTAGGTTCTAGCCAGGTGCTCTGCCTGGTAGGTCCTTTCCTGTGGGGCGGGCTCCTCTCTACCAGGGAAATTCTCCCACATTCCTAGGCCAGATGGGCCAGCTCAGCAGCCACCAGACTTCCCTGTCCTCAGTTCACCTTCCTGGGACAGGCCAAGTTACCTCAGAGCATGTCTCAGCCAGGGCTCAAGGGGTAGGAGGACATTAGTGGGCATCTCTGTAGGGATGCCCCTGCCTCCCCCAATGTCATTGAATGTTTCTGTCCATGCTCTCTGGCAGCAAGGACAATAGCACTGTAAGCCCATTTCCACTGGGTGTGACACTGTAGTGGCTCCCGTGGGTGGATCAATCGAGGTCATTGCCAAAGTACAAACAGCAGTCTGCCTTTGGCTCAGAAACAGCTGTAACCTGCAGCTGGACCCCAGGGTGACTTGCTCACTTCAGCCCAAGGTGACCCCTATATTCCTCTGGCTGGCCTTGCCTAATTTCTTAGACCTCAGTCACTGCCATAAGCATAAGGGACCAACATCCTGGCCACCATCTACCACTGACAGGGTGTCTGCTATCCCTCCCGTTTGTATACTCTAGAGGCGTGCTCTGCCTTCACAGATCTCCAGGGCCTGAGTTCTGGGTGCGATCAATCCCCTGGTAAAGGACAGGGAGCTCAGAGGAGCAAGGGAGTCTCCCAAGACAGATAATAAAAGCAAGCAGGGAAAGCTTCTGCTAGAGAGTCAGCACTGGAGTGGACCTCAGCCCACACTAGGACTTGTAGCCTAGGAGCCTCAGCCTGAAAGGACTAGGCTGCGTCACAGACAGTGAGTTACAGGTTAGCAGACTGGCAGGAGGGAAACTGCAAGCTTCTCCGAGGGTGATAAGGGGACTGGGGAGGGGGCTGGCAGTGCGTTTGTGCTCTTGAGGACAGAGGGCAGCCAGGCTAGGCAGCATCGCAAGCTGACTCTTCAGGCCTGGAGATCAGGTCCAGCTGAGTTCTAATAAGATGCTGGGAGGGTGTCTCTCTGGTCACATTTGCATTTTATTTCATTTATTTTGGTTTTTCAAGACAAGGCTTCTCTGTTTAGCTTTGGCTGTCCTGGAACTCTCTGTAGATCAGGCTAGTCTTGAACTCACAGAGATCTGCCTGCCTCTGCCTCCTGAGTGCTGGGATTAAAGGCGTGTGCCACCACTGCCTGGCTTCATTTTCTCTCTCTCTCTCTCTCTCTCTCTCTCTCTCTCTCTCTCTCTCTCGCTCTCTCTCTCGCTCTCCAACCCGTGTGTGTGTGTGTGTGTGTGTGTGTGTGTGTGTGTGTGTGTGTGTAGGCAGTTACTGGTGGAGACCAGAAGGGGTTATTGGATCCCCTGGGTGCTGGGAACTGAACTGAGATCCTCTATAAAAAAAAAAAAAAATGGCAAATGCTCTTATCCAATGAGCCATCTCTCCAGCCCTTTATCTATTTGTTTATTTATATTTTTATTTTACTTTTTATTTTACTTGCATGCGCACCATATGCACATAATGTCAGTGGAGGTCAGGAAAGTGTGTTGGATTCATTGGAACTGGAATTACAGACAGCTGAGTCACCATGTTGAGGCTGGGGACTGAACCCAGGTCTTCGGCAAGAACACTAAGTGTTCTCAACTGCTGAGCCATTTTATTTTGAGACAACACTGATAGCTGCAACTGACCAGGTAGTCATTGTGTAGCTCAGTCCGGCCTTAAACTCCACTCAATCCTCCTGGCTCAACCTCTTGAGGGGGTCATGCTGGGGTAACAGCTATGGGTCACTACACCCTATGCATTTGCAATGTAAAGTGGCACCTTGGGAAAACAAGTTCACAAGCCGGAAGTCCAGAGCTCAGTTCCTATTTCCCATGACCCTCACACGTGCCTTTATCTTCTCTGAGAAAAATCTGGCCCTATACTGGGTAGTAGCTATCTCCAGTTCCTCTATGTTCTGGTTACATCTCTGGCACTGTGATAAAATATCATGGCAAAAAGCAACTTAGAGGATAAAGGGTTTCTTTTAGTTTACTATTTCAGGTGATAATCCATCATTTCAGGGCAACAGGAACTTGAAACCGCTGATCACATCCAGAGTCAAATCCTGGATGCATGCATACTCTCTTGTGTTTAGCTCAGTTTCTTCACTCTTGTACATTTCAGGACTAACCAACCCCTGCACATAGGGAATGGTGCCACCCACAGTGAGCTAGGTCTCCCACATCAATTAACTTATTAAGACAATCATCCACTGATACACCTACTGGCCAACCCAAAGTAGACAATCTTTTTATCGAGACTCCCTGTTCCCAGGTGATTCTAGCTTGTAACAAGCTAACCACATCCACAACTAAAACACAGCTGCACTCTACCCTATTTTCAGGGCCACAAGTTAAGCATTGAGAGCACATCCTTCCCTCTGGATCCTCAGAGAAAATGTGACCGTCAATGTGGAGGGTCTGACTCTGCTGAGACCCCACCCAATTCTGACAAACCTACCTAAGGGAGCAGTAACTAGGAGAGTACAGCTACAAAGGTCTGGGGTGCCTGGGCTCGAACCTGAGTCTGGAATGGAATTAATGGGGTTTTGGTGAAAGGATGAGTAGGTGTGGGTGATGGACCACATTCCCAGTGCCCTCAGACCTGCCTTATCCTCTTCCCTACTGTCTCTCACCTTGATGGTGGTTCAGTAGAGGATCATGGTTAGCAAGAGGATTCAATCCTTGGTAAAATAGTGTCTTGGGAGATTGATCCCTCGCCACTGCTAGGCCAACTCTACCCTCTTGAGAGCAGAGAGTGGCATTGGGTGTCTGAACCTCAGTTGGGCTTGGGGAGAAGTTGAAGGAGACTAACTTATTCTGAAAGACTTCAAGGAGGCCCTGATGGATGTGTGGAAGTGACCTCCAGGGTTTCCTGTCATCCAGAGCTGAGCCATTAGTGGGTAAAGAGAAGGAAGTAGACCCCTCAGCTCTAGAATGTGAGGTCCATGCACTGCCCTCATTCCATACTGCAAGGCAAGAACAGAGGTGCAGGGCGGAGGGAGAGATCCCTGTGTGGACAAGGAGAGTGCCAACCTGACCCAAGCAGGGAGGTCAACCCATCTGGCCACAGTGCTAGCTTTACTGGTTGTCCTCCCTGTCCTCAGTGGACAGGGACTCTCTCATGAGGCAGAAGCAGAGAGGAACTGGTCTTGGCTCAGCAAAGTTGCCTCATAATTGTCTTTTCTCACTTCCAGGGACTGAAGGGGCCAGTACTCTGAGAGGTGAGTGGGATCTCTCTCACAGAGAGACGAGAGAGGAGAGAGGGAGGGGTGGAGGGAAGGACAAGAATAGGAGAGACACATAGGACAGTGCAAAAGCCAGCCAGAAGTGGCTGAGCAGAACTTCCACGTGACAGAGGAAGAAGAGATCTACCATGTGATCAGCAAAGTAGGACATGGTGGAAGCATCAGAGGTAAGTACCAGGACACCTTCCCTGCTGCATGGCTGTCCCCTGGCCCACCAGCCCTGTGAAAACAAGACAGCCAACCATCCTTCAGGGATCCCTGTGTCTCTCTCTGGGATGGAAATTTTCCATGTCATTTCAGCCTTCCTGACCCCCAAGTTAGGTCTTGACACCTTGTCATAAGACAGAAGTAGAAAGTGTTGGCCTATATCTGCCAATATTCTGAGAAGCCCAGGGGCCATAAAGGCCTGAAAATTGACAGAAAAGTAAGAGCCAGCGTGTGGGGTTTGGGATAGAGGTGAAGCCATGGAACCAGGCCCCTCCCTCAGAATGATTCCCTGTTCCCCCAGCCTGTGGGCACCCAAGGATGTTCAACCGCATGGTAGGCGGGGAGGATGCCTTAGCAGGTGAATGGCCCTGGCAGGTTAGCATCCAGCGCAACGGGACCCACTTCTGTGGGGGAAGTCTCATCGCACCAACATGGGTTCTTACTGCTGCACACTGCTTCTCCAAGTAAGTGACCCTACTGCTTCCGTTTCTCACCAGTGGCTGGCACAAGGCAGCCTGTGCACAGTGGTTCAGCACCACAGACAGCACTGGCGTCAGCCCCCACCCCACCCCACCCCCTTGTCCAATAACATCCAGTGTTCCAGACTTTTCCTTTAGGGAACTGCAGAGATAGTCCAGGCGTTAAAAGCACTGGTTGTTCTTACAGAGGACCAAGGGTCAACTCCCCACAACTGTCTACACTTCCAAGTTTCAAAAGATCCAACACCCTCTTCTAGCTTCAGGCTTGGACATGGTGCATTTACACACGTGCAGTCAAAACATCCATATACATAAATAAAACAATTTAAAACTTTCCATTAGGTCCAAGCCTAGGCCTTTAAGCTCCAACCATTGCTGCAGCTCTAGCTCCACCAGCTGTTCTGCCAGTGACATCTGTGGTCCTGCCCCTAGAAATGTTGCAGGCACCCAACACACACCTCTTCCTGTGTTCCCCCTACCTCAAATTCTGGATCTTGAGTATCAGATAAGCCCAAGATTTGGAACAGAATGTTTGTCTTCTTCACCTCATTTAAGATCACCTCCCAACTCACACCTCCAAGTGAAATACTTACCCTAGGATTTCAGGGTCCCCAAACAATTCTTTTTCCCCTTTATTTATTGTGTGTTGGTGCTGGGGGGCACATCTGTCATGGTGTGCATGGGGAGGTCAGAAGACAACTTTTGGGTTTTCTCCTTTCACCTCAGGTTTTTAGACCTGTAGAAAGCACTTTTACCCACGTTTCACTTAGAAACTCAAGCTCAGAGGTGGATCTTCCCAGGCCAGGGGCAGGGCTTGGCCTCACTATACACTGTGTGTGTTACAATGGGCTTTCCTTTTCTTCCTTTCTTTCTTAAGATTTATTTATTTAGTATAGTGTTCTGCCTGCATGTACACCTGCACACCAGAAGAGGCCACCAGGTCTCATTACAGGTGGTTGTGAGCCACCATGTGGTTGCTGGGAATTGAACTCAGGACCTCTGGAAGAGCAGCCAGTGCTCTTAACCACTGAGCCATCTCTCAAGTCCCACAGCAGGCTTTTCAATAGTGTTCCCATCTTACAAATGAGGAAACTGAATCACAGAGAACTTGTTAGGTCACTTACCCAAGATCACCTAGTAGCCAGGGATAGTGGAGAATTAAAAGTGGGTGACTTTCAGTTTCTACAGCCTTTAGCATGAAGATGACATTGTTGAGAGTGTAAAGAGAGGCGTCCAATACTGCCATGGACCAGAACCACCTACCCCTGTGGCTCCTTTTTCCTCACAGAGTAAGGTGCTCACAGCAGCTCTGCTCTTTCCGTCAGCACTTCCAACATATCTATATACCAAGTCCTTCTGGGTGCACTGCAGCTGCAGCAGCCAGGACCACATGCCTTATATGTCCCTGTGAAGCGGGTGGAAAGCAACCCCCAGTACCAAGGCATGGCCTCCAGTGCCGACGTGGCTCTGGTCGAGCTACAGGTGCCTGTGACCTTCACCAACTACATCCTTCCTGTGTGTCTGCCTGACCCCTCCATCGTCTTTGAGTCGGGCATGAACTGCTGGGTCACTGGCTGGGGCAGCCCCAGTGAACAAGGTGAGGGTACTGAACTAGGGGAGGGAAGGGCATATGGCTTAAGAAAGGACAGGGCAGCTTTCCTGGTATATGTGATCTCTAGTCACATGGGTGAAGCAGGTGCTGTAGGAGGAACTGCTGTGCACATGTGAGATGGAAGAGGGAGACAAGCAGGCCTGGTGCTTATGAGGAGAGAAACAGTCCCATGAAGTTCTAATGAAACCTGCGGAAGGATGGAGCCAGTTGTGGTTCTTGAGAGCCCAGAACCTCAAGATCCTGGTTAAAACTGTCCACTGAGCTGCAGGCTTGCTTTCCCTCCCCAGACCGACTGCCCAACCCACGGATCCTGCAGAAACTTGCTGTGCCCATTATTGACACACCCAGGTGCAACCTGCTGTATAGCAGGGATGCTGATTCTGACTTCCAGCTCAAAACCATCAAGGATGACATGCTCTGTGCAGGCTTTGCAGAGGGCAAGAAGGATGCCTGTAAGGTAGGGTTTATGGCCAAGCCTCTACAACAACGGTTCTCAACCACCCTAATGCTGTAACCCTTTAATACAGTTCCTCATGTTGCGGTGACCCCCAACCACAAATTTTTCATTGCTATTTCATAGCTATAATTATGCTACTTTTATGAATTGTAATGTAAATATCTGATATGCAGGGTGGTCTCAGGCAACCCCTGTGGAACAGTTGTTCAACCCCCAAAGTGGTCACCACCCACAGGCTGAGAATCACTGAACTAGAGAGAACTTAGCTCAGGTCAAGGGTAGGCTGTGGTTCCATTAGCCAAAATGAGCTGACCAAGTCTTGGATCTGAACCGAGGCCACAAAAGCTGCATTTTTAATACACAACACACTGGGTGTATGCCACAGACAGGCAAGCGGGAACATTACAGCAACGTGCAGGCTCGTCCATGAGAGGACCAACGGCTAGGCACTGGGAGGGACTTTGTGATGAGTCTATGAATGCACCCAGGGCCTTAGTGGGCTCAGGGTGGGTTCTGATGGCCCTCTGCTTCCCCACAGGGTGACTCTGGAGGCCCCTTGGTGTGTCTTGTGGATCAGTCATGGGTGCAGGCTGGTGTGATCAGCTGGGGAGAGGGCTGTGCCCGCAGGAACCGCCCTGGTGTCTACATCCGTGTTGCTTCTCATCATAAATGGATCCATCGAATCATTCCAGAACTGAAGTTTCAGGGCAAGGGCAGCAGCCAGCGGCAGCAAAGAGACCCTGGAGGCTGGCAGCACTTGGGAAACTCTGCCCCCTGCCTGGTGGCCCATGCAGTCATGCTGGTCCTGGTATCACTGCTTACCATCCTCTGAGCCTGCCCAGGCCAGGCAGATAAAGCCCTACCCACTGTACATTTGTAAATAGCTCGTTTCCCCACCCTACATGCTCGTTACTTTTATTTATGTCCACTTCCAGAAAAAAGCGGGCCATGGCCTATGTGGGGATCACTGCAGGGCTCTAGGGGCTGACAAGCTCCGAATTGGGAAGAATTAGAGGGCTTGGCTCCTGGTGAGAGGCCATTGTGATTTGCCTGCTTTTCTAGTCTGCTCAGACATGCCATGTACTAGGCTGTGAGGCAGGTCAGCATTAAGAGACCTCTGAGAGCAGAATCTAGACCCCCAACCCTGACCCATGTTCCAAGGCTAATCACAGATGGTCCAGATATCTGAGTGCTCTACAGGAGCCCCATATCACAACATAAGCAACAGGGAACCAGGGAAGAGGTTGTTTTCTAGAAGTAAGAACACAGCATTCAGGTCTACCAGGATGCACTCAGGAGGGACAGCACTTCTCCACACTTCAAGACAGTAATTTGCTGAACGCATTCATAAATACACAATTTTATTTACTATTTTCAGGGGAAACTTAGGCATTAAACAGTAAGCTGATAAAATACGGATACCTAAAAAAGTATAAAAGTATAAATATCCCCTTAGAATTTTAGTGAATTAAGTTTTTAATATCATTAAATTAAAAAACAAAAACAAAACAAAACAAAACAAAAAAAAAAAAAAAAAAAAAAAAACCCACAAGCCTATCTACTGTCAAGGTCGCAAATCAAACAATGCTAAGTGTCCAGCCACTCCCCAGAGTATTTCCCATGGCCAACAGCAGAGCCACTGACCCAAGGGCTGCTGAGGCCCAATCAACCCAATAGAAAGGTTTTTATGAATCATTTAAACCAAACATTTAACAACAAACAACAGACCTTAGGAAAAGACGAGGTCAGTCCTAGATGCTGGAGAACTTGATTTATCAGTTATTGGCAGAGGAGAAGGAAAAGGGCCTAGGCAAGAAGTTTCTGGAAGCATTTGAAACAGTGTTAGAGGCTCTGACCTGCACACAGGCAGCCTTGGCAGTCAGTTTGCACAGCTCCCTTGGGAAGCCAGGGGTCAAGAAGCACAGAGCTTGCTTGCTTGGGCCAAGTATGTGGCCTGCTACATCCCCTAACCAGCTGAGAAAGGTCTGTTCCAAAGCCAGCAGGCGTAGCCTCTGCAGGAACCTTAGCAGCTCCAATGTCATGTCAGGTGAACAGAGCCCATGCAGGTTGTGCAGTCTCAAACACTCCAGAAATGCAAGAGAAGAACTGCATAGTTATACAAGAAAATGAGAGCCAGTGAGAAGGAGACATGTTTGCGCTGTAAACATCCTGAATGTTCAACATGACCTGGAGTGTCAGCTCCAGAAACCAGGTGGACAGGCCTCCTGCCCTAGCCTCCATCCCAGGCACAACAAAGGCACTGGTAGGCGCCAGCTCCCCCATGAGCCCACAGGTGGGGCATATGAGGCAAAACATCTACCTCCCTTAAATGATTTAACAGATCAATCCAAAATGTAGCAACACTTTTAGGCATTTCTAAAGAGTATAAACACCGGGTGGTCTATCCACACTTTTAAAAAGGGATACAAAGTCCTCTTGCCTGGAAATACAAATTGAGAAGCCTTGATGATCCTGGGCCAAGTTGACAGGACATTTTAAGAGCCTGGCTCTGAAGGGGTGTAGTCCAGGGGAGGTGCCCAGAAGTAGTGATAATGTGGAGGCTGCCTTTGTCAGGAGCCTCAGCAGAGGTCAAGAGAAATCAACCAATCATGCCTGGAGGCCTAGTGGCCTCCCTGACCCAAGGATGAGGGCCTGGTACTCAACCAGTGATGAGCAGGTACCCATGCCCTAAGCCGCAGTGCATTGGACAGGAGTTGCGGCAGCTGCCCCTCCCTCCTGGCAAGGCCCAGGCTGCTTGTTGCAGACTGTGTGTAGCACCAAGGACCTTGTCCTTCAAATCATCTTCAGGAATGCGTGGCTGGTCAGCAGCATCCTGCCTCAGTCCCACGGAGCACTCGGAAAGAAGAGTGAGACCACAGAAACTGACAGCCCAGCCCTAGCTGCCTCCCTGTGGAGACGACTGGCTTGACAGCTGGGCTGTCTCTCGCCACCCACATCTGAGGCAAAAAAGGATCCACACCCAGATCTCTAGAGAAATGATCAAAAGCAGGTTTCTTCTCACAGCCATGCTTTCTGCACATGGCGGTTCACTTTATCTTGGGGAAAAGAAAATCATTTCTTCAGCTGTCAGTATTCCTCACATCCTTGAGCCCCGTTCTTGCAAAATCTGAAAAATATGAAATGCAGAGTGAGGATGTAGGCTCTGACCAAGGCCCTGTTCAGAAAGCAGAGTTCAAAGAATCACTCAACTTCAGGCCAGGACCTCAGCTAGCTAACAGGAGACTGTACAGCTCCAGATCGCCTCATGTCCAGTAGATCAACCTCCACACCCCATCCATTCATGAGAAGAACTGCACCCCTTCACTGGTCACCCCTCTGCCTGACTTCAGAAAACCTTCCAAGCAAGATCATGCTGTGGATCCCTTCCTCATTCAGTCTGCTCACTCACCTGCAGTACCTGCTGCCTCATCTGCTGCTCCCACTGGCTGAAAAACAGGGTGCTCACTCATAGAACACTGTGGTCAGCTGTCTATCCAGTTGAATGGAAGATTCTGGAGGCCTTCAAAACATGCTGGGCTTGGGCACATGCTGCTGAACCAAACCCATAAAACGAGCCTCCAGTAGCCTCTAGGGCTAAGACAGGGTATGACTCCATCAGAAGGCTTCAGAGCCTTCTGGCATAGACTGCCATGGTGAGCAGCCCTACTGGGCTGGTGCAGTAGGACCAGCTGGCTCTGCCAAGCTATGAGGAAGGGCTCAAGAAAAGACCAAGTTTTCTTAAGCTGCTCCTGCATATGCACCAGCACCCTAAACACCATGCCTACCCCTAGACCAGCCCACTAAGAGCTGGGGGAGGCTGAAATCGCCACCCTAGCACCTCAAGGGGAAGCTCCATAGGCCTATGAGATAGTGCTGTTCCCTAGTTTGACAATGGCAAGCTCCACATGGTGGGCAATTTCTGAATTCTCCAGGACATCTGGAGGTGATTCTAGATGCCACCCTCTTACTGGGGAGCCAACGTCTTAACCACCATCAGCCCTGAGCAGAGCAGAGCAGAGCAGGGCCAGCATAGGTGAGGGTATAGTTGGCAGAAGTGGTCATGGGAGTGACCGTCGAGAACAATGTGAAACCCTGAAGGGGCCAAGCTTCACCAGGACCTATAACAGCAAGACCACCATCTTACACACTGAGGCTAGGCAGCACTGTCTCGGATAGTGTGAGACTACCCTACACATGCTCCCTCCTTTTACAGGGAGGCCAGGGCATGTGCCTTGTCCTGTGATCTCTGGAAGCTGGTACTTACTCCACGTTCACCTTGTGGGCACCACTATTTTGTTCCCACAAGCCATTCCCTAAAGATTCTCAAGAAGTCTGGGGCCACTGAAAGGTGCCTCTCCTTACTCCAGGGTACTTTCAAAACCTCTGAAGCCTGGGCACCTCCTGGTAACCTTCTTCGCCAACCACCCGAAGGCATGTATGGCTCCCCTGAGCTTCTGGCAGAGTCCCACCATGCCTTAGGTTGAGTACCTGCTCACACCCAAGCAGGTCACAGTTGAATCTACTATCCCAGTGGCTGCAGAACCCCTGCAAAGGGATGTTACAACTGAGGGGCTGAAACATAAACCATATACCTATTTCAGACACTGAAATGTGAACAGAGGAAAGGAAATTTTATCTCATTACAGCTTAAATTATTATGCCTTCAGTCAGGTGTGATGATACGTACCTAGAGTCCCAGCTGCTGAGGAAGCTAACTCAGGAGGATACTAACCTAGGAGTTTGGGACCAACCAGCATGGACAACAAAGCCAGACCCCATCTCTTAAATTTCATGTTTCCTTTTACTTTTTAAATGTATTTATCTGTAGACAGGGTCTCACTGTGTAGCCCTGGCTGGCCTGAAACTCTCATAGAGCTACTTGCCTCTGGCTCCAAGTGCTAGTATTAAAAGTGTGTGTCACCACACCTGGCTCTCTTTCTTTTTAAAAGAAAGTTTAAATATTTATTTTGTTATTATGATTATTAGTGTATATGTATATCCACATGCCACAGCATGTGGAGGTCAGACAGCTTTCAGGAATTAGCCTCATCCTTATATGGGTTCTGGGGAGTCATAGGCTTGCAAGGCAAGTGACTTTACCCACTGAGCCACTCCACTGGCTTCTTGTTCCATTTGTTTTGAGGAAGGGTTTCTGGTACTCGGAATCCTCTTGCCTCAGCCTCCTAATCCTAGGTATTGGGATCACAGTATCACCATGACTGCTTCATGGGGAATTTTCTTGAAGAGCTAGATCAGAAGTATGTTGAGTGTCAAGAGACAAAACCTATAGATGTGACATACACATTTGCACAATGACTTAAAGGTCCAACTCCAGATGGCCTGGTAGGGCGGCACATGCCTTTAGTCCCAGCATTCAGGAGGCAGAGGCAGAGGCAGAGGCACGTAGATCTCTTTAAGTTCAAGACCAGCCTGGTCTTCATGGTGAATTCCAGGCCAGTCAGAACATACATACATAATGAAATCCTGCCTCAAAAAGAAAAAAGATAAGGTACAACTCCAGATGGAAAACACCATTCTTAGTTTCAGGGCTGAGAACACTCATTGCTGGATACTCATTGCTTCCAAAATACCAGCCCAGATGCCTGCTGGCCAGGTGCCTCCCCATATTCCCTGTGCACTGAGCTGCTCTCAGGGCACCAGTGAGGGTTCCCGGCCTGCAGCTCCACTATCAAGAAGCAACGCTCCTCTTGGGCAACACTCGTGTTCTAGGACTGCTCTTGCTCCTGTATAGGAGCCAACAGGTAAGCCCTGCGTAGGTGACAGGGCACACAGGGTTTAAGCCCAGGTCTGGCCTTCAAGATGTAGACGGTAAGAATAGGCTAAGAGGGCCTGGATGGAGGAGGGTGTGGAGCTTCGGGCCTATTCAACCCTAGGGAAGAAGGATGCATGGAGAATGCAACCCTGAGTACCTGAGATGAGAACAAGACCCATGGGCTCTGATATCTGTTGTATGTGAGGCTATGACCCTGTGACTGCCAAGAAGGTAGGACTGAGTGAGCACTCACTGCTCAGCCCCAGGGACACTCCTGTGTCCACACCCACAGCCTCACAGGACACAAAGTCCCAATCTCGCACATGGCATCCACAGGGGGACACTATAACAGAGCAGCACCTAGCATTCAAGCAACAGTCCCCTGTCACTACTACAGAGAGCTCTATTGCAGATACAGAGGCACAACTATCAAAGTCCCCATCAACTACAGGATGTACAGAAGCAGAGGAGGGGTTGAGGCAAAAGTCACTAGGGTCATGGGGCAAGGAGACTATGGCGTTGGGTCTACCTAAAGGGCAACAGAGCTCACCATGACATTTACATTTAATCTGAGCCACTGCCTTGGTGCCTTGTCTCCTCTTCGTCGCTCTGGTGTGAACAGCAGGAAATAAGGAAGGCAGCTGTCAGCCCAGCTTGAGCAATGCAGGCCTGGAGGAGAACTAACCCTATCACCCAGGAGGAAAACCTGGGGGAACCCTAGGTCTGGCTGAATTGTATAGTCCTTCACATGCCGCAGACACCTGCCCTCACAGCTCCCAAGCAGGCCAAGGACCTAGACCTGTCTAAAGGGCTTTTGTTGTGGTCCTGGCTCCTGGAAACTGACTTAAGAGAACCATGCACCTGGCTCCATCAATGGCCCACTGCATGACAGAGGGGGGCCTTGGTCAAAGGGGCTGAGATCGATCAGCCAGGGGACAGATGTTGATCAGCCCTTCAATAACTCATGCCTGTAGAGGGCATCTCAGAGTCACACTGGACCCACAGATCCAGAAGGGTTCCCATCACAGGTGATACTCTGTCGTACAGGGGGAGGACTACCTGATTACAGAGGTTTCTCCTGCTCTTGGCCCCAGAAATCTCCTCTGGTAGGTGTACTTCTCTGAGACAAAAGGAGCCCCTAAGCCCAATCACTCTTGCTGCATTCTTAACCAGGGCTAGATCTCAGATCAGAGTGGCTAAGGAAGGCAGGGTGTCCACCTAGGGCTTGCTCCGCTCACGTACAGTGGGCTTAACTCCTCACACAAGCCACAGTCTCATCCCTAATAGTCCTTATTCCTACCATTCCCACTTGAAACAGGAAAAGACTATGGCAGTGTGGCTACCAGATGCTCAGGGGACACTGTGGACAGGGTTCAGTGTGGACATGGTGGCTGCTGACCACAGAGGACACAAGTCTCAAGGGGATCCACTGCTCTCAGAAGGGTGGCAGGGGTACAGGGCGTTTCCAAATGCCTGTTTTCTAGATCAGACTCCCATGGTTCCCATGGCTTGGGGGACTAGGGACCCTGCTGCTGTCAAGTACGTTCAGAAACTGTACTGGCTGCTTTACGTCATAGCCAGGTGGGTTTTGTTTG
The DNA here is from genome assembly GCF_943737965.1 of Phodopus roborovskii. Taxonomy (NCBI): domain Eukaryota; kingdom Metazoa; phylum Chordata; class Mammalia; order Rodentia; family Cricetidae; genus Phodopus; species Phodopus roborovskii. The sequence goes on along the minus strand of NW_026126407.1, from coordinate 49,685,258 downwards.
GTTGGTTTTTTTTTTTTTTTTTTTGGGTGTGGGGCGGGGGAGTTGTTTGTTTGCTTTGGTTTTTCAAGACAAGATTTCTCTGTGTAGTGCTGGTTGTCCTAGAACTAGGTCTGTAGAGCAGGCTGACCTCGAACTCAGAACTCTGCCTGCCTCTGTCTCCTGAGTGCTGGGATTAAAGGCCCAGAGCCAGGTATGGGGACACATTTTCAATTGCAACGGGACTTGGGCCCATGCCTAAAGCCTCCTCACAATATAGATTGAGTCCTTTTGGCAGCTGTAAAGCCATAGAGGAAGATGGGTCTGCTGGAGAAAGATGAACTCTGGTGAGCTTCATTATGAAAATCATAAGTTTAGAGGGGAGAGCTTCTAAAATTAAATGTATGAGAGAATCCTGTCATTGCTCAAAGACAGAATGTCCTTCTGATTTTGGGTTAGAAGTTCTTGAAGGTAGGGGATGCCTGCTACATCTAAGACATCCAGGGGGAAGTCTGCCCTGGTTGGGTTTTGGGACTCTGGCCTCCTCCAACCTGAGGCCTTGCATAACTCATGCCATCCTGTGGTTGGGGCAGCAGTGGCAGAGGAGCTGTCTCCTGCCTCACCTCTTGTGAACACACAGAAGCTATGGACAAGAACCCAGGGGGTTGTGCAGGTATAATACATCAGCCAATGGCAAAGACCCCGTCACATCACAATGTGGGGTAATGTTAGAGCACCTTTGAGGCCCAGCTAGTGTGGCTTCTTGGAGATACTCTGAGGAACTCTGCCCCTCAGCTCTTAAGTCCTCACCCTAAAGACCAGGAAAGGCTGAATGGGAAGCTCTAGGGAGACAGAAGACACCCAGGGGCCACTGACTAAGGGCCAGGTTGTCATCAAGTCCCTGACTAAAGCCCACCATGACTGGATTCTTTTCACCCAAAGTCATAAGCACCCCGTCTCCCAGCCCAGCATTGCCCTGGGCCTTACCAGAATCACTATGACCTTAGACTCAGCCTAAGCAAGGCCCTGGCTCCCCTGAGCTGGTTGCAAGGCTCTATAAGCCACCACAAAATGGCCCCAAGACCCAGGAATCATCCAGTCCAGGTGAACAAAGTACACTAAAGAGACATGTTCATCTGTCTGCCTAAGTCCCAGCCATAAGGCATTCAGGGAAAAAAAGGTCACAAAAGTTGATCACTTGAAGGCAATATAAAAGAGGCAGGCTGCTTTCCCTGGGAGACGGAAAACCCAGTGCCCTCTACGGTAGGACTGAAGGCCACACTAAACCAAATGTGAGAGACCAACTGTGTACAGCCGAGTCAGCTGCTGCGCTAAAAACCCGAGCTCAGGGGCGCCGCCCTCTACCTGTGTCCTAAGATGTCCCCTGACGCCTGAGGCTGTCTCCTCAGTAGGCAGCCACAGTCCTGAGGCCCAACTGATCAGGCCTGAGGTCCACATACTTCTAGGGACAACCCTGTCTGGTGGCTGTGGAAACACATGCTGCAAAAGCGCCTCCATGCTGACACACCAGGTTGCTTTGTATGCTTCATATGAAGATCTCTAGCCACCAAGAAACCCAACAATTAAGAGTCTAGAGAAAATAGCAAAACTCAATGAGGCAAAAAGAAGGAAAAAGCCAGTCCACAGTGTCTGCCCCAGGGACTGGGAGCATCCTGCTGGCACTCACCTTGGCTTTCTCACTCGGCTCACTAGGTGTGCCATACGGGGTGTTGTGCAGCTCCTTGGAAACCACACAGAGGAACTCAGCCTGGTCTTCATTTCCATAGTTGTAGGAGGAGCCAATGCTGACCAGCTGAAAGGAGACATTGCCTGTGACAGTGGGCAGTGGCTCGGGTGTATCTGCCCCCTATGAGGAAGACCATGGCACAGAGTGTGGAAGCTCAGGGACACCAGAGCTAGCTTTACCCAGGAGGATTTTCCATAGAACTATCAGAAAGCTAATTCCTAGCACACTGTAGGAGCCCACACCTGCACCCCTACGTAATTGCACAACGTGCTGGAACAGGCTCTCTCTGCAGATTGGAGCTTCTCTTGGTGTTCCAGCTGGACCCTAGGGGATGACTAGCTACCCTGTGGAGGGAGGAGAGGTAGTGGTACAAAGGTTAAGGCAAGTGAATGAGAGCCAAGGCCAGAGTTTATGCACAAGCACCATTTGTGCTGGCTTCCCTTGTCTCTGATGGCAGCCAGAAACCCTCCTGGGCTGAGTAGGGCCTTTACAGACTAACTCTAGTACCAACTTAGGGCAAAGAACCTGAGGGCTATACTAGGGAGTTCAGGAAAACAGAACAGAGGCCAACAACTCTAAAAGTTGGAGCACGAAGTGAGAGCCTAGCTTGACACTGACAGACACTGAAGGTGATGTCTTGTACTTCTGCACACCCTTGCTTGTTCTAACATGCATCATAAGCCTCCAGGTCACCATGTATGGCACTTAGGCCATAATGGATCATTATTCCATCTATGAGACTGAGACAAAAGTGAACAGACATCAAGCACTTTTGTTCTTTTAAACACAAAAATAACTCAAGGGAAAACACTGTAGCCATAGCAAGGGTGCGAATGGCACAGTGAGTAAGCAGTAGTGGCTCAAAGGCCACTAGGTACTGTGGTCCCTGCTCATGTATCTACATATCAGAAACAGAGGTAGGTGCATGAGCAAGCTACTACTCCCCAGCAAGGAGGGGCCCCACAAGGTAAGACCGATGGCACAGGTGCTGGCCTGGATCAGGTAGTTGTGGCTGGTCCCTCGGAGGAGAACACATAAACCCACATTTCTCAAGAGACTCTGAATCCACACAAGGCAGCCATAGTATGACCTAATCACTGACCCCTGGGTGACCCTAGGTTGGACCGACCACTCAAAGGGACTGGGCCTCACCTTGGTTCTCTGAAAGCTTGTCAATCTAGTATTAGTCTTGCCTCAGGGAAGCAATGTTCCTTCCTAGCCAGCATGAGTCAGGCTCTGTGGGTTTCACCAGAAAGAACCTTCAGTATGGAGGTCCCCAGGGTGATTGCACAAAGGTCAGAAAGGAGGGGGAAGAGGTGCGCCTGTGCTGAGTCTAGGATCACCGAGGACAGCCAAGGACAAAGTCTTCAAGCTGGCTATGGGAGGAGACTCCCCCAGCCAAGTCACAAGACAACAGAGCAAAAGGCGCTTGGCTCCAAATGAGGTAACCCAGTTCACAGATCTAGAAACTGTGACAGCTACTTTCCAGTGTACAGTCTTTCTTGGGCCACAGGCCAGGCACATGATGGGCAGGCTCTGCCATGGTGACATCTGCTCCTGTCCAACCCTTTGATGTGATTCTAACAGGGTTTGGGCACAAGACACACACACACACAGTCCATAAGACCTGCAGACCCCTAGAAGGACAGAGACCAAGCCAGCACTTGGTGTGTGTGTGAGGGGGAGAGGGGTGGTGCAGGAAGCACTTGGGAGGTGAGCTCCACACATGAAAGAAGTGCTGGACATAGCACAGAACATCCTCAAGGGAGGGGCTTGCATTAGAAACCGCCACAAAGAGAGTGGGAGGATAAGGACTAGGGAATGGTCCCTATGATCTGAGACTCCCATGGGCCCTCATTCATCACCTGCTCAAACTTCCAGCCGTCTGACATGGTGGATACCATCTGTGTAAGCTCTTCCTCCTGGCACTGCAGGACACGGTACACATGCTTCACTGGCATCTACAAGGATAAACACACCAAGAGTTAAGGCCCCACCTACCATGCACCCAAGTAACCTTACCCTCATACCACCACAGGTCAGTCAGTCAATATTCAAAGCAACCTTGAACACATCCAATGCACAGCAGCCTCAACAGCTGCTATCCCAGCTTTTCCTAATCACCTTCAAAAATATTTCTACTTCTAAATTTCAAATCTGAAATCCTCAGAGCACCTGTGACTAGATATGAACACATAGAAAACCTTTTTGTTTTTGTTTTTCAAGACAAGGTTTCTCTGTGTGGCCCTGGCTGTCTTGGAACTTGCTCTGTGAAGCAGGCTGGCCTGGTAGATCCGCCTGCCTCTGCCTCCCAAGTGCTGGGATTAAAGGTGTGTGCCACCACACCTGGCCAGAAAACCTTTATATGTTCCATGAAGGGCTATACAATCTATTGCTTAACCTTTCCTGCCTAACAGAAACTCCCTGGGCAGTTCCAGGTAGACTTTGGTCTTGGGTGTGGGATGGGGACAAGCTTGCCCTTCCAGAGCCACCAATATGTATAGGACATAAAGATCTGAAGCTACTGTTGCTTGAGTTGTGTTTCATGCTAGCGGCACATGGGTAACAGCCACACACTGGCCGTATCCAAAGTGCCTCACCACCGAGATATCCAATGGCAATGGCTGCTACGCTTCTGTGAGGCCAGGCCCTGCCAGGAGGATCTCATCTACCTCCACAATGCAGACAGAGACCGAAGGAGTGCAGATCATATGGTCTTGAGTGGAACTGGGATAAAGGGGAAAGAGGCAGAGTGAGAGGGATAGGAACCTTCAGGACCTTTCTAATGCCATGATGATGAGAAGCCTCCTCCTCAGATCCCTCCCTGCCAGCAAGTGGGCTTAGTGGAGGGCAGAAAGCTTGGCCAGGCGAGCGTTTGTTTCCTCTCAGCCATAAGTGAGCCAGAGTGCCACAGTGTGAAGGTGTGCAGTGGCAAAGTGCCCAGGAGCAGCCCACCAGAAAGGCTCAACACAGGAGCGAGGCAGTGAGAGGGTTCTACGTAGTCTAAGTCAGGGTGCTGCCAGCATTCACTTTGTGAGCTGGGTGAGGGTGTAACCAATCTCAAATGCAGAGCTAGCTTGCTGATAAGACATTGCTGAAAGCTACTGAGGCTTTCCTTGGAGAAGGTGGGGCCACTGCCTACCTCTCACAGCACTCACAACACACACACTTAGTGGGAGGAAGCAAGGGACCCAGGAAGCCCAACTCATCCTAATGACTGCACAGATCCCCAGTATCTGTGCCACCTACCTCCCAGCTCATCAGTGCTCTCTTCTCTGTCATGCTGGCCACAGGCCTTTGTACTTGCAGACTAGGTCTGGATACTCTCCCATCGGAGAGTCTCTGCTCGCCAGCATCCCACTACCCTCACAAGACCTCCCTCTCCTCCATGCATTTATCACACAACTTCCACACAAGTGCCTGTGTCTACTGATCGCAGTGGACTCACTGGCAAGGGACCAAGCAAAGGCATATGGACCCTTCATGGCAGATGAGGAAAAAGAGAGCGAGGCCTGGGGCACTGGGATGAGAATAAACAGTTCTGGTCCAAGGCCACACACAGAGAAGCCAAACCTGCTTGTGACCCCTCACCCCCATCTCACCTGTGATGTTTTGCTGTCTCGTTCTCTGATTTTATCCTTTACAAGTTTTATTAGTGAGGTGATATTGTAAAATTCTGCTTCTTCCAACACTCCTGAAATAGAGGTAAATTACTGTGACTTCTATTAGATCAGACTAAAGCAAACAAGTACTTCATCCCTGCACCCATGCTATCTCTAGCCGGAAGTCCTTATGCCCAGCTTGTCACAACATCCTCACAGACCTCTCTCAGTTCTCAGCACTCAGCAGAGGACTAAAAATGAAGGTCAGTTTACTAACATACTTATGGCACTGTCACTACAGGTGACATGTGGAGGCACAACAGCTGCTCTTGGCTCACAGGCACTGGGAGATAACTGGCATTTGTTCTCTGCTGCCTGGAAGCTGCCTGACTGTGCTACTGGCTCTTCCTGTTGGGAACAGTGTGGAAGCCATAGACTCTTGCATGTGTCCCACAGTTACACAGACCATTTCCCCCTGCTCAAATGAAGAGTAGAACTGACTGGAGTCACTTCTGGCTCCAAAGATTTCCCCATAGCCTGTTATCTAATGCCCCACACTTGAGACTCAAACTTCCCAGAAGCTTAAAACTAGAATTCAAGAGCGCTACTTTCAGGTTTCCTCTCTGCACAGGCTTGCCTTATCTCTTTAACTGTCCTACTACTCAAGGGTAGCCAAAGCAGACCAGAACAGCTCAAGACAACATATGACATGATAACATGGGAAACCTGGGAAGGGCAGAGTGTGGGGAATGAAGTATGCAAGGCTGTCAGGTAACAAGCAGGGCTCTCATAACTCCAGAGCAGAATTAGATGTCCATATAACAATCTACACAATAACAGTTATCAGGAACTTAATGAGACCCTAAAGAAAGGAGATACATAATAGGAGCTTCAAAAAGCAGTCCTATAATACAACTGATGTGAGGACAGCAATTCTCAACCTATAGGTCTCCACCCCCACAGAGGTTGCATATCAGATACTTACATTATGATTCATAATAGTAGCAAAATTAGAGTTATGAATTAATGAAAATAATTTTATTGTTGGGGGGCCCACCATAACATGAAAAACTATATTAAAGAGTCGCAGCTTTAGGAAGGTCTAGGGCCTTCTTGAAAAGGCCCTACCTTTTCTGAGACAAGACAAGATAGCCTGGTGCTATGTATCCTGTACTCTGTAACCAGGCAAGATAAAGCATGATGGCCAATGAGGAGACTATGCAAATGACTGGATCCTGGAATTGATCTGGAAGGAGAGCAGTGAGAGGTTCCATGGCCCACGTCCCAGAACTTTTGTTATAATAGTATCCACAAGACACAGCCTCACACTGCAGAAGCCAAAGCAGCTGTAAGACCTGGAAGAGCCACCCACACTGCACCCCTAAGACACCTGAAACAGGCTGTAGCATGGCCTTTGGCCACTTGATGCATAGCTTAGGTTTTCAGCAATGCAGTCCTTCTGGCCTGAGGCACCTGCAACTTCAAGGAACCAAGCAGCACAGGGAACAAACAACCCAGTACAGAGTTCATGTGTCTGTTGAAAATGAACACCTTACCTTCCTCTGCGAGGTCTTTGTTAATAACTAGCTTTCCATGTCTCAAGTAGTTCAGTACAGGTCCAAAGTAGGTGGGATCTCTGTCGATTAAATAGGCACCTGTTTCATCCTACAAAGAATAAAATGCTGTCAGTTCTTGTGTAGAAACCAGCAGTTCTAGTTTGAGATCATCCTGGTCTACAAGAGTTAGTTCCAGGACAGCCCCAAAGCTACAGAGAAACCCTGTCTCAAAATCCAAAAACCAGCAGTTTTGCAGTCTGATTAAGGGCAGACCATATTCAAAAATATTCAAAAGCACTAGCAGTGCAGGTTCCACAGTTGCTCATGCACCTGTCTCAGGGAACTTCAGAGCATTCTGAGTCTGTCTGCCTCCATTTTGATATAACACAGGTCTCAATGTCAAGACTACCTTCCTTTGTCTAATGATCCAAGCCAACCAGGTATTGCTCCAGCTCCAAAAGACTCTGAGAAAATCAGGTTTGATACCCACAAATCAATCCCCCATCATAGGATAGGATACCTTGAACTCATAATTCTCCTGCCTCAGCCTTCTAAGTGCTGGGATTACAGAGTTGCACCACCACACCTTGCTCCATGGCTCAACTCTTAAGACTCTGGAGACTCAGGCCTTGGCAGCCAACTCTCCTTGTTCCAGGGCATCATGGAACAGAAACCTAAGACCTGGGAATCAAGTGGCAGTACACTGACCAAAGAAAGCACCCTCCACAGCTGAGCCCTGAAGCTGACTGTCAGGAGTTTCCTATAGACAAATAAAGCCTGGTCAGTGCTAATGCTGAAATGACCACACAGGGTACCTTCATTTCCTGCAGATCCATAGCCCCTGGGCTTTCCCAGTGACTATGATCGCTAAGGAAACCTTTCCTCTGTGGTCAGTGGTTTGTGGAACCTGAACCTATACACCCACCTGCTGACTCTGACAGGGCAGTAGGTCCCTTCAGGACTGATACCCTCACATGCTCACCAGAGCTATCTCCACGGAGGACATCCTCCTCCTCCAGCGTGGAGCACATTTAGCTCCACATGATATCTCACCATGCAGACCTACTGTGATAGCCACGGGCCTGGCAGGGGTCAGAGGAGGTGTAGCATTAGGGGCTACCAGAGAGGGCGATGCACAAAAGCTACAAGGACACACCCCCAAACCAGGGTGTGGGTCAGTAAGTTTCTGTCACACCCTACTCCAGACCTGCCAGATTGGCTGCATGTAATTTGGGGGTTGCCAAGTCCAACAGGGATGCAGACCTTCTGGTGTGGACCCACACAAGCTGATAAAGGGTGAGCCTGATACTTCTACAGCGATCTGGGACAGTAGCCCAAGGGATGTAGTAGGTACCAAGGTCCCTGCTGAGGTGAAGCCACCACCCCAACTTTCCAATGAGCAAGGCCATGCCAAGTACCAGGTAAAGAAGATGACTCCACAAATCAATAGTGCACACAGGCTTCCCTCACCAGAACATGGTTCCCATGAGGTTTCTGTAGGTGCAGACCATTGAAAACTGCTGTCCTTGCTACCCAGTGGGAACAGCCTACCAATCTACACCCTAAAGACAGCATGGGGCCTAGGATGCTATCTGGCCATGAGTAGCAGAGCTTAGTGGACCCAGTCACAAAGCAGTGAGCCTTCAGAAGCTGTCTTCACAGACATCCATTTGTGTATTTGGGTCAATAAAAACTGGTGGTTTCAAGGGTTCTTCCCAACACCTACAGGCACAGGGTGATTAAAAGCTTGCTTTTCTTGGATCGATGGGAGAAACCTGAGCTGTGGTTGTCATTGATCACTAAGGTCTGTGAGATAGTTGCTAACGCTAAACTCATTTCTCTTTCTGTGGTCTCTGTTCCACCCAACATGAATGTCTAGCTCTCTAGCCCTTTCAACTTCATCCTTATCACTGCATCTAAGGACAACATACAGGGCAAATTGCCCCAGAGCTCTCCATTCTGTCACCCAGCCTTTACTCCTTAAGGCCACCTGGGGCCTTGCCTTCCAGTCTCAGTCTTCTGGAGCCCAGTCATCCAAGCAAAGCCAAGAAATCAAGGACGACAGTGGCAGTTATTCCCACATTACAGAGGGCCACAAGCAGACTGACGTCTGGAAAAAGAAATGGTACTACCACAAGTGTCCCCCCTCTGTCCATGCAGAAGTGCCCCTGGAGTGTGACATTTCCACATCGCCATGCTCAGGAATGTTCATGGCTCAATGCCCCCTTGGCAGACTACTAATAGGTCAAGGAAAAAAGATCAGAAGGGGACATGCTCATCCTTACCCTAAATACTCTTGGGGGACTCTCTTGTCATGATGGTCATGGCATCAGGGCCCTTCCCTGGCAACAAGAAGCCTAAAACTTCTCCAGAGTATTAAGGGTGAAAGGAAGGGAAGGGACTCGTAGGAGGAAGTTGTTTATTGAGTGCTCTCACTCAGGAGCCTCTTGGAGACTTCCAGAATGACAAGTGCCACAAGACTACATGAAAGTGACCTAGGTGTCACAAGTCCTGAAGGGTGAGGGCATGGGTCTCTGTGGCAGATCAGAGGAGCCATTAGCACTGGGTGTGCTGGTATTGGCATTTGGCCAGCCTGAAAACCATGAAGGGTACTGAGCCTTAGCTCATGTGCTGGGTGTGGCTGGCTTTCACTGAACATGCCCTGTGGGAGGCAGCTTTTTGACAAATGCTTTGAAAGAACTGCCCAAAATATACCCAGCCAGACCATGGTGGTGCACACCTTTAATCCCAGTGCTTGGGAGGCAGAGGTAGGTGGCTCTCTGTGAGTTCAATGCCAGCCAGCCTGGTCTATGAATCGAGTTCCAGGACAGCCAGAGAAAACAGTCTTGGAAAAACAAACAAACTACACCTGAACTGTGGCCTCTTGCAGGCAAATGATCAATGAGAACAACACCTCCTCAGAGTACTTGAATTGAGATCCTGGCCACAATGTTAATGTCTAACAGCAAAGGGCTGTACTCAGCCCAGTGTCTCTCCCTGTCTTAGAGCTGAGGTCTCACCACAAACTAAAGACTTAACTATAAGCTTCAGAAGTGATAACATGGGAACAGCAGCCCAAGGAACCTTTTAAGTGTAGTCCTAGCTGTCCTGGAACTTGCTCTGGAGACCAGGTTGGCCTTGAACTCATAGAGATCTGCCTGCCTCTGCCTCCTGAGTACTGGGCTACCACCACCCAGCCCGTGGAACCTTCTTACAGCCTCTGACTATTCTAGGCAGTGTTCTTGTTTGGAGCCCAATGTCCTGTTTGCTAAAAACCCAGCCACAAAGGGCAGGATATGTACTTTGTGGGGAACCACCATCTGCATCCAGTAAAGAAGCACTTTAGATGTGGAGATTTCCAGAAAAACAGGATCAAAATAGTTCAAAAATTTTGATGAGCCAGGTCAGTAGAGGGCAGGATGAATAACAGAATTTGAACACATAAATAGCTTTATATGTGACTCCTGGCCATCCAAGGAAGGTAGCATGAGCTGAGAATGGCAGGACAGAACACCTTGGAAATGAAAACAGAGACTTCCATACAAACCCAGGAACAGTAATGGCCCAACAAGCTGGGGAGCAAAGCGTAGCACCAGGCAGGGCAGTGACTGTCACTGGGCTATGTCCAGAGGTGGTAGAGTGAATTTCTTGTCTTAGCTGGGTTTCTATTTCTGTTATAAAACACTATGACCAAAAGCAACTTGGGAAGGAAAGGGTTTATTTCAGTTATACTTCCACACTGTAGTCCATCATTGAAGGAAGTCAGAAGAGAAACTCAAGCTGGACAGGAACCTGGAAGCAAGAACTGATGCAGAGGCTATGGAGGAGTGCTGCTTACTTGCTTGCTCTCCATGGCTTGCTCACCTCCTCCTAGCACCTGGACCACCAGATCAGGAATGGCACCACATAGTGAACTGAGCTCTCCAGCATCACTCATGATTAAGAAACGAACCACAGGCTGGCCCACAGGCCAATCTGGTGGAGGTATTTTCTTGGTTGAGGTTCTCTCTTCCCAAATGGTTCTAGATTGTGGCAAGCTGACACAAAATTAATAAGCACAACTGACTAGCTATCAACTTGACATACAAACACATCACCGTTAAGCCATAACCTTTCCTTTCTTGTTGTCCCCAAAATGTTATTAATATCAGTATCACAATAGAAAATATATTTGAAAGTCCCAGTCTTTAAAAATGCAAACTTTAAAAGTTCAGTCTCCAGCACTCAGGAGGCAGAAGCAGGCAGATCTCTTGTGAGTTCAAGGCCAGCCTGGTTTACAAAGCAAAATTCCAGGACAGTCAGGACTGTTGCATAGAGAAACCCTGTCTTGGGGGAGAAAAAGAAAATTCCAGTCTCTTTAAAATATTCATATTCTCTCTAAAACTTCAAAGTCTAGGCTCACACTTAAGACACTCACAGGAATCAAGGGAAAGTGGAGGTCATCCCCTCTATGCATCACCTCACAGCTCTCTGGCCAGTTTCTACTGGTGGCTGCTTCCTTAAAGCACATCAGCTGCCTGGGCAGCCACAGAAGCCAGAGTCTGGAGAAAGAGGTAGTGGAGTATGAGTACCACTCACAAAATTCTTTAGGAGCCGCCTGTCGGAGATCTCAACTCCATAGCAAGGGCCAAGGCCAAGCCCTATATCCCACATATTTCCAACATGACACACATGGCAGTGCTGCTTAGGGCCCACTATGGGAGCATTCCAGGCTGTAGTCATGCTTGCAAGGGTGTTTGGAAGACTGACAAGAATGAGCCTCCAGCACATGTCCTGGTGTTGGTAATGCAGCTCAGGGCCTCCATCCTGAGAACACCAGGAAACACAAGTCCAAATCCAAGCCAGGCATGGTGGCTCATACCTTTAATTCCAGCACTTGTTAGGCAGAGGTAAGTGGATCTCTGAGGCCAGTCTGGTCTACAAAGTCCAGGATACCCAGGACTGTTACATAGAGAAACCCTGGCTTTGAAAATCAACACCAAAACCAAAACAAACAAAAAATCTGAATAAAGCCTCAGTTCACTCATTAAATCAGTAACATGACTGTTTTTTTCCCCTTCTTTTTTTGAGGCACTCTTTTATTATACAGACTTAGCTGGCCTTTGAATTTTGAATTCACTGAGATCCACCTGTCTCTGCTTCCTGAGCACTGTGATTAAAACCGTGCACCTCCATATCAAGCCCCCAAGAGAACTATCAAGATACTGACTACAGTAAGTGGGGCCAATTGAAGCAGGGCCAGTAGTGTCACCTATGCCAAGAGCACTCAAGATGTAGAAAGAAACCACGTCTGAAACCCAGGAGATTCAAAGAGCAGCCAATCATGATTTAGGGAAGAGCCTGTGCTGTGTTGGTATGTCGGGAAGGTTTTATTTGTCCACATAAGCATTGCTTTCTCAACAATCATTTGTCTCTACCAACCCTTCCTCCCCCACTTCTCAGTGAATCTATGTCTGACCTACTTGTGGCAGCTCTGGCTGGAAATATGTACATTTCTCTCCAAAGGCATAAAAAAGGGATCACCGGTCTTAGCTCTGAACATTGCATGAAAGCCAACTCCCCCACACATACACGCCACCAGTCCACATATGTGAGACAGGTTGCTGATGCCCAAGTTGGCACTGAGTGGGCATAATGTGGAGGCTGAGCCCCAAACTGCAGCAGGAAGAAACCCTGAACCTGAGCTACTGGCCACTGAGCCAGGCAGGGCAACTTTCAAGTCTCTAAGGTGGTTGCCCTGACCTGGCCAGGGTAGATGCCCAAGGACATCTTCCCCAGAGAAGCAAATGGGTAAAGGCTAGGCCAGGCCCAAGTCAAACATGCTTCCAGGAGGCCTAACTCCAGAAATCTATTTTCAAAGAAGTGGGAGACAACCTCCAGAAACAAACTTTTCTCAAGCCGTGTCTCTGGAGGGGAAAGACCTAGTAACAGACTGGACATTAGTCATCTAATCATAACACAGTCCCGTGCTGTTGCTGTCCTCTAGGGCATGACCCTAACACAACCTCATGATTCTGGAAATAGCAAGCAGACAAGGGTCAAAATCACTATGCCTCAGGCAAGGCCCTGAGTTAGAAGATGCAGCAGTAGAGTGTCACGAAGGTCTGGGGTAGCCCCTTGAGTCTTCCTCACCTGCACCTATCCCAATGGAAAGGGAAAGGCACAGCCATTAGAAGAAAATTAGAATCAAGAGTAGAGTTTTGTGAACTAAATCTGGAAGACTATCAACTGAACTCACTAAAAGACAAATGATTTGAATTTTGTGTGTACCAACACACACAATCAACCTAATTACAAACACTAAGATTTTACTCTGAAATTACCCATTTCTAGTGACATATCCATATATAAACCTTTATTTCTACTTTCTAACTTTGCTTTATACATGTTTGTCACATCTTTGATCCAAAAGAGATCTTAGATATCACCAACTGCAATGAGGATACTGAGGCTCAGAGACCTCACACAGATTTGTAGAGGACAGACTCCAGACTCCTGATTCCCAGCCCCTCCCCACACACCCCAGCCTCTCCCTGCAGTGCACTGGAGTTTAGGAAGGCTGAGCCACCCACACTGTGACCCTTAGTGTGGCCTTGACCACCGCCCCCCCCCCCAGCTCTCAGAATCATAATTTGAGTAAAGTGTCCCTGCCACAGATGGCAAATTCTTTACTCCTACTCCTAGTTGGAAACTAGAATTGAGGACACTAGTAAAGCTTTGAGATTTGTGAACTGGACTCCTGAGTCTTCTCATGGAAACAGCATACTTAGAATTAACCTAGGGCAGGTTCCTTGGGCTGAGTTCCATGTAGTGTCCTATTGATTTAGTAGACAGGAGTCTTTCTAGGGAGAGCCTTCCCAACTGCACCAGAGCCCACCACCTGTGTAAATGAAAACTACCATAAACGTCTGCATCCCGACAGAAGGTGTCATCCATCCATCCCCCAGGTTTTCTCAGGTGGTTCCCCCCTAGGTACACTGGACACAGGAAGACCCACCCCCTGCAATCTCCAGTACATACTGCCTCCTTTCTGACAGAGTGTGTATTTAACACACTACTGCCATCATCAGCTAGACAGGAGAAAAGGGAAACAGGAAGTATAAGCACTGAGAAGGATCTGGACTACATAGTCTTCAAGGCCCAAGCCCCAGCCTCTCCATTCTGGCTAATAGGTTGGCAATCCAGGGCATTTTGGCCAGGACAGCCCAACCAGAGGTTCACCTCACCTAGGAAATCCCCTCAGGTTATCTCCACAGCTACTAAAATCCCATCAACTTCAACGTGGCCCCTACCCGCCTCACATGTGGCCGGCCATATGGTAAACAGCATAATACTTCTTTACCTACCCGATAGGCTTCTCTTCTTCTTTCCTTCATTAAAGATTATCCACCACCCAGTGCCATTTATCTTTCCTCATCTGCTTGGAAAACTCTACCTCAGCCCACAGACAGTGAGGAGCTGGCTACCCAGGCCTGATTTGCAAAACTAGAACAAAAAGTGTAGAGCCCAACTGCTAAGGAAGCAAGAACCCACCATAACAAGGGCAGTGGAAATGCTGAGGCACATCCTACCCTAAGATGTTTTGTGGGTTACCTCAAAGCCATCTCCATGGGTACTGGGTGCGGCACCTAAGCTCCATAGCTGTATTTCCTAAGCTTAAAGGCATCAAGCACAAGCACCATATAAGAAAACGCAGTGCCTAACCAGGCAACTCTGCTCCTTCCCACCGCAAGCTAAATTCAAGCTGCCCCTATCAAGGCCTAATGAGAGGCAACCTGCACCTGAACAGACCCTCCCATTGGCTAGTAGCCCAGAGTCTGCAGAGGAGAGAATCACTGAGTAAGCAAAGTGCAGACAGAGCTCTGAAAAGGGACTGCATTGATGCCTGAGAAGCAGTAGATAACACCCACCCCTAAGCCTCTGCTTCTGGGACCAGAAGGCACAAACTCTCCGAGAAGGGCTGGTTAGTAAGTACCTTGGCCTTATTGTTTTCAGAGCCAAAGCACCCATACCCCATCCACAGGGGAATGAACAGCTCCAAGAATATGTGATTTGGGAAAGCTGGCAGGTGGCCAGTTTTCTGACCCCTGTGCAAAACCAAAGCCAGGCACTATCATGCTGGACAAGCACAACTGAACTATACTAGTAGTAGACAGAGGAAGAATGGCTTTATACCTGCCAGCCACCTCCCTGCTGCCTCAGAGAATACCCTGAGATAAGCTCTTCTCGGAAAGATCCAACTCCTCACTTGATGATAAGTCCTCTTGACCTGAATGAAGCACACTGACAGAGGTGACCAAACTTAGTGAGGGCAAGCACCTATTGCAAAGAGGGTGCAACACCAGGATGCACCATCCAGGCCAAAAACACACTAAGAGCCACATCCTTAGCACACTATAGAAGTAAAACACATCCATGCGTTAGATGCCCACTCACAGGCTATGGCCAATGCAACTCTGCCCAGTGCACAGGATGCTGCTGGCTAGTTTCTCTGATTTAGTTTCACTGAACAAAATCTACCATTTATACCCTAAGTAATCCCCATTTCTCTTACCAAGCAACTAATTCAAAGATGGTTCTCCCTCCTACATCCCATCTCTTGGCCATGGCTTAAAATTCTTTTTATATTGTTCCAACCCTAAAACTCATTAACACCAACTGTACCCAAAGCGGATACAGAGAACTATAGATGCCTGGTAAACATTATTTCCAAAGACCCACCTGGTGGTAAACTATACTTACAACCTCAAAGCTGGGACAGTGACCGTTCCAAGGGCAAGAAGTTCATGTGTGAGTAGTTATTTTCTCTAGATCTGGCTCAGTCAGAGACAGAACACTCTAATTCGGGATAGCTTCCAACCAGTACAGTATTTGCCGTTTCCCTTTTCCTCCTGAAGCATCATCACACTAAATCAGGCCAGTTGAGCTACAAACACCAACTATGTTTTCAACATAACATGGGATGCAGAAACATAATCAAAATGCATCAAACATCAAGCCTTTGCAAAGCACTTCCCATGGGCAGCTTACAAATTTCATGCCTGGCCTGCCCCCAAAGACAACACTGGAGAAAAAAATGACACACAACAGCAGATGTTCAAATGCACAGCACAACCATAGTCCCACTGGAGGATGTCCCAAGAGGAAGTGAGAATTCACTCACTCAGACTGTCTAGAAAAAGAACTTTCATGGCAGCAGTGGGCTCAGAGT
This sequence comes from Phodopus roborovskii, assembly GCF_943737965.1. Lineage (NCBI taxonomy): Eukaryota > Metazoa > Chordata > Mammalia > Rodentia > Cricetidae > Phodopus > Phodopus roborovskii. The sequence continues at coordinate 49,669,166 of NW_026126407.1, read as the reverse complement.
TGGCCCCTGAAATAAGAGGTCAAAGGTCTAAGGATATAAGGCTTGGTGGGTAGTTAAGCCCTACCCTGGGTTTTGAGGACAGGTACAGCCCAGAAGACTGAATATGAAGCTGAAAGGACAGTCAAGCAAGCCTTGTGTCTACATTCTCTACTACCGCTAGCAATCTGTCAACGGCTTTGGAAGATACTTACTTCCCTGTAGTTTACTCATAGCCCTGACACCCCAAACAACAGCCTGCCTTTGGTATTTTCCCATAATATGTGAAACCCAGAAGGTTTCTGAAAGGTTTCTTGGGAACTTCTTCCCTTAGATTTCTTCACCTAAGTCCCATCTTGGCATCATATTCTGCAAAGTTAAGCATTCAATATACACCAAATACCAGAAAGGGAATCTTCCAGCAGATCCCTGTTAAAAGTTCAACTCCAGGAGCATTTGCCAGGTATCCTTTCCTTGATCTTAACTATGAGGTCAGAGCTTTGAGATCTTTCCATGTGAATCAACATCCTGTTTATCTTCCATCATGTAATTAATGGCCTCCATCTGTTAACACCCCTTCCCTTCTAACCTCCTCCTTTGGATTTAATTAAGGTGGAACCTCTTGGGATACTCTTTCATCAGAACTTGGTGTGTTGGGGGGGGGCGGGTGGTACAGAGAACAAAGAACATTTATAGATTTTTTTTATTTGAATACTCTAGTAACATGACTAATATGAGTGAGAATTACTCTTTCTAGCAACCTATGACTAAAACCATGTCAACCATGGTACCAATATTGTATCCACTATATTTTTCTGAAGATAGGGTCCTAGTAGCATAGGCTGGCCTCACACTCATTATGTAGCCAAGGATGACCTCAAACTCCTAGTCCTTCTACCTCTACCTCCCAAAATGCTGGGATACAGTTACTTTCTCTCATGCCTGGTAGTTTTATATTATTTTTATGTTCCGAATTGTGGCTTTATAATTTAGAAGTCAAATGTAATTTGAAACTAACTTTATATTTATTTTACATTATGTGTATGAGTATTTTGCATGCACCACACACATGCCTGGTATACAAAGGGGTCAAAAGAGGGTGATGGACTCCCTAGAACTGGAGTTACGGATGGTTATGAGCCACCAAGAGGTGTTCTAGGACCCAATTTGGATCCTCTGTAAGAGCAATGAATGTTCTTAACCACCGGGCCAACTATCTCTGGAATAATAAATTTTAAAAAAATCAACTAAAACATAACCTGGTAAGAGAATCTCCCATTGCAGTAAACACACACACACACACACACACAAACACACACACACACACACACACACACACAGTTACATCTACTTATTTATGTATGTGTGTATGTGTGGGGGCACCCAAGTACCATAATGTACACTTGGAGGTCAGAATACAACCTTAAAAATTTTTAATAACTTTATTTTATGTGCATTGGTGTTTTGCTTGCATATAAGGGTGTCAGATCCCTTAAAACTAGAGTTATAGACAATTGTTGCCATTGGGGTGCTGGGAATTGAACCTGGGTCCTCTGGAAGAGCAGCCCTTGCTTCTAATGACTGAGCCATCTCTTCAGCCTCTTTTCTTTTTGAGGGTTAATTTGAGACAGGGTTTCTCTTGTGTAGCCCTGACTGTCTTGGAACTCACTCTGGAGACCAGGCTGGCCTCAAATTCAGCTCTACTTGCCTCTGCCTCCCCAGTTCTGAGATTAAAGGCATGTGTCACCACCGCCTGGTTCAAAGTACAACTTTCAAGAGTCAGTTTTTTATTTCCACCATGTGGGTCCCAGAGACTTAACTCAAACCGTCAGCCTTGGCAGCAGGTGCCATCTCGACAGCCCAATAAAGGTTAATCTATAAAGTAATCTTAAGAGGCAGTTAAGATGAAGAAATGTATTTGACTTTAACTATGCTAAAGTGAAACAATTCTAAATCCACTGTTCCAGGGCTAAAATTAGGCAGACACTAGAGCCAATGGATAAGGCCAATTTAAAACCTGATGTAACAAACAAGACAGAGATGCTTGAGTAGAAAAACAAGAATGGTTATAAACCCTCATTGTTTGAAAAATCAACAACAAAACATACACCCTTCACTATAAAAAGAAAACCCATCTGACAAAAGCTTATTTCTATCCTGGACAGTTTCTTCATTTTCTGGAAGGTTAGTTCTCTAACAAAAAAAAGAGATTTGGTCAATTCAGAAATGGGGACACTTCAGGAGAAGGGTTGTGAGGGACTAACATACTATTATCTCAAACCCCAATTTCTTGGTTATTTTGCAGTAATTCAAGAATTTTTATTTCCTGTATTAATGCCAGACCACTCTGAGAAGGTGTTCTTTTAGTTCTTTTGAAGTGAAATGGGCTCCCAATCATTCGGGAAAGCCTCCTAAGCAACAACTTTCAGGCTGGCAAGGGACAAAGTCAAGTGCTGTCATGTAGGCTCAACCAGAAAACTCACAAAGTTAGTATAAGGCCTATGGAGAAAAAGAAGAAAACTATTTTTTTTCTAAATTTCAATACTGCAGTTCTGAGATATGAGTTATGCACTATGCTACGCAACTCTTGTAATCGAAATATTTTCTATTATCCCAGGTTTTAACAGTACTACTATTTAATTAAATGTAAGATAAACTACAAACTAACCTGGAAATTCCTACCCTTTTGCAAAGGCGGTGGGGAAACCAAGTTTGCAAAGCTGATCAAAAGGATTCTACATCTGGTGTCTCTTAGACAAGTCTTAAGATTTTTCGACATCTGGCCCCGAACATGAATTCAATACAAATAATTCATATATTAGAAGTAAAACGACACCTTTGTACATTCTTACTCAGGAGGTACCTTGTAATAGCTTCACAGCCTGTTCATATTATGGACAAGAAGGATGGAGCACAAACTCTGCAAGTCACTGGGAAAAAGGCAGCCACTGTGTCAACCCTCATGGCCTACGTTAATTTAAACGTCTGGAATGTGAAAAGACCAGATGAATGCAAAGGGTTCTCAGGTTCCAAAGCTAGCTGGGGCGATGCTGTTCACACACCCTGAGCAAAAGAACCTAGGGAGAAGAAACTAGAGCCACAGTAAAGCCAGGACCTTCTCGACCGAAAAGCATGAAAGGCAAGGCGAGGGAGAGAGGCACTGTTAACCAGAGGGGTTGTTAGGTGGATGGGCAGGAGAGTGCCATCCTCCCTCCGGCCCAGGACGCTGGGCTCAGTGCCCGCTCCGCTGAGCGCCCTCGGTGTGGAGAGGAGTATGCCGCGGGTGGCGACCAGGACGGCCGGCCCCCGCTGACCCACGAGGTCCTCACCTTGTCTGAGTCTAGGTCGGGGTCCGCCTGGCACAAGCGGTACAGGAAAGACTTCGGGTCCCGGCACAGCGTCTGCCGGGTGGTGAGGAAGTAGGTGCCACCGACGTTGAGCCGGACCCACTTGGACACGCCACTGGAGCGGTGTGCCAGGGCGCCGAGCCCAGCGCTACAGCGGCGGCACAGGCCGCCCCCCAGCCCCGCCCCGAGGCCGCTCGGAGCGGGCGACAGCAGCTCGCAGTGATTCTCCGCCATGATCCCAACAAGCCCCGCCACAGTGCCCCTTCGCCGGAAGCGTCCGTTCTTTAATGTAGTTCTACGAGTTGTCCCGCCCATGGGTCCACCCCAGTAAAGTGCCCGCCCAGGCATGATGAGCAAGGCGGAAGTTCCGGCTCGAAAAACAGGCCGGCGACAACCGCTTCCGGCCAGAGCGAGCCTCGGGTTCTCACAGGGATCCTGGTTTCCAGCCCCACCCCAGCCCAGGCCCTGGCCCAAAGAGGAGCCAGGATGACGAAAGCATACACTCTACATGCTTTTATTACAAGACTACCGAGCATACGAGGGAAATCCATCATCTGGTAATTACATCTAAAGCACAGATATTTGAAAAAAAGAGGAAGATTTTTTTCATTAAATTATATGATTAAACCATGACCAAATAGAAAATTTATATAATAAAGCCAGGAGAAAAGTTGTAAAATATAGTTTACAATAATTATTCACATTCAAGGCTGTACATCAATACATACAACAACGTGGCCCCAAACATGAATTCAATCCAAATAATTCATATATTAGAATTTAAATAACAGACTGAACTAGAGGCCGACAATAGTCAGCAAATAACCTTATATAAGAATAAAAATACAAAAGTGTATATCCTAGTATCATTGCATTATCTGTTTTCATAAGTATTTTTAATTTTTGCTTTGCCTGTACATCACAGTTACAGCTACAGACCAGGTAGAGAATATTACACATGTTCTAACTGACTGCCACCAACCTGAATGACAGCAATAGACTATTGATTCATCCTACTGTACGTGGCTAAGGAACAGCCGCAGCAGCTCTAAATACTGTAAAATTTTAATTTGCCAATGTCCAATGAATCGGTGGTCATAATGGAGGCTTTCACCTGCACGATGACTTGTAGCCATTAACCCAGATGATTAAACTAGGGTGGACTACATGAGAAAGGAAAAATCTGCCTTTTGTAAAACCATCTGTACAGTTTGAATTCTTCATATGGAAGTAAAGAATTACAGGGGAGTTTCAGGCATTCACATCGGTTAATTCATTTGCTCATCACTGCAAAGATGCTTTGACATCTTCCTAGGCCACTTTTACACAAGCATTCTATTCTGATTTATAACCCTAGGTATTAGGCCAGAAGCCAGTTATCTCCAGAGGCTCTGAGAGTGGTTCCAACCCTGTCTAATCTGCCAGGGTCCTTTCATGCATTCTATCTAAGAGGTGCTACACCCACTGGAGTCAGCTTATGTTGGGTTTTGCAAAATGGAAAAAGTGAACAGCAGCATCTCTTGGAACACAGTATCCTCACTCAGAGTTGCTACAACCTCCCAAGTCTCAGATATGAGCACCTTGGGTCTATGGAGCAGTAGGGAGAAGCCTTGAGGCATCAGAAAGCAGACAGTTGATTTCTTGAGCCCTAGGCTCTGGTAGAGTTGAATAACACTGAATGTGGTGCCCAGAAATATTCTGCTGTATATTTCCAGATAGAATCAACAGGCCCCACCCAACACAAATAAAGATACAACCCAATTTGGTTAGGTGGGCTGTATTAGAAGACCATAATTACCTGCAGCACACAGGAAGGTTTACATCAACATCAGCTGGGACACCCATCCTCTGTAATGAAAAAGCCTGGCCACTGTGTTGTCCTGAACTGCTAACCTGAGGAAGAATGGAGCAAGGACACAACTAAACTTTTATAAAACCCAATCATCTACATGGTTTCTTTTTCAATCAGAGCTTTGCTACTCATCCCAAAATGGCCCAAATGCATTAAGCATGTGGCATGGTCAGTTTAACACTTTATCTCTGCTGACTGTGCAGAAGCAGATTGAGTACCATTGTAGACACAAAGTACAAGATTCTGAAAACATCACCAAGCACTTGGAAGCCATAGCAGCAAAGATGGAAGAGAAGTAACATGCATGACCAGATTCTTGCAATGAAAATGAACAAACTGGCTTATGGAAAAAAATCTGTCACAAATGGATCTGCAGTAATGAAATTTTAGCATTAAAAAAAAAAGCGGTCATAGTCAAACTTTCTTGGGAATACACAGCTTAGCGGGAACTGATGTGTTCAAAATCTGAAGGACATGAGAAAGGTGTTACTGGAACTCGGAGCATTTAAATATCAGAGCAAGGAGGAGGAACTGCTGTGAAATGAACAAATTTTTTGACCCCAAAAATGCCACTTGCAGGCATGTGAAGGAGAGAAAAAAATCAGAGTAAAAATCAAAAACAGATAATTATATTCACCACAGCATTATTTAAATAGCAAAACAAAAAAAAAAAAACCCAGAAAACCCCAAAACCATCTGAATGTTTTACAACAGGGAAATAGTTAAATAACTTATAAATTTACAACCATTTGAGTCCATAATTATTAAAAAAAAAAAACATACTTCTGAAGAACTGCTCATGGAGAAATGTATAAGGAAAAAATGTCAAGTGAAAAGGCTGGATACAAAATGATGTATGTGTACGCTCCCAGTTTGATTTAATAAGCAAACAAGGGCTAAGGATGTACCTCAGTGGTAGAGCACTTGCTTAGCACTCCTGAGTGCCCTGATTCAATTCCCAGCACTGGGACAACAATGACAGAAGAAAAAAAAAAAAAAAAGGCTGGGGAGGGAAGAGCAGGATCTACATTAAAATGCTCACAGTGGTCTCTGAATGATGGGCCTTGATGGCACTGGGAACCTGTGCCACACTTGAATATATCCAAGGTTACTTCAAGCATAAACACTAGGGTGGCCCAAAGATGGTTGCAGCAAGTGAAGTTTCTACCAGCCTAATACAAGCCATCTTTCTCAAAGTGGTTTTACTGCATCTCTGCATCTACTAGGATAGAGCTTAGAATGATAGCTGAGCTACGGTGCCACTCTCTAGAGAACCTAGACTCAACTACATGGGGATGCCCACTGCCCAACCAGAGTACAGAAAAACAGGTGGAAATGACCCATTCAAGCTCAGCTTCATGTGACGCCAATGGGCTGTAAGGTACAGTCCTAGGTAAGAGAAGCCAGAGGACAGTCTTCAACTTTCTGTTCATATTCATTCTTGTCATTCTTAGGACACACGGCTTCTGTAGCTAATAAAGCTTTCTCTCCTTAGCTAGATCTCCCATTTATTGTCTGTCTCTGCCTCTGCCTCTGCCTCTGCCTCTCTCTCTCCTCTCTCTCTCTCTCTCTCTCTCTCTCTCTCTCTCTCTCTCTCTCTCTCTCTCACACACACACACACACACACACACAGAGTGTTGTACAAATGGACACCTACATCCTGTCCTACAGTGTAAGGCACCTGCACACTGGGTGATGGCTCTAAGGATGACTAGAAAAAAATTAAAATTATCTAAATCAGGATAAGAAAAGAATGTACATGGATCTTTAAGGAGAAGAAAAAAAATCAAGGAAAAGGGGGCAGTAAGGATAAAGGTGAGCTGGGAAGAGCTCAGCTATTGTAGCATAGGGCAGTCATCATGGCCACTCACTACCCACTCAGCTAAACCCTGATTTCGGAGGTTAGGATGGCACTTGGTAAAGCCCAGGAGGTAGTGTTGCTCTCCAGGGGAGTAAACAACAGAGGACTCTCCCATAAGCCAGCCAGGTGTTCTAATTCAAGCCATGCCTCTGCCCCATGTGGTCCCCTGTAGTAAGTGTCCTCAGAGATACCTTCCCTGTGTCAGCATGCATGTGACAGCCAGGAAGCCACTCTTACACATGCAAATGCGTATAGGACATTCTTGAGGGCGAAATAGCCACAAGGCATGAGCAACAACAGGACTCTAAGGAGGAGACAGTCAAGTGTAGCTAACACAGATTCTTCAAAAATCAGGAGAAAGAGTGCCTACTTTCACTCATAGGCTGACAGTGTGCTGGGCTATCTGTTCCCTGGGTGCTGGGGGCAGGTGAGGTCCTGACACCTGCTCCTTGGTCACCTGAAGCTCTTATACAATCTAGCAAAGTCTGAAGAAAACCCCTGCTCCCATCCAGCATCCCTGCCAAAGCATGATGGCAAGCTTTTCATCTACACTCCACTCCAGTTAGAAAGAACCACTCACTTAAATTTGAGAACAGAATATTTCCCCTCTCAGTTTGAGTGGCCTGACCCACAAGTGCTCACTGTGGACAGAACTGGGGTAATTGTTGTGTGGGCATTCTGGAGCTTCTTTGTGAATGTTAAAAAAAAAAAAAAAAAAAAAAAAAAAAAAAGGCAAAATTGTTGCTGCCTTCGGGACATGGGAGGAGGTGTTGCTGTAAGCAGCCTATGAAGGCAACATGCCTACTGGGGACCAAGGGCCACCCTTTAGGGACATCCTAGTCAGAGAGAAAGGTACAACCAAGTCTCTCAGAGCATTCTGCAAGAGTGCCAAAATATCCCAGGCCATCTGCATTACAGAACAAAGCATCAGAGAAATGTCCCAATACTGGCAAAGAATTCCAGCACAGGCAAGCTCAGGTTTAAGTGGGCTGTTCCTATGAGCCAGACAATGGTAACATTCTTTCCAGGCAAGGTCCATGCTTTATGGTACCAGGTGACCAGGCTTTCAACAGATGTAAAAACAAAGCACTAACAGGTACACGTGAAGCTGCGCAGGTACTGGCATACACTCTGGGATTTTCTTGGCCCCTACCTTGTGGACATGTGACCTAAACATTTAAACCTTTGCAGAAACTCCCAGGAAGGCCTGCTATCCCACTCCTCCACACAGAGCTGTGGCCCAGGCTGGATTCTCTGTGGTATCGCCAACCTTGCCCTGGTTCAGGACAGGATTCTGTATTGGATAATGATCTAGTTGGTGTTATCTAGGTGCTGCTATGACAGCACCCCTCCTGGACACATGCTTGGTTTGATGTCTAATTCCCTGGATGAACTTCTAGGAAGTGGAATGATGGAGCAGAGCCCAATAAGGGCAGTCTGTAACAACAACAGCCTGCATACTTCTCACCATGCCTACTGTAAAGCAGGAACCACAGAAGTACTGCTACTGGAAACAACACCTGACCACATCTCTAGGTCCATAAAAGGGACTCAGGAAGGGAGTACACACACAAGGTAAGAGCCCTGTACCCACAGTGAGCTGGTGACTACCCCAGCAGAGGAGTGAAGAGGCTCCCTGGTGAAGGAGAACCAGATACACCCGGTCCCTCAGTCACAGCAGGAGCTGTGTTTATCAGGTGGGGAAAGGTAGAAGCAGGCATGCAGTTCCTCTGGATGCTAGGAGGGGCTGGTGATGCCAAATGTGGCCACTGGCCTGGGCAGAAGCTGGGCTACCATGCAAGGAGCTGGGTCTCCATGGCCACAGCAGTGCATGGAAGCCACCACAAAGCACAGAGAGCAAGCAAAGCGACCCTGAATTCCTGTTTGTTGGTTATTTGTTTTGTTCTTTGTGTGGCTGGGTTCTTTTTTTTCTTTTCTTTTAAATAAAAAAGCTGCAAGGTTTCCACCATCCATGTTCTCCTTGAGATGGCTGGCAGGTTGTCTGGAAGCGTCCTGGGTGGCGGCCGAGCCGCGCTGGGGCAGGTATCCTGGCAGCGATGGGCAGCCCGGCCGCAGGCCACGTCACTGCACAGCAGCATCTGGATGGCTCTGGTACCGCTGCCTCCAAACCTCCTGGATCTTTCTGCACCATTTGTGAGCATTCCCGCTTGGATCCATCAGGTAATACGTCCTGTTAGGCTGCAAAGACAGAGCATCTGATGTCCTCCAGGGAGTCCCGAACCCACCCAGCCTGTCTTGCTGTCAATGCTGCCAGTACCTTTTCAAAGCCTGTGGGCACAGTGGGCTTCTTCAATCTATAAATGTAGAAACTAAGTACATGGGCAGGTGACCTACAGAAGGCAATAATGAAGAAGAGTATTTCCTGGCCCAATTCAGGCCTAAGTTGTTCATACAGGTCTCTGAGACACAGGAAGCTGGCCTGACCCTAGATGCTTCCTTAGCCAAAGCAAGGGACACATCCAACAGAAATGCAGAAGCAAATCAGAGGCCTTATAGGGACAGACTCACCGTGTGGACAAAGAAAGTTTTAAAATTCTTGGCCTCTGGTCGGAGTTCTTGTGACCATGGAATTTCACCTTTCAAGACTTTGTTGACAGGATCAACATAATATAAATGTGGCCCTTCTGTGAGTAATAACTGCCGTCGTCTTGCAAATAAACCCTGGTACAAATAAATAAAAAACAAACTGTTTGATCAAGTAATAGATGGGAATAACTTGTAAGTAGCTCAGGGAATAGTGACTGCCAGCTACCTATCCATTCACCTGAGAAACCTCCTCAACCTAGGGCCACCATCTTACATCAAGAAAGCATAAGCACAGGTCTCTGCTATTTAGCTCACAATATGCCCATCAGTCCCCTGGCCCCTCAGTTTCTCTAAGCTACAGAGTCTATCCTTGGTAGGCCAGGCCTCAGGACACCTCCATGGAGATTCTCTCTTCCAGAGTATACACAGCCAGGAAGGGTGTTAGGAAGCCCTTGTTAGTTGAGTCTAATATATTCTACACTATCTGTTGCCCATAAAATGTAATAAACAGCAGGACAGTGGTGGCCCACACCTTCAATCCCAGCACTCAAGAGGCAGAGGCAGGCAGATCTCTGTGAGTTCAAGGCCAGCCTGGCCTACAGACACAGTTCCAGGAAAGCCAGGGCTACAGAGAAACCCTGTCTCAAAAAACAAACAACAAACATAATGACAACTGTATTTTCAAATTTTCTAATGAAGGACTACTTGCTTAGCTCTCAGAAATGATACATCTTCCTTAATGTGACAGAAACCTTAGCTTAGTGAGATGGGCCTTGTGAAGCCATGAGAAAGCATGCCTTGTGGCCAGAGCATAAAGCTGGTTTTCTACACAACTCCACTGTTCCCTGAGATCCTGAGTGTTCCCAATTATAAAATCTAGATATGATCTCCAAAGATCATGCCAAAATATCATACCAACAAATCATGACAGGACTCCAGGATGAAGAACTGATCTGAGCTAAAAGCAGTAGGAAGTCATAGGATGAATAGGAGCAACAGGGACTTGACTCACCTTTCGCTTATCCACTGGACCCATTTTTAATATTAGGTTATTTTCTACAAACTGGTGCCTAAAAAAGAAAAAAGAATGAGACAGCAATTCTCCAAACTCTGTCCTTTGGACAAACTCCATGAGGCTTCTGTAGACTTTTTTTATCAGTCAAGTCTGGCCCCCCACCCCAAAATTCAGCCTCTCTTTAGGTCCAGGAGATACCCCAGATGCACCTAATGACCAAGTTCAGTCCCTGGGAACAACATGGTAGAAGGAAAAAACTAACTCCCATAAGTTATCCTATTACTTTTACACATATATTATGGCAGGAACACATGAAAGGAGAAAACTAACTCCTCCAAGGTGTCCTTTGACTTCCTTATGCACAAACAATAAATAATGTTAGCATTTTTAAAGAACTTGGTCTGACTTACTACATGAGTGTGTGTGCTTCACCTCTGTCTCCTCACAGTCAAAGATGGCTTAACATCTAAAGGTATTTTATTGGGTTAAAGCTACCTTTTGTTTTTTGTTTAATTTAATTTTATGCACTTCAGTGTTTTTGCCTGCATGTGTGTCTGTGTGAAGGTGTCAGATTACCTGGAACTGGTGTTACAGACAGTTGTGAGCTGCCATGTGGGTGCTGAGAATTGAAGCAGGGTCCTCTGGAGAAACAGTCAGTGTTCTTAACTGCTGAATCATCTCATCTCTCCAGCCTCCATAAAGCTACCTTTAAATATCTATCATGGTACTTTTTTTTTTTTTTTTGAGCTACTATGATAGAACCCATTACTTTGTGTATCCAGAAAAGCACTTCACCTACCTGAGGTTAGCTCTATGTCCTGTCTGATGCCACTTCTACTATTAAAAAGTTACATTTTCTGTCTGAAATTTGTCTAAGTCAAGCATGTAGATACTCTGATACCTCCCTGGGGCACTTATGAGCAGAACCCTCTACCCCCTACTACCTGACTCACACAAAACCAACCAGACTATCTTCCAAAGCACACTGCCTAACCAAAATGGTCTCAAAATGGTACTGTGTAGACTTTGAAAACAACTAAGATTCTGAACAAAGACAGAACAGTGACCCATAAAAAAGAGTGAACTACACATTGTCTGATAGATATTTACTAACCAAACACCCAACTTGAAACACAGGGGGAATAGGCTGGTTCTGAAAAGCACATTAGTGAGGAAGGCCTACTGCCACATAGAAGGTACAAAGCACAAAGATATGCAGGTAACACTGCAGGACCTGCCATAAAGTCCACCTAACAAGCAGACCCTGTAATAGTTTAACATAAGCTCTCGCAAGTAAAGAAAAGGCAGACTAACTAGTTAAATTATTGGAGGGAGAACAAACAACATGAAAGCAAAGGGTCTGAAGCCAAGGAAGCAAACATGCTCCTATAACCATGCATCAGTGTGCCCTTTGCTGACTCTGCACACAGAGAATGCACTCACAGCCCAACATCCTCTAAATCTTCAGGGGAGCATGTGTGCACATGTGTGCTTGTTCAAGAAATGTCACTTGCCTATGTAGTCCAGGATTCAAAGGTACAAGAAACAGGCCAAGAAAGTTCCATTAACAGCAGCAACACCACAATCCACTACTTAATCAGCCACTTGCAACAAACAAGTCAGTGCTTATTTATCTGCCTGCTTCTTTCTTTCTTTTTTTCTTTCTTTCTTCTTTATGATGGTACTGGGGGTTGAATCTAAAGCAAATATTCTATCACAGAGTCATACCCCCAACTCTGCTTATCTACTTTGAAAACATTACTTCAACAACTCATTTGGACTTTTTATAGGCTGGGTGATGGTGGCACACACCTTTAATCACGGCACTCGGGAGGCAGAGGAAGATGGATCTCTATGAGTCTGAGGCCAGCCTGGTCAACAAAGCAAGTTCCAGGACAGCTAGAGCTGTTACAAAGAGAAGCCCTGTCTTGGGGGGGGTGGTAATGAATTTGCTGCCTGAATGTATGTTTGTGCCTGCAGAGGCCCAAAGGGGGTGATGGAACTAGAGTCACAGATAGTTGCTGAGCTGCCATATGGGTGCTGGGAATCAAACCCTGGTCCTCTTAACTGCTGAACCATCTCTCCAGCTCTACTGACTTTTTATGAGGCCCAGGCACACCTTATGCATCTTTCTCCCTGGAAGATTAATAGCTAGAACTACAGCTGAAGTAGAGCCACAGATAATTAACTACTCAGTTCATGGGTAGCTTCCCATTCACACATAGCAATGTGGCTCTCCCAAAACAGGCAAATTCTGTCATTGATGTTAGAGAGGTGAAGACACAGAGACTGGTAGTTCAACTCACAATGGCAGCAATGCAAAACTCCAAAGTCTGGTTCTCTCCTCTACTATCCATATACACCTCAAGACTATCCTCCTGTCTCTGCCTCCCGAGTGCTGGGACTAAAGGTGTGTACTACCACTACTGCCTGGCTCCAGACTTGAAATCTTGAGGAAAGGATAGAGAATCCCAAACCCAAAGAAAGTGGGCAAGATACTGTAATCCTCTTGTTCTGATTAGCACTCACAGCCCTAGGCAGAGAAGAGCTGAAACATGCACACCCTGAAGACAGTGCTTCTAGCCAGGCTCTGAGATGAAGAGCTCCTGCATGAGACTATAGAAAGCAGGACAGCTAGGGACTCAGCATACACACAAAGCTCCTGCTTGGAACTGCAGCTAGGACTGCTCAAATTGTTTTGATCCAAAATCTTCCTTAGATTACAGAATGGGAGAAAATATTTACCAGCCACACTTCAAATAAGAGATTAATAACTAGAAACACTTTAAAAAAAAAAAAAAAAAAAAACTGACCTGGCACTGTGGCACACACCTTTATTCCTAGCACTTGGGAGGCAGAAGTAGGAGGATCTCTGTGAGTCTGAGGCCAGTTAGTCTATAGAGCTAGTTCCAGGACAGACTCCAAAGCAACACAGAGACACCCTGTCCTGCTCCCTCTCTCCTCCCCCACCCCCCAAAAAAGAAAAAGAGATTGAGATCAAAATAAAGCAAAAACAAAAAATTCTTTTCTATCCCTGATAGTAATAATACCTTAGGATTGAGTGAGTTAAGGAACAAATTTAAATTCCCCAGAATTATTATAGGTTAATTTCTAGGAGCAGAATCCATATTTAATTTTTCTAGAGAAAATGAGTTTTGACAGTAAGACATTCTAGTCTTAGTCATCTGCATATCACTAGAAAAGCTACTAAGGTTTCTTCCTCCCTCTCCATAAAGTCTCCTGAGTCTTATTATGCGTTCTCCCTCCTGCCTTATAACAAGTCCTCAATTTTCCTCCTCCCATTGCACTCAAATATACATTCCTGTGAGATCCCTCTGTCATAAAAAATGCCTCAGCATAATGGGAGAAGATATGCTCAAAATATATTATATGTATGTATGTATGTATGTATGTATGTATGTATGTATAAAATTGTAAGAGAATTAAACCTTAAAGTAAAAGCATAAAGCATAAAAATACTAGAAGAAAATAAAGGTAACCAGGCATCAATTGTGACACACACTGTATAAAAATACTGAAGCTAAGTAGACTTGGATGGAAAACAAGATTAGAACAGGAACAGGTTAGATGAACGTTGTAAAAATTTACAACTATAAAACAATATTCTTCAATAAAATGAGAAGTTGAAGAAAATGCAAAATACAGTTTTCACATATGTGAGTCTTAAAATCAATATATAAGATGTAAAAACATAAGAATAGAATGTAATTCAAGTCCCAGCTAAGGTCCCCTAATAACCTCTGGGAACCTGTTCCTCTGAAGAGCACTGCAGAGGTAAGACAAGGACAAGCAACCAGTCCACGTCTGTTCTCTGCTCCCATGCACCCTCTATTTCTAGATGGGGTGCTGATGCCTACAGTTCTTACCAAGGGTTTCCACTGGCTTGCTTTTCCAATAACAATCTTTTCTCATCTTCTGAAAACTGTAAGTCTAGTTCAAATGAGTTAGTGTCCAAATCATGGATGTACTGCTCTATGTTGCTGCCTGACCTCTGAGGCAGGCTGGAATCCACCGCAGACAATGAGTGGGAAGAGGAGGAGGATGACACTTGCATGCAGCCAAACTGACTCAGGAGATTGTCATACTGCAAGGGAAAAGGGAGAGACATACCTTTATTTGTCTGTTAGGTCAAAGATTGCCTCCCACATTGCCTGGCCCCCACAGCCACTCACAACCTGGTAAGCTTACGCATGTACTTCAAAGCCAGATGAATCACTTGTCCTTTTTGTTGTAAATAGACATATTCTCTTCCAATGGCCATTTGGCCACTAAACCAAGGCAAAACTGGACCTTCCTGCCCCTTTTCTGATAGGAGCAGAGGTCAAAGAGGAGCTACACTACATACTTCATCTCCAGGGAGAAAAAACCTGGGATCCTTACCCAGCACAGTACCCCAAGTTAGGAACCTCTAGAACAGCTACCGCCTGGCAAGGAACTCAATGTTTGGGCAAACTTCTCTTTTAGTCCTGGGATCTTAAGTTTCAGAGCTATTGCATAGTCTGATTTAGCTTACATTTGTTTTTTAAAATATTTTTTAATCTCAGAAATGATTCTAGGGGGGAAAAAAAATACAAGCCAGTATTGACACAGAAAGCAGAATGGGCAGCTCACATTCTAGCACACTCCCAGGCAACAACAGGGCCAAAGATCTTTGAGTATGGGTAAAGGTAAATATGGCCACTCTGGGCAGCAGTTATGTTAGATGCAGGCCTCATACTCGTGAGTCCTGCCTTCCATACCCTGAATTTCCAGAAAGAGAGCCCTGTCTACTATATTCCACAGAGGTCAGACCCTACCCTCTGCAGAGTCCACAAGTCCTATGCCCCCCTTCTTGCTGCTGCCCAGTGGCACTCTGCAGAACATACACTTGCATAGCCCCACAGTAGTCACAGCTCCATCTTGCTGACTGCAGATGCATACCCTAGCACTGTCTCCACTTCCCTTCCTAGAGGTTCTAGAGGTGAGAGAAATTGTGTTCCCGCATCAATTTACAGAAATCACTACTATACTTCTACTGGGGTGAGGGGTGTCCCCACAAAACCTTTCAGAGCCAGTAAGGTGGCTTCACAGTCAAATTCCTCTGGTCAACACTGAATTTAAAAGCAGCACAAAGCCACCTCTCCACATCACTGAAATGCTCCATCTATGAAAAAGGAATACCTGCAGAGCAGATTTCCTCTGTCCCAGCATTCCCAAGACCCCATCCATCTAAAGGTGAACTTTGTCTAGATGCTTACAAAGCCCTTAAAACATCCTGGTAGAGCTAAGCAGCCACACAATAAAATCAAGTTGCTGCCACTCAGAGCTAGATTATACAGGCAGAAGTCAAAACTTTCCATTAAAAAAAAAAAAAAAAAAAAAAAAAAAAAAAAAAAGCCTTCCTTCTCCTCAACAGTGCAGAGCAGGCCTTCAGAGATGCATTTAAAATGCACATAAAATATACATGAAGAAATATATGTAGCTCCTGGCTACTAAGATCAACGATAATGGAGTCTATCCTGCCCTTTCAAAGATCAGCTGCCTTTGGGAGTGATAGGAAGGGACAGAGCCCATGGGCTGAAGGACTGCCTGCCAATCCTGGTTAACTTCTGCAAGAATGAGAGTTCTAATAAAGACAACACCAAGGTTTCCACCAGCACCCTATGACATGACCCAAAAGGACAACACTCAAGAGCATTTTGGAAGCAAGAGGGGCAGGGGCAGGAACTCCTGGCTCAAGGCCTTTCTCTGCAGTGGACATATGCAGAACCGGCCACTGTCTGCACAGATGCACTTGAGTTTCATTCCCTATAAGTCTGGGCACAAAGGGCATTTTGGGAGAAAATGGGGATATGCCAAACAGCAAGTAAAAGACAGATAATTCCTTGATCTCTAAGAGGCAAAAATAACAATACTTTTAATTTAGGTTTAGAAGATCCTCTTTTGTTTGGGGTTTTTTGTTTGTATGTATGTCTTATTCTGAGACAGTGCCTAACATATAGTGTGTGTGTGTGTGTGTGTGTGTGTGTGTGTGTGTGTGTGTGTGTGTTTACACTTAATGTTCCCAGATTCCTTGGGCCTGGAATTATAGACAGTTGTGAGCCAATATGTGGGTGCTGAAAATCGAACTCACTATCTATGAAAGGACAGAAAGTCGTCTTAACCAGTGAGCCGTATCTCCAGCCCCAACTTTTAGTCTTCTTGCCTCAGCTTATTGAATGCTGAGATCACCCACACACACCCACATTCACAAAGCTTGGCTGTTTTTGAAGGCTTTCAGGTAAATGTCATAATTGCTCAGTCAGTTGAACAGAAGTTAGAATAAGTCAAGAAAACAGAAATGAGAAAAAAAAATTGACTTGAATCAACGAACTGTTAAAAGAAAAATTAAATATGGTGGTCACAATGGAAGCAGAGTCTGGATAAGACTGTAACCGTGGGGGCTACAGAGATGGCTCAGAGGTTAAGAGCACTGGCTGCTCTTCCAGAGGTCTTGAGTTCAATTCCCAACACCCACATGGTGGATCACAACCG
Source organism: Phodopus roborovskii (assembly GCF_943737965.1). Lineage (NCBI taxonomy): Eukaryota > Metazoa > Chordata > Mammalia > Rodentia > Cricetidae > Phodopus > Phodopus roborovskii. Next base: position 49,652,034 of record NW_026126407.1, on the reverse strand, counting down.
CCTATAGTGGGATCTGATTTCCTTTTTTGGTGTAAGGGTATACATGCAGATGGAGCACTCATATATACATAAAATAAATAAATCTTTTAAAAAACAAGACTGAAATTGTGGAGGGACACTATTACTTATTTCTGTCTCTTTTGCTGGTGTTTCCCACTTTTCAATGTAGAAAGTTTTAAAACCAAAGTTTATTCAAGGTCTTGTGTCTACTGTCAATTCTTCAGAGACAAGCTGCTTTGAAGCCAGTGACAGCAACTGCACACAAACCCCACAGGGCAGCACCACTGAAACACTAGGTACCTACTGCTGAGCATCAAGCTACAGGGACTGGAGTCTACCCTCCCAAACCACATCCCTGGGAATTCAAATCAGTAGCATCCCGGGGTCTCTTGAAAAAATAAGCATTTCAGAACATTAAAAAAACAAAACAAAACAAAACAAAACAAAATCAGAAAGGCTCTGAGCCAAAAGCCGCCAATGATGAGCTTCCAGGGCCGCAGTGTCAAAAGATGAGGGATTAGGGCAGGTCACTGGTCTCTCATCCACAGGTCCAGACCACATCCCTTGCCTCCCTCCCATCCCTATCCCCCAAACAGGTAAATGTTCATCAGCTGAGAAAATAAGAGCAGGAATCAGAAATAAGAACACCTACACAAAATGTGTTATCATTTACTTATCAAAACAAGTATTAACCACCATCAAATCCACCATATTCACTCATACATTTTAACCAGCAATCACATACATTAGAGTTCCAAGGAATCATATTTATACAGCATGGCAAGCAAATTTCTCTTTGCCTGAACTAGTCCCCATGGGTGCCAGCTTACGTTGCCATAGCAGTCTTCATCATCCTCTGACATGGCTGGCAAGTAAGCTGTGAGCTTCGGAGGTGTCTGCTGGTGCAGATTCTCCCATGTGATGGACTCAAAGAATGGATGAGCTTTGAGAGGCTCGTACCCTTCCATCTCTTCACAGCCTAAACGCTTTGTGGCATCTAAAACCTTAAATGATAGCCAAGACATGTCACTGTCAGGGTTGAAATGTAAGTATTTGTTTATTTATTTTGTGCAAGTGTCTCCAAGTCCTGAGACCTTCTGGAAAGAGTACGGACACTGTGGTCCATACCCCTGCCCATGCCAAAGTAGAAAAAGCCAAAATTGACCAAGATTCTTACTCAACCCAAGGCTCTGCCTTTTTCTTTCTACAGGTAAAACAAATCTCAACCTCAAAAGTCAGAGGGTGGCAGCAAGCATCTTTTTAAAGCACACAGCTAAAAATGTTATAAAATGATGTGAGCCCTGGTAGGCTGACCACACAACAGGGCAAGCCCCACTCCCACAACTATCTGGGCAGCACAAACTGGATTTGAAGAAGTAATTCTAAAGCTAGGAAGGGATGGGAAGATGATAATGGAAAAAGTTGGGGAGTATATATGTTGAAAACACAATGTCTGAAATTTTCAAAGAATAAAAATGTTGTTCAAAAAATGGGAGAGAAAAAAAATGCTCACTTATTGAAAACAAAAATGCTGCCAGGTGGATGCCTTTAATCCCAGCACTTGGGAGGCAGAGGCAGACAAATCTCTGTGAATTAAGGTCAGCCTTGTCTACAAAGCAAGTTCTAGGACAGCCAGGGCTATTACACAGAGAAACCCGGTCTGGAAAAAACAAAAAACAACCAAACAAACAAATAAAAAACTTTAAAAAAGAAAAAAGAACAAAAATAAGAAATAATAACTGTGAAAAGTCAAGCAAGGAGTGGTGATATATAACTATAATCCTAGCACTCAAGTTGAGCAGGAAGGCTGTCAAGCATTTTAGGATAACCTGGGCTAAACAGCCAAGACTCTGCCTATAAGAACAAAGTAAATGAACAATGAGGCTCTCACTGGGTGGAATATCATATCTCTTAAAGGCTGTGGCACAGTTACTCCTATGCCTGCAAGGTTGAATCAAGCCCACTCCGTAATGAGGGAAATGAAGGAAACAGCTCAGAAGGATGGTTAGGAAGAGCCAACCCTGAACCTACCCATGAATATAGGACATGGACCTGATTCCCAAAGAAATATGAGGAAAGGAGATCAGGGTACAAAGCAACAAAGCTGAAACCGCCCCCCCCCCAAGGTTTTTTTAACATAAAATGACAGACAGCTCTTTCTTGGGTAAATCTGTTTCTCTCTGCCTTGTTACCTAGGCTGACCTTTACAAGTAGCTTACACTCTAAAAGTGACTTTGGCAGATGTCACTGAACAAGATTTACAGCCATCTGCACTGACTTGGATAAACCCAGTCACTCAATGGCAATCACTTAAAATGTGATGCAATGTTAATGAACACACACAAAATGATACAGTAACTTCCTCTTTAAAGTCAAGAATTAGGTACTGAGATGAGATAAAAAATACTTACCTATCTATAATCACTGTCTACCTTAAGCACATTTTTCAAAAGGATGCCCATGAGTGCAACAGCAGAAGGTAGCTATGATGATTCCTCACCACAGAAAATCCAAAATACTTACCAAGAGTTTTTCCACAAGATCTCTTGCCTTAGGAAAGAATTTCTCTGGGAAATCATATTCTAGCTTAATGATCTTCTGAAATATAAGATATTCATTTCTGTGAATTTAAAAATAAAAAAGTGCTGTTATTTAGGCAAGGGTTTTTCAAATCTCTAATACCAGGTGCACTTTACAGAACAACCCAATGTCACCTTCACCTCCCAGGCCAGCTCTTGTTAAAGTCCCCAGGTACCACATATTCTTAAGTTATGGTAGAAGTTCCTCCCCACTGGACACAACCTTTGTCCAGACCTCCCAGCAGCTGATGGCAGTAGAGTATGCTGTGATAGGATCAGAAGCCTGAGATGTACAGAATCCCTCTTACCCGGCTCTGAACGGTGGGAGTCCTGCCACAAGCTGATAGATTATACATCCAAGAGCCCAAAGGTCTGAACTTTAAGGTAGGGAAAACACAAAGAAAAATGGGATTGGTATAATTTAAATGATAAAAAAAGGTTCATTTTGCACTCTCTGTCTATACCACCCTACCTTCAGCCTCCAATGTATTCCTATCCCTTAAGACAAGGTATGTGGGAAGTTTGAATTTGCTTTTCTGAGCATCTCCCTGTGACCTGAGTCAAATGGAAGAGCTACCAAGTTGTTCAGCTCCCCTGGAGATGTCTATTGAGGGTTAATAACTTCTACATGTCCTTGTCTTGTTCTGAAGAGAACACAGTTCTCCTCAGGTAAGCTGAGAGTTGAAGAATGCTAACTAGTTGCAACTTTAGGAAGTCTGAGGGAGAAGCTCCTAGTGCTAGGGAGCGGGGCTAGAAGAGACAGCTTTGTCACTGTAGGGTGATACTGCTATAACTAATTCAAATGCTCTCTTTGGGCATGACTTGGGCTCACCTCAGAAAAGATTTAAAAACCGGATGAATGTGGGGCTCGAAAGGATGTACACAATACATGATTGGCTTGCTTCTACCTCAACTGCTACAAGTAAGAGACATGTTATCATGATCACCTCACTATTTTTAATATATTTTATTTTATGTGTATGAGTGTTTTGGCTGTATGTGTGTATGTATGTGCACTATGTATATGCAGTGCTCTTCTGAGAGGTCAGAAGAGGGCTTCTTACCCCTTGTGAATGGAGTTATAAATGGTTGTGAGCCATCATGTTGGTGCTAAGAATTGAACATGGGACTTCTGGAAGAACAACCAGTACTCTTAACCACTGAGCCATCTCTCTAACACCTAGCTTATCATTTTATTCACCTGGTTTTCTTTAGTGCTTTGTCTAGGTAAAACAGGGAGTGAAACAAACAAAAATCAAGTAGCAAAGTAGGTACATAGAAGCAAGAGAAGGGCAGGGTAAGGTCAAACCACTCAGACCTCTCAGGGTCCCCTCTAGAATGTGGGAACTCAAGCAGTAAGGGCTTAGGTAGCTTCTCTGTAAACTATCTCAGCATTCTGTCATTTGCATTTTGGCTCTGGAAGCAGTGTATCAAGGCTTTCTAAAGTACCAGATGGGGCAAGTCTTAAACCTTGAAGCATGAACTCCAGAGCCCCAGCTCTGTTTTATCAGAAGAGCGAGAAGGTAACCCTGAAGCCAAGTGTCTGTATCATCTCCAGGGCATACACAAGCAAATCAGCACCACCCATGAACAGGATAGCTCAATAAATTATGATAATCTCATGCAACAACAAAAAAATGCTAGTTGGAAAAGATATATGCAGATACTTTTAATGAATCAGGTTATTAATCAGCATGAAACCAAGAGAACTCATACTGGATATACTGTATGACTGCACACGTGTGAAAACTTCCAACATTCATAAATGCACCAAATGACGAGAAAAACACAAACTATCTGGGAACATACATAGAGATCAATTTTCTATAGTTCACTACAATTTATAGGCATTCCATTTAAAACTCTATTTTAAAAGACCCTCAATATTTTAGTGACTTCACAAAATTTAAAATTCAAAATTAAAAGAGACAAAGTGATGGCTCCCTCAAAACATTGTTCTAATTTCAGACAATTTCCTTCACTCACATTTACACATCCTGGAGAATATGAACTACATAGAGCAAACATGTATGTACCTGACTCCCCAGAGCCTGGAGCTCTTTTCCTATCAGTGCTGGCACTGATATTAGGAAGAGCTGACAGTAAGAAAAGCTGGTTTTTCAGCAACAATATATACTGGAAAACTGAAAAAATAGCACCCATCATTTGGCACTGCTAACACTGGCCAGATCATCTTCTTCACATTACAGGATGCTAAGTGACATCCCTGGCCTTCATTCATTATAGGCCAACACATCCCACCCCAAGCTGAAACAGTAAAAAGCTTCAGGGACTGGATAGATGGCTCAATGGTTAAGAGCACTTGCTATCTTTACAGAGGTTCAGTTCTCAGTACCTACAATGGCAACTCAAAATTGCAATTTCAATTTGAGGGGCTCTAATGCCTTCTCTGGCCTTTTGCAAGGACTGAGCACATAGATGGTAAACATATATACACAGAGGCAAATACTTATATACACTAAAAAGCAAACAAACAAACAACCCAAAAGATCTGACCTAGAACAATGTCTGGCTCAAGGTAAGAACTCAAATTCTGATGACATTGTTTGTCCCCCTGGGTACACCTCTAGGTTTTCCAAAGCTGTCAATCTCAGAGCTACCTAACCAGATTCCCACATTCATTTACACAGGTGACCCCCTTTGCAACCTGCTTAAGCAGGATACCTATGTTCAGAACTCACAAGAGGCCAGACAGCTGGGGTTAAACCAGATACAAAGTAGTTTTTCAAGAAGCACCCAGTTAGTTATAGCTTCAAGAAATAGAGCCTGTCTCCTGAACCTGCTCTTCAAACCTTAAATCCATATCCTAATGTGGCTCTTCAGTCTGTAAAGACAGTGTCTTTGACTGGCATGGCCTCGGGCCATTGTCTCCCTTCAGAATGGCCCTTCTTTACTCTCTAACCTCTGACCTTTGAATAAATAAATAAATAGATAAATAAGTAAATGAATCTGTACTGGAGAGATGGCTCAGTGGTTAAAAGCACTGATTGCTCTTCCAGAGAACCTAGGTTCCATTCCCAGAACCTACATGGTGGTTTACAACAATCCATAACTCCAGTTCCAGGGTATCTAACATCCTCATCTAGTCTCCAAGGATACCACCCATGCACGTGGTACACAGACATACAGGTAGGCAAAATAGCCACATACATTAAAACGAACAAACAAAAATGTTCCAATGCCAGTCTCTACATCACTCTACACACTCTATGCTTCTGATATTCATTACTGAGGCCACCACTAAGATCCAGCTGCATCTCTCAAACAACCTCAATGCCATGATCACTGCCAAGCCTACCCCAGAACTATATGCCCTGGGCTAGAAATTTCTTCCCTCTGTCTCTCTAGGGCTTTTATCTACCTCCAAAGACCCCATGACACTACAACAGGCACAAGCCTGCTATAATCCTGTGGCATAACAGTCACACTTGTCCATTGAACAGCTTTCCTAAATGAAGATGATCAGCTTCTACCCAAAAAGCAATAACCAGCAAGGAATTATAAATTATAAAAGTAGAATGCACACATATCAAAGGGAAAGTACATGTATTAAAAAATAAACAGAAGACTAACTTCTTTGGCTCTCACTATGAAACCCCCAGCTGGTCTGGGAACTTGCTATACAGACTAAGATGGCTTTGAATTCAGAAATCTACCTGCCTCTGACTCTTGAGTATTAGGATTAAAGGTGTGCAACAACATGCCTAACCATTTTTGTTTGTTTTCATGCAAGGTTTCACCATGTATCCCTGACTGTATTTGTACTCATGATTCTCCCTAATTCATACTTTGGGATTATAAGGGATGTATCATTGTACCAAGCTTCTATGTAGCTATTTAAGACCTAAATAAAATTTCTCTTTCAAATAGTAATTCCTCATGACTAAACCTAGTAGATATCACAGAGAGAAGAGAAGAGCAGTTGTATCAAAAACAGGTTACCTCTTACACGCCGACTTCTCCGTGAGCAGCTCTGGAGAAACATACTGTGCTGTTCCTACAAATGAGTTGGCCCTAGCTAAGAAGTGAAGAGGGGGGAAAAAAAGAAAAGGTCACACTTAAAAATGTAATCCTTAGCCCCCAACCACATTGGTCCTCCTGTGTATTCCTCAGAGTGTCAACATCTAACTAACTATAGCAGATGGGAGCTGACTGTCAACTGAACTGGTCACCTGAACTAGATTGAGCAATTAAAGGACCCTACTAAGGATACCTGCTAGAACCTATCTACCTAGCACCTCCAACCTAACACCCAACTGTAGGTACTCACCACATTCATCCATCATCTTGCCACTAGAGAAAAGCAATGTAAGGACAGAGGTCCTTGTCTGTGGTGCTTATTACTAGACCTGTGGCACCTAAATACAAACTGAACACCCAGCAGGCACATATAAACAGCTGCAGATCAGGGACCATCCTCTTTTAGTCACTACTAGCTTGGGTATTCAAGATACCAGGGCAAAAAGACTTAGGCTTCCAGCCCAGAGAGTGTCTACATTCTACTGCCTATAGTTCTGACCCATGAGACACTCATCTGCAAACTACAGTGCAGACACCAGATGTTCTGAACCCATATAAGGGGTCCACCTCCCATTCACTCCAGGTCCCTGAGGAACATGAGAACTCAGCTTCCATATGGAAGACAGTGCTGGGCTACATTTCTATGCTTTTTAAAAGTGGCTACAGAGCAGTAAGGTTAGTCCTGTGCTGAATTATCAGATTCTGAAGAAAATGTACACCAAAAAATGTCCAAAGCACAGCTCTTAAACTTGATTCAGGATCAAAGCGACATCCTAGCTCCAGGTTTTGGACAGGAAAAATCAGCACAGGCATGATGGGAAAACAGAGAGATTCTCCCCACAAGAAAGAGTTAAGAGATGGGGTGACCATTTGATTCAACTTTAAAATAGACAATGGACATGAGTCTTTAAAGATGCAAGAATCAGGGCATTTCAGCAGTGACAGAAGGGGCAGCAAGGGCACTACTACACCACCTGAGGAAGCATCTTTCCTCAAAGGTGTAAGGTTTGCTGTTTGCAAAGGATGCTGTAGATACGTTACCAGTCAGTACAGGAGGACTGTACAAAGGCAAAGAACAGATAAAATCTGACAAAGAACATGTATGGGAACAGCCTATAGAAGGAAATGCAAGATTCCATGAAAGGAAACCAGCAGGCCATCTCCTACAGCACCATGTGAACAGAACTTGTTTCATTATCTAAACTCTATTTCATCCCCAGCTGTAATCCTCTCTGGTTTGCTGTTTGTGGAAACAGGTCAGAAGCCTACTGCACTGCTCTTTTCCAAAAAGTAGCCACAGCCATAAAATCACACACTGTAAAGTGCTTATCAGACTCTTCCTTCCACTAACACAACTGTGCTCCAAGCCAGTGGCCAACCACATCTAATAGTCTTAATGAAGGTCTTTCTCTCTCTTGCTGAGACCCTAAGTATTGGCAAAAGGGCCAGGTAGCTCAGAAGAATCCCATGCACTTCAGAATCAAGGGCATTTACTAATCTACCAGGCAGCTTTCCCTCCCCTAGACAGCATCATCAGTAGGTTATTGTCTCTCTACTCAATGCTGTGGCAGAGTTCTCAGAAATCCAATTGTTCTTTTTTTATACCCTGAGTGGGCAGTTTCTATCCACTGAGGATGTCAGTGACAGAAGGGCAACAAGCCATCCCACGGACCCTGACAATACAGGTGTCACAATGTGATCCAAGGCTATGTACTAACTCTGAATATAACTTGTAATAATAGGCAAAATTAGCCCTTACTCATATAATTTTCCTAGAATCTCCCTGAGGATGCACGGGCCATCACAGGCAGCTATATACATCAGATGGGAAGACAGAAGGATGGGTGAGAGAAAGGCAATGGAGTGTTCTGAAGACACCACCTACAGTATATACAGACGCCACCAACTCTACCCCTAGCTCGCAAGTGACCTATGTTTTATGGAGCAAGAACTAGCAGAGCTATCTTTGGTCCTTTCCTTGCTACTAGACTTCACACACTATGACACTTTGAGGAGCCAAAAGGAATCTCTGTAATTAGTGATAATAACCATACAATGTAACATGTTGCTCAAAGTAGCTCTCAGCCTTAAGCCCAGAAAAGGGCTCTACTGAAAAGTCAAGCAAACATACCTTGCTTGCTCTCTGGGGATAGCACTTTTGCTGTTCCAAAATCTGTGATCTGGATGTGCATGTCTTCATTTAACAAAATGTTTTCTGGTTTAAGGTCTCTGTAAAAGCAGAATTTTACCTTTGAAATGAAATGCTTACAAAGTAGGAGCATTATCACATACTGTACATTTGGATGGAAACACAATAAAGTGATGAACCTTCTTTACAGACTAAGAACCTAGAATACAAGCCCAAAGTTCACATCAAACAGTGGCAACAGCATAGGATATAGACATCCCAAAATTATTTTATAGCTATAACAATTTTATCTTTAAACAGTTGTTACAAACATCTTAACACCTCTGGCTTCCATGAGATCCTATCTGCTTCATCTACCACTTTTAGTAACATTTTATTGAACTTATAAAGCACGGGACCAGAATTAAATAGATACAAGTTACAACTGACAAAATCAAAAGCACCAGATATCTGATCTGCTTAGTGTCACAGGAAGACAATTCATCCAAGTTGAACTGACAACCTAGACATGAGCTTTCAAAGTGCAGGATCCTTTCATTTCCAGCCTGTTTTCAGGTTTCTCAGTGAGCCATCACCTGGAAATACCTACACTGTAACTTGTATAAAGCTAGCCAATGCTGACCTCAGAGGGCTGGTATGGCCTCAGAGTCCCCACCCCTAATCATTACAGGGGCTATGATGTACACACCATCTGGAGCAGTGTCCATTACCTGTGAATGATGCCCTTGCCGTGCAAATACTCTAAAGCAGACACGATCTCAGCTGTGTAAAACCGGGTACAGGTCTCATCAAATGAACCGATTTTGCGGATGTATTTGAGTAACTCTCCATTTTTGGCATAACTAAGCCCAAAATCTGAACATTTGTGGTTAAGGAAGAACAGAAAAATTAACCTTAAAAGCCCCACAAGAACTTTTTACTTTCATTAAATGCATATTAAAGGTACCTATGCTCCAAGATAGTTCCCCTTTTTCGGGTCAGATCCAGGCCCCAGCTCCAAGACCAGATGCCAGCACAGAATTTCTAAGAAAATGACATAGTCCCTTTCAGCCCTGGTGCTCTTCTAGACACACAGTCCTTAGAGGCCTCTGAAAGGAAGCCTCTAGGTGGCTGTTGGACCAACAGACCATGGCCAAGGCACTAACAACATAGTTCTGAAGACTGAGTACTAACAGAACCCCAAGAGACTGCCACTATGACCCTTGTCTGAACTTGCTGCATTCCATGGGCTATGCTAACAGTCCTGTGCATTAAAGCAACATGTTTTATAACAGTTTTAATTTTCTGATTCATTTGATCCAATTGAGAAATACCTGCTGGGGAGATGAGAAATACCCTCCCCTTGGCCCCCGCCCCACATACACACCTATGCTGCAATATGTTCTGCTTATGCTTTTTTCTTCAAAGGGGACCAAAAAAAAAAAAAAAAACCCAGCTACAAATGACTGTTTTCCCCTGAAACTCTAAATATTTGTGCTTCTTACTGGAAATCTCCAGGTACCACACCTCCCTAGAAGCCTGGAACACAAGGGTCCAAATGCTCCATTCTGGCTTTTGTCTGCCAAGGCACTCCTGCCAACCACCAAGGAAGGAGCCTGAGGCTCTGGGGAAAGAAACAAACCCAAAAGAGAATGGACTACAACTAAAGCTGGTAAAGAGGCTCCTGGCCAGGCCCATCTCTGACCATCTATGTCTCTCAACTCAAAGCTTGACAGAGACCTTCAGGCCAAGCTGTATCCTGTCCGCTCCCTCAAACAAGAGGCTGATGCCATGTCTTGGCTAGTTTCATGTCAAGTGACACAAGTCAGTCATCTGAGAAGAGAGAATCTCAATTAAGAAACTGCCTTCTTAAGATTTGCCTGTAAGACTGTAGTGCATTTTCTTAATAGTGATTGGTGTTAGATGGTACCATCCCTGGGAAGGTGATCCTGGGATGTACAATAAAGCAGGCTGAAAAAGTCATAGGAAGCAAACCAGTCAGCAGCAATCCTCCATGGCTTCTGCAACAGCTCCTGTCTGGAGATTCCTGCCCTGATTTGTTGATCTGACTTCCCTCAGTGACAGACTATGATATGGACTCTAAGCTGAAATAAATCCTTTGTAGTCAATGGGGATTTATTACATCAGCAGACCATGGAGCCAATTCTAGCCTGACATAGGCTGGCAGCAGGGCCTCACCAGTTAGGAGCTCAGGTATAAGACCACAGCCATGGGATAAAGGGAATAGGGAGTAACTTCTCTTTCTGGCTTTAGCCTTTATCTGACCCTTCACTGGTTCCTGTAAGAGAGACACCTGTGGGTCTCTGCTCAGGGGGGAAGCAAAAGCAAGCTATCTTAAACATAGCATGGAATTACTTCTCAGGCTGTTGGTTCTCTGCAATTTATCTTTCCCCATTCCAGAATGTTCTTTTAGAGTTCATCAATCTAGTGTGCGTCCTAAGACCATCCTCTACCCACTTGGCCATAGTCAGTGCTCCAGGGCAGCAAAAGTTGTCACAGACTGAGTAAGCCCCTGGGACAGCAGGCACAAACCAACTGCCTTAACAGAGCTGGGAACCTAAGAACCCAATGTGTGCAATTTGCAGAAGAGGAATCTGGGAGAGATTAAGCAATTCACTCAGGACTAGAACCCAGTCCTGTAGTCCTGACTCCATGCTGCAAATGAGGCATCACGAGGACAAACAAGTGCAGATTGGTCTGGTAGGAGTTTAAAGATGATGGGGTAGAAAGCACCTACGTCTGAGAACTCTTTAGTCTTCATCTGTGTGTGAAGAGGAAGGTTCCCTCACTGGCTCCTATCTAGACAGGACTACAACACCTCAGGGAAAACTTAGGCTTGACCAAGCCTCTGGACTTACTTTCCCAGGTCCCTACATTAAATCTGATGGAGAGCCAGCCCTCAACAGTTCTTGTGTAATTTATCTGTCTGTTTTCAGTCTATGGCAGAGGTGCCTCCAGCCTCTGCCTCATCTTACATGTCCTGAATGGGTATGGGTTCATCCAGATGCTCTTGAAGGTAATAAAAAGAAAATACACAAGGACTAGTCCCTCTCCTTCACTTGAAATTGTGACTAAATGAAGGACAGTGTCATATCTGGGCATTTCTTCATGCAAAAAGTTTCATTTTTCTTCAACACAAATTATAGTGAGGACTGATTACCAGTGAGGCAGAAGCTACTGGATCTCATTCCCATGGGAGGTAGCAAGCCGTTGTGACCTTCTGGGTCTTAGACCAAGAACAGTATGTGCCATTAGACAAAGACCTAGAGTTCTTTCCACTTGAACCAACATGGCCAGTCTCATTTAGAAATCACATAGCAAGGACACTCTGGTCTGGCTTCCGAGCTATGATTCTACCACTGTAACCCTGACAGAAGATGAAGTCAAGCATGTGTAATTCTGTCTTGGCTATTCACTGTCTTGATATGATTTGGTGTCTCCTCAAGGGTGCATGCGACTAGAGGCTTGGTCTCCCAAGTGGTAGGACTGGAGGGGGGGGGAATCTTTAAGCAGCAACATTCTTTGGCTTACTGGGCTCCTGAGACTCAGTGATAATTGGAAATTGTTCAAAAGTGTGACACGGCCTGGTGGTGGTGGTATACACCTTTAATCCCAGTTCCACAAAGAAACCGTCTCCAAAAAAAAAAAAAAAAAAAAGATTTGCATAAAAGAAGCAAGTCCAGCAAGTCCAACCACACCTACTTACTTACTCTGCCTCCTGACTTAAAATGTGATCCTTCCTTCACACATCCACTATATACCATAAGGCACCATGCATGCCATCTGGACACTCAGCCTCCTGTGAACTATGAACTAAACAAATCTCTTCCCTTCAAAGAACTACCTGCCCCAGGCATTTTGTAGCAGTGACACACAGCTGACTAGTAACACAGCTTCAAGACAAAAGAAAACAAAAAAAAGCATTGTTGTGAGGACCGGCAGAAAAGCTCAGACCTGAACTTGGACTTCTATGGACTTTCATGCACAGGGAACATAAAAGAGGAATTAAGGTAGGTTCAGAGAGCTATGTAATTAATGAATATAAAGAAGCCACTGATGACTGCTGTGTAAACAATGCCAGCAGAGGTGGGGGATCAGGGATGATAGTGGGAAACAGTAAGCTCTACTTACTCTAAAGACCATCATCATCAACATATCTGTTCTCCTGGAACCTACTGGACCTTCCTCTTTAAACATGTCCTCCACAAAGAGACTATTTGGTCTATCTCTACTGACTGCTTCACCTCTGTCATAAACTTTGCCCCCAAGAAACTGCCTGTCCAACTCTCAACAACTTGTTCACTGACTAAACCTCTGGCCAGGGACAGGCCACTTACTAGATTGCCAGGCTGTGCAACTAGGCAGCCCCTCATCAGAACCTATGTGATCTGTGGCCTCTGGATCTCCAGGCTCCCAGAGTCTTCTGAGTAGCTGGCCAACCAGCTGACAACTCACCTCCTTGGAGGCTTTCCTAGCAGCCACCCACTGGCCCACTGAGACCTCAAACAAGCACCAGTACATACATCAAATGACAACCTATTCCCATCTAGCCACTGCCAAGCCTCTCTAGGCTCAGTAACAGATGACAGTGTAGATCAGGCTCTGAAGGCAAACACCAGAAGACATCTAATTTTGCTTTCCCGGAGTCTGAACCACAGACACCAGAATCAGAGCCAACCCCTCCACACAGAAAATTCAGAATTGGTACCACAACTTCACAGCTCAGAAACCTGGCCCACTGAGAGCCCCACATGCTTCTGCCCTCATACATCTACAAGGAAGGATCAAAGACCCACACACTCCAGACACCAATGCTTGTCCTTCCAACTTATCCTACTATCTTAACATCTGTGGCATAGCTTTTAATAGTCTATGTACAAGCTCTTTCAAAGCATAGTCAATCCCATGAAGAAGATATCAGCATTTTGCCCCTCTCCCCGTAAATAAGCACTTCTAAATGGAAAGCAGGAGGGGGGAGGAGCACAAGTAGATGCATCTAGCAGAAGAAGCCAGGGATGTCATTAAAAGTGGAAGCAAATGGAGAGTGTGATGGTGCATTCCTTTACTCCCCGCACTAGGGAGGCAGAGGTAGAGGCAGAGGGATCTTGGTGAGCTTGAGGGCAATCTTGTCTACATAGTGAGTCCTAAGTCAGCCAGTGAGTGATATGTAGAGAAACCTTGTCTCAAAAAAGCAATAAATAAGTAAATAAAACATAGGAAAAAGAGGAATGTAGACAACAATGTTAAACATACATACAGGTGAATCTGCTGGAAAGGCAATTTAAACAGCTCTAAGGAATTGGAAAGGCTGAGCAAGCCCAGCAGTAGACAGAGCTACAGAAGGATGGCACTCTGGGTTCCTGACTTCTCAAATGCCCAGTCAAGTTGTTCTTCTGACCAAACTCAGTACCTCAGGTCGGAAGAAGGTATGGAGAAGTTGATGCCAACTGTAGGAACTTGAGGAAACCCAAAATCATTTTTTTATCTTAAGCCCTCACTTTTCAAAAACAGGAGTCAATAATACCTAACAGACATTCCAAAACATTTGCTAGAGGAAAGAGGGGACATTTCTGCATCAATGTCCAGCAACCATGGCTAAAATAACAATCCATTAGGTACATTATTTATCGATAAACATCAATACTGTGGGACAGCTTCCCCTTCAAAGTGCTACTGTCTGTTGCCTCCAAGGATATCAGTCCCCACAGGGAATCCATGCTGTGTCCTTTCCTTTCAAGGAACAAACAATGTAGTCACTATTCTAAAACACAAGGTAGTTTTCAGGCAGCACTGACCATGCAAAGGATACACAACTTTTCGTCGTCTTGAAATGTAAAGTAAAGTTTCACAAAGAATGGGTGATCCAGGCGTGACATCACATCTCTCTCTCTAGTTACGTATGGGACTTTGTTCTCTTTTATAATATGACGTTTCTCCAGAATTTTAACTTAGAAAATGCAAAAAATAGTAAATTTATAAAGGTAACTGACATAAACTGCAGCTTTCCCCAAACCACCCACTTAAGTTTTCATGGTCTAGAAAACTAACTAACATTTGTCATAGACCGAAATCAGCATAGGCCCTACCACTACCCAGGCTGCCTGCCATATGTACAAAAGTAGCACTGCCCCTGAATCCCAATACACAGATCACTGGAGTTAGTACTTACTAGCATATTCTCTGGAAGTAGCCAGTTCTCGGGCCAGAACAACCTGGTTGGGGGGGGGGGGGAACACAGTGTAATAATGAGATAAATCTAGTAAGTCACTGTCATCCTGCACAGGCTGCCCAGACCATACACACAACTTGAAGTTACATTTAAAGTTACATTGGATCCTATACTAACAAACATATCAGAAAGCCACTGCTTATGCTATGATAACAAACATTAAATGATAAACAGTAATTGTGCCATCATTTTCAAAAGTTCATAATCAGTTAGCTACCCGGAGTTTTTAATGTACACACCTATAATCTTAATACTTGGAAGCCAGAGGCAGGAGGATTCCAAACTCCAGGCAACTGTTACACAATAAGAGCCTGTCTCAACACACCCTATCACAAACAAAAAAGAATTTTATTGACTGACAAGTCCAAATATCACCACAGTGGGTACTGGAAATTTCTTCAGAAAAAAATAACTTCAAGAATATGTCTTACCAGGTGGTGGCGCACACCTTTAATTCCAGCATTTAGGAGGCAGTGGAAGGTGGAGCTCTTGAGTTTGAGGCCAGCCTGGTCTACAGGGAGAGTTCCAAGACAGCCAGGGCTACACAGAGAAACCCTGTCTTAAAAAACAAAACAACAAAAGATGGGCGGGCAGGCAGGCAGGCAGGAGAGAGAGAGAGAGAGAGAGAGAGAGAGAGAGATCTTCCAATATAGACCTAAGAAAAAAGCTGCCCTTGATTTAGGTTGCTCCAAATAATTGCTGTCATATAGTTCATTTAATAGCATGAACATAGTTATGGCTGTATTGTGTACCAAAAACTAAAACAGCACAGAAGAAACCATCTTTACAGAACGTTCTCTATATAGAGCACATCTCTGCCTGTGAGACTTTGCTTCAGTGGCAGACTACAGTAAACCCTGGGCACACCTGAGGCAGACTGAAAGGAGCTGACAGGCCCAACGTTTAGCTAGAGTCTGAAGGGGCAGCTTTGCCAAAGACACTTAGCCCCAAAATAGCTGATAAATGCAAATTAGTGCTTTTTTAGATACCTGAAATGATAGACAGAGAATCAAAGAGCAAATAAAACATGCCCCAAGAATTCACTGGGCCTGCTGGAAAAACCTTTAGAAGGTCACAGGGCAGGGTCACCTGGCTCCTGGTTGTTAATCATATTCTGTGACAGAACTCCCTAGACACTGGCCTGGAAAAGCACAACGAGATGCCCATGGCCACCAGGAGGAACAAGGTAGAACTGAATGTATTTAAAGCAGAAAGGTCTCAAAGAAGCTTTTAAGGGAACATGATATCTCACAGCCACTAGGGTGAGAGGAGCAGGCTGGAGCAGTGTGTATTCCCCCTTGGGAATGGAGACTATATATATATATATATATATATATATATATATATTCACATTCATTTATGAGCATGCATGCTTAGCTTCCTATGTATGAAAAGGGAAAGAGGAGCTGCTGGAAGAGTACTGTGGTTGATTGGAATCCTTTCTGAGGAGGGTATTTTTTTGTTGGGGGCAGGGTTTCATTGAGTATCCTTGGCTGGCCTGAAGCTCACTATGTAGACCAGACTGGCCTTGAACTCATAGAGATCCACCTGTCTTAGCCTGCTTGGTGCTAGGATCAAAGGCATGTGCCATCATGCCCAGCTTGTGAGCTGATTTCTAAACCTGGAATTTCATAAGCAGGTTTCCCACAAACAGAGAGAGCCTTCTAGAGAACTGCATGGGACATGTTGCTCTATGTCACCAGGGGTGATGTCATTACTATCTTGGATATGACATGTACTTTGGGGCCTTTCTGCTCTCTCGCACTAGTTTCAGGTTCTGCCAAGTGAATATCCTACTCAATCTGGTTAAAATACTGGAAATCTAATTTAAGTGCTATTTCAAGAATAGAGCTGAATCAGTGTGACACCTCATTTGAGATCCAGGACTACAGGTTTCAAAGAGCCAGGAAACAGCCTCCTGCTTGCAGTGCTTTCCCAGCTACCTCATGGCATGAGTTCAAAATGGCACTGAATGAGAAGGATGACTGCCACTCTGGAAAGATGGTACCTAACTAATTTCCATCCCTGTGAAGAAGAGTATAAAGGAGTAAACTGAAAAAATTAATAACTTCACTAGAATATCATCTGTAGTCGAGTGTAGAACCCAGGGATCTCAAAGCAATTTCCTCTTCCTACAAGGCGTGGTGAGTTCCAGAGGCACAGGAACAATCTTCATGGTTGAAGGCTTTTTTCATAAGGCCACAATCCTTCTATAAACAAAATTACTTCAGAATTGCTACATAAGATTTAAACCTTAAACTTTAAGTGTCAACGTTAGTTCAAAATGAAATGTTTAGAATATAAGTGTTCTTTGTATTTTAGAATCTTTCATAAATATAAAGAGAGAGTAAGAGAAGAATCCACCCAGTCATCATGGCACTCACCTTTAATGCATGCACGCAGGAAGCAGAGGCAGGCAAATCTCTGAATTCAAGGCCAGCATTATCTACACAGGAAGTTCTGGGCTAGTTAGGGCTCGGTAGTGAGACTTTGTCTCAAAAAATAAAGACAAGAAGAAAACAAATTGCACATATGCATTCTTCACAAAGTCAGGTACAAGAAGACTGGCTGTTTAGGAATTCTCTAAAAGTTAGGCCCCTCTGCAACTACCCTGGAGTGTCTATTTCAGATTGGAGATGGAACACAGAAATCTGTTTTACTGGAGGCTATTTGGAATTGAGAGTGAACACTCTTGCAGAATTAACCACTTGGCCTAGAAGTTACAAAATAAATAAATAAATCTGGACTCTCCAGCAAATACTTAGTGTCATAGTTTAGGTCCTAAAACAAACAAACCAAAAGTTTCCAAAAAAAGATACTAAGGCTTGCCTGGTGATGGTGGCACAAGCCTTTAATCCCAGCACTCAGGAGGCAGAGACAAGCAGATCTTTGTGAGTTTAAGGCTAGCCTGAGTTCCAGGACAACCAGGGTTGTTACACACAGAGAAACCCGATCTCCATAAACAAACAAATGATACTAACTTTCAATCTAACTAAAAGCTTCTGGTGGCCTGTCCAGTAAGACAAGACAATACAGAACAGACATGCCTTAATTGTAATTTTAAAGCTGCTTTTGTTTGTTTTTAAGATAGGCATTCAATATGTTATTTCCTGGTTCAAACTCCTCAGCCTCGGCCTCCTGAATATATGGAATAAAAGTATAAGCCAAAACAGAAAAAACTCCAGTTTAACCATGCTTTCTTCGGGTGGTTTTCTGGAAGAGTCCATTCCCTCCAAAATTCTAGTGGCACTCATAGCAGAAAACAACTATAAGGGCATGAAACCACCTACCAGGAGAACAATGCCTGGTCAGGTGTTCTCAATAGTCAGTGATCCCAAGAGAAGAGAACCCTGCGCTCAAAAAGCAAGAGCAGTAGAGGCACATACTCACTGTCGAAAAAGAGCCCTCTCCAAGAATTTTCCCAAACTTGAAGTCTTCAGGTCGTTTCTTTCGAGGTTGTGGTGGCAGCTGGGCAGGGTGCTGCTGCAAGGGCTTGGTACTTGGTCGGGCTTCAGCTGTGGTGCCATCCATGGTGGGTCCCTGTCTGTTAACACCACTAGGAATGCCAGGGGCCGAGCTGGACTCGGTCTGGGACCTCACCATTGATGAGGATGGGCAGGAACATAGCACCACACTGGACTGAATGGGAACAGCATCATACTGCAAACACAGAGGAAAATGGTAAGAGTCAAGCAGCTCTCTTGTCCTGAGCACATGAGTCCAAGTACAAGCACTTTATTATGGTACTGGGGAAGGCAGGACAGCACATCTATCTGACTCTGGGTGTCCACTGGAGCCAAAGTCCTTCCCTTCCTCTCCCTTGCTCACATCCAGGCATGTCCTCACATCTCCCTCAGTACTACTCCAACTACCTCTAAGGCCAGGCTAAGGTAAGCAGACATAGTATTGTGCATATGCAATTCTGGAGTGTGTTTACTTTATACAGATACCCAATACTGGCAGGACTTATAATGAAGCAAGAATACTCATACAATTATGGTTAGTGCCCAAAACTAATGTTACTGTTAAAATGCTTTTGGAAAGCATTTTGGCAATCATTAACAAAATTATGCTAGAACAGTCAATGAGAGAGAAATATGAAAGATGAGAGGAAATACACAGTTAAAAATGGAAACATAAGCAAGGTGTGGTGGTGAACACCTGTAACCCTAGTATGCAGAAAAACCATGGCTTGCCTCTGGGCCAGCCTTGGCTACATAGCAAGATCATGAACCCAAAAAAGGATGTGTGGGCTGGGTGGTGGCGGTGCATGCCTTTGTTCCCAGAACTAGAGAGGCAGAGGCAGGTGAGTCCTTGTGAGTTTGAGACCAGCCTGGTCTACAGAGCAAGTTCCAGGACAGGCTTCAAAGCTACAGAGTGAAACCCTGTCAAGAAAGAAAGAAAGAGAGAAAGAGAGAGAGAGAGAGAAAGAGAGAGAGAGAGAGAGAGAGGGAGGGAGGGAGGGAGGGAGGAGTGGGGTAGGAGTGGAAAAGAGGAACACAGAGAAAGGGATTAAGTACTCATAGCTAAACTTGCAGCATGTAAAAATTGTACCCACATCCATAAAAGTCTTCTTTTCAGGTCTGTCCTTGGTATATCCTCATAGTAATGACACTACCCTGACTATAAAAGATGGGGAAGATATAGCTCAATCAGTAAACTATTTGATTTGTAAGCATAGGACCCAAATCCAATCTGTAGAATTAAAATAAAAAATAAATGGGGACTGGGGATATAGCTCAGTAGTACAGCAGGTACCTAGCATGCATAAGGCCCTGGGTTCAATAGCGAGCTCCCCCTGCCCCTCCCCCCCAAAAAAAATCAACAAAAGCAAAAACTGGTAGTCTACCTTTAATCTCAGCATTGGGAAAGTGGAGATAAGCAATTGCTGGGACACTAACTGTCCAGCCAGTTTAAGTCTAACTGTCAAGTCCCAGGCCAGTAAGACTCTGTTATTTTAAAAATGTAAGAAAATTAAAAAATAAAAAACTAAAAGCTAAAAGAAAAAAGGTAGAGCTACATAGTGATGACCCAAGCTTTTAATCCCAGTGCTTCAGAGGCAGGCAGATCTCTCTGAGTTTGAAGCCAGCCTGGTCTAAAGAGAGAATTCCAGGGCAGCAAGGGCTACACAGAGTCCCGGGTCGTCAAAACAAAAACAAAAACAAAAAGACAAAACAAAAAAAAAAAAAACAACAACAACAAAGAAACAAACAAGAAGAGAAGGAGAAGAAAAGAGTAGAGTGTACACTGTCCAAGTACATACAAACATCACACACCCCACCCAACCATCATAAAATGAACTCAGCATATCAAAGTTACTTACATGCTAGTCTCTAACAGTCCTCATCAAGAACTTCAGCAAACATAGATAACCCAGTTCTTGAGTGCTTACCTGGCATTCATGAGGCCTTACGTTCAATTTCCAACATTACCCAAAAGAAAATTTAAAAGTACACAACTCTACGAATCAGGTCCTGAAACTTCCTGCCTATTCTGACCACACATGACCCAATCAAAAACTGAAAGCTGTCTGCTCAGAAAGAATAAGCTGAGCTTCAGAAAAAGGCATGAGTCCACAATGATACACTAAGATAGGTTGACTTTTTTTTTTTTTTTTTTTTTTTTTTTAAGCCTAACAATATAACTCTATGGGCTAAGTCGACTGAATGGCTGTTAGTAAACAAAGCAGTATGTCAGTGTATGAGATAATCAGGACAGACAAGGATGATTGCTTTCTAGATAAACAAGGAAGGAAAAAAAATACAGAACCATAAAGAACCAGGGTTCTGAAAACACACAGTAGGACAGGCAGGCACACAGTAGCCAAGAATGAGCAAAAGAAAACAGCTACCAAGAGTTAAAGGAGATGCTCAACCTGAGATCACAAAAAGCATAACAAATCTAGAAAGAACATCTTGTGACCTGAACATGATAAATACCAAGGTAGAGAAGAGAGCAGCAGATGGTAACACAGGATGGTGTCTTGGCTACCCCCACAATGCAGTGTGTGAGCCTGGGCTCCTAAGAGCAGCCTCCTTAGAAGGTCAAAACAGCAGGAGCATACTCCCAAGGGTTCTAGCTAAGCAACCACCATCAGTAACCTTGTACCTGCTCCGTGGCAGGATGAGACAGCTTTTTCTTTTGGGTGGATCTGTTGAACCCATCATCATGCTAGGTAAAGTATGAAAATACGAAAGAGCTAACCAAACACATTACCAGTGAAGTATGACCACCTGACTGTAATAGGGGTCTAAGAATCTCAGCCGGAAATTAAGTTTTCATTTCTCTGTGCGTGGAGCAGTGTTCAAAGTCTCAGTAAAATCATCAGCAAATGTGGAGTTTAATAAATTCAATAAAAAGGAACACATCGATCCTAGCCATGTATTACCCCTACCAAAAAAAAAAAAAAAAACAAACAAAAAAAAAAAAAACAAAAACAAAAAAACCCTTACACAAGGGATGTCCTTGGCTTAATGAGTAAAAGCTTGTAATATTCAAACCTGATGATCTGAGTCCAGATTCTTGAAAGCCAGGTAAAAACCAGATGCATACCATTTTGTCTGTGATGCATCTGTAATCTCAGCATTTCTATGGAGAGATGGGAGGTAGAAAAATTCTCCAGAAGCCCTTGGACCAGATAGCCTGAAGTATGAAACACAGTAGCAAACAATGAAACTCTGCCTCAAACAAGGTAAAAAATGAATACTAGTACTTAAGGTTGTTCTTTTATTACCTCTTGGACACCATGGATGGCACAAATATACCTTCACACATACACACTTATACACACTATGTATGCACACAAAAAAATAAAAATAAAATTTAAAAAGTCTTAAACATCTTAGAAAAGTCTTTCCATCTTAGAAATTCAACCTAAGGAAATGAGGTAACTATGTTAAGAGCATATTTATAAACTAATACAAAATAAAAATATAGTGGACAGGGGGTATGGCTATATGGTAACACACTTGCCTAGAATGTACAAGGCACTGGTTCCATGCCCAGCACTACTGTAACTTTGGATATTTCAGCTAAAGCTGAGACCTGCTTAGATGCTCAAGGCAAAGGTAATAGGTAAGCCAAGATATGCACACTTAGTGGAACACTATGTAGCCTTTAGAAACAGATATATAAGGTGTAGTAACATGGTTACACAACTGGAGGAGCTGGTTATGATTATATTATATCTATCTATAAGCTTCTGGAAATTTTTTTGGGGGGTGGGGCTTTAAGACAGGGTTTTTCTGTTTAACAATCCTGGCTGTCCTGAAACTGCTTTGTAGACCAGGCTGGCCTCAAACTCAAGAGATTTATCTGCCTCTAGCTCCTGAGTACTGGGATTAAAGGATTAAAGGCATGCACCACCATTGCCTGGCCCCTTCTGGAATTTTAAAATAACTTCTAATTAAATAAAATAAAGGCTAGGAAAGTGGTTCAGTGGTAGAATGCCTGTATACACAACACATTCTACTCAACGTGTGTGTGTACGTGTGTGTGTGTGTGTGTGTGTGTGTGTGTGTGTGTGTAGTGAAATATATATATATAAGAGGAGGCAGAAATATATGTATAAGAGGAGGCAGAACTGGTTGAAAAAATAGATGCTATTGAAGAGAATGATAAGGGTGAAAAAAACAGGGTATTAGCTTATGGAAATTACTTATGTCACATTTCAATAGAACAACAACAAAAACCAAGTTAAATATAACTTGAGTCTAATGGCTGCAAGCACTGTGCTGGTGAAAAAGGAGACAGGTAAGGTTTTTCTGTGTGAAATTTCATGTGCTCAACAAGCTAGACTTAGCCAGGTATGGTGATATATACCTTTAATCCCAGTTCCCAGGAAGCAGAAATAGGTATATTTCTGTGATCAGCCTGGTCTACATAGCAAATTCCAGCCCAGCCAGGGCTACATATCAAAATTCTGTCTCAAAAAGTCAGTGTGCAAGCTGGGCATGGTAGCACACATCTTTAGTTCCAGTACTTGGGAGGCAGAGATAGGCAGAGCTCTGTGAGTTTAATGTTAGTATGGCCTACAGAGTGAGTTTCAGGACAGCCAGAACTACACAGAGAGAAACCCAGTCTCAAAAACAAAAAATAAATAAAACAACAACAACAAAAAGTCAGTGTGCTATGGAAGGAAAATCTCAAACATAAACTTTTGGTGTTGTTATAAGATAGGATTTCATGTGATCTAGGATGACCTTGATCTTCAGATCTCACAGCCTCCATCTCTTGAGTTACTGAGATTACAGATGTGACCCACCACACAGGTAAGACATAGTTTTCTTTCTTTTGAGAGACAAGGTCTGTGTAGTCCTGGTTGGCCTGGAATTTTTAAGATTTTATTTATTTATTATGTACACAGTGTTCTACTTGTATGCTTGCACACCAGAAGAGGGCACCAGATCTCATTACAGATGTTTATGAACCACAATGTGGCTGCTGGGAATTGAACTCAGGACCTCTGAAAGAGCACCCCAGTGCTTTTAATCTCTGAGCCATCTCTCCAGAATTTTCTATATACACCAACCTGGCCTCAAAATCAGAGAGTTCCACCTGTCTCTGCTTCCCAAGTGCTGGGATTAAAGGTGTGTGCCATCACAACTGACCCAAGATATAAATTCTTAAGAAACAGAAAAAGAAATACATTCTTAAGAAAGGTAGTGGTGGCACACTCTTTTAATCCCAGCACTTGGGAAGCAGAGGCAGGCAGAGATCTCTGTGAGTGCAAGGCCAGCCTGATCTACAGAGTGAGTTCCAGGGATACAGAGAAACCTTGTCTTTAAAAAAAAAAAAAAAAAAAAAAAAAAGGATGGAGGAGAAAAATAATAGATGTGACAAGCTGACGACTCAGGACCTATCTGTGTACCAACACAATTCTTGACCCCAAAAATCCAGGAAAGGAGCCAATGGAGTTTTTTTTTAAGACCAAACACATGCTAGACAAGTACTCTACCACTGAATTACAATCCAGCCCACAAGGAAGCCCAAATAGGGGGCAACTTTGTTCCTTCATAGTAGCCAGAACCCAAGAAACACAAGGTTCTGAGAGACATGCAAGAACATCGAGGAATTTCAAAGAGCCTGCCACAATAACTGTGCAGATTGACAGTCCCTATCAAACTGGTTATTTTGAGACAGATGACCTTGATAACAAACATCCTTTGAAGGACACAAACAATAAATGTTTATATTGTCCTCAGGAACATTTGCCCAAAAGCTATCTTCAGCTCATGCTTCCTGACTGCTCATTTTACAGTTTTGGCCCTTGGAGAGCCCACTGGAAGCAGGTATGTGGGCTCATAGTTTTTAGGCATATATCTAGAGAACCTTTTTTTCTTTACCACCTGAGTGGTTTCCATGGTTACAACAGAAGCCTCCAGGACAGCAGTTCAGAAAAAAAGCACTGGTGTCCTAAGATGAGTCTATATCTGAACTTGGTTCTACTGACCCCTTGTCCAACCACCTACCTAAAGCAGTGTGGCCAGTGGCTCTTGGTCTCTATGGAAGCTGCTAGCCAGAGTGGGGCTCACTAGGAACCATAGGGTTCACCTGACAGGGCTTAATCTACTCCAGCAGACTCCAAAACACCAGACAGAATGGATTTGGAAAAAAGAGAAATCAATGGGCACAAATCATGCCAACTTCCTTTTTAATACTCATCTACACACGCAACAGCAGGTGTCACAGGAAACACCCAAATCACCTAAAGCAAATATGAAAGGTTAGGAGCATGAGAACAGACATCTGAAGGACAGAACTGTCTGTTTATTATTCCTGGTAATGTTTATTGGGGGGAGGGGGTGTCCAAGAGTTAAATTAAAAAACAGAGAGAGAAACCTACAGATAGGACATTTCAGAGCTGCCATTTTTTACTGTGGAATACAACATCTGATGTATTCTTAATATGGACCAATGCAAAAGACATCAAGCCTCACCCCAAAAATAGCTGGTTAGCTCAGATGTGCCACCAAAGGTATTTTCCCAAGAAGAGTATACATGTCTAGTCTACAAGCAATTGGCTGGCCAGACACAGATACAATCTTAAGGCTGACTCTCAAAGGGCCCATTCTAAGAGCTATCAGTTACAGGACCACAACTGAAATCCATTCCTTTAAGAGGGACACAGATGCTACTAACACAAGTTAAAACTGAGAAACCCTGGCAAATATTCTCTCCCAGAGGCTCTCAATTAAGGCAAAACCAGACAAGCACTAGGGACATTTAGGGTTCTCACACATGGGAGAAAGTGTTACTGGCACCTAGGGGACAGAGGCAGTGGCCCCATTAAACATCCCAAAGGCAACAATCCCTGTTAAGAACCTACTCTGATCTCAGAGGCAATGATACCCAGATTTTCAATGGTTCAGTGCTCCTCTGGAACTAGGTACTGTATGGTCACCTTTCAGAGCAGAAGGAGGTACAAACCTCAGGGTTAGGGATCCCAGAGGCAGAGAGGAAAAGAATAGGTATACTAGCTCAGGATGAGGTAGTACTACCACTTCCTTAGCACACTTGGCAAAGATGCCACAAGCCCAAATGTCTGGACAAGAACAATCCTCCTGCCAAACAACTGTCTGCCATCTCATTTTCAGCTGTGATTCTCCAGCAGTAAATTCAGCAAGACATCCAGGCTCATGCCCAAGGAAGTGCCACCTAGGCACCATTCCTCACTTTCTGGTCTAGCTCCTCTTGGGATCCTGGCGCAGATTTTGGCTGTAACTGATTGACAATGCTGTTTCCAAATGCCAGTCTATGGCATTTCATTTTCTGTAAGATTATGCCCAATATTTCTCTGATTTAAAATTTTATTACTGGTGGAGTGAACTGTTAGGATAAAACTGAGAAGAAACACCTAAGAACTTGTACTTCATTGCTATGAAAAACATCTTGTTTCTCTATGGTACAGCAAGCCATTCCAGAATACAGACCAGACCAGTCAGAAACATAAATAGAATTCTGGCTGAGCCACTTACTGTCCATATACTTTCCAGAGCTCATCATTGAAAGATTTTAACTCAAGTCTTTCCTAGCTGTGAACACAAGACACTTAATGCTGGTACTTTCCTTTAAGATCCCTGACAGTATCACTAAAAACTAAAATAAAATGCCACTGAAAAGCTCAAAAGGGGGCTGGAAATAAGAGTCAGTAGTTAAGAGCACGGCTGCTCTTCCAGAGGATCTTGGTTCAATTTACAGTTATTCACATGATAATTTACAACAGTCTGTAACTTCAATTCCAGGGAATCTTCTGGCCTCTAAGGGTCCTTGGTACACATGTGGTACACACATATATGCAGGGAAAATACACATATACATAAAATAGAAAATTGTAATTACAAAAATTTTATGCATATGGGTGTTTTGCCTGCATTTATGCCTGTATACCATATGTATGCAGTGCTTGTGAAGGTCAGAAAAGGGGGTCAAATCCAATGGAACTAGAGTTACAAACTGTTGTGAGCAGCAATGTGGGTTCTGGAAACCAAACACAGGATCTCTGGAAGAGCAACCAGTGAGTCTCTTAAACTGATTAGCCAAAACTCCAGCCCCTAATTTTTTTTTTTTTTTTCTTTCTTTTAGTTTAAAACTAGTTGGGAGACAGAAGCAAGCAGATCTCTGTGTAAGTTCAAGGCCAGCCTGGTCTACTTAGCAATTTCCAAATCAGCCAGGGATACATAGTAAAAACCATGTCTGAAAAAGAAAAAAAAAAAAAAAAAACAAAACAAAACAGAAAATGCTTAAAGTAAAAATAAGCTTTTCTTTGAAGGTACATTTAGCACTTCAGAAGAAATAACAAACTGATAGCTCTGCCGCTGACACCTTTCTGAAGTCATCAGCAAGGACAGGAACAAAATACTCTGGATCCTGAGATAAGCCTCCCATCCTGGCTTCAGGTTTTTTGCTTTGCTTTTTTATTTTTTTATTTTATTTATTTATTTGTTTGTTTGTTTGTTTTTGGAGACAGGTTTCTCTGTGTAATAGTCCTAGCTGTCCTTTGTAAACCATGTGCACCACCAATGCCCTGCCCCAGAAGTGCTACTTGTATGAGCATGAGAACATCATCTCTTAGCAACCTAATGCTTACATGAATTCTGTAATTTCTTCCTGCCTTGGCTATAGTTCACTAGCCAAACTCCTCGCAAGGCTTCTCCCCAGTTGGGTGATATTTACAAGGTCAATATGGTTGCAACCTAACTTATAACCATCACTGTGGTTTAATGTCTGAATTTACTTGTAACTAAAGGCAATGATAGTTACAATCTTACCTTTTAAAACATCAATTGTGAAATGAAATGCCTCAAAGTGTAATCCTAGCACTCAGGAGACAGAGGCAGGTGAATCTCTCTGAGTGAGGCCAGCCTGGTCTACGTACAAAGTGAGTTCCAGGACAGGTTCCAAAGCAATACAGAGAAACCCCCTCTCGAAAAACAAACTAAAAAAGTGTAAAGTCTACATGCTTATTGTACTACAGCTGTTACTAGAAAGAACAAAGCTTGATGGAATTAAGCTACTCTGCAAGATATAAGATACACACTGCCCAGAGGGCCACATGCCAAGGAGGGCCCTGCTATCTCTTCTAACCTTCTAACCAAGGCCACACAGCCAAAGAACCCAGATGTTTCAGGTCTGGGAATGAGTCATCCCCTTGAGGCACAGCCCCATCACTTTGCTACCCACACCGTAACCCAAAATAATGGTAAGCAAACATTTTCAAAGATTCTGAAATTTAAATTTCTGGAGAAATTTAAAACAAAAAGCCAGTCTACCATGCCTCTTCTCTTAGTTCAATAAGTCTGGGTATAGTAACACACACTCATGACTCTAGCACTTAATAGGATTGCTAAGAATTTGAGTAAGTCCAGCTTGGGTAAAACTCTCTCTCTCTCTCTCTCTCTCTCTCTCTCTCTCTCAATTTTCAAGACAGAATTTTTTCTGTATTGCTTTGGAACCTGTCCTGGAACTTGCTCTGTAGACCAGGCTGGTCTCAAACTCATAGAGATCTGCCTGCCTGTACCTCCTGCATGCTGGGATTAAAGGCATGCACAACCAATGCCCAGCAAAACTGCATCTCAAAGACAACAACAAACCTCTGACTAATCGTAGCATTCAGGAGGCAGAAGCAGATGAACCAGGGCCACATACAGAGTTCCAGGCCAACCAAGGGTATATGGCAATATCTCATCAAAACAATCCAACCAAACAAAACACAACTCTACTTCAGGGCTGGCTGCTTTTCCAGAGGACCCCAACTTGATTCCTAGCATTCATGCTGTGGCTCACAATGATCTGTAACCCCAGTTCTAGGGAATCCAACAGACATGCACATGAGCATATATGCATGTAGGCAAAGCATTTATACACATAAAAATAAATCTTAAAAAAAAAAAAAACCTTAAAAACTCTACCTGTCATGTAGACACCTTATTTCAAACTGACACATCTGTATCCTAAATCCTAGTTACTCTCACTTATGATTAAGACTGGAAGCTTCAACCAGGCATGGTGGTGCATGTCTTCAAAGGCAGACAGATCTCTGAGTTCTAGGCCAGCCTGGTCTACAGAGTGAGTTCCAGGACAGCCAAGGCTACACAGAGAAGCTCTGCACAACCCCCTAACCCACTCTAACCCCCCCCCAAAAAAATGGAAGCTTCAGCATGCCTCACTGGCAATTTCATATCAGTGATGAGCTCAGATGATCCACAGCCATGATATGCCAAGTCATTAGAGTGGCAGTTCCACACCTAGAGTCTCCTACTTACTATGCCTTGGTAAAAATAGTTTATTTGTAAGCTTAGCACTTTCTGAGTACTTTCAATTTTGTGTGTGTGTGTGTGTGTGTGTGTGTGTGTGTGTGTGTGTGTGTGTGCGCGCGCAACAGTCACACTCTCAGAAGTAGAAACTCTAGGCCAGGCCAGCAAGATAACTCAGTGGGTAAAGGAACTTGCCATATCAAAAACCTGATGACCTTAGTTTGATAACCCCAGAACCCACATGGTAAAAAGAGAGAACAGACTCCTGCAAGTTGTCCTTTTACTTCCACCATTGTTGGAACATAGTCCAAGAACAGAATCATTCAAGGGGAATTCTGAGTGCTTGTGAGAAAACTCCAAGAAAATAAGAGTCTTGTGACCTCAGTTTCTTAAAAAACTTAGAATTGTCCTTGGAATGTGTTTCCCTGCTCCTCCAGACAAGAATGAGTTTATCTAGGTGTTGTTATACATCATGCCCCTATTGGAAAACACGTTTCTGCCACATGCAGCTTTCCTTGTGATTATACACTTTTCTCAAATGACTCTTCTTAACCCTTGGAATATAAATTGTTTAATGCTCTGAATAAAGTTGGCTATTGCATGGGACTTTAGTCTGCCTCATTTTTAGGTCCTGCTCTCCCAGGTTCACATTACCAACTAAAGATGTAAATACACACATACAAAATAAATATTTTAAAAATGTATTTAAATAGAAACAATCCCAGGAAAATGATGAGATATTAATTTTTAAAAAGATTTATTTACTGTATATACAGTGTTCTGTCTGCATGTTTGTCTGCAGAAGAGGGCTTCAGATCTCATTATAGATGGTTGTGGGCCACCATATAGTTGATGGGAATTGAACTCAGGACCTCTGGAAGAACAGTTAGTGCTCTTAACCTTTGAGCTATCTCTCCAGTTTTTTTGTTTTGTTTGTTTTGGTTTTGGGTTTTTTGTTTTGTTTTGTTTTTCGAAACATGGTTTTTCTGTATTGCTTTGGAGCCTGTCCTGGAACTTGCTCTGTAGACCAGGCTGGACTTGAACTCACAGAGATCCACCTACCTCTGCCTCCCGAGTGCTGGGACTAAAGGTGTGTGCCACCAATGCCCAGCTAGAGATATTAATTCTTAAAAGAGATAAAAATACAGAGGGTCAGGGGGATGGAGAGATGGCTCACCAGTTAATAGCAATGGATGCTTTTCCAGAGGACACAGGGGTTTGGTTCCTAGCACCCACATGGTGGCTCACACCATCTAACTCTAGTTCTAGGGAATCTAATGCTCTCTTCTGGCCTGAGGGAACCAGACACACATGTAGTACACAGACATACATGTAGGCAAACTATTCTCATGTCCACCCAAAACAGACTCAACAGAAAAACATAATATATTGCTGTCACTGGGTATTTAAGAAATCATCAAAAAAGAAAAAGAAATCATCAATTTATTAAGCAGCTCAAAACTGCTAAATGTAACATTTGATCAACAAATACACTATAATACAAATTTGAGGCAAAAGAAAACAAACAACTGGTAGATTTCATCTCTGCCTTCTCAAGTCCAACATCAGATATCTTGAGACTTTCAAAGCTACAGACAATAGCTTCACTCAGGAGACTAACAACCAGGTACACAGAAGCTTATTTTTGCTAAATGTAGAGCCATACATTTAAAAAAAAAAAAAAAAAATTCACAGTCCCTAATTACCTGGTAGCAAGCTGACCTTGCAATGGAGCTAAGGACAAAGTAGAATGATAGAGGTTGAGGTGGGGCAGCCTGGTCTACCCATGGATGGAGGCCAGCTAAACAGTGATGTTCCTGTCCAAGATGGTTCTTAGGTATTAAAAAAAACAAACAAACAAACAAACAAAACCACAATCAGGTCCACTATGATAGCCCACACCTTTAATCCCAGTCACAGGAGGCAGAGACAGGAAGATCTTTGAGTTCAAGACCAGCTTGGTCTAAATAGAAAGTTCTAGTTAAGCCAAGGATTACATCATGAGGCTCTTTCTCATGAATTATGTGTCACTATAAAGAGAATTTTAAAGAAATGCATATGCAACTTTTAGAAAAAAATTACAAAACAACATCTGGTACACAATAAGAATCTAATGAGTTAACAGTGATGACTTCTGAGAGAAGGACAGACTGTTAACTCTTAACCTTGACAGCTGGGGAACAGCAACCAGGACAACAAGCTCTGGAAAGAAAAAGATGTGGGCAAGAAGTTTTGATGGGGGACAGGCTTGAGTTTCTAAAGAAACATATCAATGAGACCACAAGAAGTCCCTAAAGCCTTTTGGACTCCATGTTCATTCATTCACTCATTTGTTCATTAATTTCTTTTGGAATGAGTGATTAAACACTAAGGAGCATTTGCACAGATAGAATGAACTAATACCTTCAGAATGCAGATTATGTATAGGGTAAGAAGAAATCAGTAACTTCAAGAGCTATATTAGAAATAACATGATAATTAAATATAATCCAACCTATGGACTAATTCCATTTCAAGGCCTGGAGAGGATCAGTGACTAAGAACACATGCTCTTGCTGAGAACCCACACTCAATTCCCAGCATGGACTTAGTGGCTCATAATCATCTGCAACATCAGTTCCAGGGAATCCAAAGCCTACTTCTGGCCTCTGTATGCAGGAGGTACACACATGGTACCTATACACACATACAGGCAAGCAGTCATATACATAAACTTACAGAAATTCCATTTTAATGCCAAAAACTCAGGTAAAATTTAGAATAAATATCAATTAGAAGCTTTACTAAGTGTACTCTATTCTTAACCAGCAACAATAAGTTCTTACTTTTGCTTTGCTAAAATTAATTTAACATATTAAAGTTGATATAAGAGCTACTGTGTTTCTAATCTGTTATCATATACACCACTTAACCATGAATCTTTCCTTGGGAATTAAATTCATTCAACAAATGCTTTCCCCATATTCTAGTCTGAGAATTAGAATGATGTTTCAGAGCCCGCAGGCACAGAGGACCTCCCTTTCAGACTAGAGCTCTGACCCTGGCACCTTGTAATCAGTTTCCTGCTTCAGTGTACTCCTTATAAGAACCTTGGCCTCCAGGACTCCAAGTCAAATGCTGAGATGAACTCTTACATATCAGTATTTGTCATACAAAAAGATCCTTCCTCCAGTGCTGAATGTGGGGCAGGGGGCAGTAAAAGGAAGAGAGAGGAGATAGAACACACGTACATAGCCCCGAGGGTGGGCTAATCAGTGAGCTACAGGGACTGGCCTATCTTCACCTTACTAGCACAGATGCTTACCTGGCTTTTACATGGATGCTAGGGATCAGAACTCAAGTCCTCATGCTTGAGTGGTAGGCACTTTCCTGACTGATTCAGCATCCCAACCCCTAATTTCTACTGTCTTACCATCTACTGATGCCAAGTGGAGAAAAAGCTATGGGTTTCAACCTGTGGATCATGAGCCATTTGAGGATTGAATGACCCTTACACATGGGTCCCATATATTTACATTACAACTCATAACTGGCAAAATTACAGCTATGAAGTAGCAATGAAAATAACTGTATGATTGGGGATCACCACAGCTTGAGGAACTATAATAAAGGGTCGAAGCACTAGGAAGATTGAGAACCAACTACTGCTGCACCAGACTGAGGCAAACAAACCAAAATTCCAGCTTTCTGACATGTCTATCTTCCAAGGTGGACATAGTGGCATGTGCCTATAATTCCAGCTACTGAAAGGCTGAGGAAGCACAACTGTGATTTTAAGGTCAACATGGACAACATAGAAAGATCAAAGTCTGAAACAAAAATTAAGTGGTACATGTACTCAGGAGACTAAAGAAGGAGGATCTTAAGCACAACCAACTTGGACTACAATACTGACTAGTCAAAGTTAACCTGCTGTAATTAGAAAACTGTCTTTAAAAATATATTTTTAAATTAAAAGCTTCAAATCACCCCCAGATTTATGTGACTCAAGGCAAAGGTCATACAATAAATAGTACTGCACTTCTACCTGGAAACAAATTTGAGGAGGTTATGAAACTAACCACAATGATCACAAAAGCCAGGATACAGACTCCCAGCTGAGAAAGTAGCAAGAATTGAAGTGTGCAGAAGTAAACTGATAACAAAGTACCATCTCCAAATGCAGTAGGAGACAAGGATCTGGTCCTGATTTTTAAAAAAAAGTCTCAGTCTAGTGAGATGAGTCAGCAGGTAAAAGCCCTTTCTTTCCTTTCAATTGAGTTGAACCTGGGATACATTTGGTGAAGGAAAGAAATGTGCCAAACATGTGCTTATATTAACATAAAGTAAACAAAGCTGGGTGGTGGCGATGCATGCCTTTAGTCCCAGCACTTGGGAGGCAGAGGCAAATCCGTGAGATCCAGGACAGCCAGAGCTACACAGTGAAACCCTGTCTCGAAAAACAAAAATATTAAAAAAGTACACAAATAAATGTAACTTAAATTTTAAATTTTGGGGGTTTTGGGGGGGTTGTTTTGAGACAGGGCCTCTCTTCACAGCCTCAGGGACTTGGAACTCACTGTAGACCAGACTGGCCTTGAACTCAAGAAAACACCTGCCTCCCAAGTGCTGGGATTAAAGGTATATGCCACCATGCCTGGCTTTAAACTTTTTTTTTAGAGAAACCAGTCCTATCAAGGGGCTCACACTCATTGCACTATTGGTATGTCTCTGTACTATATAGTGTCCTAGAAGTGTCTAAGCCTGTAGATACTGTCTGGAGAGTCTGTACTCCAGGCCAGCTCCAACCTTCACCAGTCAGGAACTCTCCAAATCCCCAGTGTCTTCATCTAGAAGGACTTGACTGGATAAGCAGAATGATCCCTTCCAAAATAAAACATATCTACAATAAGTGACACATGCTGCAAGCATCATTGACCAAAGGTTTAATTTTAGTAAAGTACAATGAACTTCATCTAACATCAATCATGTGGACATTATGAACACCAACAGGATGCAGGCAGCATCTCAGTACCATAGGGTCCCTTATGACCATCACAAGAAAATATCAAAGGGCTGGAAAGATGGCTCAGTGTTTAACAGCACTGGTTTATGGAGTATTTTTATTAAATTTATCAGACACAAATAAATTGGAATTCAGTACATTGTGAATGTGATTTTTATTTGATAATTGTTCTTATTGCATACAGTCTTACTACGTTAAAGTTAAAACTTTTCATTTTAGATAAAAAGCAGGAAATGTTGGGGAATACTATTTTAAGGTATGTAATGTTTGTTTATGTTGCATTTGTTTAACCTCAATGAAGCTGAGTTACTGTGCCTGTCTAAAACACCTGATGATCTTAATAAAAAGTTGAATGACCAATAGTGAGGCAGGAGAGAAGAACAGGCTGGGCTGGCAGGCAGAGAGAACTATAAGAGAAATTTGGGAGAAAGGAGATCTGGGAACAAGAAAGGAGGGAGGAGGACTTCAGGGGTCAGCCACCCAGCTACACCCCCCCCCCCAAGACACGGAGTAAGAAGGAAAGAAAAGGTATACAGAAACAGAGAAAGACAAAAGTCCTAAGACCAACAATAGATGGGATAATTTAAGAAGACCTTGCAAGAAACAAGCCAAGCTAAAACCAGGCACTTATAACTAAGAATAAGCCTCCGTGTGTGATTTATTTGGGAGCTGGGTGATACCCCCACAAAGCCAAGAAAATAAAACATCACACTACAACTGGTTGCTCTGTTGTTCTTCTAGAGGTCCTGAGTTAAATTCCAAACAACAACATGGTAGCTTATAACCGTCTATAGTGGATCTGATGCCTTCTTCTGGTGTGCAGACATACATGCATACAAAATACTCATAAACATTAAGAAAGGAAGGAATGAAGGAAGAAAGGAAGGCAAATTCAAATTATAGGATATTCTATAAAATACCTGACCAATATTCTCCTAAAAAGAATAAAAAGTCATGAAAAATAAGGAAAGTCTCAGGATCAGAGAGGTAGAGGAGACATCACAGCTAAATGCAATATGGTAACCTAGGATCCAAAATATGCCCTAAGTTCCATCAGTAGTGCTGCCCTATGCTAACAATGGGGTCTGGAAAGGTGTCCACATTAGGCAAGATGAGTGGGAGGTGTTTATTATAACTCTTAAGTATTTCAAAATAAAGTTTACTCACTTATTTTTTTGAGACAGTTTCTTGCAGCCCTGGTTGTCCTGGAACTTGATATGTATAAACCATATCTCTTGAGTCTACAGAGATCTGTCTGCCTCTGCCGCCCTGCTGAGATTAAGCACTCCGATGCCCATCCCTACTTATTTTTAATTTCTATTTATGTGGTGTATGTGCAGCAGGGGTGGACATGCCAAAGAATACATGTGGAGATCAGAGCATAACTTTGTGGATTCTGTTCTCTCAACCTTTAGATGCCATTCTGGGAATCAAACACACATGCATAAAATAATGACTTGTGTGGAAACTATCTTGATAGCTTCATACAAATTTAGAGTGAAAACGCTTTGGGCTAATATACTGAAATAATATACTTAAAAAAGAAAAAAGGTTTAGTATAATTTTTCTTTTTTTGGTGGTGGGGGGGGAGGTCTTTAGAGACAGGGTTTCTCTATGGCTGTCCTGGAACTCACTCTGTGGACCAGGCTGGCCTCAACCTCAGACATCCACCTGCCTCTGCCTCCAGAGTGCCGGGATTAAAGGCGTGCACCACCACCATCCAGCCCCAGTATACATTTCTTAACATGACCAACTTCATTGGCTTACACTGTTGAATGATGTGAGTCTGAAAATAAAGTCTCTATGCAAACAAGCTAAGTAACAGTAAGGTTTGCCTGGCCTTCCCAACCTGCATACAACAGTTCTTCCAACTAGAAACTTCATCCACTCTTGGCCATGTCTCTGCTCAGGCAAACCAAACTATCCTTCCCTCTCTTCCTTGGGATGTCCCTCTCTACCCAGTGGGTCCACCTTGAGGACTTGGTCTTTCCAACAGACCCTCTAGAGCAGCTCCAAGAAGGCTGAACCTTTCTGACAGAACACCATTCTTTCCGGTTATAAACCACCTGCAATACCAGACTGTTGACCTTTTTCTTCAGGCCATGGGACAGTTGGCAGTTAGCCAGCCTCACGAGAAACAAACACCAAGCAAGTCATCTCCTAAACAGAAATGTTTCTTACCCAAGATTTTTTTCAGGCCAGGAGCATGGAGTCCACTTTGTTCATGACCAGTACTTTAAACTATCCACCAGACCCCTCCCTTGCCCTTCTGATCCAGACAAAGTACTTAATGCCAACAGCATCTGCACAGGATAAGTTAAGCCCTAAAACAAAAACTTAGACCATGAGGCAAACGGGCTGGCTTTCTTTCTTTTTAAACTAAGAGTAAAAGGAATCCATAAATAAAATCTATATTTAGATATACATTTTAAAAACTGTATCTGATAATAATCAGCTATATACATAAAATCAGTAAAAGACTGTAATTTGGATCAATGAAAAACCCATGAAAGAAAAATGTCAAAGCGTAGCAAACAAAATTAGTTGATAATAGAAAAAAAAAAAAAACAAAAACAAAAACATGCAATTAGATGCTATGGATTTCTGCAATGGTGCACAGAAGAAGCAATACATTTTCTCTATCTGGGTCCAGAATAAGCCATAGTCCACTCGGAGGAGACATAAGATGGCTAACTTCCCATATTCAATGGGAAGTTAGAAAACAGCAGTTAGGTCAGGAATGAGCAAGCTATCATGCTTCTAAGATTCCAACTTGTCTAGAATCTGGATGCCTTCCTAAGGAAGGTTTGAACAAAGCCAGGACTCAAGCAATTCTCCCAAGGTGGTTCTATACCCATCAGTATCTAAAGTAAAAGTCCATGTGATGGTACTATGCAACAGCCAGTGTTAAAATGCTAGCTCTGACATATGGCATCACCTGCCTAGGATGATGGGGCTCTCAGCATCCACTCACTGCACATCATGCATGGGCACACAGCAGAAAACTCTGAACTAAAGTGGGCTGCTTTGAAACTTAAGTGCTAGGACACAACCACCACTGCCACCCTTCCATCAGAACAACCAACAGCACAAGTATCCTGGGAATGTAGCTGGAGTTCTGTAGGTGACTACACCCACCCACTGACCATTTACTCCTCTTGCTACCACAGAACTTGCCCTGGAAATCAGAACCAAGCCAAGCCCAGGAAAAAGACCTTTTGGACCCTGCCCAATGTAGGAGAGTACAGAGCAAGCCCTATACTGTTAAGGACAGTAGCTTCAGGGGATACAGGGTAAACCAATCCTAAGGGCTTTAAGGGAACTGGTCTTTCTATGGGAGTATGGAGAGTGCACTGGCATCTCTATGGCTCTTCTATAAAAACTGAAGATGCAGTTGTGAGGATAGTGATCCAGCCACACCTCCTACTAAGGCTGTAGCTTCAGCTCATCACACTGTTGCTCAGTGGTAAATCCAGTTAATCTAGATTTTTATCTAACATTTGATGGTCAGAACTTCCTAGGGAGCACTTTAGTATACAAATTAATTAAACAATAGCAGCTTTGAAACACTTTTCAAGGATCAGATAAATTCCTGGGGAATAGGGGAAAGAAACAAAAAACCAACAATCAAGATGACAGAAAGGTACTAAAACCACCATGTCATCTGGTGGCTCAGAATTTAGTTCTAGATCTAACTCAAATCTAGTTCTTTGGGGTGTGGCTCTACAGGTCCAGGACACTCTTATTTTGAGGAAGGGAGTTACAAAGACTGATATGGACTTGACCTATCATGAGAGCCATATGGGGGCAAATTTTGCATTGATGTTCTAAGCAGAACATACATCTCTCTCAGTCCCAGAGTTGGGCTTTCAAGCACTGTCCACCAAGGGCATGTACCTAATATCACTGCAGCCAAAACTCTGTTCAGATGCAGCTGACCCAATGCTAACCTCCCACATTCAAGGAACAAAAAACCCAAACCCTCTGTACAGACAGTGCAAGGTATCACCTGCCATCACATTACTTTTAAATTTCAATACAATCAAATGTTCTTTCAGTTATGCAAATACCTAGTCATATCTCTTTTCAATGGAGAAATTTGAAAAAACAGGCTAAAATGCCATTTCTCTTCATTTATGATCTTCAGTAATGCTCTAATACTAATGTGTGCCAGAATTCAACTCCTAACTTATCACTTTGACAGAACACACCCTTGATGTAATACAATGGAAATGATACTTAATCCCATGTATTCTTCTCAAGACCCATAACCCCAACCTAATCATAAAGACACATATACCAACAGTGGGCATCCAACAGTACCTGATTGATCATTGCTCTTCAAAACTAAAGTCAGCAGGAGGTGGTAACACACCCATGAAGGTGGCAGAGGCAAGCAGATCTCTGTGAGTTCAAGGCCAGCCTGGTCTATAAGAGTGAGTTCCAGGACAGCCAAAGCTATGCAAAGAAACCCTGTCTCAAAAAACAAAAACAAAAAATATGGTAGATAGCTGGGAAGATAGCTTGGTGGGTAAGGTGCTGTTATATGAGGCGATGACATGAGTCAGATCCCTGGCAACCAAGTAAAATGCCAGGCATAGTAGTGTATTCCTATAATCTCAGCACTGGCCAGTCATTCTTGCCCCCCCCAAAAAAAAAGCAAACCTCCCATTCCACACATAGGCACATATACACATACAAATGTAAATACACATGTATTCATTATACATGCACAAAAGGGGAGCTGGGCGCGGTAAGTGGCGCACTCCTTTAATCCCAGCACTCAGGAGGCTGAGGAACTCTATGAGCAAGTTCCAAGATATCCAGGGCTACACAGAGAAACCCTGTCTCAAAAAACCAAAAAACCAAAAGAAGGGGAATGAGGAGGGGGATAGAAGGAAGAAAAGGGATGGGAGAAGGAAAGGGGGAAAAAAAAGAGAAAGAGAGAGGCTGGGGAGATAAATCAGTAAACTGCTTGTCATGCAAAGGACCTGAGTTCAATTCCCAGAATCCACATAAAAAGCTGAGTGTGGTGGTGAGTCCCTTGTTATCTCAGTACTCAAGAAGTACTGACATGTGGATCCAGGGTCTTGCTGCCAGTCAATCTAATTGGAAAGCCCCAGGTGACTCTGTCTCAAAGTACAAGGGTAGATTACTCTAGAGAAATGATAAAAGAAAAAAAAAAAAAATCAAGAGGAGTGACTGAGAGAAAAGAAGAACAGGAGTCACCTAGAGGCTGAAAGCCAAGGATACAAGAGAGTTTCTCTTAGAGAAGCAGACACAGAACATAGAACAAATGTGGTATAGAACCAACGCTTGGGGAAAAGGGCAGCCACCATGAAGCAGACTGATCAGACAAGGCTGTACAAGCCATGAGAAATGTACATGAGGGGCCTTCCACAGAGGGGAATTTCTTCAAGCAAAGAGGAAGAACATGAAAAAGACCAGAGACCACTAAGAACCTGGCAGCCACAAACATCCTGGACATTTGCCCAGGTATGGGGGTGGGGGGCGCTGAGGCACAGCCATTGGGAGAAACAAAATGACAAACCAGGAGAGGGGAGGAGAGGGCCCAACCAGCAAGTCATTGGAATATGTTCCTTAACCAAGAAAGGGAGAAGCAAGAAGGAAAGGGCAACAAGGACACAAAGGCGGCAGTAGGCAAACACATGCATGATAACATGCAAGGGACAGCAACCCTGAGTAAACTACAGCCTCCCTCCAATCCAGAGAAAGGTGCACAGGTGCCACACCTAGGACTAAGGTTCCACAGCAAGGTTCAGAAGATAAAATAGTCACTTAGGTTTCCCATAAACATCAAGAAAAAAACTAAAAATCAGTTCAAGCCCCTTCTCATATTTTCTTTCCATCTCTCTCTTTTCAAGATAGGGTTTCTCTGTATAGCCCTGGCTGTCCTGGAACTCACTCTGTAGACCAGTCTGATCTCAACTCACAGAGATCTGCCTGCCTCTGTCTCCCAGTGCTGGGATTAAAGGCTTGTATCATCAGCATCCAGTTCCTTCTCACATTTCTTTTGCAGGTCAAAGCACTTGGTGAGACTCTCGGGGAATCTTCTCTGAAAAATATTACCAGCCTTCTCTGAAAGTATCCATTATACAGCCACCTAGAGCTACACCTCCTTCCTACTGCAATAAACTCAAACTTCAAAAGAGAAAAACAGTTAAAGAAAAAGATTTTAATCTCACTGTAAAAGCTACGTTTCTGGAGGAGTGCGTTTTGACCAAAACCTGCTGAGATCTGAGGCCCCTGAAGTGGGAAGACCAGGTGTAGTTTCTCCATACACCTCCAAAGGAAACATCCTTGGCATCTAGACAGACTTTCAAACAAGATCTGTACTATGACTCCCTTCAGAATGAAAATGACTTGAAACAGACTGGCACCAGAGGGTACTGATCTCTCTGTGAAATGAGAGAAATCACCAGACCACACAAAAACCATTTGCCCACCTTCAACTGGCCTCTTGACAAAACTGTAGGCAGAAACCACATATTCATGTTCAGTAGTGAGCAGAACCTTTAGTACTGGCTTTTCTAGCTTTTGTGGCCTCTGTATAATCCAGCAACCTAAAAACACAACCCTGAATCAGGCACCTTGATAAGGAATCAAATCCTTCCCAATGTAGGCAGGCACAAACCTGTAACCCTAGCACTTGGAAAGTAGAGGCAGAAGGACCAAGTTCAAGGTCATCTTCAACTACATACTATGTTGAGGCCAGCCCACTATATGAGATCCTATCTTTAAAAGGGAAAAGGGAAAGAAAGGATCAGGTGTGGTATTGCACACCTTTAAATCTCATCATTCAGAGTGAATCTCTGAGTTCTAGGCCAGCCTGATATATAATAAGCTCCAGGCCAGCCAGGGCTGCACATGAGATTCTTTCTCAATAGATAATAAATATTTAAAAATAAATAAATATTTTAAAAGCCAATTCTTTATAACAAATTGAGTAGCTGCTTTTGTTTCTTAAAAGACAGGCCCTCTCATTATGTTGCCCAGGCTTTCCTTAAACTTGTGAATCAAGAATTCTCCTGACTCAGCCTTCCAAGTAGCTAGGACTATAAGCATGAACCACCATACCTGACAAATTCAGTATCCCTTTTTTTGTTGTTTGTTTTTGTTTTCTGTTTTTTTTTTTTTTTTTACTTTGGGTTTTTTTTGTTTGTTTGTTTTGTGTGTGTATGTGTTTAGCCCTGGCTATTCTGGAACTCACTCTGTAGATCAGGCTGACCTCTGCCTCCCTGAAGTGCTAGGACTAAAGATGTGCACCACCACCACCCAGCCTTCCTTTCTCCCCCCCCACAAAGATTAAAAAACATTTTTTAAGTGTTTTGCCAACTTGTAAGTTGATGAGCTACTTGTGTACCTGCTGCCCAAAAAGGCCAGAAAAAGACTTTAGACTCCCTAGAACTGATGGTTGTGGGCTGCCATGTGGGTGCTAGGAATAGAACCCAGGTCCTCTGAAGAGCAGCCAGTGTTTTTAATTGCAGAAATATCTCTCCAGCTCTTTAAGTATCTTTCTTAACACATTTAAAACAACTTGCAATTTCTTATAGTGAAAAGAAAATCAACTTTAACGTTCTAGAAAACTAAACAGACTTTCTATGACTATATAAATGCAAACAAAAGTCAGGTACCAAAGCAAAACCCAAACAGTCCTTTCTCATTATAGAGAGAACACATCCCTATGACTCTAAGAAAGTGCTTACTGCCTCTGATCTAACAGCTGGAGACATAACATACAACCTGTTCACCACATTCAAGTAACTTTAAAAAGGCCTGGCATCACACCAAACAAGTGAACAATGTGATCCAGTCACAGAAGAATGCATGACTGAGAAGATCTGACTGATACATGTCCCAAACTTACAGTTTCCACACAACACTTCCTCCCCCATTGACTTGCCCTTTGAACCTGCCTTCAAAACAACTGCACCACATACCCCATTGCCACCTGTCATCCCACAGACAGGCACACTTGCACCTGCTGAGGGAGTCATTTCTGTACCACTGTTCCTCTGCAAAGATTTGCTGTCCTCACAGAACTAAAAAAAACCACACGGGATCCCCTGTCCACTCCACAAAAGACACTACTTGAGAAGAGGAAAAACACATTCTGAGGACTATTCTCCAAACAGATGACCTCAGACAGCCTCATCTCTATAGCACTTCCAGCTTGTCATTTACATGCCATCTCTCAAGCCTATCGGGGTCAATCAGCTGCCGAGGAGCACTCAACTCCAGCTCAAGTACAGGTAAGGCTGAAAACCTAGGAGACATCCATTCCTCTTCCCCAAAACTGTTCTGAAAGAAGCCTAGACCCAGACCTGCCTTCAGCCCTGTATCTCTGCAGACAGCTGCTAGCTTAGATAATATCCTCCTCATAAAATCCATGTCAGAAACATTTTTTTAAAAAGTTCTCAGAGGTTAAGAGTACTTCCTGCTTTTCCCTAGCATCTATATCAGGTGGCTTATAACCACCTGTAACTCAAGCTCCAGGGGATCTAAGACCCTCTCCTGGCCTTTGAGGACAACCACAAACACATGGGATTTACACACACACACACACACACACACACACACACACACACACCTGTTTTGGAAAGAAACATAAAACAAGCCCTTGGTTCCATCTTTTATGGGGAACTTTGTCTTGCCTTCAGGGTCATCAACGGAGTTAAAAATGCATCCTGTTCCAAAACAGGCAAAGCAACTAAGCACAAAAGAAATGTGGCAGAGAGGGCTGGAGACGGCTCTGCAATTAAGAGCACTTTTTGCTCTTGCAGAGGACAGGGGTCAGGTTCCCAGCACACATATGGTGGCTAGCAATCATCTGTAACTATATTTCAAGAGGA
This sequence comes from Phodopus roborovskii, assembly GCF_943737965.1. Classification (NCBI taxonomy): domain Eukaryota; kingdom Metazoa; phylum Chordata; class Mammalia; order Rodentia; family Cricetidae; genus Phodopus; species Phodopus roborovskii. The sequence continues at coordinate 49,609,404 of NW_026126407.1, read as the reverse complement.
TCTGACACCCTCTTCTGGCCTCCAAGGGCACTGCACACACATGATGTGTATACAGACATGTACACTTGCACATAAAATAAAAACAATTTTGATTTTTTGATACAGGAATTTTCTGTGTAGCCCTAGTGTGTGTCACCACATTCAGCTAAAAATAAATCTGTTTTTAAAAAGGGGGGAGGGGGAACTAGAGAGATGGCTCAGGGGTTAAGAACACTAGCTGGTCTTTCAGAGGTCCTGAGTTCAATTCCCAGACTACATGATGTCTCACAATCATCTGTAACAAGACATGGTGCCCTCTCTGACCTGCAGGCATATATGCAGACAGAACACTGTATACATAATAAATAAATCTTAAAAAAACAAAACAGCCAAGAAGTGATGGTGCACACCGTTAGTCCCAGCACTTGGGGAGGCAGAGGCAGACAAAGCAGCTAAGGCTACACAGGCAAACCCTGGGGGGGGGGGGGGGATCAAGGTCTGATTGTGGCACACCTCTTTAATCCCATCACAAGGGAAACAAGCAGGTAAATCTCTGGTTACATAGCAAGCTCCAGGCCAACTATCAACTATTTAGTGAGATCCTTAATTTAAAAAAAAAAAAAAATTGTGGGTAATTTTATAATCTGAAGCCACTTTTTTGCATGCTTTCTAAATTTCCCTGACAGATGCAGCACCCTTGGGAAATCTAAAGCACCTTAAATTCTCAATTCCCTCTGACCAAACCACATCTCTTTTTCCAAAGGGGTGTGGAGAGGCTTTAAGCCTCACCCCAGCAGAGCACACAGCTTCTTCTAAGCAGATGTTTTCTGACAGGATACAACTGAAATGGGCTCCAGGTCCCATTTCAAAGAACACAGTCATCTACCCAAAGAAATATAATGTTCCTCTTCCTCCAACATGGCACAATTAATATACTTAGGAGGCTCAAGCTCCAGGAAGACATCTTGGGCAGTGGCACTGAGGACTTCCTCACACCCTAAGCTGCCCACAGAGCCCCTGGGAGACCCTCACTTGACAGTGACTCTGGATTTTCTGTCCAAATCCAATGTTACTTATGAGTTGTGTACTTGACCTCTCTTATCTTATTAGTTTCCTCACCTGTAAAATGGGAAACTTGACCTCTCTTATCTTATTAGTTTCCTCACCTGTAAAATGGGAAACTTGACCTCTCTTATCTTATTAGTTTCCTCACCTGTAAAATGGGAACAATATCTACCTCACAACACAATATGAATGAAGTACAAATCTAAATTATCTGCCTTGAAGTAAGAACTCAATAAATGGTACTTAAAACCTCTGGTCCACCTTTACAGCAGACTGAGCTAGTCCTATTTCCACAGCCTCAGGTCATACTGTTGGCTTTACAAGTGTAAAGGGAAAAGGCTTTGAGGAAAGTTAATTGAGAGTGTCAGCATGCCAGGTTAAAGTTCATCTTCCAGTCCTCAGATTAAAACCCATCACAGGAGCCAACACTGTCATTCCTAACAGGAAACAAGGCATATTCTCACATGTTGGAGGCTCTAGATGACAATTATGCAAGACCTAGTTCTTCTCATTTATTTACAGAGAATTCTATCGTTGACTCTGTAATTCTCTCCTGCTCAACAGATTTCAATGCTTTTAACACTGAAAAGAATGCCTGATGAGAAGAAAATTGTATATATCAAATGCCCATCATGGAAGTGCCAAGATCATGTGAGAAAACACTTTTTCTCTTCACATAGACACCCATCAAATACGCACCTTATACACTGCAACAGCATCACTGTGTAAAAGTTCACTTTATAGCATCCACAATACTGTCACTCCAACTTTTTTCATTTTTTGTGTGCTAGCCCAAACACCCCGGGGTAAAGACACAAGTGTCGCAACACCCTTTTGCCTTTCACCATTTTTCTCAATAGGTCCTCCTCCTTTTAGAACTTGGATTAATTACCACCCATCTCCACAATGGAAGTTTATAACTTGGAAGTCCACAGATGAGCTGCAGACGGCTCAAGAGCCTCCAGTAGCAACAAAATTTAGAGCAGCTGTGCATGCTTCTCAAAGGGAGCCCACACTTTCAGATTCTCAAAGAGGCTCATGACCCTCCAAAAACATTCAAAAGCACAGCCGCCTCCTACACCATAATGCATCAAGTGAGTTTCTTGGGTCCACCTGAGTAAAGAGACCCACAACCCCCTTCGACCCCACCCCACCCACAAAGAAGGTAGGGGTAAGGATCGAACCCAAGAGCTCTCTCTGTACGTACAAGGCAAGCAAACCACCACTGAACTCCAGCCCTAGCCCAAGGGGGTCTGCCTTCTGAATCAAATTTTGCTAGGCATCTGACATCATTTCATCACCCACTTCATACATCATGCAAGGTAGACATGCTGATCTACCTTGATCCTAAAAACTCTAAAACTTAACAGAAAATGCAAGACAACTATAGATACTTTTGACACAGAGAAAACAGTAACATTTCACCCAACAAGTGGTTGGGGGTTCCCCCCCCAACCCCTCCTCCCTGTCAAACTTAGGCTGCCCTCACTGGGGCCTCTAAGCCCGGCCTCCCAGGGCTTCCCACCTCACTGAGCGCAGAAACACAGTACCGAAATGGCCCGCTGACCAAGAATCTGGAGAGGAGCCGCCAGCATCAGGTGTTACAAGCAGAAACTCACATCTCCTGCGTCCCGAGACCATCCTTCAGGTAAAGGCCGGAGGCTTCTCCTCCGCAGGCAAGACCTCAAGGTAAGCCCAGAGGCTCGGCTCCAGGCTGCGCGGAGCCGAAAACAAACTTTCCAGGCACTTCCACCCCGCCCGGTTGGGTGACACCTCCCGGCCTCCCCCGCCCTCTTCGCCCTGTCAGCGCCCCCGCTGCCTCCGCCAGCCGGAGCCGGAGCCCGCGCTCCCCGCCGCAGCCAAGAAGCACCCTCGAACGGCGCCAGTAGTCCAGCTCGCCGGCCAGCCGCAGGTGAGGCGCCGCCCGGCCCGCGGCACCGGGCCGCCCCACCTCGCCTAGCAGAACCCGAGCGACCGCCACGCTCCCGGGTAACGGACCGGCGCGCCCTACAGCCGCCACGCGCTCACCAGCTGGCTGGTGGTCCTGGCCATGAGCCCCGCGTCGGCGCGGGCGCCTCCCCCGCAGCGTTGCGCTGCTCGGCGCCTCCTCAGCGTCCTCCTCCCCGCGGCGGAGCCCCAGCAATGGCCGCCCTCATCCTGCGCCCGCCCCGCTGCCTGCCGCCCCCAGCGCCACCCCGCCCCCGCGCGACGCTGGGTGGAACTTCCGCGACGCAGTCGCCGCTGCCTGTATCCATTGGTCAGTATCACTATCACTCGCCGCGGCCGTGAGTGCCCCGCCCCCGCCCGGGAGCCGCATTTCCGGGTTGGGTCCTGGAGCGCCTGTAGAGGGAGACCGAGCGAGCCAATCCAAGGCGGCGAGGAGGGGCCGGTCTGGAGCGCCGAGCTGTCATCCGTGTTCCCTGTCAGGTAAACTGAGGCTTGGCGGCCAGCTGGCCAAGGTCACGCCTGGGGCAGCGACAAGACTGAGTTTGAACTCGCTGCCTGAACTACTTGAATTTCTTTGATTCACAGCTCGAGTGGTCCGGGAGAGAGATTGGGCTATCCTATTATTCAAAAAAACAAGCCGTGCTGCCACTGACAGCCTCGGAAACTGTGCCTAGATTTTGGTGGGTGACCTTTTGCTTTTCGGATGTTTTTGTGAGCTTGCTTTTATTCTTTTTAGTTCATTTTCCCTCAACAGGATCTCACTATGTACTCCAGACTGGCCTCATACTCGCAGCAATCTTTCTGTCTCAGCCACCACACCCTGCTTTACCTGTCACTAATACAACGTTGTTTTTTTTAATTGTGATGAAATGAAACAAATTTTACAATCTTTACTTAAAAATATAACTTTTTGTGCTTTGTGTATAGTGTATGTCCGCTTGTGTGTGAATGCTGCTGTCTTCAATACTATTCTCCATCTGGAGCTTGCTAATTCTTCTAGGCTGGCTGGCGCCGTGAGGTGCAGGATCCTCCTGTCTCCGCTTTTCCGGGGATGAAATTACAGACATGCCCACCATCTCCAGCTTTTACATGAGTACTGAGGATCCAAATTCAGAACTTCATATTTTCATAGCAGGCATTTTACTGAGCCATCTTCCCACCTTTGCCCATTTTTTCAGTTTTGGGAATTGAACTCAGGACCTCACACCTGCTAGGTTATCTCTAAATTAAGATGTCCAAATACACCCCTACCTCTTACCACCTTTGTTTTGTGGTGGTTTTGAGCAGGTCTCAGTGTGTAGCCCTGGCTAACCTGGACCTCACTATGCAGAACAGGCCTGCCTTCAATTTCCTCCCTTTGCTCCCCTACTGCTTGGATTACAGGCATGTACTACCCCCTCCAGATATCTGTCCTTATTTTTAAAAGTCATTTGAAGTCGGCTGAAAATAACTGCATGTTCAGCCTTAAATGGGACATCTAGAGCCAGACAGTGGTGGTGCACACCTTTTACCCCAGCACTCAGGAGGCAGAGGCAGGTGGATCTCTGAGTTTGAGGTAAGCCTGATCTACAAAGTGAATTCCAGGGCTGCCAGGTCTACTCAGAGAAACCCTGTCTCAAACAAAAGTAAAGGGGCATCTATGTCATTCCCCTTCTAAATAAGGCTTTGGGAACGTTGAGAAAGAGAAAAGGAAAGAATGTCTGAGTTGTAAAATGGGGGAAGAATGCTGAGAAATGTTGTTTCCTGAACATGGGTGCCCATGGCATTGATGAAGTCACAGCTGATGTCGTTACCTGCACAAGGTCAAGCCAGTCACAACACCAATATAGACAGGAGACGACCTCACAAGGCCCCAAACCTATCTGAGTAGTTTTTTGACAACTAACTGATAGCTGCTGGGGAAGAGCCTTTTTTCTTTGGGGTGTGGCCATTGAAGGTTGTCCTTGCTCAAGTGGATGACACCATACACATTCACACATAGACAGCACTAACCAAACTCAGTAGGTTTCTAAAAATTATACTACTACTTGCCCCACTCAAAAAAAATGGTTTAAAGTCAGATGAAGTGGAGTATACTTGTAGAGACTTCTAACCTGGTAGGAGAATCATTTGAGTCCAGGAGTTCAAAGCCAACATGAGCAATATAGCAAGACTTTTGTCTGAAAAATTTTTAGATGATATAGAACAGCCAATATTCTTGGCATAAATTAATAATCCCATGTAAGCAGAATGAATTACTAAACAAGCAGTAATGACCATTAACAGCTACTTCATATTGACTGTAAGTGGGGAATTTTCATCTTAGATCTCATTTATTCTAGAGCATCCCTAATATTGTTGTCCCAATTTTCACATGAGGAAACTGAGGCACAGGAGTGGCAATTCTACAGTTTGAAGTGCCATAATGGAGACCTAGGCATCCACATTCTAGGACCTGTATGCCAATCCCTAGATATACAGCCCATAGCTACCCTTTCTCCATGTCTGTCATACATTTATAGGCCTTAAAAATTACTAACAGGCCAGATGGTGGTGGTGCATGCCTCTGATCCCAGCACTTGGAAGGCAGAGGCAGGCAGATCTCTTTGAGTTCAAGGCCAGCCAGGTCTACATAGACTTCCAGGATAGCCAAGGCTGAAACCTGTCTCAAAAAAAAAAAAAAAAAAAAAAAAAAAAAAAAAAAAACAGGCCAAGAGATGGTTCAGTGGATAAAGTACTTGCTCTAAAGGTATGAACACCTGAATTTGGATCCTCAGAGTCCATGTTAAGCCCGCCACAACTAAGCTCATCTGTAAACTCAGTATTCCTGTGACAACAGAATCCATGGAAGCATGTGAGCAGGTTATCCCAGACCCTGAACAGACCTGATATAACTCAGCAGGTAAAATAATTGTTGTGCAAGCCTAACGACCTGAGTTTAACTCAACCTAAGTCAAGATAGGTAATAACTGACTCCACAAATGTACCATGATACAAGTATGCCCCTCATCATAAACACACAATAAGTTTCTTAAATTTTTATTAGATTTATTTATTTTTATGTTGTATGTTTTTCTTTCATGTATACCTGTTTATGTACCATATGTGTGCTTAGTACCCAAAGAGGTCAGAAGAAACTATCAAATCCCCTGGAACTGAAAATGGTTGTGATTAACAAGTGGATGCTCAGAACAAGAACAATACATGCTCTTAACTTCTGCCATTTCTCCAGACCTAGAATAAGTTTCTGTGAGTTCCAGGCCAGCCTGTTCTCTACAGTGAGTTCCAAGCCAGCCAAGGTTACATAGTAAGACTCTGTCTCAAACTTAAAAACTAAAAATAAACAAGGAAGAAACCCTATGTCAAACATGGTGGAAGATAAGGACCAACACCTGAGGCTGTCCCCTGACATACACACACACACACACACACACACACACACACACACACAGTGGGGACAGTTGATGTAAAGTAACAGGTGACTATAACCCCTAGTGCTCAGAAGTCTTATTCTACCCTTGCTGGTGTGGCCTGGCCCAGCCTTCCTTTTGCACTCAATACTATCACCCTGCATCCTGTATGGCTCTCCTGGTTGCCATACACCTCAGCTGCAGAGAGGTCTCCATTGGAGGAACATTCCATTTACAGATGGGATGTTTATAGATTCACATATTGATAAATCTCTATTAACATAGTTAAATGGTTTCCAGTTTTGTTTTGTTCTCATGAACCAGGCCTACTCCAAAATCCAGGCACACCCTTACTTGCTTTCTTGTATAAATTTGTAGCCTATGAAATTAGTGGGTCAAACTGAAGTTCACTGCTGCTAAATCACCTGCCATGTTCCACAATAGACATTTCAGGTTACACTCTCATCCTAAGAATACACAAAGACAAGTTGGGGGGGGGGGGTAACAGAGCTCTTGCCAGCATACACTTTTGAAGACTTTGCCATCACTATTCTGCATTGTTTATTCTGCCACACAGTCAGAGCAGAGTGTCAGCTTTCAACACTTAATGACCCTGTGAGCAGCAGGTACTAGCCATGTTAGGAAATAGGGGTAGGGGTGGGGGCAAGCTGCAGTGATCACTCTTTTACAGAGCTAGGTCACAGAATGAATGGTTCAAACCCAGACCCAGCCAATTCTCGTGCCCAACTCAGCCAACTCTGATCAACTACCTCCCAGTCCTTTCAATTTTATTTGGGTCTTGCTTATTTTGAGAGAATACTGACCATTTTATACATTAATCTTTCTTAGGTCCCTCTATAGCCTTGTGAAATGGATGGCTAATATTCACTACCATTTTATCCATAAAACAATTCACCAGACTCTACAGTAACCACTGAATATTGATATATACATAGACTCATGGGGGAGAGGGAGAGAGAGAGAGATCATACTCCATTCAGAAAGTTACTGAAGAATGTGTTCCACCAAAAGCAAATAAAGGGACAAACCAAGAAAGAATATATGAGAGGCATGGAAGAGACAAAGGATACACAGGGATAGAGTGTAGGGAGGTCCCAGGTCCTATTTGTCCTTTCAACAATCATTGAGCCTCCCATGTGCCAAGCACTGTGCTTGGTAATTTTACCACCAGTGAACAAAACACAAAAAGTTTTCCTGTGGATTTCTGGTACTAATACAGGAGTGGAGGAAGAGAGACAGCAAGCCCAATAAGCAAATTTTATAGCATAATAGGAGATAATAAGTGGCCGGGCAGTGATGACACAACGCCTTTAATCCCAGCACTTGGGAGGCAGAGACAGGCAGATCTCTGTGAGTTGGAGGCCAGCCTGTCTACAAAGAAAGTTCCAAGACAGCCAGGGCTGTTAAAAGGAGGAAAAATCCTATCTCGAAAACAAACATACAAAAAAGGGGGGGATAGTAAGTCTTGTGGGGAAGGAAGAAAATCAGGTCAATGGAGTTGCAGAAGTGCATCAGGAGGAGGTAAAAGTTTAAATGGAGAAAAGCCAAGGTCAGAGCTGTGGGCAGGAAGCACCCAGACCATGGTACACAGGCTTCCTGAATACTCCAGAAAAATACTTACAAAGGTAGGTTCTCAACACATAGAAAGTTGAATTGAGAAGCTGACATAGAGGTGAAAAACTACGGGGGTGGGGGTGGCTGGGTGGGGGGGGAGACAGACAGGTACAGAACAACCAAAGACTCTCCTAGAAAGACAAGAAAGACAGCAGACAGCAGAACCACAGTTAAGCTTTTTTTTTTTTTTTTTTTTTTTTTTTTTTGTGCCTCTTCTGCTGTGTGTGATATTTACAGACATGAACAGATACTGACTCAACCCTGAATCATCAGACTCTCTTGACATGTGGCTGGAGCTGTGGTAGGGTATTCAGCACAAAAGCAATATATAACCACAAATGATGACTCAGGATATAAAGATACTATTAAGAAAGATGGACATAAAAAGCAGGAAGATGGAGAGGTTACTGATTTTATCACAGCCTTTTTAGAACTATTTGATCTTTTTTTTTTTTTTTTCATTTTAAAATCTATGTGTATGGGTAATTTGCCTGCATGTGTGTCTGAGCACTATTTGTGTGAGTGCCCAAGAAGGTCAGAAGAGAGTATCAGATCCCCTGGAACTAGAGTTAAAGATGGTTTAAGTTGTCATTGGCTGCTGGGAATTGAACCTGGTCCTGAAGAAGAGCAGACAATGCTTTAAATTTAAATTGCTGAGCCATCTCTCCAGACCCACTGTTTGATCTTATATCTACTGACACAAATCAAAATTGATGAAATGGAGCTGGGTATGGTGACTAACTTCTGTAATTCCAGTACTCAGGAGGCTGAGGCAGGAGAATCACCAACCCTGAGTTCAAGGCCAGCCTGGTCTTCAGAATTAGTTCCAGGATAGCCAGGGCTACAAGGGAAAATACTGTCTTGAAAAAAAGAAAGGAAAGAAAGACAAATCAAAACATATTTTTTTAAAAAAGCAATGTCTTGTTTGTTACAAGGGATTGGTTTTTTGTTTGTTTTGTTTTAGTTTTTGTTTTGTTTTTTTTTTTGTTTTGTTTTTTCATTTGGTTTGGTTTTTTTTTTTTAAATATAACCTGCAGTCTTAAACACAATCACCACTTTTTTTAATTTTATTTTACTTATTTTTATTACATATACAGTGTTCTGTCTGCATATTTGCCTACACACCAGAAGAGGACACCAGATCTCATGATAGATGGTTGTGAGCCACCATATGGTTGCTGGGAATTGAATTCAGGTCCTCTGAAAGGGCAGTCAGTGTTCTTAACCTCTGAGCCATCTCTCCAGCCCTCGTGGTTTGGTTTTTTCAAGACAGTATTTCTCTGTATTGCTTTGGAGTCTGTTCTGGAACTAGATCTGTAGATTTGGCTGGCCTCAAACTCCCAGAGATCTGCCTGCCTCTGCCTTCCAAGTGCTGTGATTAAAGGCCTGTGCCACCAATGCCTGGCTGGGGGATTGTGAAATAACAATGAGAGGGACTGGAGAGATGGCTCAGTAGTTAAGAACATTGGCTATACTTCTGGAGGACCCAGGTTCAATTCCCAGTACCCACATGGCAGCTCACAACTGTCTTTAACTTCAATTCCAAAGGATTTGACACCCTCACACAGACATATGTGTAAGCGAAACACCAACCAATGTTCATAAAAATAAATTTTAGAGAATTAATGATGAGGGCTCGGAATGTAGTTCAAAGGTTGAGTGCTTGCCTACTATGTATGAGGCTCTGTTTAATCCCCAGTACCACAAAAATAAAAAAGAGCTAAAACAGGGAGGATGAAATGACTCAGTGGATACAGCCCTTGTCACACAAGCCTGAGGACTAGAATTTGGATCTTGTGAACCCACTTAATAGTGAGGCAAGTACTCAACACTCAGGTAGCAACTGGAGATTCTTGAGGCAAGCAGCTAGCTAGCCTAGCCTATTGTTTGAGAGATCCTGCATCAATAAAACTTGGGAGCCACCAAGGAAGACACCCAATGTCAACTTCAGGCCTCCATATGCATACACATACTAACAACCTTCTATTGATCCTGGAGATCGTGTGCACTGACTACAAGGAACAGAGCAAAGTCCTAACAGAAAAAAAGTAAAGTTCAAGAAGCAAGCTAAACCAGGTGTGGTGGTGCAGGCTTTTAATCCCCAGCACTAGGGAAGCAGAGGCAAGCATCATTGTTGAGTTCAGAGCAGCCTGGTCTTTGAAAAAGTCAACCAATTTTTTTTAAAAAAAATAATAAGAAAGAAGCAAGTTAAAGAATAAAAAAGTTGCCAGGCAGTGGTGGTGCACACTTTTAATCCCAGCACTCAGAAGACAGAGACTGGCAGGTCTCTTAGTCTGAGGTCAGCCTGGTCTACAGAATGAATTCCAGGACAGGCAGGGCTGTTACACAGAGAAACCCTGTCTTGATAAAAGTGAAAAAAAATTACAAAATTTAAAATCCAACAATGGCTCAGCAGGTAAAGACACATACTACAAAGCCTTATAACCAGTTCAATCCCTGGGACCCATATGATAAAAGAACTTCTAAAAGTTGTCCTCTAACTACCACATACAGGCTTCAGCATACACATCACATACGTATATGTAAAATGTTTAAATCTCCATTTAAAGTGAGGTGTGCTGCTGGGAGATGCAGGACAGTGGCAGAGTGACTAAAGTGCATGAGGTCCAAGGTTTGTTCTCATAGAGGCAAAAATAAGATGTGGAGACACACGCCTTTAATTTAGCATTCTGATGGCTAAAGAAGGAGGATCTCAAGTTCAAGGCCAGCTTTGGTCACAGCGTGAACACCTGTCACAAGGAAGGAAATAGTGGATTTTTTCCTCCTGCTATAAGTATAAGCTAAGGCCAAGTATTTAAAATTTACAGTAAGTCTCCTTGTCATCATGGGGGGGGGCTGGCAGTGAAAGAAAGCCTGCTACAAGTACCCCCACCAGGCTGCTCACAACTGCCTATAACTAGCTCCAGGGAAGTCTGATACCTTTGGCCTGTGAGGGTACACACACACACACACACACACACACACACACACACACCTTTTAAAGGCAACTGAGCAGGTGACAGTTCCTGGAAGCTAACAGGCAAGACCCAAGCCACCCTTGTCCAGGTAGCTCCTCTTACCTCTGCAAAGACAAGACATTTGTGTAGGTAGAGTCTGGCTGCCCACCCCAACACAATGGACAGGAAGGGAGGTGGTCTTACCTGCTCTAATACAATTCATTGGTTCCCGAGGTAAAGGAGAGGAGCTGACTGTCCCTTCTGTGCCCTGACTCTCTTGTGTAAGCAGAGTATCCCTGAGCCAATTGGATATGTTGTGGCTTGGGGTGACATTATGAGGTCATGGAAGGGCAAGAGGATAATGGGAATCACCTTCGAAGGGGCTGGTAGGTGTCTCTCTTCAACTAGCCCTCATGGTGTAAGAAAACGGGTTCACAGGCAAGAAACCAATCAACATATCCTATCTGGACTGTTAAGTACTTTCTACTGTGTAACATATTGCCCCCAAAACATGACCTCATGATGTTTTGGAGTTAGAAGCCCAGGAGTGTCCTGGATGAATGGTTAGGCTCAGGTTTCTCCAGCCTGCACAAAGATGCTGCTGGAACTGATTGAGCATGACAGCCTATGTCTTTAATCCTAACACTCTGTGAGGCAGAAGCAGGAGGATAAGAGTCCAAGGCCAGCCTCCCATACATGGCAAGCTTGAGAATAGGCTGTGCTATATAAGAGTGCCTGACCATCACTCCCCCAAAACAAAACAAAACCAGACCCCACAGTCATAGTTGAGAGGTCTGAAAGCTTGTGTAGGGCTGAATTACTGCTACCATAGTGGACTGCAGACCTCTCGTGGGCAACTCCACGCACCTGTCTGCCGGCCAGGCTAGCTGCCTCTCCTCAGACAAGGGGTCCCATGGAAAACTACACTTAGAGTGTTCAATTTGACAAAAGAGTTGCCGAACTACTAAAAGAAAAGTGCAATCTGGCTCAGTAAAACAAGCGTGCCACCCTGGCAGCGGGTATAGAGGAAAGACTGGTCGGGCTGAAGCCCTTCACTGTACTCCTTACAAAAGCCACCGGGGCACTTCAGAGGGCGAGCCAAGGGACACCCCCCCCACACACACACACACACTGAAGGAGAGGAAAGGATTCAGTGGTTCCGAACGTTGTGCTCGATGCTGCACGCGTGCTGACTGAGCCTACGTGTGGATTCTGCCCACTTTTGCTCCTTTAGCTGGGTCCAAGGGTTTCAAGCGTCCTACAGCTGGGTGCCTTGGACTGCGAAGAACATTACGATTGGCCCAGCCGTGGGCGTGGCCTCCGCAGCACCCTGCAGCACACACCGGCTGAGCTGAACCACTTTCTGCAACCTCCTAGTTCCTGCCCAGGTGGTTACCGTCACATGCCACACCTGCGGGTAATCTCTGTCACAGACGACCCCTCTCCACGAATTACCAGCCGGCCTTGAGATCGGCCTTGAGATCATTTGTTTCGAGACAGGGTTTCTCTGTGGCTTTGGAGGAAGTTCTGAAACTAGCTCTTGCCGCGACACCGGAGGTAAAAGGATCGTCAGGCTCGGGACTCGAAACCGAGATCCTCTGAGTCCCTCAAGCTGCTGACTAGCGCCAGCCGCCAGATGGCACCCGTGCGCTTCTCAGTACTCAAGCATTTGCCTCCCGGGTAAACTGGATAAAAGCGTCCGCCTCCGCCAGCCAGCTGTCTCAGGAGCACTGGCTCCCAACCTGTTTAGCACCTTACCACTACCGTGACTCAGCTGACCTCAGGGAGTGGCTGTCCCCCAGCCCACACCCATACCACAGGCATGCCTGATGCGGCACCAACTGTTAACAGCTGGGCGGCATCGGTGCCCCAGAAGTCCCAGACTGAAGTAACCGGCACACCTCTCTGTGACTAGCCCTCCAGCTCGGAGCCATTGACAGGGCAGAGTGTGGTTGTGGTAGGAGACTAATGGCAATAACAGATTATGTCTGGAAAGTAATAGTTCCTGAGATGATGGGGGTGATGACTGCGCAACAACATGAGGGTACTTAGTTACTGAACTGCACACGCAAGAGTGGTTAAAGTGGGGCTGCAGTTGGTTAAGAGCACTGGCCATTCTCCCAGAGGGTACTGGTTCAATTCCCATCACCTACATGGCACCTAATAGCCCCCCAAGGGATCCAATTCCTTCCTGGGTACTGCACTTATGTGGTGGTGCACAGACATGAATGCAGGCGAAACACCCATACCCACCAAATAAAATCTTAAGTAAATAAAAGAATGGTTGGTAAAGTTGGCTGGAGAACTGGCTCAGAGGTTAAAAGCACTGCTCTTAATAAAGGACCAGAGTTCAGTTCCCAGCGTCTATACCAGGCAGCTCACAACCACTAGCTACAGCTCCCAGGAGGGTCCAGGCTTCCAGCCTCCACTGGCACATGCACTCATGTGCACATACTTACATACAACGTACATACATACACATGTATACATAAAGATAAATCTTTTAAATAGTTAAGGGACCAGAGAGATGGCTGAGTATTCAAGAACCTGAGTGCTGTTTTCAGCACCCATCCCGTGCTCCAGGAGGTCTGACATTCTCTTCTGGCCGCCTTGGACACATGGATGCACATGAGTGAACATACATAGAATTTTTAAAAATGCTGGACAGTGGTAGCACATGCCTTTAATCCCAGCATGCCGGGGACAGAGGCAGGACAGAGTGAGTTCCAGGACAAGCTCCAAAGCTACACAGAGAAACCCTGTCTCAAAATAAATAAATAAATAAATAAATAAATATTAAGACAAGGTCCCTCTACACAGCCCTGGCTATCCTGGAACTCACTTTGTAGACCAAGCTGGCCTCTAACTCACAGAGATCCATCTGCCTGCCTCTGCCTCTGCAACCTAGGCTGGCCTCCAACTTGATATATGGTTGAGGAGAACCTTGACCTCCCGGTCCTCCCGCCTCTACCTTCCAGGAAACTACAAGCATGCACAACTATGTAAGCTGAGCAATTTTATAATTTTGTAAGATTTGTTTTGTCCTTTATTATTTACTTAGTTTTTCAAAACAGGGTTTCTCTGTGTAACAGTCCTAGCTATCCTGGAATTTGCTTTGTAGACCAGTCAGGCCTTGAACTCAGAGATCCTCTTGCCTCTGCTTCCCAAGTGCTAGGACTAAAGGGGTGTGCCACTGCCACCCAGTTTACGATTTGTTTTTACTATTTTTAATTACATGTACACGTGCATGTCTGTGTGGAGGATATGCAGGTGCCCTCACGGTCTCCCCCTGAAGCTAGTCACTTAGTTGCAAGCCACCTGATGTGGATGCTGGACTTGAACACAGGTTCCAGCAAAAATAGTAAGTGCTCTTAAAAACTGAGCCATCTATCTCTCCAGCTGTTTTTTTAATAAAAATAATAATCCAGGCAGGTGGTAGTGTGTATCCCTTTAATCAAGCAAAAGCAGGAGGATCTCTGAGTTCAAGGCCAGCCTCATCTAAAGAGCAAATTCCAGGACACAGAAACCCTGTCTTGAAACCACCCCCCTAAAAAAAAAAAAAAAAAAAAAAAAAAAAAAAGTCTAATAATCCAAATCCCTAGAGCAGCTTCAGAGCCACTGACTCTGCTCCCAGGAATACTATAACATGTAAGCCTGCTTGCCTCTGTCTTCTGTTGAGGATGTTCCTTCCACCTCAAAACCTTCCCAGTGCTAGTTCCCATCATATTTCTGGGTAGCCCCAAACAGCTAACTCCTGAGTTCCCCTTGATGTCTACCCAGAGCAGCAGCACCAATCCAGTGAAGCTGATCTGGGCAGATCAGGGCAAGTTCTGTACTGAAATGGAACCCAGGACCTTATATGCATGTTAAACTAGCTCTTTACTATTACCTTTAGCCTCCACACTGAGTCCTGGTCCTCAGGACTGTCCAGCAGCAGTAAGCAAGTACCTGATTCCCTCATCTGAAAAAGGAGGTTTCTGGTAGATGGGTGGAATGAGTCAACATTCACGAAGAGTTTGGGAGTGAGACCTTCCACCATCAGAGGGAGGCTTCCAAGGGCTGGTGCGTCCTGATGTGACTCATGCTCTCCCTATCTTTTGTTAAGTGGAGGGGTGTGGCAATGGGGCAGATCCAGGCTCTCTTGCTTGCCTTTCCCTCAGCTGAGGCTGGGAAACCTCATGATAGCTTTCTTGGGTTGACAATGCCCCTGCCTACCAACTGTTCTCTCCAGGCTCTTGCTCTCAAACAGTAGAAGGTCTAAGAGTGTTTTATTCTGTTTGCCTAGTTTTCTTTTTCTCTTTCTTTAAATATTTTTCAAACCTTGGCCTGAAAACAGTTCCCATATACTGTTTGGGACCTATATACAAGTGATCTGTGACATGTTTGCAACCCTCTATCCCAAGGTATAATGTATCACATGACAGGGGAAGTCACCTACCCCAGGACCCAATGCAAAGTGGAGGCATTCTAAGACTTGACCTTCAACCTCTGGTATATACTAACTCCTACATTACAGCCATCCTTAAAGTCAAAGGAATCCCCAAAGCCTGTGCAGTGATGTTTCCAGGGAGCCTGATGAACCACATTCCCCAAGTGGGAGGAAGTCAGGCTAGGGTACTCTTGTATGCCCTGTCCAAGACTAACAGAGCAAACAGAGCCATAAGGCCTAGAACTGCCCACCAGCACCAGGCAGGGTATGCCACAGGCACCAAACATGGGAATGAAGGAATATCTGCCAGCCCTTGGGGTCTTTGAAAGAAGACACCACAGGGAATGGAATTTCTGATTATCCAAGAAGGTGCTAGGCAGGTCTAGCAGGTCAGGGAGCAATAGGTGGAGTTCCAGGCTCAAACCGGAGGCCCTTAAGGCAACCATTCCTCCATTCATTGCTAAGTAACCCTAGGCCCCAACACCAACATGTGGACACTCTCCTGAATGTTGTGCAGAGAGCCTGGGGCTATGGCTTCCATTTTGCCCATCTAGCTTGGAGTCAGCCATCCACATACTGTGTCCAGCCTCTCCCAGTGACTTCCCCCAAAATGATTCTACTCACTTCCAACCCTAACATCTTCCTGGAGATCTGCAGGCCTCAAAACAGATCTGGCCTACAGAGAAGGTCTCATGTGGTATACCCAACCCTTCCTGGCCCCAAGCTAACCCAGAAGGCCCCAGGGAAACAATGGACACCAGCAGCCCTGCTGAACGTAAGATAGCTCAAAGCACAACTCAGACAAGGCAAGTCCTGGTGTCTGTATTTATGCCTCTTCAGTGCAGTGATGAGGATCCATATGAGACCTTGGACAAGACTTCCAGCTTGCCCCTTGGAGACCAGCTCCCTGGACTGCCTGGCCTGTCAGTGTCCAGCTGGAGCCAAGTGTCCTCTCCAGCCAAGATCCTCAAGTCACGGCCCAGCTTCCTCTGCCTTCCACACCAGTTCACCCGAGATGTAAGTGGCCTGGACATGGAGGGTGTCATCGAGCACCACAAAGTCTGCGGCAGAACCAAAAGATGAGAGGAAACATAGTAGGGCCACCCATATCCCCTAGTGTGGAGTCATCCTTCACAACTGAGCTCAGTGGCAATACTGAGGCCCAAAAACATGATTGGGACTGGTGGAAGAGCTGGAAGCAAGAGCATCAACTCATCAGCTGGGCACAAATAATCCCTGTAACCCTGACCTGGCCTGATCTCAGGTGCCAGAAACCAATGTGATAGACAGCACACGCCAACAATCCTAGAACTCAGGAGGCGGAGTCAGGAAGATTACCATGAATTTGAAGATAGCCTGATCTACACAGTGGGTTGCAGGCCAGCCAGGGCTACATAAGACCCTGTCTTAAAACAAAAGCATACAAAAGGGCCAACCAGGAGATAGCAGAGTGGGGAAAAGTGCTTGCCACTTGCAAGTTGTCCTCTGACCTCTACAGGTGAGTTATGGTACACACAAAAAATAAAAGTCTACAGTAAAAAAGAAAAAAAAGAACAAAAAGAGTCTACGGTGGGAATGGACCCCAAGGAGCAGGGACAGATAAGAACCCCCCCACCCACCCCTTGAAGCCAGGCATTGGTGGATTGGTGGTGCACGCCTTTAATCCCAGCACTCGGGAGGCAGAAAACAGGTGGATCTCTGTGAGTTTGAAAGTAGCCTCCAAAGCCACAGAGAAATCCTGCCCCAAGAAAACAAAAAACAAAGAACCCCCACCCCCACCCCCTTGAGACCTCACCTGCATCAGCACCAAAGTCCAGGCTCCCCTTGGTCTTCTCGAGCCCTAGCAACTGGGCAGGGTGGAGGGATGCAGCTTCCAGAGCCGACTCCACACTACAGCCTGTTCAGGAACACACTGTGGTGAGCATCCACAGTCCTTCCTACAAGCAGCTCCAAAGCCTCAGGAAAGGCCTTGGACTCTGCAACAGCTTAGGAAGGACCCTCATTTTCCCTAGCTTTGAGAGATACTGCTCATAACTCTCTTCCCCAGCCCACTCATCATCCCAGCTCTACAGGAAACCTATCCTCTCAACAACTAGACATGGGCATTAGAGTGTGTTCACTGTTTATGGTCATAGACCCTCCTGCCTACTTCGAGCAAAGAAGTCATACCTGAGCCCACCATGTCACCAATCTGGCTCCCACTGATCCAGCTGCCAAAAGGGACCCTAACCTGAGGCCCAGTGACTACATTCACTTTATTGTATCACTTCTTGCCAGGATACAGTTATCTCCTATGTCCTAGGCCATCCCTAGCCTATTTGCTCTAACATTGCACACATTCAGAATGACAATCTTGAGATGCTGACAGATATTTGGGAGCAGAACCTGCCCCAAGCCCCAGAATGTCACTTTCACTCCATCCCATGAATAATGCCCCTGCAGATTCCCATTATTCCATGGGTCTAAGCCTAGGCCCTTCTGTGAGCAATGTGACCCTGATCCTCCATGAGGTCACAGCTTCACACATCCTGGCTCTAGTGACTGACTGTTCACTATCATTCCATAGTCTGAACTCTATTTGGGAGTGACCATGGTCATTTCCATCTGCTAGAAGTCACATTTTTCCATCTCCCAGCTTACAGGTAGTTAGAGGCTGTCAGCACAGACTCCAATTTCCCTACCTCCATTTTAGCTTTCCCCAGATATAGCCGCTGCCTTCAGACACCTAAGAACACCAGCCCACTGACCTGTGGCTTGCAGGAAATGCCGGATGCAGACATCCATGGGGGCTATGCTGCCACACAGTGTCTTGGTGCCTTGAGATCAGAAAGGCCAGGATTGGAGGAGGGAGTTTCTGTGGGCCTAGAAGGCCCCATGGACAAAAAGGGCATACCCAAGTTCCACCCCACTCAAGGAAGGAGCCAAGAGACTATACATATGTTGGTACAGGAGTCACTCACCTGCAATGCAGGCTATTAGCCCATTCACCTCCACCTCCTGCTGTCCCAGAGTATGGCGGCCATTGCCCAAGCCCAGAGCAGGGACAGCATCAGTGACCAGCACCAGCCCTAGGGAAGGAGGTGGTTCAGGACCTGGCCAGCTATTATCCTACTTGTCCTACTCTGTTCAGCTACTCACCCTGGGGATGGGCCCGGTGAGCAATTCGTAGAGCTGCAGGGTTAGTGTGTATGCCATCAGCAATCATCCCATAGAAGATGCAGTGGCCTGGGGGCAGCTGGTCACTGGTGAGAAGCCCTACTATGCCTGGGTCACGGTGGTGGAACTAAGCAGGGTAGAAGGAATAACTGAGTGACAGTAGTATCCGCTGAGTTCCCTTCCACCCAGGAGTAGGGGTGACACTCACAGGCAACATGGCATTGAAGAGGTGGGTGATGAAGGTGGCCCCATTTTGCACTGCTACTTCTGCAGTCCCCAGGTCAGCCACTGAATGCCCTGCATGAGGGACTTAAGATC
Source organism: Phodopus roborovskii (assembly GCF_943737965.1). NCBI lineage: Eukaryota > Metazoa > Chordata > Mammalia > Rodentia > Cricetidae > Phodopus > Phodopus roborovskii. The sequence goes on along the minus strand of NW_026126407.1, from coordinate 49,590,529 downwards.
AGCTTCTGCAGCAGCTGAGAGCCTTGAGCAGGCAACCCCAACAGGTGGCCTCTCACCTAGAGACACACAGATGCCTTGGGCTGTCAACGCCTGGATCACTTCATGGCTCCGGTTTAACTCAGGGGCAAGTGTCACAATTCGGACGTTGTCCAGGGCCCCATATGTGGCCAGCACATCATGAAAAGCATTGTCTTCAAAGGAGCGGAGGTAAGCCTCAGGGTGTGCACCCCGCTTCTCCCTGCTGATGAACGGGCCCTCCAAGTGCACCCCTGAGGGAAGGGACAAGGGCGGTTCTAGTAGACATTTCCACCTAGCAGTCCCACCCCAGTCCATCAAACCTGGACCCCTTCCCAACTGGGCATTTTCAAACAAGTTAACCACTCACCAAGGACCCCCGCCCCATGGGGACCTCCACTCTTCACAGGGATCTGAGGAAGGACCTAAAGGGAACCAGCTGTTAAAATCCTGCCCCCGCCCCCAGCTCAGCACCCAGAGCACACAGCTCAACCAAGGTCAGATCTTCAGGTCAGGGTTTGAGACTCTGGCCCACCAGCCCAGCCCAGCCCAGCCCCACTGTCCTTCCCACTGGTGCTGGGAGATGGATGAAGGCCCCCCAGTGGTCAGGAACAGGAAGAAATGGCAACAGGAATACTTGATAACCTACCCTGAGGACCAGGAGGTGAATGAAAGCATCCCCAGGCCACAGAAGCATGAGTGGGGGTGGAGGCACCAAGGGCTGCTCCAACCTGCTCTGGCCTTCAAAGTGCCTTCTGCCAAACAGCCAGGACATAGTGGTCAAAGCCCTGAAAAAATGACTGCAGGCTCCCTAAGCTGTAGGACAATGAAGCAGGGATGGGGGTGGCAGGAGGAAGGCAGGGCAGAAGCAGAGGGCTGGAGGTTGGGGAGCTTGGTGCACATGGGGACAGGGCTCAGCACCACAGCCCAGCCCATTCTGATCAGGAAGTTCACAGCCTCAGGAAAGAGTGACCAGCACTAACTTGGTCTTGGAGATAACCAAGTATAGCCATAACCCTCTTTCCAGACCCTTCAGCTATGAAAAGTCCCTGGACAAAACAGTGATACCCTCCCTCAGAATTACTCCTTCCCAATACATATAAAGGACATTAAAGACCCTTAAACTGCCAGGAGGTGGTAGTTCACACCTTTAATTCCAGCACTTGCGAGGCAGGAACAGGAGGATCTCTGTGAGTTTGAGGCCAGCCTGGTCTACAGATGGAGTTCCAGGACAGGCTCCAAAGCTACAGAGAAACCCTGTCTTGAAAAAACAAAACAAAACAAAAAACCAAAAGAGACCATTAAACTAGGTATGGGACACACCTACAATCCCAAGGACTTGGCAGGCAGAGGCAGGAAAGCAGGCCAGGCTCAGCTACATAAGTTCAAGGCTAACCTAGAATACATAATGCACTGCCTCAAATTAACCAAACCAAACCCACACTTAAATCTGAGGACAAAGAATGAGAGAAGGGCAGATTCTGAGAAACAAATAGGTAGACTCTGGACATATCTCGGTTGGAGAGGACTCAGGAACCTCAGACCTCACAGACACTGGTGCTGTGAGAAATGGGCTGAGGACAGGACTGGTGCAGGGCTTCAGTAGAGCAAGCAAGCTGGAATACAAATATTGAGAAGTTTATGTCCTAAAGGTTCTCATAATAGTTCCCTCTAAACAAAACAAGACTCTTCCTAGAGGACTGCACACCCAGGGGTACCCCACAAAGCTCCCCTCGAAGGGCAGGTGTTCCTTGTGGCCTGCTAGTGCCATCCACTAACAGCCCACACTGAGTTCCTCAAGGAGCAGAGGAAGGAACACTAATAAGATGACCAAGCCAGCAGAGAGAAGATGCCAATATAGGACACAGGAAAAAGTCAGCATTGATACCCTTGGACAATGAGGCCTTATACCAATGAAGCCAGAACAGCATGTCAGAGGGCAACATTCGCTCTTCCAAACTCAAAGGAATGCAAGAATCCCATGGAATGAACTCCAAGATAGAAGTTGAGGAAACGTCTAGAAAGTCATGCCAAGAAGAAAGATGAGAAAAAATGAGAATAGACCTGGAAAGTCTAATAGTAGACAAGTGGACCTCCCATAGAGTGACAGTGAAATGGGAAAACAGTCACCAAGGAAACAATTCAATAGAAGTTTAGAAAGCCTTAAGCTGGAGCATGGCTCAGCGGTTAAGAGCACTCACTGGTTATTCTTCCAGAAGTTCTGAGTTCAATACCCAGCAACCATATGGTGGCTTACAATCATCTGAAATGAGACCTGGCACCCTCTTTAGGCATGCAGGCACACAAACATTGTGTACATAATAAATAAATCTTTTAAAAAAAAAAGTTTTGAGCTGAACTTCCCATTATGTCTAGTAGGCAGCAAAATGGATAGACAAGGCATGACAGCATGAGATGTCAGATCCAGGTGACATCTTATGAGCCTCTAGAGAGGGAAAATAGTCCCCACAAAGGATCAAGGAATAAAGTCGGTGGCTTCCTACTTCTTAGCTACAACATGAGGAGTCTAAAGACAGTAGACACAGGCCAGGCATGGTGTCACACTCCTTCAGTCCCAACCAGAGAAAGGAAGGATCTCTGTGAGTTCAATGCCAACCTGGTCTACATGGAGAGTTCAAGAACAGCCAGGACCAGAGACACAGCACTGCTCTTATCATTCAAGGGAAGCTATGTGCAGTAGTGTCTATCTGTTGTCCCATACTCAGGAGATCACTTCTTAGCTACAACATGAGGAGGCTAAAGACAGTAGACACAGGCCAGGCATGGTGTCACACTCCTTCAGTCCCAGCCAGAGAAAGGCAGGATCTCTGTGAGTTCAAGGCCAACCTGGTCTACATGGAGAGTCCAAGAACAGAGACCAAGGGTTTGAGACCAGTATATAATATAGCAAGACCCCTCAGGAAATGTGCAGCTGTGTACATCCAAGTAGTTTTGGGCTGGGAGATGTAGCACACTGGCAGAGCACTTGGCTTAGCATGTACAATGTCCCGGGTCCAATCCTTAGCACCACAAATACCTTTATGAGTGCCTGCATATGTGTTTGTAAGCTACATGCATGACCCCTGTGCCTGTAGAGACCAAGAAGGAGTAACAAATCCCCTGGAACTCGAATTACAGGTAGTTAACCTGTGCCAGCCCCAAACACAAATTTTCTAACAACACCTCTAACCAAAACCATGGATAAAGAGAATAAAGGTATAGCTACAAGTGGTGCATGCCTTTAATCCCAGCACTAGGAGACAGAAGCAAGCTGATTTCTGGGTTCCAGGCTATTGTGATCTACATAGTGGGTTCCAGGACAGCAAGGACTACCCAGAGAGACTCTGTCTCAAAAACAAACAAAAGAGAATAAAGGCAGGGTTAGAGAGATGGCTCAGTGATTAAGAGCATGTACTGTTTTGCAGCAGAGGGCTGGGTTCAGTTCTCAGTACCTACATGGGGTGGTTCACACCATCTGTAACTCCGGCTCCAGGGGAATCTGATGCCCTTAGGCTCTGAGGGCACCTGCACTCACACGTCTGTACTTGTGTGCAGACACACATACCTACACATAATGGAAAGTGATGAACCATCAGAGCAGCAGCACTGCCGCCCACAGGTGCCTCAGCAGCTTCAAGAACAAGCAAGCTAGGCAGGATAGTGGGCCCAGTCTCAGCTATGAAGTGAATTGATCAGGATATATTAAGTCTTCGACTCAAAAAAAGGAAGGGTGAAATGGCTCAGTGGGCAAAGGCACTCGCTGCCAAGCCACCTGATGACCTGAGTTCAGTTCCCAGGGTCCACATGACGGAAGGAGAGCACAGAGTGCCACTTGCATTCCATGGAGTGCATAAATGCACGTGGATGTACACACAGTCACTATTTCCTAGAAGAGGAACGACACTTTGAACGACAAAGTGAAGAGTGCACAGCAAAGAGGACGGGATAAACCAGGCTGGAGGGGAAGGGAGTGAAGGCATGGGCAGGGCAGCAGACACTGCTGACCCTCAGTTGCCTGACCTTCAGCAGCCAACAGATTTGAAGCAAAAAACAATGCCATCAGATCTGTCTTGAAACACAGCTAGAAGAGAAAACCTTAGGAAAAAAGTGGGCAGTTCTGATGAACTGAACCTTCATGCAGGATCCTGAGCAGTACCTGGACAAGTGGATAAGCCCCTCATTGAGAAGGGACCCTGGAGGAAATCAGAGAACACAGTAGGGGGAAAGGTTTGATGGTAGAGTCTCCTGGTTTCTAATACAATGGGATGTTACGTTTTTATACTCAGAGCTGCCCACTGTGCTCTGCCATCACTTCCTACCTGCCTCCCAAGGCCTTCATTCTAAGTGTTTTCCAAGGTCCATGGACACAGTAAGGTGCCAGAAAGAAAACTTTAGGAATATCAGCCACTACTCCTACTGAGGGAAAGCCATGGCCTTGCACCATGTCTGTCAAACTTGTTGCAAGAGGGGAAGCTCAGTGGTGTGAAGGAGCATGGGGCAGTGCTAACAGAACAAGGTCTTCCTGGAAGAGCTTGGGAGAGGGGATACCTGGAGCTGCTGCAATGTGCCTGGGGGGAAGAGAAGCAGCTCAACTGCTGGGAGGGGAATGTGGTAGTGAAGGGGGTACATCCTGATACCTGTCACCTAGAAAGGTTACCCTGGCAATACCCAGAGTCTGTGAGATCAGCACAGAGAACCAAGTACCTATGGACAATAGGTTGCCCATTTGACGGTGAGGTGGGGAAGCTGTGGGAAACTTCCAGAAAGATATATCTAGTTAACATTCAAAGAATGCTTAAAATGTGTCAAGCACCCACTGATTGTTCTCACTCTAGGCTTAAAGGAATTGAGGCTCAGAAGTGAGTAAAGTTGTCCCAAGTCTTCCAAGGGTTGCAAGTCAAGAGGCCAAAGCGAAGCCTATGGAAGCAAGGGCATAGCCCACAATCAATACCCATGGCTTCCTACATACATCCTACATGTGTTTACATACCCAGAAAGAGAACCACAGGCAATCACACACTTCCTGATCCCATAATGGATCCTGTACTGGAAGAAATATTGGCTGAGGCAACTGACAGCAGAACAGAAAGAATCCATTCAAGTGTGGTTAACAGAGTTAATTTACTAAACTCATCAATTGCATTACATTGCATAAGAGAATACCACAATTTAAAGCAAAAGTTCAGGACTAAGGGATAAATGGGTAGAATACACACAAACTGCTCTTAACCGGTGCTGAAGACAACAACCTAAACTAGCTGAGTTAAAACTGGGAAACCTGTGGGAAAGCCTTCACATGAAAATCGGATCAAAGACAACATAGCTTCTAGACAGAAGGGGAAGGGGTGGGAAGCAGGGCTGTTGCCGGTACATTGGAAGAGCAGCTCTTTCTGAACTGCTTCTTCATGTGAGTCACATAATACAGGCAGGTTAGGGAGGAAGAGCCTGACTAGAGACAATGGCTGTGGCAGAATTCCAGGCAACCTTAATTCAGGAGGTCCAGAGGCTGCCAACAGGGCATTGGGAGGGTGTGGCAGATGAGAATTGTGACAGAAAAAGTGGCAACTGCACTGGCAGCTGCAGAGATCAGGCAGGGCACAACTGAACAACAGAGAGGAAGATTCCCTCACAACAAAGTGGAGGGAGGCTAGAGGTGAGGCCTCAATTCAGATGAAGGAAATGCTACTACCTCTGCGGAAAGGGGTCCCTTTGCTCAGGGGCAGGGCAGCCTCATCTCACCTTGTGATAAATCTCTGGTGGGGAAGTGACCAGGGTGGGACAGAAGGAGGTGACACCGTGGGCCAGGATCCTCTGGGCCACTAGGGCAATCCCAGAACCCACGTCCTTCGTGGCCTTGGAGAAGTCAACACCAAATCCACCTGTGGCCACAGAAAACAAGGGGTAGCACAATGCTCAGAGCTCCTCCCCTGGGTTCCCTGGCCCAAGCCAGGCCGCACCGTTCATCTGCACATCGATAAAGCCCGGCGCCAGGATGCAGCCTCCGCAGTCCCGCTGCTCATCAGCCATGCGCCTCTCCTCAAAAAACAGCTTCTCTGGGTCCAGGATGCGGCCCCCGCGCACCCATAGATCCTCCCTGAGGGCAGAGCAGTCGGCACTTGGGTCACCATCGGGTCCTGGAACCAACCCCTAGTTCTATCTCACTCCCGGCTTGTCCCTGCACCCCCACTATTCTACTTGGTCGCCAGCCACACACCCGGATAGTCCTGCCCTCCACATTCTTGAGTTTCCACACCCGACCCAGCCCCGCCAATGTTAATGCTTAGGCCTTACATTCGCCCGATCCCTACACCCCACACTGCAGTATCACCAGTCCTACACCAAGCCAAACCCCTCACCACGCAGCCCAGACCTGAGCAGCGTGCCGCCGCGCAGGATGCGGCAGTTGGTGAACTGGCGCACTGGAGCCCCCGCCGCACGCTGCCCTCTACGCATCGTGAGTCGTGCTGAACCCAACAAGCTTTGGGGACAAACGGCCAGCGTCTAGTCCAACGGTAACCGGAAGGCAGGGAAGGGCCATACCATGTGACTCTTAACAGATTGTGCTATCACGTGGCCACCAATCACACGTGACCAAGGGCCACGTGACACAGTCAGCCCTCCCACAGAACCGCCAGAACACAAGCTTGTCACGTCTGAAAACTTTTATTGGACACAGCTGGGAGCCAGCACACACTCCACCCTTTACCCTGGCTGTCCAGGGCTGGGGGAGGGTGGCTCCATCCAAGGAGTCTCAGCAACAGGAACCCCACAAGGCAACACTTTACTAATGATTACTATATAGTTGGGAGACAGAGCTGCTCCATAGACGCATGAATAGCTCAAATCTTTTATAAATAAACATCCAGTGAAGAGAAAAATGACAACTCTAATTCATCCTTATACACAGAGCACTCTAGGGCGATGGGTGGGGTAGCCAGAGGCTGACATCCTCAGTGGTCAGGGGCCTGGATGGGAGATGAGTGGGCCCAGATGTCCACAGCACGGGGCAGCAGGGGCCAGGCGGGGGCAACAGACAATGGGCACTAGGACACTGCGCATTTACAAGACCAACTACTGAGGGGACAGCTGCCCGTGCATGTGTGTCAGGCTGTTCGTTCTGGAATGAGGAGGGGTGGCCTTTACATCCTATCCTGTGAATTGATGGTGGAAAAGGTCTACTTTGTGGAGAGAATTAGGGCTACGATGAGACCGTAGAGGCCAAGCACCTCCGCGAAGATGAGGATCAGGATCATGCCCACGAACAGTCGTGGCTGCTGGGCAGTGCCCCGAACACCAGCATCCCCGACGATGCCAATGGCAAAGCCAGCAGCCAGGCCACTCAGCCCCACACTCAGGCCAGCACCCAGCTGAAGAAAACTCCTGGGAAGAGAAGATATACAGGCTGTCAGCAATCTGCTTATCCACAGGAAAATGATATACTTCACCTGACAGGACAGGCCTTGTGCTCACCTGTAGAGGGTGATGCCATCAGTCAGGGAGTTAGCGATGAGTACTGCCACCACCAGGCCATAGATGGCGATGATCCCAGCCATCACCACTGGGATGATGGACTTCATGATCAGCTCTGGCCTCATGACCGACATAGCAGCGATGCCCGTGCCACTCTTGGCTGTGCCATAGGCAGCTCCCATGGCTGTGGAGGGAGAGATGAAGTGAGTCCAGGACAGCATGGAAGCTGCCCGGGGAGTTTTTCTGCACACTGGAAAGGATCCCCAAGTTGCCACCCCCTAGAGGAACTGAAGGCAGCGGCCAGGCAGAGCCCCCAAGAGACTAAGCATCACTGCAGACACTTCTCCTTGCCTCCCACCCCACTTCTGCCTGCAGTAGTTCTCGTGGTTATTGGGAGCTCCTGGTTTGCTGTGAAACCAGCCTTTGTTCCACAGCACTCCTCTAGCTTGTGACCTCTGGCAAAACAGTCACATGGAAAAGACACAGATGGGCCACAGAAACCCTTGCTTGAGACTCTGGGCATCTGTCACACACCCTGGATCCCAGGCACTTCCAGCACAGAACTCTCTCTCAGCTGCCTTAGAGGCCAGTCCCAGGGTCAGTCAGTCTCTGCCTGCGGTGGGGCCTTCAAGCCTTCCAAAACAGAACAGTAGGGTCACCTGTCCCTTCTGAAGCTGTTCCCCGACTCCAACCCCCCCCCCCCCAGGAGATGCTGCCTTCCTTTTTCCCGTCCTATGCCCAGGTCTTGAACTCTATTTTTTCTCATTTCTGCCTCTTGTTTCCCAGACCCTATAAGAACTATTGAGCTACTTATACAGGTGACATAGGCAGCCTCCAAACTGCCTCTGCCCAGGGCACCCATGACATGGCTAGTCTGGAAACAGTAGTCTACAACCTGATGCACAGAAAACACAGGCCAGAGGTAAAGAGGACACAAACAACCCCAGCCACTCTACATAATTCATTGATCTCACTGGACCACAAATACTCCTGTGTGCCCAGTGCTGAGTAGGGCAAAGGTTAGAAGGGATCTCTGCCTCCTCAGAGCTCAGGGAACAGCAAGAAGACAGGACAGTGACTCAGCCAGGGTGGTGGTGGCGCACGACTTTAATCCCAGCACTAGGGAAACAGAGGCAGGTGGATCTCTGTGAGTTCGAGACCAGACTGGTGTACAAGAGTTAGCTGTAGGACAACCTCCAAAAAAAGAAGACAGTGACTCAACACATTAACACATCCAATAAGGAAAGAGAACAGGGAGTAGGGAAGCTACATACACCAAGGGGAGAAGGGTCTGAAAAAGGATCATGGAATAGAGAGATGACAAGGTAAGCAGCAGAGCAAAGGAAAACCAGGCTAAGAACAAGATTCTTGCCAGCACATTCAGGCACGAAGCAAGATAGTTTTAGATGAGATTACCCGGAAGAGTCAGGGACTAGACACACAACTTGTATCCTCTTTAGCACCCTTGGATGCCCAGACACTACCTGACAAAGACTTGCATCACCTTAGGTTTCAAGTCCTGGATCCATTTCAAGATTATTTTCTAGGACCCTATTGCAAGCCGAAGTCCATGCTCAGCTTCATCACAGTGCAGGTGAGTGGCCCGAGGGCTCCCACTCCTGAGGACATGGCACTAAACGTTGAGAACACAGGTTGCCATGTGGTACTGTGAAGGTAGGGACTGAACACAATACATTCTGCTCCCCTAGAGGTGGGTCTTTGAAAAAGGCAAGGAGTTGAGTTGGTTCTTCCCAGAGTACAGTAAGTAGATCATGGGGCTGAAGGATGGGTGGTAAGAAGAGAGATGATGAGAAACAGGGACGCCACCAGGGACTAAGGTAACAGGACATAAAAATTAGCCCAGGCCCAGACGGTAGCAGGTATCTAGAAGGTCAAGCTTGATAGGCTGCATAAGGGAGACCTTCTGACAAATACCAATGCAATGGGGCAGAGAGAGCAGTGTCTGGAGGCACTTCCAGGACATACAGGGGGAAGTCACAGAGAAGAAGCAACTGGCAGTTTCATGGAGAACATGATGAAGAAAGAACCAACAGGATATTTGTCACAAGAAAAAAAGGGAAGCTAAAAAATGTGAGCAGGGAACAGAGGCCTCAAAATGTGTACAGATCTAATTTAGTTAAAACACAATGATCTTTAAACTTGGTTCGTTATGTCTAAGAGAGGCCCATGGGCCAGTCTCTACGTAAGAGACTAAGTAAGCTTCGAGTCTTCCTAGCAGCAACACCAGAGACCGGAGAGATTTCTTTAGGTAGTGTCAAGACAAAGACATGCTATAAAATAGCCAGTTTGGGAAGAAAAAATAAAATTAAAAGGTGATTCATCTGACCAAGTGAGAGGCTCACTCCCAGAGGACTGTGAGAAGCTTGTGTGAAGGAATGCAACTGTCAGCATGTAGGTTTCAGTCCCCAGAAGCTAGGGTCAGGAAGGAAAAGCCTAGACCAGCAATACCCAGTTTTCAATAGTGCAGAGACACCTGTTGGCCAGATTTGGCACATGCAAGGTCTTGATAGAACAGGTTTAAGAAAATGGGTGCAGAAAAAGAAATCTGGACAAATTCAGAGTTGCAGAAGCCATCGGGATAGTCAGAATATGAGCTCCATATGGTCAGGGATATTGTTTTGTTCACTGATGTTCCCCCAATATCTGTAAGAACTCAAAGAAGATTTTCTGAATTAATGTATGAATGAGTGACAACCACAAAAAGCAACCACAGGTGACCAAAATAGGGGAGCCTATGGACATATTCTGGGGCAAAAAACAGAAGGAATGCTTGGTAACCTTGTCTAAGGAGCCCTAAAGTGTGGGAAGAACAGGCATGGTCTTAGAGGAGGAAAGAAGTCTAGACCACATCTCCCACCACAAATGATCCCTTAAGCTAATGATGTGGGGAGAGCAGGGCTCTCTTAGCAGCACCTGACAGGCCTGGGCAGGGGAGGTCACTAAAACAGACAAACCCCCACACCAATCTGCACTTTATAGGTAGGCGTTTACAGTCAACAGACACTGTTTGGAGTTCAAACTCTCCATGTACCTGCACAGAGGGCCAGCCTCTCCATGTGCCAGATAGGGTGGGGCAGGGTGAGGTCACTTAAGCCAGACCTTCCAGAGGAGGTCCAGACCAGGCCAGACCAGTCCCTGGGGCTGTGACTTACCTCCCTCAATCCCACATTCTTGGGTCTGGCCCAAAGCCTTTTCTCCCAGGAAGGCCAATTTTCACTAAATTTGACACCGTAGAACTGTCAAGGCCCAACTTCAAAAGCAAGGTGCCGTCAAGAACCTTGCCAGGTTTTTCTTTCTGAGCAAGGAAGCATCTCCCAGTTCCAGCCCCTCACCCCCTTAAAAGAGGAAGGTCATTTGTTCACTCATCCATTCATTGGGGCCAGGACTGAAGATCAAAGACCTAATCACGTAAATGCTAACACTCTAAGGCCACCATCTCATCCACCTCAAAGCACAGATTTTCAGCACGCATCCACTCCAATGCTCCTTCCTAAACCAATCCCAATTCATAGTCTCTAACCCGAGTCCTTGCAGGTTCCCAGGACCAACCCCTCAGCCCAGTTTTCCCAACCAACCCACACCGATGACAGAACTATTGGGAAACCGAGACAAGTCTCAACCGGAAACACCTGCCTCACCCAGGGTACAGACCCACCTGACCCCCAGCTGCTGGGCCGCCATGAATGCGGGGCTTATGGACCTTAGTGGGGACAGAGACTCCGGTACTGGGCCCGCCGCAGCCTACGGACTGGCGCCTTTCAAGATGTGATGTCACACCTGTCCGCAGGATGCGGGATGCGGAGCAGGCGCAGGAGAGGGCACAGGATAGCGCACCGCCCCCCGCGCCCCCACCCCACCCTCATTCCTACTTCCCGGGGCTAAAATGGCAGCCACACCACCTCCCCACCCCCGCACAAACCAGGATCGGCTGGCAGGCTGATAGAACCCGCACCCAGATTAAGTCCTCAAGCCCTGTGCTCCACACATTCCACTGTCCCCGCCGCCAAGGGGCTGACCCCCACCCGCAAGATCCGACACCCACATAGCTGGGGATGACGTCAGAGTGACGTCACGTTCGGCCCCCAGTGAGCAGCGGGCTCGAGTCCCCGCACCACTTCGGCACCTCCTGCTCCTCCTGCTGCGATGCTCACCGCTGAAGATCATGGCGGACGAAGCGCCTACGACAGCGAAAAACGCAGCATATTCGGGGCTGTTCTTGATGTCAGCCATGTCTGCAGGCGGGAATAGGGCAAGCTCAGCCGGCGGCGGGGGTAGGACGGCGAGAGAGCGAGCGGGCAAGCGAGCGAAAATCCCCGAGGCGGCTGATGCGAAGGCGACCCCGCCAGTCAGCCGCTGCGCTCTAAATACCAGCACCGCAGAGCAAGATGGCGGCCGCGCTCGCGTCACATGATCTGGGCTCCGCCCCTATGGGCTGTACCACTTTGCGCTGGTGGGGAAGCGAGGCTGCAGCCTCGCCGGCAGCCCTTGAACAGTGTCTGGGACTTGCCACCAACTCGGTGGGCTCGGGATCCAACGCTTGGCCTTGCCTAGGACTTTTCTGGCTCGCTGCTCCGCGCCAACATTTCCCTGGACCCTACCGTGTTGGGCCCTTCGGTCCTCGGGGCGGGGCCGTAGCTCGCCATATTAGCATACAGGGTGGAGCTTATGCTAGTCCGCCTTTTCTGCGGCTGCGCGGCGCTCGCTGGTGTTCGAGGACCCGGGTACACATTTCTTGCGTTTTCTGCTCAAGAACCCTAGGCACTTCTGCTGCATAGGGCTCAGGTTTTCACTTGTGCCTGGAGAGCTAGGTTAAAGTAGTGGCACTACAGAATCCCATAACAGAAGAAATCCCTAGTGTGGGGCTTCGCTCTCCCTTCCAGTCCCCAGAAATGCCACGCCCCACCCCGCCGGGTTTAAAGTGCAACAACCCTAGGTGTTCTCTTGTCACCTCCCTCCATTCCACACTCAGGCTCCTACAGATCCAGGCCAACTGTCTTCCTTTTGATTCCTGAAAAAAAAAAAAAAAAAAAAAAAAGGAATCCCTCATCTGGTCCCTCTTGCATCAGGGACCCTGACATCAATTAAGGGGAGTTTGCTCATTAAGATGTAGGTATGACTTTATTTATTTACTTATTTATTTGTTTGTTATTTTTGTTTTTCGAGAAAGGGTTATTTTTACATAGCCTGGCTGACCTGGAACTCTTTCTGTAAACCTGCCTCTGCCTCCTGTGTTATGGGATTAAAGGCATATGCCATCATCACCCAGCTATTATATTATTTTTAAATAGATTTATTTATTTATTTTATGTATATGAGCACTCTATTTGCATGAATGCCTACTTGACTGAAGAGGGTATCAGATTCTATTAGAGATAGTTGTGAGCCACCAGGTGGTTGCTGGGAATTGAACACCCAGGACCTCTGGAAGAGCAGCCAGTGCTCTATTAACCACAGAACCATATGTCCAGCCCCTCTGTTTTATTTTTGAGACAGGATCTCACTGCGTAGCTCTGGCTAACTTGGACTTGCCATGTAGACCAGGACTGAGTGCTGGGATTAAAGGTATGGCACCACCCTACTCCCTACTCACCCTACTCGTCATAACTTTTTTTTTTTTTATGGGCATGTCAGCATTGACACCTGTGAAAGTTAACCCAGATTTCTGAAAGTCTCAGAAAGGCCTGCTTGTCCTTCTAGCACCCATGCAAGGCCCCTACCTGCAGGGCTTCCTTTCTGGACTGGTGATGGAGGACTGGTTTCCCTAGCAATGGAGTGATTGAGGCTACCCCAGCTACCTGCCTTCCCTCCAGCTATCATCTCTGGCTGCTTCTTTTCCTTTATGACTCCCTGAGGCTCAAACTCACATCCCAAGACCAGGGCCTCTCCAAGTGGCTTGTGTGCTAGTACCTCAACTTCTCCATGGAGGCAATGGCGACACCTTCCCATCCTGACCCTCCTAGCCTCACTTTTCACTACAAAAATCTCCCTGTGCTCTTCTGCCACTTATCCAAACTGGGTCTTCCACTCTTTAAACTTGCCCGTGGAGAGCCCAGGTCTGTTTTGTTTCAGAGAGGAGGTTACAGAGAGCAGTAACTAGGGCTCCCTCCACCTGTGGTTTTGGCCTAATCTGATTTCTGAAGAGGAGCCTTCACTGTTTTCTCCACCTCCTCACTCCTCCCTCTCCAGCTCCTTGCCCTTGCCAAAGGCGCACTGACTTATTTCTCTTCTAAGCCGAGATGCTCGCTCACTCGCTTGTTCGCTCATCATGCTGACTGGGCCTCTGTAGCAGCTGTTTCCAATGCTTCTTTCCTCTCCTCGCTCCTTCTCCTGTGTGCCTAGTACCCAGTACCTGAGGAAGTCAGAGAAGATGTCAGATCTCCTGACACTAGAGTTACATATGGTTGTGAGATATCATATAGGTGCTGGAACTGAACCCAGGTCCTCTGCAAGAGCAGTCATTGCTCTTAACTGCGGAGCCACTGCTCTAGCCCTCATAGGTTGTTGTTTTGGTTTTTTCTAATCATCACTTATTATCCTACAATTCTTTGGTGCATGATCACATACTAGACCCTTTTTGGTGTGTTCCTGCTTGCTGCCTCTTGTCCTCCAGCTCCACTTCCCTCTTCTCCTTACTTATTACTCAGGACTCATGTTCCTCCAGGGAGCCCTCCTGCCATCCTCCATGTTTCTCCTTCCCCCTCCCCTAAATGCCCTCATTGAAGGTTTTTTGTTTATTTGTGTTTTGTTTTGTATTCCCGATTGCCAGCAGGGTGTCCAGCTGATAGCACCTATTTGCCAGGCCCTGTGCTGAGGCTTCTGAGGCCATTTCCACACCTATTCTTAGTGGATAGTGAAACAAACCTAGGAACATTAAGAGCCTTCTTCTGGCCACCAACTAGTGATGGAATTAGAACTTTGATCTAGGGTCTAGGACACTGCCAGTTCAGCCACCATCTTTCATTTCATTCCATCTCACCTCCCGTCTGGACCTTAGGCACTGTGCAGGGCCTCTACTTTGAAGGGACTCTAGGAAAGAAACTGTAGGGGCACCTCTGCCTTCTCCCTCGATGTTACTTCCCCCTTGGCATGAAATCACAGATCATGAGTTCTGGCCTGTCACTGTCGGTGGGGATTTCCAGACACCAAGAGGGAGGGGATTTGTAAATGCATGTCAGAGTCCCATGAGGAGTGGAACAGAGATGGAAGGTGGGACTGTTAGATAGCCAATGACACTTTTCAGAAATCCTAGAAAAGGGGACAGAGAAAGTTAAGACCATAAATAACATCCCAAACAACCTTAACCTGGAAAAATGAACTTGCTCCACGGGAGGCTATTCCAAGGAAGCAAAGACCAGGTTTGGTAGTACACAGCTGTCAACTCAGCACTTTGAATGCCAAGGCAGAAGAGTGTAAATTCAAGGCCAGCCTGGATTGCACAGAGCTGTCTCAAAAATAAAAAAAAAAAAAAGGTGGGGAAAAGAGGAGAGAGAAAATAGGAGGGGGAAGAGGAGGGGGAGGAGGGGAGGGGAGGGAGAGGAAAGAGAGGGGAAGGGAGAGGAGGAGGAGGAGAGGGAGGAAGAGGAAGGGGAGCAGGGTGAGGGGAGGGAGGAGGGGAAGGGAGAAAGAAGCAGCAGTCTCTCAGGAACATCAAGAACTGTGTGTCCCAGGAGGAACTTTGCCAACAGCCTCCTTCCAAGCCACCATGGAGGCATGGGGTGGGGGAGAGGAACAAAGGACATATGGGACACAAAGACTGTATAGGGATGGCACCATGCTCTCTTACCCTGGTGGAAACAAACAAACAAGAGCACAGATAATTGCACTGCTTTGGGGAATGGAACATTATTAAAGGCAGCTAGTTTTTTTTTTTTAACTCAAAAATAGTTGAGCCATGCATGGTAGTGCACATTTGTAACCCCAGCATTTAAGGGGTTGAACAGGAAGGTGGAGGTCTTGAGGCAGATCTTATCTAAAAGTATTAAATAAGGCTGGCCACTGAGGGTGAGTGTTGCTTGATGGTAGAGTGCATGTTTAGCATTCATGGGGTCCTGGACTTAATCCTGAGCACTAGAAATAAATACCTATGGAATAAGAATCAAAGAAATAAAAACAGGGGCTGGAGAGATGGCTCAATGGTTAAGAGCACTTGCTGCCCTTTGCAGAGGGCTTGGTTCCATACGCAGTATCCCACAGGACACCTTGAAGCTGTCTGTAATTTCAGTTCTAGGGAATCTGATGACATCTTCTGGCCTTGTGGTGCACATGCATACATGCAGGCAAAACATCCACATAAATTAAAAAACAAAACAAAAACCCAGCAAAATAAAATCCCTGCTGCTCTTGGTGGTATAGTCTTTTAACCCCAGCACTTGGGAAGCAGAGGAAAGAGTATCTCTATGAGATCAAGGGCAGCCTGGTCTACACAGCCAGTTCCAGGACAGGTAAAGCTGCATATAGAGACCCTGTCTAAAAAGAAAAAGAATTCTCTGAGTTCGAGGCCAGCCTAGTCTATAGAGCCAGTGCCAATACAGGCTCCAAAGCTACAGAGAAAGCCTGTCTTGTTAGTAAAATAAATTAAATAAATAAATACCCAACAAATAAAGCCCTTTGGCTTGGCTCCTGGACACAGTTCAGTAGCAAGGGTGGTGTGCAGTCTTCACTCCTTGTCCATATCAGATCACAAGAGAGACAATACATATGTATTTACAAGGCAGACAGCTAGAATGCTCCCAAAGACAAAGCAACCTCTCACTTCTAGCAAAAATTCCAAACTTCAAGAGTTGGTGCAAGTTATCTTCTTCTCAGAAGACAAACAGGCAGGCAGAGAGTCAGCCCTGACGCCAGGGGGCAGTGTGAAGCTCTCAGAATAAAGCTAGTTTACTGTAAGCTTGGCTATGGAAGCAGCCTGTCAGGTGTTGAGTAAACCCTCAGTGTTCTTGGCCCCACTTGCCCTTGAGCCTATGTTTCCCCACTTGGTAATGGGAACACACTGAGTATCTGGAAAGCAAAAAAAGTAAAAAAAAAAAAAAAAAAAAAAAAAAAAAAAAAAGAAGAAAGAAAGAAAGAAAACAAAAGTGGAAAGATGTCAATATTAACTTATGCAAACATCTAAGTAACAGTCTCATTTTGAATGAGAAATTTTGAGTTTGATTTTTTTTTTTTGAGTCAGGGGTTTCTCTGTGTAGTCCTGGCTGTCTTGGAACTCACTCTGTAGACCACCCTGGCCTCAAACTCACAGAGATCTGCCTGCCTGCGCCTGGGACTAAAGGCGTGAGACACCACCCCAGCTGCCTTTTCTTTTTAATGATTTATTTATGCACTGGTGTAAGGGTGTCAGATCCCCTGGAACTGGAGTTACAGAGAGTTGTGAGCTGCCATGTGAGTGCTGGGAATTGAAGCCAGGTCTTCTGGAAGAGCAGCCAGTGCTCTTAACTGCTGAGCCATCTCTCTAGCCCGTGAGTTTGCTTTTGACAGTGAGTTTTACATTTCACAGGAACCAGGATGACTGGAGACATCTGATGATTCCTCACAGTGGTTCTTCTCCATTCTTCATTTCCTCCAAATGACAAATCCTGAAGGCCAAAGGACAGAAGCAAGGTCAGGAAGCAGGTTACCATGGCTGACACACGCAAATGAAGCAGAATATGTACCTGTGTCTGTGGGGTCTCCTTGCCATGGCTGGGGGGCTGGTGCCGGCTTCAGCTCTACCTGAAGTCTATGCCTTCTCCTCAAGAGATGGACAGTAAGTATATCATGGAAGAACGGTGCTAGGGACTTCCCATCCAGTACTCACATGGCACACACACAAAGACACCTCTTCATCAGTTATTAATTTTATTTAGGACTTACATTAACACTAACCAAACAACAACACCAAACCAATTATTTTCACACACAAAATTGTATTTTGCTGAAAATCCACACTTTTGCTTTGCAAGCATGAGTATGTTTAGTACACTCATTCAGATGCTCCACAAGGTTAGCCAGGGACCATGCTTTTTGTTGTTTCTGGGTTTTTAAGATAAAGTCTCAATATGTAAGCTAGGCTGGCCTGAAACTCACTGTTAAGTCAGACTATTTGCTTGCAATCTTCCTGCCTCTGCCTCCTTAGTGCTAAGATTACAGGTGTGTACTCTGACTCCTAATTGGCGACCACTTGTCAAAGCCCATAATGACAAGATCTAAAAAGTGAAGTTATGCTTGGAACTTCTTCCTCTTCAATCTTCAGCCTACAAACTTTTTAACTTTATTTTATGTGTTTGGTTGTTATGGCCTGCATGTATGTCTGTGCATCACTTGCATGAAGTGCCGAGGCTGAACTGGAGAAATGGACAGTGGTGAACTGCAATTTGGGTGTTGAAAATCAAACCTGAGCCGGGCGTTGGTGGCGAACTCCTGCACTCGGGAGACAGAGGCAGGCGGATCTCTGAGTTTGAGGCCAGCCTGGTCTACAGAGCTAGTTCCAGGACAACCTTTAAAGCTACATAGAGAAATCCTGTTTCAAAACAAAAACAAACAAAAAACCCACACAAAACCAAACCCCCCCCCCCGAAAACAAAAGAAAAAGAAAATCGAACCTGGATTCTCTGGAAGAGCATCAGTGCTTCCCCTACCCCAAGAAAGGGTTTCTCTGTGTAGTCTGGCTAGCCTTGAACTCAGATATCCACCTGCTTCTGCCTCCTGAGTGCTGGAACTAAAGATGTGTGCCACCATGCCCAGCTGGCAGCTTAATGGATGAGTCCAGCTCTTAATGGATGAGTTATATTTGCACTCCAGCTCACAAGCTTCCAACCATAAGTCAAATGCTGTGGTATAATGCCCAGCAGGTGCTCAAATCTCTTCATATAGGAAAACAGGGAGAGGCAATAACTGCAGAGCAGCCAGGTGGCACACCAGTGGATGCCAGTCTACATGGAAATATTTTGTTTGTTTGGTTCCTGCCATGTCACAGGTCAATGTGTCCATGTGTCCACTGACTGCTTCCTTAGTCCTAAATACAATGTTGACAAATTCCATGCAGTTCAAGAGAATGACTGAGCCTGCAAACAACATCATTCTGTCTGTGGTAATGTACCATGTTACACTGTGCCTGGTACCAACAGCACAACCAGAAACTGAGATAATGGGGGAAGCCATAAAAAGTTCCATTTTGTTTTTTAATTTTTTTTTTAAACAGGACCTATTGTAGCCCTAGCTAGCCATGAACTCTGTATGTAGCAAAAGACCTGATCTTTCTGCCTTTACCTTACATGTGCTGGTGTTTTAGACAAACATCAAGCCCGTGTAAGAATCTTAATACCAAAGTTCTCCTTTACACTTCACATGCTTTCTGGACTGATGTAAATGCTGTGGGGAAAGAACTGTAGGGCCTGCTTGGCACTTTGCCACATAAACCTGAAGAGAGCTACTGAGGAGCTAGCTACATTGGAGGTAGTTGCTATGAGAACTACAACCTAAATGTGGCTTTAAAAAACAAAAACAAACCAAACAAAAACAACCTCCAAACTGCCAGGTGTTAGTGGTTGGTGGCACACGCCTTTAGTCCCAGCACTTGGGAGGCAGAAGCAGGCAGATCTTGTGAGTTTGAGGCCAGCCTGGTCTAAAGGAGCTAGTTCCAGGACAGGCTCCAAAGCCATAGAAAAACCCTGTCTCAAAAAAAAAAAAAAAAAAAAAAACCAAAACCACAAACTAACAAAACAAAACACCCAAAAACCTAGTCTTTTGAGTTTGACAACTTTCTAGATTTAGTGGAAGTGTGCGAAGGCAAGTATCTGTAAAAACTGTATTCCTGTCCAGTGGAAAAACAATGCTTGTGGTTTTGTCAGGGGCTGCACCTATGCTAATTTGTTTCGTTTTTCCTTGATTTTTATTTTATGTATATGAGTGTTTTGTCTCCAAATATGTCTACATACGGGTACACTGCCCGTAGAGGCCAGGAAAGGGCCTGAATTCCTGGGAACTAGAGTTGTAGATGATTGTGAGCTTCCATGTGGTTACTGGGAATTGAACCCAGGTCCTCTGGAAGAGCAGCCAATGGTCTAACCACTGTTCTCTCTAAATCACCCCTCCCCCTATATTTTTTAAAGACAAGGTCTCATTATTTAGCCTTGGCTAGTCTGGGACTTGCTGCATATAACAGGGTGGCCTCAAACTCACAGAGATCCACCTGCCTCTACCTTCTGAGTGCTGGGGTTGAAGGCATGTCACTAGGTCAATTGTTTTGATATCAAGTGGATGAGGGTTTATAAAAACTTCCATCTCAGCAATTTCTGATGTAAAGTGAAAACCAGTTCAACATACAAATGTAGGGCTGAGGAAGGACATAGTTCAGTGTGGAGAATATGCCTAGTATGTATAGGGTCCTAGGTTCAATCTTCACCACCTTAAAAAATGGGTACAAAACCTAAATCAATAAATATAAAATACTTAAGGAGATCAGAAAAGCTGTTGGACTCAGGAAATGAGTAAGAAAAACTTGAAAAATCTGAAATTCAGAATGCTCTAAAACAAACTACTCTGAAAACCTGGAAAAACAGAAGCAAGCAGGTTACAAAATTAGGAAAAACTAAGGGGCTGGAGAGATGGCTCAACTGTTAGGAGCACAGGCTGCTCCTACAGAGGACCCAGGTTGAATTCCCAGCACCCACATGATGGCTCACAAAAATAAGAAAAATTAAAAAAACAGTAAATTTAGTTCAATAATTAAAATAGAAAGATTCTTAAAATGTAAATGTTGTATCCTAAATTACTTTGAAAATGAGCTGATTATCACCAAGCAAAGCAGCATACCTCTGTGATCCAAATTGTGACCCCCTGTGATGTGTGGGGTGTGCAAGCACAAAGATGAGTTGAAGGAAAGCTGCATCTACAGTTTGTTCAAGACTAAACAGAGCTATATGACACTGATTCTTGTCATAAACAAAACCAAAGCACAAACTGATTCTCCGAGGTCCCAAAGGCATATGGTTTATATTAACAAAGTTATTCAGTTTAATGAACTGGCTTATATTAAGTTCAATATTTGTTTTAAAAACAAGTGCTGATAAAATATAAGTTCTTATACAATGCCATCAACTTTTGGCTTGTTTTTAACATCAAAAGCTAATAAATAATAGAAAACATTAATAAGTACTAAGTGGGAACACTTAGTATCAGATAAGAAGAGTGATAAGAATAAAAATATAAAGAAAATGACACCTTTTGGTAGAAAAGTCAGAAAAAAAAAGAAGATAGTAAGTTTAAAGAACTGAGTGTGTTGTGGGTAAAAGCAAAGAACTTTGCTTATGATGTAATTGTGACTAAGCATCAACCAGTCTTCATGTACTGGACCTCCAGGAAGGCTAGCGGGGGCTACACAAAACAAGAAATCTATTACCCAGTCAGGAGCCTTACAGGGTCCTGCACACACACTTCCCAGTTAACTTAATCTGCTTCGGAAAGGCTTGAGTCCCAGTGGCAATGCATGGGTAAGCATCATGATGGCACAGCCTGGAAAAATCCTGGGGGCCTTCAGGCTGGAGACCAAACTCAAGAGTCCCCGAGTTAATGCAATGGGAAAGTGCTGAGCTTAATGCCTATGAACCCAGCATCTAGGAGGCTGAGGCAGATCATGATTTTGAGGCCAACCAAGGCTACAGAGCAATTTTCAGGCTAGCCTGGGCTACCTAGGGAGTTCCAGACCAAATAGGCTACCTGGTAAATTTTTGCCAGAAAGAACAATAACAAAAATCAAGATGGTTTTAAATGAACACCAAAGTTGGAGGTACAGGCCTAGGACAGTGGGTTCAGAGGAACGGGTGGCAAGGGCTACAACGTTCTGGAGGTGAGTAACAACAGTTCCTCCCAGTACCTCTTCCCTCTAGAGAGTCACGTCGACCTGGCCTAGAAGCCAGCACGGTGGGAGACCTGGTCTACTGTGCAGGGTCCAAAGCTCTGCGTATGTTTAGCAGGTAGCCCAAAGTTTCAGGGGGCTCCTCTCTGCCCTGCCTCTTGTGCCACAGTGGCCTTGCTGAGAACTGGTATGACTAGATGGGACAGGGAAGAACGAACCTTCCACAGCAAGAGTATCAGTGTGGAGACCAGCACAGGTGTGAAACATGCTGACTGAGGCACGCCACACACAGTCATGGGGGAAACAGGCAACTGTTCTTAAGATCCAGACTTTCATGGCCCCAGAACAGCCATTTGGGCCACTGCTTCTTCTCTCTTCCTCTGTGGTGCCTCGACCTTCAGGACCAGCTGAGGGAGGTCACAGGGGAGGAGGGCGGTCACAGGGAAATGAGCTTGCTGCAGTCCTCAGAGCAGCTCTTCCCTTGGCATCTGCTGTGTTCCTGGCCAGCACGGGGCTCAAGAAGCACAGACATCCAGAGATGGAAGGCCATGATGAGAGAAGGGGTAGCGTACAGAAAACATGGCACGTGGCTAGCCATAGTGACAGCAGAGGGATCAGAAAGTCACACTGGTTTATCAGATGCTGTGTGAACAGGTCTAGGGAACCATAGGCCTGAGGAGAAGGCAGAAGACGAATTGAGACAAGCATGCCATGCTGGGGTTCGGGTGACCTGGGCCTCAGTCACTACAGTGACAGGGAAAGGCAACACAGAAGTCACCAAGACTACCGAAGTTCAAGGAGGCTACAGGTATGGGCAGGAGGGCAGGCAGCCTCACTGAGTCCAGTCATCTCTGAGGACAGCCTGGGGAATAGAGCTGAAATGGCCAGCTTGGTCAAAGCAAATCTCTCCAGAGGCCCCCTTCAGGTGTGGACTTGCAGTGAGGCGTGGCAAGAGCTTCAGGCTCTGCAGAAACACGAAGACAAAAGACAGCTCTCCAGCCTTCATCCCTTCTAGGACAGAAGGAGCTGCAATGCTCTGCACAAATCCTGCCCTCTCCTATCCTGTCCTGCAGCAGCCAATGTAGCTCAGGGGTGCCTCAGAGCCTGCAGGGCCAAAGTACCAGCAGGGGGCACCACAGACTCACATTTGGCAAGAATCATTTGCCCTTTCCCTCCAAGGGACTGAGGCCAGGGGCAGAGCAATGTAGCCCTGGGCAATCTTGGGTACAGGACCCTGGGTGAGGACAGAAACTGGACAGGGACGGGGCAAAATAGCCCCTTGAGCTCAGAAGCATGAGAGTTCAGGGGTCCTAGCCAGTCCAAGCAGAGGGGCAGCCAGTTTAAGGAGAGGTCAGACTTGGCTTGTGACACTGCCGTCCCCACTGCACACCAAGCATGCCTGCTTCATGAGGTGGTATCGTGCTCACTCCCTGCTTGCTCAAGAGGCAGCTTGGCTTCCACCCCATCACCCCACAATGTGGCTGGCTCAGTCACCACCAACACAGACCCATCACTGGGTATCGGGGTCTTGGAAGCCCCAAGCCTCCACAGCTGAGATGAGGAAGTTCTCAGAACAAAGGGGCTGGTTGTTGAAAGTATCGCAGTGTCCAGTGCGGCCGCGGTTCAGATCCCCGTCAATGTAGAGTGCTTGGCCACCTCCTCCCCCTGTGGGATATGCAAGGGAACAGATGTCTTTCTGCTCTAACAATCACCCCATCCCTAGATACCCCATCTCTGTCATTGAAAGATCTGCTAAATGACAATCTCAGTAAGGAAACCTATGAGCAACAGAGGCTCTAAAACCACAAGTTTACCTGGGCCTGTCTGTCCTGGCTAATGCTTGTTTGCTAGCCCTTATCTCCCATCTTTCATGCCTAATCTACCCCCAACAACCTAGGTCCTTTTCCTTTGCTTAACTGACATGTCTACTACAACCAGTCAACAAGGACTGCGCACAGGGGCTTTAGCTACCCTCAATCCCACGTGTTCTCCTCCCAGACTGAAGTGAAGGGAACAGGTGCTCACCAATGATGAGGCAGTCATTGCCCCCAGCCATGAACATGGACTCAGTCTTAGAAGGCAGGTTGAAGTGCCGGGCAGCCAGGAAAGGTGAGAGCCGATCAGCAGGTTCTGAAGAGACAGAGTGGCTGAGGAAGGAAGGAGCAGCTGCAGCTTCTGAGGACTTCAAGGATGTGGGCCTGGTCAACTCTGGGTGCTTGATGACCACCCACTCATAACGCTGTACCTCGGGCTGCAGCTGGGGAGGAATAGGTGGTAATCAGAGTTAGTGGAATGTCGCACCTCATTGGGCCTTCCTGCTCCAAAGCCACAGCCCATCTCCATCCCATGAATCTGCTGTGGTGAGTCCCTAAGTGAGGTACTGTGGCAATGGCATACCACATTAGCAGAGGAGACCCAGAAATGAAAATGAAACAAGGCTCTTGTGCCGGGGTGCCCAAGTACATGGCCTGATGACTCCTGAACCCCTCCAGCCAGCCTCTGGGACAGTCAGGGGTCAGACAATATCCTGGCCCAGGACAGAGCTGGGCCAACACTCAGTCTTGGAGGGCCGATTAAGTGCTCAGAACGTCTGAAGAGACAGGAACAGCCGAGGAAGAAGGGAATAGGCAGAGGGACCCCACACTCAACCCAACTCACCCTAAAAACAAAGCATTCTCCAGTTCCAAAGAAGCCCAATTTGCCTCCAAACTTATTTCTCTCGCTCCAGTCGGTTGACAGGTAAGCACCACAAACCTAGGGAGGAAGGCTGGGGTGAGACTTTCTGGGGGTGGCGTTCTGTCCTCAGGAGGGTCCCCTCATTCAGGTATGCTGAGTGAGACAAGTCCCAGCTTAGGGTGTTGTATATTGCATTCTCCCACCACTGAGGGCAAAAGGCTGTGGGAGAGGACTGAGTTTAGGGAGTGTACCCTCTGGGTTGTTTTGTCTTCCCCTGTGGCTCTCAAGCATGATAACAAGTTCCATGCTGGGACCATATCCACACTCAAGTCTTGGCATCAGCCCAGTAAACCAGGCTTCTCACCTCCTTTTGCGTGGTCTTGATGAGCAGGAGGGTGGGCTCGTGTCCTTCACACTGGAAATAGAACCTGGGGGCAGAGACCACATGTGCTACCCTGCATGCCCTCCCTGGCATCTCCTGTCAGCACTGACAACTGTAAGTCCCTAAGTCTAGGGTAGAGAGGCCTGAGGACTATGCTCCTTTCCCACCACCTCTATCCACAGTGGCTAAGGATCTTGCAATGTCATTTTGGCCAGGCCAGACTGTCCTGGTATGACAAAGGAGAAGATTCATGGTGTATTCCCCCTCAGGCAAAGCTGAGAGCCGGAAGCTACAGGGAAGCAGGAACCAGAGAAACAGGAAAAGCTCAGCCCTGGACATGTGAGGAAGGTGAGGCTTGCCACTGTGGTGCTCAGACATTCCTGGGGGCTAGGAGAAGACAGGGTTTCTCTTTGTAGCCTTGGCTATCCTGGCACTCACTTTGTAGATGGGTCTGCCTCTGCCTCCGGGTGCTGGGATTAAAAGTGTGTACCATCGATGCCTGGGGAGAAGTGACTATTAATTAAGCCAAAATGCTTGTGTGGTTGCAGACAGGGGACTTGGGGTTGTGGGAGGGTGTTCCAGATTTTGTGAACTGTCATTTGAGACTAACTTAACCCAACCAATGTAGCTCGGAGGGCAGTGTGACCTTGCTAAAATACCAGGTATTTACACAGATAGAGACCCCAAGAGGGGTACCTGGTCCAGGCTTGTGATAGACACAGTGGGTGAAGGTAGCAGGGAAACCAGGGCCAGCTGTTCAGGTGACAACTCTCCAATAATTCTGAGCTCCTATGATAGGAATTTTGAGTTTTGTATTTTATGACACCCTCATAGGATCTTTGCTGTATGGTGTACACAGCAAAGACTTCAAAGTCTACGGAGCCTGGGAATGACAGAAGGTCAGGAAGAGAGCCTCCTGATTCTCAGGCCTCACAGGATGAAGCAAGACCTTATCAGGGCCCCAGGTTCAAAAACTCATTTCCACCAGCCCATAACTTCCTGAAGTGGAGTGCAGGATATGATGACTCTCAAAGTCTTGGGGGCACCTCACCTGGTTAAGCTGTACCCATGCTGCAGCGAGGAGAAGAGAAGGAGGGGTTGGCAGAGGGCAAAACGCTCAGGGATCCAGGACCAAATGTCTCTCATCTCCTTCACACTGACAATCTCTGAGCGGAAGTTTTCTGCATGGACAGCCAAGTGCACAAACTGCCTGGGAAAAGTGGGGAGGGGTGAGAACCCATAGTGACCACAGTCCTGACTGCACCCCTACCCTGAGGCACCACAGTTTCATTTTGGTACTTAGCCTGGAAAGGTCATCTCACCTACTCAGCCGGATTTGCAGCCTGGCTTTAAGTGCCAGTTGGAAATGGGGTGAAAATTATTCCTAGAAGCCCCACCTCCCATCTGATACATGGGAGAGTGCCCAGCCTTGCAGTATGGGGAACAAAAGCCATTTTCTTAAGAAACCAGGACAAATGAAGTAAGCCTCCAGCAAGGCAAGGCTGCAGAGCCAGCCAAGCACCAGCAGATCACACAAGTGAGGCAGAAAGACGGATGGACAGACAGACAGTGCCTATATCAATCAGGCTAAAGCAGCAAGCAGAAGCCAGCCCAGGAGAGCCAAGTGGGCCTTGGGAGTCAGCGAGTAGCCAAGCCAGAGCTGGCTGGAAGAAAGGCAGAGCAGAGAGGCCAAGCATCAAGGTGTGGTT
The DNA here is from genome assembly GCF_943737965.1 of Phodopus roborovskii. Lineage (NCBI taxonomy): Eukaryota > Metazoa > Chordata > Mammalia > Rodentia > Cricetidae > Phodopus > Phodopus roborovskii. Next base: position 49,564,425 of record NW_026126407.1, on the reverse strand, counting down.
TCAGACCTACCTTTTAGAAAGTGAGACACTGAGAAACAGGAGGAAGCAACAACACGGAGAAGAAGAAAAATAAAACAGACAAGGCGAGGTTAGTGGTGGGTACCGATCCCCAGGTATGCCTTCCTTTGGGCCCAGGACAAAGTGAACTCCATGCCAGAAGCCATGCCTATAGCAGTGTACAGTGTCAGGTATCAAACACCCTGACTCTTCCCAACCCTGTTCCCCAGGGACAAGGAGCCCACAATCAGCATTTCCAAAGAATGTCAGCCATGAAGCTTGGAGCTAGAAGGGCAGAGTAGGAGCTAGCTGTTCCAATGTGGCCCCCTAGGAGCCAGCCTAGCAACTGCCGGACATTCTAACCCCAATAGCATCCAGCTTCCTTGTCTTGTTAAGGCCATAACTACAAAGCCTTTCCTGCTTTCTAGTGTCCTATTCACATGTGAGTAGGTAGACAGACAGAAGGCTAGAATCAGACCAATGGCTGGCAGGATAAGCTCATGCTCAGACCTCAAGGGTACATTCCACTAAAGCGCCCCACTTCACAGATGCAATATGCTTATGGCACAGGCTCTCTCTCTCTCTCTCTCTCTCTCTCTCTCTCTCTCTCTCTCTCTCTCTCTCTCTCTCACACACACACACACACACACTTACAACCAGAGGCATGAGAACACATGCACACGATCCTGGGGCCCACCTACCTTTTCTGCTTGACAGTAATGCCCTTCTGCTTTAGTGCTTTCTCATTGGCCATTTGCAAGAGCTGGATCTCCTTTCGGGAAAATAGGCGGATAGCAAAGGCCTTCTCTAGTAGTTTCTCAGGGGACACTGTCTTGGCAATGTCCTTGACAAATATGCGGATGTCTTGCTTTACATTGTCAGACTCAAGGGGCTGTCCTGCTCTCACCTTGTGGAAGAACTTGAGGATGGCCAGAGCAACTCGGTACAGTACCTTGTAGCCTTCTACAAGGAAGACATCAAAAACTCGGGCAAAGTAGTTGAGGGGCAGCTCCCCAAACAGCCATCGCTGCCAGTCAGAGTAGACCTGCAGGACATCCTCTGACACAGCCACCATCAGTTTGTGGGCTGCCTGGCAATACTTGTTCACCAGGTCCCCAAATGTCATGCAGGAGGACTCGAAGGCCAAGAAGCTCTGGTCAATGAGTTTCTTGCTGGGGTCATTGCAGGCTAGGATGCGGCAGGTCTTTTCAAAACACTCAGCCTCATCAATGCTGTAGTGCAGCAGCAGGGCCACCACAGCAGGCAGGGCAGGGCAGAAGGAGATGTCGGGGAACTGATTGGCGATGCACAGAAGGATCTTGCGCACAGCCCCCTCACCCCGTGTGTTCAGGCAGTAGGTGGGCACCTGAGTGTTGTCCACAAACTCAGGCAAGGGCAAGCTACTGCTGCTGTGCTTGCCTACAATCTTGCCCACAATATCGCTGTACACACTGGCATCAGGTGTGACCGTGCGGCAGGGGATGTCCCGGATCAGGCGCTGGTACACTTTCCCCCGCAGGGCGTGGCTCTGAGCCCAGTAGCCCTGACGTGCCAGTTGCTTCAATTCCTGTAGCTCGGTACAGTTCAGTTCCTTTGGCCCCAGGTCCTGGATGGATGCGTCCATCTTGTCCCTGTCCACAAAGCAGTTGTACCCTGGGGAGTCCATGGTGCCTGAGATGCCTGGGAGGCAGGTCCCAGGCTGCCAGGAAGTGAACTAATAGCAGCTAAATCTTGTAGCCCTGTCCTTGTGGGCTTTCTGTCAACCAGTCAGTCATTCCACACACCCTGGAGGATTGAAAACAATTTTAGTACATGCATTCAAAGTTCACATTTTAAGTTGAGTGGTGGTGGCACATGCCTTTAATCCCAGCACTCCAGAGGTAGAAGCAGGTGGACATTTGTGAGTTTGAGACCAGCCTGATCTACTTTTCTGTTCCAGGACAGCCTCCAGAGCCACAGAGAAACCTTTCTCAAAAAACCAAAAAAAAAAAAAAAAAAAGAAAAGAAAAAAGAAAAAACCCTAAAAAAAGGAAAGAAAGTAAGTTCACATTTTAAAGGCTTCATTTTGTTTTTATTTTTCTAAAAAGGAGTAGGAAGTCTGAGAAGTCATCACTGACTTTGGAGAACAACTTCTTTTCACAGGGTTCATGTGTTACCAGAACAGGTCATGGGTTCCAAGTAATGAAAAGCTAGGGACAGGTTCCCAGAAATGCTTTGAAAGCCTGACTCTGTGGGCCAGAGAGATGGCTGGATGGTTAAGAGTTCTTACTCCCCTTCCAGAGGAACTGAGTGCATTTCCCAGCAACAGTTCAGCAGTTTCTTCTGGCCTCTGCAGGCACAGCACACATGTGGGGCATATAAACAAGTGCAGAGAAACACTCACATATAAAATAACAAAATAAATCTTCCTCCTCCTCCTTCCCCTCCCCCCTCCTTTTCTTCCTCCTCCTCCTATTCTGGTTTTTCAAGACAGGGTTTCTCTATGTAGCCCTGGAACTTGCTCTGTAGACCAAGCTGGCCTCACAGATATCTGCCTACCTCTGTCTACAGAGTGCTGGAATTAAAGGTATGGGCCACCACTGACCTGAATAAATCTTCTTTTTATAAAACACTTAAAATTTAAGCTGGATGGTGGTGGTGCCTGCCTTTAATCCCAGCACTCAAGAGGCAGAGACAGGTGGATCTCTGTGAGTTTGAGTCTAGCCTGATCTACAGAGCTAGTTCCAGGAGAGGCTCCAAATCAATACAGAACAACTCAAAAAAACAAACCAAACCAAACAAATATTTAAAATTTAAGCCAAGTGATAGACACACCTTTAACCCCAACACTCAGGAGGCAGAGGCAGGAGGATCTCTAGGAGTTTAAGGCAGCCTGGTCTATAATAATCAGGCCTGGCATAATGGAGATTAGGCAACAAACATTTAAAGAACGTAAATTAAAAAATATGGATTTAAGCTATAACAGCTAGTTAGAAACAAGTCCAAACTAAAGCTGCAATAAGTTTCCATGTCATGTTTTGTGAGCTAGTGGCCCAAAGAGAAAAGTCTGTCTACATACTATATGGGCTGAGAATGGAACCCAAGTCCTCTGGAAAAGCAACCACTGCTCTTAAGCACTGAGCCATCTTTTCATCCTCCCACCATCTTTAAAATATAAAAATACAGGGGCTGGAGATATGGATCAGCAGTTAAGAGCACTGGCGGCTCATGACTGTCTGTAACTCCAGTCTAGGGGATCCGACAGATACCCTCACAGAGTATATACAGGCAAAATACCAATGAGTAAAAAAAAAAATAATAATAATAATAAATTATTTTTAAAAATACAATAAATCTTTTTAAAGTTTAAAATAAAACCCTGATCTTACTAGAAACAGCTTCCCACTTGGGGAGGTCCAGTTAGGTCACTGCAGCCTAGGGGCTATCAGAAAAGGAACAACGGTCAAGAGTGGCCTGCTGGACAGTGCTTCGTTTCAGCCCTGAGGTGTCAGTCAGGCTCCAACCAGCTGTGCTGGGGACATATGCACGCGCTGCCTCACCATACTGGATGGAATACCAGGCCAGCACTGCACCCCTGAGCTGCATTGGCCAATGGAGATCTACGGGCAGCTCTTACCTTCCTTTAACTGCCAGTTTAAGAGCTAAGTTCTAGACAGGTAATTTCAGGGGAAGCCACTAGTAGGGTAAGAAACAGAGCCTGGGGTGTAATTCTATAGTGTGAGAGTTGAGGAATAAGTGGAAGATGCCACAATTTTAAAACTAGACATTTCTGGCTCCAAGTCTTAGGAGAGATGATGTTATCTCATTACATGACAGCTGTCATGATTCAAGCACACATAAAAGAAGTGGATGAGCAGAACAGGGTGCAGTGCACATATCTGAAATATCAGAACTTTGGAGCAAGGGTAGGCAGGAGGATCATGAGTTCAAGGCCTGCCTGGTCTACTCAGGAAATTCAAGAATGAGTTATATAGTGAGTGAGGCCCTACCTTAAACAAACAAACGAACAGGGTTTGGAGAGATCAGCAGTTAAGCAAGGGCTAGGCTGGAGCTCAGTTGTGAGCACCTGCCTAGTATGCATGAGGCCTAAGGTTTGGCCTCTAGCCCAGAAAACAAAAGACAGAGGAAGGAAGAGAAGGGGAGAGGGCAGTGGGTGGGGGAGGATGGGAGGGGAGAGCAAGGGAGGGGAGGGGAGGAAAAAACACAAGGGAGAAGAGAGGGTAGTGGAAGGGAAAGGTGAAGGGTAAAATATACTGAGACCACTAACAGCCCACTGATTTAGGTTCTCAAGTTTCCCCCAAAGCCTGCTGTCTGGAGCAAACCCGCCCCCATTCATTCATGCACACTGGGCTGACTGTTAGCATTCAGACATCTGTACTGGCCTGTGCTTGGGGTTCTGACACGATATGCTCTCAGCTGCAGTCTCTAAGAGCACTCACCACCTGTGCATATTCACTATGTTCACTTTTCAAAGGGCCCTGCCCACCTCCTCCCTCCCCCCTCTCATTGCCCCCCTTTCTCTTTCTGTCTTTGTCCCACTTTCCTCTCTCCTGCTGCTCCATCCCTGGAGGTCCAGGGATGACCTTTCCCTAATTAAAAAAAAAAAAAATTCCCCTGCTTGAACCCTGTCAAATGGTGTCATTCTCTCTCCAGCCACTTTTCTTAATCACAACACTACAACACGGATCTTTCTGATCTGGATGGTAGGACTGTCCAACATCACACGGGTTGGCTTCCGTGAGTTTAGGTAAATATCCACACCGCTCCGATTTCTCTTGCATCTAGAAAATTCAACTAGAAAATAAACAGAAAAAGACAATGCTATTGAGTTAAAAGAACTTTATTTGTTTTTGTTTTTTTCTAGAAAGGGTTTCTTTGTGTAGCTTTGGCTGTCCTGGAACGCTCTGTAGATCAGGCTGGCTCTGAATGCACGCACAGAGATATGCCTGCCTCTGCCTCATGCACCACCATACCCAGCAAGGCAAGCTTTAACAACTGGAGTTGCCCAAATGATCTCTGTCCCCTGGCCTCCTTTTATTTTATTTTTTAGAGATTTATTTATTTACAGTGTTCTGTCTGCATGTATCCCTGCAGGTGAGGAAGAGGGCACCAGATCTCACTACAGATGGTTGTGAGTCAGGTCCTCTGGAAGAGCAGTTGGTGCTCTTAGCCTCTAAGCCATCTGTCCAGCCCCCTATTTTGTTTTGTTTTTTTAAAATTTACTTTATGTGCATTGGTGTGAAGGTGTTAAATCTGGAACTGGGATTACAGACAGTTGTGAGCAGCCATGTGGGTGCTGGGAATTGAACCTAGGTCCTCTGGAAAAGCAGCCAGTACTCTTAACCTGAGGCATCTCCCCAGCTCCTGCCCTCCTTTTATATAAATTTGGTGGGCCAACATGCCAGGCAGGAACATTATAATGTAATTCTAATGTGTGGGACTAGAAAACACTTTGATTTTATGTTCTCCTCTCTGTGGTAAATATATGCAAAACACCATTTTAACCATTTAAAAAATATTTGTGTGTGGGTGCATTGGACAGCACACTTGTTGGAGATTAGAAGACAACCTTGGGTGTCGGTCCTTGACTTCCACCTCATTTGAGACAGGGTCTCTTGTTCACTACTGCACACACCAGGCTAGCAGCTATGAGCTTAAGGTAATTTTAGTTCCAGGGGATCCAATGCCCCTGGCTGCTGTATTGAGGCTGGAATTGCAGCTGGAAGAGCACTGGCTGTTCTTTCCAGAGTACCCATGCTCAATGCCCAGCGCCAACCTGGTGGCCCCAGGGAATCTGATCTCCACACATATCAGGCACATATGTGTCATACAGACATACATGCAGGCGAAAGATACACATAAAATCTAAAGAAGAAAGATACTTCAGGGGTGTCCAGTGTCTTCATGCTGCTGTACTGTTGCCACCATCCCCAGAACTGTCCCATCTTCCACATTACTCTCCCCTATCTTCCCCTAGCCCTAGAGGTGACCTCACCACATCTCCTTTCTGTAGAGACAGGGTTTCTCTGTTTAATAGCCCTGGCCATGCAGGAACTCATGCTGCAGATCAGGCTGGCCTTGAAATTAAGAGATTGGCCTGCTTCTGCCCCCAAAGTGATGGAATTAAAGGTGTACGTCACCACCATTGCCCAGCACATTTTTTCCTCCTTAAATTTACCATCTTACTATGTAACACACACTGACCTTGAAGCTGTGATCATCCTGCCACAGCCTCCTGAGTTGTGAAATTACAGCTGTGGATCACCATAGCCTGGTCCAGGATTGCCTTCCACTTAAAAGAAAAAGGGCCTGGTGTGGCAGTGCATACCTTCAATCCCACCATTTGGGAGGTAGAAGCAGGCAGATTTCTGATCTCTGTGAGTTCAAGGCCAACCTGGTCTACATAGGGAATTTCAGGACAGGGAGAGAGGGAGAAGGAGAGAGGGGGAGAGGGGAAGAGAGAGGGAGGGGAAGGGGGAGGGAAGAGAAGGACAGAGGAGGGACAGGAAGAGGATTCCTTTTATTTTGTTTATGAGTGTTCACCTCCATGCCAGAAAAAGGCATTGGATCCCCTGGAACTAAAATTACAGCCAGCCTTGAGCCACCACACAGGTACTGGGACTGAAACTATGTCCTCTGAAAGACCAGCAAGTGCTCTTAATCGATAAGCTATTTCTTCAGCACCCATTGACAAGTCTTTACAGAAGATTCCTCATATTAATCATTAATTAAAACAAGGGTTTCTGGGGCTGAGGGTGTAGCTAAGTGGTACAATACTTAACCATGACCAAGGCCTTGATTTTAATGTCTGGCACCACAAACAAAACCCAAAATTGCTGCAAGCAATTATAACAGTATTAAACTGATTTTAATGTGTCCCAGTGGGAAAACCTGGCTTATAGCAGGGCCAGTCCTGCTCCTGACTGGCAGGTGTGGGGACTTCTCTTGCACTTCTCTGAACACAGCAGGCCCACCTGCCTGCCTCTCTCAGCCATGCCAGGGCCACACCACACAATTTCCCACATCTGAGCTATTTTTAGACTTCGGTTCTGAGTTCAAAACCCTAAAGAGCCACCACAGGCCCATTCTCTCTGGGTGACAAGGACCTGTTTCCCTTGAGTGAAATAAAAATATTTATAAATAGAACACCAACCTGCTCCAGGTTGGACATTAAACAGAAAACTCCAAAAATGATGGAGGTACTGTTCAAGGAACTCCTTCAGGAGGAAGAGATACAGAGGGCTGAAGCTATAGCAAGAGGTCCAGGGAATGTGCCAGAACCAGAGGGATCTCTCCTCCTCATATCCCACTCAAGGTGAGCCATATGTTGCTGGGGCTAGGCACATGAGTCTCTCTCTGGGCATCTATAAAATGGGCTCAGCTGCCTTGTAATTCCAGAGAGCCTGATGTCTTCTTTTGACTTCTAAGGCCAATAGGCATGCAGATGGTGCACACACACACACACACACACACACACACACGTATATATATACATATATGCAGACGAAACTCATAATTATAAAATAAAGCAAAATTTAAAAATCTTTTAAAAGATAGGCTCAGGATGCTTTTATCATATGATAAACAAATACATAATCAGGCTGGAGAGTTGGCTCAAAGGTTGGGAGCACTGGCTGTTCTTCTAGAGGACTGGGCTTTGATTCCAATTCCTCCAGGGCATCTGAAGCCATGGGTGGTTCACAGATATACATGCAGGCAAAATACTCATACACATAAAATAAAAATTATACCAATTAAAAAAAGAATGTATAATCACAAAAGATCAGCTAAGACCAAATTACAGAGCAAAACTTGTGAGTACTGTTCAAATCATCACTTTAGTTCTAGCTCTCTTCAGCTGAAAGATTTCTATCACTATTGCTTCAATGTATAGCCCTCAAAACTTTTTATTACATTTACACATATAATACAACTGAGTCATTTCTTCTATAGACCGGTCATTGAGATGGGAAAGTAAGGAAGGCAGGAAATTCATTAAAAAACACAAACCAGGCTTTTTTATACTCACACTTTGGAGAATTAAACTTGTTTATTCATTCACTCTTTTTGGTGTTTTGTTTCTTTGATTTGTTGGTTGGTTGTTTTTCTCTAAGACAACATTTCTGTGTGTAGCCCTTGCTATCCTGGAACTCACACTGTAGACCAGGGTGGCCTTGAACTGAGAAATCCACCCACTTCTGCCTCCTGAGTGCTGGACTTAAAGTCATTCTTTAAAAAAAAAAAAAAAAAAAAAGTAATTTTGAGGCAGGACCTCTATATGTAGCCCTGGTAGGCCTGACTCACTATGCAGGTGACACAGCACACACAGGACATCTGATCTCCTGCCTGGGCAATGTGGATGGGTCACACAGGAGCACAGATTCTGCACAGTTGCTGCCACTTTGAGCAGCACTCCAGAAGCCACTTTCCCTCAGCCTGAGGACTAGGGGTTGTGATTTGTCATCACATACACTGCATTGCCCCAAAGTTCCTCTCTGCACCCTCAAGTTTTCAAGAGAAGTGCTGGCTCTCCCAGCAGCATCTTGAGCTGGCCCCTCTCCTACAGTCTCATGTGTCTGGAAAGGGAAGCACTCTATAGCCTCACCAGTAATTCCAAGAAAGCAGGGAAAATGCTACTTGACACGGGTTGAACTCACGGAGCAGCAGCTGATGATGGTTTTCAGGCAGAAGGGACTCTGATGGATACTTTCCTGAAGGTCCATGGGGCGAACATCTCCCAAGAGATAACATGTGAACCAGAGTAATGAAGTTGTCGCAGCGGGAAGAGGAGCTCAGCAGTGTTGGAAACAACATGAGAAGGGAACAAAAACCCTCAGAAGAGCCACCTCCAAGGAGAAGATGTATGGCCATAGTGTACAGTCAACACCAGGAGCAGTGAGATCAGCAGGGCACAAGGAAGCACTAAAAACAGTGGGAAACGGGGAAGGGCATGGACTAATAGACTTCGGTGTGAGGGTTAAATGGAGACTGTTTATAGAAAGTTACTCCATCAGCATGACATACCAGGACAGGTCAGATGCCTCAGTTTTTTCCTTTGGGGCTGCATTCAGAGTCTTGGGCCAGATACTCGATATTTAGGAGCCTCTGGGAGGAATATCTCAGTGGCCACACCTGAAGAGGCACAGTTCTCCCATAGACCATGAGGCCAGAGCTTGGGTTCTGGTGGTAGCACCCCCAGCTGCCTCTGTCAACAGCCCACTTCCCCTTCCTGCCCTGTGTTGCTTCCCCTAACTTTTACAGCCTTTTCTACCAGTATGGTGATTATTTAAAAGTTCAAGGTGCCTGGAGACGGGAAGAAAGTATTTCTTTTAAAGAAAACAAAAAACAAGTGGAAAGAAATGCTTTCTAGTCCCCCTAAATGTTATATTGCTGGATTGGATGACATGTTCCAGATGCCTGCAACCTGTTTCTATGAATGTGTCCTCTGCCCACAGTGCTGACCTGGGTCTGCCAAGGATAAGACCAAAGGATCAAGGGAGACATAGATGGCCAGGCCAGTCTTCTCTGAGTAGAGTCATTCTTTTTTGTTTTTGTTTTTTGTTTTTTGTTTTTGTTTGTTTGTTTGTTTTTAAACCACAAATGCCCCATGGGAATTCAAAACTCAAGACCTTCCTTCCATCTATAGTAAAGCCTGTTTTGGCCTTTCTCCACAGAGGAAGGTGCCAGGACTGGGCTGAAAGGACACTACCTCATCGAGACTGGCTTGACTGTTCCATCTTCCTTTCAGGCAGCTCTCTGGCCAGGAGATAGGGCTTGTGGTTTGAATAAGAACAGGCCCCATAAATTCACGTTTGGATACTTGGCCCCCAGTAGGTCATCTTCAGCTACAGAGGCTGGCTGCCAAAGATGTGGCTTCACAGTTCACTCTAGTCAATCCCAAGGATAGCCTGGTGGTGCAGCAATTTACCTTACTCTAGAGATGAAGGCAATGGGAGAGGAGAGGTACTGCAGAGTCCCCTACACAGGAGGGATACCCAGGCTGCTGAATTCTAAGGCCTCCTTGAGGCACAGGCCTCTTCATAATCAGATCTGCCCTAGCTCCTTCCTCAGCAAGGTCAGGACTCCTTTTTCAATACTGTGAGCTGTCCCAAAACACTGCTTTAGTCATGAGACTGCGTTTCTCACCTCTTTTTCCAAACAGGCGGATTTGAAAACAAACTCCTTAGCATGTGACATACAGACTGTGCCTTGAGGATTGCATGGTAACACCTGGACACTGGGCCTCCCTTTCTAGCTACTTGTCTTTGTCACAGAGACTGGAGAATCCAACAACAATCACAGCTCCCCTTTGCTCCAAACATTTATTCATTCCACAAACTTTTGAGTTAGTTTCTCCCTGCTTGTGTCAGGCTGGACCCTGGGGGTAAAATAGTGCAGGGACCCCAGAAGAGACCCACAACCATAAATGCACACAGTGATGCTACCTCAAGTCTGTAAAGATGGGGAGCTGGTTGGGGTTGGTGAAGACTGAGTACTGAGGGATAGCATTGCATGAAGAAAGTGGGAGAGACACCACTATATTTGGGCCTTTGGTGGACAGTGCAGAGGAACTGCTGTGCCGAGAAGCAGGAGAGTAAACATGTGACACCCCAGAGCTACAATCAGCAAACCACCCTGAGGTCTGTGGTGGACAGTCAGGGGGAAAGCTGAGAAAGTGGAGAGAAGGGCTGGTGGGTAGGCCACGGAAGGTCCAGATATAGTGGTCCCCACAAACAGCTTAGGGGCAGAGTCTAGCAGACCCATGCACTTTCTATAATGCTGGTGGTACAGTGAAGGCACCCACACATAGCCACCAAACAAAGACTAAGGGAGTCCTACACCCCCCCCCCCCGTGCAGCCTTAGCCTGACAATGCTTCTCCAGCCACAGGAACAAACTATGACCCAGGGCTCTGTCTGACTGAACCTTAGTCACCCTGCCGCATGCTAGGCGGGACTCAGCTTTTCCTTTCTCGTCTTAGCAATCCCCACATGCTTTCCTGGAGACCAGGAATGGGACATCAGATAGGAATAAAGAATGGAGAGGAACTGAGACTGGGCCCCCAGCCTCAGGATATGGGAAATCTGATGTCTAGCAGTCATCATAGATAATCTTGAACAACACAAAAAGACAGTGAGGAACTGTTGTGGGCATTTCTTTTCTCTCTCTCTCTCTCTCTCTCTGTCTCTGTCTCTCTCTCTCTGTCTCTCTCTCTCTCTCTCTCTCTCTTTTTCCTCTGTTTTTTCGAGACAGGGTTTCTCTGTGTAGCTTTGCAGACCAGGCTGGCCTCGAACTCATAGAGATCCGAGTGCCACTGCTCCTCCCCACAAAGTGCTGGGATCAAAGGCGTGCACCGCCACTGCCCAGCTACTGTGGACATTTCTATGTAACAGACAAGCATACATAACTCTCATAAAGGTCACCTTCGTATAATTCAGGGCATGCCCATGCTTGCCCTTCAATCTTGCTTAACAATAGGGCCATGAAAAATTAAAAAAAAAAAAAAAAAAAAGAAGAGCCCACCAGTTCAGGGAGGTGCAATATGCAGAGCACTAGAGAATATAGCAAACTTTGACATCTTCTTGGCACTGACCATGCCTATATGGCCAGGGAAGGACCATAAGCTACGCTGCCTGGGGCAGTGAAGGCATGGCCATAACTATGATGACAGTGACACTTTGCTGTCTGATAAGATACTCAGAGTGCCAACGCGCCCTGAGCAGCTGGCCTCATGGTGAATGTGTGGGAGGGTTATTTAGTGGCTGAGAATAGAGAGGCCAGCAGGTAGGGAACCTGAAAGAGCATCTAAGATGGCAAGCAGGGGGCAGTTTCTGGGACAGGTGTGAGTATGGGTAATCCAAAGGTATACTACTGAGACAGGTAGGAGGGGAAGACTAAAGGGACACATTAGTCAGCTGGAAGGGCCAGGGCAGGGGTGCTGGGTCTAATAGCAGACTCGGACCAGGGCAAGAAGGCAGAGACAAGAACAGAGGTAACGACTAGCAATCGAGTAAATGATAATTACATCCTCTTGGTACATGAACTTTCCTCAGACCCACCAGGGACATAGCTCCAAGGATGTGCCCATCTTCTAAGAACCTGCTAAACATTCCAGAGACATACATAACCTCAGGACATTATCAGGAACCCTGGGCACTGGTGGTATTGGATACTCATCTTCTCCTTAGAACTAAGCCCTGGCACCAGACAGCACAGAAGAAACCTTGAAAACAAGGGGCCACTAGCCTAATCCACCCATCCCACATCTAGTCTTTCCAGAAATTTCTTTCAAATGCCCCTCAGGTCTCTTGTACCTAGTTGGGTATAGCAGACACAGAAACAAGATACCTGACAGCACCCACAGAAGGTGGATTTGTAGACACACTGAGCATTAGGGCACACTTAGTGTTGTGAACCCTTCTTGAAGGGGACTCCAATGAGAGAGCAGAGATGGTAAGGTGCCATTCCATGGAAAGGACCAGCACACATAGCAGTAGGGAAGGCTTGTTGTGTTCAGAAGAGTTCAAAAAAATAACTTCCCCTGGGAGTGGGAGGCACATCACAAAGGCCCTTGTCCATTCTGTTAGAAGCAAAAGCCACCAGGGCATCATGATGAGCAAGTATGGGCTTCATTCTGGAGAGATCTGTCTGTTTGCAGGAAAGTATACAGAGAAGCAGCAGCCATCAGAGTCACTGTTAGAAGTGACTAAAGGCAGGCTGGTCACCTGGGGTGTGCTGCATTTAGGGTGCGAGCCATCCTGGGCCTTCCCATGCAGAGTGTCACAGTGAGAGAGGTCCCATTCCCTTGGAGCTCCACTAAGAGAACCTCAAGGGTAAGATGGCACCAATAACCAGTGATGAGAGTAACTCTGGTCTTCAGGCTGTTCAACCCCCCCCCAGGAGCCGCTTTCTCTGTCTCCTTGTTCCTGAACTAGCCTATGGCACCCCATCACCATCACCCACACCTCTACTCTCTGGAGAGTCCCTACCACCTCCCTTCATTAGGTCTCCAGCCACCTGCTTCCAGCCCATGGCCTTGTTCTCTGCTGCTATTACTAGAAGGGTGGGCTGGGCAGCTCTGCCTTGGGCTTCCTGATGCCAATACCCCCATACACATACACCACATTAAAAATCTTTATGTTTCTACTTCATTATATATACCCAGGTCACCCAACCCCATTCTACCCAGAGGGCAAATATTCATAAACAGTGTCTGCCTGTATGCCTGTGTCTCTCTCCTCTCCCTGCCCCCAGATAGGTTCTCATCATGTAGGGCTGCAACTTACATGTAGGCCAGCTAGCCTCAGACTTTTAGAGATCTGCTAGTCTCTCTCTCTAGTTCTGGGATTAAAAGTGTGTGCCACCATGCCTGGCCTATCTAGCACCTATTTCTTAATGCCTTAGCATACACAGTGTTCCTTCTACCCTGGAGCACCAGTCCCCATTTGCCAGCCCCCTCACTTTGCTCCTATGCAGCTAAGTCTAGACTGGCTACATCAAACCTCAGCTCCCACTTGTCTTGTTCCCTTGTCTCAGCTGCTAGACAGAAGGCAGTGAAGCTGAAGTACACTTCTCTACACCTACATCAGAGCTGAAGAGGGGACAACATCCAAACCATCTGTTTGTGGGACTTGAGCACGCTGGGCTCTGGGCGCTGCCTGGCAGGCCTTCTCAGCTCCCCTCTAGCACCTCTCCTGTTTCCAGGCATTGGCTCATAGCCTCGCCCTGCCCCTTTGAGAAGGGCAGGCTATCAGGCAGGAACCTCTTTTATCTTTATCCACATTTGGTGTCATGGCCCAATTACAAGCCCCCTCCAAGGTTCTGATCTCACTTCCCTGGACCCTCACTGAGGTCCTAGCCCTGTCTCTTCTTTAAATTCAGAGTAAAAAGCTGGCAACAGAAGGTTGCATCTGACTTCTGGACATTACTAACCAGCTGCTATATACACATAACAGATACCTCAGGCCCTTATCATCCTAAAGCACTCATGGCTGCTGTCACTCCCTGGGCTGATCTCTTCTGGATTTCTGTTCACTGCTCTAGCTCTCCCCCTTCTCTGGTTTCTCAATGTCACTGCTGTAGATGTCTAGCTTCTTCTCAACCTACGCAGGTGAGCTCTAGTCCATTACCTCCAGCTGTTTCCTAGTGATCATGCACATCTCATGACCTTCATGCTCCATTGCAACTCAGCTCAAATCCTAGCACTTTTGCCATGCCCTGCCTGGACTTGTCACAACCTCTTACCTGAGATCCTTCCTGTCCCCCACCCTTTGACGAGCACTGGTCACACAGTAGGAACTGCTAAAGAAACATGAAGGAGGAGAGGCAGAACATATTTGTCCCCTCTTCCTTTCTTAGTTCATTCCAATCAAATCTCCTTCAGGGTCCCTCCAGTGACCTTGCAGGCCAGTGCCCCCTTATCTAAGTGTGTTTGCACCCCCTTGGACAAACTGAGATATTATAGTGATCTGCTTATATGTCTCACTCTTGTACTAGATTGTAGTGTCCATGCCCAAATGTCACATTACACTCTGTGTGCCTGCAAAGGAAGAAACCAGAGAAGGAAACAGGTTAATTTTGAAGGCTGAATAACAATAGGAAGCTTTAACAAACTTGTCCTATGCAGTGACCCCAGAAGGCGGGCTGTATGCTGCCTCAGCCCTGAAGCACAGCATAGGAATTTCTCAAGTGTCAATGGTGACTGCACTCACTTCCTGAGAAGCTAGTTACACGGAACTTGATAGTGGGCCTTTTGCTGGTGGCACACAATGGTAGGCACGTGCCAGGTACAAAAGGGATGTAACCAGTAATGAGGCTTGAGTCATAGCACCATGGGCCAGCTGGACTGCTTGCTGGCTGGAAGTTCAAATGCAGAGGAGCCTACAATCACATATGGGATTGAGACTCAAGCTTGCCTAGCCACTCTAGACACAGGCAGGGGCTAGAATTCCATGGGGCGCTTTTCTTGCCACGGCAAGTCAGGAAAACAGCCCCTCAACACATACAGAATGAGAATCTGAGGAAAAGAATCCAGCCAAAATGTCAGCAGCACTGCAATTTCGAAAGACCTGAGTTCCGAGTTAGGTGTCTGAGATAGGTGTGACTTGCAAGGCTAGGCACATGGCAGGTTCTCAGCAAACACCATCAGTCCAAGTAAGACAGCTGTCTGGGAGTCATGAAGGCTTAATCATGTTAATAGGCATTCAAGACATGCTTCCTGCATGCCAAGGTGCCAAGTGCTGGAGGACAAAGATGTGAGGCATTGCCTCAGCTCTCAGGGAACCATGATGAGGACAGAAGTGTGACCAAGACCTTGAAGGTACAGGCACTATGACTGGAAAGCACAGGGCATCAGAACCCTCTCTGCCCCACAAGGAAACAGGGCTCAGAAAGTCTTCCTATCGTCTGTGTCTGCCTCAGCTGGCTTTGAAGGGTGAGGAAGCACTAGCCCCAGGCAGTGGCACAGAAAGCATGAGCAAAGGACAAAGCCACCAAGCACAGAGATCCTTCTGAGTCTAGGTACTGTTTGGAATGAGGGCACAGGCCAGTATCTTTATGGTTCAGATCAAAAGACAGTCTAAGGGTGGAGAAATGACTCAGTTGGTAAGCACTTGTTATTAAGGCATGAGGATGTCAGTGTTCAATCCCCCAGAATCCACATAAAAGGCTGGATGTGGCAAGTTTTACATACCTATAATAATACCTATAATACCAACACTGCGGAGGTAGAGACAGGATGATCAATGGGGCTCACTGGTCAGTTTAGCTGAATTGGCAAGCCCCAGATCCTGTGAGAGAGACTATCTCAAAAGATAAGGTGGAGAGCAATTGAGTAAGATATCAAATGTCGACCTCTGGCCTCCACACACAGGAATTCACATACACATATACATACCCACAAAGGGGAAAAACAAAGACATAGTCCAGTTCGAAGGCTTCAAGAAGCTTAAAAGCCTGGGATATACTGAGCTGTTGACAAAGGACAGTGTCCCTCACGTGCTGTGCTGGAGGCTAGGCTTATGGAGCGCATGAAGACAAAAAAAAAAAAAAAAAAAAAAAAAAAAAAAAAAAAACTCTGGGGCAGGATTATGTCCCATAACTCAATTCTTCTAAGGGTCCACAAGCTTCCAAGATAGGGATGCTAGAAGGGCCTTGCTGGGAAGGATAGAAGGTAACTAACTAGAAAACAGGAACAAAGTGATTCAAAGCAAGGCTGATGGGATGAGGGAAGAGCAGCCTTGGGTGAGACCCAGACAATGAGTTACACTTAGAACAGTAAACCAGTTTTTATTCAGAATAAACTCACCTATCAGTAAACAATCAGTCTCAGAGTGTGTAACAAGCTAGGAGCTGAGTCACTCAGCACTCAGGAGGTTCATGAGTTTGAAGTCAGCCTAGGCTACACAGTTAGAGCCTGCTTCAAAAAAGTCAAAATCAAGTTTGGAGATAGAGTTCAGTGGTTAGAATACTTGCCTAGCACTAGGCAGATGGTCCCAGGTTCAATTCCCAGTACCACAAACAAACAAATAGATGAAAAATCAGGCAGGACAGTTTGGTGGTCTATCACTTACAAAGGAAAGCATGCCAGGCTGGAGGGAACAGTACAGCTTACAGAGCCCACAGACAAGTGCTCTGAGACTGTGGTAGTATCCGTTTTCCCTTATCCATGTGGATACCACATGTCCTGCCTGTCTCTAAAGCTAACTAAACAGAAGCTGGAGGTCTGGAAGGAAGGCAAGGCAAGGCAAGCTCCGAATTCTAACTGTGAGAATACACCGAGAGGTTCAACCCATGATTTGGAGGAAAGTGGGATCTTTTAGTTAAGTAGCATCCAATCTAGAGGTTCCCCAAAAGACAGACAGGAAAAGCCCCTAGAAAGCAGTGGGGCCAGGGAAGGTTTTACCTTCAGCACTCAGCATCCCCCTTGGTCTCTGACAGAAATACAAAAACCTTACTCTACTCTACCTTCAAAGCAAGATGCTACAAACCAGCCCTGTCTTTTTTTTTTTTTTTTTTTTTTTTTTTTTTTTTTTAGTGTCCTAAGGACATAGTATCAGGAGGCTATATGTACAGTCCAAGTCACTCCCCGGCTTAAATGACACACAGGAATGTTCCCCACTCTTGAACCCCATGTACACTCTTTGGCTCCAGACCAGGAGACACTTAACACTGTCTGAATGGCTCCTTCCCAAACACAAAGCCTTATTCCTCCCTGGGTCTGTCTCTTTCTGTATTCTATGCTTTGTGGCCAAGGACTGCCAGTCAGTCACCCAGCATCCTCCTTCTGCCCTGGCTCTTGCCATCCTGGCAGCTGCTTGTCTTCAGTCTTGCCATTCTGTTTTATGATTGTCTGAAGTACCTCAGCTGTCCCCACATTCAGAGCAGCAGCCCATGTGGTT
Organism: Phodopus roborovskii; assembly: GCF_943737965.1. Classification (NCBI taxonomy): domain Eukaryota; kingdom Metazoa; phylum Chordata; class Mammalia; order Rodentia; family Cricetidae; genus Phodopus; species Phodopus roborovskii. Next base: position 49,547,030 of record NW_026126407.1, on the reverse strand, counting down.
TTAGGACATACTCATCTGATCAAGTCCCTCACAAGCCACTCTCTTCCAGAAGCTTCCAAATCTCACTCAACAGTGTGTTCACAGCTCACACAGCACCTTCTCATATAAATTCATTTCCTTCCTTTTTTTTTTTTTTTTTTTTCCTTTAGTACTGGGATTGTGCCTAGGGCCTTGTGCATGCTAGATAAGAATTTGATTACTAAGCTGTGTTCCCCAGCCCTTTCTGTAGTTGTTTTGAAACAAGAGTCTTGCTTTGTAGCCCAGGCCAGCCTAAAATTTGGTCCTTCTGTCTCTGACTCCCCACTGGGGTTATAACTTGGTGTCACCACACCGAGCTCATTTTTCCTTCCCCCTCAGGTACTGGGCATTGATCACAGGGCCTTGCATATACTAAGTAAGCACTGTTGAAGTATGAATTCAATAAACACATATTGAAAGGATAGTGCAAATTCCCAGATAATGAAATTCAGGTTTGTTCTCAGTAAAAGGCCTGAGGGCTTTTTTGTTTTTTTAAATATCTCCATTTAGAAGGTGATGGCTGCAAACTGCCACTGAAACAGCTTTTGTAAAGGCTTTCTTTCTTCTATTTAGAGTTGTCAAAACAGAAAAGGTATGCTCAAACAGGTAGAACATTGAACAGGGTAAATGCTAACTGTTTTTTACAACCCACTTCCTTGTCCTGAGTACTTTAAACTAGAAACCATGCAAAGTCTAACACTTTACTATGTCTTCTGAGGTTGGTTCAGTCACTAATAAGGATTACAAGCAACACTGTGTGCCCAAGGTCACTGAGACTTGCTGGACAGTCCTGGCAAGTGTGGTTAGTTAGAGCTAGTAAGGTATACATGCAGGTGAACTTGCAGTCCCAGGGAGGTGAATTTGATTGTTGTTATGAAAACCCTGCCTAGATTATTAGATTACTTCTGCAACCCAAAAGGTCACCCTTAATCCAGCTGAAAGCCACTACATTGCTAATTCACTAATTGATATCTATCACTTAGAAAACAGCATCTTTATTCCCTCTAATAACCATTTAAGAGGGTGCCTGGTCCACTGAATGCCAGGCATGGGGTTGTCATGAGTGGAGCCAGTGGCTCTAAGCCTATTCACACAAACACCAGGTTCTAAATACAGCTGTCATTACCGAGAATGTCCCACAAAGTCTTTATCTGAGTGAGTGCTGAGGAGATTAGGTGAGGGTTAATCCTCAGAATAAAGGAAGCACACAAAGGGATCATACCACTCAATATGAATGGTCACTATCAAGTATTTGAAACGTCTTGATCATTTGTCATTTGGGTTGGTCTTGACACCAACGGAGGCTACACAAAATGGACACCAGCTGGATCGAGAGCATAAAAGAGCATAAACACACTTATCTCCAATACAACTCAGTGAACATTCACAGGTGCCTATTGAGGGGAGGGAGATAGAAAATGAGAATGGAGTCCTTGACCCCAAGTGGATGAAATGGCAACATGTGCCAAATTATGGGACAGTTGTACATACTGCCTGGAAGTCACCTGCTGGTCTTCCAGCAGAACACGGTGAAATGAGGAAAATCATTTTGAGCCTCTATCCACTTTGTAAAGATGGGAACACCACTGCCATAAGAGCCAACTTGTACCTGCATATGGCCCAGTTGGTTTAGTTATCCTTTGAGCCTTAATCCAAGAAGGCCAGAGCACAACTGCTTCTGAACTGGGCCAGGTTTGACAAGGAAAAACTGTGGCCAGGCTGCCAGCATCTCTGATGGACTGACTTCTGTCAGGTGAAGCCCACCCCCATAAGGTGCCATCTCTGCCCTCCAGCAATGTTATTCAAGACTCCAGAAGCACAGGGCCAAGCTAAGGCACAGGCGACACAGGCGACACAAACAAGTCAGGGACACTAGCTTGATAGGGCTCTCAGGCTAGGAAAGTTCCTAAGTGTCAGGTGGGCAGCTGTGTCATCTTTGGCAAGTGAAGGGCCCGAACTGTTGCAGGTCTTCGAGGGCAAAGGTATATAAACACTGCTGCAATTCCGAACAAATACAAAAAGAGGGTGTCCTTCCTATTCCACAGGGACAGAAAGTGTCCCAAGGGAAGGTTGACACAGAGGTAGGTCTTTCCCACGACACAAAACCAAGAAGAGGCAGCGACGACTGAAGAAGGCCCGGCCTGCCCAAAGGGATTTGACACCCGGGCCCGTGTCACGCACCAGGCTCCGGAGCACCAGCCTCCGGAGCCCCCAACCTGCTGCGACCAAGACACTAAGCACCGCCCGTGTCTCCTCTCTCAGTACGTCCATGCCGCCGATCAGCGCAAGGTGACAATGATACCCTCACACCCCGCGTCCAGCCGCCACGCCCCCGCCGCGCACCCACCTCGGCGCACCGCACCGCACCGCACCGCTCCCTTCAGCTCTCCGCTGGACCGCGCGGGCCTTTCTGCGCACGCGCGTAGGCGGCCCCGCCCCACAAGCACGCGCTTGCGGGCTGCCCACCCCGAGCGCCCCGCGTCTCAGCGCGGATAGCTCTGGGCATGCGCGCTTGCGCCCTGGCGGCGGCCAAGTCCGGAGCATGCGCTAGCCAAACAGCGGTTCCCGCTCTCCGGGGTAGGGGCTCGTCAAAAGAGGTGGTGCGCTAACGCCTGGTGTAAGGCAAAGTCTTGGGCATCTGGAACCCCGATGGCTGCCCGTGGAAGTCGCCGTGTGACCCGGTTACTTGTGGACCCAAACTACCCGTTCGTGACGTCCAGTCTTGAGCGGTAGACTGTAGGGCTCCTAGCTAGGGGCGGGACCTGTGCCAATAAGCTTGGAGGCCAAGACTACTAGGAGATGCTTCTGGGAGTGACAACTGGACAGATCCCAGAGATGGGGACAACAGGACAAAAAAGAGGTGCGGATGGGGACACAAATACGCGACTGGCAGGCCAGAATGGACATGGGGACAAGAACCACGGTGTTGGATAGAGGCAGCCATCCTTATACAGGAGGAGCAGTATTTGCAGATCCCGATTGGAGGCGAAGTCACTGTCCTGCCTGTGTAGTTGGACCACGACCTCCCACAACGGTGTACAGACGTCTATGGTGGCAACAGTGGCTTTGGGGAGTTCTGAGGACTCTAGTGTATCACATCGGAGAGCTGATGAATCACAGCGACCCGTGGGATGTGCTTAAACCCCAGAAGGATCCTGACATCCCCTGGGAGTGGGCGGTTTACAACCTTTAAAAGATGTCGGCTATCAGGAAACCCCTTGTAGTAGGCTGCCAGGGTGATGAGGTCAGGGTCTTCTGAGGGTGACTGTCCTAGGAGTCTCCAGGTAGCTCTTAGGGGCTTCACACTTCTGTGTTGGAGGTGGCATATCGCCAAAGAAGTTAAAAGCAGGGATGGGGAGAAAGGGGGAAATTAGGTGGCGAAGCACGTGACAAGTCCAGCAGGCAAATGCACTGATGAACACGCCCAGAGATAAGAGAGTACCCGCCCAGTCCACGCCCGGTTTGCAGGTTCAGGCGGTCCCGCAGCGCCCCCGCCGCTCGCGCCTCTGTAGCCTCCGCAGGCGCCTAGTCCAAGCATCTCTCCAAGGCAGCACGAGGCTTCCTCGGGCAGCGCTAAGTCCGGGTCCCCGGCCCGCTGTGCTTCCAACTGCAGCCCCAGGCCCGCCCCCCAGCAGCAAGTAACGCCGGCCGGGTAGGAGGCGCGGGCAACCGCAGGCCGCGTCTAGGGTTGGTACCCACAGCGCGTTGCTCCCGCGCCGAGCGCGCTCCTCGCCGCTGCGGAACACAGCAAGCACTGCTATCGGAAAGCGTGTCCACACGCCGCGGGCCTCGCCGCGCGCACCCACTGACACCTGCACGGCTGGGAAGGAGAATGAGAAAGCGATCGCGTCAGACACAGCAGTGCCGGAAGGGACTGTGTGGAGAAGCACAGTGCCCACCCGGCTAAGGAAGGACATAAAGAGGCCACCCACTAGAGGGAGGTACATTGAAGATATAGCTGCTGAATAGGCGGAGCCAGCATCAGTGGGAGACACGAGGAGAGGATGAGGCTTGAATTTCAGTCAAGGGTCAAGGTTTTCAAAGGACTTGGGGGCATAATGCAAGGGCTGGGGTGAGACAGCCTACCATAGTCCTTCCTGCAGAACTTCTTCAGGCTGATCCGGTAACTGCCACGCGCAGGTCTGCAATGCGACTCACAGTCTAGGGGGAAAGAGCGGAAGCTAACAGAGTCCCATGCCTCTCTCCCACACTGGTCTACTTTAGCTATAGCCCCCTTCTCCAAGGTCATACCAGTCTGGGAGTCCGGTGTCCACTCACCCTGCGGCTCCACAGGACTGCTTTCTTCAGTGGGTCCAGAGACAGGGGTCTCTAAAGAGTGTGGGAGAATAGTCAATGATGGGGTGGCAGGGGTATCTGAGGGTCTCAGGGGACACACAGACAACAGTAGCTAATGACGTTGGCTGAGGTGATTGAGACAGGGCAGGATCACTTACTAACACAGGGCGCCACAGGAGAACGGCTCTGTTGGAAGCCTGGGGCACATCGGTTACAGGTGAGGCCAGTAACACCATCCTTACAGGGACACTGGCCTGTGGTTTGGTTACAGGTTTTGCCAGCAGCACCAACTGGATGGCAGTCACAAGCTGAGGACAGAAACAAAGGGGCTTGTTCAGAAGTGCATCAGGGTTCTGGGGAATTAAAGCATGAAGGCATGCAGGTGGTAGGCTCACCTCTGCAAGCACGACGGTCACTCAGGACACGGCCTGGGTCACGATAGAAGCCCTCCCGGCAGTAGTGGCAGTGTCGACCAGCAGTATTGTGTCGACAATTGAGGCACACACCCCCACTGCGACGGCCAGACAGTCGGTACAGCTCCATGTTGAAGCGGCATCTTCGGGCATGGCCATTGCAGGAGCAAGCTGCAGGGAGGGATCAGTCAGGAGCAGCCCTGCCTGGTCAGAAGTCCCCAGGCTACCCTCCAAGGCCTCACCAAGGCAAGCATGGGCTTCCTGCCCTGTAGCTCGCTGCCATGGCCTGTCGCAGAAGAAGGGCTTGCAGCGGCTACAATCAGGGCCCTCTGTACCATGCTGGCAGTCGCAGATCAGATGGCCATGGCTGTCCAACAGACACCGTGAGGCATGCCCATTGCACTTGCATCGTCCTCCCACCTGGAGTTCGGTGGCTGAGTAGGAGTAAGGGACTGTGACCACCGGGTCCCTGGTGTCCCCCAGGATGGCAGGCCTTGTGAGTAATATGCGAATATCTGTGGCAGTCACCCAGTCTTGGAGCACGGGACTGTTGTCCAGATCCAGGCCCTGTGGGCTGCCGTCCTGCACACTGAAGGCCAGAAGTCCTCCACCATCAGGCTGGGCCTGGGGGGCTGGGAAGCAGAGGGCTTCTGGCCCTGGACCAGCAGGGCCACCAGCAGGAGCAGGCGGACGGCCATAGTCCAGGCTACAGCTGGAGGAGAAGAAGCCCAGGGGAACCCAGCTGCGGCCATGGTCCTGCGACTTAAGCAGGGCCACGGAGGTTGGGGGAGCTGAACAGAAGCGCAGGCTCACGAAGACCAGTTCAAAAGCCTTCCCCAGAGCCACCGTGAGGGTAACATTGAAGGGTGCCCGTTGCAGCAAATCGGAGCGCCAACAGAGAGGACTTGCAGTGCCCGGAACAGAGGTCAGGAGATCTGCAGAGTGTGCCCGCTGCGGGTCCGAAGAATCGCAGATGCGATTGGCCGGCCTCCCGCACGTGCTGGACGCCAGCACCTCTCTGCCCAGAGCAGCGTTCACTAGGCCCGGAATACAACAGCGGGGCTCACCTGCCTCATCATAGCAGGGGTCGGCGGTGGCCGGCAGCCCTGGGCTCAGTGCAGCGGTGAGCGTGCCCGCGGTCAGCAGCAGCCCCCAGGGCCAGGTGGGCATGGCCGTGGCCGCTGTGGGTCAACCGGCCAGTTTCCGCCCAACGATTGTGCCCTCGAGGAGAGAGAGCCTAGTCCGAGACTCTGGCTGCCGGGTCTGCAATGCCAAAGTAGTAGAGCCCCCGGGCTGCCCCAGCACAGGCCCAGAAGTGGGAGCAGCCACCGGCACGCCCCGGGCCGAACACAGCAGCAGGGATGTTGGCTAGTCCTCCTGCTAGGCCTGGAGCGTTGACAGGCGTCGCCCCCGCTCCCTGTGCCTCCGCCCGCGGAGGCCCCACCCGCCGCCGGCCGCCAGCACTCACCCACGGAGGGCCAGGAGGAGCAGGTCTCCCGGCCTCCCGGGAAGGGCCCTGGGCGGGCGGGGCCTGGGGCTCCGGGGCTGCAGTCTCCTTCTGGCAGCCGCAAGGGCGGAGGAATTGTGCCAGAAGTGGGTGGGGGGCTCAGCAGGCGTGAGCCTGGTCCTAGCGGGGGGGGGGGGGGGGCGGAGCTGCTCTGGCCGGGAAGGAAGGAGGGGAGGGGGCCTTGTCCCGACAGCCAGAATCAGAAGCAGATTCAGACACAGGCTGGGCCAGCGCGGGAGGGGGCTGGGAGGCCCGCGAGCCGGGGGAGGGGCTGGAGAGTCAGGAATGCGCTGATGGGAGGGGGGGCAGCTCAGTCTTGCAGCCCGTAAGGGACCACCCAGCAGGGACCTCGGCCTGCAGCCAGGCTTTGGCTGCTCCTGGGGTGGTGCCACGTGCTGGGCTGGGGTCCGGGCCACTCGTCCCAGGGGCCCATCATTCAAGCATAACCTTAGGTCTGAAGCTTGAAGTCTTGGAAGCTACCCAGAATAGGGGAACACAGTTGGGGCTGGCGTACTTGTAGGGTATCCCCAAGGCAGTAGTCTGTTCTAGCAGAAAGAACGCAGGTCTGATTTCAAATTCAAGCTGTTTGGATTTCTGGCTGTGTGGACTGAGTTTCTTAGTTTCCCCATCAACCAAAATGCCTACTTTGTGGAGTTGCTCAGAGGATTTGTTGAGCCAACATAGGCATCATCCTAAACTAGTTCAGCTAGGGAGCACCTAGGTTCTGTTAAGTACTGAGATCACTGTTTTTCATTGGAATCAGCCCAATCTCTTAACCTAAAGCATTCCTGGGTCTCAGTGAATAGTCAGTGATGGCTACGTTGTCCAGAAGGACTTGCAAGTTTGGAAACTGGATAGGGAGTACAGTCCATTTGATGGCCTCTTGAGGTTCCTGGTCTGGCAACCTGTTGAGGGCCACTGTGGGAAGGTAAAGAGTGGGATTTGACACAGAGAAGGACTGGTCCTAGAAAAATCAGAGCCAGAATGCCTGAATCTGGCAGACTCCATCCTAGTAGATGTGGATAGGGAAACAGGCCTGTGCCCCAGATGAGTTGCCAGGGCCCAAGCTGGAGATGAGCAGCTATAGCTGCAAGATTCTTGACAAGAGGAACCAAAGATTCTTTTCTTGCTGTCCTTGTTCTTGGCAGGCTAGAATATCGGGAGCAGTCCTGAGGCCCAAAGATCTAAGTTCAGAAGGGAGGCTAACCATGGGCCAGTCTGTAACCAGCAGAAGAGGCTATATGGAGATGCTTGTGTACTCGGAGCTACCATCATGGACTGAGAGTTCCTGAAATTAAAAAAGGAAAAGAAGCACTCTGCTTTTCAGGATAGGAATAGAGCAAGGACGCTGGAACCCTTGCAGGACAAACCAAGGTTGCAGCCAAGGCAGACACTTGAAGAAGCAGGATGACAGGTTGATGGACACTTGGTTTGACCTGTAGAACAACTGGCTCTGAACATAGCACTTTCCTAGGCCTGGTGTCTGTACATTTAGGAATGGGTACTGGAGGAATAGACTTCCGAGAGGGGCTATTGGCCTCTCTCTTCATCTGGACAGCCTCGGAGCCCTACCTTTTAGCTTCTTAAAGTGGACCAGAATGTGTCCTTTAAACAAGGAGTCATAGGCTGAAGCTATGCTCTTCAGAAGATCAAGTTCAGAATTAGCCCTGTCCTACCTACCACCTTTTAGACCAGTGGTTCTCAGACTTCCAAATGCTGTGGCCCTTTAATACAGTTCCTCATGTTGATGTTGTAGTGATTGCTCCCAATATAAAATTATTTTCATTACTATTTAATAACTGCAATTTTGCTACTGTTATGAATTTCAATGCAAATAATCTGTATTTTCTGATGGTCTTAGGTGGCCTCTTGAAATGGGTCAAGACCCATGAGTTGAGAACCACTGTTCTAGGTTCTTCTATGCCCTTGCCACCTCATAGGGACGGGAGGAGCCCTGGTGGAGATGGGAGTGATGGAGAGTGGCTTATGTTTGAGGAAAGGCTAAGGGGAAACCCAGGCTGTCTTCTGAACTTCAAGACCCCTGCTAGAGTCCCCAGACTGTCAGCCAACTGTGGAGGTAGGACAGGGGGAACAGCCTTTCACCCTAACAGTGAAGTAAGCTTTGTCTCCAGCCCAGATTCCCTGTGAGTTATGGCTGCTGGGGTCTGCAGAACATGTGATGGATTCTGATGCCAGTGGAAGCTGGTGTTGGGTTCTGCTTTGATCAGGTCCTGGGGGATGGGGAGGGACAGGACAGGGGCTCAAATGGCTTATTACATCACAGCTCTTCAGGGAGGAGGCTGTGGGCTTCAGATATCTTCTGTAGAATTGCCCTCTGCACATACTCTCTGGCCCCAGGGCTACTCTTGCAGATGGTGTGCTGGGCATTGGGATAGCTTTCTCCAGTCTCCAAGAGAGGCTTATTAACTCTCTGTGGACTCGACCACCTGTCCAGCCCCTGACTGAGGCCTCTTAGGCCTCTCATCTCACTGGTCCCTACCCCCTCCAAATACTTTCTGTAACAAAGAGGGTCCACGTCTCTGTCTAACACCTGCAAATGCTCAACTCTGCACACTCACCCCAATCCAGTCACAGCAGCTGGCTTTGAGGGGATAGGGAATGATAGAGTTTGACAGTTTCAGGCCGCAGGGAGCTGCTGACCTCTCAAATAACCCCCTGCCCAGCCCAGAACCTACTGTCCCCTTCAGACACTTGCTTCCACTTGCTCTCGTCTTGTACATTTATTGCATGCCTATTTTGCCACCATGTGCCCAGACATGGTGAGGAAGGCAGGCAGCTTCACACTCTGCACCCTACGCTCCCTTCGCAGACGGTTTGCGAACCCCCTCCCCTTCCACAGTGTCAACCCAGCTCTGTGGCAACAATCAGCTCTGGGTGTGAGGGGGAAGGGCAGAGAGGGAGGAGGAAGGGCAAACGCTTCCCACCTCATGAGGGTTTGGAAACACAGTTTAGGGAAGGGTCTGCTGTGTCCCGCCTACACTGCAATGCACCTTCCTCGCCCAGACCTCGCTGGGAGGTGGCCCCGCACACGGGCTGAGTGCCTGGGCTCTCGCTGCTCCAGAAGCCCAGCCCTTCCACGCCGCCGTCGCCGAGTGTGCCAGCACAGAAAGGTGGCGGTCAGGAGTCCAAGGCCCGCGCCAAGAGCAGCCAGCGACATGCTCTGAGCTAGATCCAGACAGGGCCCGCACAGCGAGAAGGTGATGCCCGTGCCAGCTGCACCAGCCAGCACCGCCAGGGCTCCGAAGGGCAGGACGCAGCGCGGCCAGGAGCCCCCTGCACCGCCGGTGGCCAAGAAAAGAGTGTGCAGAGCTCCAGGGGGCTCTGGGGACGCCAGGCCTGGCAGGGTGGGCTCAGGCAAGGGCTCTGGTGTTCTCATGTTTCCAACTGAGTGGTCGTGATCCGGGGTGGGAATGGGGTTGGCGATGGTAAGAATGCCCACCACAGCCATAGGTTACATCCTGGTCTGCCACGTCAAAGCCAATTGGTCCCTGACGTGGTGACGACATCAGGACGCCTGGGAGTTCCACTGCCTCCTCCTGGTGTTGGCAAGGAATTGGGTGCGTGTGGGTGTGTCACATCTAAAATGCTTCCCTTATCTTCATGGAGCCCTTCACAAATACTCTGATTCCACCCACTGTACCTCAGAGTTTGAGCACCTAGAACAGGGTTGGATACTACCAGGGCCCGAATTGGCAGCAAGGTAGGATGGTCATAAAGTCAAGGGATGACTCAGCTCCCCAGAGGTTGGCCAACGGTAGAGTTGGACAGGATTTATACCCAGCCCCAGGACAGGACATTGAGACAGTAGGAACAATAATAAATCAAGTGAATCAATCAGTGGAATAATTCTGGATAGCTTGTTATGAAAAGAGGTCCTGCGGTGGTAAACGACCGACTGGCAGGGTTAAGGCCTCCTCTGGATCACAGCACTTAGGCATAAGCTTTCCAGGTAGCAGTGGAGTGACCAGAAAGGGTTTGGTTAGTTAAATGCATGGTTCAAGTCAGGGGCATTCTCCTGGGGTTGGGTGCTAGTCTCATAGGGTAGGGCAGCCTCCTCTCTTGGCTCAAAGATTCCTGGGTTCTGATCCAGGAGACACTTCTCAGTTCAATGAAGGCCATAGTTTTTCATATTCTACTGTTTCTCATTCCCTCAAAACCCTCAAACCAGGCTGTCTTGACTAATTTTGGTTGGCTGGACTGACCTTTGTAAAAACTTTTTTATAAGGAGGACCTCCTCCTGGTAACCAGAGCAAGCTGCTTAACCATTACCCAGCCCATCCTTGTCACCTACAGACTTTCCCTGGCTTTCCACAGACCTGGTTTTACCTCTGCACACTTCCTGTCAGGTTCCCTGTAGGAACAGTGACCCCTGTGATAGAGAATGTTTTCCCTTGTGGAAGATCTCTGTCCTCTCCCTAGTTTGGTGAGGCTAGTGGCCAGCTCAAAGAAACTCTTGGGACCTGTTAAGTGCTCTTAAAATATACTTAAGATCAGCCAGGAGGTGGTGGCCCACACCTTTTTTAGTCCCAGCACTCAGGCAAAGGAAGGTGGATCTATGTGAGTTTGAGGCCAGCCTGGTCTACAAAGCTACACAGAGAAACTTTCTGGAAAAATCCCTTTAATCCCAGTGCTCCATAGGGAGAGACAGGTGGATCTAAGTCCAATCTGGACTACATGTTGGGTTCTAGGCCAGTAAAGGTTATATAGAAAGACCCTGTCTAAGAAAACAAAATGCATGTGCTGATCTTCCAGAAGACCAGCTCCCAGCATACATTCCTGACAGCTCACAACAGCTTTTAACTCTAGCTCCAGGGTATCTGATGCCTTCTTTTCATGTCAGAGAACCATACACGGGTGTTATACACATATAATTAAATACAATTTTTTTTTAAAAAAAATCAGGATCTTAATATATAGACCAGGCCAGCCTTAAATTCAGAGATATACCTGCCTCAGCTTCCTGAGTGCTGGGGTTAAGTGTATAAACCACAATGGCCACCTAAAAGTAGTCTTTAAAAACAAAACAAAACAAAAAAAACCCCACAGGTTTTGGCCCGACCCCAGACTTGTTTGTAACCTTTGGTGACAGCACAGACCCTGGCTGTGGTGGGACCATGAACCCAGACATGGTCCTGGGCAGTAGCTGGTCTGGATGTCACCATTGTCCATGTAGCAGTTCAGGCCACTTAGATTGTCTGGCCCCAATGACAGCATGGCCCTCAGGCACTTACAATGCCTCTGCTTGGGTATCCATGTGGCCTTCAATGGTAACAGGAGGCTTGGACAGCAACCTGTGGCTTTGGTGTCCCAGGTGCATGCTGCCACCAGAGCCATCCTGATCTGAGTAACCCACACCTCCACCTTGAGCCAAGCCCAAGCTGCTGCCAAAGGCCATGTCTGGGTCAGTCATCCTGCTGCAGCTGGGTTCTGTGTTGATGTCTGTGGCCCATGTTACCTCAGGGGGCCATATGAACCATGTGATAGAATCAGAGGGCCATGCTGAACCAGCCCTGCCCTTCACTGGTTGCTATAGCAATAGAGTTGCTCCCTGACTCAGGAGAAATGATGGCCCCACCCCTTACCATGGGCAGGAGGAGGGAGATGAGAGCTGATCCTGCTGGCAAGGGTATAGGGGAGCTGACTCAGTCCCTTGCCTGACAGGTACAGACCCAGTGGCCAAGACTAATCAGCTCAACTCCCACTCAGACCCACATCCAGGCTTAGGGTTGGCCCATGCTAACATCTACCCCATCTATGTCCTGCTGGAGCTAGTGAAGGGCCTGGTCCTAAGAAACAGTAACTGGAGGATCTCCATGACTCATGGAAGCTTCAGGATATCTGAGAGGAGTTCCGGTAAGAATGAGTGGGATGAGTGTACCAGATGATGGTGTAGCAGAAACTAGAGGCCTTGAACAGGACCAGTGATTAGTTGCAAAAAACATGCCCAAGTAGAGCTGACTGGACAGAAGGGTATATATACTATGTAACACAACTCAGCCCTCAAGGCCACCGGGATGGTGTTAAAGAGGGAACAAATGGGTTTCCTTTTGGCTTGTTTTTTTTTGTTTGTTTTGATTTTTTTTAAAAAAAATTTGTTTGGGGGGACATTGCAGGGAAGAGAGGGATTGGGAAGTGAGTAGAATTAGGGTGCATGATGTGAAAATCCCAGATTCAATAAAGAAATTATGCTAAAAAACAAAACAAACAAACAAACAAAAAAAAAAAAAAAAAAAAAAAAAAGTCTAGGGGCTGGAACAAGGTCCCAGGAGTTAAACGCACTTGGTACCCTTGTACCAAGAGACCCAGGTTTGGTGCCCAACATCGATGTGGCAGCTCAAAACCAATTATAACTAGAGCCCAAGGGATCTGAAGCCTTCTGGCTTCTGCATGCATCAGATACACAAAAGGTGCACATTTATACATACAGGCATCCACATAGACATAAAATATATTTAAATTTATATTTTACATATACATATGGGTGTCTGCCTACATGTATGAATGTGCATCACATATGTACAGTATTTACTGTGGCCATTGGAGACCACTGGATCCCTTGGAACTGGGGTTACAGGCAGCTATGAGCAATAAGGGTATTCTTAACCACTGAGCTACCTCTCCAGCACCCCAAATAAAATACCTTTTAAAATTCTGGGGGACCGAGGCTGAAAGTCTGGTACCAGGTGACAGTAGGCGTGCAGCTGGAGTCAGGTCTGTTCTGATGTGGCTTATGGCTGTTTTTAATATGCTCAGTGCAGCACTTGGCCACATGGGGAAGAGACTTCAGGGTCCCAGGGAGCACATGCTAATAATCCCCAAACCCCTTATGCAGAAGAGACAGACATTTTTTTGAAAATTCTACTTGATATATTCTTCCCTTTATTTATTTTATTTTAGGCAGGGTTTTAGGCTGGCCTTAGACTTAGGATCTCTTGCTTCAGCCTCCCCAGTAATGGGGTGACAGGTGTATCCCAAGCCCCTCAACAGATAAAAATCCTTAAAATTACAAAGAAACAAGAATATGAAAAGCTCCTTACCAAGCTCTACTTTGACATAATATAAATATACACACTTTCTAAAGCAGCTCTAGTATTATACAAGTAGTTTGTGGACCTACAGTGAGAGAAAGTAGAGGGAGCCAAGAAAGGCTCCCCAGGGAGGCAGAAAGCTGAGCCCTGATCAGGAAGTGCAGTGGCTACGCAGAGCTAAGGGAGTACCCTGACCACCTCATTTTGACCACCTAGCTTTCCCAGTAAAGTTACAGGTATCTCTGCTCTGAGCACCTCCAAACAGGAAATTTCCCTTCAATCCCTGTTCATTACACTCCCACTGAGAGAAGGGGACTCTCCCAGAGAAGCTTGTCCAGTCTGCTTAGTCGATAGGGTCATCTCGAAGGACTGTGAGGAAGTGCTCACCTCCTTCACAGAGCAGACTATATGCAGCCCGACACAGTGCCAGCCGAGGTGGCCCTCCTGCCTCCTGGGTGTTTATCAGAGGGAAGAGTTCAGCCATCAGAACCTGGGGAACAGTACAGGGCCAAGGCCTCAGTGGATCCTATCCCAGAGAGCTATGCCAGGGCTCCTCATATAGGCAATTCTGGGACAAGTTTCCATTCTCCAGCCTTCCTTTCTGAGATTCTATGCATCCTGAGCAGGCAACGTACTGGAGAATGTTCCAGATCACATGAGGCCTAGACTCAGAGTCACAGCCTATCCTAGGTCCTTCACCTCTTGAGTCTGGTCCTCAGCGGCTCAAGTGCCAGCCTCAGTGAGGTCACTGGCTCCACGGAACCCAGGTACATATCACCACCTCCTGGTCTGCAAGTACCTTTTCTAGATGGATCTGCTGGTCTAGCATGGCCACTCGAAGCTTCAACGTTGCCAAGGTCTGCAGCTCCTTGGTGCTGGAGTACAGAAGGAGCTGGGGGCTCCAGGCAGAGTCCGTCTCTCCTCCACAATGTGATGAGGACTGAGTGGGCTTCTCCACAGGGCATAGTCCTGGCAGCTGTTCTGTCATGGCTACAAAAACAGCCCTTTGTAATCTCATGGGGTGGCAGCTGTTACTAAGGGTTCTCTTTTCTTACAGGCCAGTACTTAGCTTTCCAGGCACATCTTCCCTACTTTCAGTTGGCCTTGGCTTTAAGGGATACAAAGCCAAGCTTTGGAAACAACCTGTAAGCTTCAGTGGTGGTACACACCTTTAATCCCAGCACTTGGGAGGCAGAGGCAGCGGATCTCTTGAGTTCTAGGAGGCCAGCCTGGTCTACAAAGTGAGTTCCATGGCAGCGTGGAACATGAGAAACCCTGTCTCAAAAAAAAAAAAAAAAAAAAAAAAAAAAAAAAAAAAAAAAGAAAAAAGAAAAACAGGAGGGAGGGGGAACTGGGATCGATAATAAGAAAAACTAATAAATATATTAAAAAAAAAAAAACAAACCAAAAACCAAACAACAAAAACAAACATCATCAACAACAAAACAACCTAGTGTGTGGCAGGTTGTGGTATGTTTGGTTTGATGGGTTTGCCTGCCTCTGGACCCTGGCTGGTGACTCTTTCACTCACAGGCAAGGAAGGTCAAAGTGCCTTGACACTAGTTTAGACCTTAGCACAGGTAGTGGTGGGGTAGAACCTTACATGCTTGCAGCACCTGTACCCTATGGAGACAGTGTCCAACAATGGTCTGCAGTCCTTCTAGGACGAGTAGGCATCGGTATTCCTGCATCCAGTCAGTGGGGGCTATAGGAGTTAAGGAGGGCAAGTGGGGGTGCGTGGTCCCCAAACTCCCCCTGCCACCCTTGCCTTCCACCCTCCACCCAAGTACCAATCAGGGCAACCAACCTGTTGAAAGCTCCTTCTGCATGTGAAGTCTCAGCAGTGAGCAGGCCTTCCTCAGGCTCTGGGCTTGCGCTCCCACCTCGGCAGCACTGGGCCTGTGGCTGGGTAAACCTGACTGCACACTATTCAGGGAAACTGTCCTGTGGTCAGATCCTATCCTCCCACCAAAAATGAGTTTGGAGAGATACTATTGCCATGCCACAGTGGCCCTTTCCCAAGCCTGCCAGGTTTAGAGCCAGAAAACCCCAATTTTTCCTAGCTAGTAAGGATACGGCCGCCTGGAGTTTGTGGAGGAACTCAGTTTTGGTGGCTCTGGTGATGCCTGCAGAGTCACTGGCTTGTATAGAGCTGAGCTGTGCCCACAGACTGGAACAGGCACAAAGGCAGCCCCGGAGGAGAGACAAGAGTAGACCCTAAGAGGTAGGGGAAGTGGCGGGCAGGGGCAAATATCCCTGAGAGTATGACTTTATTATATGGCAGTAAGGGTAACAGAAGCCTCAGGGAACCTAGAGATACTGACCAAGACAAGTGGGCAGGAAGGATCTGTGCAGGCACAGTGCAAACACCTGACCCTAACAGCACCAATATGAATCAGGGCCTATTACTGTCCTTCCAGAAGGAAGATAGGCCAGAAGAACTTAGAGACCAGGTGTCATACTCAGCTCTAAAATTTGAATGGTCGTGGGCTGGAGAGATGAATGACTCAGTGGTTAAGAGCACTTGGTTCTCTCTTACAGAGGAAAAGAGTTTGACTCCTGGCACTCACCTCAGGCAGCTCATAATTGTCTGTAACTTCAGGTCTAACACCCTTTCCTGGTGGTGTACTCACAGAAACAGAAACACACACACACACACACACACACACGGACCCGATACAAGAAAAGCAGAGAGATCTGTTGGTGGGTTTTGTTTGCAAGTCCCAACGCTAGTCAGGTTTTCGGGTCTTTCAGTGCCCATTCTGCCTTACCGAGAATTCAGGGAAGCTGCCTTCCTGAAGGCCACAGGTAGTTGCAGGAGGGTCCTGTCAGAGAGAAGCCAATGTTCAGAGAATCCTCTTCCCATTCTAGGGCTGTCATTCTTCCTCATGGCTCAGAACCCATTAGGATGAACCACCTAAGCGCCTCTCCTTAACAGTCTAATTGTCAGACAAACACCTTGAAAATGGCTTCTGGAGTAGCATGGGTGCTGGCCCAGTCCAGAGAGAAGACGTATCAAGAGCTCATCCCCTCCTAATCAGATGCTCTACTTTGCCTGCTTCACTGCAGGACCCTTAAGGGCGGTACCCAGGGTTTCCTCATCCAGCTCAATGCCCTGCTAAGATCTCAACAGTTAGAGAAGACAGTTTCTCCAGTGAGGTCTGGGAAGCTTACCCTTTCTCTTTTAGTGTGAATTCTGTGGCACGAGGAACAGCTGCTGGGGCCGTTTGTTGGTCCCCGAGGCCCGGTGCTTGCGCTCCTGTTTTCATTTGGGTCCTATCTCCCCTTGACCGAAGTCTGCGCTCTGGATCTGCACTCTGGTCAGGGACCGTGGCCCCTTGTACAGCCTTGGTGGATCTTGCACCTGATGCATGGCTGCCAAGCTGGCTGGGGGCCTGGGAACGGGCAGGGGCAGTAGCACCAGAAGTGACTGCATTAGATGCAGATGTCAGGCTGGGAGTTCTGTCTCTCTGTCCAGCCTTAGACACGACTTTCCTCACTCGCACAGCCTTTTCCAGTGCCTGGGTCAGAAGCTCCAGCTCTTTGAGGTCTTGAGCATTCGGTGTGCATGCTGTGAATGTTAAGTACCATGCAAGAGTTCCTTTACACTGTCCCAGGATGGATCCACCACGACAACATGCCAGAGAAAGGCCAAGGGCAGCACGCCGAAAAAGCAGTTGAGATTTACCTGAAGTTGCGGCCTCTTCCTTGGTTTCTGGCTCCGGAGCTAGGGTCCTGGCTGGTTCCCTGCAAACACAGGGCAGCCATGGCATGGCTCAAACAGACCTTACCCCCTAAACAGATTTTCAGCCTACAGGATAAGGGGGAAGGGATAGCAACGGCAAACAGCCTCCAAAGTGGGCAGTTGCACTTGGTCTTCCAGCCCCCGGGGCTCTGCATAAATGGTCTGAGGAGGGCCTGGCCAGGAGGTCCCAAGGTCCGCGTACCAGACCTGCAGCAGCCGCCTGGAAACGCGCAGGCTCCGCTCCAACTGCCGCTGCCGCTCAGCGCAGGAGTCCAGGGCGCCCTGCACCTCCGCCACTAGCCTGAGTACAAGCACCATGTGAGCCTCCGAACCTCGCGCCCACCCGCCCCATTCCCTCCTGTCGCACGAGACCCACCGGCGCGTGCAGTCCATAGGTAGTAGGTAGTCTGCTTTAGCTCCAAGCATTTTTGCCGCCACCACGGAGTCCTGCACCTTCCGGGTAGAAGTCCGCCCACTTCCGGCTAGGCTACCCAATCTTGACCGCAGCGATCAAGACCTCCTCCATAGTGCGAATCCACCTCATTAATCAGGCTCCGCCCTAACCCCGCCCCCCGAGGCTTTGTTGGACTCTCGATAACCAGGCCAGGGTAGATAAGACTTGCTCGCTTCCGGTTTGGGTAACCAGATAAAGCTCTTGTCAGGGTATCCATGACTCTCTAATGTTTGGTTTTCTGTCTTAACCAGTTTTTGTGGAACATACTTTGAAAGCAAAGATCAAACTGTCTTGCTGACTCCAGGGTCACTTAGCAGCCAAGCATATGGAAGAAAGATGATGTTTTAGAAACGGCTCAGGGCACAGGAAGCATGGGAATGTCAGGTGCTAGAACAGATAGCAAGGAAGCCCCGGAAATGAGCAGCATGTGGCCTAAGTCATGGTAGGCTGTGAAAGGGACAGATGAGTGATGGATGCTAGGAGGAGTGGCTCAGGCCCAGATAATGGCGGAAGCAGTTAAGAACAGCAGGCTCAGAACACATACATGCACTGTAGCTAAGGCGCAGCAATGGTCTTTGCCCAGTCAGGTCAACTTCCAGCTCGTGTTTCTTTTTCTTTTCCAGTTTTTCAAGACAGGGTTTCTTTGTATTGCTTTGGAGGCTGCCCTGGAACTTGCTCTGTAGACCAGGGGACAGGCCTTGAACTCAGAGAACTGTCTGCCTCCTGAGTGCTGGGACTAAAAGAGTGGGTCACCAATGCCTGGCATATATATATATGTATGTATGTATATATTTCTGTATTCTCAAGTCAAGAGTGTGTGAAGCAGGATTTCATGCAGCCTAAACTGGCCTTAAGTTCACTAGCTGAGGATGACCTTGAACTCACCATCTTCCTGTCTTCATCTCATTTTTCTTTTTTTCTTTAACTAAAAAACTTTATCAGCTAGCCAGGCAGTGGTGGTGCATGCCTTTAATCCCAGCACTTGGGAGGCAGAGGCAGGTGAGTCTCTGAGTTTCAGGTCAGCCAAAGCTGTTACACAGAGAAAGCCTGTTTTGAAAAACATTTTACAATTATGTCTGTGTACAGCCTGCAAGCCTAGTGCCCATGGAGGCCATTAGAGGGAATTGGATCCTCTGGAACTGGAGTTGTGGATAACTGAGAGCCACCGTGTGGGTGTGGCAATTTGAATCTAGGTCCTTCTAGAAGACCAGCAAATGCTCCTAATGAATGAGCCATATGGCCAGCCCCATTCTTCTATCTTCTAGTGCTAAAATTATAGAAGCACGCCACTAGACATAGCTTTTAGATTTGTTTCTAAAGTTTAAAATGTGGTTGGTTGCTGGAAGAAGTGAGGTCAGGAACAGTGCCCAGTAGAATTGGAGCTAATAAAATTACTAATCCAACAGGTAAGGTAACCCGAGTTGCTTAGATATGAAGGATATGAAGATTCAGGGAACAAAATGAAGTTGTGAGTCCCTGTGGCAAGCAAAGGATTAAGAGACTAGGTACAGGTACAACTGCTTCCCACTGGACTCCAGCAGCCCAGGGAACTTGGCAAGATCAAGAACTCATAGAAACCAGAGGGGCCAGGAGTGTGTCTGCAAGCTTCTCCTACAGGTTCAGGCTGGTAGTGAGAGGAGATTTTAAAACTTCTTAGTTTTATTGTGTGTGTGGCCAGTATGTATGTGTACCACATGTCACATGTACAAGCGGTGCGGCAGAGGTCTAGAATTTAGGTTGGTTGTAAACCACCGTGTGGGTGCTAGGAACCAAAGCCAGGTCCTCTCCACAAGAACAGGTGCTTAGAGAGAACCAACTCTACAGCCCCAGTGAGCTGGGATTTTGACCAGGGACACCACGGACTAGGTGGGAAGCAGTTATGGGAATGCATATTACTCATGTCATGAGTCTCTTCACATTTAATCCTCACAACATCGCTGTGAGGTAGGTATTACTGTCTCTTTTTACAGCCGTGGAAACATCTCACACATGCCCAGGTGAACACAATGGGGTAGGACTACAATCCAAATGCTTGCACTCTCCTTACACCAGTATGTAGTAGCCAGAGTGGTCAGAATTCTGTTAACAGTAGCAGAAGGAGCTGCCACTGGGCACAGCACAGAAAATGAATACTGTACTTTTGGTTCAAGGGAATTTGGGCGGCATTCCTGGTACTTTTTCAAGAGGAAATAGGAGTTATACACATATGGTCAGCTTATCTGTTCTGCCTTCAGCAGACTCCACAGGTGAGCAGGGCCTACTGCCTCAGACCCAAGGCCTTCCACATGAAGCAGACTCTCCAAGTGTCTGGCCAGCACAAAAGGACTGGTAATCCGCTTTCTTCCAGTGGGATCTGGCCACAAACCCAGTGAGTCCAGTGGCCTGCTTTCTTCTAGAGGACTCCTGCCATGAACTCAGCCAGTCTGGTTACCGGCTTCCTTCCCGTGGAATCCAGAATTTTTGTAAATTTCATTATTACAAGTGATTGTTTGTGGCTATCCTCTAGAAAGTTCATTTTTCATAAGGAACGAGCACAAGAATAGAACCAAGAGGCTGCTATCAGTTTCCTTTTTCTGAGGTAAGACAGCCCAGCCCAGCCTGACCTGGGGCTTCTGGCTTGTCCCTACAATCTTCTGGCAGCTGACATTGCCATGATGAGCCACCAAGGGCACCTAGATCTTTTTTCATTTGAAGCTCAGCAATATTGGAAATCTGTTATCTTTTTATTTGATACCCTCTATTTCAAATTTCCCTCCCCCCCTTTTTATTTCATTAGAAGAAACCTAGAAATAAAGATGGGGAAATAATGGTCTAGAAATTCAGTGCAGAAAGATGGCCACATGGATACAATGGAACACAGACAAACCACTCTGAGGACAGATTTTGAAAATGAGCTCAAAGTGCCAGAGAGAGAGGGGCCTTTAGCCTCAACTTCAAGTTCTCACACCTGACCTTTAGGCTATAGGCAACACTGATATGCAGGGACACATGCTCCCTAGGTTGAAAGGGGCAGTGATGTGTTCAGATGAGACTTCCCTACTGACATGCAGCACCTGGCCTGTGTGTGACTGTGAATGCCAACAGAGGCTCGTGCTCCCAGAGCCAGCAGGACAGAGATAGACAGGCTCCACAGGTGAGGCATGACTGCTTTGAGGCTGTTGTCCGAGAAGAGGCTGAGCCTTTCACAGATCTTCTGTGGGCTCATACTGAACTCCCCTTCTGGAGTCTACATAGCACCTGCCAGCAATGTCCTAGAGAAACAGCAGCCCTCCCCAGTAAACAGTAAACATTTTATCATGGCAAACACTAACACAGTCAGAGCTTCAGGAAGCCTAAGTTCGTGTCCTCGTCATTGCGCACTGATAGGTTTTGGCGCTTTACCCGTTGTTGGTGAACACCGCTTTCTGGGGAATTTGGGGGGCGACACTGTAAACATGACTTCTTGGCCTGATGGTGGCAAGGCTTTGTGATTGAGTAGCTGCCCACAGACAGCACTGAGGTAGATCGGGGAGAGCTCCTCATGCCACCATCCAGGGAGCTTATGGGACTTGAGCTGCTGACGGAAGAGTATCCAGAGGTCGTGATGTCCTTGCCCAGGTCTCCCCTGTTGCAGAGAAGGGGCCTGAGAGCTGGGGTTGGAGGTGCCTGGGTGCCTGGGGCTTGGTGGCCCTTGTCCTCTGGCCAGGCCTCCTCATCACTGGACTCTTGGCAGCAATGCTGTTCTGGGTTCATGTAGACCACAGTGACATCAAGGAGTCCACTGGGAGCTGTGACTGGAAATTTTGGGGGGAGGGTGTTTATGATACAGCTCAGGTTATCAGAAGTGACCCTACACCTGCCCAGAACTGGGTGGCCCAGATATTACTTAGGTGAGAGCCATGAGTGACCTTGCTTCTCTCAAGCTGGGAAGGATTGCCCCAACCACTTTAAGGGCAGCAAAGGTCACCTACCTCGCTTATCTGAGTGGGCATAAAAGCAAGCAATTGGAAAAGCAGCTGAAATTTGTCTAAGTCCTGGCCAGAAGACGAGGGACAGGATCTCCTGCAGTTTACACACATGTGGCACATTCAGCGTTCTATACAGCAGAACTCCAGACACAGGTCTGTTTAAGTGAGGCCCTTCATCCTCTCCCTCTGTGGGGTGCTGAAAACCCTTAACCCCAGGGTGTCAGGTCCATTTGCTTCTCTCCTCAGCACAGTGCCAGGTGGCCCTCAGATCACATGCCATCTGCATGACCCACCCCTCCACCACTCACCGTCTCCCTCCTTCTCTCCTTCGCTCTCCTGGTCTCCCTCATAGCCAGAGCAGCAGTCCAGGCTCCAGTCCAGAAGGCTGCCCAGCAGTGTCTCCTCCTGGCTAGACAGCTCTGCTGTGGGTGTAGTGACAAAGCTGCCCCTGTCCTCTTGAAGGCTGTTCTCCCGCTTCCTGCAAAGTAGGGAGTCCAGGGAGACCTGGTCACAAGTGGCAGCGTCTAGGGAGCCACCCTGGTCCTTTACATCTGCCTCAATACCTGTATGACCCTTGCTCTCACTGTGTGTTCTAGAAAACACCCACGAAGCTAGAGTAGATCTGAGCCCTCAAGAGCGGGGAATTAATTGAAGGAAGAACTAGGTAAGAACTAGGCCCCAGTCTAAGAGTGAGTCCTGGCTTATTTTGGTCAGTCTGATAACTGGCCAGAAGACTCTACCACTCTATAGGGTATGCACCAAATTGGGTCTGTGCTGGGTCTGACTGCACAGAGCAGTCTGTCTTGGGCAAGACCAGCAAACCTGTCCACCTGGGGTTAGGGCTAGAGAACTACAGGAAGGTCTGTCTGTGGGCAAAGATGCCACCCTCACAAGGCCTTTCTGCTGCTGACTTTAGGGTAAGTGTGGCTGTCTCCATGTTACTCTGGAGGTCTCTTCTGGAAGTCTGAAGGGCTATGAAAGGATTTTTTAGGGAGGAGACCTTTAGAGGAGCCAGTGACCCACCCCTGGCAGGTATAGGTGTCTACCTAAGATTTCCCCAAGGGTAACTGTCCCTGGATAGAGTCCCTAATGTAGAATAAAATGTACACAGTGGCCCTCTCAGGAGGATCCAGGTTTCCCTCATTCCACATGGTGGGAGATGCTGTGGTGTTTCTTATGTAGCAAGTATAAAAGGAGGTTAACCCCTGACATTGCTGCCTCCTCAGGTCCCAAAAGACCAGAGTCTGAAGCCAGGGTCCCTCCACACCACAGAACACTCATGGCTCAGATGATACCAGACGATACCATCCAGTCACCCAGGAGCACACAGGGTGCTGAGGAGTCACAAGACAGGCCTGGCAGAGGGAATCTGTCCCCTGAGCTTTTCAGGATTAATAGTTCAGTGGGTGAGGTAGAGTTATTCTAGGAGGTATAGCCATTTGCTGGTATGTGAGATGGGGTAAATAGTAGTTTACATAGCAAAGAGAGGAGACAAGTGGGTGGCAGCAAAGACATTACTCAGACTAAACACAAGTCATGGAGCAGCGGAGACCAGGTGGAGGAATGATGGCGTAGACGAGGAAAGAACCTGAACAGGATCTACCGTGTGCAGGAACCTTTTCCCTCAAAGACAGTGACTTCTGAAAGCCCTGTGTTAAACTTGGGATCTGCTGTTCCTTGGCACAAACCTGAGGATGCTTACACAAGTAACTAAGGTCAAGGAGGAAATGCAAACCTGACATACGAGAGAGCCATGGCATGGTTGCAGACGGACAGCACAGACTTACCGTTTGTTTCTCCTCCCAGATGGCGAGCTGAGGAAGGTGTGGATCTCCCCTGTGCTCGGGAAAGATGAGGGCTCTGGGCTCTCCTGTTTCACTCCGAGTGCAGTGCACAATTCTGCATAGCTCAGTACCTACAGGGAGGCCAGAGTGAAGAACCCCAAACCCATTCAGGCACTTCCACCAGGAGCCTAAGGGGCAAAGGAGGACATACCTCTTCCTGGCTGATCTCTTCATAGCACTTATCCTCAAAGCGCTGCTTCACAGCAGTCAGAGAGACTTGTCTGTAGTCCTTGGGTGCATCGTCATGGAAACTGGAAACAGACAAAGGCTGACATATGAGTCTCACTAGTCTAAGTCTATCACCTAAGAGGACAGCAAGCTTTCAGGACCAGTCCCATTGACAGGGGCACACAGTGAAGACTGGCAGCGCCTCTGTTAGTTAGTTTCCCAAGAGAAAGAGAAACAAATACCCAAAGAACCTACATAAGAATGTTTATTGCTGTCAGAGGTAGAACCAACCCACATGGTCAGACAGACAAAGGTCCATTCAAACAGTGAAACTCACACAAGCACTGATACAAATCGCAGTATGGACCTGAAATAGGATGCTCAGTGGAAGAAGCCAGACTCAGAAAGTAGCAGTTATGTGACTATCTCATATATAGTGTCTGCAGTGGGCAAAGCCACAGACCATAAACAATGAATGGATGCTGGGATCAAAGAAGTTGGGAAATAGTAAGTGACGGCTAAAGAGTGGGGTTCCTTTTCTTTTCTCTTCTTTCTTTTCCTTTTCTTTTGTCTTTTCAGACAGGGTTTCTCTGTGTAGCCTTGGCTTTCCAGGAACTCACTCTGTAGAGCAGGCTGGCCTTGAATTCAGAGATATAACCGCTTCTGCCGCCCTAATGCTGGGATTAAAGACATGCACCACTGCCACCTGGCTGAATGGGGTTTCTTTTGAGAGTTAGTAAAAATGTTCTAAAATGGGTTGTGCAATTCTGAATATTCTAAAAGCCTTTTAAGTTACAGAAGCAGATGGATCTCCATGAGTTCGAGGCCAGTCTGGTCTACAAAGCTAGTTCCAGGATAGCCAAAGCTGTACAGAGAAACCCTGTCTAGAAAAACTAACCAACCAACCAACCAACCAACCAACAAAAAACTTAGTTTATAAATAAATGCTTCCAACTTAATTGGTTTAAAATGACAGCAAAATAACTGGAGACATGTTTAGCATAACAAACACTTTTTTTTTTTTTTTGCAAAGGAACAGTCCTTAGCAACAACTTCTGGTTGCCAGCATTAGATAACAACCAGTATAAGAAAATGTGGAGGGCAGAGACACTGACTGTCTGTAACAGTTACCTTGCTTTCTCAGTCATCAACTACATGGTCTGGGCACCACAGGAAAAAATAGGGTAGGCAAAAGCACAATACTGACAAGTCCCAATCAGTGGAGACCAGTGGGGAGGCAGGAGGGCAGAGAATGTGCTGGTCAGAGGCATTGTGGGTTACTCCAGAGGGCTCTGACTTTTCCCTGGAAGCCAATCGTGATGTTCTGGGCTGAGGTAAACAGGAAGAACATGATATATATATGGAAGCAGTCCAAGCTATGAAGGCCAGATCTCAAGGCATGTGAATATATGTAAGGAAAGGGCAGGCAGTGGACCCAGAGACCACTAGGTTGTATAGATGACAGAGAAGCAGTCAACATACCAACAGAGGGGACACTCGGTCACAGCAGAGGGCAGCAGCTCAGACATATAACAAGATAGTCTGGGCTGGAATTAGGAGTGCTCGCTCTGCTGTGAATACTGGAAGTGGTTAATTCTCAGAGGGAGAGATTGTAAGCAGTGAAAGAAAGCCAGAACCACCTGGCTGCTCATGGTGGACGTGATGAGAGTAAAGAGAGGGAGAGAGCACTGCAGCCCAGAGAAAGGACCCGGAGGAAGAAAGAGTAAGTCTGCAAGTGAAGCCGAGGAAAGACAGAAAGGCAGCCACAGACCGATGTAAACCCAGCCCCATACCCAATGCCACTGCACCTGCCCTTGCACAGATGCCCCCAACCTGAAACATGGACCCTGGCCTCACCCAGGCACCAGTTCTATATCCCCACCCATTCTCCCCACCCTGTTTCTTTAAAATGATTTATTTATTCTTATATGTATGGGTGTTTTGCCTGCATGTATGTCTATGTACCACATGCATAATTGGTGCCCATGGAGGCCAGGAGACAGCATGGGAACCTGTACAAATGAGTTACAGATCGTTCTTGAGCCTCCAAGTGGGTGCTAGGAACTGAACCCAGGTCCTTTGGAAGAGCATCAAGTGCTCTTAACCACTGAGCCATCTCTCCAGCTCCATCCACCATGCTCTCTGTCACTACCTGAAAATCCTGTACAGACTGTGTTATTCTAGTCTGATCTTTTTCCTTCTTTCTTTTTTTAAAGTCACACAATATATTATGGTCATGGTTTCCCCTCCCCCATCTTCTCCTCACCTCACTAGCTATTCAATTCCAAGCCTTCTTTCTCTCTCTCTCTTTAGAAAACAAACAGGCATGTAAAAATAAATAAATAAATAAATAAATAAATAAATAAATAAATAACCAAAAACAAGCAAACCAGAACAAAAGAACCAAACAAAACAAAAAAACATACACACACACAGAACCCATAAAAGCACAAAATTAAGAATCATACTATAAAAGCAAAAGACCAGTAAGACCAAAAAAAAGGAAAAACAGCTGCAGAAAGACACTGGACAATAGAAAAAACTTCTGAACTAAATCAGCCAGTGTATTTCAAGGATGTACTGACCTCAGAATGGAAAGCAGGATATGTGTTACGTTGGGGTAGGGGTTTTGCATTTGTATCTACAGGAGAAGAAAAACTATGGATACCATCTAAGTTAATCAAGATCCGAGTTGAACAAGAGAAGCATCTTAATGAAGAGAAATGACAAGTCATCCAACAAACTAGGTCCTATGAGGTGTGCGGAGGCCTTTCAAAGGTAGGGGAAGTGTTCTGTTCTTGTTTTTACAGGAAAACAGAGAAAACCTATCATCAAACAGCCAAAAGACACTGAACATGTAGGTGCCTACAGAAGAGAAGACAGCTCTTCAGAAACAATCACTTAAGGAAGCAGAATCTGATATATGGTAAAAAAAAAAAAAAAAAAATTTAATTGTAGTAAACTATTTCTATATAGAAATCTATTTCTCTCTATTATCTAGTATTCCTGAAGTCCCAAATTTTGTAAACCAATGCTGGCTTTGGAGTTGGATTTGGCTTTCCTTCTCTAAATTCAAGCATGTTGTTAAGATTTAATTCATGGTTTCTGCCTTAAATCAAGAAGCCAATTGGTGTAAGGCAGAAGAAACAAAATCTGGGGACTCATATCTTATGCAATTTTCTCTCTGAAATCCTAATTTTCTCACATACTTTTAATGCTTATTGTTGTCTTTCCCTAATGCATACCTTAAAACTTGAAAATTTTACTTTAATATTGATGTGTAACTTTTCCACAAGGAATAATAACGATTCCTAACAGCAGTCTTTGAACTTTCCGGAAAGAAGATGGGGCCCCACATCATCATTTCCACTTGACTCAACCTGATGCATCGGAACTACAAACATCACCCTAAAACCGGTTTGAGACTGTTTTGCTCGAGACAACTCATGACTAGCTAGCTGTAATGGTGCACCTTTTTATTACACCCTGGCCAGTTTCAAATAGAACTATAGTCAAGAATTTTCTGCCACACAGTGCCTAACTACATATGTCACAGCCAGTTCTGTTGAGAAATTTGGTTGCTAAAAATTTTCTTCCTACAGGATCCATTGGAGCAATCATCGTCCCATTTCAGCAGGAAGTAATCTTAATATGACTACGCCCCCTTTCCCTACCCTTGGAATTTTGGGATAATAGTCATCGTCTTTGGGTTGGTTTTAGTTATTTGGGATTGGGTGATGCTTACACTCGGGTTTATCTTTTAGACAGGAATAGGGAATGGTGGGTAAAGGTATGGTTTAGAGGGGATATAAGTAGATTAGCCTGTTTCCTTGAGAATTTGAGTTTGAATGAGATAGTATTTTACAGCTTACATTGTTATGCATTCCTATGTGGTAAGCTATGTAAAATTAAGTTTATATTTTGTTATATTGTGTTAAATGTTTCCACTTATAATATTTATGCACATTATTTTTTACCATATTCTATGTATGTATACTTTTCTTGTGTTCAAGACATTTTGTATATTGATACAATTTGGGATATTTATCTTGCTGCCCTTTATAGTTCTACCTCTTGTCTTGACACTTATACTCTACCTCTATTTTAGGGATTTACATGTAGGTATATGTAAATAGTTATATTGTTTAAGTATTTGTTCCTGCTTTACTCAGGAAAGTTTTAATCAGTCTTTTTAGCTAAGTTCCCGAGTATTATAGATTATCTTCACTCACATTTCCTGTACCTATGAGATTAGTCAGATATAGATGCTTAATCTTCAATCCTTCATAGACATGCAGAACATGGCATTTAAATGTTTTAATATTAGTACTCCATTGACATGAGACACTGTTGCTCCTGACAGCACCGTGCATTTTCCCGAAAATATGTTGGACACTGTTGTTGCTCCTGCTGGAGTTCAATCTCGCCTCAGCTAATGGCCTGTTGGGCATAGAATTGCCCCCACCTTGACCACTGATTTGGACATGCAGTCCTATGTGCTTGCAGGAGACAAATATAGAAGACTGCTTGACCTTGCCAAGTCAGGGTAAGACAGCCATTCTATTTCCCTGCTGTTGTTGTGGTCTGTCAAGTTCTCTTGGCATTAGCCAAATCTGGGTGTACCAACGTCGCTGTGAGACCTAGGGTGACTGTTCAGGTGGCTTGCTGTTTCTGTCCTTGCTGCACCGTTTTGGAAGTTGTCCATCCGCATTTCCTGTCTACTCTAGTATTGTTATTTTCCTTCTCAGGTCTTGATGAGGTTGAAGATTAAACTATCACAACTATTATTCTCTCTTCCTAGTTAGATATATTAGGTACTAGACTTACGTTTTCCAGCTTAGGACAACTCTATTGTAAACTCCATTATGCCCTCACCCTAGGACTAGATATGTAGGTCATTTTGTTCTCGATTTTCCTTTTCTTAGAGCACACTTGTTATTCACTGTTTTGTATATAGTTTTGTATTAAGCCTAAATCTTTTCTTTAGACTAAAAGGGGAATTGTAGTGAGGTAGTCCTTCTGTAGCACTGACCACGCCCATTGGGGGGGTGGAGCGATGGGCGGAGGTGACCTGAGGAAGGAGGTCGGAGGGGGCCAGGAAGGCGCTCTCTTTCTGGCGTGACTCGGACAGGAGAGGATCGGGTTGAATTTCCTGGTGTTCATCTGTCTAGGTTGTAAGTTATTTCTCCCTGAATAAACATCTATTCGGCCTATTTGTTTATCCTGACCCTTATTTACCGCAATAAACCAGAACAAAAGAACCAAACAAAACAAAAAAACATACACACACACAGAACCCATAAAAGCACAAAATTAAGAATCATACTATAAAAGCAAAAGACCAGTAAGACCAAAAAAAAAAAAAAAGAAAAAAAATCCCCAATCAATCCCAGACAAAAAGCTCATTTTGTGTTGGCATCTACTGCTGGGCACGGGGCCTAAGCTTAATGTGGTTTGCATACACTGTGAGATTCCTTCACAGTAAGCTCTTTTTTCCTAACTACCCAGAAAAGGTCCCGTGAGGTGAGCAAACTGCCCATACAGGGTGAAGGTGAAGGTGAAAGGTTGCTGAGATGAGTGGATGCAGGCACAGGCAAGGGCTTCTTTCTCAAGAAGACAGGTTCTATGTGAATATAGAAATAAGTCTAGGCCCAGGGTTTCTAAACCCCAACAAGCCAGCTCAGTGGGTAAGCTACACAAGCCCAACGAGCCAGTCCAGTTCACCGGCAAATGGTGGAAAGAAAAAACTAACTGCAGGGGCTGGAGAGATGGCTTCCTCCAAAGGACCTGAGTTCAATTCCCAGCAACCACATGGTGGCTCACAACCATCTGTAATGAGATCTGGTGCCTTCTTCTGGCCTGCAGGGTTATATGCACGCAGAACACAGTATATACAATAAATAAATCTTTAAAAAGAAAAAAAGGAAATGATAGTACAAAGTTGTTCCACGACTTCCACATGCACATGGTAGTACATGTGACCACACATCCATCCTATATAATAACAGCAATAGTTGGAACTCTGACAAGAAGCTCCGGTTGACCACAACTCACAAACCGGCAAATTAGTTCTCTCCAGTGCAGAGAGACTTCTAGTGTAGACTTGGACTTACCACTTTTTATGAAGGCTCAAGACACAGGGTGTGAGGTCATTGTAAGAGAACCCAGTGAGGTCCCACAGATGAGTGGTCCAGGGCTGTACTGGGGAAGAAAGCAGGCCAGAAATGTGACAGCGCCCACGGTTCCCACAACTCTGTTAGTGTTACAGTATATTCCCAGATTCAGGCTTTTAGTTCCTTCAAAATACCTTTAAGTAAGATGGCTCAGTGGGCAAAGGCACTTGTCACCAAGCCTAATGACCTGGAATAGATTCTTAGAAGCCAGGCACATGGTAGAAGCAGAAAACCAACTCATTCATACTCTTGACAGCCACACTCACACCATGGCATTGTGTGTGCACACATGTGCACATAGAAGTTAAATATAAATGTGAAAAACAAAACAACTAAACCAAAACATCCTTGAAAACCTTCTTACAAGGTCCACACACTGTTGAAAAACTATACACTGCTTCAGCAGAAACCATCTCATCCCCCCCCCTCCCCACAACTGTTTTGGGGCCATTCTGCTGCTCTTTCTTCTCCAGGATGGACGAGGAAGTATTTATTTCTGCCCTTCCAACCTTTCCTATCTGAAAACTTTCCCAGACACCATGAACCTCTCCCTCAACGCCCCAGGAGGGCTTCTCCTTACTCTGTCCATGCATCAGTCTGGCCAGGAGCAGGGCTGCAGAGGCCAGGCGGGCTGGAGCGTAGATGGACAAGCTGGTATGCAGCAGGGAGAGTTCACAGAGAAAGCTGCACAGGTGTTGGGTTCTGGATGCAACAGGGACCAGTGTCAGCAGCACCTCTTTATAATCAACCACCGTAGGGACCTAGACAGGAGAGGGAGGTAAATATCCTGTCTCATCCTTAGTGTTACATCGAGGCACAGCCAACGGTCTGGTCTGGATGTTCATGCTGATGCCCGAGCTCAGGGATTCAGTGCACATGGCTTCTAAGTGTTCTCTCCAGAGCTAATGGCAGCAGCTCTCCCACCCCACTCCCTGTGACCTCAAACAGGAAGTTAATTTTGTTCAAAGGAAAAGCCAAAGCCCTACTTACTCGAATCTTCCCTTCCAGGGCAGAGATGATTTCTCCCATCATGCGAACCAAATCCTCATACTTGTATGTGTTGTCTGTGAGCCACACAGCCTCTCTAATGGTCAGAATCTCTTTGCTGATGAACCTGGAATGTAGAGATGGGGTTCTCAGCTCTGAGGGGCTACAGTTCAGGAAGCCTCTGTGAGACAAATTGTGGCTGCACATGGCTTCAGTTGCCTCTGACTAAGAAGCACCAGAGGTGCTAAAAAGATATACAAACTTAGCAGGAAAGGCATGACTGCAGAGCAGATACAAACATCCACGAAAGGGTCAGGTCCCAAAGAAACCTGTCACAAGTCTCCCTGAATACCTATGGTTCCTCCCAGCACTTCTTACCCCACCCCCTCTCTCCAGCTTCTGATCACATAACTCAAGACACTTTAGTTACACACCCTCTTGGTGTCCTCTCTTTCTATTCTATACCCAGACTACTCTCCATCTCGCCTTTTCTCTCAGCTCTCATGGTCTCATTGTTCTGCTGGCCAAGTTCAATCTGGACTCTTCCAGATGCCTCTGGCTGTTTTCTCCCTAGTATCTACAATAAAGCCCTTCTCCTCAACCATACTCAGGAGTATTATATTCCCATTTTCATTCAAAAAGGACCTATGAGTGATAATACGATCCAGTTTCCTAATTCTCTTTACAACCTATGGATGAGAGCTTTTTTGTTTTTGTTTGGTCATGCTGTGGTTCAAATCCAGACACTAAATGAACACTTGAGTTCTGACATCTTCAGCGTCTGTTTTATCTTTCTGACAGTATCTGAGTATAAACAATGCAAATACAAAAGTAGGTGAGCTACTTACTGGGAGTAGGAATTGGAAGCAAAGGGCCTAGAGGTTATTTGATAGTCTACACACAGAAATTCTGACTGTCCCTGAGGCAATGGGCACCCTGTTCTCTACTGGCCACAGGTGCTAACTAACAGGAACACTCTGCTCCAGTGGTCCCACAAGTACCTCCCCAGCAAATGTGGACTGTTGCTCAATCTGGGCACTCTGCAGTATGAATTACTGCCATTTGGCCTAACAGAGGGATCAGGAAGAAGAAAGCCACAGACACTAAAAAGAGGGATGTAAATTAACTGATGAGAGCCCTGCCCTGGGCCCTGAGGTGACCAGTGAGGAGCAGAGGCAACAGAGGTTCTGAGATCAAAGCCAGGACACTCCAGCCTGCTGGGGGTGGGGGTGGGGGTGGGGATGGAGGTGGGGGTTAGACCAAGGCTTCAGTGTTCCAGTGCTGGGGTTAGAGGTGTGTACCACTATGCCCAGTTCCAAGCTTAAAACATTTTCTTTAAAGATTTATTTATTTATTATGTATACAGTGTTCTGCCTGCATGTACACGCCTGCAGGCCAGAGGAGGGAACTGAATCTCATTAAAGATGGTTGTGAGCCACCATGTGGTTGCTGGGAATTGAATTCAGGACATTTGGAAGAGCAGTTGAGCCACCTCTCCAGCTGGGGTGTAAGACTTAGTTCAAAGAGCCTATTTGAAAAAGACTTGGGGTTTGGTAGGGTCAGCTTGCTATCCCTTAAGTCTATGAGTCCTCCTTTGGTGGTAATATGACCATGTTTCTTTGGCATATGAACACCCAATCACTGTGGTTAGCTATGACTACAGAAACAAGGACAACTCATGGAGAGAGCGAGATGTGAGTTAGGGCTGCTTCATGTCTTCATAGAACAAAAACCCATCCCAGTAGCTTTGGGCGCTCTACCTGCTGCATGCAGGTTTAGTTATGTGTCAACTTGACACAAGATAGGGCCATCTGGGAAGGAAGAATCGTTTGGAGATCAGTTTACAGGCAAGTCTGTAGGGCATTTTCTTGATTGATGATTGATATGGGAAGGCCCAGCTCACTGTAGTGGTGAAGCCTCTAGGCTGATGGTCCTGGGTACAAGCTGAGCAAGCCAGTAAGCAGCACTCCTCCATGGCCTCTGAATCAGGACGTGTGTGTGTGTGTGTGTGTGTGTGTGTGTGTGTGTGTGTGTGCGCGTGTGTGTGTGTGTGCGCGTGTGTGTGTGTGTGCGCCCCCTTTCTCCTGGAACTTGACTTGTAGACCAGGTTAGCCTTGAACTCAGAGATCTGTCTGGCTATGCCCTCAGAGTGCTGGGATTAAAGGCCATGCTCGGCTTCTCTGCATCAGTTCTTACCTCCAGGTTCCTGGCCTGAATTCCCTCAGTGATGAACTAAGACCCAGAAGTATAAGTTGAAATAACCCTATCCCCACTAAGTTGCTTTTGGTCATGTGTTTCATCAGAGCAATAGAAACCTAAATAAGGGAGTTCAAGAGAGCATAGGCAGTAGTTAGCAGCAATGCTCCTCTTTACTTAGCAGGCCCAATAGACAAGGAGGAGGTCTGGATTGCATGTCCTAGGGGAAATGGTAGACAATGCTAGGGACATTTGGTTTAGGAGAATAAGAAAATACAAACCACATTTTGAAAAATGCTTTCCACATCACTTCCAAAGGCAAAACCAGGGTAGATAAAGCACTAACTGAGGACAGTTTGGGATAAAATACAGAGTGACATCCTTGAGGAGGAAGAGCTCTGATGGGCTTTAGTGTCAAACTGGAGACACTCCTGCCCAGGACTATGGGAAACCAGTGATAGAGACGTGAGAATTCAATCTCAGTGGTAGTTCTGTAAACTCTGAGGACTGAGGAAGGTGACCACTATCATCCTTCTTGGCAACTGTCAGTCACCCTTTGGTTCCTGGATAAGTGTGGTCTAGCTTAGGCCCTCCCAGGCCTGGATCCTGAGACTGTGGGGAAATAGGTCCCCAGCAGAGGTAGTCAACCTACAAAGGGTCTTCTGCTACCCCTCCCTTGCAAAGGATACTGGGCCTGGGCAGTGTTCTTTGGTGTGCCCCTTAAGATTTATTTTCCTTAAAAATCAGCTACCAAAATGGGAAAGATGGTGGCCCCTGCACCTAGGAACCAGCACATATGCATACAGCCCTGTCAGTTTGGCCAAAGGGCTTCTCACCGAGTACAGATGACCATGCAGGCGATGCCCAGAAGCTGGAGCTTGTATCGGGGCACCAGCCTCCTCCGCAAGTACCGGTCTACACACTCCACTGTCAGGTGGAGACATAGGCTCGTGAAGTCCTTCATTGTGGCAACTTCTACCAACCAGTCAATTAAAATGTATCTGTGAAGAGAGGGCCACCAGTGAAAACCAGGACAAGTGTCACATTTTCAATTTCTGCCCAAGTCTGTCCAGCTTAAGCAAATAAATGATCACTTTGGAATCACCAGCTTACCAACCTAGAGACTCCATGTCCCAGGGAGTTGGGGAGGCCCAAAGCTACTCCTGGAAAGCTGGTGGGCCTCCACCTCTCCACCCAGCCTCCCTCCCCACCAGCATGTGAATCCCCATGTTCACAAATCTAAGTCAGCCCTCAGCCAGCAAAGAACTGGCTGGGCTCAATTCTCAGTGCAACCAAACGGTGGGCACAAAATGGGCTGCACAGCAGGGTTGGGGATGGATGACTGATCTGGGGACTAGAAATAGTGTTGGTTACTCTGTGCCATCAGGCTCTCCTGTCTGGGCTCTTATAACAACGCTCTGCAGAGGGTCATAGAGCCAAAAATGCCACTTAAAGCAAGAGCCCCTCAGTCCCCACACCCAAGTCTTCCTAGTTCCTTCATCCAGCACCCTAGATGGATGCCCAGACACGAGAAGCTGACAGAAGTATCCCTCTCTACCAGGGAGTTAAACCTGGGGACCAAGACAATAAATAATCACAGGAAGTATTTGGAAGACAGAAGGCAACGTTTGGGAATTGGTTCTCTTCTTCCACTATGTGGGTCCTAGGAACTGAACTTGGGTTTTCAGGTTGGCAGCAAGCATCTGCCTGAAGAGCCATCTTGCTGGCCCCACTGATCAGTTTTTAGAAATCAAATTTTTGGACTATCAAGAGTGCTGGGGCCAAGTGGTAGTGGCAGATGCCTTTCATCCCAGCACTCAGGAGGCAGAGTCAGGTGTATACTGTTGAGTTCGAGGCCAGCCTGGTTTACAGGGCAGTTCCAGGACAGCTAATACTACACAGAGTGCTGAGATTAAAGATATGTATTAACACGAGATAGGGTTTTTTACTGGTACCCAGGGCTTGGCTTCCAAATTAGACTAGGTTGGCTGGTCACAGAATCTCAAGGAGCCACCCATCTCCACTTCCTCAGTGCTAGGACTATAAGCACATGCCATTATTTTCATTCCCTACTCCCCTCCAAGTACGGGGTATCAAACTCAAGTCTTCATTCTTGGGCAGCAAGTAAATTATTCAATGTCCTGCCCCCAGGACAATCATTTAAAGAAAAAAAAAATTATTGACCATATATCATGTTCTAAGCAGTACCTATAAGGAACCAGAGGTTTCCTATCACAAATTCAAATTTTATTTGAAATTTCAGACAAAAGCTTAAAAACTCATTCACATTTTCTATTTTACTCCCTAATATTCTGCAGTTCTGTGTTATCTCTAATGTTTGGAGCTTGGAAGAAAGACAATTGTGTCGGGTGTCACAGGACCTGCCCCAGGGAAGGGATGTCCAGCATAGGGGTTGGGGCGGGAGGACAAAGCTCCTTGGGTCTGATCACTAGTCACTGAGTGGCGTGGCACAGAATACAAAATACACTGATGATTACAAAGAGAGCTGTAAAGAAAAGCTTATAGGGTTGGGGGTTAGTGGTAATTCATCCTGAATAAGATGCTGAGTTCAAAGTATAGGCCCTCTTCCATAAAAAAAAAAAAAGAAAGAAAAAAAAGAAAAAAAAAAAAGAAAAAAGAAAATGAAAAATAAAGGTTGTATTTTGGCTTTAGACACTGGAGGTATGAGTCTTATCATTTTAGAAAGATGTTTAGTTTTTAATAACATACTTTTTTGTCTTTTAAAAAGATTTTAGTGGCTCACACTTCTACTCCCAGTACTCGGGAGGCCAAAGCAGGATAACCAGAAGTTCAAGGTTACCCTGAGCTACAGCAGGGCTAGGGAGATGGTTCAGTGCTTGACAAGCAAGTGTGAACAGTAGCATTTGGATTCCCAGAACCCATGAAAATGCCAAGTGTGTGGGGAGACCAAATGTTAACTCCAGCTTTGGAAGCTGAGATGGGACCCTCAATAATCCAGTTAGCTAGAATGATTGGAGAGCTCTGCTTTGCCTGGGAGACCCTGCCTTACTGACAAGGCAGATGAGCAATGGAAGATCACATCAACTTTGGGTCTCATGTGAATGTGCACACGTGTACTACTAAACACAGAAACACACTCACACATGAAAAGGGGAAAGGAGAAAGCTTTGCCACCAGATCAAACATGGGCTCTGGAGGCCTCACCTCATTGTGTCACTGAGCCCCTTCTGCACGGAGAAGATCTGCTGCTTGTTGATAGCCTGGGAGGCCTGGAACAGCTGGCAGACCGTTTCACTGCAGGCTTTCCCTTCTAGTCCAAGCTGGCTTCCACCTGCACAGGCTTTGGCCAAAGCCAGCTGCGGGACACAGAAGTGTAGCGTGAGCACCGCCTTCTCCACTCAGAAGGCCTCAGCAGGCAGACAACACAGGGCACACATGTCTGCCCAAGTCTCTCAGCTGCTACAGCAGCATGCTAAGATCTCTAGAACGGGGATCAGTCTCCCTTTCTATTTTATTAATTGAAATGTATTTTAATTAATACATCCCGACCTTGGTTTCTCCTCCCTCTTCTCCCATTCCCTCCCACCACACCCCCACCCCCAATCCACTCCTCCTCTGTTTCTGTACAGAAAGGGGCAGGCCTCTCACAGATATCAACAAAGCATGGCATATCAAGTTATAGTAAATCTAAACATCACCCCTTGTATTAAGGCTGGGAAAGGCAACCTAGTATGAGGAATAGCTTCCCAAAGGCCAGCCAAAGCACTAGGGACTGCCCTAGCTCCCTCTGTTTGTTAGGAGTCATGTAAGTAGATCAAGCTGCACAATTGTCACATGTATGTAGAGGGCTTAGGTCAGTCCCATACAGGTTCCCTGATTGTTAGTTCAGACTCTGGGAGCACCTATGAGCCCAGGTTAGGTGATTCTGTGGGTTTTCTTATGATGTCCTTGATCCCTCTGCCTTGTACAATCCTTCCTCCCTCTCTTCAGCAGGATTCCCCAAGCTCAGCCTAACATTTGGCTGTGGTTCTCTGCATCTGTGTCCATCAGTTACTGATGAAGACTTTCTGATGACAGTTGGGGTGGGCACCAATGAGTTATTTTTATTTTTTTAAACTAAATTAATAAATACATAAATTAAAAGGTGTGTTGTGTGTTTTTTCTCCATGTATGTCTACACCATGTGCAGGCCTGGTGCCCAAGGAGGCCTGAAGAAGGGGTCTGATCCCCTTGAATTGGAGTTACACGTGATTTTAAGTGGCTGCTGGGAAACAAACCAAGGTCGTCATGGAGAGCAGATGTAGTTTTAACCACTGAGCATCTCTCCAACCCCAACAGTTTCCTCTTGTATGAAATGGTACATTGATGGCCCTGGAGCCAACAGATGAGGCTGGACTGAGTTGTGTCAGAACTTAGGATATACTGCCCAGCACACACCAAGATGTCAGATGGCCACTGTCAGCAACTTCTACACACTTCCATCTGTTTTCCCAGGTGCTTATAGCTTGGCATATATATGTATTTACAAGCAGTTTATATGCACTTTTTTCACTAGCAATACTATTAATTTTTCCAAGTCATCCAACATAGGCATCCTGTACCTAGTCTTCCATTTAAAGTGCTTCTGTTGACTCTTTTTATGGATCATCCAATTCCCTATTCAAGTACCCTCTCAAAAGTCCATGCTGACTACTGACTTCATATCACTCATATCATCATCTCATTTATGTTACTTTCATTGGCAGAAACCATCACCACTAAAAATATCTTAGGTTAGAGAAATGGCTTAGTGGGTAAGAGCAGTGGCTACTCTTCTGGCCTTTCCAGACACCAGGAAGGTACAAGGATATGCATGAAGGCAAAACACACATATAAATCATAAAAAACAAACACACAAGCCTTGTAAGCATTACTAGCTGTTGACTCAAAAACTGAGAGAAAATTAAATATAACAAATTAATGAGACGAGCCCAAAAAAAAGCTCATTTAAAACTACAGCTCCAAATTTATAATCCTCCTGACTCAGTCTCTTGAGGACTAGCATTAAGCCCCCATGCTTGGCAAACATTACCCTTTTTAACCTGTTGCATCTTTTCTGAGAATCTGAAGCCATTTGAACATCCCGCAGGATTTTACTACTCTTAAAATTTACTTATTACAATTATTATTTGTTGTATATATGTATATGTGCTGGACAGGTTTATGTCAGCTTGACACAAGCTAAAGTCATTTGAAAAAAGGACCTCAATTAAGAAAATGCCTCCATCAAAAAAAGAAAAAAGAAAAAAAAAAAGCCTCCATAAGATCAGGCTGTAAACAAGCCACTAGGACAGTGGTTCTCAACCTTCCTGATGCTGTGACCCTTTAATATAGTTCTTTATGCTGTGGTGACCCCCCCAGACATAAAAATATTTTTGTTGCTACTTCATAACTATAATTTTGATACTGTTATGAATCGTAATGTAAATATTTTTGGAGATAGAGATTTGCTGAGAGGGGTCAATTCACAGGTTGAGAACCATTACTCTGGGACATTTTCTTAATTAGTGATTTATGGGGGAGGGCCCAGCCCACCCTGGATGATGCCATCCCTGGGCTGGTGGTCCTGGGTTCTATAAGAAGGCAGGATGAGCAATCCATGATGAACAGGCCAGTAAGCAGCACTCTTCCATGGCCTCAGCATCAGCTCCTGCTCCTAGGTTCTGGTCCTGCTTGTGTTCCTGTCTTGACTTCCTTTAATGATGGACTACAACATGGAAATGTAAGCCAAATAAACCCTTTCCTTCTCAACTTGCTTTTGGTAATGGTGTTTCAAAGCAGCAGTGGTTACCCTAAGACAGGTGTGTGTGTGTGTATGTGTGTTTGCACAAGCACACACATGTGCCATGGTGTGCATGTAGCAATCAGAGGATGACTTTTGGAACAGCTCAAACTCTAGTCCTCAGGTTTGGTGGCAAATGATGAGCCATTTTACTATGAGAACTTTTTTGTAAATCTTTGACAGTCGTTTGAGACACGAACACAATATTCTTTATGACAAAGTTCAGCCTGTTGACTTGTAATCTCTTTCCTAGTATTTGAGCTGTTGGGGCACTAAGAACAAGCTTTCCCTTCATGGCAAACTACAGAGTTCTTTGATTTGTTCTGAAAGCGCCCCTCCTCCATCACTGTTGAGGATGAACCATGGGCCTAGCCTGCAAGTTCTCTATAGCTGGCAGGGGAGGGTCTGCTGAAAGGTAGTTATCAAATCTTCATTTCTTACCTGGATTAGTGAGACCTGGTATTAACAGGAACTCCACGCTCTCTACTCTCAGGCAGCCTAATATTTGTTCTCGCAATAACCCTAACCTTCCAAAGTCACTTTGTGACAGCAGCATTTAGAATTAAGAGGCTCACTGGTAAACAGGTAAGGGTCGAGATGGATAACAGTAAACTAAGCATTACTGGGGTCTTCTTATGCACTCAAGAGCTCAACTCCTTTAAGACTCCAGCTCAAGGGGCACTTACAGAGGACCCAGGTTCAATTCCCAGCACCCACTTCAGGTGGCTCACAACTGCCTGTACCTTCAATTCCAAGAGAGCCAATGCCCTTTTCTGGTATCCACAGGCACTGCATACATGTGGGACAAATACAGATAATCACACACACATATATCAACCAACCAACCAACCAACCAACCAACCAATCAATCAATCATCAATCAAAGCAAAAAAACTCAGCTCTAGTCACGAACCAATCTTTCTTATTGCTTTCCTGAAAGCCTAGGCAGTTCTGCCCCAACCCTGAAAGGAAAGAATCCTGATCCCCACATCACCTGTGCTTCCCAGCAGCCTTTGGCAGCATAGTCCCTGAGTTTCCGGAAGTTGTGGAGGCATCGTCCAGGATCAGACATCTGCCAAAAAGAGAGTTACCTTACATGGCTGTGTCCTGTGAGGGATTCAGAACTGCCCCAGATTTCTAAATGTCTTCTCCCTCATTCTTCAACTTCCATGGCTTCCCCAACATTTACCCCCAAATAATGGTAGTCTTTTGGGGGATGATGGATAGCAGCCTCCTGCTCAGATGAGCCCAGGACCTGAGGAAGCATCTTCCCTTTTGTTGACCAAACTTCATCCCTGGGCCACACAAAACTGTTCCTATGTGGTGTGATCCACCCCACCAGGCAAGGCTCCACTTACGTCCATCTTTCTGTCACTTTCCCAAAGGAGGTATGAGCTGGCCAAGCATCCCTGATGAGCAGACTCTTCAAAAAGGGCACGAGCCTGCTGCCTTTTCTCTTCATCCTAAAGTAGACCAAGTACAGAAGGGTCTTTCTCCTACACAATGCCACGTCATTCTATCAGCCACCCTCTTCCATTTCTATACTCTATCACCCTCAGAGCGGTAACAAATGGACTAAATACATCAGAGCAAGATAGGACACCATTAAACATACAGTGCTCAACAATTAACCAACAGGGCATGTGGCCTCAGCCTCTGCTTTCCTACTAGTGTGGGGGCAGCTCTAGGATTCACCCTTAAATATCATGGAATCACGGTGGTATTGGTGGCTTAGTTTTTAATCTGCCTCATTTATCTTCCAAACCCTTTTGTTGTGTTCACTGGAAGCTACTACCTGATCTAAATCTGCCAAAGGGATCCACAGATCACAAAGCCTGTTAAAATCTCAAGAGAATTCTGCAAGGCCCACCACGAGGAGAACCATGAGAGGATCACAGATAATGCATAGGAAATAAGATTCACCGGGACTCAGTATAGCTTGAGTGAAGTTTATTCAGGGAGAATTCACTTACACATGAAACACATGACCAACATGGGTTGCCGCTTCACGGATGCCACCTAGATGATCTCCGCAACCCGATCAGGAAGCAAGAGAGTGAGCTGGAGTCCAGGACCCCAGACCCAGCCTTCCCTGTCACTTCTGTGCTTATGCCCAAGTGGATGTGGTCAGTGCAACAAGTGTGGGCGGGGTGGATCTCTCACTGCACACAGCAGCACTGCCTGCCCAGTTCCCAGCACATTCATCCCACTGGGCTCGGATTTACTCTGTCCCATTCACCTCCCTCAAAAGTAGTGTGGGTGCAGCCTGGAGCTCTATGCCAAGGACCAACTCAGGGCAGGACTTGGGAATATTTACTGATCTTAGACACCCTTTTTGTCACTTTTCAAGTACTTTGTGGATCTAGACTGCTGATAGGCCAAACAAGGCAAAATCTAAGTACAGAGAAAAATTTACTTACCTCAAAAAGATTTAGCACTCTTCCCAAGCAATGTAGTATGGAAGCTTTATGAGTCTTAAAAAAAAGAAAGAAAAAGAAGATAAGTAGAGTCTGGCTGTCCAGATCTCTAACCTACCACGCCTTGATTTCAGTTTTCATCTATGGCTATTTTATTCAGCCTAAATCCTCAGTTTCCATCAACCAACATGTTCACCAAGATCTCTGTCCTCATCCCAGACCCTAAGACCATCTACCACATCCATTCAAGATGTTTCTCCTACATATGTACTCTCTTTGCTTTTCAGGAGTACTCCTAGCATGGTAGGCAAAAGCTCTACCACTGAGCTAAATCCCAGCCCTACACTCAATTCTGTGTACGTCCAGTTCTTGACTCTACATGGTCCATGGAACCCACTTCAGATTTCCCTTCATTCTGAGACTCTAGCTGGACTCACGCAAGCTATGCCCTGTGGGCATTGACAGGACTTACCCTTTGTAACTGCCACTCTGCCCTGAGGCTGTCGTGGACCACAGCCTTGCAACAGCTTCCAGATGCTGACCATGGTGGGCGGATGAAGAGCCAGATGAAGGGCTCAGAACCCATATTCAATTTCTCAGCCATACTGAAGAAGCGAGAGGCCTTCAGGCCATTCACTTCTGCACAGGCCTCATCTGACACAGATACTGTGGGAGAAACAGGACAAACTCACGATGTTTCTGGGAGATGGAATGAGCAAAGATCTCTAGTCTTTTGACAAAGCCTGACATGGTGCAAAGCTGTGGACACAAGAACCCTGTGGGATGGAGTTCCAAATTCTCCCTGTTTTGTTCAGCTAATCTTTGACAGACAGGCCCCTTCTGGAGTCCTTCAGGAAGCCTGGATTGTGACCCTCAGGGGATAGTGCTCCCATAGCCTCAACCTTCCTCCTCCAGGGGAATGACCCTGTACATGGCTGGAAGGAAGGCTCTGGTTCCCTCTCTGCTTCTCCCTCTCTCTTTCTCTGATTTCTCTAGAACTCATTATGTGGACCAGGCTGGGAAAAGATTTTCTTAAGGATGAAGCTGGTCTAAAGTGAAAAAAATAGTTACACAACCCTAGGAAAATATAGAAACAAACAAAACAAAGGAAAAAAACCACCAACAACCATGATAAGTACACAAACAACCTCTGGGAGTGGCTAACTGACGAAAGGGTAGGGATAGGAGTTCAGTGTGGAGAGCAGGTTACTCACAGCCTCTTAGTCCTAACAGTCCTGTTAGCTGGCCAAGGAAAGGACTATCCAGGAAGATACCAGACCTTTAGAATGCAGGAAAGCGGTATTCTACACTCTTAAGCACTATACATTTTGGAGATTAGGGCAGCACACAGCTGGGGCTTGTTCCTCTGGTGCTGAGCAGAGAAGCAAGCAGAAAAGCCTTTTAAGGAGCAGCTGGCCTTGTGCAAAAGGATTCAGGCTCTAGACAAACTCTGTTGTTTATCTCATGGGACCATGGCTGCCCATGTCACTAATCCCTAGCAGAATGAGGCATGCTAATTTCTTTCTAAACTCCAAAGAAAGAAGGTATCTACATCCATCCATAGGCCTTGGTGTTACCGGCCTGAAGGCAGGGCTCCTGGACACAGGCTGATTTGTTTAAACAGTCCCCATTCTGAGATTCTGATCAGCCATCCCTTGATGACCCAAATGAGGAAAAGAGGTGACTTTCTCAGAACCAATCTCAAAATGTCAAGAGCAGAAACAGGGCCAACTGTCAGCAAAAAGTAACTAAGCTGATAAATCTCGAAAAGGCTATATGGTTTGTGCTCATCTCAAAGACCACCACGTGTCAGAGCCCAGGGACTTACAGCCTTCATTGTAGAGGTAGGCAATTCCCAACTTCACAGCAGCTTCGAAATTTCCCTTTTCAGCAGCCCTAAAGCAGCAAGAGCACAGATGCCACATTGTTGTAGGCCACAAAGGTTATGTACCACCACAGCCCTTGACGCTGATACTTGTTTCCTAATTGATTTTTTTTCATGAAATCAAATACTGTTAACTGATTGCATGCTACAATGTTGGTGAACATTGATAACCCTATGCCAGTCACAAAAGATCAAGTATCTCATGATTCTGCTTACATGAGAGGTCTACAATTGGCAAACCCAGAGACAGAACAGTAATGGATTGCCTAGGGTTTCTGGGGTTGGGGATTGGGTGGGAGGAGGGTGGCATTGGGTGGGGTTGGGCACAATGCCTGAAGAGTACATAATTTCTTTTTAGGATGACAAAAATGATCTAAGTTGAATAGCATTGCTTGTAGAACATAAATACATTAGAACCCAACAAATGCTACCTGTAACTCCAGTTACAGGGGACCCCACCCCCTCTTCTGGCATCTGTGGGCACTGCACACAGGTGGTGCAAATAACACATGCAGGCACTCACTCACATGCATAAAAATAAACCTTTACATTTTTTCATTTATGTGCATTGGTGTTTTGCCTGCATGTATACCTGTATGAGGGATCAGGTAGTTCTGAGCTCTCATGTGGGTGTTGGGAATTGAATCTGGGTCCTCCTCTGTACAAATAGGTAGTGCTCTTAACTGCTGAGCTATCTCTCCAGCCCCAAATAAATACATTTTTAAAAGAAAAAAGAAATACACAAATCTTATCTAGAAGCAACTCAAGCATGGCATCCTGCAACTAGAATTATCTACCTGTACTTCTCTGGCAGCTCAAGCCTGGGAGATAAAACCTGTACTGAGTTAGTTTTTCAACTGTGAAAAGGCTCAACCTTAGTCCCCTGTCCCAAGAACAGGCTCTGTCTTTAACCACC
Source organism: Phodopus roborovskii (assembly GCF_943737965.1). Taxonomy (NCBI): domain Eukaryota; kingdom Metazoa; phylum Chordata; class Mammalia; order Rodentia; family Cricetidae; genus Phodopus; species Phodopus roborovskii. The sequence goes on along the minus strand of NW_026126407.1, from coordinate 49,503,212 downwards.
ACTATTGGCCTTAGCCGGTGGGCCAGGTCACTGGCTCCCAGGTTCACAGATTATAGGTCTGCTGCACACCCCCCACCTCCAGTCATGTCTCTCAGTCACGACTACGGCGAGGGGATGAGTCACCCAGTGACTGAAATATAACAGGACCAAAATAAAGCTGAATAAAGCTTCCATGGGCAGGTGACTCATATCCAAGTCAATCAGGAATAGTCACAACCCAAGTGGGACCCTCTGGAAGGAGGGCAGGCACAGGGGACAGGCAATGACATGACTTGCTGGAGGTAGTGTGACTCAATAGATGAGCTCTTCAGTTTTGGGTGTCTTTCCGGGGATGAGAGCAACAGGAAAACAGGTCCTGAGTCAGGCACTGGGACATAAGCCAGACACCAGCACACCCATAGCACCGAAGGCAGAAAGGACTTGAGGCACTTTTCTCAGAGCAGGGATACCTTTCAAAGAGCTTCAGGTTCTTTGGAGAAGGCCACAGCTCTTGGAAGCTGGCAGATGCCCACACACTGGCATGGTTGTCCACCAGGTACTTCAGGTGTGAGTGTACCTGCAGAGCAATGAGAGCCATGTATGAATTACCAAGGGACTTCGCCAATCTTTGCTCCTGGAGTCTTCTGAAGATGGGAGACATACATAGACATACCAGGCTCAGAAAGGTAAAGAACCCAGGTTCTATGAAAATAACATGTTTTGATAGCAAACAGAAGCTAGAAATGAGTTTCTCTGACATTCTGAGGGGGAGGAATGACGGCACCAGAGGAAAGAACAAGCACCAGGTTAAGAAAGAGATGAACTTGGTATGGCAGTGCACAGCTTTAATCCCAGAACTCAAAGGACAGTGTAGTGACTCTGTCAAAGGGAGGGATAGAGGGAAAGAAAAAAGAAAAGAAAGGGAAGGAAAGAACTAGAAAAATGGGATGGTGCCAGGCAGGACAGAAATTTATATTGTGATGGGCAATTGTGGCACACACATTTAGTTCCAGCACTCAGGAGGCAGAGACAGGCAGATCTCTTGAGTTCAAGATCATCCTAGTCTATAGAGTGAGTTCCAGGAGAGCTAGGGCTACAAAGAGAAATTCTGTATCAGAAAAACCAAAACCCAAATCAAACCAAACCAAAAATCAAAACAAGGAATTTGTCTGGCATTTCTCTGTCTGGAACCCTGGTGAGCGATCTGGGGCATGGAAGTTACAGGATCTCAAGGGGAAAAGACTGCCCCACTGATCCTCTATCTCAGCCAGATAAAACCAAAGTCAAGAGCACAGGTGAGCATTTTAAGTCCTAATGTTTCCACTGTAGTTGGAAATTTAGCATCCTATGCCACCAAGGGTGTGTTGTGATAACAATGAACATGACTGTAGGAGTCATACAATGGATTCCTGGCTGGTGTTTTCAGTCAATTTACTGTACATCTAGGATGAATCATTTAAAGTGAAGTATGGCTGTAAAATAACTCAAGTCCATTCCCGCATTGTAAGTTAAATGGGATTTGTCTTAAAAGAGATTTTTGTTTGTTTCATTCTGCCTTCTTCTTTTTTAAGATAGTTTCACTATGTGACCTACAGCACAACTTAAATTGCGGGTCACATAGCTGAACATAGGACTACAAAAAACTTGCAATATTAAAAGATTTCTGAACATGCAAAGACCAAAATTTAACTGAACTGAGGTGTTCCTGATATGTTGTACCACACGACTTCACTATAGAACTGGTTCTAAACACACAAAACATCTGTGTGCCATGTATGCTGTTGCCAATACATGCTACCTAAAATGACTTGTGTAGTCTTCTGCTCTAATAGAAACATAATCATTGAGTGCTGATACACAAAGACTTCTTATTTTCCTAACAACATTTCCTCAGCATATAATTATCAAACGAGTATCTCTTTGGATTGTAGCCTTGGAATATTTGGTTTTTAAAATTGTTCTTGGGGCCAGGTGGTGATGGCGCACACCTTTAATCCCAGCATTCAGGAGGCAGAGGCAGGCAGATCTCTGTGAGTTCAAGGCAACCTGGTCTACAAAGCTGCACAAAGAAACCCTGTCTCGAAAAACCAAAAAACAAGAAAGGAAGGAAGGAAGGAAGGAAGGAAGGAAGGAAGGAAGGAAGGAAGGAAGGAAGGAAACTGTTCTTGAAGCTGGGCAGTGGTGGCACATGCTTTAATTCCAGTACTCAGGAGGAAGAGGTAGATGGATCTCTTTGAGTTCAAGGCCAGCCTGATCTACAGAATAAGTTCCAGGACGGCCAGAGCTACACAGAGAAACCCTATCTCAGAAAAAAACAAAACAAAACAAAATTAACCAAAAAAATGTTCTTCAAGTTGCTGACTCAGGTTTTTACAAAACAAAAATCCCTAAATGAAGGGACAATAGAGATGGCTCAGTGGTTAAGGGCATTTGCTGCTCTTGCAAAGGACCTGGGTTCAGTTCTCAGCACCTATATGGTGGTTCAAAATCATTCCTAATTCAAGTTCCAGAGGAGCCAATGATACCTCCTCTGGAAGGAGGTATGCATGTGGTATATACATGGACATGCAGGCAAAACAGATGCATAAAATAAAATTTTATATATATTTTTAATTGGTATTTAAATTGATATTTTGTCTTAAGACATAATTCCTAAACAAAACAAACGCCTGAAAGAGCCCTAAACGTATTTTTGCCCCACCCCATTTTGTTATAGTTTTCCCTACCTATTCCTGGCTGTCCTAGAACTCACTGTGTAGACTGGGCTGGCCTCAAACAAACAAGAGATCCTCCTGCCTCTGTCTCTAAATGCTGGGATTAAAGGTGTACACCATCATGCCCAGTTATATTTCCACCATTTAAAAATTCTTATGAACACTAGCTTACTCCTATTAGTTTTATTTATTATGTACATGGTCTATATGTATAAGCATTATGGACATACATATGCCATGCATGTTTGTGGAAATCTCAGGACAGCTTTCAGGATTTGGTTCATTCTGTTGTTGGGGTTACAGGTATGAATTACCATGTCCATCCAGTTCATGATCTTTTTTCCTTTTTAAAGTTTTTGTTTTTATTTTATGTATATGGGTATTTTACCTGCATGTATGTATGTATACCATATGTATGCCTAGTGCCTGAGGAGATCAGCAGAGATACTGGATCCCCTAGAACTGGAGTTATAGATGGCTACGAGCCTCTGTGTGGGTTCTGAAACTAAACCCTGGTCTTCTGAAAGAATAGTCAGTGTTCTTAACTGCTGGGTCATTTTTCCAGCTCACTGTCTTCTTTTCTTGAGATGCAAATTTTACTCCCATAAAAGGGTCTTTTTTCTCTTGAAATAAACATTGCACATGAGTCATATCAAATCTCAGTATGTAGTTCCTATAACTGAAACATCTTCAAGCACCTATTAATAACACCACTCCTTTAGACAGGTACAATGCTAAAGGCCTGTAATCCTACCACATGAGGTAGAAGCAGGAGGATCAGGAGTTCAAGGTCATCCTTCGCTATACAAGTGCTTTATGACTACCCCAAGCTAAGTGAGACACTGTCACTAGGAAGAGCTGGGGAAAACGATACTTGCTGGTAATCCCAATACTGCAGAGGTACAGGCTGGGGGATCAGGAGAATTCAAGCCTTGACTATTTGAGTCTCTGTTTCAAACACCAATATACATAAAATTAAAAAATAAACCTCAAGGGCCTTTAATCCCAGCACTTGAGAGGCAGAGAGAGGCAAGTAGATCTCTGTGAGTTCGAGACCAGCTTGGTCTACTGATGGAGTTCCAAGACAGCCTTCAAAGCTATAGAAAAAGCCTGTCTCAAAAAACAAAATAAACAAACAAATAAAATAAAACCACACACTTCTTTTGCTTTCCTTTTGACTTGAAGTTTTGTACATTTAAGAATTTGAGATCTCTACAGTTTAGCCAACAATACTCAGACTTTCCATAGGGTGACTTACAGCTCGGACAGCAAGGATGTCCCCAACAGAAAGCCACTTCAGGATATGAAAGAGTACATCTTCTGGAAGACTCAAGATGGTTAAGTTTCGGGGTCTTCTTTTGATTCTTCGCTTGGTAGGATAACAGAAACACTTGGCACACCTACAATGGATCACTTAAGGGAAAAAACCCACAAGCCTTGGTGAGATGAAAAGTTGTACATAAAGATTATTTAATAGTTACTGTTCTCTGTTCCCATAAGGAACATATCTTAATATTAAAGTACTATATAAACTACTTAAGATAACACCATTCCTTTAATATCCAATAAATATTTATGGTGAATATCTGAAAACATGTAATTGGATGCTGGAAACTTATGATTCAGGATACACATTACAAACAGAAAGGGGGGAAGTGCCAATACTGATAAATGTTTTCCTTCAATTTCATTCAAGAAAGTACTTTGGGGCCTGAGAAACGGCTCAGCAGTTAACTTGAGGCTCAAACCAGTCAATAAGATTGCTTGGATTTTTGCTTCTTGCTTTGTTTCTTGAGATGGGGTCCCTCTATAGCCTAGGCTGACCTCAAATTCACTCGTGTAGCCGAGGCTGCCCTTGAACTCCTGATCCTCCCTGCCTCTACCTCCCAAGTACTAAATTAAAAGTGTTAACTTACTTTGCTTATATTTGTATGTGACTAAAATTCAATTGCATAGATCAGGAACTCAAATTAATAGGGCAGCTCTGCAGAACATAGAAGCCAGTCAGTCCTAGAGCAGGTCCCAGCTTGGCAGATGTCAATGTTGCCCAGTCCCTGAACCCAGTGGTCTGCTACACTCAGCATATAGTGAAAATTGCAACATTAAGATAGCTCAGTGGTTCTCCACCTTCCTAACGCTGAGACCCTTACACACTTCATGTTGTGCTGACCCCCCCACCATAAAATTATTTAATCGCTACTTCGTAACTATAATTTTGCTGTTGCGAATCACAAGGTAAATACCTGATAATGCAGCCAATGTGAAAGGATGCCCCCAAAGGGCGAAAATGTTGAGAACCCTGATCTAAATACACACAGCCACTGGGTCGCCATGCTCTTTCAGAGGAACTATCTTCCCAATTCCACAGTGGGTTATCCCAAGGTTTACTTCAGCAATCCATTCTTCATCCACCGGATGATGCCTTTCCCCTTTATTTCACAAGCTGCTCCACCCCACCTCCTGACTATCTGTAAATTCGTCCCTTCCTACCCACTTTTTTCTCCTCACATTGAAGTAAGGTGGCTGTTCCCGGGCCTTGATAAAGATCTCCACTAGGAGGTCTCTAGAGACTCCCCACTCCCATACTCTTGACCTGAGTTTTATCAGAACTAAATGTACTCCAAGTGCCAAATACATACCCAGAGCTAATTTCCAAATATTCTGAGAATATTATAACAGTTTCCTGATTTACCTGATATGGAATATACATCTGAAGTGTTTAATCACTGTAACAAGTGAAATCGCACCTCCAGGTTGTGTTTTCACAGGGCAAATCCTGTTGCCCCCGCCGACCTTAGTTGCGGACCTGACACTCAGGTGATCGAGCCCCCCCCAACAAGATCCCGGACAGGTCGTGAAGTTGATCTATATATAGTGTGGGGATCATTCTCAACTTCACAGAAAAGTGAAATCAAAGTTTGCTGGGCAAAGAACCTAAATCGCCGCGGGTAACAGGAGGCGTAGGCGCTGGGCGGACATTTAAACCGCGCGGGCGAGTTCACAGAGGGGCATCCGTGTTTACCCCCGTGCTTTGGGTGATGCGACGCGCCCTCCCAGGTCATAGGGGCCCGAGCCAGGACCCATTGCCTGCCCGGCTCCCGCCTGCACTCACCACCGCCGCTCCCCATCGCCGAGCTCACGCCACTGCCTTCCTAGACCGCTCGCGAGCGCGCCCGCGCCTGGAGCAAGTGTGCCGAGCGCCGCACGCAGGCGCGGACCCCACCCGCCCCGTTTTCAAACGCGCCCGGAGCTCTTACTGGTAGGACCACGGGGTTACGCCCCTCAGATCGCCAGCCTCTCCCGCCCCGCAGGCTCTGGGCACTTGTGATTGGCTTCACCAGGACGCAAATTCAAACGCTGGTTGTCTATTGGCTTATCGCTCTTGGCTAACCCGCCTTCTCCGCTGGGCGGGGGCCAGAGAGAAGCGCAGCTGGCGCCGGCGGGCTATCCCAAAAAGCCCGCCCGCCTGGACGCAGAGAGCTCTTCTACCTCGGAGACTTGTCCGGCCCTCTGGGAGCTGTCATGCGTGCGTACACCCAGGGGTATTACCTGTCCCTCCCACTCCCGGCCAAGGAGACTGGGTTTGGGGACGCCAACTCCAACCCTGATGTGGAGATTGCTGAAGCCGGGCTCTGATCTCCCTCAAAATATTCTACCCTACATTGCATTGTGCTCAGCAGCGACAGTCACATTCTGTTGACGTTTTATTCACTCGTGTATCGGGTAGAGACAGCATCATGTCCCACCTTTTCATGAAATGACCTGCCAAGAAAAGAAATGAAGTCTATTGAGGGTGGGAAGACCAGACAGAGCAAGGTATTGGCCCAGGCTTCTCTTCTCCACACAGCTTATACTTAGCCTTCATCCCCTCCCCCCCAGCCAGCATGCATACTGGACCCTTTGGGGTACCTGGCCTATGCTGACAGCTGAATGTCAAGACCTCTTGTAGGTCTGAGGTAGTAAATAGGGAATGGCTGTTCACAGCACAGAATATTAGAGAACCTTAAAGCAAGACGGGGTCTGCTCCCCATTACTGCAGATTCCCATCCCTTTTCCTGGAGAGATTACTGTTTCCCACTTTGTTACTTTTTTGTCTTAACCCCTTTGAACTTTGTTATTTTGTTACCTGTCACAGCGCAGAAGCTCTGCTTTCTGAATTTACTTTTGGTAGTAACAGAATGAGAAAAAACAAAAACAAACAAAAACAAAAAACAAAACCAAAACACACACACACACACACACACACACACACACACACACACCAAACTAAATCCAACAAAGAGCAAGTCAGTTGTCAGTCACATCTCAGGATCCCTAACTATCTCTGGTCCCCTGGTTACTCTAAATTACAAAGTCATCAATTAACTTGGTGACTCTACCTTGTTCTCTGTATCCTACTCAGTTTCTCTTATTTACTCTGAGGCCAGTTTTGTTGGTTTTGATAAAGGGCCTTCCCAGTCTTAATTAGCTTCAGCTATCAACCTAACATTGCTTAGAATCACAAGGGAGACTCAATTGTGGTCTGTGGCCATGTCTGTGAGGGATTGTTGTGATTGATGATTGAGAGGGTTCGTCCCACTGTGAGTAGCACAATACATCGATAAGCTGTATAAGAAAGCTAGCAAGTGGGGGGCTAGAGAGATGGCTCAGAGGTTGGGAGCAGGGGCTGCTTCTACAGGGATCTGGAGTTCAATTCCCAGAAACAACATAGTTCACAACCATCTGTAGTGAGGTTTGGTGCCCTCTTCTGGCCTGTAGGCAAACAAGCAGACAAGATACTATACATAATAGATAAATCTAGAGCTATAGTAACAAAAACAACTTGGTATTGGCATAAAAATAGACAGGTGGATCAATGGAATCAAATTGAAGACCTTGACATAAACCCACATACTTGTGAACACCTGATCTTTTTTAAAAAGAAGCCAATGTTATACAATGGAAAAAAGAAAATACCTTCAACAAATGGTGCTGGCATAACTGGATGTTTGCATGTAGAAGAATGCAAATAGATCCATATCTATTACCCTGTACAAAACTCTAGGCTGAGTGGATCAAAGACCTCAACATAAATCCAGTTGCATTGAACTTGCTAGAAGAGAAAGTGGGAAATATTACTGAATGAGTTGGTATAGGAGACCATTACCTGAATATAACACCAGTAGCAGACAGACACTGACATCGACAATAAATGGGATCTCCTGAAACTGAAAAACTTTTGAAAAGAAAAGGATACGGTCAGGTCAACAAGACAAAATAGCAGCCAACAGAATGGGAAAAAAACTTCATCAACCCTACATCTGACAGAGGGCTGATCTCCAAAGTACATAAAGAACACAAGAAACTAGACAGGAGTCGTGGTGGTGGTGGCACACTCCTTTAATCCCAGAAAACGGAACAAAAAGAAACTAAATATCAAAATACCAAATAATCCAATTTAAAAATGGAGTATAGATTTTTGAAAAAGAAAAAAAATTGAGGAAGTAAGGTATGGGGGGGGTGTTGGGATACTGTTAGAGTCCACAGATTCTAAGAACTGTTAAGCCTATAGAAAATTACAACTAAAAAGTAAAAACAATGAAAGGAAAAGCCTGGAAGGTGAAAGACATAGAAATAAAAAAGTATATGAGATATGGATGAAAAGTATAGTAAAAAGCACTCAGGAGGCAGAGGCAGGCAGATGGTTTGAGTTTGAGGCCAACCTGGTCAACATAGCAAGTTCCAGGACAGCCAGGGCTATGTGAAGAGACCCTGTCAGGGGAAAAAGTTTTAGTAAAGAATGCCTTAGAAGACCAGATGGAGAAACATACAGAACAATCTTAAAATCTAACTGAGCAACATACAAACTAAAGAAAAAACATTATATCCGGGCGTTGGTGGCTCACGCCTTTAATTTGGAGGCAGAGGCAGTCAGATCTCTGTGAATTCAAGGCCATCCTGAGTTCCATGACAGCCTCCAAAGCTACACAGAGAAACCCTGTCTCAAAAAACAAAACAATCAAACGAAAACCAAAAAAAAAAGAAAAAAGAAAAAAAGAAAAAGAAAAGAAAAGAAAAAAGGGAAACCAACATGACATATATATATATGCAAGAGTGAAGATTAAATATTGGACAGTAAGCAATAAAAAGCATACTTAGGAAATGAGGTGCTGGCACATTAGCACTGAGTCAAGAGATGTACTTCTCAGATTCCTCTGGTTCTTGTAGATTCCATTTGGTGTTGTGTATGGGAGGGCTGAGCAGCCCCTGTGTTCAGCAGTTCCCTTGACCCCTCCAGGCTCCTCTTGAGGTCTGTTCTGTTCCTGCAGATCCACAGTATGTGAGCAGAACACTTCACTTTAAGTTTTTATTTTTCTTTTCAAAGCTCCAAACAATTTTATTAGCATTTGAAAGAAAAACCTCAGTACAGGCAGACCATAAATATCTGAAGCTGCCCAGAGGAGAAAGATGGAGAGGACAAAGACAGAAAGCTATGACCTTTTGAGTTAGGCATGGAAGTTAGGCAAGCAGGCAGCAACATCACAGGAAGCAGCCACAGGGCAAAAGTGGGGTTGTTGGGGCTTTAGAGCCAAATTGAGGACATTCAAAGTATTGGGGAAAGCATGCTTGCTTAGAAAAGAGGTAGAAAAAGTGGTTAATGCCTCTCTGAGTGACTGAGAACACCAGGCAGGCCACAAAACTGCATGGCTGTGGTATGTAAGTGTAGTAGAACCCTGCTGGCCTGGCATTAAGAGAGTTATTAACTAGCACTAGCCCCTCCAACTCCCCAATCCCCCAATTCCCCAACCCCTCAACCCTAGGCCACACCTGGCCTAGCTACAGAACGCTAGCTGGCACCTTTGTTGAGCAGATACTTTTTGTTTCCCTGTGTGAACCTTTTCTGAGAGTTCCCCAAGGATACAAAAGCCTATGCAAAACCCAGGAAACCCAGAAAACTGTGGTACCTGATGAATCCAGACTCTGCACTTGGCGTTGCTTTTGTTTTGTTTTGCTTTTGAGGCCTCATTCAAGTTGTTCTGAACATATGGTAATCAACTGGCTAAAGTGTAAATATTAAATATTAAGAAAAGTAAAAATGCCCTGGGTGTATGGAAAGAGCTTCAGTCCTTTGAGGCTGGGGACCCCTGCCTGCAGCTGAGAAAGGCTAAATTCATTCTTAAAAATGTCTCTGAATCTTCTTTTAACAGATCCAAGTGAACCCACACCCACATCGCTACTACTGAGACATGTAAGCACGTGGAAGATGTCTAATATTCTGAGAAAGAAAAGTACATTACTTCAGTAAAGGGACAATGGTTCCTCCTGTGGTGGTTTGAATGAGAATAGACCTCATGGTCTCTTATGTTTGAATGCCTGCTCTCCAGTTGGTGGAACTGCTTGGTAAGGATTTGTTGGAAGAGGTGTGTCACTGGGGGTGGACTTTGAGGTTTCAAAAGCAACACCATTCCACTTAGCTCTCTCTGCCTTGTGGTCTGATGTGAGCTTTCAGCTGCTGTTCTAACCCCGTGCCTTCCTGCTTACTGCCTTGTTCCTCACCATGTGGGTCATGGACTCACCCTCTGAAATTTTAAGTAAGACTGCAGTTAAATGCTTTCTTTTATAAGTTGCCTTGTTCATATGGTTTCATGGCAATAGAAAAGTAACTAAGACATCTCCCATCTCTTCAGCATGGCTTTAGGTGAACCTGCCTTCCTGAGTGGTTGTGCCTTGGTCAGGTGACTGACCTTCACAACTGAATTAACTTTTTGTTTTGTTTTATTTTATTTTGAGACAAGGTTTAAATGTGTAGCCCTGGGTGCCCTGGAACTCACTCTGTAGTCCATGCTGGCCTTGAACTTAGAGATCAGCTTGTCTCTGCCTCCCAAGAGCTGGGATTAAAGGTATGCACCATCACGCTGGCTAGAACTCTTAATGGCATGTCTCCACACAGAAAGATTCCAATCATTTGGCTGGGAGGTAATAGCTTTCCCTTAATGGGCCTTTAATGTAACTGTACATTTCTCCCCCTTAAAGAGGTAGCTCTAAAATCATTTAGGAGATGGGATCTAATTAGAAAATAAATACATATCCACCAATCCCACAGTTTCTACCACTTTCTTTCAGGTAGCTTGACTTGAATGCAATGTCAGTTGCAGAGGACTCAAATGTGGGGTCTAATTCTCAGTTCTCACACCTGCTTTCCTGTAGTGATCTCCCTAGCTTAATGAGTTCCTACATCCAGGTCTTGTTGAGACCACAGGCCATCAGATAACTCTGGGGCCATTCATTTCCACTGAAACGCGCCCCAGTTCTGCACCAGGATGATATTGGTTTACTGGGCTGTGAGCTAGCCTTGAAACCATGCAGGTGTGATGGCTAATCTTACTTGTCAGCTTGATGAGCATGCTTGTGGAGGAACATGCTTGTTTATCATGGCTGAGATGGGAAGACCCACCGACCATGGGAGGCACCATTCCATGGGAGTCTTGGAAATGTTTAAAAAGAAGAAAGTGAGGTGAGAAGGGCATTCATGATCTGTTTCCTGATTGTGGGTTGATGACACCAGCTGCTTCAAACTCTTGCCACTTTGACTTTTTCCACCATAGCAGACAGGGACCTGAAACTGAGCCGAAGTCAATTCTGAAGTTGCTTTTGTCAAGATATTATATCACAGCAGAAAGAAAATAACGACAAAGAATTCATACAGTCAAGAAGCACTGCTGTGCTGTAATAAACTGGACCTTTGCAAGTGGAGGAAGTGGAGAAGAGTTTGAAACTTTGGGCCAGAAAAGCTTTTCAACGCTGTAGGCAGAGCTTAACAAACCATTCTGGCATCTTTGGGCTGTGGAAGCTCAGGTCATGGATTTCAGAGGTGAACAAGGACTCTATCAGGCACAGGATTAGGGGTCCTTCGTGTAATATTTCCACTAAGAACCTCCCCACACCACGAGAATTAGAGTGAGGGAGAATTTAAGATAATGGACTAAGTTTTTAGGAAGAGGGAATTCCAACACAGCATTCAAGGTGGTTCAGAGAAAACAAATACAACTGTTAAGGAGGTCAGCACCACTGAAGAGAAGCCTCCTGCACTGTACTGAGGCAGTAAGAAAGTTGTCTCCGGGTAATCCCCCACCTATCTTGTCAGGATCCAAATTTATTTGAAGGTGAATGAACTAAAGCGGTTCCTGACTCTTCAAAAGAAACTCCCTAGGTCAGTGCCCCAGGGTCAGCATACAGAAGATGACACTGCTTTGATCCAAGGAGGCTTGGCTGCAGCTTGAGCCCACAGCAGAAATTGGCAGCATTGTCCAGATAGTACTGGTTTTTTTAGTCTCATGCAAGGAGAGGCAAGTGGACAGCCTGAGTTACACAGAGAAACCCTGACTCAAATAAACAAACAAACAAACACAAACAACAACAACAACAAACCCCAGAACAGGTTATATGTGTTACAGGCAGCAGAGCTGGAGAGGTGGGGCTACCTAAATCCTTTGGTGCCCAGAAAATCACATCATGAGCTCCAGATGCCAGGCATGGAGCTAGCTATAAGGTTTGGTGTTTAAACCGTGGATTTTAGTGTTGCTTTAGTGTGGTCATTCCTCATATGCTCTTACTTCTGGGATTTCTTGTTTGGAAAGAGAATGTTTATTCTGTGCCATTGTATGTTGTAAGTATATAACTTGTTTTGACTTTATAGAATTTAACAGTTAAGCAGTTGCCTTGAACCTCAGATGAGATGTGAGCTTTAGACTTTTCAGCTGTTGAAATTGTTAAAGACTATGAGGACTTTTGAAGTTTTCTATCTTGTACTATGAGATGAGCATGTAATTTATTTAAATGATGTGCTTTGGTGTCGATTGCAATTGTCAGCCTGATGAGATTTAGCATCACTTGACAGACAGGCCTCTGCATATGCCTGTGGGGAGGTTGAGGAGGGAAGACTCGACCACTGTGGGTGCTATCATTTCCTGAGTGGGGTCCTGGGATTGTACAAAAAGGGGAAAGTGAGCCAAGCACAGGCATTCATTGCTCTGTTTCCTGACTGTGGACGTCATGTGACCAGCTGCTTCAAGCTCCTGTACCTTGACTTCCCTGCCATGATAGATTGTATCACTGAACTACAGGCTGAAATAAACCCCTTTGCTGGAAGTTGCTTTTGTTAGGGAATTGGTCACAGTGGCAGACAGAGTGACTAACACAGCAGGCTGTCCTCATAAAGGCTACTCTTTGCTAGGATCTTTATTACAGTAGTACAGGCTCTGAGGGGGGTGGAGATGGATGTGGTTTGGGAGGCTGAGAAGAGGACTGTGAGGGAGGAAGTGAGATAGGCTTAGAGTGAGAGGGGGTTAAGGGGCTGGCTAGGACAGCTTGCTCTTGTTGGAATTTTCCTTTAGGGGAGGACATAGGGCTGGTAAAGCTCAGGAAGATGTCCTCCAGAGACACCTGGTTGATGGAGTAGTCTTCCAACATGTAATCCTTCTTGGCTTGTTCCATAATGCCAAACACCTGTAGAAGAGAGAAGCCAATTGCTGCATATAAGTCCACCTGTAGGTGATGTGTCAGACATAGGGACAGGTGATTCGGGAAAGGGCAGAGAGAGCCACCTTCTGAGAACTTCTGACAAGGCACAGAATGATGGTTTTGCTCATCTGCCAAAGAGTACCTTCAGAGGAGTTAAATCTGTCTGTTCTCCTGGTGGGAATGGTGGCAGGAAGGGGGTTTCTGGCCTGCTATGTGACACTGGGCATGTGGCTCCTCTCTAGGCCTGCTCCCTGCTCTCTGAATTCTGGGGGTGGGAAGAACTGGCTTCTAAGGCTTCTTCTAGCTCATACTTATGCTCTATGACGTCCACACAAACATTCCCATGGTGTTGGCAGAGGACACATGAATGCCACTTATAGATAGTAGGTGAAATAAGAGTTGCACTCACCTTTGCCCAACTGAGGTTGTGGCCAGGCAGGTAGTACTGAACCATGCCTTGGTGCTCATCTTCCAGATTGCTGTCTGTACAAAACAGAAATTGTTTCTGTGAAGGCTGACCTGGAGGGCTAGAAAGGGCAGCCCTAGTGCAGGAATCCCTAGGGACAGACTGTGTGACAGCTAACAGGTCCAGGCAGGACATCCAGCACCATCACACACCTTGGAAGGTCATTTCCACAAATGCCTTAAACTTCTTTAGCACCTCATGTTGCCATTCCCTCTGGACTTTGGCCTGCAGGGAGTAGCCGCTGCCAAACTTGCTCTTGAGGTGTTGTGGGCTGCCCAGGCACTTGAACTGGCCCTGAACCATGATGGCCAGCCGGGTACATAAGGCTTCACACTCCTCCATACTGGGGAAAAGGAGAAAGTCTGAGACAGTGCTGGAGGAGGCTGATGCCCACCCTGTCAAAGGCTTGTGCAGACAGGAGGGTATCTATGCCCAGATCAGGCCATTTTTGATTCCCCATTGATGGGAGATGTCATTCTGTAAATATGTTTCTCATAGTGGCTAATGAATAAAGCACTGTTGGCCAATAGGAAAGGAAGATAGGAAGGACTAAGAGACAAGAAGGAAAGAGGAAGTAGTAAGGAGGAGTCAAGATGGGAGACGGAGAGAGCAGAAAGCTGGCGGCCTCTCTGGTAAAATAAGACCATGTGGAAATACATAGATTAACAGAAATGGGTTAATACTTAAGACAGAGCTAGCTGATAAGAAACAAGTAACTGGCCAACAGCATTATATCTAATACAGAGTCTCTGTGGTTAATTGGGGCTGGCGCGGCGGCGGGACAAGACCAGCGACAGGCGGAAAACCCATATGGCGCCCACGTGGCTAATAAAAACTTCCACTTAAAATTTAACAAAAGCTTAAAAAAGGGTTTTAGAAACAAAAGAACAGAGACAAGCAAGGTTTCTTGGTAGCAGCATTTTTCTCGGTTGGACTCTGCTTTGTGAGAGACAAGCAGATATTTGCGCGACTCCTTTAAGGGCAATTTCCTGATTCAGCATAAGCAACATAAAACCGTACGGCTTTTTAAGAAGCACTGCTAACAATTTATTGGTGTGTATGAGAGCTGGCAATGGCAGTGACCACATCTCCAAGCCGGCAACATGCTGCTGGGTGCAGCATAGACCAAGGCGGTGAGCACAGCTCTCACTGCTGGCGGTAAAGGTACCAGCCGCCATCTTTGATAAACCGCAGCAGAAACAACTATGACTTTCATTTTAGCAATGTTGTTGTTTACCAGATAAAAGACTTGTGGCCAGAAAAAGACTTACAGTAAAGACAGATTCACATTAAGAAAAAGCGCTAAAGGTTTATAGTGTGTTTTAAAATATATGTAGGCTTGGGAGAGAAAAGGAATAAAATAATTTTAGAAAGACAGCAAGGAGCTGGGTGTGGTGGCACTCAGGAGATGGAGGCAAGCAGATCTTAGTGATTTTAAAGTAAACCTGGCATGCAGAGTGAATTCCAGAACAGATAAGAGTTACACAGAGAAACCCTGTCTCGAAAAATAAAAAGTAAAATAGAGTAATAAAAAAAAGCCAAATAAAGATGGAAAGAATCTGCATACTGTACGGCATTATATTTGTATCGTTTGACTGCTGAGGAAATAACAAGAACTGTTAAAACAAAATCCAATTTATATATTTTAAAAATGCTTTGACTTCCAAATTTAAGTCTAAGGACAAGTTACTTGGGAAAAGGATTTCTATTTTTGTTTCCACAGAAAATGAAAAGCTGTGGATTCCTTCCAGACTAATGTGGTTTGATCAAGCCAGACACCCTGAAACAGAGTCGCAGGTGATCCAACATTCAAAACAGTTGGGACATAGCAGCCTTGCAGACTACAACCAGGATTTCTTCATCTTCTTAGGATTCCCCAATAACAGCGCCCCCTACCAGCAGGAAGTAGTTTGGAAAGAATGACGCCCAAATTCCCAAATATTGTTTATAAATGTTTGTTTTCATTTAAATGGGGTTGATTATAAATGGTTAATGACAACAACCAATCGCTTTTTAAAGGTAAAAAGGGAATTATGGTAGAGATATGAATACTTTGTGTTGGAATGGATTTTCATTTATTGATACAATTTAAGGTCAATTTTGTGATGTGTATATTCTCCTTTTATTTAGGTGTTGTATTTGTATAGCTCAGTTAGAAATGTAATGTACAATTTAGTGCATTTATACTAATTTAGTGCATTTAGTACAATTATAGTTACCTATAATAGTCAAAACTTATAGTTAGGTGAGTTAGTATTTCTAGATATGTAGAGATGTATTTGAGAAGAATAGGCATTCTTCAAACCTTTCAAAGACCTACAGAATATGGCATTTAAAATGGGGTTTTTCTTAACAGTGAGGCACAATTGCTCCTGGCAATACCACCTGTGTCAAAAAAGGAAGATGGACATTGAAGAAACTCGTTATGGAGTTTACTTCCAATATGGCAAGACTGGCCATTTGGACAAGATACTGCTCTTGTCTGGACTGTTTGACTTTATGCTGTATAAACTGGACATGAAGAACCCACAGGAAAGTGACTGCTGATTCAAGATGGACACTGCTACAGGGTTCCTGCTTCATGGAAGAGTCTGCCAGACATTCTGCAGGACACAGAGAAAAATGACTGACAAACTGCCAATACAAGAAGGCAGTTTAAAGTTTCCTGCTTTGCTGAAGAGTCTGCCAGACACACTATGGCCTATGGGCTGAAGATGGAAGATTACAGAAGAACTTTGGGTGACTGACCAGGCAGTGAGTTGTCTCTGTCATTTCTAGAGTTTATATACTATCCTTCTGTGGTCTTTGAAGACAAATAGTTATGGTTATAGTTTTCCTTAGTTAGGATTGAAGATAAGTTACATGTAGACTTTAGACACACAAAGATAGGATAGATGATGGAATATTTTCTTCAAATCTTGCTAAATGTTAATGGACTAAATATTGTTAACTGTGATTCTTACTTGATAAGTATTATGTTATATATTTTGCTATGTTAAGGTTAAAACCCTTCTTTTTATTTTAGACAGAAAAGAGATGATGGGAGCTGCCATTCTATAAATATGTTTCTCATACTGGCTAATGAATAAAGCACTGTTGGCCAATAGGAAAGCAAGATAGGGGGGACTAGGAGACAAGGAGGAGAGAGGAAGTAGTAAGGAGGAGTCAAGATGGAAGATGGAGAGACCACGTGGAAATACATAGATTAACAGAAATGGGTTAATACTTAAGACAGAGCTAGCCGATAAGAAACAAGTAACTGGCCAACAGCATTATATCTAATACAAAGTCTCTCTGTTATTTAGGGCTGGTTCGGCAGCGGGACAAGACCAGCGGCCGGGAGGTAAAACCTAACTCATGCTGAATGTACCCACATGCAGAGCCTGGGGAATGTCTTTACAGACCATGCTAGCTGCTGCCATATCTTCTGTTCACCTGTTTCCACCCCCACCATTCTGGCTCTGCCCCTGACCCACAGATGCCCAAGCTCTACCTGTGGGAGGTGATGACAATGGCCTTGCCAGACTCACGGGCTCTGGCCACAGTGTCCCAGAGCAGGCGCCGGGCCACAGGGTCCATGCCAGTGGATGGCTCATCCAGGAAGATGACTGCGGGCTCTCCAATGAGGGCAATGGCAGTGCTCAGCATGCGCTTGTTACCGCCACTGGAGGTGGATGGGATAAAGGTGGGACATGGAGAGTGGTGTAGTCTCCAGTGTTGAAGCCCACTGGTTCAGTACCTGACTCCTCCTTTCTCTGAGGTGATCCCTACTCTGGTGGGGCCTTCAAAGACTGCCCCATCACCTTCACTGAGGTTGAATTGTGACTTTGTTCACTGAGGGTCTAAATGGATCTAGATGTCCAGGCTGAGGATGTGGTCATGAGACACCTCAAGTGTCTCTATGAGTGCTGGGGGTAGGGCACTGCCCATCCGAGAGTAAGGGCCATTTTAGTTAACTGTTCTTAAGATGCTCACTACGTAGTCCCAGTTGGCCTCTACGTCTCTGTCCTATTGACCCAGCCTCTTAAGAGGCACTGGGACTACAGGTGCACACTAACTACCATGCTGGCTTTATTTCTTTTTTTTAATTTTTAAAATTTGTGTATAGGGCACTGGTGGTGCACACCTTTAGTTCTAGCACTCAGGAGGGAGGCAGGCAGATCTCTGTGAGTTGGAATCCAGCCTGGTCTACAGAGCAAGTTCCAGGACAGGCTCCAAAGCAATACAGAGAAACCAAAGTAATACAGACAAACCCTGTCTCAAAAAACAAAACAGAACAGAACTATTGCGGTAAATAAGGATCAGGATAAACAAATAGGCCGAATAGATGTTTATTCAGGGAGAAATAACTTACAACCTAGACAGATGAACACCAGGAAATTCAACCCAATCCTCTCCTGTCCGAGTCACAAAGAGAGTGCCTTCCTGGCCCCCTCCAACCTCCTTCCACAGGTCCCTTCCGCCCATGGCTTCACCCCCCAATGGGCGTGGTCAGTGCCACAGAAGGACTATCTCACTACACAGAACAAAACAAAATATGTATATGTGTGTGTGCCTGCATGCAGGTGCTCATGACAGCCTGGGTTAACAAGTGGTTCTGAGTTGCTTTGTGGGTGCTGGGAACTAAACCAGGGTCCTCTGCAAGAGAAGTAAGAATTCTTACCTACTGAGCCATCTTTCCAGGCCCCTCACATTAAACTCACATAGCATTTACTGTGAGTAAAGCTCCAGTCTAAACTTTTTTTTTTTTTTTTTTTTTTTGGTTTTTCAAGACAGGATTTTACTGTATAGCCTGGAACTCTCTTTGTAGACCAGGCTGGCCTTGAACTCACAGTGATCCCCCTGTCTCTGCCTCCTGAGTGCTAGAATTAAAGGTATGTATCACCACTGCCTGGCTTCTAAACTTTTAAAATGTAAATTTGTTTGATCCTCAAAATATGCAAGGAGATATGAAAAGCTTCTGGTACTCAGACCAACAGATTGGGAAAGGGACAGGGACTCTTTATCTGACACCTGGATCCATTTGGCCAGTCAAAGGCATCTTTCCACTTCCCAGTTCCAAACATGGAGTACAGCCAGACACCTGCCTATAAGAACACAGTCTACAGTTTTAGGGGAGAAGAGCCTGTGAATTTGGACACTCAGTGCCTTGCTTTGAATAAGCTAATCTGAGTAAGGACTCTTACTGGCAACACTGATAAACTACCTCAGACTTCTTGGGAAACATCAGGATGAGGCAACTATGAGTCTAATATGAAAATCTACCAAAAATAGGAAGCTTGAGGTGAAGTAGCAGACACAAAGATCTGCCTACCCTGTTGTTATATTCACACATGGTAAAATATACCTGTTCTCAGCATAAAAACTGCCTCTGGCTTGGAGTAGAGGTCAGCTTGCCCCCACTCACATCTACAGTGGCATGGATTGCACAGCTCCTCCACCATGCCTGAGCTGCTGGACTGTACCCTGTACTCCAGGACTGAGAACTGGGATTATCTTGAAAATGGAGGTGGGGAGAGTGAGGGAACCCCCAGATCTTACCTGTAGGTCTTTACCAGCTTGTCTGCATACACACGCATGAGTAAATCCTCAAGGATCTGGTCTATACAGGTTTTAATGTGGCACTCAGGAATGCCCCGGATACGGGCATACATGACCATAATCTCTCTTCCTGTCATGAAGTTTAGCAGGGCATCAAATTCAGGACAGTAACCAATCCACTGCTGCACCTGGGGGGAGGGAGACACATAAGAGTGAAGCCTCTTCTGGCTAGTTTCCCCATTCTGTCACCCCAGCAGTTCCAGGATGCTCCCTTGGCCTTGTTAATATCCATGTCTACAACAGGAAAAGACATACAGTATGAGGGAGCCATGAGTGGGAAGATGGCAATGCTGGGCAGTCTCAGTTTGTAGCCTTTGCTGGCAGTGTTGGTGAACAGGCTTCTAAAGGATGGAGGAGGTGGGGTGTGGCTCGGTTGGCTCCTCCTGCCCACAAGTCCTAAAAACAGAAGCACTTAAGTGCCCCCTATTTCAGAAGTCAGGAGAAGCATCTTGGCTTTCACTTTTCCTCTTATTATTACTATTATTGTTTTATGATGTGTGTATGTGTAGAGGGAGGAATTTGTTCAAGAATGCCAGGGTTCATAACTGGAGACCAGAGGACAACTTTGTGGAATTGGTTCTCTCCTTATTCCTTTAGATGGGTTTCAGAGATGGAACTCAGGCTTTTGCAGCATGCCTTTACCCACAAAACCATCTCATTGGCCCTTACATTTCCTCTTTAGAAATATTTTCTATCAGACATGCAATCTATTAGTAGATTTTCTTCATGAAACAATTACATGAAGACCACTGGAGTCTCCACCAGGGCCTGTGATCTGGTTGGTATGTATCCTCCAGACTTCTGTGCTAATGCAGGATCCTACACACATGTTCTCCTGAACAAGACTTTGTGTATGAAGTTTGTCAAATGACATCGTCCCATATTTACCATAGCTTAATGTGTTTTTCTAACTGGATATCATGTTCTATAGATCTTTTTT
This sequence comes from Phodopus roborovskii, assembly GCF_943737965.1. Taxonomy (NCBI): domain Eukaryota; kingdom Metazoa; phylum Chordata; class Mammalia; order Rodentia; family Cricetidae; genus Phodopus; species Phodopus roborovskii. The sequence goes on along the minus strand of NW_026126407.1, from coordinate 49,483,012 downwards.
TTAATATGTAATTTTTAAAATTTAAATATGAAACAAGCTTGTTTTACATGTCAATCCCAGTTCCCACACCCTCCCGTCCTCCCCTGTCCCCCCCATCCCCTTTCTACTCCCCAGGGAGGGTGAGGCCTTTCGTGGGGAGTCTTCAAAGTCTGTCACATCATTTGGATCTCTATAGATCTTCTTATGTTGCTGAATACAGCCCTACTCCCAAGTCAGTTTAGCCACTATACACCTAGAGGTTTTTAAAATATTCTTTTAAAATTAATTAAATTTGTTCTTTGATAATTCCATATGGTATATAATGCATTCTAATTACTCTCACCTGTAGCTTCTCTCGTCCCCTTCCTACAAATACCTTTCCCACATGCATGCCTTCTGTTTTGTTTTGTGACACACTGGGTTTAACCAGGGCTGCCTGTGTAAACTCGGATTTAAAACTACCCATGGCGCTTGGTGGGTTCACTGATACCTATACAACTGAAGAAAATGCCTTCCCCTCTCCCAGAATGTGTCAGTAATAAGTAGTTCAACAGGAATGGGTAAGGCCAGGGAAGTTTCTTAGGTTTAATTTAGAAAATAACTAACTTGGGATTTTTAGATATATTTGAGTTACTTCTGTTTTTTGTTATTATAAACGTAGAGCTTACCACTCTGCTTTGTATCATGTTCAAGCACTCCTGTAGCAGACACTAAATTAAGGCAATACAGATGTTTTGAGTTTGTTTTGTTTTGTTTTGTTTTTTGAGACAGGATTTCTATGTATTGCTTTGGAGCCTATCCTGGAACTTGCTCTGTAGACCAGGCTGGCCTCAAACTCACAGAGATCTGCCTGCCTCTGCCTCCTGAGTGCTGGAACTAAAGGCATGGGCCACCAACTCCCAGCATGTTTTTGTTTTTTTAAAGTCTAATTTGAAGCAAGGTCTGATTCAATACTGGCCAGGTTGATGAACTCTCTCACCAGGTCTATCTCTGATTTCCAAGAAAATGGCTAAGTTTTGGGGGTTTTTTTGAGACCACTCACTATGTATTTCAGGTTGACCTGGAACTTATTTAGCCTTGAACTCATGAATCTCCCATTTCCATGTTCTGAGTATTGATTACAGGCACACAGTATCAGGCCAACCCCATGCTGACAAGTTTTCAAATCATGAGTGCTAAGTTTTTGATAAGTACTGTTTAAATAACTTTGGATAAGCACTGTCTTTTATTTATTAACAAATAATCTGTGTCGGTGGAACCGTTGGGCCTTAATTATATTTATGGGTTAAACCTGACTTGATTATCTGTTTTATCCTTTTAATACCTGCTACATTTGTCTGTTAACATTTGGGATATTGGGTTCCTGAGTGAAGCTACCCTGGATTCCTCCTGGGGGGTCATCCATGAGTTGGATGTATCCCAGCTTCTCCCATACTTTGCAAGAGGGAAATGATCTGTTTTGTGAACATTGGTGGGTTTATCTACTGGTCCCTTTCAGTCAAAAAGTAGATTTTGGCTATCATTTAGATTTTACATCCCATTTTAGTCTGTACACGGTTTCCATTTCTTGAAGCAATTTGGGGCTAGAAGGCTTAGAAATGTGGTAAGTTAATTTAAAGAAAACAAAGGAATGAGACATTTGTTTTGTTTTGAATGTCTCACAGGACTGGCTTCAAACTTCATCCTTTTGCCTCAGCTGGTATCACAGGTGTGTTATTTCTTACATTTCCCACACTCCTGAGTCCAGAGTAGAACCTACACCTATCACATAGGGTAGCTAATCTGGGATTGCCAAGGAGCACTATTTCTGTTTTTCAGGCAGGGTCTTGCTATTTAGCCCAGGCTTATCTAGAATTCGAGATTCTCCAACCTCTACCTCACAAGTATTGGGGTTACAGGTGTACACGTAATGCTTAGCTCCACTGAGTGCATTTTAGGGTCATCCATCTTAAGCGTTTTCTTCTTTTTCATTTCATTTTATGTGTGTCTTTCCTGCATGTATTTATGTACCATGTATGTGCTTGGTGAACACAGAGGTCAGAAGAGAGCATAATTTCTCCAGGAACTGAAATTATGGATGGCTGTGAACCACAATGTGAGGGCTGGGAATCAAAACCAGGGCTTCTGCAAGAACAGCATGTGCTCTTAACCCCTGAGCCACCTCTCTAGCCCACCCCACTGTAGCTTCTGTCAACTTGACACAACCTAGAATCACCTGGAAAGAAATTTTATGAGGAACAATTTAGATCAGGTTGGCTTTTAGGTATATCTGGGTGTGTGTGGTGATTGTTAATTTGTGTGTGGTGATTGTTAATTGATGCACTTTGGGGCACCATTCTCTAGGCATGGGTTCCTGACCTATATAAAAGAGGGTAAGCCAGCAAATCTGGAATTGATTTGTCAGGGTATTTATCATTGCAAGAGAAAAAACTAGAACAGCTTCTTTTTTTTACTTCTTCTCCTCCTTCTCTACTTCTCCTTCTTCTTTTTGGTTTATCGAGACAGGGTTTCTCTGTATTTCTTTGGAGCCTGTCCTAGAATTAGCTCTGTAGACCAGGCTGGCTGACCTCAACTCACAAAGCTCCACCTGCCTCTGCCTCCCGAGTGCTGGGACTAAAGGTGTGCGCCACCACCTCCCGACTTGCTTCATTTCTTTTTATGTCTGATAAATACCTCACTGATTTCTCAAATCTCATGTTTGTTTGTCATTGATGGGCATTTGATTTGTTTCCATTTTGGCTACAGAATAATGTTTCTGTGAATACTCTTGTAGATATTTTTTTCAGTTGTTTGGAGTCAATCATTATATGCTTAACATTTTGTTATCCTCTATGATCATGTAAGACATTTAATTGAATGGATTAATTAATCTTTTGTAGGTGCTGGGAACTGAACCTGGATCCTCTGGGAGAGCAGCCAGGGCTGTTCACTGCAAGCCATCTCTTCAGACCTACACTTAGATTTTTTTTTTATCTTATGTGTATGTCTGGGTGTATGTATGTGTACCACATTCATGTATGTGCCTATGAAGACCAGAAAAGGTATTGGATTACATGGAACTGGGAGTTACAGGTTGTTGTGGGCTTCCATGTGGTTGCTGGGAACCAAAATTGGATCCTCTGCAAGAGCACTAAGTGTTCTTAGCTGTTTCTAAATAGTAATTAATTAATTAACGTATTTTTGAGACTAGGTCTATGTTATAGTGTCTGTAACTTGTTATGTTGACCAGACTGGTTGGAAGTTGTGGAGATCTTAAGGTTCTACTTTCTCTTGTTAGTATTATATGTATATGCCATCACACTCAACTGGAGTCCATTTTTATTTAATGTAACTTTTAATACATGTGGATTTAAGTCTACCATCTTATTCAGTGGCATTGACCTATCCATCCTCTATGAATGAATGACATGAAAGTGGAATGGGCACTAAGAGTGGGTAGAAAGGGGGCTAAAAGGAGAAGAAACAAACAAACAAAGGAATACACATGGCAAAAGCATGAAGAAGGACTGTTTAGAGGGAGGAAGGAGATGGGAGAGGGCAGGAAAGAAATAAAAACAAAGTATAATAATATATATGTGTGAAATGTCATAGTTAAAGCAATTACTTTGTGTGCCAACTAAAAATAATAACAAAACTTGAGCTGGGCATGGTGGCACAGAGCTGTAATACTGGCATTTGCGAGGTGGAGGCAGAAGAGTCTCAAACAAATAAATAGAGAATGTCCTCCTATGTTTCAAAATGGTTTCTTTCCTTTTCTCTATGGGGAGAACAAAGAGGTTTGCTCTACTTGCTATGAGAGCTAGACAGAGCTTCTAGAAGTAGAGTTCACAGAGCACAGGCCTTTGTCTTTTGGAGTTGTCCATGCAGAACACTGAACAATTTATGAACTATAGAGTACATTTTCCTACCAGAAGCATCGATTCCCATGGAGATTTCTACTTTGGAGAGTCTGAGTGAGCATCAGAATAAACAGACTTTACCCTCAGCAAGCCCTGAAAGCAACTAAGGGTACTGGAGACATTGTGTTGACACAGAGGAAACGAGCAAACGGAACTAACTCAGCCTCAGCAGCAGTTTCCTAGTCAGCGCAGGGGACTCAGAAGCTGCTTCCAAATTTTCGTTTCCTTTTTTCTGAAAGGTTTTAGTTTGCAGAGCAAGGATGCAGGAAAGGGGCAGGAGAATAGTTCTTGCAAGCAGAATATAGAAAATCATAAAGAATGGACATTGACATGGGTGGAAAGATCAGGAATTATGAGAACAAGAAAGGTTACTATGGTGATGGGGCTAGTGGTTATATGCTAGGCTGATCTTGTTAAATAGGGCTAGTTACTGAATCATCAAACCTTTGTGGAATAACTGAAGGCTCTAAGTGTACAGCCAAGAGAAAGCCAGAATATGAAAGACTCCAGTTTGCAAAGAAACAAAGGATAAGAAGTTTCTCACAGGTCTTGGCCCACCACAAGGAAATAGGCCCCCAACCCTGGAACAAATGGTTCCAGATGAATGGACCCGTCTGGATCATACCTGGCCAATGGACAATCTGGAGACTTTCCAAGGTACATTCTATGGTTTTTCCTTTTTCCTTTGAAGAAAAACAGGTCACACCTGGGTGATCTCTCAAACATGAGATTATACTTTGTAATCAATCACCTTGTACCTCATGCATGTGTGCTGATTTGTGGTTTGTCTCTATAAAAAGAGCCTGAACCCTTTGAGGGGTGTGCAGCTTTCCCTGAGATTGCTGACACCCGAGTGCTCTCATTCAATAAACACCTCTTGCTTGTTGCATCTCCTGGTTTTGGTGTTTGTGTCGTGGGGCTCTCCCATCGGCCCATCAGGACCCCAGAATTAGGGTCTTACATTCCTACTGTTACTAGGGACTGAGCCTTCAAGTGTAGGCTTTTCAATAAGATCTCCCTTCCCTGCAAATCCAAACGAGACATCCAAAGCAACAGATGAGCAATTTGTAATGCAGGAATAGGTAGGACTTCAGGGAGAGGGAGGAACTGGGGAAGAATCTGAGGTGCACAGATTTCACCAGCCAGACATGGATGGAGATGGACATGAAGAATGGAGGAGAGGTAAAGAGCCATGTGGTAGAATGTAGATTAATAGAAACAGGTTAATATGTTAAAAGAGCTAATTGGTAATAAGCTTAAGCTGAAGGCCAAGCTTTCATAATTAATAGTAATTCTCCATGTCATTATCTGGGAGCTACTGGTCTAAAGAAAGTCCAACAAAACACACCCATGCATAAAAATAAAAAAGAAATTTTAAAAAAGAGTATAACTCAACTTTTAAAAAGATTATGAACTTAAAGATACATTTTGTTATTGTGATAGAATACTGTCTTAGGGTGAAGAGACATCATGACCACCACAATACAATTTCTTTCTTTTTTTTTTTTTTCCAAGTTTTTCGAGGCAGGGTTTCTCTGTGTAGCTTTGGGGCCTGTCCTGGAACTTTCTCAGTAGACCAGGCTGGTTTGGAACTCACAGAGATCCGCCTGTCTCTGCCTTCCAAGTACTAGGATTAAAGGTGTGTGCCACCATTGCTCAGCCACTGCAACTCTTATAAAGGAAAACATTTAATGGGGGCTGGTTTATAGTTTCAGAGGTTTAAACCATTATCTTCATGGTGGGACATGGCAGCCTGCAGGTAGACTTGGTGCTTGAGAAGGAGTCAAGTGTTACACATTTTGATCTGCAGGCAGAAGAGGGAGACTGTGTGCCACATTGGGTGTGGTTTGAGCAGACAGGACCTCAAAGCCCACCACCAGTGTCAAGATACCACCACTGTAACATCTACTCCAAAAAGGCCACACCTCCTAATAGTGCCACTTCCTATGGGACAAGCATTCAAACACATATTCTATGGGGTCCATTCCTATTCAACCCACCACAAATACCAAGACCAAAAGTGATTTATGGAAGAAAGAGTATATTTCAACTTATGGTTCCAGAGGGAATGCCCTTAATGATAATGGAGGCCTGGCATCAGACAGAAAGAGCAGGAATAAGAGAGATCATATCAACCACAAACACAGGCAAAAAGAGTGAACTCAAAGCGAGGAAGGCTATAAACTCTCAAAGTCTGCTCCCCTGCAAGAATGTACCTTCTAAAGGTTCTATAATCTCCAAAAACAGTGCCACTAACTTTGAACACTAATCAAGTGCTCAAAGACCTAAGTCTATTTCTGTATCTGTGGTGGGTTAATTTCTTACTCAAACAACCACAGACACAAAAATAGGTAAAATGCCTGAAGATTTTAAAGGTTTTCAGATAAAAATGATCAATGGGCACAGAAAAGAATTCAACAATATCATAGGAGGAAATTTCCCAAATCTTAAGTAAAGAAATACCTATCAAGCTACAAGAGGTACACAGAACACCAAATACACCAAAAAAGGAACTCTCTGGCCAGGGGGTGGTGGTGCACACCTTTAATCACAGAATTCAGGAGGAAGAGGCAGGTGGATCTCTGAGTTTGAGGCCAGCCTGGTCTACAGAGAGAGTTCTAGGACAGTCAGGGCTACATGTAAAGAACCTGTCTCAAAACAAGAACAACAGCAAAAACAAAACAACAGAAAGAAAAATTTCTGTGTGGTCTTTTGCTGCAGCAGCTCAAGTGGGAGCTCCAGAAGTATTAAAAAAAAAAAAAAAGAGGCAGACATGCCAGTTTTTTGACTAAAAGTAACAGCTTCAATTAGGCCATAATTGACAATGGACAATGCAAGAGGTATTACCTTGTCTACTAAAGAGACCACTTTTCCTAAAAACCTTCAATGGAGGAATCCCCAACACCATCCTGTCATCTCTAAGACTCCCTCATGATACGGAGGAAGATCCACCTACAAGATAGACCCCAGCCACAAACTATAGTGCCACAAGTCTGGGCACTCTGTACCAATGCAACCAATGGGGGTCTCTGAAAGGGAAACCCCACCAGTCAGACTGTCATATTTCACTAGTTTGCCCTAGGATGTTATAGAAAATTATTCATATGATTAATAAAAATTAAATACACCTGATGGCAATAAAAATCAAATTCTGTATGTGTGGTGCTGGAGGTGGAACCACCAACCTCCAAAGTGGCTTTTTCTTAAAGTACAGCTTCATATAGCATATTGCTATCCTGTTTTCTGGGCGCTTGTTTCTGTTCAGAAGTCCGATGACAACCTAAATGCTGTTCTCAAGGTAATCCACCTTTTTATTTATTTATTTAGTATTTATTTTGGTTTTTTTGAGACAGGGTCTCACTGTGTAAGCAATGAGGAAGTTCTGGAACTCACTTTGTAGACCAGGCTGGCCTGGAACTCAGAGATCTACCTGCCTCTGTCTCCCAAGTGCAGGAATTAAAGGTGTGTGCTACCATGCCCAGCCCCCAACTTTTATTGTTGGGTTACCTTAGATTTTCTCTATCATATTTGGTTTACAGAAGTTTTACTATATCAATATTCCTTGGAGCTAATCCTTTTTTTATTTATCCTGCTTATGGTCAGCAGGGCTTAATTCATTTATAATCTATTTCTTTTATAATGTTGGATAAATATTAGCTATGAACTTCAAATATTGTTTTGTTTTCCTTCTTGTAGGCTTCAAACACAAACACATTAGGCAATTGCCCTGCCAAGTGTTGTAGCACACCTTTAATCCCTGAACCAGAAGGCAGAGGCAGGAGGACTTCTGTTCCATGCCAGCCAAAGCTACAGGAGACACTGTCCCCCAAACAAACAAACAATTGGCACATACTTTTAAGTCCAGCATTCAGGAGGCAGAGGCAGGCAGATTGTTGTGAGTTCCAGGACATCTTGGTCTACAGAGTGAGTTCCAGGACAGCCAGAGCTGCACAGAGAAATCCTGTCTCAAAAAACAAAAACAAAAACAAACAAACAAAAAAAAAACAAAGAAGCAAAACAAAAATCTTCTCAATGTATGTTTTTATGTATAATGTATGTATACATATATAAAAAGAAGGCCATGGGGGATTGGCTTGTATGGAAGCTGGGTTCTACAGTTTGACACAGGACTAGAGTTGGGTAGATACATGGCTACTTGGGAAGCATCATCAAGTGGATGGTAATGGGAGCTAGAGAAACCAAAGGGCCAAGCAAGGAGAGTGTGAGGACAGTGGGATGTGCGTATAGCATCTAGGAACACTATAACCTTCAGGAACAGATAATAATCTATCAAAGGAGGCAGGTATGGTGGCACATGCCTATAATACCAACTCTTGGAACCACACACTTGAGATCAGTCTAGATTACATCCTGAGACCCTTTCTCAGAGCAAAACAAAATATCTATTAAGAGTCTGAAAAATAATTGTTAGTGATAGAAATGAACAAAGAGAGAAGAAAGCTGTTGAGTAAGCAAAAGAAGGCTCAGGCTTGAAGTGGGAAAAAGCCAAGTTCTACAGAGAAATAGGGAAGATACAGGCCAGGGTGACTATGGTAGAAATGGGTTCAAGTGAGCAGATCTGAGGAGTTTTTGGTAGGAGCCTACATGGATCACAAATGCCAACTGGATAACTTGGATGGTACCCTGAATGACAAGTGGATGTGTGCTGTCTCATTGCTATGGAAGGACAGGAGGGGGGAAGACAAGGTAGTAGAGGCACTATGGTGCTCACTATGGTTCCTGTAGGCACTTGAGAGAGAGTGTTATATAAGCAGTTAGATATCTGACCTAGAGTTCAGAGAAGCATCTAGGAATCACTTAGATTTGGAGGGGTTACAAATGAAATAGACATATGGACCTTTTGAGATCAAGCTCCAAGCTTCATGACCCTGAATCTTGTATCAATCCCCAAGATTTGTTGCAGACACACCCACCTTCACAAGGTCAGACTTGATGTTGAAACCCTTGACAAAGACATCCCCTGAAGTGATGGGCTGCTCCCCAGTCAGCATGTTGAAAATGGAAGTCTTCCCAGCTCCATTGAGGCCAAGAAGGCCAAAGCATTCTTTTTCTTCAACGGTGAAGGACACCTTGTTTACAGCCAGCAGAGGTACCTTCTTGTTATAGACCTGAGAGACACAAGGCAGAGATGCAGAGAGGAGGCAGGAAGCCAGCAGCCAGCAGCCACTACACTTTCAATCTAGCAGGTCTGAGTTACCTCTTAGGACCCAAGCTCAGACAAGCTATTTCCCCCAGCCACTGTGTTTCCCTTCTTCCTCCAACCCCTACACACTGTGAACTTAGTTCTTGGATGTAATCTGCTTTTCTTTGTCCCTGAGCAAATAAAACTCTTGGATGTTGCTGACGGGGTTTTCTTTCTTGGTTTGGCTCTTTTGTTTGTTTTTATTTTGTTTTTCAAGATAGGGTTTCTCTATATAACCCTGGCTGTCCTGGAACTCACTCTATAGAACAGGCTGGCTTCAAATTCAGAGATCCACCTGCCTCTGTATCCTCAATGTAGGCAGAGTATTTGTTGTTTGGGATGGTATCAGCTCTGTTCTGCCAGCTGCTTCCCAAATAACCACTCAGAGACTTCATATTTATAAATGCTCAGCCAAGAGCTTAGGTTTGTTATTAACAGGCTCTTACAACTTAAATTAACACATTTCTATTAATTTATGTGCTGCACATAGGCTTTTACCTCTCCTGCATGTCCTTTTTCCTTTCCATCTGGCTGGGAACTTCTCGGATTCCACCCTTCTTCCCAGTATTCCCTCTGCCCTGAAAATCCTGTCTAGCCATCAACCAATAAGCTTTTTAATAACAATGAGAGCAATACATATTTACAGTGTACAAAATTGTTCCACAGCACATCCCCAGTACTGGAATCAAAGGCATGCACCACCATTGCTGGACTGTTTTCAGTTTTTTAACCACTAGATACCGAAGGAAAATAATATGACTGACAAACCTTGGGGAAATGCTATAAAATAGCTGGATGTTTGAAAGATCTTTTGAAATTCCTCCTAAGAATCTTAGAGAAACTTGGGAGGCTCCATTTAGTTTCTAGAGCCCTTATTCCACATGGCACCTCCACATTTGTTATTTGGACACAGGAGAGGTCAAGCAAGTTACATCTCTCCTTCTGTTCTTCTCGGGGATTTAGCAAGCATGGCTCCCATTCCCTACTATCTCAGGCCCTCCCTTTATCCAGATGACCACAGAGGAGGCAACAAAGGTACAACAGTTTCTGTCTCTGGGCATAAACACGAGTTTAGATGTGCTTCATTCTCAGGAGAGAAACCTCCTGACTAAGTCTGTCTTCCCTGGAAGCCCATCGCTGCTGTGCATAGGCCACAAGCCCAGCAGAAGGCTGATTCTGTGTGTAAAATGTTCACAAGAACATTTTCACAAGCCATGAGATCCAGGCATGACATTTACTTGTAATCAGAGTATTCAGGAGGCAGAGGTAGGAGGATCATGACTTCAAGGTCTATGTAAACCACACCGCAGGATCCTGTCCCAAATCAAACAGGCAAACAGATAAAGGAGCAATGATGAATTTAACTTTACCTTTGAGACTTCTTTAACAATAACTGGATTTTTCTTTATTAATGTTTCAAAATAAAACTTGATGGTTTTTGCCTCTTCTAATACATCTTCATCTTCCATCTCATCAAGGAACATTCCCTACATTCCCAAGACAAGGGTAGACATGTAACTGGTTTACATTTACAAGGGTAGAAGGTAGAGCTTGACTAGAGTTGGAAGGGATCAAGCCTCTCTGGTATACCCTGGAGGTACTGTGTCTGAACACAGTGCCATGTACACACTACCACTCCATTCTCGTGACCATGATGAGGTAAACATGCAAATCACAAAGCATCAGCATTTGAAGAAAGCAAGTTTAAAGCCCAGGAAAGTGAAGATGTAAGAAAAGCCCATTTTCTTCAGTTTCCTCTAAAGGGTGTTGGTCTCACGAGCTAATAGAGCAGCCCTTTCTTCTGCTTGTAGCTGACTGCAGAAGTAGTGTTTCACAAAGTGAGTTGTTCTAGCAAGCTGGGGTCCTGTTCCTGTTCAGCTGAGGAGCTGGCCCTTAAAACATCCCATATGTGGATCAGGGTCTCAAAGGCTGAATCAGGTTTTTCTCCCTGTGCATAGGCTGTTGCCTCTCTGCCCTGTGATTAAATAAGTGGCCCTCTGGGATCCCTCTGACAGGGAGAATCAAGGAAGCTAACAAACACAGGAAGGAAGCTCTAGAGCAGTGATTGTCAACCTGTTGGTTGTAACCCTTTGTGGGTTTAACAATCCTTTCATAGGGGTTGCATATCATATTACATTACAATGCATAACAGTAGCAAAATTAATGAAGCAAAATTATGAAGTAGCAACAAAAATAATTTTATGGTTGGGGGTCACCACAGCATGAGGAAGTATATTAAAGGGTCGCAGCATTAGGAAGGTTGAGAACCACTGCTCTAGAATCAGGCCTTGACCTGTTTTTACACGACTTTCACCTCTATTTACTCACCATTTTTTCCTTCCTAGAAAAGCCAGATAGCTTGGATTTCAGTATGCAGAATGTATTGGCTTCAATGAGGAAAAGCAGGGTGATGTACACAGGTCCCAAGATAGCCAAAGCTGTCAGGTATTTCCCTATCCCCAGAGATTCCCAGGCATAGATGTTCTTTTGGACCACATATCCTTCTGCTAATATTAAATAAACACATTTTAGCATACCTTTTTGGAGATTTTTCAAAGTTATTCCTCATCTTTATATATAGCAAGTAAATTCCCATAGTAACAAATATTACTAAAAGAAGCATCATTGCTATCAATGCTATCACCACATCCTAGTACATGGTAAGTAAGAATATCTTTTCCTTGCTGTAACCAAATGCTATCTAAAAACAATGCAATTAGTTGAGCATGGTGGTTCACACCTGTAATCACAGTACTCAGGAGGCTAAGGTGGGAAAATTGCCATAAACATGAGACTGGTCTGGACTATTTAGCATTTCTAGGGATTTCTGTGATATATGTGCGAGACTGTCTTAAAAACAACAGCAAACAAGCCAGGTGGTGGTGGCAGCACATGTCTTTAAACCCAGCACTTGGGAGGCAAAGGCAGGCAGACCTCTGTGAGTTTGAGATCAACCTGGTTTACAGAGTGAGTTCCAGGACAGGCTCCAAAGATACAGAGCAACCCTGTATCAAAAAACAAAACAAAACAACAAAACAATAAACAAACAAAACATCCAAGAACTTGCAACTAACTAGGGTCATGAGCCCTAGAATGTAGCAATCAAATGATTTCTAAGGACATATTCTATACCCATTGATAAATGCATTGCTCAGCCCTCATCAGAGAAATTTTCTTTTTATAATAGATGGTAATTAGCAAAGAAACCTACTGCAGAAAATAAGAGACATTAGAAGGCTCAGCCCTAACTGGGATGGCTATATTACACCCTTCTCAAGGCTCATGATCTATGCAAAATAAGGAGCAGAAAGATAGTAAGACCTAGAGGTGGTAACACAATGGGAAAGATGCTGTAACAGCATGCATAAGATCGTCACAAGTTCAAGCCAGACAAAAATCCCAACACAGAGGAGGACACATGGGCATGAAGTTGCACCCCTAACCTGGAAGCTGTTTGCAGTAGATAGTTGTTGGGAGAAAGAACATGGGTTTTTTTTCAATGGAGTGACACTGAGTACATCAACCACACTTCAGGTCAGGCTCCATGCTTAGAAGTAATCTGCTACACAAACTGGGCTCTATGCTTGGTTTTTGGCTGTGAGCCTAGCCTTTAATGGCTGAGCCATCTCTCCAGCCCCCCCTTTTTTTTGGCAAGCACTTGAAGTTGGGTGGATAGGAGATAGGGGAAGATCTGGAAGGAGTTGGGGGAAGGGAAAGAAAAGTCAAATATTTCACGAAATTCTCAAAAAGCAAATACAAACATTATTTAAAAGAATGCAATAAAATACTTTTCTAATGCTGTATTATATAAATTTATATAATTTTTGTCAATTAAGAAATAAAAGGGGGCTGGAGCGAAGGCTCAGCAGTTAAAAGTACTGACCTGAGTTCAAGTCTCAGCACCCATATAGCAGCTCACAACTGTCTCTAACTCTAGTTCCAGGGATCTGATCCCCTTACACAGGCATGCATACAGGTAAAACACCAATGTACATAAAAATAAAATTTAAAAACCAAATGAAACAAGTATTAAAAAAGAAATAAAAGGGCTTGGAAAAGTAGCCCAGCAGTAAAGCATGCTTATCATATTTGAGACAAAAATTAATAATAATAAAAGACTTTTCTTGTTTAGAGACATTTATCTAAAACACAAAATACTTACTGTTTGATTGTCCTTTCAACCATCAATCCCCCTGCAAGTGAACTGACCACTCACATAGAAAAATCTCAGGAGAGACTTGGGGGTTAGATCAGTGGAAAATACTTGTTCAGCATGCAGGAGACCCTAGGAGTTTCATCCATCACTGCCAAACCAAACCAAACCAAACCAAACCAGCTCTGAAGGTCTCTATTCTCTTTTTAAAATCTGAACTGCCTTAAATTTTTATAAATATGTATATTTAAAAATTATGCAGTGAACATACTCTGACTGGGGAAAATAAAAAAGAATGAATTAGGCAATGAAACTACTTTTCATTTCTTTAATTATTGTAATGATTGCACAGTTTTTTGTGCATATTCTTTTATACTTATACTTATTGCATCATGCATGTTAGTCAAATTATTACTAAGCTTCAACCCACAGATATTATCTTGTTACTTTTTTATTATGTGCATAGGTGTTTTGCCTGCATGTGTGTCTGTATATTATCATGACCACAGAGGTCTAAAGAAAACAGTGGATCCTCTAGAATTGCAATTACAAATAGTTATTAGTCACTATGCAGGTCCTGGTCATTAAACCCAGGGCTTCTGGAAGAGCAGCCAGTGCTCTTCACAGCTGAGCCACCTCTATAGACCTTAATTTGTAAAATTGCATTTGTTTATTTATTTACTTATTTGTGTGTGTATTATGTATGCATAGGGCAGTGGGCACATATGCTACAGCATGTTTGGAGGTTAGACAACATGTGGCAGTCTATCATCTCCTTCCACAATGTGAGACCTAGGGATCATCCTTAGGTCATCAGACTTGTCAGCAAGCACTGAGCCATCTCACTGGCCTAAATATTATCTTTTAAATGAAAATGTAACAATTCTATGCATTATCTTCTCCAATGTACTTGCTTCACTTAATATATAATGGACATTTACTGCATAAAAATATGCAGATAAAACACTTTTGATACTTGTATCATTTTCTACCGTATAGTTGTACCACAATTTGTTAACAGTCTCCTTTTGGTATAGATGTAGGTTACTGTCTTCCCTTAGCATGGCAGTGGTTCACATCAACACAAAAAATCTACAGATTCTTGAGTTCCATATAAAATGGCATAGCACAGTCTTCTCTCTGTATTCCTAGGTTCTATATACATGGGTTCAACCAATGAGAAATTGGGGGTGTCAAAACATTTCAGAAAATGAAAACTGTATCTGTACTAAATATCTATAGTTTTCTTCTTGTCATTATTCTTAAATATAGTGTAACTACTATTTATATAACATTTACACTATAGTAACTGTTTTAAGAAATTTAAAGATAATTTAAACTATGTGGGAGCAGACTAGGGTATATCTTAGTGGTAAAACATTTGCCTAGTATGCACAAGGCTCTGTGTCAGATTCCAGGCAACACACACACACACACACACACACACACACACACACACACACGGCATAGGGACAATGTGCAGATATGCATAGCTTATATGCAAATACCATTTTATTTCATATAAAAGGTGAATGTTGCAATAAATTATACCTTGGTGGGATGGCACATACCTGTAATTAGGTGAAGCTTTGCAAGTTCAAGGCTAGCCTGGTTTAAATAGTGAGTTCCTGGACAGCCAGGTGCTATGGAATAATCCTTCTGTATACTGTGTCTATGTATTACTCTCATTGGTTAATAAAAAAGCTGATTATCCCATAGCAGGGCAGGAAGAGATTGGGCGAGACAGTCTGACACAGAGAGAATTCTGGGAGGAAGAAGGGAATTAGAGAGTCGCCAGACAAACTTAGAGGACTCAGAAGATGAACATACCATGATAACAAAGGCACTGCCATGTGGCAGTTAATTTAAGTGTAAGAGCTAGCTAGTAATAAGTCTGAGCTATCAACCAAGCATTTCCAAAAAAAATACTAAGTCTCTGACTGGTTATTTGGGAACCGGCTTGTGGGAGAGAAAAGTCAAGTTACAGCCAGGAATACATAGAAACTTTGTTTCAAAAAAGACAAATCATCTGGGTAGTGGTGGCATATGCCTTTAAATTCCAGCACTGAGGAGATAGAGGCAGATGGAGCTCTGTGAGTTAGAGACCCACCTGGTCTTCAGAGTGAGTTCCAGGACAGTCAGAGCTACACAGAAGAACCCTGTCTCACAAAGAAAAATCAAATCATATTATGTAAATCATATCAGGATAAAAATGTTATTAGCATGGGGGCTGAAGAGATGGCTCAGTGGTTAAGAGCACTGGCTGCTCTTCCAGAGGACCTGGGTTCAAATTCCCAGCACCCACAAGGCAGCTTACAACTGTCTATATTTCTAGTTCCAGGGCATCCAACACCCTTATACAGACATATTTGAGAAACACTTACCTATGCACATGAAATAAAAATTAACAAAACTGTTATCAGCAAGTTTTGTTTACAATACTTACAAACATCATTGCAGTCAATATCACTCAAGTTCTTAGCATTGCAAAACTTTTTAAGTTCAAAGTTATAGTACAAGTTGGAAAAAGCCATTCCCAGGCAATGTCCAGGAAGTATTAAGAACATGTGATCCAAGGAATTTGAGAATTCTGCATAGCCAAGGTCTACAAAGAACGAGCAGATTTTACTTGCATGAGTCAAAGTGCACATGTCACTTTCCCTCCTAACTCATTTCTTTAGTCCAGATCATCATACTTTCAGGTGTCCACCAGAAACCTGGCTTCCCTCACTCCTGGTGTTGACTCTCCATCTATTCATTCAACCCATAAGACATGAGTACTTTTCCTTGCTTAGCTCCTTGAATCTATCCCTTTACTTCCATACCCTTGTTCTTGTAGGTGAACTTGAAGACACATTGTGTCTGAGAAAATCCAGCAGGCATGTGTGAACAGAGATGGAAAGGCAGAAGGGTACGGGTTGGTGGTGAGCTGAGACAGACAGAACAGGGCATAGGAGCCAGCTCCAGAGTTGCTCAGTGTTTTATTTTCCCCTATACTGAGAATTGAACTGAGGGCCTCACTCATGACAGGCAAACACTCTACCACATCCCTAGCTCTGGAGTGTCATCTTGCAGTCAGTCAAGGAGTATATGGTCCCTTCCTCCATAGTTTATGGAGACTAAACTGCCATAAGTTCCCTTGGGAGAGAGAAAAAGTCCCCAAATAAAAGCAAAGGGAAATTGTAAGCCAGATTGCAAGTTAAGAAAAAAAAATAAAGATGAGAGCTGGAGATATAGCTCAGTGATTAAGAGCACTTTCTGCTCTTACAGGGGATCTGGATTTGGTTCCCAGTACCCATATGACAGCTCAAGCATTCTAACTCCAGTTCCAAGGGATCTGACATTTCTTTCTGGCCTTTGTGAGTAACAGGCATGCAAGAGATGTACATACTGACATTCAGCCAAACACTTATGCATATAAAATAATTTTTCTTAACTTTTACATGTGTGTTTTGCCTGCACCATGTGTGCAGTACCCTTGACCTTCTGGGGCTGGACCTACAGACATTTGTGAGCCATCATGTGGGTACTGTGAATAAAACCTGGGTTCTCTAGAAGAGCAGCCAGTGTTCTTAACTGCTGACTCATCTCACCAAGCCCCCAAAGAAAAAAGAGGAAGTGAAGAAAAGTCAACCCGAAGAAGTTGTGGGGCATAAATGCAAATGAAAATGAGTATTGTAGGGGCTGGAGAGATGGTCAGCAGTTAAGAACCTGCTGCTCTTACAATGGACTGGAGTTTGGTTCCAGGCAACTATGTTGACAGCTCCCAATCACTTGTCTCTATAGTTCCAGAAGATTCGATGCCCTCTTCTGACCTCCATGTGAATCCCCACACGTGCACATTCACACAGAAAAACATGGACCCATACACATGGTAATAAAATAAATCCTTAGTGAGAAGAGCATTGTGGAAGTAACATCAGTCATTTTGTCCAACCCTGACCCAGAGATGACTGCATAAATATGAAGATGTCAGTCTCAGGTGTGTGTTATAAATAATGACTCAATCTTAGTTTCTTTTACTTACCAGAAACCCTTTCTCCAATGTTGACTTATTAATTTACTCATCTTTTTTAAAGTAAAGACCACTACATTTTAGTGAAATGCATGGATCGAAGGTAAACAGTGATTAGTGAATATGTAAGTCCATGTACAGTAGTACCCAATTCAAGATCAAGACCATCTCTTCATTCCCAAAGTTCCCTAGTGTGTTGTTCCTTTAGTCATCCCTTTCCCCACAAGCCAGAGGCAACCCCCTTTCTGATTGTGTTTCCAGAATTCACTTTGTCTGTTTATGGACTTCACACAAGACATGGTAGACTCTTTGCTCAACATAGTCCTTTTTAAAAACTGAGCTATAATCTACTGAGTACGACTGAACTGTTTCTCCATCCACCATGGAGATGCATTTGGTACACTCCAGTTGGGGATCTCCAGCCCATGGCAGCTGTGAACATTGTCTCACAGGTCTTTGGTACATGCACATTTTTGAGGGTGTAACTACTGGGGCTGCAAGAGGAGAGATTAGTGCTTTATGCAAAACATAGATGTGATCTTACCTTTTTCACTTGTGACCGTGACAAGCATGAGGGGACTGATGCTCAAGAAGGTGAGTATTACCACGAGCTTAACACAGGCATTCCCAGGAGTTTTGAAAGAGAAGCTGACTGTGTAGATGAAGGGGATGACAGCCCAGCCATACAGTACCATTATCAAGATCACTGCTGGGGTGTTCTCATGATGTGCAAAAGCTTCTTCCTTATACCACAAAAACACCAACTTAGGAAGGGGAGAGGGAAAATTCAGTGAGCGTTCATTCCAAGTGCCAAGAATACAGTAATTTCAGCTTTAATTAATTTATTATTTGTGGGGGGTGGGGTGGAGTTACTGCTGTGTGCCAGGGACGTGTGTGTGGAAGACAGAGGACAACTCTCTAGAGGTGGTTCTTTCTGCCATCTTGTATGATCTGGAGATTAAACTCACATCATAAGGCCTGTGAGCAAATACTTTTACTGACTGAGCCATCTCACAGGCCCACAAACTCTGAGATATGCTCTCAGGGAGCCGCCCTGAGTACACAGTGAAGTACAATAAAAGATGGAGAGATGTTCACAAAACACACAGAACAAAGCAGGTGAGGACACACTGCACAGAATAACCAGGGAACTCTTGGACTACTTGATTCAATCACAATCAAATACTCCAACCCCAGTTCTCTGGTTATCTACTTCTGAATAATATATACATGTCTCCAAAATACTGTTTCTCATTGACTGGAGGCAGCAGCTCTATGGGTGCTACATAAACACCAGGGAGCAAGGAACCCCCTTCCTCAAGATACCAGGGTTAGTGATGAAAGAGCTTTTGTATCCACAGGGACGGCTCCCAAGTGAACTTCCCAGCTGGTTCTGGTACTGCATATGAGACTTTAAGAGGAGCTCCTGGTCCACAGGGAATGAGTCCAGCACCACCCAGTACTCACCACTAGCAGGAGAGTGGGAACAAGGAAAGAAATGAGATCCCATAGCAGAGCAGAGAGCCAGAAAGCAACTGCACTGACGCCGCTTACAAACTGGATGTGCTTAGACTTAATGTTCTTCTCTGTGACTGTCAAGATGCAGAAAGAGCTTGACAGGAAAGCTATTCCAAAAAGAAAGTTGATAACAAGGTAATGTCCTTTAGGGCCCCTGTAAAAGTTAGAACACGAGGCAGCAGTTTAAGTAAAACTGTGACTAGCAGCCTTCTTCCAAAACAATCATTTGGAATTAAAATGAGACAAAGAAAGAAGTAGGTGGGAAAGTGAGAGTCCCTACAGATGTGTAAGCTTGAAGCCGGGAGAAAGGAAGTCATACATACTGGTACAAGATACTCTCTGAGAGCTCTTCGGCTGTC
The DNA here is from genome assembly GCF_943737965.1 of Phodopus roborovskii. NCBI lineage: Eukaryota > Metazoa > Chordata > Mammalia > Rodentia > Cricetidae > Phodopus > Phodopus roborovskii. The sequence continues at coordinate 49,463,886 of NW_026126407.1, read as the reverse complement.
TGAGGTTGAGGGTAGTTGGTTGTGGTAATGGAAGCATTGGCACCAGAAAGCAACTTGAAGAGAAAATTGTCCACCAGAGCCAGAGCCATGCCCGGGGAATGGTATGCCTGGTTGTTGAACAGTGCCTTCACTATGGTGCGGTTATTCATGTCTTCAAAAGAAGCTGCCACCACATAGAGCTTATCAAAGTCCTCAGGAGCCTCTCTTGCTTTTTTCAGTAGGAAGTCCTCTACAGGACCTAGAAGGGAGCCAAAGGAACATTGGGCAATAAGAATTGCTGAGAAAATATCACATCAGGCCCCGTAGCACACAATGCATTCATCACAAGCCACCTCAACCCCATTCTTCTGTTCCTTCTGGGTACCCCACCACCAACCTCACATACGTCCAACAGCTGGCCTCTTCCTGCCCTTCCACGTGACCTTCAAATTTCCATCTTTTAAGTCCTTTTGAATTCCAGCTACTTTTTCCCTCACTATCACCTCAGTCAGGTCTAGTCCCATAATGTCTTCTTGGACCATGTGGTTCCAAACAAAATCTTCTATATAAAAAAATCTCCATACTTGGTGAAAAAGGACATACCTAATAATAGTATATTCAGACCTACCAACTTGTAGTGACTCTGACCTCTAGGCAAAGCCACATATCCACATATTATAAAATGAACTTTCTGGAGTTCTTGTTTGTTTTGTTTTTGAGACAAGGTCTCAGGCTGGCCTGAAATTCACAGAGACTGGCCTGCCTCTGCCTCCTAAGTACTGATATTAAAAGCATGTACCACCATGCCTGGCTTAGAACCCATTTTCTATGTTGTGTTTTGGATGTCATTTGTGTGTCGTTTCTGTGCCATGTAATGGCACAGAAAGGGGGGGTAAAAACTTTGATGTGAATGACTGTGTGGGTTTGATGCTTCACCCTTAGGGGTTGTTGCTGCTCTAGTAGGAGTGGGTTACTTCTCTTTGGAGTGGTTAGTTATGGCAACAGTGGGCTATTTACTTAACTTCCTCTTTCTACAATGAAATTCCTTCCTCCTATCCATCATGTTCCAGCACACAACATGAAGCTCTCCTCAGAAGCTGGACAGATGATACCTTACTCTTGAACTTCTAACTCTTAGCACCATGTGCCAAAATAAACCTTTTTTCTTTGATGTTGCATTCTAACAGAATTTCATCACTTTCCAGGCTCTTGCCTCATGTCTTTAGATTCTTCTATACCTATGAGTTCTTCAAGCTTTCAGATCTTCATGTTTAGAATGTATTTTGGTTATTTTCCCTTCCCACTAGCCAATCCATTCAGCTGGCAGACTAACTGTGGGGTTTCCTCTGATCCTTCTGAGCTGAAATGTATCCATTGTAATCACTGCTACTAGTTCTGTAATTATATATCAGTTATCAATACACCTCTTGCTTAGAAGTTCCTTGTAGGCCGGTATTAATTCTGTTCACTACTGTACTTTTAGTGCATAGTGCCTCATCTCATATACAACCTACCTATACTTTTAGAACTTTTTAAAATTATTTTTATTTTACATATTGATCCCAGTTCCCTCTCCCTCCCTCCTTCTTTCCCTCTCTTCCCCCCTCACATGCACCCCGACCACCCTCCCCTCCCATGACCTCCCCACTCCACATGTAGGGCAATGCCATCCAGGTGGGGTCATCTAAATCTGCCAAGTCATTTGAAGTAGAGACTAGGACTTCTCTCCTGTCTCTAGGTTAAGGGAGTGTCCCTCCATGGAGGATGTGTCCGCAAGGTCCTTTTGTGCACCAGGAATATATCCTGGTCCCACTGTCTGAGATCCCTTAGACTGCTCAGTCCTTCTGGCTGAGATCCATGTTCAGGGGTTCTGAATCAGACCCATGCTGGATTCCCAGCTATCAGTCTGGGGGGCCCATTAGCTCCTCCTTGTTCAGGTCAGCTATCTCTATGTTTCTGCAACCTGGTCTTGTCCTCTTTCTCTGCATCTGGATCCTAGTTCAGCTCAGTGTTTACTTGTGGGTGTTTTCTAGAACTTTTAAAGCTGAAAAAAAGGTCTTTAGTGATCTTAAAAAACAAAAATGATGACATTATTACATTGGACACCAGCTGTACAAAATGTTCATTATAAAATTGTCCCAGCAATACTTCAAAACAGGGTTCTCCCAATTTGATGTATGGAGAAACTGAAGCTTTGAGACGCACAGCGTGTTAGGCCAGCTTTCTGTCACTGTAACAAATATCTGAGAGAAAAGGTTTGTTTCGGTTAATAGTTCAATTCATGGTCTGTTGGCCCTGCTGCATTGAGGCCTGTGGTGGAATATCATGAAAGAGTGTATGTAAGTGAAAACTCCTCTCCTAATGGATGAGAAGTGTAAAGGGATGAGGAAGGGTCTGGGATATCTCCATTCCCTTCAGGGATATGCTGCCAATAACTTGAAGACCTTCCACCATGATCAGTTTCTTAAAGACTCCACAACGTTGATCAGGCAGCAATAGCTCACACCTTTAATCCCAGCCCTCAGGAGGCAGAGGCAGGTGGATCCCTGAGTTTCAGTTTAGCCCGGTCTACAGAATGAGTTCCAGGACAGACAGAGAAACTGTCTTGAAAAAAACAAAGCAAGCAAACAAACAAAGACTCCATAACCTCAGGAGAGAGACAATGGTCTCATCTCTAGAAGTTATCTACTTCCTGTTATCCAAAGTCTAAATGACGTTTCTAAATGAGCTTTCAGATATTCAGTCTGACTTCAAAGAGCACTATGTGGTCCAGAAAGATGCAGCTTCCCTGAAAAGAAAAGCAGGCCTACTTCTGGCTCAGCTCCCTCATCCTGGTGCTTACCTTGAATATGCAAAGGAATCTGTCCTGCAGCCACAAGCATCTCTATAAAATAATCTGAAAGTTGAGGATCCAAGTGGGAATTCTTAGAAACAAAAAATGGAACAATAGTCTGACCATGTGTTTTTAAAGTCAGCTCCAAGGGTACATTTTCCATTATCTTTAATTTGAAGTCAAAAAAAGTGAGGCTTAACATAATGATCACCAGAGGCAGCAGAATCTGCACAAACAACATCAGCATCCAGTTGCGCCAAGAATATGTGACCTTTTTCAGGAACATGGCATAGAATTGTTGGCAGAGAAGGCAGAGCTGCAGTTAAAAGAGAAGGTAGGTGCTGCCTCAGCACAGGGGCAGAAGCTGAAGCACTGAAGAGGCTTCTGCTTGCCCACCTACAGCCCTTCACTGTACAGCCCACTTTTCAGTTGTGTTCAGAATTTGCTTCAGGTTAAGATGCTTGATGATTTCATCCTTCTAACTAGCAGCAAGAAGTGGAGACTGGAACAGCTCTGGAGGTAGAACCTAAGGTACTTCAGATATAAATGGTAGCATTTCCCCCTGACTTGTAAAAATTCAAGTTTGATGAGAATATGATGGATTTTTATGTTATAGTTCATTGGTGGATGTTTCATTTGTTACAACTTAAAAGAAATCATTGGGGGCTGGAGAGAGATGGCTTATTACTTAACAGCACTGGTAGTTCTTCCAGGGGATCCAGGTTCAATTCCCAATACCCACATGGTGGCTCACAACCATCTGTAACTCTAGTTCCAGGGAATCTAATACTCTCTTCCGATCTCCATGAACACCAGGCACACATGTGGTGCACAGACATTCATGCAGGCAAAATATCATGCACATAAAAAGAAATTAATAACTCTTTTTTTTTTTAAAAAATCTTGCAAGGTAACACACACTTTTAATTCCAGCATTCAGGAGGGATAGGCAGGAGTTATCTCTATGAGTTCAAGGCCATCCTGGTTTGCACAATGAATTCTAGGCCAGCCAGGGCTATGTAGTGGAATCTTATCTCAAAAAAAAAAAAAAAAAAAAATCTCAGCCTGGTCTACAGAGCTAGTTCCAGGACAGGCTCCAAAGCCACAGAGAAACTCTGTCTCAAAAAACAAAAAGCAAAACAAAAACAACAACAAAAAGTCTCTAAATGAATACAACCTAATTTTGAAGTAATCTTTAACTTTTATGTTCCATTTCTAGTTAGATAATGTGTATAAATAGGGAGGAGCTATAAGCAATGAGAGTCAAAATCAAAATATACAGTTATATGCTCCAAAGTCCAAGGAGCTGACACTGAGCCTGGAGTGGGAAGCCTCCTGGGTTAGTGCTGCATGTGCTCACTTGGCTTCTCTGGGGAGCAGCATGACAGAGCACATGTGAAAGGGCCTTCAAAAACAGGTTCCAGTGTTTACACATACAACCTTTGCCTAGAAGCCCCTGTGGAAAGGCCTCATTTAATCAGGCATTCCAGATTCCTGACCAAAAATACCAACAAGTCACTGTCCTTGATGTGATGGACACTCACCTTCAAAGTTCTCCAAAGATCTGTTACAACTACAACTACACTGAGGACAGACATAGAAGTACTTTGTAAGAAGCCTAGGGAAGTTGCCTTCAAAAGCATACCATGGCCACATGGCAACAGATAATGCTTTGCTAAGGATTTTAAGAGGCAGATGGTTGACCCCCAACCCCAGAAACTGGCTTTTTGGATTATGATTTTCCCATTACTATGTGATTAATACTAAGTGAAAAATACTTAACAAACTATATATCAATATTATTTTCCAATATTAAGAAAACATCATAGATATCTCATTTCATAGACATATGTATATATACAAGTAAATTTTTTTTTTTTGTTTTACAAAAGGTCTCCCTAGAAAGTCCAAGCTAGTCTCAAACTTAGGGTCCTCCTCTGTCATCCTCACACAAGCTGGGATTATAAATACACTTTTTAAAACTTAAATTCTAGATGCTGTAACACATAACTTACTGCACAATGCAAAAGCTATGGGTTCTGGCCAGTACAAGTAGTTCTTTCAATCTCTTACCAGATGAAAAATGGCCAGACCTCTGCTGGGATGTTTTTGGATATTGTTCTTTTATTGGTTAATTACCTCTTGTGGTGGATTGAATGAAAATGGCTTCCATAGGCTCAATGTATTTCTGAATGTTTGGTTCCTAGATGGTGGCTGCTTAGGAAGGACTAGGAGGTGTGGCCTTGTCAGGGAGTGTGTGCCACTGAGGTGTTCTCTCTCTCTCTTTCTCTCTCTCTCTCTTTCTCTCTCTCTCTCTGCCCCTGTCTACACATTGGGATGTAAGCGGTCAGCTACTACTTCAGGGCCATACCTGTCTGCCTGCTGCCATGCTCTCAGCTATGATAGAGATGAACTAACCCTCTGAAACTGTATGAAAGCCCCAACTGAATGCTTTTTAAAAATTCTTCTATTTATTTTATATTCCAGATTCAGCCTCCCCTCTCATCCTCCCCTCCCAGTCTCTCTCCCTCCCACCCCCACCCCCTTCTGTCTCCATCCAGAAAAGGGCAGGTTTCCTATGAGTTAAATGCTTTCTTTTTGAGCTGCCTTGGTCATGGTGTTTCATCACAACAATAGTAACCTTACGACCTTTCTGCCTTTGAACTAGAGCAGGCTGTGTAATACTGCTGAAGCCTGATAGACCCACTCTTTATCTTAGTTTATTGGTGAAGGCTCTCTACAGGTAGCCAAGGCTGGCCATGAGCCCATCTTCTTGCTTCAGCCTCTCAAGCCCCTTTTTTATTTTTTGATACAGGTTCTCTCTAGGGCTGTCCTGGAACTCACTCTTTAGACCAGGTTAGCCTCAAACTCACAGAGATTTGTCTGCCTTTGTCTCCTGAGTGCTGGGAGAAAAGGTGTGCGCCACCACACCCAGCCTAAACCCAGCTCTTGGTAGAATGATAGCATGATTTCATTTATTAAATCACATTTTCCACACATATTTAAAATATGCTGCTTACTCCAGTATTTAGTTTGATTGGCAGGCCAGTCTTCATTGAGAAGATCCTTGAGTGAAGATATTTAATTCTGTCAACAGGAACTCTGTGAATTCGGGGATGAGGATGGATAGAGGGTCGCTTCTCAGTTAAGATATTTGTGGTAGAATCAGCCAACTTACAAACTCTAAACCAAAGCAAATACAAAGTCTCAAAATCAAAATACATTTCATTTGTGTTTAAACAATGAAATTCATATAATGTTTGGAAAGATAAGCTAGAATAAAAATAATGACGGCAAAAGAGGCTATGTCTAAGTTGTATAATGGATAGCATGATCTTTCATAAGCACTGAGCATTTCATTAAAACGCCATTGTCTTTTCATGATTTGATTATGTTATTTTGTTTTGAAAAGTACTATATGAAAATTAAACCAAATGATGTATTAGTTAATCTTACAAGCAATAAAATAAAAATAAAAAAACTTGCACCATTAAGATTACAGAAAATGGGCCAGGCATTGGTGGTGCATGCCTTTAATCCCAGCACTCAGGAGGCAGAGGCAGACAGATCTCTAAGTCTGAGGCCAGCCTGGTCTACAGAGCAAGTTCCAGAACAGCCAGAGTTCTCTCTCTATAGAGTGAGTTCCAGGACAGCCTTAGAGAGAACCTGTATCAAAAAATAAAAAAGCAGAGAAAACCTGCTTCCAAAAACCAAGCCAGATTAAAAAGCAAAAACAAACAAACAAACAAACAAACAAAAGATTACAGACCAAGATTTTAATAAGTGCTGGTTAGTTGGATGGTGGCAGCACACACCTTTGATCCCAGCGCTTGGGAGGCAGAGGTAGGCAGATCTCTGTGAGTTAGACCCCAGCCTGGTCTATAAAAGCTAGTTCCAGGATAGGCTCCAAAGCTACACAGAGAAACCCTGCCTAAAAAAGCAGCCAGGGCCTACATATTTCCTGGTACTGAACTTAGAATGGTTTTGCATTTTGAAATGGTTACATGTTGGGTACTTACATAAGTACCTATATAATATGCTGATTTTCTAAGCTTACATAGTATAAAATGCTATCTGGCTGTGCTCATTGCCTAGGTCTATGCTGCCATCAAGCAGCATGCTGCCAGCTTGGAGATGTGGTCACTGCCATTGCCAGCTCTCGTACACACCATTAAGTTGTTATCAGGGTTTGCTGTTTATGCTGAGTCAGGAAACATCCCTTAAAGAAGCCACAGGAGTCTCTGCTTGTCTCTAGCAAGAGCCCAACCATGAAAAATGCTGCTACGAAGAAGCCTTGCTTGTCTCTGATAACTTATGTGCCATCATAGAGCCTTCATCTAGTAGCTGATGGAAACAGAAGCAGACACCCACAGCTAAACACTGAGCCAAACTCCTGGAATCCAGTTGCAGAGAGAGAGGAGTAATAAAAAAAAGGGGGGGGGGTTAAGACCAAGCTACAGAAAACTACAGAGACAGCTGACCTGAACAAGGGGGAGCTCATGAACCCCCCTGACTGATAGCTGGGAAACCAGCATTGTACTGACTCAGACCCCCTGAAAGAGGGTCTCAGAAGGCCTGGGCAGTCTAAGGGACCTCTGACAGTGGAACCAGGATGAATCCCTGGTTCATGTAAAAACTTTGGGTGCACATTCCCCATGGAGGGATACTCCCTTAACCTAGAGGCAGGAGGGAGGGCCTAGACCCTACTCCAAATGACTTGACAGATATTGATGATCCCTCATGGAAGGCATCACTATCTCTGTGGAGTGGGGGGGGATGGGATGGGAGGGGGTATCAGGGGGCATGGGAGGAAGGGAGGGAGGGAACTTGGATCGATATGTAAAATAAGAAAAAATTATGATGGTGATGCCAGGTAGTGGGTACATGTCTTTAAACCCAGCCTACTCAACTTAATGAAACTCTACTTCACATTAAAATAGAGAGAGGGCTGACAATATAGCTTAATGGTACAATGCTTGTCTAGTATGCATGACATCCTAAATTCAGTCCCCCAATAAACACACACACACACACACACACACACACACACACACACACACACACACACACACAGAGAGAGCTTTCATCTCAACACTCCAGAGGCAGAGGCAGGTTATAGCTGTGAATTTAAGGCCATTCTGGTCTACATACATGAACTTCATAGGGCAGCATAGTGAGACCCTGTCTCAAAAAAACGTTACCAATCTTGAAAAACAAGAACAAAACACCTACTGCTTGGCACCAGAATAAAACTACTACAGGAATGCTGGGGATGTAGATCAGTGATGGAGCAGACATGAGGCAGAGGAACAACACTGATAAATATGAGAAGCTAAATTATTTTGTATCTCAGACAACAATAACAATGTTTTATGAAGGCTAAAATCATACAAAATTAAAATGCACAATAATATATAAGTTGACAATGGTGAACACATGTGAATTAAAGGTCCTGGTATTTTTCCAAGAGCAGACTAAAGATTTCAATTTCTTTGAGCCTTTGACAAAGATAGTGTATGTATCTCCACATCTAGGCTGATCACTAAAATACACAATTGTAGTCATAATATCCAACAAGTATGTATGGATGTTTGAAAACAGAATAGGGAAAAAACAAAAAATGGGAAAGAAAAATCATATCCAATATATACTTGTTAATAGAAGAACATACTAAGCAAAATAACAGTTATAAATTTGAATATTTTGGCCGGATGGTGGTGGCACACGCCTTTAGTCCCTGCACTTGGGAGGCAGACAGGCGGATCTCTGAGTTTGAAACCAGCCTGGTCTACAAGAGCTAGTTCCAGGTCAGCATCCAACGCCACAGAGAAACCCTGTCTAGAAAAACAAACAAAAATATTGAATATTTTATGCATAATCATAAACATCTACACATTCACATCAAAAGACAGACAATTGTCAGACTGGATAAAATCACCCTTGCACTCCTTACCAAGTTCTAGCCTGTTACATACATACTTGTTGGAAATTACGTACTACAATTGTTTTATTTTAATGATCAGTCTAGATATTGAAATACAGTATCTTTGTCAATGGCTCAAAGAAATTGGAATCTTTAGCCTGCTCTTGGAAAATACCAGGGCCAACCATTAATTCATATGTGTCCCCCCCCCACACACACACAAAAATGGGAGAGAAAAAAAAATCACATTTACTATGTACTTGTCAAAAGTAGAACAAAAAAAAAAAAAGAAAAAAAAAAAGAAAAGAAAATAAACAAATAAATTTGTTAGGACAGGTGTGGTGGTACATACTTTACTCCCAGCACTCAGAAGGCAGAGGCAGGCACATCTTTGTATGCTCTAAGCCAGCCTGGTCTAAATAGAGAGGTCTTGGATAGTCATACATAGAGACTCTGTTTCACCCCTCCCCAAAATATCTCTGTTGGATGATAATACATTTAACACAATCTCTTATTATCTAATATCCTATTAGATCAAAAGTACTTTCAGAGGCTAGATGCCCATTCAGTAAGACAATTAGGAAAAAATGTAAAGCATTGGGTAATGTTTAGATGGATGGTGTGTAAGACTCCTTCCAACCCTAAGATCTTTGGAGCTGTCATGTGTGTGTGTGTGTGTGTGTGTGTGTGTGTGTGTGTGTGTGTGTGTGTGTAGATACTTTTGATAACACAGAGAGATGTCTAGTGTCTTCCTCTATTGCTTTCCATCTTGCACTGTGAGACAAGTCTCTCTCACTGAACCTGATGATCACTGGGCTTTTGCCCAGCAAGCCCATCTTCATGCCTGCACAGCAAGTGTTCTTACCCACTTGAGCCACCTCCCCAGCCTTCCAGTTATCTTAGTTTTGCTCACCGTAGGAATACTTCCTCCATAGCAGTGACAGAGGCTCCCAAAGTGGAGATTCCCAGCTCTGTCTGTCTCTGTTCCAAGTCAGTAAATAAAGCTTCAAAGCTAAAAGAGAAAGAATATTGTTTCTGAAAGATGGAAGAGGAATCCTTTACCATCCTGAGCTCTTTGTAGTGGAGAAGACATGGAGTTTGCTATGCAGATATGTGTTCAAATCTCAAATTAATCACTTAGTTTCACAACTATAGCTTGTTAACATGTAATATTTACTTTGGAAGGTTCCTATGGGACTAAATGTAAAATATATCTAATACAAAAGTGAAATTTTGATATTTCTGAGCCCAGGCCTAAAGACAAGTGACTGTCCCCATTTCAGCCTCTCTTGGGATGCCTTTTCTTGGATTCTACCTTCCATGTTATGAGAAGCCCAGGTCATTTGAGAGTCACTTAGAGGAGCACAGGATGCTACACTTAGCAGTTCCAGTAAGCACCCAGCACTGATTTCCCAGATGTGAGAATAAGCCATCCTGGATATTCCAGATCATTCTGGACCCAGAAAAAAATTAATGTGGAGCATAAAAACTATCCAGCTCAGTGCAGCACATCCAACAGACAGAAACTGCTGGGGGCAGAGTTATAGCCCTAGCTTTTTATGTGCAAGGCCATGGACTGGATCTCTGGTAGTAGGAAAAAGAAAAAAAATGAAAATAGTTGCCACTTTAAGTCAGAATTTTTTGAGATAAGTTGTTATTCAATAATATACAACTGATCCAGAACCTGAAACTAGAAGCATTATGACACTTTTAAAAACCCTCTAACTTCTAGAATATGAGTCATGTTTTTGGTACAAGATAGTGAGATACAAGCAAGAGGAGCTTCAAGAGAAGTCTAGACAGGGACTGAAAGAATAGTGAGAAGATTGTTATTTAGTAGCAGAAGGTTTGGCAACACTTTCAGCTGTAGTAACAGGAAAGACTAAAACTGTATTTGGGAATAAGTGATATGGCAGGACATGTTTTAAATGCTGTGAGTATGGCTTTAGTCTAAAAGGGTGTGTTTCATAACTTGATACAGAAGACACCTACAAAGTACTTACAATAGCCCAGCTTAGGTACTCTTCTACAGTCAAGGATCTAGCAAATGAAGCTAGCTATTCATCTGTATCAGTAAATTTGTAGGCAGAAATAATTATTCAAAAGACAGAGTAGACAGCCAGTGGATGAAGTCAAAGGCTGATTAAAATTACTCTTATGAAGCTGGGTGGTAGTGGTGCATACCTTTAAACCCAGCACTCAAGAGGCAGAGGCAGAAGGATCTCTGTGAGTTTGAGGCCAGGCTGGTCTACAGAGTAAGTTCCAGGACAGGCTCCAAAACTAAACAGAGAAACCCTGTCTCTAAAAACAAACAAAACAAAACCCCCCAAAACCCACGCAAAATCATCAATGTTCATTCTCTGTTACAGAGAAAGCAGAAAATAGAGACTCATGTCCACCCAGAATATAGAATTGCTGAAGACTGATATGTGTTATTTGCCTTTATTTTCGTTTCTGAATGATGTCTCTTGTGATTGCCATTACATGCTCAGCCCACTTGAGTGTATGTGGATCAGATAACATCTCTCTCTATTTCACAATTCTTCAAGAAGGGCCAATCCCAATGAGTTAAACCCAAATTCTATGCTAGACATAATTCAGATAAGGGGGTCCTGAATCCTATGCTGAGCCTATGTGGGCATGTGTTAAGGATGTGGATTTTTGTAGCCACGGTGGACTGTGTTAGCATCTTGATCCATACCTGGACACATTCTTCTTAGGAAGTATGAATATCATTTCTTCTCCAATGCTGGACTCCAAAACTGCATTTGGTATGTGATGATAAACCACACTAGAAAGTTTCACTGTGTCACAGAGAGGTGTTTTTATCAAAGTCATATAATACCCTGCACCTGAAATACCATGTAAAAGACTATGAAATCAATTTATTCTTTATACTATTCTTGGGTCATATTTAGTTTTCTGTATCTCAGAATGACAGATTTAGGACAAAGAGAAAGAAATCTTGCAAGGTTCATTTAAACCATAATGACCTGGCTTCAGAAGCTCTTCAATGCTATTCTAGAGTCTTCCCTTCTGTTTCATAATTAGGAGATGAATGGTGGCAAATCAAAGTGCTCAGCAGTGATAAAGGACTGCAGTAAGGGTGGCAGTAGGGTGATCCATGGGATTATGAACATAAGAACATACTTACTTGGACAACTAATTTGACAACAGAGTGAGAAAATGTAAGATTAGAGACAGAGAGATAGGCTGGGAGGCATTTGTAATAACCTAGGTAGGAGGAAAGGGTGACCCAGAATGCTAGAATGTAGCCAGAAATGTGAGAAATAGATAGGACCAATATAGAAAGATAGATAGATAGATAGATAGATAGATAGATAAGATAGACAGACAGATAGACAGACAGACAGACAGACAGAGAGACAGATTTTCCACTGGACTGGAAGAACAGGAAGTCTAGGGAAGGCTGTGCCCGGCAAGGGTCAGAGTCCTTCACAAGGGCAGTGGAGAGTGGAACTGACCCAGTCACAGGATGGATGCTGACCTGGACTCCTGCTGCCCAGTACTCACCATATTTTTGTTTGAGGAATGGTGGCGACCCACAACACTGTAGCTCCCCCTTGGCCATGATGGCAATGCAGTCCCCCAGCAGGTCAGCTTCATCCATGAAATGGGTCGTCAGTAGGATAGTGTGATCACTCTTCTTCTGCTGAAGAATGTCCCAAATGGCCCTCCTAGAGGTGGAGTCCATGCCTGAGGTAGGCTCATCCAGAATCAGCACCTACAAGGACAGAGGTGAAGCTTTTTTAACATGGACAGAGCCACATCCCAGGTTCTGGCTGGCCATGCTGTGGGACCCTGTGCAGCTGCAGCTGGGGATTTGACAAGATGTCCTCACCACCTTGTCTTTGTCCTTGTGTGGGGGCCTGACTTGGCTGCATCAAGAAGCCAGACCCCTGCTCTATACCTTAGAACCGGCTATGAGGGCGATGCCAAGTGAGAGCTTGCGTTTCATCCCACAACTCAGGAACTTGGACCTCAAGTTCCATTTGTCCTTCAGACTGAGGAGGTGCAGCATCTCCTCTACTTCTTCACGACAGTTCTGGTGAGACAGGCCTTTCAACTAAAAGGCAGGAAATGAAACAAGTGATACTGATGGGAGCTTAGATGTCTAATTAACATCTCATTCATACACAAAAAATATGGACAAGAAAAACAAACATTATTTTCAGGGAAAGGAACAAAGGATGATTTGAACTATGTAAGTGAATAAATAAATGTGGGAAATGTAAATGAAATGCACTTTTCTATCAAAGGGTTAAATGAGTCAAAGGAAATCCCATCTTTAAAGAAATCTATGAAGATACCATCTTGCAAAAATACCTCTGCAGAATCACCTCACTTCCCCTCCACTCCCATATTTTCAGACAGGATCTCACTATGTGGGTCTGGTTGTCCAGGAGCTCACTATGTAGACCAGGCTGGCCTCAAACTCACAGAGCTCTGCCTGGCTCTGCCTCCCGAGTGCTGAAATGAAAGGCGTGTGGTACCATGCCTATCAAATCAACACTTTCCTGGCTCAAAATTGCACCGTGTTCTCAAAAATTGCACTTTGCTTATCAGTGGTGTTGTTTTGAATTAGTCATCTATGGAAGAATGTGAGGCCAGCTTCTGGCCACTCAAGCTGAGGCAGAGCACCTCCACTGTGTACATTTACTTGCTTGTGGAAATACTTTGGGTTGTGTGGTCATGGCCTTGGGGACCTTGGGCACTCAGATCCATTTCTTCTTCTTCTTCTTCTTCTTCTTCTTCTTCTTCTTCTTCTTCTTCTTCTTCTTCTTCTTCTTCTTCTTCTTCTTCTTCTTTTCAAGACAGGGTTTCTCTGTATAGTCTTATCTATCCTGGAACTCACTCTGTAGACCAGGCTTGTCTCAAACTCATAGAGATCCACCTGCCTCTGCCTCCTGAGTGCTGGGATTAGAGGCAACCACCACCACCCAGCCCTCAGATCCATTTCTAACAGTAAATGACTTAAAAATTAAGTACATTAACATGTTAAAATAAAAACGCATAATGAGCCAGTCGGTGGTGGTGCACATCTTTAATTCCAGCACTTGGGAGGCACAGGCTGGAGTATCTGAGTTCTAGGACAGCCAGGGCCACACAGAAAAACTCTGTGTTAAACAAACAAACGAACAGAACTCTTAAAAAAAACCCACATTATAATTAAGTGGGATTTTTCAACATATGTTTTAAAAAATCGCTGGTTTTGTTTGTTTGTTTGGTTGGTTGGGTTTTTCAAGACAGGGCTTCCCTGTGTACTCTGGAACTCATCTTGTAGATCAGGCTGGCCTTGAACTCAGATATCTGCCAGCCTCTACCTCCTGAGTGTTGGGATTAAAGGCACATGCAATCACCACATTGCTTTAAAAAGTCATTGTTTTATAGTAATTAATTTATATAGCCTTTGTCCCTGGTTCCTGGCAAGGACTCTCTGAGTTTTGGAACTTCCCAAGTGACAGGAGCATCTTTGTTACCACTAGATCCTAAGGTCATACTAGAGGTCACACGAAGGAGATGTTCCGCTCTGAAAAGCCAGCTTTGTACAAGTTTGTATTTCTGCAATTGTGTGTTTGTGTCTGCCTGTCTGTCTATTCATCTGTGTGTATATCTATGTATCTGTATGCCTGTTCCTGTGTGTGCTTGTACTTGCACATGTGTTTAACATATGCATATGTATGTGAATGCATGCATGTACACATGTGCATGCAGGCTAGAGGTTAGTACATGTGCATGTACATGCTCATGTGAGCACGTATGCGAGTGTATGCATGTACACATGTGCATGTATATATGTAGGCTAGAGGTTGATGCTGGTGTCTTCCACTGTTGCCTTCCACCTTACCATTTTTGTGTGCATTTTGTTCTCTTTCTGCTTTGTTTTTCCATCTTACCTTTTGAGACAAGGTCTCTCACTAAATCTAGAGTTCACCCATTGGCTAGATTGGCAAACCAGTGAGCACCAGGGATCCACCTATTCCATTTCACTTACAAAACCACCCCCAGCCTTCCCCACCTCACTTCAGACCTGGATAACAGATTATGTTCAACTTTTATGGGTGGCTTTTCCAATACTTTACCAACTAAGCTATCTCCCAGCCCATGTTTTGTTTTGTTTTGTTTTTGAGGCATGTGATTCAGGCTGATATTGGGTACACCATGTTATGCATGACCTTGAATTACTGATCTTCCTGTCTCTACCACCACACTTGATTTTCCATGGTGCTGGGCATTGAACCCCCGGCCTCAGACATGCTAGGCAAGCACTCTTATCAACTAAGCTTCATCCCTCACCCACAGTTTGTGTCTTTTTATACTAGCAATAAACAATCTAAAAACAGTCTGTTTACATTAGCATCACAAAAATATTTAAGACTAAATTTAACCATGTAAAATCAAAATTGTACACAGAAAACAATAAAAACATTATTGAAAGAAGTTACAGAAGACCAAATAAATAGAAACATTCATATTCAAGGACTGGAAACTTTAGTATTATTAGTAATGTTAAAATGTCATTACTATTCCAAGAACAGTACAAATTCAATTCCTATCAAAATTCTGATAGCCCTTAAAATACTGATTTTTTTTTTTTTTGTAGAAATGGGTAAAACTCATGTTCCTAAACACATATGGAAATTCAATGAAGTCAAAATAATCAAAACAGTCTTGAAGACAAGAATCAAGTTGGAAGACTTTTTGAAACCACAATTTCTGATTCAGCACTTCTTGTAAAGCTACAGGAATATGATATTAAGATAATTTTACAAAGACATACAGAAAAGTGGAATAAACTTTGATTTGAGAACAGTGATGCCCTTTCCAGGACAAAAGGAGATTAAAGTGTTTTTAAACGATAAACTCTTCCTATCTATTACGGTTTAATAAGGATCAGGATAAACAAATAGGCTGAATAGATGTTTATTCAGGGAGAAATAACTTACAACCTAGACAGATGAACACCAGCAAGTTCCACCTGATGCTCTCCTCTCAGTCCAGCCAGCCAGAGTGTTCCTGGCTCCTCCTCAGACTTCGTTCCACTGGTCCCTTCCGCCACTGGCTCCACCCCCCAATGGGCGTGGTCAGTGCCACAGAAGGAGACAAAGTGAATATCTCACTAAGCCTATCCATCCCTGGTAGCCTGGTGTTTGCTCTGTAGATTTACTAGGTAGTCTCAAGCTTGCAGTAATCCTTCTGCCTTCTTAGTGCTGGGATTACAAGAATGTGCCACTATGTTCTGCTACGAAAAGAGTCTTGCTGGGCATTGGTGGCATACGCCTTTAATCCTAGCACTCAGGAGGCATGGGCAAGGGGATGGGATCTCTGTGAGTTCAAAGCCAGCCTGGTCTACAGAGATTGTTCCAGGACAGGCTCCAAAGCAATACAGAGAAACCCTGTCTTAAAAAACAAAACAATAAAAAAGAGTCTTTTCTTTGTTAGATTTATATATTTTACGTGTGCATGTATAGAGAAAGTTTCTGCAGATCATTTATATTTGACAGAGGTTTAGAATATGGCACCTAATAAAAATGTCTCACAACTAAATTACTAAAGGATAAACAGCTCAACTGAAAAATTTAAAAAGGATATGGAGAAAGATTTCTTCAAAGACGTATACAAATAGCCTCTACACTTTAAGGGATCAGGCCTCTGGCTTCAGTGGGCTCAAGGGCATTGAAGGAACAGGCCTTCTCCAGAAGTCCTGAGAGCACCTAGATGCCCAGCTCTAGCAGGGGGATCTGGAAGCAATATAGGAACAGGCCTCCGGTCCCCGTGGCCTTATATGCCAGTACAGGGTATGAGCTTCAGCTCCAGAGTGCTCAGAGTTCCCTGAGATATTGGGGCTTTGGTTCCAGTGGTCCCTATGGTCAGTGTGAGTATGTGGTTTTGACTTCTGAGGCTCCAAGACTCCTTGCAAGACTGGAGGAAATCTTATTGCTGTGGTTCTAAAAGTTATTTCAGGTCTGTGGCTCTAACCTCAGCCTCCAGGGAGTACATAGGTTTCAGTGAGTTTGATGTTTGATATCCAGTGGGTTCACTGGTTTTGACTACATCTGGTTGTCTTGTGGCTACCATTGGTCCTGTTGGCAGACAGCCAAGATGAAATTGCCTCAATAACACCATCCAACAATCAGCTGCAAGTCCCATGTACATATCCCTCTAGGAAGAGTCACAGAAAATAAAACATCCAGATAAACTCAGCAGAAGGGGAAGTCAAAACTTAGAGACAATCCCACTGTAATAGATACATAAAACAAAACAAAGAATATAATCCAACTGCCAGCATAACTCACTCCCAATCAGACAGCTCCTATTTATAAGGGAATCCACAACTACAGACATAGGTAAAATGTCTGAGAAAGAATTTAGAGCCTTACTTTTTAAAAGAATTAATGACCATACAAAAGACTCAAACAGATGCATGAACTCAGAAATCTATCCAAGATCTTAACAACACAGTCTTCAAAGTGAATAAGATAGTAAACTGGAGGAAAAGTGCAAAATATGGAGAAAATCTGAGTAAAGATATTGAAACAGTAAAAAAGAACTAAACAGAGATACTTGAATAACATCATTAACAAACAAGACCAAATATAAGGATACATTTCAGTGATGGAGGACCAAGTAGAGATAAAAATACTACCGGACAGATAAAGGGGTGGAAACTAAAGAGCATGAATAAAATTTCCAAGCATTCTGGGATACATTTTTTAAAAAGTTAATCACAATAATTCATGGTATAGAAGAATGAACAGAGATTATTTAATGAAATTATAGCAGAAAACTTTCCAAACAGAAGTAGATATCCAAACACAAGAGGTACATAGAACTTCAAATAGACATACCCTGAGAAGAATGTCTCCATGATGCAACATAGTCAGGATGTCAAAAAAAAAAAAAAAAAAAAAAAAAAAAAAACCAAAAACAAAAACAAAAAAACCAAGTAGTGGGATTTCATGCCTGCCTCCCCACCTCTGTGCCGGGATTTTGTCTGGCTTGAGCTTGCACCCGTCTTGTACATGCTGTCATAATTGCTATGAGTTTATACATGCAACTCTTGTGAATATGAACAAATTCATTGCATGAAATTCTCAAAGGCTTAATAGAAATATTTTTGGGCACTGTAGCGAACATCATTAATCTTGGCACTTAGGAGGCAGATCCCTGTGAATTGAGTCCAGCCTAGTCTACCAGCAAGTTCCAGGCTAGCCAAATTCTACATAGTGAGACTCTGTCTCAAAACAAATAAAAAATAATGAAACAACAAATTTTATGTGATGTGAATTTTATCTCAATAAAAATTAAAGACTTAAATATAAAAATTGATAAGGATTCTAGAAGTGTCCTTTATCCTAATATTTGATTTTTAATTTTGCACTTGATTTTCCTTTCTACACAGAGTACCTTAATTCCCTAGAATTATCTGAATGAAAGGATGGCCTCTTGTTCTAATTCTTAGAGGTGACTCTAAGAATGCCACCAGATAGCTTTTGGAGTTGGGGCTGGTCAACAGAAAGACTAAGCCATGGTCTGAAGCTCTCTTCCCCATCCTTCAGAGAAACTGGATAAATAACTCACCATATCTACATAATAAATCTTGGATAAAAAATCCTAAGCTTCTAAGTTTGAGGTTTTGGGATGATAAAGGCACTGAAAAGCTAGAAGGGTTTGTGCTCTAAGAAGCATGGAGGTGCCTTCCCAAAGACCTTGCTCTGTTTGCTTCATTGTGTCCATACTTTTTGGTGCAATGAAATGGTCACTAAGTAAATGTTTTCCTGAGTTTTTTGAGCAGACACAGAAAACATCGAACCTGAGGAGTGTGCTATGGAAACAACTTGGGATTTACAGTGACATCTGAAGTGGGGTAAAGTCTTGTGTGGGTGCTTGAACTGGAAGGGAGAGTTATTCTAACTCCAGGTAGCATTGGAAATGAATCATAGGACACCCAGTGTGTAGAGAATTGGACTAGATGGGAAACTGCCTTCCCATATTTGGTATCAGAATATTGAGAAACTTATATGTGTTCTCTTAAAAGGACTCCTCAAAATGAATCAGAGAGCTGTAGTCTTTCTCACCATTCCTATGAATGGACACAGACACATCATCCACCAACTCACCTGCCCATAGAAAAAAAGATGGTCGGTTACTGTAAAGTTATCAAATAAAATGTCATGTTGTGGGCACCAGCCCAGGCTCTTCCTAATTTGAACCATGTCTTTTGAAACTTCATACCCATTGACATATGCCTCTCCCTTTGAAGGAGAAATAAGACCTAGAACCAAACAGAAAAGACACCTTAAAGTCATTTTCAGGCAGAGGCTGCAAGAGTATGAAGGCAGAACAATCACTCTTGCTGTTTGTTCTCCCATAGACTGCCCTTATTCTCCTTTGCCGCCATCAGCCAATCAGCAGCAGCCCAGGAATGTATGTTCTATGTGTGATAGCACTTGAGGACATGCAGGAAAGATCAGAGACAGGAAAAACCCTTCCTGCTTTTGAGCAATTCCAATCTGGCTAAATGAATTTAATAATATAGGCATTTGCAAAGTAAATCACATTACTGCAGGGATCATAGTAAATTTGTATGCTTAGTAAATATTGTGGAAAAAAAAGAACTTTGGGAATCTAATAGTTTTGAAATATGATCCTCACAAAGACAAGGTATGACTTATTGCCCATAAATATTTGTTCCATGAATGAATGAATGAATGAATGAATGAATGAGTGAGTGAAGTTACTGACAAATGTAAGCCAGTATGCAACTTGGCAGCCTGACTTCCTACATACTATCTTTATCTTTATTCTTGTTAGAATGACAGGAATGATAATCACAAAAGTTTCAGAAAAAGGAGTAAAAATTATCACCAAAGAAAGAGGCTGGAGGACTGGTTCAGTGGTTAAGATCACTTGTCACTGGAGAACTGGGGTTCAGTCTCTAGAACTCACATGGTGGGTTACACTGTCAATAACTCCAGTTCCAAGAGATTTAGCACCCTCTTCTGGCCTTTGCAGACACCAGGCACATACATACGTACATGCATGCAGGCGAAACACTACATACATAGAAAAAATATCTTAAACTAAGTGGTGGTGCTGTTGTTAGTGGTGTATCCTTTTAATTCCAGCACTGGGAAGCAGAAGCAGGCAGATCTCTCTAGGCCAGCCAGGTCTACAGATCTAGTTACAGGACAGCCAGGGCTACGCAAGGAATCCTATCTCAAACAAACAAACAAACAAGCAATTAGCAACAACAAAATTTACTTTAAAAAAGAAAGGAAGGAAGGAAGGAAGGAAGGAAGGAAGGAAGGAAGGAAGGAAGGAACAAACAGGCTAGACAGTGGTGGCGCACACCTTTGATCCCAGCCCTCGGGGAGCAGAAGCAGTGGATCTCTGTGAGTTCAAGGCCAGCCTGGTCTACAGAGCTAGTTCCAGGACAGTTAAGGCTGTTACACAGAGAAACCCTATCTTGAAAAACAATAACAATAAAAAAGAAAACAAAAAGAAAAAGAAAAGAAACAAATGTTGCTTAATAAGTTCCACCATGAAAAGATAACTACAGTTACCATTTTGATATATTGCCTTACATAATTTTATACACATTTTGTTTATTTATATTTGTTGTGGTATTAGGTAAGAGTTTTACCAATGAGCTAAATTCCCAACCACATGCATTATTTTTATAATAAATTAGGAAAATATAAATTATGGGGTTTTTTGGTTTTGGATTTTGGTTTTTGAAGACAGAGTTTCTTTGTGTAGCTCTGGCTGTCTTGGATCTCAATCTATAGACCAGTCTGACATGGAACTCACAGGGATCTGCCTGCCTTCTGCTTTCCACACTGGTTGTCCTATTCTGTTTTTTAAAATTCTTTTAAAGATTTATTTATTATGTATACAGTGTTCTACCTACGTGTATGCCTGCAGGTCTCATTATAGATGACCTCTAGAAGAAAAGCCAGTGCTCTTAACATCTGAGCCATCTTTCCAGCCCCATTCCATTTTTTATTTTGTTTTATTTTGTTTTTTTAAATAACCTTTTCTGTTTTGTGGGTTTCTAGTTGTTTGAGACAGAGTCTCTATGCATGCTAGGTAGACCTTTGCTTTGCTGTACAACACAAACTGGCTTAAACTATCTCTTACAGACCAGTCTGGCCCTCAAGGCATGTATTAAGAAGCTCTGCTTAACTGTTTTGTGTTTGTTGTTTTTGTTGTCTGTTTTTAGTATAACAATTTATTCAGGCAATTTTTCTACAAAAAATGTAACCTTTTCTTTTGAGACAAAGTTTGATTATGTTGGCCAAACTCTTGACTGCCAGCTTTATAGGCATGTAGCATTACTCATAGCTAGAAATGCATTGTTTGTAGAAACACATTCATTCATATGTGTGTGTGTGTGTGTGTGTGTGTGTGTGTGTGTGTGTGTGTGTGTGTGTGTATCTGCTGTAGGGGGTGCCTACTACATGTAAAGGCAGAGAAAGACTTGGGTCAGTTCTTTCCCTCTACCACAAAAGTTCTGGGGATTGAACCTAGCTCTTCAGTCTTGATGGCAATTGCTTTTACCAGACCAGATCTGCAGCATTTTTAAGAGCTAAAAATATTTCATTGTCACAAAGTATTTGTGATTTTCTGTAAGTATAAACATAAAACGTAGCAAAGATTAAACTCATGCCATATTTTTTATTCTAAGACAATATAGCTGGATTTGGTTAGGTCCTATAAGAAAGGTAAGATTTTTATTTGTTTGTTTGTCTTGGATTTTTGAGACAGTTTCTCTGTGTAATAGCCCTAGCTGTCCTGGAACTCACTCTGTAGACCAGGCTGACCTTGAACTCACAGAGATTGACCTGCTTCTGTCCCTGATCTGGAATTAAAGGGGTGTGCCATCAAGTCTGGCTATTTTATTTTTTAAAAAGGTGGTTTTTGTTTTGTTTTGTTTTGTTTGATACTGCTGTCTTGCCTGAGTGTCTGTGCATCACATGCATGCAATACACATGGAAACCAGAAGAGGGCACAGATTCTTTGGAATTGTAGTTACAGACAGCCAGCCTCCTTGGTGGTGGGTATTGAATCTGTGTCCTCTGGAGGAGCAACAAGTGCTCCTAAGCACTAGGCCATTTTTCCAACCTCCACTCCTGGGGGACAACATTTTAAAAGGTTTTGATACTCTCTTCCAAACTAGATCTTCCACTTTGGCTGTTACTAATAAAGTATACAAAATTATCTGGGGAATGAAAGGTAAAGGACGACTGAAGCAATAGTTCAGCATTTAAGATCACATACTGCTTTTGCAGAGGACCTAAATTCAGTTCCTATTACCTATAAGCCCCTTGAATCAGGACAGTGGCCAAGCCCCACTCTTGGGAACCTTCAACCACCAGGCTCTGCCCACAAAACACTCTAAAGGCCACAATGACCTGACTCAGTCCCTCAAGATGCAGGCGACCAAGCTCTGTTCTACAACATAAATTTCAGGGCTTGAAATCCCACCAATTCCCACCCTGGAAAGCTCTGCCCTCCCCCCAAACCCTATAAAGCCTGTCTCTTCCTCAGTTCCTTGTTGATTCTCAATAGAGAAGAGGCAGCCACCTTCTTGTCTTTCCCAATAAATCTCTTGTGTAAGGTTTGTTGTGTGGTGTGACTTTGTGGTATTTCTTAGTTCCTGACTACCAGAATGCCTTTTCCCTCAGACCTTTAACACTTGCATTTTCCCTTCAGAGCTGTTACACTTATGTACCCACATAAGGTAGTTCACAACTCGCTATAACTTCAGCACCAAGAGATCCAACACCTTCCTTGGCCTCTGTGGCGATTGTTAATGTGTATGTGAGTACATGTATGCTGAAACCAGAGGTCAACCTCAAGTGTCATTCCTCAGGAACTGTCTACTTTGTTTTGTGAGACAAGCTCATTTAACAGGGACTTGAGTCTTGCTGATTAGGTTAAGCTGCTGGCCAGTGAGCCCCAGGGATTCTCCTGTCTCTCCCTCCCCAGCACTGGGATTGCAATGGATGCTAGGGATTGAATTAAGTCATACTTGCACGGTACTTGCTTACTTTACAATGGAGCTATCTCCTCCACTCCTAAGAACTCATCTCAAGGCCAAAAGATACTATTAATTAATTTACAAGTAAAACTGCTTCAAACACCTACTGTATCAGGTGACCCAGCTCCAACTGTGAAGACCAAATCAGAGTACACTGAGCTCCCCAACCCATGGAATTGAGACTAAAATAAGTGCCTTCTACAGCTGTGCAGCTCAACACTTGAGCTAACAAGAGAAAAGATCCCAAACTCAAAATGTCAAGCTGCCTTTAAACGTTAGTGTGTCCTCAGGAGCCTGGCACCATGGAGCCCTAGTTGCTGCAACAGGTGCAGCACACACGTGTGCACCGATGGCTCAGAGATCCTTCTATGGTCCTCTACATGTGGGAAAGCTGCATCCCAGGCATTGAGCCCTTTGCTCCCCAGAAAGAACAAACTGGAACAAACTTCTCCTCATTACAGCAAATTCCGCAAAAACAGGCTCAGTGTGGAAGACCAGGATGAGGCAGGTATATTAGGAGAGCAACCGCTGCTGCCTTCCCATAGGCTTCCTCATCAAAGGAAAACTATACGGTAGAATAGAAATATTGAGACAGAACCCAGGGACCAGAGAGATGGCTCAGATATTAAGAACGCATATTATTCTTCTTTTATTTTTATTTTTATTTTTTGGTTTTTCGAGACAGGATTTCCCTGTATATCTTTGGGGTCAGTCCTGGAACTCACTTTGTAGACCAGACCTGTCTCACCCTTCTGAGTGCTGGGATTAAAGGTGTGCACCACCACTGCCTGGCTGCATACTGTTTTTATAGAGCACCCAAATTCAGTTTTGAGCTCACAACCAACTATAACTCTAGCTCTAGACAATCTAGATCTAGCCTCTGCAGGCAACTGAACTCACATGCAAATACCTATGCACAGGCATCCATGCATACATATAACTAAAAATCAATCATTTTTAAAGGTAGAAGGTAGAGAATCTGGGGAGATAGCTGATAAAGTGCTTGCACACAAGCATGAGGACTGAGTCCAATCCTCAGCGCCCACATAATTCCACTGCTGGGGAGGCAGAGTCAGGCTAGTCAGTGAGCCTCAGGCCCCTGTGAATGAACCTGTCCACAAAACAAGGTGCACAGCTCTGAGGAATGACACTTGAAGTTGACCTCTGGTTTCCATATACACACATCCACACACCCACAGCCACAGGCACTCACATTCACATCCCAAGGGTAAAAGGTGTCATTACTCTAGAATAATTATAAAAAGTCTTTATGCTGGGCAGTGGTTGGCACATGCCTTTAATCCAAGCACTCAGGAGGCAGAGGCAGGAGGATATCTGAGTTTGAGGCCAACCTGGTCTACAGAGTGACAGCCAAGGCCATACACAGAAATCCTGTCTCCAAAAACACCAAAAAAAAAAAAAAAAAAAAAAAAAAAAAGGAAGAAAGTGTTTATGTCGATTTATAATAATTGAAGAATTAAATAATTTCAGATGAAACACAAAACTTCACAAAGTAGGAAAACAAAGTCTATAATACATAAAGTTTGGGGTCTTTTTCTGCCAAAAAATATAGTATGGAGTTGGCACATACCTATAATCCTAGCACTTGGCACTTGAGGCCAGACTGAGCTACACAATAGATCACATCTGAAAATAAAAATTATGGTGGAAATCCTTTGCTAGCCAATGTCTTGGGGAAGCAGCCAGACTTTGCTTCTACACTGAATATCTCCAGAGCTCGTGAATACTATTATATGTCACCTAGTGGTATCCCTTTCACCAGGCCAGAGTTAAATTTTTTGTGTGTTGTGTCATTTTGTTCGATTTCTGTGAGAGAGCTTCAGTGATACTACATGCATAGCTGCCATTTTGACAGTATTTGCAATTCAGCCTTTTAGTTAATGAAACTGAGTGTGTATTCTATGCAAATACATTGTTGTGGCATTGTGTGTCCAGATGTAAACAGGGCAGTTTCTTAGGGAATGAGAAATATCATATACATAAACATATAGGCAAACAAAATATGGACGTGGAGGAATCCTGGTCACAAACAAGGGATTATAACAGGGAACAATGAGTAAAGTAAAAGACTCATGGCCTTCCTTGACAATCCAGTATCTGACTTGCCTCCTTGACACTTAGCCCAGGGGTACAGAGAGCTTCTTTTCCAGCAGTGAGAATTTCACACACTACGACTGGGGGAGATGGCTTCCTCAACCTAACATGTTGAGGTCTACTACCCCCTAACTACCCTAGTAATACTACTGTACCTCTGTACAGGAAATTGTGGGGTTCAGTCCCCAGTCTGGAACAACACTGTATCTCTCTATCTCTATCTCTATCTCTATATATGTGTATGTATTTGGCTTTCAAAATCCTGATAGCAGCTTTTGGTATGGCCAAGAGCACCTTCCACCAAATGTCACTAAATTGTGCTGTTCTTCAAGTGTCTTTAACAGCAAGCGAAAGATGCTCACATGTGAAGACAGACTTAGAGCGGGCTGACCAAGATGCTCATGGCTCCCAGCTCTGTGGTATTCTGTATGTAAGAATGTGTTGGTTTTGGAGCTCCTCCAAAGCTGGGTGTGAAGCCTTTGATTTTGTCCAGAGCTTTATACGTGTTAAAACTCCAATAAATGTTTCTTGGGGGAGGCTTCCAATTTCATAGAATATCATTTAATTGACAGGATGTAAAATAATTATTTAAACATGAAAATTATTCTGGATGGTTATTTTAGAATAACTCATGGGTATCATTCTAAAAGTACGAGTGGCAATCAAAATCCAAAGATACTTTTGTTGAGAGATTTGAGATGTTCAGAAATTAACAGTGTCTCACATTGAACAGGAAAGTTCTATCTAGAAAGGAGTGTTCATGTCTTGTCATGGTGAATGAAATTGAGTTCTGCAGACTGACTGAAAGAGGCAAAGATTTCCTTTTCTTAGTACAGTTATTGAACTCTAACTATATACAACCAGATACTATCAAGATGGTACAATTAATAACAAACCATGTTTAATAGTGAAATGTCAATGAAATTTAACAGAAAGTCCAAAATCTAGATCTGTGAAACGATTTATTAAGGGCTTCCTCTGTACAAATGACCCACACAGGTACCTGTAAGAATGGAGCAGATCGTGGTTTTCCCTGCTCCATTGTGTCCCAGGAGAACAGTGATCTGTCCCTTATACAGGTTCATGCTCAGATCTTTGACTGCTATGCGTTTACTCCTTCCCCTATAAAAAACCTGTGGGAAAGTTAGGGTGTGACTGGCAGGGTGACACCACACACAGAGGAGTTTCTAAGGAGTATGGCAAGCTTCATATCCATATCAACTTCCTTTGAAAGCTCATCAAGCAGGGAGAGGACTGGAAAGAAAGAGCACTGGCTGTTTTTTTTTAGCTGTCCCAAGTTCTACTCCCAACAACCTTTTGGTGGCATGGTGGCTTACAGCCATCTATAATGCTGCCTTCTGGACTGCAGCAAGAACTCATAAACATTAAATAAATAAATAAATAAACCTCCCCACCCCCCTCAAAAAGAATAAGGAAGAAAGCAAAAATACCCTATAATGCCACACCAGAGACAGCAATCACATTTTAGTGTCATATTTAGAATATTTCTATCCCATCTAATGGTATTTGGGTTGTACTTTGGGTATGAAATGCAGACCCTATTGGCTGGCTGCGACTTAGATGTCAGTTTTCACAAGTCACCTAATGGTGCCTGGAAGAGGAATTATAGAAAGATTGGCACACACCCCCTACTCCCCGGTCCTGTTTGATCTCTATGTTTTGAAGCAAGTGTGACAATATTGTTCTTTAACTTCTGTCTCCTTTTCTGTAGAGGTGCCCATGTGACCAAGTTCTGGACAAGGATAACAAGTAGTCTGCTAAGAGGAAGTCAAGGGAAGTAAGGGAGAAAAGAAGGAGAAGAAACGGCAAAGGAAGCATTCTAACCTGCTCTTTCACCACAAATGAGCTACTTACTCCAGCCATCTTGCAGTCAGAAAATCTCGTGATATGGAAAAGCAATTATTATATGATACTCAGTCAGAAAGGGCTGTAAGCTGGCTCTGTAGACCAGCTGAAACCACACAGAACCATCTGCCCCAAGACTGCATATTATAAAGAGATCACTTTTCTTTTTTAATGATTTATTTACCTTTATTTTACATGCATTGCTGTTTTGCTGGGCATGCCTGTCTGTGTGAAGGTGTCAGATCCCCTGAAACTGGAGCTACAGACAGTTGTGAGCTGCCATGTGGATACAGGGAATTGAACTCAGGACCTCTGGAAGTGCAGCCAGTGCTCTTAACTGATGGGCCATCTCTCCAGCCCTTACTAGAAGAGAGAGCTAGAGCGCTAGTTGAAGAGAGTGAGAGAACAAGATCGAATTCCCATAGAAAGTTAGGGAGACACCTAATTACTATCACAGAGAACCTGGACAGGAGTCACAAGTGTCCTGGTCTGGGATATAATCCACATGCTCCCCCACCCCAGTAGAAGGCAACACAAGGCTGAGTGGTTTGTTTGTTTTCATTTTGAGACAGTTTTAACTAAATAACTCTGACTGGCCTAGAACTCTCTCTGTAGACCAGGCTGACCCCAAAAGTAGAGAGATCTACGTGTCTCTGCCTACTATGTGCTTGGATTAAAATCTTGTACCACCACACTCAGCTGAGTTAGAGTTTTAAGGTGACAATACCAAGGAAGTAGAGAAGGTCCCACTGCTTTCTTTTATAGTTGAAGACCAGAGAGTTCAAACAGACAACCACATTTTGTAGGTATTGTACACACTGAGATTATTCCATGTTGCAGAAACCCTTAGTAAACAGGGCCCTGTTTGGAGCAAGTCTCTGCAAGCACCTATAGAAGAACCACTGCCTGTTTCTATTTCTAGAAGCAAACAGTGAGATCTGGTTTACATTTTGATTTGGTGGATATGTTATCCATCAAATGGCTGCATTCTGGCTTATCTCCAACGGAGGTTGAGAGGACACTGTTTCAAAAACAAACAAACAAACAAACAGATCAACACTCTTCCCATTTAACTTCATGATGGCAAACAGGGCATTTTAAACCATGTTTCTAATGTTTGAGAGTAGGATCACATAGGGAATTACAACTCTTGATGCCAAAGATTCCTGTAAGCACTGTTAGAATAAAACACAAACTTAAAAGAGTTGCTTCTCAAGTCCCTCTAAGGAGGTTTGAAGCTAATACCTTATACAAATGTTGGATTTCGATTGCTTTCATTTGATCAGTTGGCCCATCCTGCATGAACTCTCTTCTTGAAGGTTTCTCAGGATCCCCAATGTCTAGAAGTGGCAGTACTACTGGAACAGGCTTCTTGAGACAAGGCAGGCACTGCAGGAAAAGTCAACTTATACACTAACCACTTATGTGGTTTTTCTCTTATGGAAGATAAATTTTGGCAAATTAGACATCTGCCCCACAGAGAGTTAGTTGTTGAATCAATTATTTAATGGCACCTGGAGAAGTTATCAGCTCACTGATGGATGCATTACAGGTCAGTGGCATTTCAGCCTATAATCCCCAGCACTAAAAGAGGATCTAAGGAAGTGGCCTTATGACCAGGTTCTGACTGTCCTTGGAAAGCTGCCTTACCATCAGCCATGATCCCTGGGGGTGGGGTGGAGGGACAGAGGTGGTGAGACCTGGATGGGGATGCTGGTGTTACAATGTATTTGTTTCTTCATAACCCAAGAAGGAAGGCAGATGTCCCAGCCCCTGGGCAGACCACCACAGACCACTGTGAGAGTTTAGTTAAGCACAAAAAGGCTCATATTTGTAAGGAAAATTTCATCTGTGAATTTCTGGAATTGTGACACAACTATTGGCATCCTCCTGTGGTCATAGAGATCTCAAAGGACCCTCTACCAATGCAGCTCAACTGAGAAAGGGTGTTGAGAACTCTAGCATGTTGGGGAGGGAGTTCTGTGGGATAATGCAGAGCCTGGTATTCAACAGGCATATATTCAAATCTGAAGACACTGCCAGGTACACTGCATGAAGCTATCCTCCCTGTCTCATGTTCAAGTCCACTGCATCAGCTGTGCGGCAAGTACAGAGAAGCTAAGACTCCACAGGCAGCGTCAGGCTGATAGTTAGCAGGTGAATCCACGGTTAAGACTTACTGGTGTTTGGGATCTCAATTAGTACATCATTGGGAGACAGAGGAACACAGATGACAAATATAAAAATTTTAATATCTGTCTCTAAAACAGAATCAGAACTTACCTTGGCAAGGAAGTACCAAAACTTAGGTATTCCAAACTTTCCTGAGAAGATAGAGTCCACCGAAAAGCCTATCAGACAGTACATGAGTGAGTCCAACAGGAGCAGCACCAGCACCTGAACAAAGCTAAAGTCTCCTCGGACACTGCCTATGTTCCTCCATTGGATGCCTGTGCCTGTGACAAGGGAGGAGGACAGTGCTGTCTGCATGTTGGGAAGTCTGCTCGTTCCACAACACTCAGCAGTCCTATCTAGAGATAAGGACCTGGGGGATTCCTGGAGTGCTGGTCTTCATTACCACAATGGAAAAGCAATGAAGTTGGGTTCTTGTGTTAGTAAAGGATGGCAGCAGCAGCAACAATTCACTTACTAACAGGTGGGAAGGCACCAATTGTCCCTCAAATATCTTTAAACTTGGGCCACTGCTAGAGTGTGCTTCCCACCCTGGATTAGAGGTCCTACCTCCTGCAGCTAATCCTCAGAGAAAACACCCTCACAAATATAGCCAAAGACATATTGCTTAGTTGATGCCAGCTCCAATTAAGTTTGTAACCAATACTAACCATCACAGATTTTTAAAGTATGTATTGTAATAGTACTAGGGACTGGACCTGATACTATTAGCAGGTACTGTGCCACCAAACTGTATTCCCAGTCCTTTAATTTTTCTGTTTAATAGACAAGGTCTCTAAGTTTTCCAGGCTGACCATGAGCTCTCATTCCTCCTGCCTTAGCCTCTCTAGTGGCTAGAATTATTGGAATATGCCACAATACTCAGTTAGTGGAGAATTTTTTATTTCTGTTTTTAATTCATTTATTCATTTGTATGTATGTGGTGTGTATGTGCATGTGTACCATAGAACATGTGTGTAGGTCAGAAGACAATGTGGAAGAGGTCAGCTCTCTTCTTCTAACACAGTTTCTGAGGACTAGACTCTGGTCATCAGGCATGAAGGTATGCAGCTTTAACCACTAAGCCATCTCACAGCCCTTTTATGGTTTCATTTTATCTCCACTTTTGATGTATTATTTAAAAAGAAATGTAGTGGGGCTGGAGAGATGGCTCAGCAGTTAAGAACACTGGTTGCTTTTCCAGAGGCCCCAGGTTTGATTCCCACCACTTACATGTTTGTTAGCCTTCTGAATATCACTTTCCCCATAAAGTGACAAGTGTTTTTGTTTCATTGTTTTAAATTACAAGAGCAAATTTCTAATGATGTGAGTCCTTTAAATATTCTGAACATAAACCACTTGCTAGTATCATGTGTGTCTTCTCTTATTCAACATGTCTTTTCCTTTTCTCATATATCTTAATTTAATGTTGATATTTTGTTATCTGCCCCCCCCACACACACACTGGATTAACACACCATAGACTGAAACCTTAAAAACTTTTAAAACAAATTACAGCTGGGATCTTTCAATGCTGATCTTCTCAGGTATCTGCTACAGTGATGGGAAGCTGACTAACAGAATATGTTAAAAGAGATACAATAATAGACGGAGCCATTGTAGGTTTGAAGAGAAAACTGACTCTAAAGAAATGTCCAGAGACCTGCAAGGATTACCCCAACTAACAATTTGAATAACAGTGGAGAGGCTACCTTAAATGCCCTTCCCTGATAATGAGATTGATAACTAACTTATCCACCATCCTAGAGCCCTCATCTAGTAGCTGTTGGAAACAGAAACAGACACCCACAGCTAAACAATGAGCTGAACTCCTGGTATCCAGTTGCAGAGAGAGAGGAGTGATAAGAAAAGGGGTCAGGGAAAAGGATTTCTATTTTTGTTTCCAGAAAATGAAAAGCTGTGTTTTCCTTCCAGACTAATGTGGTTTGATCAAGCCAGACCACCTGAAACAGAGTACCAGGTGATCCTACATTCAAACAGCCGGACAAAGCAGCCTTACAGACTACAGCCAGGATTTCTGCATCTTCTTAGAATCCCCCATGACAGCGCTACTTACCAGCAGGAAGTAGTTTGGAAAGAATGACGCCCAAATTCCCAAATATTGTCTATAAATGTTTGTTTTCATTTAAATGGACTTGGTTATATCAAATAAATAAATAAATAAATTTTAAAAAAGAAAAAAAAAAAAAAGAAAAGGCTACAGAAACCCACAGAGACAGCTGACCTGAACAAGGAGGAGCTCATGAATCCCCAGACTGATAGCTGGGAAACCAGCATTGAACCGACTCAGATCTCCTGAACATGGGTCTCATTTAGGAGGCCTGGGCAGTCTAAGTGACCTCTGACAATGGCACCAGGATGTATCCCTGGGGCATGAATGGACTTTGGGAGCACATTCCCCATGGAGGGATACCCCCTTAACCTAGAGACAGAAGGGAGGGCCCTGTCCCTGCTCCAAATGATTTGACAGATTAGTCCCTGCTCCAAATGATTTGACAGATTTTGTTGATCCCGCCTGGAAGGCATCACCTCCCTGTGGAGTGGGTGGGGAAATGGGACTAGGGGGTGTTGTGGGGCATGGGAGGGTGGGAGGGAGAGGAAACTGGAATCAATATGTAAGAATATTAAAAATATATTTAAATTAAAAAAAAAATTTTAAAAACATTTTAAAAAGTTTTGATCACAAGGGTGATGCTAGTAGGAGTTGGAAGAAACCAAAAGATGTGGCTTAGGGGGAGGTGGGGCTTAGGGGGAGGTGGGGCTTAGGGGGAGGTGGGGCTTAGGGGGAGGTGGGGCTTACGGGGAGGTGGGGCTTACGGGGAGGTGGGGCTTACGGGGAGGTGGGGCTTAGGGGGAGGTGGGGCTTAGGGGGAGGTGGGGCTTAGGGGAGGTGGGGCTTAGGGGAGGTGGGGCTTACGGGAGGTGGGGCTTACGGGGAGGTGGGGCTTGGGGGAGGTGGGGCTTAGGGGGAGGTGGGGCTTAGGGGGAGGTGGGCTTATGGGGAGGTGGGCTTAGGGGGAGGTGGGGCTTAGGGGGAGGTGGGGCTTAGGGGGAGGTGGGCTTAGGGGGAGGTGGGGCTTAGGGGGAGGTGGGCTTAGGGGGAGGTGGGCTTAGGGGGAGGTGGGCTTAGGGGGAGGTGGGCTTAGGGGGAGGTGGGCTTATGGGGAGGTGGGACTTAGGGGGAGGTGGGCTTAGGGGGAGGTGGGGCTTAGGGGGAGGTGGGCTTAGGGGGAGGTGGGGCTTAGGGGGAGGTGGGGCTTAGGGGGAGGTGGGGCTTAGGGGGAGGTGGGGCTTAGGGGAGGTGGGGCTTAAAGGGAGGTGGGGCTTAGGGGGAGGTGGGGCTTAGGGGAGGTGGGGCTTAGGGGGAGGTGGGCTTAGGGGAGGTGGGGCTTAGGGGGAGGTGGGGCTTAGGGGGAGGTGGGCTTAGCAGAAGGTCTTTATGTTATTGGGGGAGTATTTTAAGAGAATATGAGACTTGGATCCCTTTGTTTTCTTGTTCATTCCCTGGTAGTTTGCTTTGCTGTCTACATCTCTCATGAAGGGCTGGACACCCAGGGGTCCAACATAAGGAGGCTACCTAATCTTCAACTAGAATTTACAGATATGTAAATCAAAATGTTAATTATTTCTAGACAAACCTGTAAAAGAGTAGACACTAAAATCAATGAGACTAAAATATGTGAAAACACATTACAGTAATATTCACTGTTTTCTGAGCTTCTAATCATAAAGTTATATATATTTCATATCTATAGAACTATGTAAACATATAATTTCTAGTCATTTTTTTCAAACAGAGTTACTCTGTTGCCCAGATGTCTGGATGGGATTCCTGGGCTCCAGTAATCTTGCCTCAGCCTTTCAAGTAGCTAGGACTACAGGCCCATGCCAAACTGTTTGGCTCCAATTTCCTTTCTTTACTATGCTTTAGTTTCCCTTCCCATATCCATATCTATGCTGGGAGGCTTTTTGTTTGTTTGGTTTTGGTTTTGGTTTTGAGGCAGGCTTTCTGTGTAAACCTGACTGCCCTGGAACTCGGCCTCAAAGAGATCTGTCTCCCAAGTGTTGGGATTAAAGACATATGACACCATCACCCAGCTTATGCTGTAAGGTTTGTGAAGCA
Organism: Phodopus roborovskii; assembly: GCF_943737965.1. Taxonomy (NCBI): domain Eukaryota; kingdom Metazoa; phylum Chordata; class Mammalia; order Rodentia; family Cricetidae; genus Phodopus; species Phodopus roborovskii. The sequence goes on along the minus strand of NW_026126407.1, from coordinate 49,430,786 downwards.
TATTATATATATCTCTTTAGCATCCCGCAGAGTACCTATTATAATGTAAATGCTCAAACACTAAATGAAACAAATATGTCACTTATGTGTATTTGGAAATGGAGGACAGCCTTACTCAGTTCAAAGCATGTAGGTAGCCTAATAGAGAAAGATAAATCTTACCTTTTGCTTCAAACAGAGAGATGAATCGGACTCCTATTGCCATGGCAACGTTTGAGAAGAGGCAAAAGGCTATCTTTTGGATATAGGTCCTCTGGTGGTAGCTGAAAGTGATGTACAGGTAGGGGAGGTAAGTCAAGAAGAAGACGATGCCACCTATTACAGTTCCTACATGCGCTGCAGATTCAGAGAGGAAAAGATGAAGCATTTCATCAGTAACATGCAAGTTACTATGATATAAACCTTGTTTCCCTGCCATGAAAGGAAGTGTCTTTGTGACTGTTCCAGCATTTCTGAAGGGAAACAACCTCCTTTCATATTTGCACTCTTACTAGTAAAAGATGAAAACATTTGCAGCACTTTAATAAAAATGAAAGTAGCTGTATGTGGTGGCACACTCCTTTAATTCCAGTACTTGGGAGGCAGTGGTAGAGGCAAATGGATCTCTAAAGTTGAGGCCATTCTGGTCTACAAAGTGAGTTCCAGATCAGCCAGGGCCACATGATGACACCAAATTAGGAAAGCAACCCATATTGCTACACAGCTACACAGCTACACAGCTACACAGCTATGATGCCTATGAGCTACAACAATGCCTACCACAACACAATAGTCCTAAGGGTGCAATGATGGCACACATACCTTGGCAATAACCAACATCTCTCTCATTGGATTTAAGACCCATTCAACAAGAGGGAAACTATGCCTGGTACCAGAAAGCAACAAACAACCCAGGGCAAGTGAAGTCACAGATCTTGGAAAAGAACTGTCATTTTGCTAAACTAGCATAATCCCTAATTTCATTGTAAGTTTTTACCCATATTTATATATCCATGTGTATATGTCTCATCCTACCCATATTTAAATCCATGTGTATATGTCTCATCCTACCCATATTTAAATCCATGTGTACATGTCTCATCCTCCATCAAAGGAAACAACAAAATGGAGACCATTACAGAAGAGAACAAGTGATCTTGTAATGCCGGCCCCAAATGATACATCTACAACACCAAAACTCAAGAATCAGTGGAGGAGGGGGTGGAAAAACTTTAAGATCAAAAAGATAAGGAAGTTTTCTGTGATATTGCATCTTCTGAAAATATCAGAAAAGCTGTACCCAGGAAGTCTCACCAACATCTCTGCCTAAACAAAATCCAAACATAGATGACCCAATAAACATATTAGCGTGGAAGCAGGAAATCTTATGGGATCCCAACCCGAAAAAATAAATTACATGCAAGTAAGGAATACTGAGAGTGGGAGAAATATTCTTCCCCAGGGAAGAGCTCTCCAGTTATTTATTCAATACCAAATTATTAGCCCTGAAATCATACACATACAAGTAACATTGTACAGATTGATCAGGTTTTCTTTATATATTTAGAAATATGTATATATGTAACAATAATTAAAAGGGGGGCCATACATAAAGAGAGAGGAAAGGAAAAATGATGTTATGATTATAATTTCAGAAAAAAGAGGAAGTGCTCTTAACTGCTGAACCATCTCTTCAGGCACTCCCCCTTTTAAAAAAAAAGATTTTTAAAATGTATGTGTATCTCTGTGTGCTTGTATGTACCACATACATATAGCTGTCTACAGAACATGGAAGAGGGCATCAGATTCCTGGGAACTAGAATTAAACCTGGGTCTTTTGAAAGAACACTGAGTGCTCTTAACTCACTGAGCCATCTCTCCAGCCTCCTGGTCTATAGTCTTAATTGTGATGCCTTTTTTTGAGTTTGGTGTGAGATAGGATTATTTTTTTTATTTTTGAGTTGCATGAGTTATTTTATTTATTCTGGATACAAGTTTCTTGTAGTATTCATAATTTTAAGAATGTTTCCCCAAAGACACAGATTATATTTTTACTTTATTTTTCTGTACATGTTTGCTATGCTGCACTCACTAGTCTGGTTCTCTGTAACAAAGATTGACCTTGAATTCAGAGCAATGGTCTTGTCTCTGTAATGCCAAGTTCGTGAAACCCCAAAAGATCACCAAGGAGCCAACTCACTGATGCAAACGCACAAGGTTTATTGTTAAGTTACAAGCCTCAGCAGGGACCCTGTCCAGCAAACTGGCACAGCAGCTGCAGGAAAAGGGTGGCTGGCCTCAATTGCAAGGGGGTTATAAAGGAAAAACCGCAAGCAGGGTGGTACATGCCTTGGCTGTTCAGGATTGACTAAGCATAAGTGACCTTTGGATTCATTGACATGGGGACTAGGGGAATTTCTCAAGGTGGCTTTTTCTGAGGATGGATAACTCATCCTCTCCAATTTACCTTGCTCTCACAGTCTCGGCAACACAAGTACTGGAATTATAGGCATGTGCCACCACTTCTTTTTATCATTGTTGATGATGCATGGTTTATCTATTATGTAGCTCTGGCTGTTCTGGATCTTGCTATGGTGTAGACCAGGATGGCCTTGAACTCACAAAGATCGTCCTGCCTCTGCCTCCCAAGTGATGGGATTAAAGGCATGTGCCATGACTGCCCAGCCACTACCAATTTCTTGATGGAAACTTTAATGTACAAAAGTTTTAAATTTTTCTGAAATTCAACTATGAATTGTCTGTTTTACCAGTTATACTTTTGGTATCCTAAGAAGTTATCATGTAATGTAAAACCATATAGATTTTCTCTTATTTTTTAAAGAAATATTTTTATTTGGGCTGGAGAGATGGCTCAGTGGTTAGGAACATTGACTGCTCTTCCAAAGGACCTGGGTTCAATTCCAGTCACTCATATGGTGGCTCACAACCATCTGTAACTCCAGTTCCAGGAGATCTAACATTCTCGTTTGACCTCCACAGGAAATAGGCATGCAGATAGTGCACATGCATACATATAGGCAAATCAATACACATAACATAAATAAATATTTTTTTTAAAAAAAGCCGAGTGGTGATGGTGCACCCAGCACTCGAGAGGCAGAGGCAGGCAGAGCTCTGTGAGTTTGAGGCCAGCCTGGTCTACAGAGCAAGTTCCAGGACAGATTCCAAAGCTACATACACAGAGAGACCCTGTCTCGAAAAACCAACCCCCCCAAAAAAATTCTATTTAATCTTTGAAAATTCCATACTTATATTTAATGTATTTTGATTATATCCACCACTGACTTCATCCACTCAGTTCCCACTGGGAAACCATCAGCACATGCCCCTCTTGGCTGGCTTCATGTCCTCTTTTTTATTTTTTCGTGCATGTATGTGTGCATGTGGATTTATATGCATATGCACGTGGAGATCAGAGTTGACACTGGGTATCTAAGGTAATCATTCTTTTTTGGTTTTCTTTGCTAAGGGTCTCTCAGTGAACCTAAAGTACAGTGACCCCTCTGTCTCCACTTCCTCAGAGTCAGGATAGGATTGTATTGTACCCAACATCTGTCATGTAGGTCCTGAGGAGTTGAACTCAATCCTTATGCTTGCATGGCAAGCACTTCACTGAACTATTTCCCCAGCCCCCTGTATTTTCTTCTAATATGGCATATCACTTACATCCAGATTTATAGTCCAATTTGAGTCGATTTTTGGATATGATGTGATGAAGATCTCCATGTGAATTCTTTTGAAGATAGATTTCCAGTTGTTCCAGCATCGTTTGTTAAAAAGCACTTATCAAAAGCACTTGATTCAGTACATGATTTATTTTTGCTTTCATTTGTCCCTTGCCCCTGGTATTGCTTCCTTCTGGTTACGATTTGTATTTCCAAATTCATTGTTCATCTTTTATTTCTAAATGTCTGCTTATTTATTGTACTTGACCAAAGTTTAACTTTTGAGGTCTTACCCTTGAGCACTCTTTTTTATTTTTTATTTTTTGAGAGGTTTCTGTGTTAGCCCTGGCTGTCCTGGAATTAGCTCTATAGATCAGGCTGGCCTCGAAATCACAGAGATTCACCTGCCTCTGCATCCTGAGTGCTGGGTTAAAGGTGTGAACAATCACCACCTGGCAACCTTGAGCGCTCTTAAACCTTAATTGCAGGCACCCTTCCATGCTCATATTCTTTCTAAGCTCCCTGATTTGACTAGTACCACTCTGTGTTTTCTATAAAACTATGGAGGGGAGGCGGAATTCTAAATTTGAGTCCTTCTCTGTCTTGGCAAAGTCAGCAGTTTTCCAGGAATCACATATTAGAGCATGTTATTTGATATAATACATTTCTCTCTCCTGGTTCTTGTAAATACTGTCTTTTTGGGGCAACTGCTGAGCTTGTTTTCTCTTAATGTTTTTACTTTTATAGGGTAACTCCAATTCTCCTGCACTTAGATTTGACTCTAGCTCCTATCATTTCTATCCTCTATGATTCATCAATTAATGTATAAATATTTTAGATGTAAGACCTCCAACAGGACCAAATTCTCAGGAAGTCCTTTGTGGTATCATAGAAGCCATTTTATTATTGTGCCCCAACTTCACACTCATGATCTGGAGGATTTTCTGCCTGAAATGCCTTACCCTTCTGTTTTCTTCTAAACTGAGACTTATTGGGGCTGGAGAGAGGGCCCAGGAGTCAAGAGTGCATGCTGTTCTTCCAGAAGACCTGAGTTTGGTTCCCAGCACCCAAGTCACATGGCTCACAATTGCCTGTAACTTCAGCTTCAGAAGATCCAAGGGTCTCTTCTGGCTGGAGCACTAGCACATGCATGACATACCAACTGAGAGACACACAGGTAAAAGTAAAAATAAATAAACTGACACTTATTATCTACCTTGACTTGGAATTATTTTAAGAAATTAAATGTAACAAAAATGTATGTATTTCATGTATTTTAACAAGGCTTTACTAGAGAGTAGAATTCTCCCATTGCTGAAGTAACTACGAAACTGAAAACTTAGCTGTGGAGGAATAATAGTAAATGCTCCAAGTAACAGGAATGACAATGCTTTCAGAAAATAATCATTAACATCCCCAACAGAAAATGACATCAGTACTCACCTCTTTGAAAGAATGTGCTCATCATGAATGCAAAGAAAATTGTGGCAGTGGCAAAACACATTAGAAAAATAAATATCAAGCTAGGGTTACTGTTCCTGAACACAGCCACATTGTTTACCTAGAAAACAACCACAGATGTGAAGAAAGTATTAAGTACCCATAAAACACTATAGAAAATATTCTTAATTTAGAATTACACATATATTTTTTATAATTTCTTTTTATTTTTATTTCATGTGCAGTCAGGTTTTGCCTACATTTGTATTAGTGTGAGGGTGTCAGATCCCTTGGAACTGGAGTTATGAGCTACCATGTGGGTGCTGGGAATTGAACCCAGGTCCTCTGGGAGAATAGTACGTGTTCTACCATTGAGCTACATCCCCAGCATAAGTTCAATACATTGGTCACTATGACATGTATTTGGTATTCCTTTTGTTACCTTGTATCTTCTGTTTTAATGCTTTCTGGTTATTTCCTTTGTTTGAAATATTTTCCTATTTAGTCTGGATTTTCTTCCTTCCTTTCACCACACTGACATAACATTAACAATTTAGAAGGTAAGTTATTATTTATCCAAATAGTGGGTTATTAAATGAAAGGAGGCAAATGTTAGTATCAAACTCCATTGGCAGCATAAAAGAAATACATGATAACAAGGAAATAAAATAATGTATTATAGTAACTATTTTCAACTATTTTACAGTATGAAATTTATCTTTTAAAGTTTATAAAAATGCATTTTGTGATCCTTAAGTTCCTAAATACTACATTATGTATAATAGTACAAGAGTGGAATCCCATTACTTTAGGGGTAAGGTTGAGAATTAACACAAATTCAAGGTCAGACTGGTCTACATAGGGAATTCTAGGCCAGCCAGGGCTCCATAACGAGCCTCTGCCTCAAAAAGAAACAGAAAAAAATGAGGAGGGAGGAGGAAGAATGCTCAATTCCCCAGAATTTCAACAAATACCACTGGATATTCATCAGAGTTTTCCCAAATGGTTATCAATAACTGTATCACCTATACCAGGTTCTTTCCTATCTATTCATAGCTCACCATATTTTAAAGAACAGAGCATACCTTGGTACAAAAAAGAATGGTCATAACAGAAACAGCAATTAACACAGAAATGAAGAACGTAATGAACCAAGCAACCCAATGCAGCCAGCTCTCCAATCCCATCATACACATATATTCCTAGAAAAAGGGAAAGAACCAAGTGTTAGAGTCTATTTGTCTTAGGTAGAATCTGAGAGGCTGTTACTGAAACTCAGCAGGTTAGGATGACAGGTTATGTGGACCGTGGAGAGGCAGCTACTAGGGCTGATGGAGACTGATGCAGCTAGAAGGCAAGAGAATTAAACAGGGAGTGGTATGTGGTTTAACTATGGTGGAGTAGGCACTGTATAAACTGACATTAAAAACAACTGCTAGGTGAGTTTAAAAGTAGGACACATAAGGAGTTTAGACTTTAAAGCAGAGTATAGTAGTCTATGACTATAATTCCAGCATTTGGGAGACAGAGGCAACAAAATCTGTCAGAAACACAATGCCAGTCTTGTTTACAGAGCATGTGCCAGGCCAGTTAGGGGGTTATATATTGAGACCTTGTCTCAAAAAAGAAAAGTTTGGACTTTATTCTCAGAGCCATTTACTTACAGGAGACATTCAGTAAATGAATAAACCAACAGCATATTTATCATGTGTCTTCAAGCCTAACTTCTACAGTGTTAAGTTCATCTGAAAAGAAGATTCGAGTATAAAGAATAAAACAAGACCAAAGTGTAGACATTTTTTATGCCTACCAGTGTCTATACATTGGTTGTTGAAGTAAAAAATAGGGAAGGTCCAATTTCATCACACAAGTGGAAACTAAATGGGTATCCTAGCCACATTCCAGAAGCTCCTAGTTTCCTGGGGTTTTTCCAGTGAGTATAAAGTTGGATAGAGCATCTACCTGTCAGCCATTGTCCCACTGTCATCCATCACATAGGCAGCCTCAAGAAGTACCCCAGTCAGTCTGCCTTTTCCAACTGACTGCACAAGACAAAGCAGTTCAGGGAAAACAGCTCTCTAGCCACAGATGTCATCAATGAGGCCAAGAAAAACCTCAAAAGATTTTAATACAATCATAAGAATCAAGAAAAAAAGAGAAGAAAATTGGGGCTGGAGAGATGGCTCAGTGGTAAAAGCACTGGCTGCTCTTCCAGACTTCCTGAGTTCAATTCCCAGCACCACATGGTGGGTCACATCATCTCTGTCAATTCCCAGCACCTATATTGTGACTCACAACCATCTCTAACTAACCCATGGGATCCAGTGCCCTCTCCTGGTATGCTGATGTACATGCAGATGAAAACATAAATTCATAAATTTTAAAAAGAGGAAAAAAATTAAAGTGAAAAGATTTTAGCCAGATGTACCTCTCAGTGGGGAGGCTGATGCAAATGGATCATAAATTCATGGTCAGCCTGGATATGGATAACACAGTGGGTTCTAGGTCACTATTGGCTACAGAATGTGACCATGTCTGAGAAATAAAATCCTAAGCAAAACAATGTATTTTTTAAAGGGAGAAAGTGAGAAAAGAAGTAATAGAGGTTATGTAAGTAGAAGAGCACAAAAAGTGAATAGTGAAACCAGTTTTGGAACCAAATCAGAGGGAAAAGGCCCTGTCTTAGGTTGTATTTTTCTAGAAGATACTTCTCAATCATCTTTCCACAAAATGGGAATGAGTTTATTGTGGATAAAAATCCCCTCAGTGTGGACATTGTCTGAACACCTGCCCTGTTAGTGGCAGTGTGATAACCTAGTGGACCTACTAGGTTGGAATATGTGTGCTAACAAGAGATGCGGCTCCCTAAACTGCAAACAGGATAAAAATATGAAAGTACGTCTGATTTCCAATTCACCTAAGAGGCTGATGAATCCTCCCACCTGCTTGGGCCTCAGTCCCACTTTAGACATTTATTAGCAGCCACCCCATAGCCCTGCACTTCCCATCTGAGTAGATAGAGTTACCTTCAGTTTCTTCTCCTTCTCCAGCAAAATGGAATTGATGACTATGAGCTCAACACAAATGAAGCTGAGCATGAGGAATAGAGGGAATTCGTTCTGGAGGATCACTAAGAATGGGTCCCGGACATGGGGCCCAAATGGGAATCTTTGCAGCAGTACATTGAGATTCTTGAACATGTTGGATGTTGCATTGGGAGCATGGTGCCACATAATGGCTTTGTCTACTGCATGCTGTATTGACAGGAAGCCTTCTTTGTTGTAGCCTACAAGAAACCAGAATATCAAGCATAAGAAAGTAAAGCCTGAAGATCAAAAGGACTGAAAATTCAGGTGGATCCTGGCTAGTCATTAAAACAGACAACAGCCAGAATGGATTCTTAGAGGACAGAGGGGAGTCACTTTGGAGAGCCATGGAAGTATTGATCAGAAAATGAGTTCTGGGGGCTGGAGTGATGGCTCAGAGGTTAAGAGCACTGGCTTCTCTTCCTGAGGACCTGAGTTCAATTCCCAGCAACCACATGGTAGCTCACAACCATCTGTAATGAGATTTGCTGCCCTCTTTCAGCCTGCAGGATACATGCAGATAGGATACTGTATACATTTTTTTGTTATGGTTGTTTTTTATTTATATGATTTGGCAAAGGTTAAAGAACATATTCTTTATATGCAGTAAATATATTCTTCCTGAAGGCACATTATGAATTGTTTAATAAATTTTTAATAAATGTAAAAAAAGAATACTGTATACATTATAAATAAATCTAAAAAAGAAAGAAAGAGAGAGGGAAAGAAAGAAAGAAAGAAAGAAAGAAAGAAAGAAAGAAAGAAAGAAAGAAAGAAAGATAGAAAGAAAGAAAGAAAATGAGTTCTGGTAGAAAAATATGGCATGTTCTATATAAGGGTCTTCATTCTCTGCGTTTTTTGACAGAGCACTTGTTCTGTAGTTTTGATTACACAATAAATACAGGATAGTTAAACTCAAATACACAGACTTCCTGATTGTGCTGTGACTGCTGCATAGCCCAAGGGTTAACTTTCTGTATTTTGCTGGTAAGGCACAAACACTGTCCTTATCATAAGCAACCTTCATTCCAGCAGTTTAGCTGGTGTGTCAGGATTAACTTTCAATAAAAATAGGTTGCAAGGTAAGGATCCCCTGAATGGTATCTAGTTCTAAGCAAGGGTAACCAGCCTCGATGGAGGGGTAGTAGAGGTGTACTATAGAGCCCTGCAGTAGAGGTGACCACTGTGTCCCACTGTCTAGACATGTCCTGGATATTGTTATGCATTCTTGTTTGTTTTGTAGGAGTGTTTTCACTAAACAATTATAGGATATTTTCTAGACTCAGACTAAATTCGAGTTGGTAGGCATATAGGCCCAAGACTGAAAGACAATTATGTGGTCATCCTATGAGTGGTTGATGATCAATTTTTGATCTTTTTTTTTTTTTCAAGACAGGGTTTCTCTGTGTAGCCCTGTGCTGGAACTCACTTTGTAGACCAGGCTGGCCTTGAAGTCACAGAGATCTGCCTGCCTCTGCCTCCCAAGTGCTGGGATTAAAGGCATTTGTTACCACTACCCAGTTGATGATCAATTTTGGAGGAACAGTTGCATAATTGGTGTTCATGTCCAACTTCTTTCAAACAAGGAAAGTAAGAAACCTAAAATGAACTAGAGAATATGTATCCCTCACATGAAAAGTGGCTCTGGGCCTCACTCAGGAATACATTGCTTCATGTGAAGGAAAGAGCATCGCAGTTATGTGCCAACACTTCTCCTTAAGTCTGGAATTGCTAGAGTGGAAACTGGGAACTGTCATGGAATGGGCAGGTCCAGGGAAACTGGGTACTAAGTAGGGATGTTTGCACTGTTAGATACAATTATGTCCCTTTCCATAGCAGAGAACAAGATGTCAGAAAGCAATCACTAAGAAAAACTCTCCTGTGTTCTTACTGGAAAGTTCCAAAGAAGAAAGTCAGCAGTGCTTCCTGCAGAGAAAGATTACGGTGTCTGGAAGCTACAATCCAGCTTCACAGCCACATGTTATGCCTTAGGGCATAGGAGCTCCTAGGAATGCCTTGTCTTCTGATTTTAATGTTCAGAAAGAGCAAGTAAATTCAAATGAAATAATAGCCAATGCAGAGGTCATGTGTTCAGAACCTGCCCCATTTCTGCCCCACCACTGTCCCCAACACCCCCATGTGTACACATGAGCTGTGTGTAGAGGATAAAGGACAACCTTGGGTGTTGTTCCTGAAGAGCCATCATGATGGGAGATGTCATTCTGTAAATATGTTTCTTGTATTGGTTAATGAATAAAGCACTGGTGACCAATAGGAAAGCAAGTAGGCGGGACTAGGAGACAAGGAGGATTTGAGGAAGTAGTAGGGAGCAGTCAAGATGTAGACACTGGAGAGAACAGAGGTCCAGGCCTTCTTTCTGGTAAGATGAGACCACGTGGAAATACTTAGATTAATAGAAATAGGTTAATATTTAAGACAGAGCTAGCTAATAAGAGATGCTAGTAACAGGCCAACAAAATTATATCTAATACAGCATCTCTTTGTGTTATTTGGGGCTGGTGTGGCTGTGGAACCTGACTGGTGGGGGGAAAAAACAACTCACAACACTATCAACCTTATTTTTTGAGACAGGGTCTCTCACTGGGACCTGGGGTTTGCTAATTAGGGTAGGCTGCCCAGTGAGTCCTAGGAATCAGACTATCTTTGCCATCCAGCACTGAAATTATAAACATGTGATATCACACCCAGTTCTTTACATAAATCTTGGAGATTGGACTCAGGTTCTCAGCTTGTGTAGTAACACTCTACAAACTAAACTATTTCCCTAGTCTCAAATTCCAGGAATTCTGGAGGCAGAGCCTAGAGATGTCCTTCAATTCAGGAGCAGAATCTTTACAACAACACAGGCAGTCAGGCAGGGAGCCCTACAGCAGTGTAGACAGGTGTCTGTCCCTTCTTCATCAAATTAAAAGGAAAATAGATGATACAAGAAGTAGTTTTAGTGAAGAGTGAATGAGACATACTAAACATGAATAAAAGGAACATACATGTTGAACAGGATGGGTGTTCAAAACAACATAACAAGACTGAGTGTGATGACACAATCTTGTAATCTCAGTACTTGAAAGGTGGTGGCAGGAACATCCTTGACTCTGAAGTGAGTTTGAGGTCAGCTTAGGTTCCATGAGACCCTGGCTAGAAAGAAAAGAAAGGAAGGAAGAAAGGAAGAAAGGAAGAAAGAAAGAAAGAAAGAAAGAAAGAGACAGATAGACAGGAAGAGGGAAGAAAGAGCGAGAGAGAGAAAGGAGGGAGGGATGGAAGGAGGGAAGGAGGGTAGCTAAAACAGTACAAGTCTTGGGAGACAGCTTATTGACAGAATAGTTGGCTAGTGCATGAACAGACTTCGGAAGCCCATTCCCCATTGAGGGATACTCCCTTAGCCTGGAGATAAGAGGGAGGGCCTAGGCCCTACCCCAGATGACTTGACAGATTTTGATAATCCCTCCTGGAAGGCCTCACCCTCTCTAGGGAGTGGATGGAGGATGGGAGGGAGAGGGAATTGGGATCAATATGTAAAATAAGAAATATACTTAACTAGTATATGTGAAATGCTAAGTTCTGTCCCCAGTGCTGTAAAAGTAAAGAAACAACAGAACAGAGCTAGAGGTATAGCTCAGTAGTAGAGTGGTGGCCTATTATGTGGAAAGTCCTGGGTTTGATCCCCCAAATTATAGGATTTGGGGAAGGTGAAGAAAACGAGAGTGTTACTTACAGATAGAAAAGGGAGGTCACATAAATATTACGTAGTCACAAAATGTCAGTCATGTTTCTTTCATGATGAAGGATATGCCTTTACTAAGTAACTGGCCATTTGCGTTATTATGGTTCCACTCTGGTCCTGTATGTGTGCTGCCCAAGAAACATAGATAATGCCCATGGGTTCTCAACAGGCTACTTGAGAACAACAAGGACCAGGTGGCTGTGCTCAAGGTAAATACACTGGTGTCTCCCCAGTTCTCTGGCTGAGTTCTGGTCCCCACCCACACCATCAGGCATAGGCTAGTATGGCAGAAAGCCCAGAGTCCATGAATGCTGTGTTCTCTAGCCTCTGGGAGGCCTTTCCTGTCGGTATCCTTGGAGGCTACCATTACACAGATGAATTCCCACACAGCATTCCTAACAGTCAGCAGTTCATGCTTGTTTTGGTATTACTAGAGACTGAGCATGAGGTTTTCTGCATGCTAGGCAAGTGTCACTGAGGTACACCCCCAGCCTGGTAGTAGCTTTCCTAAAATGAAAAGGGAAAGGTAGAGGGGTCATTATTTTATAGGATTTCAACAAATTAAAGAAAGCCACTTAAGTTATAGTTTGTAGAGAATAGTATCAAACATAATTTAAAAAGCAAATGTTACAAATATAGAAGCTCACAACCCTTGTGTAACGAGTATGATTTTTCTGCCTGCCGCTTGGTCTTGTCCTGCCGCTGCGCCAGCCCCAAATAACACACAGAGACTCTGTATTTGATATTATGCTATTGGCCAGGTACTACTTTCTTATCGGCTAGCTCTGCCTTAATTATTAACCCATTTCTGCTGATCTATGTATTTCTCTTACCGGGGAGCCGGCGGCATACTGCTTTCTTCAGACTCTCCATCTTGACTCCTCCTTCCTACTTCCTATTTCCTCCTTGTCTCCTAGTCCCTCCTACCTTCCTTTCCTATTGGCCAACAGTGCTTTATTATTAACCAGTATGAGAAACATATACAGAATGACATCTCCCATCATCTCCTCTTTTCTGTCTAAATAAAAAGAAGGGTTTTAACCTTAACATAGCAAAATATATCACATAACAGTTATCAAATAAGAATCACAGTTAACACTATTTAGTCCATTAACATTTAGCAAGATTTGAAGAAAATATTCCATCATCTATCATATCTTTGTCTAAGTAACTTATCTTTAATACTAAGGAAAACTGTAACCATAACTCTCTGTCTTCAAGTCCCTCAAAGACCACAGAAGGATAGTATAAACTCTAGAAATGACAGAGACAACTCACTGCCTGGTCACCCAAAGTTCTTTTGTAATCTTCCATCTTCAGCCCATAGGCCATAGTGTGTCTAGCTGACTCTTCAGCAAAGCAGGAAACTTTAAACTGTCTTTTTGTATTGGCAGTTTGACCGTCACTTTTCTCTGTGTCCTGCATACTGTCTCGCAGACTCTTCCATGAAGCAGGAACTCTGTAGCAATGTCCATCTTGAATCAGCAGTCACTTTTCTGTGGGTCCTGCATGTCCAGTTTATACAGCATAAAGTCAAACAGTCCAAACAAGACAGTATCTTGTCCAAATGGCTAGTCTTGCCATATTGGAAGTAAACTCCATAACGTGTTTCTTTAATGTCCATCTTCCTTTTTGACGCAGGTGGTGTTACCAGGAGCATTTATGTCTCATTGTCAAGTAAAACCCTAAATCATTTTAAATGCCATATTCTGTAAGTCTTTGAAAGGTTTGAAGAATGCCTATCTATCTCAACTACATCTCTGTGTATCTTGAAAAACCTAACTAACTTAACTCTAAACTTTGACTATCATAGATAATTATCTATTATCTGTACTACATTATACATTACATTTCTAAATGAGTTATATAAACACAATACCTAAACAAAAGGAGAATATACACATCACAAAATTGACCTTAAATTGTATCAATAAATGAAAATCCATTCCAATACAAAGTATCCATATCTATACCACGTGGGTGCCATTTGTAACGAGTACGGTTTTTCTGCCTGCCACAGCTGGTCTTGTCCCACTGCCGCACCAGCCCCAAATAACACACAGAGACTCTGTATTTGATACAATGCTGTTGGCCCGTTACTTGTTTCTTATCGGCTAGCTCTGCCTTAATTATTAACCCATTTTTGCTGATCTATGTATTTCTCTTACCAGGGAGCCAGCGGCATACAGCTTTCTCCAGACTCTCCATCTTGGCTCCTCCTTCCTACTTCCTATTTCCTCCTTGTCTCCTAGTCCCTCCTATCTTCCTTTCCTATTGGCCAACAGTGCTTTATTATTAACCAGTATGAGAAACATATACAGAATGACATCTCCCATCACCCTTGTTCTTGTAAAATGCTTTCATTCTTTCAAGCAATTCAAAGTCATTATAAACAATCAAAATACATACCTGCTGTTTTAACTTACACTGGAATATAATCATTTTATTAAGTGCCACATTTTCCAAAAGCAGCTCCTTGGACCTCTACTGAAATGCTGTTCTTAGGCAAGCATTTAGTTAGCAAAACAGTATCACAAATAATAACACAAATATGTGGTAGAGGGCAAATGTGGCTGTGCTCATGGTAATGTTACAGGCTTTAGAGTTTCCTCACCAGGGTTTCCCCCATCAGCATATGCAAATTCCCGGGGTTCTTGGCTTAGGTTAGGAGGATAAAGAAAGGCTGTGCACCAGCCTTCTATCTCCTCTGGAAAAAATAAATGCTTCAATGATGGTGCAAAGTTCCTCTGAACATAACTGAAGCGCAAGTCATACTTAACCTATGAAAAACAAGGAGAAAACATGTGGCCATGAGATCCTGGAACTCAGCAATGGTACAGGACAGAGCAAAACTATTTGACTTTAATTCTTTAAGGCCCACACAGGCAGGGGTCCCTCCTGGAACCACACAATGATCTTCCCTGTATTTCTCTGCAAGTTATCCCTGTGGCCAACTTGGGAAAAGAGCAATGGACTGTAGAATACTCTGGAATGACATCACCTAGACCTTAGCCCCAAATTTCTTATTGAAATGCTGCCACCCTTGGCAAATTACTTAGTCTCACTTAATCATTATGCCTCGGCTCCCTCACAGTGAAAGGGGGATGATAACATCCTCTGACTGATTAACTGCCTGGAAGATTATACAATGTGGTATCTGACATGTAGGTAACATTAACATATGCTTGTAAAATATTGTTGGTTTTTATTAATCACAATGCAGGTTCTTCTTTTTGTTTTTTGTTTGTTTGTTTGTTTGTTTGTTTTGTTTTATTTATTTATTTTGGTTTTGAAACAGGGTTTCTCTGTAGCTTTGGAGGCTGTCCTGGAACTCTATTTGTGGACTAGGCTGGCCTCAAACTCACAGAGATCCACCTGCCTCTACCTACTGAGTGCTGGGATTAAAGGTGTGTGCCACCACTGCCTGGCCTCACAGAGCAAGTTCTAAAAGTCATTAGACAGCCTATATAGCAAAAAGCTACTTGTAAACGTTTTACCCTTGCTAAACATAAATATTCTTGTTCAACATACTGTTTTTTCTTTAAATACACATGTAGAGCTATCATATCTAAATCTATGTGATTAGTAGTAATGACAATTAACTAATCCAACCAGAAAATTATTGCTCCCCACCTAACCAACTGCTCTAAGCACTTTACTTGTATAAACTTGAAAACCAACTCATAATCCAGGCACTAATTTAAACTCAACTACACAGGTAACAAAACAGAGATTTGATTTAGAAATGTTAATAACATTCCCAAGGATATACAACTGCTAAATTTTAGAGCTGGGATTCAAGTTTCTTCGGTCAAGTGGTCAAGTCAGACTCTGTACCTAAACAGCTGAACACACTCCACTCTGTACTAAGGATAGAGACTTGCTCAGAACAGATCTCTTTTAAACAAGTTGAAAGTATGGAGTGGGCTGTAAGATATGAATTTGGAATATCCACTCATTTCCTTTGGAGATAAGACGACAAAGCTGCCACAGAAGAAAGCTGAGTGGTAGAGATCCTGATTGACTTACACTCAGGGTGCAGTCATAGATTGTTAAACAAAGATTTTCTTACCACAAGTGGCAAAGGTTCATTGCTGCTATTGAAGCTATGGTCAAAAACAATTCCCACCAATATGTAGAAAGACTTGGGATCCTTTATTATATAGTTTTCAAATAAAGGCACTGAAGGAAAGCCTAGAACTACAAAGAGAAAAATTAAGTCAGTGAATAGCTGGGCAAGAAAACAAGTGATGCTACCAACCATCTACCTAAGGAGATTTAAGATTCCAGCTTACTTCTCCTTTCACTCACTCATTCATTCTGCAAACATATGAACTAACAGAGAGAGAAAGAGAGAAACACAAACAATAAGATTAGTTAAAAGGCATGATTTTTAGCCAGGCAGTAGTGGTGCTCACCTTTAATTCCAGCACTTAGGAGGCAGAGGCAGGTGGGATCTCCGAATTTGAAGCCAGACTGATCCCACTACTGGGAACGGGCTACATCTCATGGAGTTATTGGCCAAAGGAATCCCATGGGAATCCCCAAACCTAGGCTGTTGCCAAGACTATAGGTTGCTTCCTACAGACTTACATCAAGACCCTATTGCTGAAGACAATACCTATACAACTCATTGAACATGCAGAAGTTGAGCTGGTGCCTACACAGAGACTTTACCCCTACATGTTAGCATCTTAGGTACAGGATAGTACTTTGCATGCTACCAAAGGAGAAATGTAAACACCAACCCAGTCACAAACCCTTTCCTTTACAATAGAGTCCTGACTGCAAGATATGCTAGTGCAATTGTGCCACAAAACTTTGTGGGAGTGATCAACTGTGATGACTATTCTTGCTTGTCAACCTGATGCTATCTGGGATGAACTACAATACAGAAATGGAGGGCACACTGTGATCCTGATCTTGAGGCAAGATCAAGCATGCCTTTGATCTGGATCTTGAGGCTGGAAGGCAGCCTTTAATCTGGGTCCCACCTTCTGCTGGAAGCCTATATAAGGACAAGGGAAGAATGACTGGGGTGTGTTGGGGTGTGTGCTCATTCCTTGCCTGCTTGCCCTCATCTTGTCGGTACATCCACTCCTTCACTGGCACTGGAGCCTACTCCTTCAGAATTCCAGCATGTATGGAAGACCAGCTGAGACACCAAGCTTTGTGGGACTGAGCAACTATTAGATTCTTGGATTTTCCATTCACAATTGTTGGACTGAAACCTATAAATCATTCCAATAAACTCATATATATATATATATATTCCATATATATTAATTCCATAAGTTCTGTGACTCTAGAGCACCCTAATACACTAACTAATATCTGATTTGACTTAAGGTACACTCCACGAGATGGAACATATACCCAACACTTCTTGGGTGATCAAGAACCTGAGACTAGATGGCCCAGAAACCTAGGGTAAAACCAAATACTGTTCTACTAAAGGAGTGTAGCAATAAAATTATTCCTAAAGTCATTCTGCTATACTTATAGATCAGTGCCTTGCTCAACTATCACCCACAGCCAGATAAAATATAGAGAGAATCCCTTCTCTCAAGGTTCAGAAAGCTCTGAGGAAGAGGAGGCATAAAGAGTGTAAGAGTCAGAGGCAATAGAGGATACTACAGAAATAAAGTCCTATAAATCAACAGTATGAATTCACAGACTGAGACAGCATGTACAAGACCTGCACCAATCTGCACCAGATGGGGTTCTAGAGCTGTAAGGAGTAGACACATGCCCCCATCCCTAACCCTAACCCAGAAGCTATTTCTAATTGATAAACACTTGCAAATACAAATTTAGTTTTCTTTAAGGGAGTCTCACTGGGGAAACAAGCCACTCTTTTTTGTTGTTGTTTGGTTTTTGTTTTGTTTTGTTTCTCAAGTCAGGGCTTCTCTGTGTTTTGGCTGTCCTGGGACTCACTCTGTAGACCAGGTTGGCTTTGAACTCATAGAGATCCACGTGACTCTGCCTCCCAAGTGCTGGAATTAAAAGTGTGTGCCACCACTGCCTGGACTGAAACAAACTACTCTTAATGGTAGGATGTATGCTCAGCACTCAGTGGACAACAGAAAACCAGTGACACCTTTGTAGGTTACTTATCTTGTAATGTTGTACTGTGGCTTTAAAAAAAAATGTATCACCTGTATCATTTGCCTGCTATACTGTTGATTCATTTCACAATATTTGTATAATAAATCTTTTAGGAAAAATGTATCTTACTTTTATTTTATTTACATATAGTTTATTTTTTCTTTTTATCTTTTAGGTCTTTGCATATACACATATACATATATATATTTATGGATTCCAGTTTAATGTTTTTGTGGTATTCCAGATTGTGTGAAAGAGTGGGTCTCTGCATCTATCTATATCTGTTTATTGGATTCTTTTCTTTCTGTTTGTTTTGTCCTATTTCAATGTATTTGTTTTTGTTTTATTGTATTATATTATAGTTTGTTATTATTATTATTATTATTGTTATTTTAGATAGGGTTTTTCTTTGTATCCTTGGCTGTCCTAGACTCACTCTGCTCACTCTGTAGACTAGGATGGTCTCGAAGTCTCAAACTTACATAGATCCACTTGCCTCTGTCTCTCAAGTGCTGGGACTAAAGGCGTGCACCACCACTGCCTGATTGTTCCAATGAAAGACAGAAAGGAGGAGGGTGGGTCTAGATGTAAGAGGAGGTGGGGAGGAACTGGAAGGAGTAGAAAAAGGAGAAACCATAATCAGCATATATTATGTGAAAATCTACTTTCAATGAAGGGGAAAAAAGAACTGTCCACAATGAATGGCAATGAAGCTGGGGATAAAGCAACCTTTCCCATAAATTTGTTTTGTCTGTCTTATTGGAAAATTCTTAAAGCTAGGTATGGTGGTACACACCTTTGATCCCAGCACTCAGGAGGCAGAAGCAGTCAGATCTCTGAGTTCAAGACTAGCCTTATCTTTAGAGTGAGTTCCAGGATAGCCAGGACTGTCCTGGAACTCACACAGAGAGAAACCCTGTCTGGACCACCCCCCAAAAAATTCTTTTATTATTATTTTTTTTCTTATTTTACATATCGATCCCAGTTCCCTCTCCCTCCCTCCCATACTCTCCCATCCTTCCATCCCACTCACCACCCCCCCCCCACTCCACAGGGAGGGTGATGCCTTCCAGGAAGGATCAACAAAATCTGTCATGTCATTTGGAGTAGGAATTAGGCCCTCCATTCTGCCTCTAGGTTAGGAGAGTATCCCTCCATGGGGAATGTGCTCCCAAAGTCCTTTCATGCACCAGGGATACATCCTGGTTCCACTGTCAGAGGTCCTTTAGACTGCCCAGGCCTTCTAACTGAGACCATGTTCAGGGGGTCTGAGTTGGTTCAATGCTGGTTTCCCAGCTATCAGTCTGGGGGCGTCCATTAGCTCCCCCTTGTTCAGGTCAGCTGTCTCTGTGGGCTTCTTTAGCCTGGTCTTGTCCCCATTTTCTTATCACTCCTCCCTCTCTGCATCTGGATTCCAGTTCGGCTCAGTATTTAGCTGTGGGTGGCTGCTTCTGTTTCCATCAGCTACTAGATGAGGGTTCTATGATGGTGTATAAGTTAGTTATCAATCTCATTATCAGGGAAGGGCATTTAAGGTAGCCTCTCCAATGTTGCTCAGATTGTTAGTTGGAGTCATCCTTGTAGGTCTCTGGACATTTCTCTATAGTCAATTTTCTCTTCAAACCTATAATGGCTCCCTCTTTTATGGTATCTCTCTCTCTCTTTCTCTCTCTCTCTCTCTCTCTCTCTCTCTCTCTCTCTCTCTCTCTCTCTCTCTCTCTCTCTCTCTATTCCTCCCCTGACTCAATCTTCCTAGTCCCACATGCTCTCCTCTCCAAAATCATATAATAGCATGTATAATAATCACATAATGTTGAAGAACCTTCTTGTATGAACTCAATATTAGTATTCAGGCATCTCTATTGGCCTGCTCTTGGGGTTCTGCAAGGACACACCCTCAGCTGCAGCCACTACGAGTCCTGTGTACATTCACTTCATTCCCTTTTAAAAAGGCCCTGTCCACCTCCCAACTTTCACTCTTTCTTTCTCTCTCTCTCCCTCTTTCTCTTTCACCAATCTTGTCCCCAGTGACTGGTCTCTGCCTCCCTTTCTGCCCCTTCTCTCTCCTCTTCCAATAAACCTCCTAAGGGAGTCCTGTTATATGGGATGACTTCTCTTCATGGCATTTTTTGAAATTACAACACTTACATTTAGAAATTTTTTATTCATTTAGTCAAACTGTCATGTTCAATAACTATTTAGTGGGTCATCTACTATATTCCAGGACACAGTGATGACCGAACTAGACATGGTCCTCTGCCCTTGTGAAGATAAGAGTACAGTGGGAAAAGATGGACAATACACAGAAAACTAGTATATATGTAATTAAGACCTTTATGAAAATACTAATAAAATGTCAAACAAGACTTTGTAAAGGAGAATAAAGGGTTGAGAAAAATATAACCTATTTATGTGGTGATATTTTGTTTATGATCTAACAAATAAAGCTTGCCTAGAGATCAGAGTGCAAAGCTAGCCACACTAGTTAGCTGTAGAGGTCAGGCAATTGTGGTACACATCTTTAATCCTAGCACTCAGGAGACAGAAGCAGACAGATCTCTGTGAGTTCAAGGCCACCCTGAGCTACATGAAATTGATCCAGTCTAAAAGAGAAACAGAGCTCACCCAAAGGTGATCCTAGCACTTGGAGGTTCATGCCTTTAATCCCAGCACTAAGGAGGTGGAGACAGGAAGGGATGTGGCTGGGTAGAGAGAGAGGAATATAAATAAATAAGGCAGGAGGAAACAGGAGCTCAGGGCAGTCTGAGGCAGCAGTCTGAAGCAGGCAGTCTGAGGAAGTAGTCTGAGGACAGGATGGCCCCTTTGGTTTGAGCCTTGGTAGAGGTAACAACTCTCTAATATCTGGCCGCCATGCTTCTCTGATCTTTCAGCTTTCACCCACTTCATAGCTGACTCTGAGTTTTTATTATTAAGACCAAAGAGAATTCATGCTACATATTTATTTAGTTGCCTTCCTAAAACTAAGGGAGACTGGCATAGGAATGGCTGGTGAAAAGTGACCTACATAAAGAAGATACTGAAGAAAGCACAGAGAAATGTAGTAGCAGAGGAAGCTAGATAGAAGAGCAGGGGCAAAACCTAAAGAGTCTCTGTCTATCTGGAAGCCATAGGAGGGTGTAAGCAGGGAATGGACAAAATCCTAGTGGCTGAGTATCTTTCTGCCTCTGCTTGGATATCAAGTAACAATAAGAAAAGTGAAGCAGAAAAACCTGTTAGACTCTGTAAATATGTTGTGGACTAATAAATGTGTTGTGGGATAATATTTTGCTTTTCTTTTCTTTTTTTTTTTTTTTTTTTTTTTTTTTTAAGACAGGGTTTCTCTGTGTAGCCCTGGCTGTTCTGGAAATCACTTGATAGACCAAGTTGGCCTTGAAGTTACAAAGATCCACCTGCCTCTGCCTCCTGAGTGCTGGGATTAAAAGTGTGCACCACCACCACCCAGCTGAAATAATATTTTTGTACACTATGAAGATGTGTCATTCTGATTGGTTTAATAAAAATCTGAATGGCCAATAGCTAGGTAGGATTTGGGGGAAGAGAGGATACTGAGAAGAGGAAATGCAGAGTCTCCATGGAATAACCAGGATGGGCATAACAGAAATGATGTAACAAGCATGTGGGGGAAATGTAGATTTTAAAATGTAGGTTAATTTAAAAGTTATAAGAGCCTAAGCTAAAGCTGAGCATTCATAAGTCTCTGTGTCATTTTTTGTGAGCTGGCTTGTCAAGCAAAAAGTCTACCTCCAGGTGTGCTTTCAATTCTTGATTAGTCAGAGATGAATAAGAATTAGCAAATAGAAGCTACTGACTAATAGGAAATAAGTGTCATGATAGTGAGTTTTTTTTTAAAGGTAGTTAGGATAGGTGGTAGTGGTGCACATCTTTAAAACCCAGTACTTGGGAGATAGAGGCAGGCAGATCTCTGTGAATTCAAGACCAACCTGATCTATATACATAAACCCTGCCTAAAAACAAAACAAAAAAAACATTTAAACCTTGAGATACAAGTATACAGGCCTCCAGTGTGGTCTGTAAAATAATAAAAATGCATCAAGGACAGCTTTCCTTAAACTACCACCTCAAACTCTACAATTTGGAGATTCCAGATTTTGGATCACTTTTGTAAGAACTCTCAGGAAAAAAAAAAAAAGCTTCAAGCTACACTATAAAAATGCCCTCCCAGGATGGCAAGATAACTCCAGCAAACCTGACAGTCTGAGTTCAGTCCCTGGGACCCACAGATAGAAGGAGAAAAATGACTCTGGTAAGTTATCCTCTGACTTCCACTTTTGTGGCATGGCATGTACACATACACACACCTATACCCACACCCACAATAACTGTAATAAAACATGTTAGTACAATGAAAAAGTGAAATGCCCTCCCTATCCCATCTTATATCTGACCTTCAAAGTCAACAGCAAAGGTCTGTTCCACCATTTCAGTAACAGCTTTCAAAGTCTCGCTTTTGGAAGGGATATAAACCAACTGAAATTTACTTTTCAGAGGATAATTATGGAAATACACTGGCAGTAAACTGATATCAATTGCTTTGTAGTTAGTAGACAATACATATTTTGGCATATGATTGAAACGAAGATACAATACAATTGCAGAAAATATTAACGGCATCAAGATTTCCAGAAGTGTTATCAGAGTCTTCCGCTTCTAAAACAGAAACAACAGCTGTGTGTTACTCCCAGAAAAAACTCAAGTGTAAATTTCTACATGGCCAAGTATTCTTCTATTTAAAACCCTGAGACTGGAGATACCTTCTAAGTACTTTCTTAACATACATGAAGCAAGATCCCCAGTATTGAATAAACCAAATGTAATTACTTCTGTAATCCTAGCACTCAAGAGGTTTAAAGGCACAAAAATCAAAAATTCAAGGTCATCCTTGGCTACTTAGGAAGTTTGAGCCCATCCTTTGAAATAACTTTGAGACCTTGACACAAAACAAACAAAAATAAAAAAAAGAAAAGGAAAGCTTCTTTCATTTCTTCTAGTCTCCATACACAAAAAACACACAAAAAGGGAACAGACAGGATGAGAATTAGCTAGGCATCTCCACTTCAAAACCACCAATGGCTAGAAATAAATGACATGGGTTGTTTTTTAACAATGAAAGTTAACAGAACTACAGTGGGACTGTGAATCTTTAGAAATGAAGTTCTTAATTGTTCTTCAACTCTTTATTAGTGACAGAATCTAAAATCACTTGGGAGACAAGCCTATGGGCATGTCTGTGGGGATTAACTTTTATTAACTGAGGTGAGGCGTTGCTTAGCCATTCTGTAGTTAGGATCTCAGACTGTGGAAAAAGGGAACAGAGCAACAATATGCATTCACTGTCCTCTGCTCCCTGGCTGTGGATGTGATTTGACCACATGCCTCAAGCTGACACAACTTCGCCACTGTGATAATTATGGCTTTAAGCTGTAAGTCAGAACAAACCCTCTCCCTTAGGTTGCCATTGTTAGGGTGTTTTATCACAGTCACAGGGAGAGACACTATGACTGTAACTTATTTAACTTAAGCATGAAGCTGCTCCCCAGGACCTGTCCTCCCCACAGAGAAGCATGCCCATACCTTTAAGATGAAATTCTTCCAGAGAAGAAGTTTTAACTTCTTGAACACTGTCATTTTCCCCCAGTTGAAGATGTTCACCACTAGTCAGGAAAAAAATTGAGAAAATATTATGTATAACACAAAAATGTTAAGAAGTATTCTTTTAGCCACATGTAGTGGTCCACATCTTTGATTCCAGCACTCGGGGGGGGGGGGGGGACAGAGGCAAACCGATCTCTGAGTTCAAGGCCAGCCTGACCTACAAAGTAAGTTCCAGGACAACCAGGGCTACATAGTGAGACCCTGTCCTGGGGCAGGGGGACAAAAATAGAAGTATTCTTTTCATCCTTGAATAACTTTGTTCTTGAGGATTCTCAGAACACTGTCAAATTACTTTTCTTCAAGCCAGGCATTGGTGGCACATGCTTTTAGTTCCAGTACCCGGAGGCAGAGGCAGGCGGATCTGTGAGTTTGAGACCAGCCTGGTTTACAGAGCTAGTTCCAGGACAGGCTCCAAAGCAATACAGAGAAACCTTATCTCGAAAAAAAAAAAAGTTTACTTTTCTTCTTTTCTATTATTAATCCTTTTCCATCTTTTTTAGCTGATTCTTCCTCCTCTCAGCAGCCTATAAACATTAAGGAGCTACAGGGCTCAGTCTCTGAACTCCTTTTCATACCAACATGTGACCTCAGATAGCCATGTAGGATCCACATACCTCCAGACAATGTCTACTTTGATTTCTCTAGCCTGGACTTTGCCTCAAGCTCTTTTCACAGATATTCAACTGTATGATATCTATCCCTGCTCCACTTTGTTTTATCTCAAAACTGACTTGATCTATTCATGGTCCACCAAAAACAAGTCATCTTATGGTCTTCTTCACCCATTCTTCTTCATATCAGTCCCATTCTTCAAGTTGAGAGTTGTTACTGCCTTCTCTTCTGAAGCCTAAATGCAGATTATCACTAACCCCTTGGTCTAGCCTTTGAAATATATTCCCAGAATTTGGCACCTTTCACCACCCTAATTCTTATCATCCCTCGCCTTGCCTGAAGTTTGCAGTGGTCCCAGCTACTGCAGTGCAGTCACTGCATCTGGTCTTGTCATCTTGTAACTAATTTTCTGTGCAATGACAAAAGCAACCAAGTTCAAGTCAGGTCACCTCTACTCTTCCACCACAAACTCTAATGGCTCTCATCTCTCTCCATGCAAAGGCCTTGCCTTACAATGACCTACAAAGTTCTACAGTATATAGTTTCTGTTATTTTACCCTTCACCCATCTAATTTTCTGTTCTTGCTACTACACCACAGCCCTAGATATTGTCCAAAACACAATAAACACATTACTGCACCAACATTTGGATTTATTTTGCCAAGTACACAATTCCTTCATGTCTTTATATGGAGAAATCTACAATTTCTTTTGGATATTTATTCAGAAGTTAATTTCTCAATAAGGTTTTCATTGACCAATATAAATAAAATTTCAATCTCTTAAAACATCTATATCTACTTTTCATGCTTATTTTTCTTCTTAGCATTATTAAAACAAAGAAACACTCTTTATTTCAGGACTGGGGAGATGGCTAAAAAAAAAATGGCTCAGTAGGTAAAATATTTGTTGTACAAAATGCTTGCAGGACCTGAATTCAGTCCCCAACATCCATGTAAAAGTTAGGCATGGCAGGCATAGCTGAGCAGGGGCAGGCAGATCTTGGGGGCTCACTGACCAGGTAGTTTAGCTGAAACATTGAACTTTAAATTCAGCCTTAAAAAAAAAAAATAAGACGCACAGGCTAGAGATCTGGCTTAGCATTTAAGAGTCCATCCTGCTTTCCAGAGGACACAAGTTCAGTTCCTAGCATCCATATGGGGCCACTGACAACTGCCTGTAATTCCAGCTTCAGAATGTGTTCTGATGGGTTCTTCTGGCTTCTATAGGGGCACACACACACACACACACACACACACACACAGTGGTGGGGAGGCAGGAGAGAAACAGACACACAAATACAAATAAATAATAAAATACTAAAAAATATGATGCATTACCTAGACTGTGCCACCATAACCAGCTACCCCCCACATTAAAACACACACACACATCAAATCATTATATTGTTTTTCTCTTACTATAATGAAATACATGAGAATAAGTACTTATGAAATAAGAGATTTACAGCTTTAGAGGTTGAAAGTCCAACATAGTACCAAGCTCTGACAGTGGTTTTTGTGGCTTCACCAACTCAGGGCAGATTGTACCACATTGGTAAGAAACACACATATATGAAAAATTGCATCATGAGGCAGATGTCAAAGCGTGACTGAACTAACTGAGGTTACTCTTTTCCAAGGGTCTCCCAATAACCTAAGGACTTATCAATAGGTCCTACCTTTCGAAGGTCCTATTACCTCTACATCACTACTTACCCTTTGGGAGACAACATACATCTCCCAAGCTCTCATCCTCTCACTGGTTTATCTACACCCACATCAATAGGGTGTTTTAATTTTTTAACAAGAATATATAGCTATATACTAGCTGTTGAATTTTAAATTTGGGAATGTACCAAGTCATCCAGCTTTGTTCCTAAATTTAGTTCTGCAGAACTAGGATTGGGTTTGGAAAGTAATAAAGGGTTGCAAGCTTTAATCAATTTAAAGCTGGAAATGGCAAGCACTGGTTTGAAAGAAAAGCATTTGAAGACGCAGGCTAAAGTTTTAGTTAGCCAGGCTCACACAATATTCTGGCATGAAGGAAAAAATGGGAAAGACATTTTATTTGGAGGAATGATAGAGAGAAAGTGTTTTGGAGATGTCTGCAGTATATTAATAATCAAATCCCCACCGTGCTTTAATTGCGCCCCTCCCCCTCATCATCAGCATGCATCTTACTACCATTTAATTATCACTTAAACATGCGTTTCTCTCACTTCACTTTTAAAAAAGCAGTGAGTGGGAGGGAACAACAACCTTTGAATTTGCTATTGTTACCATTTCAGTTTTAGGAATAGGAAAAGTAAAATGGTTTGAATACTCTAGTGAAGGATTCCAGACCTGAAGCCAGATCTTTGTGCTTCTTTATTCAGCAAACTTGGCCAGGGAAACGGACCATGTGCCAGGCAAGGGCTCTTTCCTCGAGGAGCCCACCTTCTGGATTAACCATATTGGACCCCAGACAGCAAGAGGTTATGACCACAGTAAAACTGTCATCTTTTGTCTTGGAAGTCACGATTACCTTAGAGTTACCTTAGGGCACCTGCCGTGGTCCGCACTCGCAGCCCGGAAGCCAGGGAAAGCTGTGCCTCACTCACCGCCCGCACCTAACCAGTGGCCGCGGGCACTCAGGGACCCGCTGGACCGCCCGCGACGACTGTTGGCCCCGCGATGCAATCGCCCACGCTCCACCCGGTGACCCACTTTTTCACGGGCCGGCCGCGCGGCTGCATAGACCTGAGTCCAGGAACCCGTGATTTCACCGCCATTCTTTCTGGCCTGAGGCAACCAGAACTGCTTGAGGGCACGCGGACGCTCGCACCCTGTCTGAAGAACCACGACCTCCAACCCTGTCCCCTGAGAGTGCCTCCGCGCCTCAGTCTACTGCCTGAAGAGATCCCAACGGCCCAATCGTCTCCTGTCTGAGGGGACCCAGAACACTAAAACCCTCCTCCCAGCACCACCCCACCTCCCGCTACTCAGACTCTGTTCTCCCAGAGGTTCTGCTGGGCTGGGTCATGACACTGGCTTTACTTGCTGCTTTACTTGCTTCTGGAATAGTCTTCAACCTAGCCTCACTAGGCTTGGGTTCCTCTGCTCAGGCAGGAGCAGAAAATAGCACCTGCCCTTGGTGACAGGAGTAAGGTGGGGCGAGGGCCCTGAGGAGAAAGAGGAACTTGAAATATTAAAACCGCCGCGAAAGTGAAATACTTAATGTTCCAGCTTTAACTGCTTTGAAACTCCAGAGATTAGCCTTAGGCCCACCGCCCCGGGGCTCCATACCCCCGTGACGCACGCTCAGTCTCGGGAGCACAACCCCTAGACTAACGCCCCCTGCTGGACACAGACCAGGGCGCGCTGCATGCTCAGTCGTGGACGTGTGAAAACCCGCAGGGGCAACCCATCACGCACGCGCAATACAGCCCCACCCCACCCCACCCGCACGCGCGTCCCTACTGGAGGTGCGACCTGCGTGGAGTACTGCGCAGACGCAGGATCTGGAATGTTGAACTAGGAGGGAGTGTACGCGCGACGTGGAGCGCCCTCTGTCGGAGGTGGGCAACATGTGCGAGGCACTGCGCAGACGCTGAACCCAAAGCTTAGGCGAGGCTAAGGGGCCGGGAGCAAAGACCCGGCACCTGCAGGGTTGGCCCACTGCGCACGCGCGATCCGACGCGCCCCCTGTAGGATCCGGAGCTTCCTGGTGCGTTCTTCCACCGGCGTCTGCCTCTGGTGCTTCCTCCCCGCAGGGCTGTCAGCGCCGGCTGCAGCCGCCCCTGCGAGGCTGGAGCGGAACCGGGAATCTAAGGGAGGGAACCTGGCGAGAGAGCTACGCCGACCGCCGCCACCCTGGCGCTGAGGGTCGGTGAGTGCCACTAGGACCCGCCACTCGCGCGTTAGCTCCGGGTTCTGAGGTTGCCCGGTCCTTGCCCGTGTCTCCACTCTGCCAGCGGGCAGCGCCCCAGCCTGGGGCCTCCGGGTCCCTGCCTCGCGCCGGCACTGTTGGCGCGTGTTGCCGCAGGTGTTGCTTTGGTGGCGTCCTCGAGACTGGGTGTGTCCCGCTATAGCGGGACTGCTGGGCGCTCAGGAACCAGTTCAGACAGCCAGGGTCGTTATGGGGTCCATTGTGCGGGCCCAGGAGATGGACAGACAGCCGCCGCCCTCTGGCGCGTTCCTGGCTGCCGGGTAGCAGGCCGGCTGAGTGCTCCTGGCGCACCCGGCGCGCCCGGCCAGCATCAGAGTCCTTCAAGCTCCACCCTCTCATTTTCACGAACTTCGGGCTCAGGGTTCAAGGGGCTGCTTTGGTCGGGGTTGAAGTTGGTGAAGACCCCAGTGTGAAGGACTAGACGCAAGGGGTGAACTGCCAGTGTGGGTCCTGCAGGTCAGGTGTCACGGTGTTGGTGCTCCGAACTTAAACCAGCCCCTGGTCGCCTTCTGAGCCTGGGTCCAGACCAGGTGTTCCTGGTGCTGCATGCTTGAGAGAACCTGCTTTCCCTGTGTGTGTCCCATCCGGGCCTTGTCTTAGAGGGTATTTCTGTTTGCCCTGTGCCTTCGGGCCGGGAAGGGATAGGACTCGATGTCGGGAGCACTCGGGAAATGCTCCCAGAATGATCGACGGAGGCTCTGTAGTAACAGTGTGGAAGCCCAATCGAAGTTTAAGGAGTTCCACCCTTGTCTCTTAAGCAGCCTTATTTCGTTCAGAAAGTTTTTGTGGTGCCGTTGTTAAGATTGAAAAGACTGAAACCATTTTAGAAAGCTTGCCTCATGGGAAGTCGGGGAGGGGGGGGGTGGGAAGAGGAAAAGTTGATAAAAATGGATGCCATGGGAATCTCCTTCACCCACATTGGTTTGAACTGAGCCCTTGCAAACAGATAACACCTTCCTCTAAGGTGCTGTACAAGTCTCATGGAAACATAGTCTTAACTGAGAAGGCTTAGTTTGGCTTTTATGGAGTTTATGGTTTCTCCTCCAGCCCTGTTTCTGGCAGTTGGCAGGCGGCTTCTTTGCTATTGAGTTTATCTGGAGCTACATTCTAGAACTCGTAGGTATGCCTATCACTCTTCTAATGAGCAAGGCTCCAGGCAGGATTCTGAGTCACTGGACATTGTCCCTGATCTTAGAGGTCTTAGAATGGCACTAATTTACTCACAATAAACTGGGGGGGGGGGAACAGAATAAGGACTGGCAGAATGGGTCAGTGGTAAAGATGTTTGGCAATCACACCTGACCCATGTGGTAACCCATGTGTTAGGAGAGAACCACCTCCTTCAGGGTGTCCTTGACCTTCATATAGACATCATGGTGTAAGCATGCTCCCCACCACAGCAAAATAAATAAACAAACGCTGTATTTTTTTTACTAAAGAATGAGGTAAGTAGCACATGACACATCCAGAATAGGTGCCACGGGTGTCCAAAGGAGTAGTTTCAATTAGGGGCAGGAGATCTGAACTAAGGGTGCATTTTAGAATTGCACAGAGAAATGTCCCTGTCAGACCAGAGCCCACAATCTTCATGGGTAGGCCACAACATCAGTTTCTGTCAGAAACACCCCTAGAAGAGTCTGCTTTGCAGCTAAAATAAAGAACGCCTATTTACCAGAGACAGCCTTACAGGGGGCCTGGCATCAAAGTAGGCCAAGAAACGGTAGGGTTTCACCAGGTAGAGCAGTACGTTGTGTGATATTCTAAGCAGACTGAAGTGCTGAAGGTCCATACCATGTGTGGAGAGAATGGCCTGTGGGCCTATCCCTGCATTGATGCCCATTCCCGTTGAATGGCACAAGGCCAGGAGTTAACAGGTCAGTGGTCACCTTTACAGAATCCATAATGTGTTTCTTGATGCTTTGCTTGTTACAGAAGATCCATGGTTACCTCCCTGGAGACTCCTGTTGCTTCATTACCTCATTTCCCATGCCTAAGAAGGCAGGGAAACCAGCTATCCTGGGAATGAGACAAAGACTGCAGCCTGGGGATTAGGCAGGAAAGCAAATAGCAGCAGCAGAAATTTTTTGGAATTCTCTTCATAGAACCTTCTTTGTGCCACATATTTGGCCTAAAATATACCCTGCTGATTCTCACCAAGAGCATCCTATTCTAGGGAGACCATTGCCACCAGCTCTGGACAGAGCAGGTAATGATGAGTGTATGTTTCAAGAAGTTGCAGTTCTTTGTCTACAAATCACTCCATCCCAGACCTGGCTTCCTAGAACTCTGAAACAGGCTCTGGCTTGCAGGCCATGACCCCTCATCCATATCAGGGCCACTGTGTAAGCAAGTCATCCCCATACACTTTCCTAGTATATGCTATATAGAAAAGAATTTGAGAGTGTCCATATATAGTCAAATAATAAATCCCAACAAATGACACCAGAGATATAGATGAATATGGACCTTTTAAAGAGATACAAGTTGAGGCTGGGCAGTGGTGGTGCACATCTTTAATCTCAGCACTTGGGAGGCAGAGGCAGGTTGATCTCTGAGTTTGAGGCCGGCCTGATCTACAGAGTGAGTTTCAGGACAGCCACGACTATGCTGAGAAACTCTGTTCTCAAACAAACAAACAGACAAACAAACAAAAAGAGATAAGAGGTAAAATTAACATGAAAAATTTCTGATATATTAATAGAACAAAAATTACAGTATAAACATGCCTTGAAAAACAAAAGCCATTAGATCAGGCTCCTATGCTGGTTCTCAGTCTGTTTATTTCAGGAACCAGCTCTTGTTGAACTTACAGATAAATATGACATACCTTGTGTAGGCACAGGTGCTGTGCTCCTAGGTCTGAGCTCATTTATCTGCCATGCAAATGCTCTGGATGTATTTGGGCTGGTGTGTGTTTACAGGTAAAAAGAAAAGATGCAAATTCTGGTCTTGAGTGTTTTTTGAGTGTTTTTTGGCATATACCTGTGGCAGTGTAATGTAATTATTAACTGTGTTATGTTTATCAGCTTTTTATTGCTCTGACAAATACTTGAGGTAACTCTACAAAAAGGCTTATTTCAGCCCATGGTCACTTGGCCCATGGCTTTGAGGCCTATAGTAAGGTAGTACACTGTGGTGGGGAACTTGAATGCTGCAGACTTCATGGTTTGGTCCAAAAAGAGTTCTCAAAGGTGCTAATGGTGTGAGGCCTGACCTCCTACCAGGCCCCACCTATTAAAGTTTCTACCAATAGTATCAAACTAGGGACTCTGCTTTTGACATATGGGCCTTCAGGTGACACACAAGATCCAAACCACAACACATCTGTGTTCAGACATTTACGTTCACTATGATTCTATTCTTGGCATGGGTTGTTTGAAAGTTGTTATTCTCATAGCTTGTTACCTTTTCCTTGAAGGGACAGGTTTGCATGTGTGGTTTTCTTATGGGAGAAGGTTTTTTTTTTAAAGGGGATTATATCTATAGGTGTGTGTGTGTGTGTGTGTGTGTGTGTGTGTGTGTGTGTGTGTGTGTGGTGTAGGCTAGAGGTCAACATTGCTGTCCTCTGTTGCTCTCCACCTTATTTTTTGAGGCAGGCTCTTTGACTGAACCTGGAGTGCATTAATTTGGATGGATTGGCTGTCCAGCAAGCTCCAGCAGTTTCCTGTCTCTGCACCCCCTCTCCTGCACTGGCTCCCACTCCGCACTAGGGTTGCAGACACACATTCTCATGCCCTGCTTTTTACATAGTTGCTTGGGATCTGAACTCAGGTCCTTCTGTTTACATAACAGGCAATTTACCCAATAACATCTCAGCCTGAATGTGTTCATTTCTTTTTTTAAAAAACTAGTTTTTAATATTTAATATTAATATTTAATATTTAATAAGTATGAATGTTTATCTATACATATGTATGTATGTGCACAATGCGTAGACCTGGTGCCCATGTAAGCCAGCAACAGGCATCAGACTCCCTAGAACTAGAGTTACAGAACATTGTGAGCTGCCACATGGGTGCTAGGAACCAAACCTGGTCCTCTGCAAGAGCAGTCAGTACCCTTAACTGCTGAACCACCTCTCAGCTCCTCCCCACACTTTTAGGCTGCTTTACACACTGTTGCAGTTATGTGTTATTTAAATTTTTAAAGGTATCAAGGATTAGAAATTTCATGAAAGAAATCCATACCCCCTTCTTTAAATCACCCAGTAAGTCCTGCACTAACTAGTGAACTCTGAAGGTGCTTGTCGTCACTTCCCAGATAAATGCAAAGCTTTGTAAAGCTCTGGATAGTCTCTATTAAGCTTTTTATTACATTTGTTTGTTTAGTGTGTGTGTGCACGAGCTTGTGTGCCAGCACACAGGCATGCACTCCAGCGAATGTATGGGGAGATCAAAGGACAACTTAATGAGAGTCCGTTCTCTCTGTCTATCTTGTGGTTTCTAGGGATTGAGAAGGTCACTGGGGAGAGGAGGGAGGGTGGCAGCAAGTGCCATTATATACTGTGCCATCTCACTGGCCCTGTCTCTTTTTTAAAATCACATCTATGATACCGTTTTTTTAAAAATAAATAAATATTTAAAAAACAAAAACAAAAGAAAAAAACCCCAAAAAATGATATCTTGAGGGCTGGAGAGATGGCTCAGAGTTTAAGAGCACTGACTGCTCTTCCAGAGGACCTGAGTTCAATTCCCAGCAACCACATGTTGGCTTATAACCATTGATAATGAGAAATGGTACCCTTTTCTAGCCTGTAAGCATATATGCAGGTAGAACTTGGTATAGATGGTAAATTTTTGGTCTTTTGTTTTTGTTTTGTTTATTTTGTTTCAAATCAGGGTTTCTTTGTGTAACTTTGGAAGCTGACCTGGAATTGCTCTGTAAACCAGCCTGGCCTCGAACTCACAGAGATTGCCTGCCTCTGCCTCCCGAATGCTGGGACTAAAGGCGTGTGCTACTACCACCCAGCTGCCTTTTTCTTATTTTCTGAATACAAGAAAATTGGTCACTATTTTTCCACTGTCATGTCTTGTTCACCCCACTTGAAAACAACTTGTGAAGTTCACAGATGAGGGCCATACCCTAAAAATATGCCTGTTATTCTCCATTTTATTTTGTAATGTGTATTCCATCTGTAGAATCCATTGCATTGACATTTTCCAATGTTTAAATAGTCTCAGAAAAAGATCATGAACCAAGTCAGAGTGGAAGTAAGCCACACATGTGTTAGCAGCTAGAATGTACCCTTTAACTCTTTCTTGGGACAGAATCCAAAACTTTGTGTTTGCTGGGCATGGTGGCATTTAATGCTGGCATTCAGGAGGCAGAGGCAGGTGGATCTCTGAGGCTAGCCTAGTCTATACAGAAAGTTCTAACAGCCAGGGCTACATACTAGACAGACCCTGTCTTTGTGGGGGGGGAAGCCTTGGGGTCTGCTTTCATTCCCATCTCATTGTTTGCTTCTGTCAGACTCATGCCCATGTTCAGATTTCAGGGTAACTGTTTTCCACAAATATCCTTTTATTTCTCTGTGATCCTCCAGTAACGCCTCAGGGATGAAGCAACTAGAGCACCATGGTCTCCCAGCCCTCTGTCTGTCTTAGTTGCTGTCTACAGTTAATTCCTGTCTACTCCAAATTTTGTGATACTATCTGTCGTCGTTTGAATGAAAATGGCCCCCATAGGCTCATAGAGAGTGGCATTATTTGAAAGGATTAGGACATGTGACCTTAATGGAACAGGTATGGCCTTGTTGGAGGAAGTGGATGGCTTTGAGGTTTCAGTGAGTCACTCTCCCTTCTACTGCCGGCTGATCCAGATGTAGAACTCTTCTTGGCTCCTTTTCCAGCACTATGTATGTCTGCGTGCCACCATGTTCTCCTCCATAATGATAATGGACCAATCCTCTGAAACTATAAACCAGCCCCCGT
Source organism: Phodopus roborovskii (assembly GCF_943737965.1). Taxonomy (NCBI): domain Eukaryota; kingdom Metazoa; phylum Chordata; class Mammalia; order Rodentia; family Cricetidae; genus Phodopus; species Phodopus roborovskii. Next base: position 49,396,579 of record NW_026126407.1, on the reverse strand, counting down.
TAAATGTTTTCCTTTATAAGAATTGCCATGGTCATGGTGTCTCTTCACAGTACTGGAAACTCTAACTAACAGTCTTACCTTAATTTCCAACAGTTACAAGAGAGACAAGCATTTACAGACTGTTAGCTGTAAGAGCATTATTGTGTTCATTAGTAAATCCTTAGCGTGTTGTACAAATACCCATCACAGTAAGCATTTGACAAACGTTTGTTGAATGAATAAATGCTTTCTGTTTTGTGTACCCTAAAAAGCCACAGATTCTGTAAGCAAGTATTAAGTATATGCAGTATGCACACACAGAGAGCTTTGGGAAGTCTCCAGATTGGTAATAAAAAGCTTTCCTAAAAGCATCTCAGGTAAGGCAAAGCAGTTCTTCTCTGAAGGAGGAGCACTAAGTGTGGCCAGGTCTGCCCACCAGGATACCTTTGTGTCACACACTGATATAAGATGTGAAACACCATGGTCATCTGCTCCCTTTGAGCAACTCCAACAGGCTTATTTATGACTTTATTTAGATTCCTTTCTTCTCAAGGCCTGTGACTCCATGGAGGGAGATATACCGGTGCTGGGGACATGACAAATATATGGCACAAAGAGTTTTCTGCTTGACACCAGGTGCCTGTCCAGTTCTGCTGGTTTTGAAGGCCCCGAAGCACTCACACTGTTCTGCTCCATGCTTGCCGATATTTATATTGCACAAAGAAATCAGATAGCTGAGCTCAGTGTAGCTACCATGGTGGCTTTGTGGAGTTCTTGCCTGGGGTGAATGAGGCACTAATTTCAATCCTGGCACTGGCTGAGACTCATCTAGCTTGCTGCTAAGCAGAGGCACCATAGTGCTTGTGGACTGGTACAACCCATAGTCCCTAAGCTAAGAGCAATTGTGAGAAAGACCATTTGACAGGATTCTACAACCTGCCAACAGAGTTCTCAGAAATCAGCACTTGCTTTACACATAGCCATTTGCTTGTTCACTTCAAATACAAACACTGAAATACTCATTGCCTTGTGCAATGTTTGATAATTTAACTGGAAGCAAATACGCCTTTGGGAGTGTGGGGGCTGCCTCCTCTTTCTGATTGTTTCCTCAGGAGCAAGTAAGCCCTCTTCAGTGGGACATGCTCAGAGGATTCTTGCAGGGGGTAGGGAGGCTAAAGTGACCAAGTCTTGGTGTTTGCCTTAGAGTAGGTGGCAGTTGATACCTCCCCTGAGGTTAGTCTCAGATCTCAGCCATCACCATTTCTGAGTACTCTTCAGTGCCACTGAAGTGTTGTGTTAAGGAACTTTAACTTCCTTCCCTTGCGTACATTGGCTTTCGTAACCAGAAAGTGTTCCAGATTTTGTAATTCCAGGATCTCCTCCTTTAAATGCCTTTGCTCAAACAGAACAGGCACAAGTGCGAATGTAGCCTTCACTGAGACTTCAGATAAGGCTTAGCAAGGACAAAGCAGTAAGCAGGGTATCGGGAGGAAGAGGATGGGAACAAATTAAAGCACCAAAAAGGTGGTGGGGCTGACTGTAATGCTGCACTCTAGAAGTGATATGTAGCATCCTTTTTTGTGTGTTACTGGGGCAATTAAACCAAGCTCTCTTGGGTGTTAGACAAATGCTCTACCACTGATCTACATTCCCTGGTCCCTAAGAAACATCCTTGGAACACGTTTTGCTCTCTTACGTTCTTATTTGGTAAAAGGTGTTTATGGTTATTCTTCAAGTTATGCTTAAGCATCCTTCATCTACCCAAAGGTGCCAGAAAGCCATGCCTGTGAGCCCCAGGTCCCTCCAGATGTCCCTCAAGATCTCAACATTCCTGCTCCCCAGGGCCACTGCTTCTCTTCAGGGGCCTGCTGGCTCTTCCCTAGAGCTGTCTGTGTAGCAAGCGCTACTGCCAACAGGCCTCTCCACCTGTAACCTTGGAGGAACACCTTCAGCCAACCTTGCCTGAGACGAAGGTCAGTTTCTGGTGCTGCCTCTGCAGTCTGTCTAGGTGTATAAATTGTGTCCTTTGCTGCTCTGGGCCTGAAAGGAAAGAGAATAAGCAACAGAGTGTTTATAGTCTTGAATAATAGCCAAAAAGATGAAACCATATACTTCTTTAACCAGAAAGTTATTTTATTTCCTTTTTGAGATGGTGGTCTCCTGTAGCTCAGACTGTCCTTGAACTTACTGTGTGGTGAAGGAAGTTGAACTTGAGGATTTGATCGTCCTGCCTACTAGGTGTTAAGATTCCAGGCATTTGCCATCATGCTCAGTTTATATAGTACTTGGGATTAAACCTAAAGTGCTCTGTATGCTTGGTAGGCAAGTAGCCAAGCTACATCTTGAGCCGCAGAGCCTTTCTGAACCCTAACGTTTTTATATCCTTTTCTGGTGGAGGAAGAAAGTTCATATAGTCTACTAGCTGCCAGTCTAGATTGGTTTTGAGCAGAGCCACCTGGTCCCCCTTTCAGCTGCACTGTTTATGGAACCCTTTGGTAAACTCAAATCTGGGAGGGTGAAATCACTCAGTGGGTGGAGGCACTGCTATTAAACTGATAACCTGGATTTGATCTCTAGAGCTCAAATAGAAGGAAAGAATTGACACCCACAAACAACACACACATAGAATAAATAACTAAAAATATATTAACATTAAAAAATAGTCACAGGCCTTAATATATATCACTAAATCACTGCACCTTTATCAATCATCTATAAATGTATTTAAGACATTATTGGAAGGAGTTTTTATTTGCTGTTGTTTGATTTTGGTAATTGGTGGTTGTAGGTTGTTTTTATTTTTTTAGACATGATTTGAAATTCAGAGATCTACATGCGTCTGTCTCTACCTCTTAAGTGCTGAAATTAAAGACAAGACATGCATCACTAATCATGACCTGCTGGGTTTTTTTTTTTTTTTTTTTTTTTTTTTTTTTTTTTTTTGAGACAGGGTTTCTCTATGTAGCCCTGGCTGACCCAGAACTCACTCTGTAAACCAGGGTAGTCTCAGACTCAGAGATCCATCTGCCTCTGCCTCCCAAGTGCTGGGATTAAAGGTATGTGTCACCATGCCTGGCTTTGGTGTTTTAAGAATATACTAAATATTCTAAATAAATTTATTGTAAAAATATATATTCATCCATTTATTGTTGTGGATAGAGCCCCCAACCCATACATGCCACACAACTGTTATCTGCAACCTTTGTAAATTAAAATTATAAAAGCTTTGAGATTTATTCAGATTTATTAATTTATTAAGTTGCCAATTAATGACACTTATATTGTCATAGCTTTTTTCACTTGATAGTCCTTCCTTGTCATTAAAAGTTATATTTTAAAAATGGGTGTGGTGGCTCATCCTCACTCAGGAGGCTGATCCCATAATTTTGAGGCCAACCTGAGCTAATGCAAGACTCCCCTTCAAAAACAATCCATATTTTAAATTCATTTGTGAAATTTCTCTACCACCTTCAATGCATAAATTTTGAGTTTATGTTGTAAGAAGGCAAGATATTTAGTGCTGTTTAATAACTGTTTTAAAATGGCAAGGTAAAGGTGCCTGGTTAGTGTAGTTAGTAGGTAGCGCGTCAGCACGTCAGTCTCAAAAAATGGCAAGGTATTTAGTTTTTAAAATAAAGTTTCTTTTAGAACTCTCTCTTCTAAATTCTGTGTATGTATCTGTGTGAGGGTCTGCATGCTTGAGTGCAAGTTTTCATGGTGGCCCCAGGTATTGGATCCCCTGTACCTGAAGTCTAGGCAGTTGTAAGCTGCCTGTTATACATGCTGGGGATTGAACTTGGTCTTCTCCAAGAGCAGTATGCAGTCTTAACCTCCAAGCCATCTCTCCAGCCCTAAAAATATTCTTTATGGAAATTATTTTTAACTGTAAAAACAGGGTTAGGTTTTTTGTTTGTTTGTTTGGAGGGTTGTTTATTTGTTTCAAGACAAGGTTTCTCTGTGTAGCCTTGGCTGTTCTGGAACTCACTTTGTAGAGCAAGCCGGCCTGGAACTCATGGAAATCCCACCTGCCTCTGCCTCCTGGGTGCTGGGATTAAAAGCATATGAAACTGCTTGCCCAGCTAGGGTTTCTTTAAAACAAACAACAAACAAAAAACATCTTTAACCCATATACTCTATAATCTCCAGCTATTCATGTAGAATAATGTTAGCTTTTATTCATTAATGAGTGGTTCATGAATTATCTATATGCCCTGTTTTGCCTTTGTCTGACTAAGAGTTGGTGTTTTGTTAATATTGGCTGTGATCTTAGAGCTGATTAACTGAACTAAACTCCCCACTGTGAGTCGCCAAGGCTTTTCCCCACTTGGAGACTCTGAGCTGGGAAGTGCTTCTCTCTTCTTGTAGCTCTCAGGAGCCTTGCTGCTCCCTTCCTGCCCACCTTCTCTGGTCTTCACATCTGGACCTCTATGCCTTCAGTTTGCTGAATGGAATCCTCCTGACTGTGGGTGTTGCTGGCTTTACCTGAGCTTATTTAGACCATCTACTTCTCCAGGTTTGCAATTAAATGTCTCTGCTTCTGATAGTTGAAATTCAGTAAAATTTATCTAAATTGTTTTTGCTATTGCTTATGTTTGATAAACTCTTCCAGATTTTCCCTCTGGTTGTAGATGCCAGAATGAAATGTTACATTTATGTGTAATATACTTTCAGGATTCATTTTCTTATGCCCAGTATGATGGCATGCACCTATAATTCTGTCAGGAGGCTGAGGCAGAGGATCGCTATGAGTCAAGAGCAGCCTCGGGCTAACTAGTGAGTTTGAGACCAGCCTGAGCTACATAGCAAGACCCTACCTCAATAAGGGGGTGGTGTGAGAGAGAGAAGGACTGGCCATGTGTAGTGAAAACTTGGTTTTCAGTGTTTGTAATAGCAATAGGAAAAAAGTGGCCTTTAGATTCAAGAGAGAGTGATTGATCACTTACACAACTACTGACCCATTGGGCTCCTAGGTCAGCAAGGCCACTATGAGCCCCAGTCTTATACCTCTGCTTTTCTCTTCCTCCTCACGGTCCTCTCAAGTCTTAAAAACTATCTTTAGCCAGGACATTGAGTTTTCTCTTTAGTTGGTGAATTTAGTGTATGTGTACACACATGTCATGGTACATATGTGGGAGTCAGAGAATAATTTTAGGTGTCAGTTCTCTCCTTTGACTTTACCTGTGTCTCAGGAACCAAATTCCGGTGTCAAGCTTGGCTGCAAGCACTTTCACCTGCTAAACCACCTCAAGGCTAAATTAGCCTTGAATTTTCTCTTACTGGTTCTATATAGGTTAAGTAAAAAATAATACTTTTGTGATTAAATGGGGCATGCATAGTAACTAAAGAATCTGAATAATAATAATAAATATCACAACAGCATTTGTAGAGCATATAAAAGAAAATTTGAGGGGTGGGTGAGAGAGCTCAGTGGGTAAAGGTGTTGGCCTCCAAGCCTGGTGACCTGAGTTTGATCCTCCAAACCCGAATGATAGAAAAGGAGAGAACAAACTTTGACAAGTTGTCCTCTGACCTCCACGTGTACTCCATGGTACTTGTATATGCATGCATGCATACACATAAAAATAAATAAATAGAATTAATAGATTGTGTTGCTGAAAAACATGGCAGTTGCCCCAAAGCATGTGCATTCTCTCTGGACACAGTGTGTTTGGAGCGTCAGGATGGCATGCTTTCCTCTAGGAAAGTATTTAGGATTAAGGTGGCAGAAATGAAGGTAAGAAAATACAGAGGGAGAGAGCTTGTAGCAATTCCTAGGTAACCATGGTCTGTGTTTTCATGGCGCTTTAGTTTTCCATCTTTAAGCCTTTGGTCTCTGCTTGGTGTTGGCACTGTGCCTGCAGGAAGATGGCAGTGCTGCGGCAGCTGGCACTCCTACTCTGGAAGAACTATACTCTGAAGGTGAGTCCAAGCCCAAGGAAGGGTGGCCATCACCCAGCTGATGCCCAGGGGAAGCCCTCAAGGATGGCACACTTGTCACTGTCAACAGGGCGATCATTTCTTTTGTAGAAGCGGAAAGTTCTAGTGACAGTCTTGGAACTCTTCCTGCCCCTGCTGTTTTCTGGGATCCTGATTTGGCTTCGCTTGAAGATCCAGTCAGAGAACGTGCCCAATGCCACAGTTTACCCCAGCCAGCCCATCCAGCAGCTGCCCCTGTTCTTTTCATTCCCTCCACCTGGGGACAGCTGGGAGCTCGCCTTCATCCCTTCCCACAGTGATGCTGCCAGGACCATCACAGAGACAGTGAGAAGGGAACTAGTGATCAGCATGAGAGGTGAGACCAGGGAGCTTAGCAGGGTTATTGTGGTTTGGTTCTTTGTGACAGTATTGCCTCTAGTTGTGTACAGAATTCAGACTCCAGGACGCAGGAGCAGCTGAGTCCACACTCAGCAACTCATCATGTTGGCGGTACACCTTTATTAGTCCCTGGGCTACTTTATCTCATTACAAATGAGGCTCAAGATTCTGACCTCCTATCTATCCAATGCTGAGGGGACCAGTGAAGAAATGTGTGACAGTGTTGGTCATATCAGGCTCCAGAGTCAACACCTATTGATAAAAGTGGCAGCTGGGGGTTCAGTCCAGGAAAGCCATTTAATTCTGAGAGCAGAGCACAGTTTGAGTATGTAATACAAACAAGCTTCCTGGGAGGGGTTTTCACTGAATAAAGCTCTGAATAAAGACACAGGAGGCCTGTGGAGAGAGCCACCCAGGTAATGTGTGCTAGCCTTCTTTTTTACATCTTTGCTTTCAAGATAAAACTATCGTCCCTTTCCCTCTTCCTGTTGGCACAGACTTCCTGTAGCTTGTTTTAACCCACCAAATGATTTCAGCAAAACCCTGTACATAAAAGGAGGCTAGGGGACCGAGGTCATTTGAGAAACTCCAATGTTTAAACTCCAGCTTGCCATGCTGGACATGGTGATGCACACCTTTAATACCAGAACTTGAAAAGCAGAGGTGGGTGGATCTCAGTGAGTTCCAGACCAGCCTGGTCTACAGTGAGTTCCAGCACAGACAGGGTTACACAAAGAAACCCTGTCTAAAAGATAACTAAATTAAATAATTAAACGGAAGAAAAATAAGACTTGTCATGATCAGTGGAGAGAGTGGGGTTGGGGAGGACATAAGGGTGCTCCTGTAGACTGCAGCCCCTGGCCCTGCTCTGCTACAGTTTTCTGTGATTTGGCCCTGCTGCTTGGCATGGCGTCTGGCCTGATTCACAATGCAGCAGCAGGACTAAGTGCCATCCAAGGTTTAGCTCTGACTGAGCAGTTCTGCTGTCCACAGCAGCTGAGATCTCTGCCAAGGCGAAAGCCCACTCCAGTCTTGAGGGTTTCCAGAGCTTGTCAGTATGCTGTCTCTTATCTAAAGTATCCTGACATTCCCAGGCTTTTCAAAGAGCAGGGATGATTGGGCAATGTGTGATTTGCTGCTTTTTCCACAGTGCATGGCTTTTCCTCAGAGAAGGACTTCGAGGACTACATTCGTTATGACAACCGCTCGTCCAATGTGCTGGCAGCGGTGGTGTTTGAGCACACCTTCAACCACAGCAAGGACCCCTTGCCACTGGCGGTGAGAGTTTGACACTACCACCCCCAACACACACACACACACACACACACACACACACACACACACACACACACTGTGCTGAGCCTTGTGTCCCCTCACAACTTGCTATTCATGTAAATATGGATTTTTTCCCTTAGCTTCCACCTGTCTAAAAGTAGATATTAAATTGTCCCTTGGGACCAGTATGATATTCAGACCCTACTGAAGGAGCTTTGTGATGTTAACCTTTCAGTGCAGAAGACCTTTTTTGAAAATCTATCAATCCATGGACAACCACTAGACCTCTGAGCCTCTTTAGATAAGACCATCTAGGATAGGGAAGAAAATAGCAAGTATTTGGGATTTAAATATGTCTAAAAAATAAATAAAGGAAGCTCTTTGCTTCCTTTTAAAACTGAGCAACTGGTGGGGCAGTGGTGGTGCATGCCTTTAATCCCAGCACTTGGAAGGCAGAGGCAGATGGATCTCTGTGAATTCCATGCCAGCCTGGTCTACAAACCAGGTTCTAGGACAGCCAGTGTTATATAGGAAACCCTGCCTCTGGGGGTGGGGCCAGGAATTGTGCAACTGTCTCACACAATGGTGGTGGCCTCTCCAGTGATCCTGCATATCTGCACTGAAAATATGATATTGCTGGGCATGGTGGTACAGGCCTTTAATCCCAGCACATGAGAGACAAAAGCAGATAGATCTCTGTGAGTCTACATAACAAGTTCTAGGCTAGCCATAGATACACAGTGAGACCCTCTCTAAGTACTCGTGTTGCTAGGTAACAAAAGAAAAGTAGCTTCAACATCCCAAAAGTACCCTTGTGTGTCCCTCTGTCCCTCTGGGAGGAATAACTCCTTCAGGGGCTGAAAAGTTGGTTTAGCAATTAAGAGCACTGGCTGCTCTTCTGAAGGACACAGGTTTAATTCCCAGCACCCACATGGCTGCTCACAGCTGTCTGTAATTACAGTTCCAGGGGACCCAACACCCTCACACAGACATACATGCAGGCAAAACACCAATGCATATAAAATAAAAATAAATGAATCATTTTAAAAAATTGTGTCCCTCTGAAGCTTTGAGGCAACTGGGGTAATTTCAGGGCAGGGCATGGTGAGCTCCTAGTGACACATCCTAGTGAGGAAACACCCTTATAGCACTCAGGCTATACTCTTCATTCTGAATCTTTCAGAGTGGTTGGTTTTCTCTTCCGTTTCCACAGGTGAAATACCACCTACGCTTCAGTTACACACGAAGAAACTATATGTGGACCCAAACAGAAAGTATTTTTCTAAGAGAGACTGAAGGCTGGCACACCAACTCTCTTTTTCCACTTTTCCCAAGCCCAGGGCCAAGGGAACCTTCATCACCTGATGGTGGTGAACCAGGTGAGAAACACTTTTAGCTAACCAAAGATTGCTAACTTCTGATAACTGTAAGGAGTTAAAACCACTCTGCTTTCTCTATTGAAAAAAAAATGGGGGAGGGGTGTTCAGACAGAGTTTCTCTGTCCTGAAGCTCACTCTGTAGACCAGGCTGGTCTCAACTCACAGAGATCTGCTTTACTCTGCCTCCTGAGTGCTGGGATTAAAGGTGTGTGACATCACTGCTAAGCCAAGAAATTCTTTTTATAAACTTCTCAATTGTGAAAGAAAAAAAAAAAAAACAAACACCCAATAAAGCTGGCTCCTAAAGGGTAAGTGTAAGCTGAGGAAGATTAGAATCCTACCCCCCACTTAGAAGACATGTGCCCTTGAAAGGAACATTCATCACTCAGGTTTTTAAAAGCCTCATTTTGATCAGCCCTTTCAGGCTTGTTTCCATGCTTCCCTTTCCTGGCCTTCTCTGTGTTTGGCTTTATAGCATTTTGAAAGTCTGCAGATTATTGATTTAACTCAGTAACTTACACAGAAGTTTGAGTTAGCTAGTGCATTTCCCTGCCTCTGCATACTGTGGTCTGTGCGGTGAAGCTTTCATCTGCAGTCCAAAAGTTTGTCTGTTCTGAAGCATGGACACATCTTGGACCCAAGCTAGAGACAGGAGGGATGGCTAGGACTGATGATCCGGAGTGAGATATTGCCCAGTCCAACCATGTCTGGCCGAAGTTCTGGAGAACACTGTCTTCTACAAGTCCATCTGTGGAGCAATACTCAGAATGTATGCCTGGCAGGCAGGAGGCATCTGACTAGCAGCATTTAGAGATGCTTGTTACTGGTTCTAGAACTAAGTTGGGGTTTTAAATCTGGAAAATGAGCTAAAATGAACAAGGAGAGGTATGGGATGGGAGAGGCTCTACACTAGTCAGTAGACCTGGAGCTCAGGAGAAGCTGCAGCCAGCACCAGTTGCCCACGTCAACCAGCTGCACATTCTGGCTGACAGATGCTGAGATGTAGTTCTTCGAACCTGTCTTGTTTCTTGAAAGCTTTAGAAAAATATCTCTTAAGCCAGGAATGGTGGTGAATGCCTTGAATCCCAGTACTCAGGAGGCAGAGACAGGCAGATCTCTATGAGTCAGGGGTCAGCCTAATAAGTTTCAGGACAGCTAAGAGATCCTGTCTCAAAAAACAAACAAACAAACAACAAAAAGCCTGGGGCTGGGGAGAGGTGAAGAACACTGGCTACTCTTCCAGGGGACTGGGGTGAATACCCAGCACCTACATGGTGTCTGATAACTATCGGTAGCTCCAGTTCCAGGGGATCCAATGTCCTCTGGCCTCTGCAGATACTGAGCAGCCATGTGGTGCACAAACATACTACTAATCAGCTGATTCAAGGTAGCAAAATTAAGCCAGGTGTAGTGGTACTTGCCTTCAATCCCAGCACTTGGGAGGCAGAGGCAGGCAGATCTCTGTGAATTTGAGGCCAGCCAGGTCTACAAAGTGAGTTACAGGACAGCCAGGGCTTTTACACAGAGAAACCCTGTCTCAAAGAAAAAAATAGCAAAATTATTTTTGCAGTGTAATTGCAGGGTCCTTAAAAGTAGACAAAGGCTGCAGAAGAAAGTGTCAACCAAAGATTAACTTGAGGAATCAACTTGCTGGTCTTGAAGGTGGAGGAAGGAACCATGAGCCAAGGAATGTAGGTGGTCACTGATCACTACAAACTGGAAAAGAGAAGGAGCAGATTTTCTGTGACCCTCCTCAGAGGGAACACAGCCCAGTAGACACTAGTTCTCAGTTAGTTAGGCCTGTGTAGGATTCCCAACCATCAGAGCTACTAAAAACACAAACAAACAAAAATAACTGCTGCTGTTCCAAGCTGCCTCTCACCAAATCCTCTCCATTCCACTTGGGCAAAGGTCTCAGCTTCTGTCTGAATTCAGCCACTTTCTACCTAGAGTCACAATTATGTACCAGGGCTATTAGCTTCTTTCTTTTGGCTCTTAGGCTACTGGGAGAACACTCAAGGCCTGGCCCTCTCAACAAATACAGAAAGTGCTTTCCTGTTCTTCACACCTTTATAGTTATCGTTGTTTCTCTGTCTTCACTCTTAGTGTTTTCTTTCCTGGTGTCTATTTAGCCTAAGTTTTATCTTTTCAGTTGACCCATTTGAGGCATACAGGGTCTCTCTCCCATTAAGCTTATATCAAGTTGTATGTGTTCAGTGTATTGGGTATATGTGTATGTAGTATATGTGATGTGTTTAGTGTATGTATGTATATAGTGTGGGGTGTGTGTGTATAGTGTATGTGTTGTGTTTAGTGCATGCATGTGTATGTGTCTATTGTATTGATGTCTTCAGTGTGTACATGTATATAGTATATGGGGTGTGTTGTGCACCTGTGTGTGTGTTTGTGTGTGTGTGTGTGTGTGTGTGTGTGTGTGCGCGTGCGCACGCGCGTATGTGGGTGTATATACAGCCATGCTCAAAGGTAGGCCAGTGTTGAATGTCACTTTGATACAACATCTCTCATTGAACCTGTAGCTCACCATTTTGGCCAAGCTGGCTAGCCAGTAAGCTCCCAGGATCTACCTCATTCAACCCTGAAATGCTGGGATACACAGGCATGTACATAGTAGGCTTTTATGAAGGTTCTCATGCTTATGTGCTTTCACCCACTAAACTGTCTCTCCAGTCCTATATCAAGCTATTTTAAATTATGATCATGTTAATGATTTTGTGTGGGTTGTCTTAATCATGAAGTAGAAGTGTCACCTGGAAATATGTGGCAAGCATTCTCTTTTTCTGTGGGATCAATGAATGGTGTCAGATGCTATTAGTGGTTCACAGAGTGGGGTATCAGATGAAGTTACCCTCTGCCTCCTCTGACCCTACCTCTGTGGACCCAGGAAAGTCCTGTCTGTTCAAAGCTCATCCCTCTCTAGTGAGCAGCACCATGACATAGCTGTCCTCTGTTTTTGGACTCAGGGTACATCCATGAAGGCTTCCTGGCAGTGCAACATGCTGTAGACAAAGCCATCATGCATTACCATGCCAACGCCTCTGCACACCAGCTGTTCCAGAATCTCACAGTGATCACCAAGAGGTTCCCGTTCCCACCATACATCTCAGATCCATTCCTCATTGCCATCCAGTACCAGCTTCCTCTGCTGCTCATGCTAAGCTTCACCTACACCTCCCTCAGCATCATCCGGGCTGTGGTGCAGGAGAAGGAGAAGAAACTTAAGGTAAACTTCTGTGTGTGGCTTGGCAATATATTGGCAAGAGAGTTTGAGAATGGCACAATCGCAGTGGGGGGGGTCCTAGGACTCCCTCAAAAGGATTGGCCTGTCTTGAGGTTGCTGCGAACAGCCAAGGCTCCTTCTTGTATGATGGAACCACTGGGGCTAGGGTGCAGTATAGACAGACACCCACTGTGGCACAAGTTCTTTGAAATCAGACTGCTGTGCCTAGATCTGACAGTGGGCATGCACTCTACCTGCAGTCTCCATGCAGCACTCGAGAAGCTGAATTGTGTTTTGTTTTTATTTATTTGGGGTTTTTTGTTTGGTTGGGTTTTTTGGTTTTTGTTTTTTGAGATAGGATTTCTCTGTGCATCCCTAGCTGTCCTGGAGTTCATTCTATAGACCAGGCTGGCCTTGAACTCAGAGATCCACCTGCCTCTGCCTCCTAAGGGTTGGGACTAAAGGCATGTGCTACCACTAGCTTTGGGTTTTTGTTTTGTTTTTGGTTTTGTTTTGTTTTATGTTGTCTTTGTAACTTTTTGTTGTTTCTTTCAAAAAATTCTTTTCAAATAATATATATTGATCATGTTTTCCCCCTCCCATGACTTCTCCAAGATCCTCCTGGTGTTTTTGTTTTGTTTGTTTTTGTTTTTGTTTTCATTGTTGGAAATGGAACTCAGGGTCTTAAGAATGTAAGCACTCTACCACTGAGCCTCACTACCAACAAAGAGCTAAATTTTCACTTCCCTCTGCCATTGGCTGTGAAGTCTTATATTCCCAGAACACACTGGCAGCATTGGTCAGTAGAGGAGCTGGTCCCAACCACTTGATAAACAGGCAAGACAGGAAGGTGTGGTCAGAGCTGCTCCAGATTACCTTACCCTATCCTACAGAGACAGGATGCACCTTACTCTAAAAGGGTTTTGGGCTTCTCCTTCAAAATGAGAAGGTGAACGAAAGGATGCCCAGGTCTCTTAATACGTGTCCTCAGCCACCAACTGGTCAAGGCTCACTGCCCAGGAGGTTGCTGTCAATGTGGTCAGTGGCCTGCAGAGTCTTTTGCCAACCTTAGGAGGGGGCCAGGTTGGGTGACTCTGGACCTTAATGCCAGCTGACACCCCTGGCTTCTCAGAATCAGCTCAAGTAATCTGGAGACTTGGGAGCATAGCTTGGGAGTTTGGGGTTGCTCCACAGCATACAAGGCCTCCCTGAAGGACTCAGAGAGTCCTTCATCTGGGTACCTGTGTCAGGCCTGAATGAGCCACAAGCAGAGAAGGGGGTTTCCTGGACCCAATGGACTTAGCTCCAATGATGCAGAGCAGACTAGGCCAGGCAGAGTAGTGGGCTGGGGAGTGAGTCAGACCATCATGACTTAGGAAAAAAGGGCAATTAATGTTGATTTGACTATCAGGAGTAATCTCCCAGATAAGGTAGCATGTGACACTAATGAAAGGTAGAAAAGGGCTAGATTCTTGCATCATGGGGATAAGAGCTGTTGGACAAGAACTAGCATGACAGACCAGCCTTGTCTTTCCCCTCATGTATGCTGGGTATACATGTGCTCTACAGCACAGGTATTCTGGTGTACCCTCCTGCTCTGTAGGTGGCACTGTATTTTTGTAAGCAGGCTGGCACACATGAGGCTATGGGGGAAAGCTACTAGCATGCAGAAGGTCAGCAGCCCGACTGACGCTTTCTCCCATTCACAGGAGTACATGCGCATGATGGGGCTCAGTAGCTGGCTGCACTGGAGTGCTTGGTTCCTCATGTTCTTCCTGTTCTTCCTCACCATGGTCTCCTTCATGACCCTGCTGTTCTGTGTCAAAGTAAGTGTGGCTTCTGTGAAGGCTCTAGCACAAAGAGGCTACAGAGATCCCAGCACTTAGGCCAAAGAACATTTATGGCCACTGACCTCAGGGCAAGTCTTTCCCCCTGCTGGAGAACATGAGCAGGGCTTCCCACTGGCTGAGATGGGAAGGCTCCCTTTCCATCCAGCAGTGTCCCTGTGACCTGGACCTTTAGGCCCCTCCTAGTGCATTTCTGCCTTCCCTGCCTCACCCTGCCACTCTGGCTTGGGACGGCCTGTCCTGCAGGTGAAGAAGGACATAGCAGTGCTGTCGAACAGTGACCCCTCCCTGGTGCTGGCCTTCCTGCTGTGTTTTGCAATCTCCTCCATCTCCTTCAGCTTCATGGTCAGCACCTTCTTCAGTAAAGGTGAGTCCTGTTGTTCCCCTAGGCTAGAGGGCTGGGGTGACACAAGTCTATGGAAACAAAAGGGATTTGCACATGGTTACAGGGTCAAAGTGTGTGCATTTTGATGACCCAGAGGCTGAGTTGTTAGAAGGGAGGAGTTCTGCAATGCTGAGGCTTAACGTAACTGTTCGAGGGGGAAGACAGAAAAGGATACAGTAAAGCCCACAGCAGAGCCTCTAAGAATTTCCCAGGAAGGAGCTAGATAATGAGTACGGGGCAGAGAGCACATGCTGTAGGCCAAGGAGGAGAGGCAGGGTGTTTTAGGAGAAAAGGGAATTGGCAGAAGGCAAGTATAACTATGTGTATTGCTAAAAATACTAGAAATAAAAGCTTTAACTGCCTGCCCTGCTGTGATTGCTGATACATTCAAGGATGTTTCTGCTCCCTGAATGTTGTATTCAGCTTATTGTCATTTTGTGCTTATGATTTCTTCCTTGCTGCCTTCTGTTGGACAGAGAAAATTTACAATAGTTTTTAAACCTCTGATGGCTTGGAATGTACAAACAATATTTCTTTTAGTAACTATCTTTAGTTTTAAACTTAAATGCTTTTAAATTTTTCCTAAAAATGAGTGTCTCAAGTCAATCCATACCACACTGTGAATTCTCAAGCTCCCTACTAAGTAATTTTATTGTTTTTAAAAAAGTATGAGCAAGGGGTGGTGGTGGCGATGGTGGTGGTGGTAGCCCACACCTTTAATCCAGCACTTGGGAGGCAGAGGCAGGCAAGTGAGTTGAAGGACAGGCTCCAAAGCTACACAAAGAAACCTTGTCTTGAAAACAGAAACAAAAAAGTATGGAAAATAGTAGCTTAGTTGCTATTTTACATTCAAGCAGTTGCAGCCTGTTTATGTATATACATTTTTATGTGTGTGCTGCTTCAGGTGGGCAGAAGATCTGCATGAGGGGCCTAATAATACCAGAAGAAGCTGTAGTCCCCCAGTGCTGGGATTTGGGTGAGGTGGGGCTCTGTCTGACCACTGTCACTGCTGCAAGTCTCCTGACAAGTTCATTACACTCTTTGTCCCCACAGCCAACATAGCAGCAGCCGTGGGTGGTTTCCTGTACTACTTCACCTTCAGTCCCTACTTTTTTGTGGCTCCTCGGTACAACTGGATGACCCTAAGCCAAAAGCTCTTATCCTGTCTCCTATCTAATGTTGCCATGGCAATGGGAGCCCAACTCATAGGAAAATTTGAAGCCAAAGGTGAGTCTTGTCCTCAGTAAGTCCTCAAATCATGACTTGCTGATTCTTACAGTTTAGGAAACATCTTGCCAAAAGTGTTTCCAGCAGTTAGACTCACCACAGGTGAACACAAGCTGATTGGAACACCTGAGCGAGGACTTCCTTAGCAGATAGGTACTGAGTCTTTGCTCCAGACTGATGGGGAAGTAGCTCAGATAAGGCCACTAGGAGCCAAACACAACTAAGGGCTAAAATGCCCAGAGAAGTTGGTCACCCCACCTGCTCTGTCCAATGACTAGATTTTACCAATTGGCTTGAATCTATTGCTACTTATGTTTTAAAGTTTTCTAAGTGTATTTTTATTTTCAACTGTGTGTGGGGGTTTGTAGGGGGTGTACTTGTGAGTGAAGGTGCCACAGAGTCAAGAAGAAGAAGATCCCTGGAGCTAGAGTTACAAGGGATCGTGAATCACTTGATGTGGGCACTGAGAATTCAGTCCTCTGGGGAGAGCAGCAAATGCTCTCAAGCCATCTCACCTTGTCCTTTAAAAACTTTTTTATTACATTTTTTTATTGTGAACATGCGTATGCACACAAGAGCATACATGTGCCACAGCATGTGTGGTGGTCAGCAGACAACTGTCGTGGTCATTCTCTCCTTTCACTATGTCACTTTCTTCTTCCAGTCAGATGTCTTTATCTGTCTGTATTGCTGTCACAGAGTACCTGAGACTGGGTAAGAAAACGAATTATTTCTCTCAGTTCTGGAAGTTAGAAAGTACTAAGATGTGATACCTGGTAAGAGCCCAGTGGCTGCTTCCAAGATGGCATCACAGAGCTGGAGACTGAAAGAGAAAAACCATTCCTGTAGGAAGGACTTTTTTATGGCACCTTTAGTCCTTTGTTTGGCTTCGCTTTTCAAGACTGAGTTTCTCTGTATAGTCCTGGTTGTCCTGGAACTCACTCTGTAGACCAGGCAGGCCTTGAACTCATAGAAATCTGTCTGCCTCTGCCTCCTGAGTGCTGGGATTAAAAACATGTGCCCTACAGCCCAGCAGCTTTGGTACATTTGTAAGGGATATCTCCCACACTATTAACTGGGAACAAATGAATTTAAAGCCATGCAGTCAAGCATACCACTGACAAGGTAATCCTAGCACTAAGGAAGTCACAGCAGGATTATTGTGAGTTTGAGACACATAGTGAGTTCTATACCTGGGCTAGAGTGAAACTCTCTTATAAAACAAAACAACACCAAGCAAACAAGCATCAACAAAACAGCTGACATTTATGAAGGCCTGGGTTTGTTGCCTAGCACTGCATAAAACCAGACATGGTGGTGCAATTATGTCAGTGATCCCAGCACCAAGGAGGTGGGGGCAGGAAGATCAAGAGGTCAAGATAGGACATTTGTGTGTTTATAGCATTAGTAGCCCTTCAATAGAGTGTAGACTCTGTAAACTAGCAGAAACTTCCAAGGCCTCTAGTACTTTTTAAAAGGCGTTTTGCAGGGTTGGAGAGATGGCTCATTATTTAAGAGCACCTACTGCTGCTCTTTCAGAGGACCTGTTCCCATCACCCACAGCTGTTCCAGGGAGCTTACAATTGTCTGTAACTCCAGCTACAGGAGATTTGAAACCTCTGGCCTCCTCAGGCACCAGAATTCACATATACATACCCACATATCTACCTACATGTAATTTAAAAATAATTTTTAAATATCTTTTTAAAAACTAAAAGGCTATTTCCAAAGAGGAACCTTAATATATGACACCTTTTTTTCCCCAAAGTTGTATAATGACTTTTCTTTTTCAAATTCATTTTATTTATATTACATGCTGACTGCAATTTCCTCTCCCTCCTCTCTTCCCAGTTCCTTCCCCCAACCTCCTTCCTGCTGCCCCCACCATCCTTTCCTCCTCTGTTTCTTTTCAGAAAAGGGCAGGCCTCTCATGGGTGTCAACAAAGCATGGTCTATTAAGTTGCAATAAGACTAAGCACCTCCCTTCTATTAAGGCTGAGCAAGGCATCCCAGTATAAGGAAAAGGGTCTCAAAAGCCAGTAAAAGAGTCAAAGACAGCCCCTGTTCCTTCTATTAAGAGTCCCACAAGAAGACCAAGCTACACACTGTCACATATATGCAGGTGACTTTTCTTACAATAGACAAATCTCTGGTTGTTTAAAGTTAAGTAAGTACTCATCAAGGCTTTAGAGCAGACATTTCATCCAGGGTCCTCCTACCAACAGAAGACATTTGGACACTTTGATCCAGGCTTTCATGGGCTGTAACATTGATGTGCTTTTGTAGCTCATCATCGATGACCTTTGTAGAACTTCATATTAGTTTTGAGTTCTCTCAGTTTTATTGATTCACATTGACCTAACACCAAATCTCATGTGTATGTGCATTTGTGTACATATGTATATACATGTGCATATATGTATGAGTATGTATACATATAACCAATGAAATGCAAACCCATCTAGTCATTTTATGAGCTTTAAAAAAAAATTGAAGATAGCTGGGCAATGGCAATGCAGGCCTTTAATCCCAGCATTCAGGAGGCAGAAATAGGCAAATCTCTGAATTCAAGGCCAGCCTGGTCTACAGAGGGAATTTCAGGACAGCCAGGACTACACAGAGAAACCCTGTCTTGAAAATCTAAAATAATAAAGTAAAAATAAATTTTAAAAATTAAAGATGTATTGAGAGAGAGAGTGGGTGCAGGGAGGTTGCCTGCATTTGTTTCTATGCACCACATGCATGCATTACCTGCAGAGGCCAGAAGAGGGAGTTGGATTCCCTAGAACTAGAGTTACAGAGGGTTGATAGTCACCAAGATGGTACCAGCCAGGCATCAAACCCAGGTCCTATGGAAGAAGTGTCATTGCTTAACTTAACCTCTGAGCCATTTCCTCAGCTCCAGTTCATAAGCTTTTGATAATACTGCAGTTTCCTTTTCTTTTTTTTTTTTTTTAACTTACTTTTGTCTTCAAGAATTGAAGAAAGTTGGGATGGAGAGATAGCTTAGAGGTTAAGAGCATTGACTGCTCTTCCAGAGGTCCTGAGTTCAATTCCTAGCAACCACATGGTGGCTCACAACCATCTATAATGAGATCTTGTGCTCTCTTCTGGCTGCAGACAAATATGCAGACAGAGCACTCACTGTATATGTAATAAAAATGAGTAAATAAATTTTTAAAAAATGAATGGAAGAAAGTTTTCTAGGAGGTGGGATGTCACTCAACTTGTAGTGTTTACCTAGGGTTCAATCCCTAACTCATCATAAGCCAAGTGTGATGGTACACACTTGTAATACCAGCACATGGGAGGTGGTTCCAAAAGGTTAGAAATTCAAGATCCTTCTAAGCAACACAGGAAGTTTGAGATCAGCATAGAATATATGCAATCCTATTTCAAAAAAAAAAAAAAAAAAAGACTTAGAAGTTATCAGATTTGCTACAAAGCCCAGAAACAGTCATGCTAACTTTATGGTGACAGCACAGGGGTAAATACAAGCATGACTACATGTGCCATCTAGGGCTTCAGGGTTTTGTCCCTCTCGTCTACCCCAGACAGTTCCGAACCATTTTCCTGATACATCCTCCAGGCACTGGCATCCAATGGCGTGACCTCCTGAACCCTGTCAATGTGGATGATGATTTCTGCTTTGGACAAGTGCTGGGGATGATGCTGCTGGACTCAGTTCTCTATGGCCTTGTGACCTGGTATGTGGAGGCTGTCTTCCCAGGCCAGTTTGGCGTGCCCCAGCCCTGGTACTTCTTCCTTATGGTGAGTGCTAATGCCCCTGTTCTTCAAGCAGGCCACTTCTTTGGGTGACAGAGGTGTCCCCAGCACTCACGTGGGACCCCTTCAAATCCCAGTGAATGACACCTGTGTAGGCCTGGCTTAGGAAACACTAACCTGTGCATGTGAGTCCTGAAGGCCCTTAAGATTTGTTTATAGGATAAAGACCTGCCTCACCCTCAGAATTTGAGAGGAAGGGACATAGAGAACGATGCATGTAGCCTCTGCTGCTCCTGAACTCATTTCTTTGTTCATGAAAAATCTTTTAATTTTTAACCATAATAGCAAGATTTAAGCCGAGGGCCTTTCATATAGTAGGCAAGCACTCTAACACTGATCTGTATACCCAGTATAAAAACAAATTTCTTACTGGGTTTTCTGCCTACAAAACAATAAAGCTTTTTTGTGTGGGTGGGAAACACACTTTTGAAATAGATAGCATTTCCCACTGCTAGAAAGGAGCACTGTTGACGACCGTGGTTGTGCCTTTGTAGTACTTTTCTCATTGACACCTATCAAAAGCATCTTAAGTTAAGATGTTTTTGTTTTGTTTTGTTTTGTTTTTCCAGACAGGGTTTTTCTGTTGCTTTGGAGCCTGTCCTGGAACTCACTCTGTAGACTAGGATGGCCTTGAACTCACAGAGATCTGCCTGCCTCTGTCTCCTGAGTGCTGATATTAAAGCCATGTGCTCCACCGCCTAGAGAAGAGATGGTTTTATTCTGACTTACAGTTCTATTAGGGCAGGGAAGGCATGGCAACAGGAATATAATGTCACATAGCAGCTCTGTTCAGGATGCAGATGTCCTGAATGCTGGTGCTCAGCTCATTTTCTCCTGTTTCTTCAGTCCTGAAATGAATGACACAACCTATATTTAATGTGGGTCTTCCCACCCCAGTACCCAGTCTAGAAACTCACTCACAGGCACACCCAGAAGTTTCTCATAGATGCTGTCCGGTTGACAATACTAATTTTTCTAGCCTTTTCACATTTGTCCTGTGCACTTCCTGCCAGGCCCCTGCAGACAATTTGCTTGATAAAAGTGGACCAAATTATAAAACAGACCTGAAACTTTATTGTTCTAACAGTGTTTCTGTTATTTTAAGTACATATACCTGTGCATCTATTTATAGTTTTTTAGAGTTTTATCTAGCCATATTTATAAATGGATTGTTAATTTAGAAATGTATTTCTACTTAAATATATAGCTTTTTTTATAAGTGAACTTCATTTGTAATGATGACATAGTATTCCCATGTCATCATTATCCCCATCATACACTTGCAATTTCCAATTGATAATTAGGTCCAGTTCTTTTTTTATTTTTTAATTCATCAAGTATTTGTCAAGTGTCAGCTATTATGTTTCATCAAATGCAAGGTGACACCTATTGTTAGAGAAGACAGACATTACTCTTGTCTACAGCTATAGAAGGAAATGCCACCATTTAACTATAGCCTTTTGTTATATGAAATCCGCTCTGACTTCACAGTCACTTAAATGTGAGATGTGTCCAATGATACCAGTGCAGTGTGCCCCTCAGTACTGAGGACAGAACTAACAGGTCCTCAGCAGGCAGCTCACTCTCTAGTGTCCCCTGGCCCTTCCACAGGAAGCCTGTCACTGTAGTGACTTGAGAGAGAGGGCAGAGATACACCCTTTCCTCTTAGGCTGTGATAGTGGTCTTGATGAGGGGTGCTCAGTGATGTCTCTTCATAACACTGACATAACACTTTTCTCTCTGAATTTCACAACAGTCCACTCTGGGTGCCCATTTACCAGATTAGGAAGGCAAGAAATAGAGCTTTCTCAGGTATAATCAATCAGGAAACATGCTGGAACTCAGTCTAAGATGGTATTGTCTTCTCAGTCATACACCCTGTGGTTAAGGTGCAGGTCATATTGTTATGTATGTTTAATGTGCCAGTGGTAGTTACTTTGCTGATCACAAATAAAATGGACTGACATTAATGACTCTGATACCCATGTGCCTCCATCCCAGCCCTCCTACTGGTGTGGGAACCCAAGAACTGTCATAGGGAAAGAGGAAGAAGACAGTGACCCAGAAAAAGCTCTCAGAACAGAGTACTTTGAAGCTGAACCAGAGGACCTGGTAGCTGGGATCAAAATCAAGCATCTGTCCAAGGTGAGGCCTTGAAGACAGGCCAGTCAACTACAGGTGCTCTCTCCAGGCCTGGCTCCCTCCAGCTATCCTAAGCACCTGAGGGAGGAGGATAGGATCCCCAGAGCTGCTCTGGACCCACTCTCCAGGGCACAGACCATCCCTGCACATCTGCCCTTGGCTAGAATTGTGGTGTTATAGCATTGTGACCATATGGTCCTGGGTGTGCCTCTCACTAGCTTCTCAGTACATGCTACACTGGATGCACAGTAACAACAAGAAGGTCATGTAGGGGCTAACAGAGGGATGTAGCCTCTGCCCCACAATTCTATTCTAGGTGTTGATTCATGGGGCCTGCTTTAGTGTCTTGGGATGTTAGGGTCATGTTCCAAAAGGAAAGGAGGGCCCTGAGGGCCACAAGAAGTCAAGGCAACCTCTGACTTACCCACAGGTGTTCCAAGTGGGTAACAAGGACAAGGTGGGCATCAGAGACCTGAACCTGAACCTGTATGAAGGACAGATAACAGTCCTACTGGGCCACAACGGTGCTGGCAAGACCACTACTATGTCCATGCTGACAGGTAAGAGGTAGCTCCGTGCCCATCTATGATTGACAGGTCCTTCCCCTCTTGCTGCCTTACATCCACCATAGATTTGTTTTCTCATATGGCTTTCAGTCCTTCCCTGTGAGAAGTGAGATGTTTATACCCAGTAGAATTTTAGCTCCATGGCCCAGGGCAACATATGGGGAGCCTTTGCATGGTTCCCACCCTACTCTCAGCCGCTGTCTATGAATGCCCAAAGCTGATGGGACCAATAAAGACAAATAAGGCTAATTCTCCAGCCACAGAGGAACAGCCCCACCCCGGTCCCACTGTAGAGAGTTGTGCTGGCCTAGGAATGTGAGTCAGTGATTGGTGGAGTGATTGGGATTCATTGAGCCCTATATTCAGTCCCAGTGCCCATGGGAAAGAGTTAAGGGATAAAAGGAGGAGAGGAGGGGACTCTGTCCTTACTGTGCTTCACCCATTTGAAAGTATTCCTTGTCAGTGGCACACACCTTGATGTTGAGAGCAGGGCTTGTGATGGTGATGGGTTCGATATCTACACACACTTGTGTAAAAGAGAGACAGAGAGAATGAGTTTTTTGTTGACAAAGTGGTGTGCCTTGTAACAGAGCTGAGGTTCCATCCTTCTGCTCTGCTGGACAGAATCTAATGTGTAAGAATGCAGGGGTTCAGGTACTCTCTTACGGATAGAATCCTCAGTAAAGTGAGAACAATGGGTTAAGTGAGTGAAGGTCATTGTCTCTTGCACAAGTGAACAGGATTTTCGTGATGAATTTGGGGGTCCTTTATTTGGTTGCAGGTCTGTTTCCCCCTACCAGTGGACATGCATACATTCATGGGTATGAAATTTCCCAAGACATGATTCAAATCCGAAAAAGTTTGGGCCTGTGTCCCCAGCATGATGTCCTATTTGACAACCTGACAGTTGCAGAACATCTGTACTTCTATGCACAGGTGAGTTTGGGTGACAGGGACATGTGGATGGTAACTGCTCCTTGCTAATATACCAAGGATTCTGCAACTGTCCCAGCATTCCATTAGCCTCACAGTAGTCTGTTCTGAGGAGCTATTCCATAAAAGCAAGGGTAATCATGAAAGGGTGAGCAGAGTCTTGGGCCAGAGAACTTGCTGGATGGTTTAGCTCCTATCAACACTGCTTGCCTCTTGTCTTATCCCCTACCTTTCAGCTGAAAGGCATGTCTCTCCAGAAGTGTCCTGAAGAAGTCAAGCAGATGCTGCACATCCTTAGTCTGGAGGACAAGCGGGACTTGCAGTCCAAATTCCTGAGTGGGGGGATGAAGCGCAAACTCTCCATTGGCATCGCCCTCATAGCTGGTTCCAAGGTATAGGGCAGGGGGTCTTGGCCTCTTGATGCAGCCAAGACAGGCTTCTACACAAGGACAAACCCAGGGGTGGTGAAGACATCTTATAAAACCCCAAATCAACTGCAAAGAAAGCCACACAGCACAGCCATTCTGAGCCTGAGACATGACTCTGCCATTGTAACAAGGCTTCACCTCTACCCTCCAGGTATTGATGTTAGATGAGCCCACCTCAGGCATGGATGCAGTGTCCAGGAGGGCCATTTGGGACCTTCTTCAGCAGCAGAAGAATGACCGCACCATCCTGCTGACTACTCACTTCATGGATGAAGCTGACCTGCTAGGAGACCGCATCGCCATCTTGGCCAAGGGGGAGCTACAGTGCTGTGGGTCATCACTGTTCCTCAAGCAGAAATATGGTAAGAAGTGTGAAGGAGTCCAAGTCAGCCTCCATCTCATGATAGGGCCAGTGCCTCTACCCCATGAAGGATCCAGATAGTAGCTGGGCAAAGCCATCTTTAAACTTTCTCTTCTCTTGTCCACACAGAAGTGGGGCTCTCGTTAAACCACAACAGAAGTGCCCAGAGCAGAGGTCTGTGAATAGACAGGGGTCCCTGAGTGGTCACCAGGGCTTTCCTACATGTTGATCTTACTGTACAACCCAATCCAGCAGGTGGAGTCATAAGCCAGGATTCAGCCACCTTGCTATGTGGACCGCATGCCTTTCACCTCCTGGCTTAACAGATGCCTGACTCCTCCCTCATACAAGAGTACTCCTCCCCACAAAATGCCCCATGATTCTCATCTTACCTCTCATGTGCCAAGCACATACCTCTAGAGATTCCTCGGTATAGCCAGAGTAGGCTAGAGAAGGGCCCTGTCATCGTAAGTGGCCTTCTCCTAGTGAAGATAATGGGGTTCCTTTACCAAGAAGGAATGTCTTCTCTCCACCTACACTAGGGCCTCCAGAGTTTTGCTTGTTCTTACCTGTCTGCCCAGTTAGCCAAGCCATTGATTGTCCTGGTCCAACACCCTTGTCTCTGAACGGTACGAGAAAGGGACATTTCCTGCATAGTATTGGTCAGGAAGCCAGACAGAGCTCAGTGTGTGTAGTATAGCCCCATAGCTCCTGCCGTGTCTCTTCCTTGCAACAATCATTAGCATGAATCCTACTATACAGACACACTCACATGCTTAGATTATTGCTGGTGGTTTTTATCCTCAGGAAGCCTCTGGTTTCCAGTAGGTGCACTTGGCTACGTCCAGGGACCCAGCTTCCCCAGCACTTTCCCCCAAATAGGTGACACTCTACACTGCATGGCAGAGCCTGAGATGCACCTCTTGTGGCTCAGTTGTACCCAGTGTGCAGATGCTGCCCCATGATCCTGCCTGATTTGAGCCACAGTGATGTGGCATGGCAGAAGTGGGACCACCAAAGGGCCTAACACTTGGTCCATGTGTTCCAGGAGCTGGCTACCACATGACACTTGTGAAAGAGCCACACTGCAGTCCTGAAGGCGTCTCTCAGCTAGTATATCACCATGTCCCCAATGCCATGCTGGAGAGCCATGCTGGGGCTGAGCTGTCCTTTATTCTTCCCAAGGAAAGCACACACAGGTACGTGTCCCTCTGTACACAGGTGCAGATCCAGGAAAGTCCCATGGCTGTGAGGGCCTTCTCTGTTATGACTATTTGGGCATTTCTCATCCTTTGTGCCAGGGATGGGGGTCCTAAAGCATCTGCTGAACTCATATTTCTTACTTACTACTTACTGCTTATTACTCATTACTACAGAAAGAAATAATGCTTTTACCTGAGTAGGACAGACACACACCAGACAGGTTAAAAAGTGGTTCACTTCTTGTCTGCATGCACACCCACACAGGACACTTCTAACACTAGCTTAAACATATAAAAGCCATTGCCAAGTGTGGTGGTGCATACCTGTAACCCAAATACTTTGGAGATAGAGGTAAGAGGATCATTTCACGATTATCCTCAACTATATAGTGAGTTCAAAGCCAGTGTAGGCTATATGAGGCCCTATCTCAACCTCCCTCCAAAAATAAGTAAATAAACACACATAGGTTCACACATAGTTATTTGTGGAGCTACCATGCATTTGCAGACAAATTATGAGTGTTCATAACTTGTGAGAACTAGAGTAATGTCAATTCAGTTATTCACATCACTGAGCTACCTATACTAGACAGCACAAGAAGCTCAGATCCTGATTGTTTGGAAACTGTAGCATGTGTATGCGTGTGTGTGTGTGTGTGTGTGTGTGTGTGTGTGTGTGTGTCTGTCTGTCTGTCTGTCTGGGTGTATGCACTGAGTGCAGGTGGAGGCTCAGGATGTCAGATCACCCTACAGATGGAGTTACAGGCAGGTTGTGAGCCACCTGACGTGGGTACTAAGAACTGAAGTTTGGCCCTCTACAAGAGTACTACATGCTCTCAGCTACTGAGCCATCTATCCTGCCTGCAGTTTATACCAAAGTATAGGCTATTGATGGGATGGAAAGATGGTTAAGAACATTAGCTGCCCTTCTTGATCACCTGAGTTTGATCCCTAAGACCTATGTGATAGAGAACCATCTCCCACAGTTGTTCTCTGAATGTCACAAATGATCCATACATGCATATACATGAACAGATAAATGAAATAAACAATTATAATACATTTAGTCACTCACATGTCTTAGGGTTATCATTGCTGTGATGAAACACCATGACCAAACAAGTTAGGGAGGAAGGGGTTTATTTGGCTTACACTTCCACATCATAGTCTACCATTGAAGGAAGTCAGAACAGGAACTCAAACAGGGCAGGAACCTGGAGGCAGGAGCTGATGCAGAGGCCATGGAAGGGTGCTGCTTACTGGCTTTCTCAACTGCCATTCTTATTGAACCCAGGACCACTAGTCCAGGGGTAGCAATCCTATCTGTTACAGGGCCCTCCTGGCTGGCATACCCTGCCCACTACCCTGAACTCTCCAGCTCAGGGAGCTGGGCTGTTCTTCCCTATATAATCCAGCCATTTTGATTACCTGCTCTCTTTGTACCTTTGGACCTCTCCTGGGCACTACACCTGATCATCCCTCCCCACTCCTCACTCAGTTTAGTCATATCTACTCTGAACTCTCCCAGATGTGTCTGCCTCTACCGATGCTCTCCCACATATCTACAATAAACTTTCTCCTCCACCATACCTAGGAGCAGTCATGTTCTTTTCCTTTTATTTCTTTTTCCATTCATTTGTGTAACATGAAGTTCTTTGTCCCAGCTGGTCCTGCTGCCTTTCTTAGCACCAAATAAACACACAGACACTGTAATAATTATGAGACTATTGGCCAATGACTAGGGCTTCTTATTACCTAGCTCTGTCTTGTTAACCCATTTCTATTAATCTAACTATTTCCATGTGGTCTTATTTTACTGGAGAAGGGTCTGGACCTCTTACCCCTTTGCGGTCTCACATGGTGTCTGCTAAGCATCTCCACAGAAAGTGATTTCCTATTTGTCCCTGCTTATATCCTGATTCTGCCCAATCAGTATTTTATTCATTAACCAATAAGAAAAGCATATATACAGAAGAACATTCCCCATCATATTTGGACTGAGACCAGTCATATTCCTTCTTTTTTCTTTTTCTTTTTTTTTTTTATTCAAAAATACAAAACATTTTACAAACTTAGATCCCAGAGTCTTAAAATTCTAATGCTTTAAAAATCCAGTCTCTGGCTGAAGAGATGGCTCTGCAGTTAAGAGCACCAGCAGATCTTCCAGAAGTCCTGAGTTCAATTCCCAGCAACCACATGATGGCTCACAACCATGTATAATGAGATCTGGTGCCTTCTTCTGGTATACAGGAGTATATTCAGTCAGAACACTGTATATACAGTGCCAGTGGTGGTGGCACATGCCTTTAATCCCAGCACTTGAGAAGAAGAGACAGGTGGATCTATAAGTTCAAGGCCAGCCTGGTCTATGAAGTGAGTTCCAGGACATCCAGAGCTGTTACACAGAAAAACCTGTCTCAGAATAAACAAACAAGAACAAGCAAGCAAAAAATACAAGTCTCTATAAAACTCTAAAATCTCTTGTAAAACTTTAAGTCTCTCAACTTTGGGCTTTCTTATTTCAGAGTCACAATCATACCAAAACCAAAATAAGGCAATATCCAGTCTGGGATTCACTCATAATCTTCTGGCCTCCTCAAAAGGACTTGGGCCACTTCCCTCGCTCCACCCCCTGCAGCCCACACAGATTGTCTCCTAGAGACAGGATGGCTCCACACCACTGCTGCCACTGTCCTTGGTGGCTGCCGATGGTCCTGGCATCTCCAAGATGCTCGAGTCTCCTCCAGCCCTGCCACACAGTGTCGAGCTTCAGCTGCTCTCCAAACTCCTTATGCCTTTAGTACTGGTGCCACCTAGGAACTTTTACATGTGACCAAGTTTGGCTGCCACCTCTGGACCACAGGTTCTATGTGCTGACTTTGAGGAAACACTTCCCAGAATATTTTACCCTTTGTGGTCTTAGAGCCCAAGTCCAAGTGCTTAGAGTGAAAAATATGAGTAGGATGACATAATAAATCTCTACCCCCTCCTCTAAATTTTTCCATGAACCTAAAACCTCTCTAAGAAAAATAAGAACTTGGACTGGGAAGTGTAGCTATATCTCAGTAGTAAAAGCACAAGCAAGGACTCAGGTTTGACCACCAAAAAGGTTTTTTAAGATTTATTTATTTAATGTATGTGAATCCTCTATCTGCATGTATGACTATGCCAGAAGAAGGCTTCAGATTCCACTATAGATGATTGTGAGCCATCATGTGGGTACTGGGAATTGAACTCGGGACCTCTAGAAGAACAGTCAGTGCTCTCAACTGCTGAGCCAGCTCTCCAGCCCTGTAAGAAGGCATATCTTTTAAAATAAAAAATAAATAAATAAAGATAAATTTTCAGTTTTTATCAAAAAAAGAAGGCATATCTTTTTTTTTTCCTTTTATGTTTTTGAGACAGGATTTTTCTATGTAGCCCTAGCTGTCCTGGAACTAGCTCTTGTAGACAAGTCTGACCTCAAACTTACAGAGATACACTTGCCTCTGCCTCCTGGGTGCTGGGATTAAAGGTATGCAACACTACCACCTGTAAAAAGTTTTTAATTCATTTTTAAGGAAGAAAAAATGGCATTGCAGGACACAATTCTACCCTCAGTTTTCCACATTGTATACAAAGGCATTTACTTAAAAACAAAGTATTTAGAAAGTGTCTGAAAAAGCCTTATCACTCTTTTCAGGTTTGAAAGTCTGTTTGCTAAACTGGAAAAGAAGCAGAAGGAATTAGGAATTGCCAGCTTTGGAGCCTCTGTCACCACCATGGAGGAAGTCTTCCTTCGGTCAGTAGGTGTGGGCTTCTATCTGCCCCAGACCTTCATTGGGGATGATTTTGTTAAAGTGTTATGCCTTGGGGTACTGTCAGAGATGGAGATGTGAACACAGCAGCGCAGGGACTCAGAGCCAGAGTTCAGATGTAAGTTTCCCAGACACCTGAATACTTACAAAGCCATGGCCTCTGTGCCAGGAATGTGCCTGTGCTACCCAGGATCCCTCCTGAGACAACCACCCAACACAGGTCAGCGTGAAGTTAAAAGGTCCTCTGAGGCTTGGGTCACCACACAGGATTTATACTTCTGTACTGAAAGGCTGAAGGTTAGCTCTCAGGTCTTTAGAGTGCCAGACCAATGCTGTATTTCTGGTGAGTTTCTTGAATGCTGGTCTGGCTGATACAGTGCTAATAGCTGGAAGTAAAATATATATTTGTGAAATATTTTTTTCTTCTTGAGGAAGCCATGGTCAGAAGAAGCAGCATAATAACTGACTATAAGTTATAAGATTTTATGCTATGTTCTCAAAGACATCTACCTCAGGGGCTGTGGAGACCAACAGGAAGGCCAGCATTACAGTAGGGAGACCAGTGGGTACATACAGTCTGGCACAGAAAGAGTTCGTGCACCTTGAAACACAACAGACAAGGGAGGGAGGGAAGGAAAATCAGCAACTTTTGGTGCATCTTAGTTGAATAAAAAAGCTACATGCCAACCTGCTGTCAGCTGTATCTGAGGACTCAGGTCTAGGTTTCTCTCCAAAGCTATAGGCCTCTGTATCTTTGTGTTTCCTGGAATTCAATGCCTGTTAGTCCCAAGTCCACTTGGTCATCCCATTTACATTCAGCACATGGCCCCAGCCAACATCTGACTGTCATTTTACCTCAGCTCCAGGTCAGTGGTTTATCTGAGTAACTTACCTCAGTAGAAAAATATCCCGAGTCTCTGCCAGCCTGCCAAGGATCCTGCTAGCAATAAGGGCAGGCAGCACAGCAGAAACTCAGATGGCGGGTGGCATATTTTTTTTTCAAGACAGAGTTTCTCTGTGTAGCTTTGGAGCCTGTCCTGGAATTCACTCTGTAGACCAGGCTGGTCTTGAACTCACAGAGATCCTCCTGCCTCTGCCTCTGCCTCTGCCTCCCGTGTGCTGGAATTAAAGGCATGTGCCACTACCACCCAGATCTTTTTTTTTTTTTTTTTACTTTCATGGATCATGTTGTTGTAAACATTTTGTGTGGTTTTGTGTGGTTGCATGCACACATTTCTCTTGGATAAATGCCTGGGAGTGGATTATACAATAATTTCTGTCACTCCATTAGTGATGCAGTTCTGTCATTCAGAAGCTTCTGTCAGAAGCACTAAAATAGAAAATGCCATCGGCTTCATTGCTAGTATGTTTGTCCATTTGTTCACATTCGCTCATCTCTCTACTCAGTGACTAGCTAGGAACACCATGGGCACAGCCAAGCAAATGCCAGAAGAGAAAACCAGAGGGGGCACTGCCTCTGAGAACTTTGCATGTGTGCAGGGAGACTGACTGAAGTTCATATTCCTAACCATAACCTGAAGAGAGTGGTGCCTGAGAACATATTAACTCCGACAATTGTGACAGCCTTGAGCAGGTTAAAATGCAACCGTGGCACATCCTGACCCCAAGCACCTGCTGCAGGACCCCACCACCTGCCCTCCCTCTACTGTGTCTATCCCTGTCGTGCTCTTCTGCAGCATAGTTGTCTGCCTCCCAGGCTTAGCTTAGGCAGGCAGACCCCCTAACCTTTGTCTTCTTGGGACCCAGCACAGGTTGTGTGATGAGCCCTCTTGACACATGGTGAAGCCACAGTGCTAGACATCTCTTCTTAACCCCCCTTGAACACCCTGACTATAAATACTGACACTGGGTAGTTACCTTTGGGAACAGGGCCCTATGCACTAGAACCCCAACTGGTTGTCTCTTTCCCTGCATCTGGCTACGCAGAGGTGATGTTCTGGAGATATGCACTGATGGATGAATGGGTGGATGAGTGAGTGAGAGAGAGAACAAGCTGCTGCCTCGTTCTGCTGCTTCAGAGCCTCTTTAAAAAGTCCTCTTTCTGTGTTGATGACTTGGTGGAACAATCTCTTCATTATGACTGATGGCTGTGTTCTGGTGCAGGGTTGGTAAGCTGGTGGACACCAGCATGGACATTCAAGCCATCCAGCTTCCTGCTCTTCAGTACCAGCATGAGAGGCGGGCAAGTGACTGGGCTTTAGATAGTAACTTGTGTGGGGTAATGGACCCAACGAACGGCATTGGAGCCATAGTAGAGGAAGAAGAAGCCATGCTCAAGCTCAACACCGGGGTGAGCATCTCAACCTGGGACCACACAAGGCTGGCATGGGAAGGTTGCCATCCTCCCAACTCTTCATATAAATGGAGGCAGGGGGCAGTCCACATAACAGCAGCTTCAGTAGAGAATGGAGGGCAGATTACAGCTTGTGCTGCGTGGTTCAGCAGGGAGAGAAAACATTCAGATGGCTTTTTTATTTGATACTTTTTGGGAAAAGAGCTCACTCTGTTGTCCAAGTTGGCCTAAAACTCACTATGTAATCCAGGATGGCCTCAAACTTGTGGTGATCATCCTGGCTCTGCTTCCAAATGCTGGGATTACAGGTGTGCTCTGCCACACCCGCCTGAAATATATTCTTGTCTAACTTGGGCATGCACAGAAAACTGTACATTTTCTTTTAACAATGAAATTTCCTTGTTGGAGGGGCCTGCCTTATGCCAAGCTCTGTGCTAACATGCCTTGACAGCCACCTAATGAGGTAAGAGGGCAGCAGGGAGGACACTCTCCCATTTTAGAGCCAGAATACCAAGATCTAACCAAAATTCACATACCCAACATGTGCAGAGCCTCAGCCTAGAAGCTTGGCTCTTAGTTCCTGAGGTAAGATCAAGAAGGAGAGATGTAGTGCAGGGAGTCCCAGGAGGCAGGTGAGGGGAGTTGTCTGTCTGCTATGTATAAGCCAGGCTAGAGCCTTCACTTCACCTCCATTGAAGGGCAAAATAAAGGCAGGGAGCCCCAGCCAGACCTTCAGTACTCTGATAAAAGCATCTGCCAAGCCTTTGTGGCTAATAGTGAGACCTCACAAACCCATGTAGGGATCTGCTGGCACATGTACTTTCCAAGTTTTTGAGTTCCACACATGGCTCCACATCACCACCAATTGTTCTTGGTGTAGCTGCCCAGGAGAATGTCAACCAAAGTCCCATAGTGTGTGTCACTTGGGTCAGCACTTGGTCTGCTGCCAGTCCCCGTGTACAGCATGTCCTCTGCTTCACCTCTGCTGCAGCTTGCCCTCCACTGCCAGCAGTTCTGGGCCATGTTCCTGAAGAAGGCTACATACAGCTGGCGGGAATGGAAGATGGTAGCGGCTCAGGTCCTGGTGCCCCTGACCTGCATCACCCTAGCCCTCCTGGCTATCAACTACACCTCAGAGATCCTTGATGACCCTCCTCTGAAGCTAAGCCTGGACGAGTATGGTAGAACAGTTGTGCCCTTCACGGTCTCAGGCGCCTCTCAACTGGATCAGCAGTTGTCTGAGCATCTGAAAGACATGCTGCAGGCTGAGAGGCAGGAGCCCCGTGAAGTGTTGGGTGAGGAGTAGCTGGGGCGTGGGGCCCAGGGGTACTGACAGTGTTGTTGTTGTGTCTGGGTTGGATCATCCTTTACTGACCTTTGCCTTTATAGCACATTTAGCAGCATCCCTGGTATGGCCTACCTCATATCATGGCAATCAAATTTGCCTTTATACATTATCACATGTCCCTTAGGCTAAAGCTC
The DNA here is from genome assembly GCF_943737965.1 of Phodopus roborovskii. Taxonomy (NCBI): domain Eukaryota; kingdom Metazoa; phylum Chordata; class Mammalia; order Rodentia; family Cricetidae; genus Phodopus; species Phodopus roborovskii. The sequence continues at coordinate 49,363,923 of NW_026126407.1, read as the reverse complement.
ATGATACTAAGTCAGGAAATATTCTTGGGATACCAGAGGCACAGGCACACTCCTATGACATGGACATAATCATTCTTTGGGACCCTTTATGAACAAAATGCAGAGGTTGGAGAGATGGCTCAGCAGTTAAGAGCACTGACTATACTTCCAGAGGACCTGGATTTAATTCCCAGCACTCACAATGAGAGCTCACACCTGTCTGTAACTCTAATCCCAGGGGATCTGACACCCTCACACAGACATATATGCAGGCAGAAGAAAAGGCAAGAAGTTCAGTGATTACTGTATAACTTGCCTTTGTTTATAGACTAGGCTGCTGATAGTATGCTGCCATGTGACATAGAGCTTTCCTCCAACACCTTGAAATTTACAGCTGCCTTGACTTTCTGGTAGTCATTGATCGTATTGTCCCAGGCTTAAACTGCCATGTTCTGGAGTGTCCTGGAAGGTTTTCTTCTTTCACCACTCCCTCCCACATTGTTACCAGCAACCCTGAGGTTCTCTGGACAGATTGATGACAAAATGACAAGAGTTCCTTCTTGGTAAATGGGTGATTATATCAGCAGTTGAGAAATTGTCAGCACCATGTGGGCCCTGCTGGCCCAGTGGCAGTCCCAGGAGCCCAGGGTCCCAACTCACCTGTGCCTGTGTTGAATCCCTGAGAGTCATTGGATCAATGATGGTGCTCCTATTTGTCCCACCTGGTACCCTGACACTGTATTACTCCACAGGTGACCTAGAGGAGTTCCTGGTTTTCAGGGCCTCAGTGGAAGGGGGCGGCTTTAATGAACGGTGCCTGGTAGCAACATCCTTCAGAGATACAGGAGAACAGACAGAGGTCACTGCCTTGTTCAACAACCAGGCATACCACTCCCCAGCTACTGCCCTGGCCATTGTGGACAATCTTCTATTCAAGCTGCTGTGTGGCCCTCAGGCCTCCATTGAGATTTCCAACTATCCCCAGCCCCGGAGCACCCTGCAAGTTGCCAAGGACCAGTTCAATGAGTACGTGTACAGCCCACACACCCATTCAGGTGGATTGCCATTGTGACTGTGCCAGAAACAAGTCTTTGTAGATGGAAGAATGATGGTGTATTTACCCTTAGATGCTGCTGCTCCTTGGCCAAGGTCACTTCAGCCCCTCAGACTTTCCTATCTCAGCAAATCAGAACCTAAACACCCATTCCACAGGGGCTGTGGTCTGAGGATATCTTTGCCTTCTCTTTCTGGCAGAGTCCTTGGCAGTAGGGTAGGGGCTGTGCTTAGAGATGAAGAAAAGTAGTCTCACCTATTCGGCTGTAGACTGGGAGATCCAACAAGCAGGCTAAGGGGCAGACTATTATGAGGATACCAGTTGTTCATGAAAATGTTACCCACAGCATACAGTCAGGTGCTTTTTCATGTAGCAGAGGTGGCCGCTTCACCTCAGTGTCTTTCTGTTAACTCTAATTGTCTCCCAACAGTCCTGAACTTTCTAACAATCACTCATCCTCCCAACTCTCAGCCCTCAAAACTGCTTATCTGTTGTTTCTGTAGGGCTTCCTGATGTGGTTATTTCATAGAAATCGAATTGTATAGCACATGACCTGTCAGCATGGTGTGTCTAGGGTTTGTCCATGTTCTGGCCTCCTTCCCCTGCTATCCCTTTCTTTTTCTTGTCAAACACTTTTTGGTTTGGGGTGTTTTTTTGGAGAGGGTGTTTTGTTTTGTTTTGTCAAGACAGGATTTCTCTATGTATTGGCCCTGGCTGTCCTGGAACTCCCTCTGTAGACCAGGCTGGCCTTGAAGTCACAGAGATCCACCTGCCTCTGCCTCCCAAATGCTGGTGTGCCACCACACCCAGCTTAATGCAACTCTTTATCCCAATATCATTTGTTAAAAATATCTAAAGTTTTTAAGCTCTGAAGTAAAGCTTTCTGAGCCCATTTCTAGAAGGTATTGTTGTCAACTAGCTGTAGAACACATGATGTTATAGGAAGGGGAATCTATCTACCACAGAGGCCTAGGAAAGTTAACAGTGAGGTCTAGAGGAGGTGATCAGAGAGCAGGGCAGGAATTCCCAGCAAACATAGTGACATACAGAAGTACAAGTGTCCCTGAGTGCACAGGGACAATGGTTTAGAAACCTATAGAAGCAGCCTAGGGGAGAATGCTGCCCTTGCTCATTCATGACACTGAGAGGAGCCATCCTTAGGGAGTGGGATTTTACCATCTTTAAGGTCCTTCCTTACCCCCCTTGAGCAGTTTGGCTACTGTCCATGGATTTGGATGGTAATGACCAAGGGCTCAATCTTTCCCACTACCCAGACGCACTGTGCTCTGCCCTCCCCAGGGGCCGGAAGGGATTTGACATCGCCCTCAATTTGCTCATCGCCATGGCATTTCTGGCCAGCACGTTTTCTATCCTGGCAGTCACTGAGAGAGCTGTCCAGGCCAAGCATATTCAATTTGTGAGCGGTGTCCATGTGGCTACCTTCTGGCTTTCTGCTCTGCTGTGGGACCTCATCTCCTTCCTCATTCCTAGTCTACTACTTCTGGTGAGTGCTGGGTGTGCTGGACCCTGCCCTCCACATCCAGGAACACATATGGGGTCCCTTACAAAACCAGAACCAGCAGGGAAGTCCATCTAGCAGCTGAGTTCTGATCCAGGGGACTGTTGAAAACAATGGGTGTTTTCTTCCTTGCCCTTTGATAGGCAAGACTAGGGCTAGCTGTCCTGGTTTAGTAACCTCGAAACTATCTTAGAGAGGTCCCAGGGTAACAGCCACCATGGAGCCATTAGGTCTGACAGCCAATCAGCGCCTAAAAAACATTGAATGCTCCCAACATTCCCTTCCCCTGACCCTGGGGAGCTTCCTGTGCACTGACCAGCCTCATGTGTGCTGCTGCAGGTGGTGTTCCAAGCCTTTGATGTGCAAGCCTTCACGAGGGATGGCCACCTGGCCGACTTGCTGCTGCTGCTCATGCTGTACGGCTGGGCCATCATCCCCCTCATGTACCTCATGAGCTTCCTCTTCTCGGCTGCATCCACAGCTTATACCAGGCTGACCATATTCAACATCCTGTCGGGCATTGCCACCTTCATCATAGTCACTATCATGCGCATCCCAGGTGGGAACTGAATAACACCCTGAGCCACGGGCCACCCACTTAACCATTTTGTACAAGGAGACCCTGCTTAGCCAGTCACAATGGTGGGAGGGTGTCTGCAGCATTCTCCCAGGGGCCACACAAGGAGGGACCACTTTCCTTGGCCCAGCCTAAGCTAGATCCTGTCTGCCAGTGCCTGGTGCAGGCATACCTAAGACTTGACCTTCCTTTCCTGGATCTGTCCCCAGTGTATATGTCTGTACCTCTTCACAGCTGTGAAATTAGAAGAACTTTCCAGAACCTTGGATCATGTGTTCTTGGTGCTGCCAAACCACTGCCTGGGCATGGCAGTCAGTAGCTTCTATGAGAACTATGAGACTCGACGGTACTGCACCTCCTCACCGGTTGCTACCCGCTACTGCAAGAAGTACAGTGAGTGTCCAGATGGGCCCTCTTACCACTCTCTCCCTTTGCAGCCAGAGCTCCCCCAGGACTTGCCCACCTAAGGGGCTTATAGTAATCCTTTTTCTGCTCCCTGTAACACAGTATCAGAGGCTGAGTAAGTTATAGATCAAAAGTTCTTACTGTCCTGTAGCCCTCCAAGGACGAAGTCCCACTTCTGGCAATGACTATCTTGCTCACAGAATCCCAAGGATACACAAGGCTTCATGTGACCTGAGATGAGTTGACTTGTATCCTCTGGCCTCTTAGAAAGCCACCAGAGTTCACTTATGAAGCTTTGCCTCATAGAATGTATTTAATGCTGTCACCTCTCAGAGGCCCCCTCCCTTTAAATGTCATAATTAAATTAAATTTCCACCTTTAAAAATATTATACGTATGGGTGTTTTGCCTATATTGCCTGTGTACCACTTTCATGCTTGGTACCCAGAGACCAGAAAAGTTGGTTGTGAGCCACCATGGTGTTACTAAGAATTGAGCTTGGAATCGAATCCTCCTCTGCTACACCCAGCCCCAGATTTCCTCCTTTTTAACACCTCACAATAGGGATTGCTCCATAGTCTGAGTCATCAGACACTTTATCCTCATCACCGGCCCCTTACTACTGCTTACATGTTCTAGGCCTGCTTCTGGGCATCTGATTTTTCCACATGTCCTGGTGCCCTGCAACTTCTAGAACAGAATACCACAGCCTGTGGTATAATCAACAGATACATAGTCCATAGTTAAGGTGTGAGCAATGCCATCACCCTCCAGAGGCTCAGGGGATGATCCATCATGCCTCTGTCAGCATTCTGTGATCCACAGGTTCCTTGGCTATGGCTTTCATCTCTGTCTATGCACAGCCTCCTCCCCTGTGTCTCTGAGTCTCATATTTCCTGCCTTTCTCTTACAAGGACATGTTACTGGATGTGGGGCTAACCCTAAATCCAGGATCTCCCCCTTAGGTCTTTAGTGACATCTCCAACTGTCTCATTTCTTAACAAAGTCACGTTCACAGATTAAGAGTTAGACCTATTTGGGGATGGGGGCTTTTTATACCTGGAATGGTCTCCTTTTTACATCAGCAGGGAGATCAGCAGTCACATCTACAGAGCCCTGCATACCCTAAGGCAAAAGTGCAGTTTCTTCCCTAAGACAGAGCTTATGAATGCCTGTCCAGTCTCTAAACTTGAATGGCTGGAGAGGGCTGTGATTAGGGCATCTTCATATTGCTGTCCAGTCTCAAGTCAAGGTAGTGTGAATAGCAGAGGAGGTTGTAATTTGTGATCAGTCCTTTGTCACAGGTGTGCAAGGTACACCTCACATGGTAGAATTCTTACAGAGCTGGAAAGAACCTAGGCTCTTGTTTGACATTGACAAACATAAGGCATGCCCTCAAGAACTGGAGCATATAGCCTTGGTGGAAGTTCTGGACATTAATGTGACCTGGGGAGCTAAGGACAGCACTGTGGTCCAGGAAGGGAAAGGGTAACCGGCATGTGGCCCAGCCTTGCTCCTTGCCCTACACAGACATCCAGTACCAAGAGAACTTTTATGCTTGGAGCAGCCCAGGGGTTGGCAAGTTTGTGACCTCCATGGCTGCCTCAGGGTGCATCTACCTCGCCCTGCTCTTCCTCATCGAGACCAACCTGCTGTGGAGACTGAGGACCTTCATCTGTGCCTTCCAGAGGAGGTGGACTCTGGTGAGTGTCTCCTGGAAATTCAGGAATGCTAACAGATGCTCCCTACACCCACCAGGGACAGGGAAGGACTGCCTCCCTATGAGCCCAACCTTGAAGCTCGTATACTTTGAGCATCTCTCCCATTTGTCACACTGCCTCATGGCCAGAACATACTGTTAGCTGCCAGCATGGCCAGATCTAAGTACACTGTCACAGCACAGGAAGGGGTCTTGGCACTTGTTATTTTCAAGATCTGCCATAAAGCCTGAGATCCTGAGCTGTGGCAGCCTAGCAGAGGCAGCACCTGAGCCACTTGAGGTGCCCAGCTAGACAGAAGTCTGCTCCACTTGTTATCACATAAACACATATATTCCTTTTTACTATTTTAAGACAGGGTTTCTCTATGTAGCCTTGGCTGTCCTGAAACTCACTATATAGACTAAGCTGGCCTGACTCAGAGATCCACCTGCCTCTGCCTCCTGAGTGCTGGGATTAAAGGTGTACACCACCCATCTGGCCATATATTTGTTTTTAATTAATTAATCGGTGTGTAGATGTGTGAGTGTGGAGGTCAGAAGACAACTTGTGGGAATTGATTCTGTCCTGCCATGTGGCTCGCAGGCATGGAACTTGGCTGTCTGCTTTGTCAGCAGGTGTCTTTACCCACTGAGCCATCTCACTGACCCCACACATTCAGTTTTTCATTACTTCCTTCATATACACAAACAGCAAGCTCTGTTAGAATCACACTGGGTATCCAGATTCACCTGAGTTGAACTGACTTCTCAAAAAACATTACAACTTCTCCCAAATGAGTTCTTCCCACATTAAGTCTTCCCAGACAGACACGATGGTACATACCTATAGTCTCGGCTACTCAGGAAGACAGAGCAGGGATCACTTGAGCTCATTAGTTGAAGCCAGCCTGAACAAAATAGCAATACACATCTCTTTAAAGAAAATGAATGAGTGAGCTGGCAAGAGTTTCAGAGGGTAAAAGTGCTTGTCACATAAGCCTGACAGCTTGAATTTGATCCCTGGAACTGATGCTGGAAGAGAGAACCAAGTTCTTTGGTCTGGAAAAAATGACTTGGCAGTTAAGAACACATACTGCTCTTGCAACTAACCCCAGTTCATTTCTGATACTCACATTAGATGTCTAACAACCAACTACCCACAACTCTAGCTCCAGGACTACCTGACACTTCACACCTCTGTGGGCTGTTCACTCGTACACACACACACACCACACACACACACACACACACACACACACACACACACAATTAAATTTTTAACTTTAAAAATGAAAAAAAATGGCTGGGGAGATGGTTCAGGATGATGAGCACTTGCTGCTCTTCCAGAGGACCCAGCTTCAATTACCAGCACCCTTATGGCGGCTCACAACTTACAAGGGATCTATTGCTCTCTTTTGGCCTTTGCAGGCACTGCTCTCATGTGGCTCAGGTGGTGCATGGATATACATGCAGTCAAAACAAAACTCATACATATAAAATACATTTTTAAAATTGTTTAAAAGATACCTTTGACTCCAGTTCCATTGGATTTTGGTACCCTCTTCTGGCTTGCAAAGACACGTGCAAACAAACAAATACATGGTGCATAGACACACATGAAAACATCCAACTATAAACATAATAAAAATAAACAAAAAAACCTCTTCATTCACATCACTCTGGCTATTGTTTTCTCCTTGAGTTCCACACTCAATTATTGTGCTAGGCCTTTCCTAGATGCTGAGTTCAGTCTCTAAGACATCCTACCTCTTGTGAAAGAGTGTATATGTGATAGGCATCATTTCCCATGTGGACATTGGTTCTTATCCTTCCTTCCATGGGGCTGGAATTCACATGTGTAGTCTCCATCTTAAATCATCAGGCAGAATTGCAGAACCGGACATCAGTGCTTCCTGAGGACCAAGATGTAGCTGACGAGAGGAGCCGAGTCCTGGTCCCCAGCTTGGACTCCATGCTTGACACACCTCTCATCATCAATGAGCTCTCCAAGGTAACACCAGCTGGCCCTAGTACCCCAGAGGTTAGCAGGGGCTAACAGCCAGAGGGCCTGAATTATCTTCAGACCTCCTCACCTGGGGCTTTCTCACTGGCATCTTACAGGTGTATGATCATCGAGCACCACTCCTTGCTGTGGACAGGATCTCTCTTGCAGTCCAGAAAGGGGAGTGCTTTGGCCTTTTGGGTTTCAATGGAGCTGGAAAAACCACAACATTCAAAATGCTGACTGGGGAGGAGACCATCACCTCAGGGGATGCCTTTGTTGGGGGTTACAGCATCAGTTCTGATATCGGAAAGGTGGGTGCAGCAGAAATACCATACTGATCTGGACCAGGCAAGACAAGGGCTACCTGAGAGACCAAATAGACTTGTCTTTGGCTCACAATAGGTATAGTAATATTTGTGGACATCTGGGCAAGGCCATGACAGGACCAGGCTTAAACAGGTAGAGGGAAGGAAATAATGGTCAAAGAAACAACTCAGCTGTCTGTGTCCACCCAACACTGTTCTGTGTCTAGGACACACAAATATGGTTTAAAGGCCTAGAAAGATAAGAGGAAGACAGGAAGGTCCAGGGCCCATCCAGATTCTCACTCATTAAGGTGAAACCAAAGTGAGGAGGGACCAGGTACATCCCATATGTTCCCTAATACCTGGGGACAGTATAGAAGGCCCCTATGTGCCAGAGCTGAAAAAAAGGGAAAGGGCATGAATATAAGCCCGTCAGTGAACTTCTATCCTGAGCTGAGAGCAGGGAGTGCTGGACTGAAAGAAGGGCTCATCCCAGACTTCTGAAAGCCAATATTATGTCCACAAGTATGAGCAGAGCAAGCAACCAGGCATGACCAGAGTGTACAGGCACAGCACTCAAGAGATTCAGATATTTTTTCTAGATTTATTTATTTTATGTGTGTGAGTGGTTTGCCTGTATGTGTGTATACTATGTGCATGCCTGGTCCCATGGAAGTCAGAAGAGGGCATTGGACCCCAGGAACTGAAGTAACAGATGATAAGAACTATCGTGTGGGTGCTGGGAACCAAACCAACTCCTCTAGAAGGGCAGGCAACAAATGCTATCTCTCCAGTCCCCAAACTCAAATTTAAGATCTTCAGTTATCTGACCAAAATTATAAAAATAACTTAATATGTCTAAGGATTAAAAATGGCTGGGCATGGTAGTGCACTCCTTTAATCCCAGCACTTGGGAGGCAGAGGCAGGAAGACCTCTATGAGTTGGAGACCAGCATGGTCTACATAATGAGTTTCAAGACAGTCAGAGCTACATAGAGAGATAGTCAGACTCCAGGGACAGACTCATTGGGATGTGAATTAAGGACAGGCGTAGAAACAGGCACCAGGACAAGGGGATCACTGTGATCCTCTGAGAGGAAATGACCTCTATAACCCATTCCCTCCCATACCATGTTCCAATCTAGGTTCGGCAGCGGATGGGTTATTGCCCTCAGTTTGATGCACTGCTAGATCACATGACTGGCAGGGAGATGCTGGTCATGTATGCACGACTCCGAGGCATCCCAGAGCGCCTCATCAGTGTCTGTGTGGAGAATACTCTTCGGGGTCTGCTACTGGAGCCACACGCCAACAAACTAGTCAAAACTTACAGGTGCGACCTACACTTAGCCTCTGTTCCTATGAGATAAGCCCTAGTTCTCTCAAAGTAGTTTAGGGTCTCCTTATTATAGAGCTCAAGGTCAGTGGTTCCAGAATCAGACTGGACTTGATAGCATGACTTAGACCCTACCATATGAGAGGACTTTCCTGTCATTTCCTGCCAAGGCAAGCTGACTGGTCATCTCACGGACCCCTGGGCACAGCTCCCACCATGGCCTCCAGCCCTGTGCAGTGGGCTTTCTAAATCCTCTGACCTGGGATGTTCTAGAGTCACTGGGTGTGGGTGGGCCTCGGCTGGAATCCAGGGTATTCATGTTAATTACTAATCCTGATCCACCTCCAGTGGCGGTAACAAACGCAAACTGAGCACCGCCATTGCCCTCATTGGAGAGCCCGCAGTCATCTTCCTGGATGAGCCGTCCACTGGCATGGACCCTGTGGCCCGGCGCCTGCTCTGGGACACTGTGGCCAGGGCCCGTGAATCTGGCAAGGCCATTGTCATCACCTCCCACAGGTAGTGCTTGGGCATCTGTGGGTCAGGGGCAGAGTCAGAATGGTGGGGGTGGAAACAGGTGAACAGAAGATATGGCAGCAGCTAGCATGGTCTGCAAGGATATTCCCAAGGCTCAGCATATGGATACATTCAGAATGGGGAATCAGAAATGGTCTGATCTGGGCATAGATACCCTCCTATCTGCACAAGCCTTTGACAGTCAGGGTGGGCATCAGCCTCCTCCAGCACTCTTTCAGACTTTCTCCTTTCCCCCAGTATGGAGGAGTGTGAAGCCTTATGTACCCGGCTAGCCATCATGGTTCAGGGCCAGTTCAAGTGCCTGGGCAGTCCACAACACCTCAAGAGCAAATTTGGCAGCGGCTACTCCCTGCAGGCCAAGGTTCGGAGCGAAGGGAAGCAAGAAGTACTAGAGGAGTTCAAGGCATTTGTAGACCTGACCTTCCCAGGTGTGTGCTGGATGGGGCCTGGGCCCCTGTCTGGGCATGTTATCTGCTGCACAGATTTTATTCCTCATGCCTAACCCCTCAACACAGAAGCCAAACTCTCCAGCCTGACCCACATGAGAATATGCTCTCTTCTGTACAGGCAGCATCCTGGAAGATGAACACCAAGGCATGGTCCATTATCATCTGCCTGGCTGTGACCTCAGCTGGGCCAAGGTGAGTGCAGGCCCCAGAATCCCACAGGGTGCTAGTAATGACAAAGAAGGGCCTTTTAGAACTCTTCACTCTATGGTAATCCCGGACTCTCTTCCAGGTAGAATCACCTTCATAGCTGATGGGTTTGAGTTCTTATATGTAAAATATTTGAGGTGGAAGAAAGGAATGTTTGCATGAAGGGAAACTGGTCCCAGAGATGGGACACAGTTGCTCAAGGTCATGCTTTGAGGTGAAAGCAAAGCTTTGGCTTCCACCTTGCTGCCCCTGCTCACCAGTGTCCTCTTCCCAAGCATTGCTGACCTCATGGGACTAACTTATCCAGGGGCTCTAGGACACACTGGGGAATGGTAGGATGAGATACAACTTCCCCTTATCAGAAGACTCGCTATCTGGGTTCTGGGCTCTCTTACTAGTAGCTTTTCTGTTTCAACAGGTATTTGGAATCCTGGAGAAAGCCAAGGAGAAGTATGGAGTGGATGATTACTCTGTGAGCCAGATCTCACTGGAGCAAGTGTTTCTGAGCTTTGCCCACCTGCAGCCCCCCACCACTGAGGATGGGCGATGAGGAGCTTGCGGCAGCCTTCAGAGCACCAGGCATGGGAGGGGCTAGGCAGTGCTCAGCTCTCCCTTCTAGTTTCTCTTTCCTTTAATTTTTAATCACTCTTTTCTATGATGGACATAAAAAAGAAATCAAGGTGATATGCACAAAATGGACCAAGTGTGTCTATCAGGAGCTGCAGGCAGGAATCAGCTGCAGATTTCCACTCTTGAAGACAGACTCTGAAACCACATCCCAGACCCAGAGCCCATTCCACAGTGCACACAGATAGGCCGTGGTCTTTGCATGGAGAACCATCCCAGGTGTTGCTGCAGCTAACCTGGGGGGGGGGGCTGAACTTCTTCCCAGTGCTTGTCCAGAGAGCCCCCCCAGGGACCCTCCATGTTTACATATGATAATAAGCTCCCTAGGGAGGAAAAATAAAGCCAACAGGCTTGAGCATCAACAAGGACTTCCCAGCTACCATGAATGAGCAGGAAAATTGACAATAACTCCATGAAGGGAAGATATTGGCTGTAAGTAGGTGCTGAGACCTTGGCTTCCAGTGCAGTTGTGAAGGCATCCTTGGGTGTCAGTGCTCTTTCAGGTATGGGCACTGCACCAAACTGAACTGATCCTGAGCCAGGTGTCACCCCACAGAGTATCGACAGCATAAGAAATGTGGTTAGACTCAAAGCAGAGTCCTCTATTCCCAGCTCTGTGCCTTCAAGAAGTTACTGGTCACAGGACAGTCAGGGAAACTACAGGACTGAGTGGTATCATCTCCTGAGGATACACTTACACAATTGTGATTCTATAGAAAATAAAGGCTAAGGGGACATGATTAGTCTTTGAGTCATAAATATGATATAAAGAGGGGTCAGAGGACTAGCTGACTACACCACAACCCATTTTCAAATATGGCTCTCATATCAGGTTTCCAATAAAGCAGGAATTGGCTTTTCCTAACAGAGAGGAAGCTTACAAGACTCACTGCTGTGAGAAGGAATAGCTTTGTATTAGTTACTTTCTATGGGATAAAATACCTGAGAAAAGCAACTTAAAGGGGGAGGGTGTGTTGCGTCTCCTGGTTCAAGATACAGTATCAGGGAGAAGAAGTCATAGTGTTGGGAGCTTCGAGCGATGATCAGTCATGCCGTATCTCCAGGCAGGAATGCTGGTGCTTGTCCCTTTGCTTCCTTCTTTCCAGTCCAGGACCCTGGCACATGGGATGCCACCACCCATGTTTCTTGTAGTTCAGTCTACCAAGAAGGTGGTAGGCAACAGGCCTAGATGAGAAAGGTAAACAGCAGGTGAGGTCAGCCTTCCATGTCAGTTAACACATCTAGAAACTCCCACACGTGCGCAAACACTTGCTACTGTGCTCCTTTTAAATCCCATCAAGTTGATAATCATCAGCCAAACAAGGCCCAAAGGCAAATGAAAAATGGGTCCTGTCTACATCATATGGGCTGATGCAAGGCACATCTGGTTCAACATCAAAAAGAAAAATTCCAGAGTCGTCTTCAACAAGAGTCCCTTTTCATTTATTTGCTATTGCTTCTTAAGGTTTTCTAAAACATTGAGTATACAATAAAGATCATGACTATCCAGAAAAAGACTGAGGGGACATGAGTAGTCTGAGTGTCACAGACTCAGAACCATAGGGAAATAGGGCTTGATCACTCTCTGTCTTAGTTACCTTCCTTATTGCTGTGATAAACTACTCTGACAAAAGTTACTGAAAGGAGTTCATATCAGCTGACTGTTCCAGATTCCAATCCATCAAGTGGAGGTCACAGCCCAAGAGCTAGAAGGAGCTAGTCATGTTGCATCTGCAGCCAGGAAGTAAACTCAGAGGGCAACAGCTGCTTGTGCTCGGCTCAACTCTGTATTAGTTTTAAAAATTAATCCAGGTAATGGTGCCACCCACCTGGGTAGGCCTACCCACCTCAGTTAACCTAATTAAGATAACCCTTCATAGTCATGCCCAGAAGTTCATCTCCTGGTGATTCTAGGTTCATCAAGTTGACAACTGAGATTGTCATAATTAGGGTTTCTATTGCTATAAAGAGACACCATGACGAATCTTTTTTTTTTTTTCTTTTTGGTTTTCAAGACAGGGTTTCTTTGTGTATCCTTAACTGTCCTAGAACTTGCTTTGTATACCAGGCTGGCCTGCAGCTCACAGAGATCTGCCTGCTTCTGCCTCTCAGGTGCTGGAATTAAAAGTACCACCATCACCTCCCAGCTAGACCAAGGCAAATCCTTTTCTGTTTTGTTTTGTTTTTGTTTTTCAAGACAGGGCTTCTCTGTGTAGCTTTGGAGACTGTCCTGGAACTAGCTATGTAGACCAGGCTGGACTCTACCTCACAGAGCTCGGCCTAAGGCAAGTCTTACAAAGAAAAACATTTAATTGGTACTGGCTTATAGTTTCAGAGCTTTAGTCCATTATCATTGTGGCAGGAAACGTGGCAGCATGCAGGCAGACATGATGCTGGAGAAGGAGCTGAGAGTTTTACATCGTCATCCATGAGCAGCCCAAGGAGGCTGTGTACCACACTGGGTGTAGCTTGAGCATAAAAGACTTTGAAACCCACCTCCACAGTAACACATTTACTCCCACAAGGCCACATCTCCTAATAGTGCCACTCCCTATGGGCCAAGCATTCAAACACATGAGTCTGTGGGGCTGTTCCTATTCAAGCCACCTCAGAGATTAACCATGCCATCTCATTAATTTGAGACAATTTGGTTGGTTGGTTGTTGTTTTAATTTATGTGCATGGGTTTGCCCACATGAATGACTATGCCCCTCCTTGTGTGCATGATTCACTCAGAGGTCAGAAGAGGCATTGCATCCCCTAGAACTGGAGTTATGGATTACTGTTAACCACCTTGTGGGTACTGAAAACCAAACAAGATTCTCCAAAAGAATAAGTGCTCTTAGCCTCTCAGCCACCTCTCCAGTCCCCCTATTGTTGTGTTTTTGTTTGATTGGTTGGTTGGTTTGGTTTGGTTTTTCGAGACAGGGTTTCTCTGTGTAGCTTTGGAGACTGTCCTGGAACTAGCTCTGTAGACCAGGCTGGACTCAAACTCGCAGAGATCTGCCTGCCTCTGCCTCCCAAGTGTGGGATAAAAGGCATGTGCCACCAATACCTGGCACCCTCTATTGTTTTGAAACAAGATTTCACTATGTAGCCCTGACTAGCCCGGTACTCTCTAAAAACTAGGCTGCCTTCAAACTCAGAGATCCCCCTGCTTCTGTCTCCCAAATATTGGGATTAAAGGTTCAAGCTACCAAACTAAGCAACAATGATTTTAACCAGTCTCTGAACATTTAGAAACTTCAAATAGTTTCCATAGCACTCATCCCTTTAAAAAGTCTTCAAAGCAGGGCAGCCGGGCATGTTGGTTGTATTAGTCAGGGTTCTCTGAATTTATGGAATGAATCTCCTCTCTCTCTGACTCTCTTCCCCCCCCCACTCTGTGTGTGTGTGTGTGTGTTCTTCCTCCGTGTGGTTAGATATGTTTCCAAAAGAAGGTATAGCCAAGATAAGAGGTGTGTGTCTTTCCACTTCAAGATCCAGATCAGAAGCCTGTGAGCTCATGCCCTTGATTCTTAATCCCAGTTGGAGGCATTCAGATCTATGTGAGTTGGAGGCCAGCCTGGTCTACAAAGAAAGTTCCAGGACAACCAGGGCCATTACACAACAAAACCCTGTTTCTGAAAATAAAAGAAAATGAATACATAAATATTTTTAAAAGCCTGTGTCTTCCTGCCTCAAGATCCATATCAGAGGTGTGTCTTCCCACCTCAAAGGTCCAGGCTAGAAGTGGATTCACCCACTTCAAACCAAGCAGAAAATCTAACAGGTGTGCACTCTTATTTCTGTATTCATTCCCAGATGTGGTCAAGTTGACAACCAAGAATAGCCATCACAGTGGTGCACACTTTAATCTCCAGCAGTCAGGAGGCAGAGGCAGGTGAAACTCTATTGAGTTCCAGGACAGCCAAAGCTACATAGTACAAAACAAAATACAAAAACAACAACAACAAAAGTGAAACAGCCAGTAGCCTGGTGGTGGTGCAGTCCTTTGATCCCAGCACTTGGGAGGCAGAGGCAGGTGGATCTCTGAGAGTTCGAGGCCAGCCTGATCTACAGAGCTAGTTCCAGGACAGCTAGAGCTGTTTCACAGAGAAACCCTGTCTCAAAAAACTTAAAAAAAAAAAAACAAAACAAAAAACAAGCAAAATAAAAACATAGGTGAGCCATGTAGCATCACACATCTTTAATTCCAGAATTCTGAAGGCAAATGCAAATAAATCTCTGTGAGTTCAGGGCCAGCCTGGTCTACACAGTGACTTTCAGGACAGGCAGGGCTACACAGAGAAACCCTGTCTTGCAAAAACAAAACAAAACAAAACAAAGACCCTAAAAACAGCAGGAAAGGTTTGCATGATCCCACTGGGTACAAGGCTGGGTACTCAATACTGAAATATCAACAGCAAAGCCAAGAGCAGGACTCAGAAACCCATCTCCCACTGGCTTTTTTTTTCCTTTAGGACTAGTAAAGGAAGGAGCTGTGGACTTCTGAGACAGTAGTATAAACTGACTGTCTCTTTCATCTTCATTCCCTTCCAGACCAGTAAGGTTCTCAGGTGGCTGCTGTACCTGTCTGCCTAGCTCTTCCTAGGAACCCTGGAGACAAGGCTATTTCCTCTGCTCCCCATGGCATGACCCAGTGTCCCTGGTCCAAAAGCAAGTCCTGTGGGACAGCCACTGTTTCCTCATTTCATCCTATGCCCAACAAAGTGGCTCAACTGCAACACTGTGTCACTGCATGTGTTGTTGGTTAGGAAATGAGTAGATGAAGCTCTAATGTGTGCAAGACTGTAACCAAGCCCCTCAGTGCTTTCCAGGGTTTGAAGGGAAAAGGCTGTCATGTATAGTAACACATGTCTGTAATTACACCACTTGGAAAGCAGAGGCAGGATGATCCCCATTCATTTGAATCCATCCTTGGCTACATTCTGAATTTCATGACAGCCAGGGCTACATAGGGAGACCCTGTCTAAAATAATAGATCATGAACAGGAGGAACTGTCTCCATCCTAAACATCATGGTTACAAGTATCAGAAATTACAGACCACTGATTTAAAACAGAAGTTTATTTTTAGCCATTCATGAAATATGAAGAAGGCAGTGTCACCTTCAGGATCTTGGGCAAGGCTCCATCCATCCACATCTTAGTGGCAGACATGATCAAGATTACCATCAGGGCCCTGGTTGGCCCTGACCTTAGCAGTCTGAAGCTGCCTTCAAAGGTTGGTCATCTCAGAGGTCATCAGGACTGGGAAAGTGCTCTGTCTTAATATGAGAACACTCTCAAAGTTAAAATGGCCTTGATATCACCAGGGGGTGACTTTAAACCTTGAGAAGGGAAGAAAGAGAGCTCAGAATACTGATCAGGGCTTACATCACTCCTGACTGTGGCCAGCTACTCATGTTTCCTCCAGCAAAGCAGGGAGGACCAAGGAAGCCCTGGGTCCCTGGAAACCCCAGCTCATGGCCTTTCACCACCTTGGCCTCAGAAGGTTAGCAACAGACTAGAATATGGGATTCTAGGACTCAAGAAAGAAAGAGACAGGGAGAAAGGAAGGGAGGAGAAGGAGGGAGGGAGGAAGGAAGGAAAAAGAAAGAAAAAAGTTCAAAGATTCAATTCTTTTGTTTGTTTTTAGTGTGGTTCTTTTTTGTTTTTCTTTTTCTGATTTTTTTGAGATAGCTTTGGAGCCTGTCCTGGCACTTGCTCTGTAGACCAGGCTGGCCTTAAACTCAGAGTCACCTCTGCCTCCTGAGTGCTGGGATCAAAGGCATGCACCACCACTGCCTGGCCTGTTTGTTTTTTAAGACAGGGTTTTCCTGGCTGTCCTGGAACTAGCTCTGTAGACCACACTGGCCTTGAACTCACAGAAATCTGCCTGCATCTGCCTCTTGAATGCTGGGGTTAATGGCATGTGCTGTTGATGCCAAGCTGCCACTACCACCTGGCTAGAAATTCTGTTCTTAAGACCCTTCTGAATGTTTCTGCATACCTCAAAATGGTAAGAGCCGGATTCTTAGCCTTTAGAGCTCAACAGCTGGTGGTATACTTGATCATAAAGATCCATAATATTTAGCAACAAATTTTATCAAAGCATCTGAGTTAATCATGCTTTTAGATTTAATATAAAATGTGTTAAAGCCTACATGAACACCAAATTAAACTACTTCGAACATCAGGGGGAAAAGCATGGGAGAGGGTGTTAGTCCAACTTGTTCTGGCCTCACCCTACCAGCCATGCTAGGGTCCCTTAGCTGCCTCCTGCTTCTAGGGTTTAAGTGCTGCTTCAGACCCACAGCTCTGAGTTTTCACTCTCCAGAAGCCTCTCTAATCACAGACTCCACTAAACCTTCAGAGAACTGCACATGCTGCCTGCTTGACCATCACCACCCGACCTCAGAGCCTTAAGAGCCCTTTCTAGACAGGAACAGGCTGAAAGCCCCTGGGATACTGCTCTTCTAAAACTTATAATCCTGGTTGTCAACTTGATTGAATTTAGAATTAACTAAGGGGCACACCTCCTGGCACACCTGTGAGGAATTGTGATTGTTAAGTGAGAAGACCCACCCTAAATGTGTGCAGCACTTTCCAGTGGCTGCTTAGATATAAGGAGGTCCAAGACATGGTTTTGCTGCTTCTCTCTGGCAAGTTTGTCTACCTTTTTGCTGCTATTTTTCTCTTACATCAGAACTCAAAGTTCTTCAGCCTTCCAACTTGTGACGAAGGACAGGAATCCTCCATGCTTCCAGCACTAGATTAAGACTACAAAGGTATCCAGTTTCTTAGATTTTGAAGCTACTGGTTCTCCACCTTTTTTTTTCAGGGTGCAGACAGCCACAGTTGGATGACCAAGACTGAATTGTGTAAGTCAACGATATATTTTTATTTTCTTATTTATTTTTATTCTATCAGTTCTGTTCCTCTAGAGAAGAGCTAAAACATCCACTTTCCACTCATGCCTGACCACAGCAGATATGACAATAATTCAGGAAAATCAGCTTATGTTAAATATCCCACACATCAACTCTAAGTCCAACGGGGTGCCAGGCTAGACTGACTGGATCTGGTAACCCCCTCCCAAAAATGAACTGGTGCCTCAAGGGAGAGACTCCAGAGGCAAGCTCCTTTTCCTGGCCTGTGCCCCAGCTCCTTGCATTCTCTCTCCTCCCTCCATTCTCCATAGGTCACCAACCTGCACGTTAGCCTCTTTCCTATTTTTCAGTGCGATATGTAATCCAAATCCAAGTCACCTTTGTTCCTCCTAAAGCTCACCTTAGATCCGTCCCTCTCTCTTCCTTGCTGCCTCAAACCTGTTTAGATAACCGCAGGGATTGTGCATATCCATTCCTTCAGCAAATAATCACAGAGCAAGGAATATGCCAAGCAGAGTTGGGAGGCGGGGCACCACAGCGGGCGGTACTCTATAGCCTAGTGCCTGGACCTCTGTGTCCTAACATTGACCCTCACACAGACTGGCGTTCCTTTTCTTCTCCCAGCGAACCTGAAAGCCTTTCTTTGCACCTGTTGTTCCCTCTGCCCCACATATCCTTTTCAGAAATGTCACCTCTGAGACGCCTCCCCTACTGCCTGTCTTAGACATTTCCTCAAACTCCTTTCTTTCTGGCCTCACTGGTCTCCTGCCGCACCCAGCAGGCCGAATCTCACCAGCACAGAGACAGCATCTACGCGATCACCCACTACAAAACTAGAGTTTTGACGGCATGAACCCACCATCTGTACCAGCCTGACCCTTTAGAATAGCGCGGCTTTGCTTTGACCCTCGGCCTTATCGGCTGTAAGGAGCATCACTCCCTGCAGGGCGCATAACCTTAGGTCCTACGGATACCGTGGGCCACGTACACAATAAGTGAGTCAATAATAATAAGAGGCAATAATAGAGGCAACCAGAGTATCTCCTTCCGCACAGATCCAATAGACACCAAAGGGTGCAGCCAATCACCCGCGCGCTCCAAGCTGCGCAAAACGAGTCCCGGCAATCCCAGAATTGCCTCCCCTCAGGAAAAAAAAAACTAAGCGCTGCGACGCTCCTCCTATAAACAGTCGCGCCTTTAATTCTCCACCGCTCGCGTACATTGGCTGAGAAACTTGACGTCATCGCTGCGCGACGACGCAGTGTCTTCCCGCTTCTCAACTCTGACGACAGAGTTGCGCCGGCCTCCGGGTCTGAGAAGAGCGGGAGGAGGTGGCGGCCTCGGGAAGATGTAAGTTGGGAAGGAATCCGGCCGCATCCGAACTTCAGGGACCTTCTGCCAGGCTCGGTGGGGCGCATCGTGGAGCCGGTTGCGTCCCGCAGCCCCACAGTGTGGTAGAGGCCTGCCGGCGACGCGCAGAATCCGAAGAGAAAGAGTGGTTCAGGTCGGGCGGAGTGGGAGGCGTCGAGGCCGCGGCCCGGAAGTGGTCGAGGCGGTCGCAGACGGAAGGGCGATCCCGCATCGTTAGCTTGGCGGCGCCCAGGTTAGCTTGCAGGATTCCCAGCTGCCGCGAGGCCGCCTCTTCTCTTGTTTTCTTGTGTAGCTGGAGACCTAGGCTCACCACGCCAGGCCCTACCTGAGTTGTGAGTGGGAAAGGGTGGGAGGCGAGGTCGATATATGCGGACGGTGCCGATTGTGAACCGGCCTAAAAGGTTGGCTTTCTTTCAGATCTCTTTCCATGAGTGTTGCTCTGGGCCTTGAGGATCCGGCTCAGGGTGGACTGAGCACGGTTCCCGAGCTCAAAGAGACTATTGGAAGGTTATGGTTGATGGCTGAGAGACGTGAAGTAGGCTTTCTTTCTCTACCTTGTGTTATTGCGTAGGCACGGCGCCTCAAATGTGCTTTTATATGTAGAGAGTGATTTGAAGGTTGCCGAAACGGTCTCTGTTCTAGATTTAACTAATTGTTTTCTCCTCTCTGGCTGTTGTACGTACACCTTTCCGGAGGATGGGGAGGTGACCAAAGTCCTGAGCAACGTTACCTGAACTTGTGTTAACAGAGAACCTCACCTTTGCTTCTAGCACTCGACCAACCCAGCAAAGTGTTCACTTACTCTATAGTTCATATTTGTGGACTGCTTAAAAATAACGGATTCTGATTGTTTCATAACCTGTTGGGGTGGGATGCACAAGCGAAATTGCTATTCTTTGACACTGATAGCTATGGAGCGCTTGGGTAGCAACCCAAACTGAAATGTTAAAGAGCAAAATTTAAATAATTTAGTATGGAAAAACTACAAATATCTAGCATTTTTATATTGGGTATATGTTATAAAAGTAATATCTTATTAAAAACTAGTTTTGGAACCCACACACCACCTTTGATCCCAGCACTCTCAAGAAAGAAAAAGTATTAATTTTGTACTGTCAGTCTGTATCAGTAGAGTCCTTGTTAAGTGAGGGAGTTTAGCAAGCTCTGTAGACCAGGTTGGCCTCAAACTCAGAGATCCCCTCCTTTGGCTTTCCAGGTGTTGGGATTAAAGGCGTGTGCTACCATTGCCCAACCAGCCCTTGGGTTTTACTCTCCAGCAGTACAAGGGGGAAAAAAAAAACTTCTTTCCACCAGTCTTGATGTGGCTGTAAGGAAATTTTAGGTTGTGTTCATGGCTCACACGGTTATTGGACAGTGTTCTATGTGATCTTAAGGTGAGCTGTTACAAGCTTTATTAAGCATTCAGAAATCATGTGTAATGAGGTAAGAGTGTGGATGTAGATTCCAGACGAGCACAAACAGCTTCAAGCTGGGTGCCATATCAGATTCACAGAATAATTTAGCTAAAGCCTTTGGACAATTGTCAGGAAAGGTGAAGCCTTTCAGTAGTTCAGTAGATCAGTTGGTAGCCTACAAGCCCAGTGGAGGCAAGAGAAGCAACAGTCAAACTTTCCTGCATAGAGAGAACATTTGAAGCCAGCCTGGGTAGGAGACCTTATCTTTAACAAAATATAAGCCTTTTAATCCTTGTACTCAGGAGGCAGGGGTTAGCCTGAGCTACATAGAGAGTTCCAAAACAGTCAGTGCTACATAATAAAGAGATTCTATTGCCAAAAAAATAAATAAATGTTAGAATAACAATGAGTGCCAGCAAGACTTAGTGGCACATGCCTTTAATCCCAGAACTTTGGAAGTAGAACAAGAGGATCTCTGAGATCAAGACAAGCCTGGTCTACAGAGTGAGTTCCCAGACAAGCCAGATCTATGTAATAGAGAGGTCCTATCTCAGTAAATAAAATAAAATAAGAATGAAGGCGTGACCAAGATGATAGTGAAGCACGAAATCAAACACAGGCATGCTTGCTTACTCCAGATCATGAATCAGTTTTTTTCCCCGGTGGGTGTGTATAATATGTTGTAGGGTAAACAGCTTGAAAAGATGTTATGACCCTGGAAAGGAGCTGTATAAGTAACCATTTACCATCTTCCATTTATTTGCCCAAAGCCAAGGGCTCTTCTCTTTGGGGCTAGAATGTTTATTCAGCAGCATCTAGAAATGCCCTGTCTCTGAAATCAAACTTTAATGGTGTATTCTTTCTCTCGTGGTTACAGTTGAGGAGGTGAGAGACTTAAGATACATCCTGAGGCCTTGGCTTATACTTTTCTCCCTAAGAAGAGAGCACAGGAAGCACTTTGTATTTCAGTTATTGTTACTGTTACTAGTGTATTGCTAATAAACCTTCACACAGCCTGTAAGACCTTACCCCACCCCATTCCAAGTTTCAAGGTTTGTGCCTACCTGACTGCTGCCTAGATCTAACAAGTAATTTTCCCCATATTTGCTTTATAGTTTACCCACTTGACGGTCTTACTTTTTCTTGCTTTTGGCCCTACTCCAACAGGGTTTCTTGGCTGTCCTGGAACTAGCTCTGTAGAGAGGCTGTCCTCAATCTCTTTGCCTTCTCTGTCTCCAGAGTGCTGGGATTAAAGGTCTGTGCCACCACTGCACAGCTTAGGACCCTTTTTTATGTTCTTCTGTGATGTTTTGTCCATTTGTGTGAATATTTAATGTTTTGGTGCTTGTGACTCAAAATGACCTAGTCATCATTCAGTGTATCCACAAAGGGAATTGTGGCAATAAGACAAATTTGAACCTGTCAGTTCTGAAGCCATCTACAGGTGGTTTATCATCAAACTTAACCAGTGAACTCTATTGTTGTGCAGGCTCTAAAATAACTATGACAGGTACAGTTACCATCCCCATCCCATTAATTAAAACAATGAAGAATCTTAATAAGTCTATACCTTAAGACAAGACGTGTAAAAAAATTTTTCCTATTAAAAAAAAAAAAAAACTAAGGTGGCCATTCCATTTGTGCCTCTTATGGGGGTAGGAAAAGCATCCATGAGGAAATAAGGGCTATCCTCTGAGTATACAAGCTGTGCACAATCTCTGTTGGCTATGTTCCCTTGCCTTCTTCTTGTGTACTCAACTTGCAAAGTGGATTTGTTGCGTTGTCAATTCGTTTACTCTATTTCAATCCTTTTATCTTGTTACTAGGCTGCTCTTTGGCGTAAATTGCAATCGATTAGGGATCGTTTCTCAGACTCAAGTTAGAAGTGAGAGTTCAGATAAGTGAGGCCGACATTGCTGCTTTGAACACCTCAGAAGGGGAGAATGGATTTATCAGGAGTGAAAAAGAAGAGCTTGCTAGGAGTCAAAGAAAATAATAAAAAGTCCAGCACTAGGTAATCCTTCTGTAAGATTTTTCTAGTGCTATTTTGGGGTGCTTGCTGTTTAGGGACCCTCAGAGAGGGGAGATTTTGTGTTCTATAGTGAGTGTCCTATTCCAATTATTGTTTTGCTCTGTGATCACCTGGGGTCTTAGGATTCCCTTTAGACCCCACTATTGGGTTGTATTTCAGGGTTTGGTCAAGGGAGCTTGCAACCTTACATTCTTCCTCACCATGCAGGGCTCCTTCTCCTACCAAGCGCAAGGACCGCTCTGACGAGAAGTCCAAGGATCGCTCTAAAGATAAAGGGGCCACTAAAGAGTCAAGTGAGAAGGATCGTGGCAGGGATAAGACTCGGAAGAGACGCAGTGCTTCAAGTGGAAGCAGCAGCACCAGGTGGGGCAGAGGGGCACTGCTGCAGCCCTGTCTTCCTTCGCGGTGAAGCCCACCAGGGACTACCTCTTTTTTAGAAGGGTGATACATTTGTGTGTTGTGGAGACCAGAGATCAATGTAAAGAACATTTGTTCTTCCTATGTCCCCACGAACAAACCAACGTGCACTTCACTGTTGTGTTTATTGGGATTACTTACACTGCAGTGGGTGCCCGGTTATTGATAGGAGCATTGTTGATAACTCTCCTGTGGTTGTGTAGATGAAGTTCTCATCCCTCATAATCCCCTACTTAAAGCATCTGCCTGAGGCCATGTACAATTAGGGAAGAATTACATGGTAGAGCTGGTTGAGAGGGATGCCTGGATACTACTCCCTGTCTCTTCCTTCCAAGAGAGACTAGCCCAGCTGTAGTGATGATGATCTTTGGTCCAATTGAACTGAGTGACAACAGTTTGGCTGGGAGGATAATAGTCCTGTAGAACAGTGTTATTCCCCAGGAGCTGTCCATCTTGTTTTTTGAGACAGGGTTTCATTGGTGCTTGAAAGCAACCAGACCCTTGGATTGTTGCCAATACCCTAAGTTATGGCATGTGGTTTTGAGTTTCATCTTGTTATATATGATATATAGTCTTGATATGTATGTTTATGGATGTGAACTCTTCTGTGATACTACTTGAGAAATGTGATGTTTAGATGACATGAATTGTTTTTCTTGCAAGTAGGTATTCATTCTGAATTTTTTAAAGTATATGAGTTTTGCCTGTGTGTATGTATGCATACCATGTGTGTGCCTAGTTTTCACAGAAGCCAGAAGAGGGCATTTGGTCCCCTGAAACTAGTCACAGGCAATTGTGAGCTGCCGTGTGGGTGTGTGTTGGGAACCAAACCTGGGTGTTCTTACCTGCTGAGTGGTATTTTCAGCCCCTAGAGCTTATTTTTTGGAAATTGAAATCCTGCCTAGGTCTATCTACAGCCCTGTTGCAAGCTGAGGTATTGATCTGACTTTTGCTAGATAGACTCCTGCCTTTTCTCCATTGGTAAAGTTAAGGGTTCTGTATAGGTGAAACAACAACCTGTCTTTACTTTTCTGTTACTACATGGTGCTGGGGCCTGTCAGATGTCATTGCTGACGAAAACAATGAGGCTATTTCCTCTACTGGGCAGTCTTCTGAATAGAAATGTGACTCTTGCTCATTGACTCTGTAATGCCGGCACCTTTTCCTTAGGTCTCGATCCAGCTCAACCTCCAGCTCGGGCTCCAGCACTAGCACAGGCTCAAGCAGTGGCTCCAGCTCCTCCTCTGCATCTAGCCGCTCAGGAAGCTCCAGCACATCCCGAAGCTCCAGTTCTAGCAGCTCTTCTGGCTCCCCAAGCCCTTCTCGGCGCAGGCATGACAACAGGCGGCGTTCCCGCTCCAAGTGAGTCCAGGATGGTTAACCTGCTTGTTACCATAGTTATTAGAACAGTAGATAAGGGGCTGACAAGATGACTCAGTGGGTAAAGGTTTTTGCTGCCAAGCTTATGACAACCTGAGTTCAGTTTCTAGGGTCCACATGGTGATGTGTGATGACTTCCACAAGTTATCCTCTGACCTCCACATATACACTGTAGCACATAAATATAGTAAATGTGATTTTTTTTTAAAGTATATCAAAAGGAAGTGTGCATTCTTATAATCCCAGTACTCCGTATTTCTAGTAGGATGGTCAGAAGTTTGAGGCCATCGTGGGTTGCATGTGAGCCTATCTCAAAAGAAAAAAAAAAGTCATCAAAGGAGTTAAGAGTGTTAGTAGGTTGTCTCAGTAAATGTACTTCCTGCCAAGCCTGACCACCACAGTGCCTGTCCCTGGAACTCACATGGAAGAAGCTGAGAGACCAGCTCATAAAAGTTATCCTCTAACCTCTACACATGTTACCCTGGTACATGCCCATACAGAATAAAAGCAGATGGGTGGGTGTGTTTTAATTTGAAGGGTTTCTAAATCAGGAATAATGTGTTAGTATTCTGTTGTTAAAAGGTATGACCAAGGCAGTTCTTATAAAGGAAAGCCTCCCCCCCCCCCCATTTATTTATTTATTTATTTATTTGGGTTTTCAGGGCAGGGTTTCTTTGTATATGGCTTTAGCTATTCTGAAACTAGTTCTGTAGATCAGACTGGCCTCCAATTCACAGAGATCCACCTGTCTCTACCTCCCAAGTACTGGAATTAAAAGCCTACACCACTAAAGGAAAGCATTTAGTTGGAGCTGGCTTACAGTTTGAGAGGTTTAGCCCTCATTCCCATGTGGCCTCCTGGGTGCTGGGATTTTAGGCATATTCATCATGCCCAGCTGATATTTTTCTTTTTTCAGTGCTGGGGGCCAAATCTGGGACCTTTTTCTGAACCCCACCCTACACCCACTATATATAGTTGATGGGAATTGAAATTTTCTGGGTGTTTTATTTTCAGGTCCAAACCACCTAAAAGAGATGAAAAGGAGAGGAAAAGGCGGAGCCCTTCACCTAAACCCACCAAAGTGCACATTGGGAGGCTTACCAGGAATGTGACCAAGGTAAGAAGAATCACAGATCCATGAGGGTTGGATGGGGTGTGTGGCTGGACAAGCTGGTATCTGGCAACTGCTGCACCTAGAGTATAGTCCTTCAAAGAAGCAGTCCATGGCTTGATTGGAACAATGCTTAAACCTTTTTAATGGACTACTGGGGATTTACTCAGCATTTAGTGAATTCCCTTTGACAATTAAGTAATAAATGTGATCTTCTTTCTCTAGGATCATATCATGGAAATATTTTCTACTTATGGGAAAATTAAAATGATTGACATGCCTGTAGAAAGGATGCATCCTCATCTATCCAAAGGCTATGCATATGTGGAGTTTGAGAACCCAGATGAGGCAGAGAAGGCGCTGAGACACATGGATGGAGGTGAGTGGCCCTTGGGAGTAGATTCCAACCCAGGTGCTTCTGGGTCTCAGCACAGCCCTTTGTAAATTCTGGTTCTTATTCAGTGGGGTGTATTTACTAAGAACATGTTTTTCTGAAGTACTTGCTATTCCTGAAAAGAAAGTCAGCAAATATGAATATAAAACTTGTGGATCAAATGAAGCCTTTCTTTTGGCTTTTGCATGGGGATATTTTCTTTTATCATTTTGAGCTTTTCTATTTTGCCAACATCTCAGCATTTTTGGGATTGCTCTGCTGCACCATACAAGTCTCTTAAGACTATGTTTTTTTAATGTAACTATATTGGTGGAGTGAGTTGTTTTGTGTTTGTTTAATTTTGTTTGGTGCAGGAGGATTTGAAACAGGGTATCTCTGTAACCACTCCAGCTGTCCTGAAACTAGCTGTATAGAGCAGGCTGGTCTTGAACTCACAGAGATCCTCCTTCCTGCCTCTGCCTTCTTAGTGATGGGATTAGAGGTGTGTGCCACCATTGTCTGGCTAGGTAATGGTTTTTGGTGGTCAGTTTCCATTTGTCTTCAAATCATCGTTTTAGAGAATACAGTTTATGTCTAGCTCTAGAATGTAGGTAGCTGGGAAAGAACTGGCAGCTCGATGCCTGTTAAGCTTTACAAATATCTTAAACATTTTAGTTGGAGTTTTGTTGTTATTTTTCAATGACTGCCTTTGTGTGTGGATTTACTTTGATACTTAGCTACTTCTTTTAATTCATTTACTGGAGTTGTTTGGCTGTGAGCCAGCATCTAGCTTAGGCTGGGTTTAGTTATATTTAACCTCTGGAGTTAAATGGATATGCCCGAATTAGTCTCTGGGTACTGCAAGGTCAGAAGAGTTGTGCCCATTGTTGACACTGAGGATCTAGGTTGGAGTTCTGGGGACCCTAGATGTGGAGACAGTCTGCAACTGAGCTTCCTGTTGTCCTTTAAAAACGGGGGAAATTCAGAGCAAGATATGGTGGCTCACACCTTTAATCCAGCACTTGGGAGGCAGAGGTGGGTGGGTTTGTGAGTTCAAGTTTGGTCTGGTCTACCTAGTGAAATCCAGGACAGCCAGGGTATGTAGGAGGACCCTGTCTCAAAAAAGGAAGCTCGGCTACTGGTGTCACCTTCCGTCCTGCCCTCAAGCTTTGTGCTAGCTTGTCATTTGTTCCACTGTTGGTCCTTCTTCTGTAGAAGACAAAAGTGTCTTCTACAGAGCAGGGTTCAGAGGGTTCACATTCTTCAGAGTTTTGTGTGGTTGGTTGCCTGTCTTCTGGGAAGTTGTTCCTGTTTCAGTTAGTATCTCTGAGCTCTCATGTCCTGTTCCTGGTTTGTGTTTTTAACAACCCTGGCTATCCTGGAACTCCCTCTGTAGACCAGGCTGATCTCTAAACTCACAACAAAGATCCACCTCACCTGCCTCTTCCTTTCAAGTGCTGGATTAAAGGTGTGCACCACCGCTGCCCAGATATCTGGGGTTCTTTAATGATTATTTACCTTGGTTTGCTGAGCACCTGGCTTGGTGCTTATCGGGGTAGGTGGGGTTTTGTTTTGTATTTGAGACAGGGTCTCCCTATGTACCCCTATCTGGCCTTATCTGGACCTTACAGTGTAGACCAGGCTGGCTACAAATTCTCAAGAGATCCACCTGTTCTGTCTCTGCTTCCAAATGCTGGAATTAAAGGTGTGGCCATCTACCTCCCTGTTTCATTTGACAAAGCTAATTAAGGGTACTCCACCTCCTGAGTGCTGAGATTTTGGGCGTGTGTCACCACACCGTCACAGGTATGAATATGTTAAGTGTCCCTTTTCTCTACAGGACAAATTGATGGCCAAGAGATCACTGCTACTGCTGTGTTGGCACCCTGGCCTCGGCCACCCCCACGGCGATTCAGTCCACCTAGGAGAATGCTTCCACCACCTCCCATGTGGCGTAGGTCACCCCCACGGATGAGGAGGAGGTGAGTTAATTTGGAATTGTACACCTAAATGGCTGTGATGATTTTGAGGTTCTTCATGGCTGTTCATTCTTTTAAGGTTGAATGCAGAAAGCAGATCCAACATATAGTGCTTGGGAACTGGTCAGAGAAAGGACAGTCAAAATATGTTATTGGCAGGCAAATGAGGCCCTTCCAAAGAACTGTCTCTGTAATGTCTGAGCTAGCACAGGCCCCACCAAACGAGGTGCAAGCCTTTCCTGGGTGGCCTTTTTGGCATGGTGGCACATGCCTTAATCCCAGCACACAGGAGGTAGAGGCAGTTGGATCTCTGAGGTCAAGGACAGCCAGGGTTACACAGAGAAGAAACCCTGTTGGGGGGGGGGGAGAGAAGCTTCAGGGTCTGACATAGCAGAAGCCACAGTTCATATGGTTGTAAACAAAGTTATGACTGTCTTAGAAAAGGCCAGTGTGCCTCCATAGCTATGCTGTTTAGAACTTTTGCTTTTGGCTGACCTGATTTCTCTTCTTGCAGGTCTCGATCCCCAAGGCGCAGGTCTCCTGTGCGTAGGAGGTCTCGATCTCCTGGCCGCCGCCGCCATAGGAGCCGCTCCAGCTCCAACTCCTCCCGATAAGCAGGGACATTGATTCGTACCTCTGTAACTTATGTTCCCCCAACTCAGTTTGTCCTTTCGTTAGCCAAATTCGGATCTGTAGGGAAGGATCCCGTACAGGGTGGTCTTTGAAGACAGCCATTGAGATATCTCCTCTTCAGGAGGATTCTGGCTGCAGAGGTAGTACTGTTGATTCAGGACTGTCCCCATAGAGGTACCCTGTCGTTTGCTGGCTAGAAAGTTCACCCCATCCAGCTGGTAGCAGAGATAGCTGGCACAAGCAAACCTCCATAATGCATTACACCATTTTCCACGGGTGACCGAGAACCTGTCACACCACCTGGTCATGTCCTTACTGTTGCTGTGCCATGTCTGCAGACAGGGGACCAAGCGGCTGGGCTGTAGGTCTGACCATGTTCCCTTTCCCTGTCCCCATGTCTCTGTTATTCTCAGAAGTTGGTGAGCCAGTTCTACTACAGGGTCCTCATGGAATCTGCCACCACCCCCATTATCACCTGCCATTCATGATGATGTTGCAGGTTAACCTTGGCAATGTATACATTCATTGCCTCTTTTTGGTTTTATTGTACAGTCAGTACTATAAAATTTGTTTTGAGTTTTATAACTTTGTAGCATTTTAGATAAGGTTGTGTTTGTACTTGTATAGAGTGAAAGGACTGTGTTGAATAAACCTAGGATTAGAATGCAAATTGAGTACTTGTTTTCACTGCTTCTTAGTTTGCTACAGTCAAGATTTGTGGTGTTCACTCATCTAAGAGCTCATTTTAGGTTTATTTCTAAAAACTCTCAGCCAGGGCCACCCAGGGTTTGTGTTTGGGGTGAGGTAAGTCGTGTGGGTGAGAAGCCGATTCTGGGAAGATTTGGGGATAGTTTTCTTTTCCATCTCATACTGGTTCTGAGCTGTGTGGCCCAATTTCTGAGTCCATACTCAGCGGCACAGAAAAGTCTATGCCAGAAGGAAGACTTATAAACGTTTACAATGAGAGAAGGAACAAACGTTGAGGTTGCCCCTCATTACAATGCAGGTGGCTTCTTTTGTGGCCTTTCAGTATTGACGAAAATAAAATCACACTCTTGCTTTTTGTTGTTGTTTTGTGTTTTTTGGAAACAGAGTTTCTTTGTAACAATCTTAGCTAGCTGTCCTGGAACTAGCTCTGTAGACCAGACTGGCCTTAAACTCTGCCTCGCAAGTGCTGGGATTAGAGGTGTGCCCCACCACCACCCAGCTATAAATATACTCTTGAGGGTATGTTTTAACCCAGGGTGGCAGTCTTCCGTTAAGGCCATTTTCTGTTCACTACCCTGCAGCCATTCTGCTAGAATTAATTTATGTTTAAAATCCCAGCTCCTCTGGCATGCATTTCTACAATGCCTGAGTGAGGCCTGGCAGGCTTCCTTCCAGCAGTGAGCTGCCAGAAACCTTCAAGAGATGCTCTCAAATCTCCACACCTGCCTGCCTGTGTTGCCAGCAGCTGTGGGCCTGGTTGGGGGGAGTCTCACCAAAATCCAAGTTACTGGCCCAGGAGGCCGCGCCCAGTCCTCCGGAGGCTTCTGAATGACTGGCTGCCTCTGACCTCAGTGGGGCGGGGCCGGTTGGGGAGGCGGAGTTTGCAACGCCCGGGTGGTGGCTACACTGCCAGTGGCCTTCCAGGCCCCGCCGACAGACAAGATGGCGCTGGCTGTGGCGAGTCGTGTTCTGCTGCACGCGGGTTCGTGGCCAGGGCGGGGGAGCTGGTGCACAGCCTCAGAAAGGGTGGGTTCGAGGGCGGCGTTTGCGAGATTGGCGTACTTGCTAATGGTGCTCCGGACTCCGCAGGATCCCGCCTCGGGCGCAGAGAGGCCGTGAATGGCGCGCGGCGCTTCGCTAACAAGCGGGTGCTGGTGGAGGCAGAGGACGCGGCAGGTGAGTGAGTGAGTGCTGGGGGGCGGGGGTGTGACAGCCGGGCACGTGATTAGTTAATGCCCTCCAGACCCAAGGCCACCAGTTCTGTGTGAAGTCAGGCGGATGCTGAGAGCTTTGAACTTCGAAAAGCAGTGAGGAAATAAAACAAAAACAAAGAAACATGTAAACTCGGTTTCATAAGTTCACTCCAGGTGGTTTAAATGACAAGACGTGTGAGCTTTTAAGTTTTGGTTAAAGTTTTTAAAGTTATGATCTGTTACCTAAACTGTTAGTTTAAAATGATTGTAGCCTGCAGTGGGAGCTCGTGCTTGTAAATCTACTGAAGCCAGTCTCAGCACCGTGAGACAGGGTCTCAAAAGTAATACGGTGGGGCTGAAGAGATGGCTCAGTGGTAAAGAGAACCCAGCTGCCCTGGAACCCGGGTTCACTTCCCAACACCCACATAGCAGCTCAGAACTGCCTGTTACTTCAGTTCCAGAAGATCTGATACCAATGCACATAAAATAAAGTTAAATTTTTAAAAAGAAGAAAGGAAGAACTAAAGAAAGGCACCACCACTCCTGGCTTTTTCAGAAAAAGACATTCTGACATGGAAATGATTGAAAGTATTTTAATATTTTGCAAATACTGGTGCCTGGCACAGACCCCCAGCAGCTATTTTCCTAGTTAAGTTGGGAGCTGCAAGTAGGGTCTCTCCCTACATCCCCCTCTGGTCAGAACACCTAGGAAGCACCTCCCCTCACAAGGCTGAAGCGGAAGGGTGGATGGTGAAGTTGAGATCAGCCTGGGCTGCATGTAGCACTTGTTTTTCCTGTAGTTTTCTTTTTTTAAAAGTGAGGATGCAGGGGGGAGGTAGAATTTTCCAGGCAAGTAGATAATGCATTTATGGAAGAGAAACCTGAGACAGTGAACACAGCTATACCCAGAGCTTAGGGTCACACTCTAACCCTCACTCTGTCCTCTCAACACTAAGTATTGGCACCTGTAGGGAAGGAAGCTTCCCAGGTAGTCTTGTAGGTCAAGGTCTGGGTTCCCCGAGTGATAGTGCTGTGAGGAGGGTCATGTGCTAACCCTAATGAATCAAACAGAAGGTGGAGACGTTGAAGTGGTCATTTCTGTGACCAATTTTAATACATCTCAAATACTACAGAGAACCATCTTAAAATATTAGAGGTCTGAAGAGGTACCTTAGCAGTAGAACATTTGCCTAGCATTGGACAGGCCTTGGGTTTAATCCCAGTACCTCACAAATGAATAAACAAACATTAGAATGCATAGAGACAGAAAACACTATACCATGCCACAGTCACTTGGTTATAAAGGGCCTCTGTGTCACAGAACTTAAAAGTAACCAGATATTTTGGCTTAATGCCATATATATTTTATCACAACTTTAGTATATGTGAGTAATGAGATAGATAGATGATAGACAGACAGATAGATATCCACCTGCCTTTGTGGGCCACCAAGCCCGGCCCAGCAGCCAGTAAGTATTCTTAACCACTAAGCCATCTATCCAGCCCACTCTAGCTCACACTAATACATAAACACCCTAAAGTGTATGAACTTTGCTGGCACAGATAATAGTTTCCTTCAGAGATGATGCAGGGTTTTTTTTTGGCAAAGATTCATTTCATTTGAAGACAGACTCTGACTTGTTTCATGGTTTCTTCAGTGTTGCTTAGCAGGCACTTCAGATTAGCAAACTTCTTCTAAAATCAGTTGTTCCAAAGTCAGGGGCACTGACATTTCATTTTAGCTTCTGCTCAACTCATCATTCAAGAAGATTTTTGTAAGGAGTTCGGTTTTCGGTTTTTCCTCCTGCCGCCGCCTGGTCTTGTCCTGCTGCCATGCCAGCCCCAAATAATACACAGAGACTCTGTATTTGATATAATCCTGTTGGCCCGGTTACTTGTTTCTTATTGACTAGCCCTGCCTTTAATTATTAACCCATTTCTGCTGATCTATGTATTTCTCTTACCGGGGAGCCGGCGGCATACTGTTTTCTTCAGACTCTCCATCTTGACTCCTCCTTACTACTTCCTATTTCCTCCTTGTCTCCTAGTCCCTCCTATCTTCCTTTCCTATTGGCCAACAGTGCTTTATTATTAACCAGTATGAGAAACATATACAGAATGACATCTCCCATCATCTCCTCTTTTCTGTCTAAATAAAAAGAAGGGTTTTAACCTTAACATAGCAAAATATATCACATAACAGTTATCAAATAAGAATCACAGTTAACACTATTTAGTCCATTAACATTTAGCAAGATTTGAAGAAAATATTCCATCATCTATCATATCTTTGTGTGTCTAAAGTCTAAGTAACTTATCTTTAATACTAAGGAAAACTGTAACCATAACTCTCTGTCTTCAAGTCCCTCAAAGACCACAGAAGGATAGTATAAACTCTAGAAATGACAGGGACAACTCACTGCCTGGTCACCCGAAGTTCTTTTGTAATCTTCCATCTTCAGCCCATAGGCCATAGTGTGTCTGGCAGACTCTTCAGCAACACAGGAAACTTTAAACTGTCTTCTTGTATTGGCAGTTTGTCAGTCACTTTTCTCTGTGTCCTGCATACTGTCTCGAAGACTCTTCCATGAAGCAGGATCTCTGTAGCAATGTCCATCTTGAATCAGCAGTCACTTTTCTGTGGGTCCTGCATGTCCAGTATATACAGCATAAAGTCAAACAGTCCAGACAAGAGCAGTATCTTGTCCAAATGGCTAGTCTTGCCATATTGGAAGTAAACTCCATAATGAGTTTCTTCAATGTCCATCTTCATCTTCCTTTCTGACGCAGGTGGTGTTGCCAGGAACAATTATGTCTCATTGTCAAGAAAAACCCTAAACCATTTTAAATGCCATATTCTGTAGGTCTTTGAAAGATTTGAAGAATATCTATCTATCTCAAATACATCTGCATATCTAGAAAACCTAACTCACCTAGCTATGTTTTGACTATTATAGGTAACTATCTAAAATCTGTACTAAATTATACATTACATTTTTAAATGAGCTATATAAACACAATACATAAACAAGAAGAGAAATATACATATACAACATTGACCTTAAATTGTATCAATAAATGAAAATCCATTCCAAAACAAAGTATTCATATCTATACCATAATTCCCTTTTTACCTTTAAAAAGAATTGGCTATGATCATTAACCATTTATAACCAAGTCCATTTAAATGAAAACAAACATTTATAAACAATATTTGGGAATTTGGGCGTCGTTCTTTCCAACTACTTCCTGCTGATAGGGGGCACTGTCATGGGGATCCTAAGAAGATGCAGAAATCCTGGCTGTAGTCTGCAAGTCTGCCTTGTTCAAGCTGTTTTGAATGTTGGATCATCAGGAACTCTGTTTCAGGCGGTCTGGCTTGCTCAAACCACATTAGTCTGGAAGGAATCCACAGCTTTTTATTTTCTGTGGAAACAAAAATAGAAATCTTTTTCCCCAGTAACTTGTCCTTGAACTTAAATTTTGGAGTCAAAGCATTTTCAAAATATATACATTGAATTAATTCAGCAGCATTTGTTTTAACAGTTGTTTCCTCAGCAGTCAAACAATACAAAGACAATATAATACCATACAGTATACAAATTTTCTCCATCTGTGGCTTTTTATTATTCTGTTTCTTTTCTATTTTTTGAGACAGGGTTTCTCCTTGTAACTCTTATCTGTCCTGGAATTTACTCTGCATACCAGGTTTACTTTGCAAATCACAGAGATCTGCTTGCCTCTGTCTCCTGAGTGCTGGGATTAAAGGCGTGTGCTACAACACCCAGTTCCTCTTTGTCTCTTTAAAACCATTTTTTTTTTCATGTCTACGTATATTTTAAAACACACTGTAAATCTTTAGAGGTTTTTCTTAATATGAAACTGTCTTTACTGTAAATCTTTATCTTTGTCTGGCCACAAGTCCTTTATCTGGTAAACAACAACATTGCTAAAATGAAAGTCATAGCTGTGTCAGCCTCGGTTTACCAAAGATGGTGGCGGGTACTTTTACCCGCCAGCACAGAAAGCTGTGTTCACCGCCTTGGTCTGCGCTGCCACCCAGAAAGCATGCTGCCAGCTTCGAGATGTGGTCACTGCCATTACCATCTCTCATACACACCAATAAATTGTTAGCAGAGTTATTTGAAAGCTGTGCGGTTAAAGTAAGTAATCTTCCCTTACAGGAGCCGCGCGAATATCTGCTTGTCTCTAGCAAAGCAGAGTTCAACTGAGAAAAATGCTGCTACCAAGAAACCTTGTTTGTCTCTGTTCTTTTGTTTGTAAAACCTGTTTTTAAGCTTTTGTTAAATTTTAAGTGGAAGTTCTTACTAGCCACGTGGGCGCCATTTGTAAGGAGTACGGTTTTTCTGCCCGCCGCCTGGTCTTGTGCTGCTGCCATGCCAGCCCCAAATAATACACAGAGACTCTGTATTTGATATAATCCTGTTGGCCCGGTTACTTGTTTCTTATTGACTAGCCCTGCCTTTAATTATTAACCCATTTCTGCTGATCTATGTATTTCTCTTACCGGGAGCCGGCGGCATACTGTTTTCTTCAGACTCTCCATCTTGACTCCTCCTTACTACTTCCTATTTCCTCCTTGTCTCCTAGTCCCTCCTATCTTCCTTTCCTATTGGCCAACAGTGCTTTATTATTAACCAGTATGAGAAACATATACAGAATGACATCTCCCATCAGATTTTATCTAATAGTCACTCTGTCCCAGGAATTTGGTCACTTGTCCCATGCTGACTAAGATCATTTAACTTCTCTTAGCTCATATTCACCTTTTGCCTCCTTACCTTTTCCCTAGTGTCCTCTGCCAAACTGGGCATTTCAGATGTTTCTCTCAACTAAGTTTGAGGTGTTTGCTTTATGTAGACCTGTAACTGGGTCATAGTTACCTCTCCCACTTAACTCAAAGTCAAAGGTCGTAAAAGAACTCAGGCACCAAGACTTGGCCCTGTTCTCAGAGAAGGGTTTTATTTTTTTTTTTTTTTTTTTGTTTTGTTTTTTTTTTGTTTTTTTTTTTTTTTTTTTTTTTTTTTGTTTTGTTTTGTTTTGTTTTGTTTTGTTTTTCTCGAGACAGGATTTCTTTATGTAGCCCTAGTAGCTGTCCTGAACTAGCTCTGTAGACTTGCCTGGCCTTGAACTCACAGAGATCCTCTTGTCTCTGCCTCCCAAATGCTAGGATTATTAAAGGCATGCACCACCACTGTCTGGCCTGGAGAAGAGTTTTCAGCTGGAAAAGTCTCTTATTTTGGCAGCTCTTTAGTCAGTACCAGATGGTATGCAGTCAGCAGGTTAGTGGCTGCAGTGCCCCTGGAGATAGGCCCTTGTTTGCATCCATGCTATAAACAGAATGCATGAGGACAGTAGGAGGGCACTGCCCACATTCTCAGCTGCAATTACTAAAGAAGTGTGAGCTGAGCCCCACTAGAAGCCTCCTTGTGTGTCAGGTTCTGACTTGTTCTCTCTGTTCTCTCTTCCTCTGAAATCTGGTACAGAAGAACAAGAGGAAATCACAAGCTGATGAATTAAAGTCAGGGAGATTAGAAGACAGGCTGATGAACAATCAGTAGATCTCTGCCCACATCCCAGTCATGGCAGAGAACCACCGCTGCTGTCAACTCCTTGGTGCCCTTGAGGCCTAGAGCCCTAGGGCATTCTGCTGAGAGTGGAAATGACAGGCAGCTACAGTGCTGTCAGTTTTGACATATCATATCAAGGGAAAACTACTTCTAACTAAAGTAGGTTCCTTGCCAGATCTGTCTCCCGGCAGCTGAGCTGCCTTCAAAATTAGATGGACATCTGGTGCGGATACTGGAAAGATGGGGAACATTCAGGGCCCCGAGGCACTTCCCTGGCTTTGATTTAGTTTTGGTTTGGTGTTTGAGGCAGGGTCTATGTAGCCATGCCTGTCCTGGGGCTGTGTTGTGATCCATCTGCCTTTACCTCCCAAGTGCTGGTATTAAACACATGCACCACCATGCCCAGACTGTCCTTGATGCTTTGCCAGTCCTTTGACTTCTTGCTCTTTAGAGCAGTCTAGTCTGGGCCTCTATGTAGCCCAAGCTGACCTTGAATTGTCATCAATCCTACATCACCACATTCAAGTTATAAATTGTTTCCTTTGACACACAGCAGCACATATTCCTAACTCCAAAACTCCAACTGCCTTGGACCTGACTACTTGTAATAGTCACTTGTGTTGCCAGCAAAGCTGAAAATGCTATCCCCAGGCCTTTTTCTTAATAAGGACTTTACTCCTGGGCTGCAAGGTCAGCAAGGGAAAGGTGAAGAGTTTTCCTCTAGTTTTACATTTGGCCTATTTAATTGGATTGCATAAAAATATGCTTGATATTTTTTGATTAAAAAAATTTACTTTGCAGCTGGGAGTTGGTGGCTTACCCCTTTGATCCCAACACTTGGGAGGCAGAGGCAGTCGAATCTCTTTGAGTTCAAGGCCAGCCTGGTCTACAGAGCTAGTTCCAGGACAGGCTCCAAAACCACAGAGAAACCCTGTCTCAAAACAAACCAAAAAAAAAAAAAAAAAAAAAAAATTTGCAGGACAGTGTCAGTATACACCTTTAATTTGCAGCCCTTGGGAGGCAGAGGTAGGTATATCTCTGAGAGTTCGAGGCCAGCCTGGTCTACTGAGGGAATTCCAGGACATCAAAGGCTACACAAAGAAACCCTGTCTCAAGGGGGAAAAAAAATTATGTGTATAGGGGTCTTGCCTGCATGTTTGTTGTGTATATACATGGCTGGAACCCATAGAATTCAGAAGATGGCATCACATCCCCTGAACTGGAGTTTCCAGCTGCCACATGGCTGCTGGGAATCTAACCTGGGTCTGCTGGAAGAGCAGCCATTGCCCATACCCACATCATTGTTGTGCCCAAGTCACAAAGATCCCCAAAGTGACCACCAGGGAGACAGACCCACTGAACTGTAATAGCAAGGTTTATTGTTCATCCAACCCTGACAGGGACCTTGTGTAGCTGGCTGATGCAGCAGCCACCAGAGGAAGTGAGTTCCCTGTGCACTGCCAGGTTTTTAAAGGCAAAAATCGAAGGATTACAGCAGTAGGTACCAGTTGGTTTCTGATTGGTTGACAGAACAATCAGGGGACTTTCTCAAAGCCATATTTTCGTATGAAATACCTGTGTACCATTTATTTTTATTGCTCAGTACTGAGAGGGAACATTCTGTGGTTTCTGTGGTTTTGTCTCATTACTTGCAGGTGGCCTATTGTTCATAGATATCAGTAGTTTTCAGACTGTATCCTGGAGACAAGAGGGGAGTTTTTTGTCTCCTCTGGAGTTTCTTTTGTGGCCAAATAGTTCTCAGGAATCAAGTATCTAGGAGGCTAGAGGGTCTGAAGTTTCTTTGTGTTATGTGCTGAGTCAGAGACCTACATGTCTTTTCTGTAGCCCGTCATGGCTGCTAAAGCAGGGGGCTGAGTGAGGGTCTGATCCCTTTATTTTTCTCTAGTATGAATAATAAGAGTTGACTGGGAACTTAAGGATTTGTCACATTTATACAATTTTTCCCGAGTGTAAATTATTCGAAGTGAAGTTTAGTTTGCCCCTTTCAATCATATTTCCATCTCCTCTTAGGATATGTTTAAGTTCACTCCTATGAGTCCTTGGAACCTTGGTGTTTTTGCATTTTTGTTATTGTTTAGAGACAGGTTTTCTCTGTGTAACAGCCCTACCTGTCCTGGAACTAGCTCTAAGCGCTATAGACAATGACCTCCAACTCACAGATTCACCTGCTTCTGCCTCCCATGTTCTGGGGCCTGGCTGGAATTAGTATGTGTGTGTGTGTATGTATGTATATATATATATATATATATATATATATATATATATATATATATTATTTTTTTTTTTTTTTTGAAATAGGGTCTTGAACTCATTTTAGTCTTTTTGCCTCTGTCTTCCAAGTGCTAGGACTAAAGGTGTCCAACACCATTCCTGGCTGGGATTTTTTGTTTGTTTTGTTTTCAGTCCTCTTTTTCTTTATAGAAAGTGAGAGCAGATTCCCTATTCATTCAGGAATTTGTTTGGGGTTTTTGTAGCAGTTATAATTTCAGACCAGGCAGTGGTACAGCAATCCTTTAGTCCCGGCAGGTGCAGGTGAGGAGGATCTCTGTGACCTTGAGGTCAACCTGTGTACAGGGTGAGTCCCAGGGCAGCCAGGGCCACACAGAGAAACCTGTCTCAATAAAAATCAAACACACAAAGAGACTAAGAGGAATGGACCTGAAAGGGAAGCTGAAGCAAGAGGGTAGAGGCATTGTCCTCGGTACCTGAGACAGCTCTTAACCTCCATCCTCCAGACTAGTGAGGTTATTTAGGAGATGAGCTCTCTAAGAAGCAAACAGCAGATCAAGGCTGTCTAATCAATAGCAGATTGAGGTTGTCCTAGGGCACACAGGACTTCACCATCTACAAGCTTATGGGAAACCAGAATTCCCAAATCAATAGCTTTCTTCATCTATTGAGGCATCTTACTAGCTCCTGCTTTAACTTGTTTTTGTTTTTTGAAGACAGGGTTTCTCTTGAATCTTGGAACTTTCTCTGAAGACCAGGCTGGCCTAAAAGAAAGAGATCTGTTCACCTCTGTCTCCTGAGACTGAATCAAAGGTGTGCTCACCAGCACACCAGGCTCCTGTCTAAACTTTTGGTTGTTATTCTTGTTACTTGTGGTCATTTTTTGTTTGGTTTTTTAGAGTTTTTTGGTCTTTTGTTTTTTTTTTTTTTGTTTGTTTGTTTGTTTGTTTTCTTTTCAAGACAGGATTTCTCTATGCAGCCCTAGCTGTTATAGAACTTGCTCTGTAGCTCAGGGTGGCCTCAACTCACAGAGATCTACCTGCCTTTGCTTCCCAAGGGCTGGGATTAAAGGCATGCCTCACCACCTCAAGGCCTGTCTGAACTCACTCTGTAGACTAGGCTGGCCTTGAACTCACAAATCTGCCTGCCTCTGCTTCCCAAGTGCTGAGATTAAAGGTGTATGCCATGGTCTGCCTGAACTTTTGAAACCCCAAATTCTGCAGCTCTCATAGACAAGACTGAGGGCCAGGGGTGTCCAGGAGTGACCTGGCCTGAGCACTTATTGAGAACTCTTTCTTTTTTTAAACTAGGAATTGCAGTGATGAAGTTCAAGAACCCCCCAGTGAACTCCCTTAGCTTGGAGTTTCTGACAGAGTTTGTCATCAGCCTGGAGAAGCTAGAGAATGACAAGACCTTCCGTGGTGTCATCCTCACTTCGGTAGGTGCCCGTTCAGGCCACACACCTCCAGCCCTGACTGTGGTCAAGAATGGGAACCTGAAAAATCTGGAGTTCTTCATCTTAGGGTATGGCGTCACCAGTAACCCTGACACCACCAGGGACCTCTAGAACAGTTTCCAGGAGAGCAGCTTTCCCAGGCATGTCCTAGGCCTGGACTGTCCTCAGGAACCTGCTGAACAGTCTCTGTGGGAACTTTGTCTTCCCAGGAGTTGCCATCCAGTCATTAGCAAATATCCCAGGGTACCTCCCCCAGCCCCCTCCGCAGGAGCTGCTGGTTCCCTCAGCTAGTTCCAGCAGGGTACCTGCCTTGAAAGCCTGTACTCTGCCTTTGGACCATCTTAGGTCAGGTATCAAAGGGCAAATTCTTCTGCCATCTGAACTCTTGAGGGGAGTCTGGGCATTGTCTGCAAGTGCTGGCAAATGCCAGGCGCAGCATTAGTGACAGCAGTGTCACTGAAGTCAGCAAATGGCCATTGAGGGGAGGTGGTACAGTAGGTAAGAAGTCCTCAGAGGTATGGTCTCTGGCCAGACTGGGCATCCCCCCCCCCCCCGAATGCCAGGACACAAAGTCAGATGTGTAGCCACATTTCAGCCCCTTTGTTCTTATTGTTGTTTGGAGTTAGGTTCTTATATCCCAGACTAGCCTCCACCTTGTGTAGTTAAAGCCAAAGTGTTGCTGTGCCAAACCCAGGCCTTTGTGGATGGTAGGAAAGCACTCTACCACCTGAGCTACGTCTCCAGCTCCCAATAAATAAAGATTTGGGGGCTTTTTTGTTCCTTTGTTGGGGAGATGCTGGAGATTGACCCAGGGCCATCTGAATATTGGGCAAGTGTTCTGCCATTGTACAACTTCTTTAGCCTCTTGGTAAGGTGCAATGACAGTCTGCTCCCTTTAAGAGTAGGCATAAAGTGTGCATGTCTCCCTACACTATGTGCTATGGTAATACAGAGACCAGATAGGGCCATTGAACAATAACATGTCATCATTGTGGTCAGTAAAGGTACAGGAAGCTAACAGTCATCAAGCCCCAGAAGGCCAGGCTGCCCAGTAGGGAAACAATCACTACCCTGGACAGTGGCCACCAGACTCATCTCTCATTGATTCCTATGCTTATTGTCATTAAAACTACTAGGTTCTTTGTGTTTGTTTTGTATTTTTTGTTTGTCTATTTTTCAAGACAGGGTTTCTCTGTGTAGCTTTGAGCCTATCTTAAAACTCTCTCTGTAGATCAGGCTGACCTCAAACTTACACAGATCCACCTCACCTGCCTCTGCCTCCCAAGTGCTGGGATTAAAGGTGTGCACCACCACTGCCTGGCATCATTGAAACTATTAGTTTATTTATTCAGCCCATAGCCTTAATTAT
Organism: Phodopus roborovskii; assembly: GCF_943737965.1. Taxonomy (NCBI): domain Eukaryota; kingdom Metazoa; phylum Chordata; class Mammalia; order Rodentia; family Cricetidae; genus Phodopus; species Phodopus roborovskii. Next base: position 49,323,074 of record NW_026126407.1, on the reverse strand, counting down.
TCGTCTCATAGCTAATATCACTGCAGGCCACCTTTAATACATCTAATTGGTGGTGCTGCAGTAGTATTAATAAGCATTAGTCTGTTCTCTCTATCTCTTCCTCTCTCCTCTCCATTCTCCTTTCCCTTTCCCCACTCCCTTCCCTTCCCCCAATAAAACATCTAGCATAATAACAAAAAAAGCATTAGTCCACCAACTGCCACAGTTACATTCATTATTCTTATCCTATTAACTGTCCTGGAACTTGCTTTAGCTCCTATTCAAACCTATGTTTCTATCCTCCTAGTCAGTTTTTATTTATGTGATAACACATAATGACCCACCAAGCACATAGCACAAAATTAACTCAAGCCCAATACTACTAACTGGAACCCTCTCCACTTTTGTCTGATCTCTGGCTTACTAGTGTGATTCCATTTTAACTCTTCTATCTTACTGTCCTTAGGCTGTATAACAAACACTCCTATCATATATCATTGATGACGTGATAATTCGGAGGCCACTGCACCCCTATTGTACAGAAAGACCTTCATTATGGAATCATTTATTGTACCTGGTCTTGTCCCCTCACCCCCCTATCAGAGCTTCCTATCACTCCAGCCTTGTGCCTAGGTGACCTAGGTGGATGCTGACCACCTACAGGAATTGTTCCACTTAATCTACTTGAAGTCCCCCTACTTAATACATCAGTCCTTCTAGCATCAGGAATTTGAATCACATGAGCCCACCATGACATGCTAGAAGGAAGTCAAATCACATAAACCAAGCCTTACTCGTTACAATCATGTCAGGACTATAGTTCACCTTTCTCCAAAGACTCAGAACACTTTGAAACATCACTTTTTGTTGTTACTGCCCATGCATTTGTCATCAGTCTCTTTATGGTGATACCAACAATAATTGGAGGCTTTGGGAACTGGAGCACCTGGTGTGGTATTCCTCTGAAGTTTGGATAACTGTTTTACTGAGAGGACCTCTTGTTTGGAGGCAAAGACTTCTCAAATTATAAAGATTATAATAAAAGCCATCATCAGTGAGATGAATGAGCCTATAGAGTATACTGCATTTCTTGTGGTGTAAGTATCTGAATAGTCAGAGCTCTAGAAAAACTGAGGGAAAAAAAATGTCATGTTTACCCCTACAAATATGATAAGAAATGAGCTTTTGCTTATGTGTTGCCTAGATTATACCCTGAAATTAGTAGAAATCAGTGGACAATCACAGCCATAATAGCGAAGACAGCTCCTATAGAAAAGACAGAGTGGAAGTGAGCATGAAGGGCAACATCAGGTGAGGGTTAGAGCAGCTCCAGGAAGGCCCCTATCTTGGTTGGGGTTTCTGTTTGCTGTGAAGAGATACCATGACCACAGAAATTCTTATAAAGGAAAAACATTTAATTGGGGTGTCTTACATTTTCAGAGGTTTAGTCTATTGTCATCATGGTGTGACATGGTGGCACGCAAGCAGACCTGGTGCAGGAAGTGGTCTGACGCTGGTTAGGGCGTTAGCATCACATCCACAGTGACATACTTCCTCCAACAAGACTACACCTACTTCAGCAAAGCCACACCTCCCAATAGTACTATTCCCTATGAGCTTATGGGGGCCAGTTACATTCAAAATACTATACCCCCAACTGTTCATAGGAAAAGAAATGTAGTGCTCATAGTATAGCAGTAATGTCTCCTCCATGAAGTGTAGCAAGTCAGTTGAAACTCGTTAGAGTAGCAATAATTGTGGCTGAGGTGAAACAAACTCAAATGTCTGCATCAAGGCCTGGGAATGTGTGATGAGCTCATATGATAAATCCTAAGAAACCGTAGACATCATAGCTCAAACTATTCCTGTATATCCAAATGTCCTTTGTGGGGGTGGGGGTGTGGATGGGGATGGGGGGAGCTGAATAATAAGTAAAGATATGGAAAGTTATCCTGAAGCCTGGAAGGGTTAAAATTTAAACTTATTGGCTGATAACTCAGAAGAGATGTCTCTTCCTCCAGCAGGAAGGTTGTGTTTAAGTTTCAGGCAATTAAGAATACAGAAATTCCTGCAGTGAGGACCAGAGGGGAAGAGGGCTACTGGAATTAGGACAGGTGACATGAATAATGGGGTTTGATACTGTGCTATGACTGGTGGTCTTATAGTAATGCTGGTATTAACAATGTTAATTTCACCCAGGACAGATGAAACATCAGATCTTCGGGTGGGATGGATTTCAGGGGGATAAACAGTTCAGCCTCTTCCTGTTTCTGCTCCTGCTGTTGATAATACCAGGAGTAGGAATTCAGGAGAAAGGAGTCAAAAGCTTCTACTGCTTATTTGTGGGAATAAACATTAGATTATTCCTACATAGGCCATATTCAGACACTAGAGGTAAGAATTGGAATGTGACTTAAGACCATTGTTCACCTAACAATGTATTGTCTTCCCAAATCACAGAAATGGGCTGACTCATATCTCTTCGGGTCTATTTGGTATAACTAGTAGGAGTACTTTATCTTTCTTCACACAGAATTTGCATCTGGGGACTAGAGAGGTGGCTCAGTAGTTAAGAGCACTGGCTGCTTTTACAGAGGTCCTGGGTTCATTTCCCAGTACCCACATTGGGACACAACCATCTGTAAGTCTAGTCCCAGGACGTCTGACACCCTCTTCTGGCCTCTGCAGGCACAAGGCACATGCAGACAAAGCACTCAAACATGTGAAATAAATAATTGAAAGATAGAAACCTAAATCTGCTGATTCTTTCCAAGTGCCGGGATTACAGACATTCACCAAGGCCAAGTTTTTGTTGCTCCTGTTGTTATTCCATGTGGCCATTGTCCTCTCAGCCTTGTCCCTTCTGCCATCCTCTACCCAATGTGTAGATGACCCACAGGTCCACTGTACCCATTCTCATTAGAAGCATCTGAATTAACCACACATAGTGGTGCACTCCTTTAATCCCAGCCCTTGGAAGGCAGAGGTAGGTGGATCTCCGAGTTAGAGGCCAGCCTGGTCTACAGAGTGAGTTCCTGAACAGCCAGGGCTACATAGTGCCACCCTGGGGGTTGGGGGAACATCTGAATCTAGCATGGTTGTGCCTGTTACGTTAAAGAGGGATGCATTTTATTAACACATAAAGTGAGGTCAGTCCAAAACATGGACTCAGCTGAACTGTGACTCCAGCCCCTCACTGCCGACAGGTGGTGCTGTTGGGCAAACAAAATATCTAGTTCTTGCTGAAGCAGGTGCTGTTCTGCATCAAGTCTACCACCCATGGACTCAAGTGCTGGCTAAGAAACCATGCAGAGGGTTCTTCTCACATGGCAGGCAGCATTTGGCTCATCTCCCAGGATTTGGTGCTGACCCTGACAAGGCTCTGTCCTTATGGCTTCCCTGTAGCCCAATGGCTCCTCCTCCACCTGCTCTTCTCATAGCTGCTCTGGAGGCTGTCAGACCTGAGACATCAAACTAGGACCCACATGTGTGGCTATGCAGATCTTCTAGATCTTCCTTCTGCCCCAGAACTTTCTGCCCTTGCTTAACCTTGGGAGGTAGATCAGAACATGTGGGAAAGACAGAACTGAGTACAAAGAGGTGTGCTCAGGTGTAAGCCTGGCTGGTACATAGGTGTCTGAGCAGTACTCACTCTTACCTGTTCTGTCCTTTCTAGTTTGAAGCTAGAAAAAGAACATTGTAGAAATCAGACAGTCCAGGAGAGGGTCCTCAACAACCTCAGTTCTGGAATCCATGGAAGACTCATCTTACTAGCCAAACATAATCCTGGCTTCTCCCGACAGGATCTCCCGGGGATTTTCTCAGCTGGCCTGGACTTGAAGGAGATGTATGGCCGGAACCCGGCCCATTACGCGGAGTACTGGAAGGCTGTGCAGGAGCTGTGGCTGAGGCTCTACTTGTCCAAGCTGATGTTAGTGTCTGCTATCAATGTGAGTACACAGTTCTCAAGGGCCGGCCCAGAAGCAAGGGACACTCAGACTTTGATGTTACTGAGCCAGACAAGATAGAGGAAATGCTAATGGGTGGGGACCTGGACCTGGACCTGGCGGCTGGAATGAACCCTGAGCAGCAGGGCTGCACAGGAAACCCTGCCTCGGGAAGAAAAAACAAAAAGACAAGGAAAAAGCAAGGGTTTTCTGAGGGGATAGCTTTAAGGATCAGAGCCATGGGTGTGGGGCATAAAGGAAGAATTGAAGATACAAAGTTAGGTGATAGAGAATATAGGGGCCTGGAGAAGAGACACTGGTAACCTGTCTCAGTACCGGTCATCAGGGTGCATGCAATGTGGACACTGCCATTTTAGGGTTCCCAGGCACCCTGGTAGGACTGGTTGCCAGGGGAGATAATAGCTCCACAGCTTGTGATCATTAGCATCAGATAAAAGCTCCAAAAGAACATGCAACTTGCTGTCCCAAGAGTCATTGTTGGCCCCTAAAAGTTATAGAGCCACACACTAAGGCCTTTGAGCCTGTAGAAAAAATTCAGTCTGTTAAGACCCCAGCTCAGCAGCTGATCTGTGGGTGGACAATCTGAGTTCTGGCATACTTGGTCCAGATGCCACTACAGTGCCAGAAGTTCATGCCTACCCTCAGCCCTTGGAAGCTCGGGCACCCTCTGCCCTGTCTAAGGAATATTACTGGAAACTGACTCTCTTGCTTCTCTACAGGGTGCCTCTCCAGCTGGAGGCTGCCTCATGGCTCTTACCTGTGACTATAGGATTATGGCTGACAACCCCAAATACACCATAGGGCTGAATGAGAGCCTGCTTGGCATTGTTGCCCCCTTCTGGTAAGACCAGGGACTGTACTTATACACCCTCCCTCCTAGCAAGGAGGTGAAGGATGATGTCTTCATTTCAGGTTAAAAGATAACTTTGTGAACACCATTGGACACCGAGCAGCAGAGCGTGCCCTTCAGCTGGGGATGCTCTTCCCACCAGCAGAGGCCCTCAAGCTGGGTGTGGTGGATGAAGTAGTGCCTGAGGACCAGATATACAGCAAGGCTCGCTCAGTGATGGTCCAGTGGTTGGCCATTCCAGGTGAGGAGCGAGCAGAGGGCAGTTCTGGGTCACGTTAAGGAAAGTGTGTCACCTTTCTCATTCTGGTGATTCTGCTGATCCATCGTGATGAAAGCAAAGTTCTAACAAGTCAGGTTCTGTACTTACAGAAAGCTCTCAGGAGCTGGGAAGCCATCAGGGACAAAGCTGGCTGACACAGCTGCACTAAAGACTTTTTGGTGTTTGACTTTTTTGAGACGGTCTCATTGTTTAGCTAAGATTTCCCCTGAAACAACCTACTTAACCCATGTCTTCTCATTTGGAATCCCCCTGCCTTCGCTTCTCCAATGTGGAGATACAGGCATGTACCACAAGACACCATTAAATATGTTAATTTCATGTATTTCCCAAATGTCACAAAGTATCCTTTTGAGTTTCCCTAAAAGGACCCATCTGGCAGGAACTCCTTGAAGCAAGTAGCCAGTCTCTCTCTACATGCACAAGAAAGAATCTACTGATATGGAAAATGTGGCCAATAATACAATTCAAAGAAAATGACATGTTGGTTATTTGAGGTGCTGGAAATGGAACTTGTGCATGTGTTCTATCACTGACCTGTGTGCCTAGCCCTAAAAATGACATTCAATAGCAAATTTTAAGAGGCAGGCATAGTGGCAAGAAAGAAGTTAAAGACCACCCTGGGCTACAAAGAGACTGTCTCAGCAACAGCAATAACAAAAACTCCTGTAGCACCCTCCTCTCTGCTCCTACATTTTATTTATGTGAGTTTGTTTAGACAGGGTGTTCATTTCAGTCTGGCCTTGAACTCCCTATCCCACCTTAGCTGCCCAAATGCTAAGACACCCAGCTTTCTTTCTCTAGGAGTCTGTATTTCAATACTTGAAGAAAGTATAGAACAGCCAGGAATGGCCCCACATTCTCTGAAGGTTTCACAAATAACCCCATTTTCTTTAGACCATTCTCGGCAGCTGACCAAGAGCATGATGCGAAAGGCCACAGCAGACAACTTGATCAAGCAGCGGGAGGCTGACATCCAGAATTTCATCAGCTTCATCTCCCGAGACTCTATCCAGAAGTCCCTGCAGGTGTACTTAGAAAAGCTCAAGCAAAAGAGGGGCTAAAGCAAGGCTGCCACACGGGCATTTAGTCACATGTGCCTTCTGGGGACCCACTGGTCCCAAGGATTATAAACAAGGTCTTTTTCAACTTAAAAATTGTCTTAGCTCTTGTGTTCCTGACCTTAAAATGTCCTGTTCCTGGATGTAGAGGCAACTCGGTGGTTAAGACCACTGACTGCTCTTGCACAGGACCCAGGTTCAAATCCCAGCACTGACATGTGGCTCATACTCATCTGTTCCAGGAGATCCAATGCCTTCTGTGCTCTGTGTGCACATGGTGCACATACACACATGCAGGCAAAACACCCAGACACGTTTCACTTACACACGCACACACATACACATTATTTTTGACAGTCCTGTTAGCTAGGGGAATAGATCTGTCAGTAAGGTCTCACCAACTATCATGAGAGCTTAGTAAAAAGCAAGACATAGTGGATGCACTTATAATCTAGTACTGGACAGACAGGAACAGACAGGTCTCTGGGATTCTCTGGCCAGCCAGTCTAGCCTAATTAGTGAGTGCCAGTGAGACACTTTGTTTCAAAACAAGGTAGATACCTCCTTGACCTCTGTCTTATACAAATGCATACTCATAAGGTGTTCCTTGAAGCCTAGGGCCTACAGCCCCAACCACAAGAACCTTTCTTCTCTGTGAGCACAAGTCACTCTGGATCTTATAAGATCATACTGCATGTCCATCTTAAAGCAGAATTGTGAACAACCTGCAGGTTGGCCTATTCCTGGCCTTTACTAACTGTCTTTTAAGGCCAGGCCAGACAGTCTCTGTCGCCCTCCAGAACCTCCAGAGAAAATCCTCGGGGCCCCATGTTTTCATTTAAAAAGAGTAGGCAACTATCAGAGGAACTTGAGGAACAGGAATGTGGAGGATGGTGACTAAAGAGCTGCCACCTTTCCCTGACTACGCCCCCATTCCTGTCCCAGACAGGGTCTCATGTACCCAAGATGACTCTCCGACTATTTAAATGAGGACTGCCTTAAATGCCAAGTCTCCTGCCTCTGCTCTGCCTCCTGCGTGCTGGCATTACTGGTTTATGTGGTGCTGGGGACCAAACCCATGGCATGCTAGGCCAGCCCGCTGAGCTGCAGCCCCAGACCAGTACTGCTTATTCAGTGCCAGGTCCTGAATCTTACATTAGATTTTGCAAGAACCAGACTTGTAGGTTGAGAATAAGGCTTACTAGAGCACCTACCTAGCATGCTCTAGGCCCTTGGTTTAATCCCAGAAATGCCAAAACAAACAGAACCAAACTTTCTAATCCATCACAAGGGTTTTTCTCCATGTGATTCAGACCTATTTTGCGCTCTCTCTCTCTATTTTGTTTTTAAGATTTATTTATTATGTATACAGCCTTTTTCCTGCATGTATTCCTGCAGACCAGAAGAGGGCACCAGATCTCATTACAGATGGTTGTGAGCCACCATGTGGTCTCTGGGAATTGAACTCAGGACCTCAGGAAGAGTCAGTGCCCTTAACCTCTGAGCCATCTCTCCAGCCCCCTCAGACCTATTTCTCTAATGCCACTAAAGATGTTTTATTTATCTCCATAGGCACACACAGAAATAAATAAATACAGGCACACACACACAAGATGAGAAGTTTGAACAACCAGAAACCTCATGAGAGCCCTGTGTTCCAAGAGATATTTCCTGCTCCTAAAGTGATGCACACCAGAGCATAAAATCTCCATCCTCTCAGGGCCTTTCCCATTCCAGTACTTTAGGGGGAAAGTGATATAAGGCTCCTTTGAAGGCCTCAACCCAAGCAAGGGTACAGGCTCAGGACAGGACTTTAGTGCCAAGCAATTGCCCTTATTTTGCAGAAATATTTTGCACCGGGATGGGTGCAGCCTCCCTTGCTCCTGCAGTTAGGTTAGAACCCAGCTTCTGCTTCAGATTAGCGTTTTATGATCGATCCCTGAAGGCAGAAATCCAGCAGGGCCCAGAAAGACATTACTACCCAAGCACTTGGGGTTATGATTCGTGGAAGCATTTGAAGCTTGTGTAAAGGAAATAAGGACAGGGAACTGGCACAGCTTCTACCAGGCTGAGAAGTGCACAAGCTAAGCCATCCAATTCCCTGAGAGCAATGGAAACATAGACCTAATGGGCATTAAGGCTAAGTTTTGCAGCCTAGGGACAGAGGTCTCAGAGCAGAGGGGCCTCATCTGACCTGGGGATAGTCCTGGCCAAGAGTGACTTGTTTATTAAACATGCAGCTATGTGCTTGATGTTGCTCTGGTTCCTTTCATGGGTACTCCTCACAACAGCCCTATGAGCTAGGTGATGTTAGCACACCTTACAAATGAGGAAACGGGCTCTGAACAATCCTGTAATGTGTCCATAGTCTTTGTCCACACCAGCTAGCCCTGGCCTGTATTCTCAATGGGTGGGTGGCCTGCCACCCAGTGATCCATTGTGGGACCATTCCACGGGGCCAGAGTCTGCAGGTGGTATATCCTGGCTAGGCCATAGCTGTCAGTGAGACTTGAAGGTCACTTCCACAGGAAAATGGTCACTGATGGCAAGAGCCTGGAAGGAGAATGCAGCCTCATCAGCTGAGAAGTGGAGTGGTGAAGTCTGCATGGCCACCCTCGGGCCCCATATTACCCGTACACCCCAAAGGAACAGGAATATGCCAATAGTCCTTCCTGGGCTATAACTGCCTTTGCTGGAGGGAGCTTGTACACTCACAGCAAGCATTTCTGAGTCCTCCCCTGAGAGGGCTAGTGTGTCTGCTTGATCCATCTTCACTAGCCCTATCCCACACTCACCTGGGTCTGATCTAGGCCAAATTCCTCCTGAAAGTTGTGAACAGAGGCTGACTGGGGCTTCAGGCTCTTACGCAAGTGAGCACCACTCACTACAATCCGGTCATAGGCACAGTCTGAGTTGCCCACTGTGGTGTCGGCACTGTCTGGGATGAGCCATTTGAACACCTCACTACTGCGCAGACGGATTGATACCCAGTCATGTGCCTTTACGTACTTGCAATCGGCATTAAAGTCACCTAGAAACACCATGTCCTGTGGGCAAGCACAGCAGGTAGATCTTAGCAGTGCTCAGTGGTCCAGACCTGAGCACACCTTTAGTATTCCAGGATGTGAGTTAAGAAGTGGGGGTGGAGGTTACCTACATTAGTGTTCCACTTGTCAATCACATCGAGGTACACATCATAGAGGGCATCGATCTCTGCTACCGCCTGATGTGGTGCTGCATGCAAGGGGATCAGCACTAGCTCCTTGGCAGCTGTGGAAGGTGGGACTATGAGAGTCAAGGAGAGCCTAATGGTGGTAGGTCTGGGAGAGGGCAGTATCAAACTCACCAGTACCAGGAGCTGAGAATTTGACTACAAAAGGCTCCCGGCTGAAGGCATCCTCTGGGTCTGGATACTGGTATGTGCTGACAAGCGACACTGCATCTTTCCTGGGAGCAGAGGATCAAGGGGTCTGTGGAGCTGGTTACCTCTGTGCCTGTATCCCCTCCCTTCATCCCACCCCTCACCTGTAGACAAACAGATACATTTCCTTGTATTGGTCACGTCCAAGTGGCTTGCTGCTCACAAAACTGTACTCATGCTTGGACACTCTGTGGAGAGATCCACCAATCCCTGAGTCAAGGCACCAAACCAAGCTTGTGATTGTGGCTGGGGTTGTGGTGCTGGGCCCTGCCATACCTGTTAATTTGCTCCATGAGCAAGGACACTGCACTCAGGTCTGGGTCTCGCACCTCCTGCACCAGGGCGATATCGTAGCCAGCCAGGATCTGAAGGAAGAACTCACAGGTACTCTGTCTCAATCAGCCTAATTGCCCCGAGCCTAGCTCCTGGTCCAGTCTGCTCCACACCTTCCAACCCCTCCCCGTTGCCCTTCATCCAGTTCCTCCACCACCCCTACAGGGCCTCACCTGTGCTATGACACTGCCGCAATCTGGATCTGACACTTTGTTGTCACCAAAGCTCTGAATGTTGAAGGCTCCAATGCGCAGTGCTTTGGCCCCCATGGCTCCCAGTGCCCAAAGTGCTGTCAGCCAGGCCCAGAACCAACCCATGGCAAAGCAGATAGCCCTGGGGACAGGAACACAAACCCATACCAGGCCATACCATAACTATATCCAACTAGATCTGGCATCGTATTGGCCTGTGTCCCTACATTCCCCATGTTTTTTCAGTGTGTACGTATGGGGGTGGGGTGATGTTCTCTCATTGCAAGGATGGAAGGATTCTATTCCCACCCAGCCTCCAGCCCAGCCCAGCCCAGCCCAGCCCAGCCCAGCCCCTAGACTTACCTGGGCTGTGAAAAAGGTATTATCAAAAACTCAAGGGTCCAGAGTCAGTGTGATTCAGTCCAGAATGGGGGCCTCATGTAGCCCAAGATGAACTTAGCCTTGGATCTACAGTAGCTCTGATTCCAAACACCCACAGGTATTTGAAGCTCTGAACCAGGAAGGGGCTGGACTACAATGGGAACCGCCCCTTCCATGGAGTGGATTCCAGAACTGGCCCCCATTCCAGAGACCCAAGAGTGTAAGGGGCAGGGCATACTAAACCAGTTGCACTGACTTAGAATCATGGTTGAAGTCCCTGGTAGTCCCCCAGAAGAATCTCATCACTATAATAAGGGACAACCAGACCCATGGCCAGCCTCTTTCTTGTCTCCACCTCTCCAGAAACTAGATGGCCCAGAATAAGCTGCCTTGAGCAGCATCCCATCAGGGAAACAAGCTGATGAATCAGGAAAGACCAGCCCTAGCCTGCTCAGGCATCTCCTGCTGCTTCTCCAACCCTTCTCCATCACTGAGGAAAGCACCAGCTACTCAGTCTGATCCAAGGCCCTAGGTCTTTAGACCAGCCCCTAATCCCTGGCAGTCCTAAATTTGGTAGGTGAGAAGGAACACCTCACACCCTAGCAGGCCTGGGAAAGCTAGAGTCATGGATCCAGCTAGGTAGGGTACCAACAAGAGGCTGTCTGTCAACATGCCAGAGACACCCACGCGCCTTGAGGCGCCACCAGGGCTGGAAGCCAAGTGTGTGGTTAAAGGGTGGCCTGAGCAAGCAGGTGTGTCCAGAGGGCACCTATGAAGGCAGTGGTGCCAGCCCCAGAGGCTATCTGTACCTCAACATCACAAGCTGCAGGTTTTCATGTTTTATTGTAAAGCAAAAAAAAAAAAAAAAAAAAAACAAAAACAAAAACAAAAACAAAAAAAAAACAAACAAAAAACTGCATATTCACACTGTCATCTCCTTTAGGTGCCTGAACTTCAGTTTCTTCTGACCAGGCAGGTGTGGGCAGGCACTCAGGGTCCTCATTCTACCACAGTAGAGGCCCTCAAGCTACACGATGACCGTCTGCACCTCAAGTGGGCCCTCTGGTGAAGCAATGACCAGCTCTCCTCCATGCTCAAGGATCTCTATGTCCTCTGATGACACCATTGTCACAGTGGCCTGTTCAGTATTGTTTGGACCTGCGCGGGCTGTGAGCACAGTGCCTTCACTGATTGCTGAAGCCAGTGTCATGGCCACCTGCTCAGTTAGACTCTCAGGAGTGGCAATGGTGATCGTGTCAGCAGCAGCTGCCTCTGAGCCCAGTGCTGCCTCCTGGTCCATGGTCACATTCTGCACGATGATCTGGTGCCCAGCACCAGCCTGGTGCACAATCTGCTGCACCACCTTCATGATGTGACTGTCCACCTGCAGGGACCATGGGTCAGCTTGACAGGCTGCTCAGCAGCCTGATGACCCTCCCATACCTCACCCATACCCTCACCTCTGTCTGGGTGCCCTCAATGATCTCAGTGGCTTCACTGGTCTCTGTGTCATCTGCAGTAGCCTGGAAAGCCAATGAGGTCAGCCTAGACTGTCCTGAGTCCAAACCTGCACCCCCAGCCCTATACCCACCTCAATAATATACTCTTGGGTATCCGCCACCACAGATGAGAACTCCACCAGCACAGTGTGGGGGTCTTCTGCAAGCACAGTGGCAGCCGCAGAGGGGCTCTCCTCAGATACCACCAACTCCTCCACTTCCAGCAGGCAACCCCCTGCCAACAGGGACACTCAGCTCAGTCAGGGCGATGACCCCAGCCCTCACCCTCGCCTGCCATCTGCGGCCCAGACCTTTGGTGCGCAGGTGCCTGTTGAGTGTGCCATGCTCTGCGAAGCCACGGCCACACTTGTAGCACTTGAAAGGCTTCTCGCCTGTGTGGTGCCTCACATGCCGCACCAGTGAGCCCTTCTCTCGGAAGCCTCGGCTGCAGAACTGGCACACGTGGGGCTTCTCTTCCAGATGTGTCCGGAAGTGCACCTGCTGGGCATTCTAGGGAGACCCTTCTGTAACAGCCTGCTCTCGACCACAGCCCCCACCCCCAGGTATGGCAGGGACAGTGTAACACATGACACGGCAGGTCCCCCAGTTAAGGCAATGGAGGGTGGGTTCAGGCATAAGGATTCTAAGACCAACAGCCTACCTTGGTTTTGTAACGCTTGCCACACTGGGGACAAGGGAAAGGCCTCTCATCTGAGTGGACACGGCGGTGGCCCCGCACATGGGCAATGGTCTTATAAAGTTTCCCACACTCTCCACAACGGAAGCGGCGCTCATGTACGTGCACCTCCTGGTGCTTCTTGAGCAGGTAGGCTTTGGGGAAGGCCTTGCCACACTGTGTGCAGTTGAATGGCCTCGGCCCTGAAGCCACAACGAACGTTAAGCCATTTTCACCACCCACAAGCCCACCAGTTGCCATCCCATAGGCCAACCGCCTACCTCTCTGCTACCCACCTATATGACCTCTCTTGTGGGCCTCCAAGGTGGCTGCTGTTGGGAAAGTCTCACTGCACTGAGGGCATGGGTGTGTCCTAGGCACCACTGAAGCTTCACTGGCCACCTGCCGGGGGGGACCACAGACCAACTTCTAGTACTACTGTAAGCTATGCCCCGAAGGTGCCAAAAAGAAGAGCCAGCCTCTTCTCTCTTGGCCTTTGGTAAGGAAATTAACAAGAAAAAGTTACAGCAGAAAGCAATGCTACTTTTCAAGCCAGACACAGTAGTGCACATCTGTATTTCCAGAAGAAGCAGGAAGAACAAGAACTGAGTGAGGCTGACATTGACTCCATAGTAACTGTGGGGCACCTGAGTTACATTAGATGGTGTCTACAAAAGCAACAAAACCTAAAGCCAAATGCATGAGGAGGGAGCCTCCCCCTAGCATGGTAAGCAGGCACTGCGTTAACCTCACCAGAAGGGTCATGCCCATAACAGAAACCTACTGTCTCTATCTGTTCCACTTCCAGCAGGGGCAGTTCTGGGGGTCCCTCTCCCAGGGACTGGGGACTGGACACAGAGGGAGAGGTTGGCTCCAGAGTACTCTCCTCCCCAGCAACCCGCTCGAGGACAATGCCAGAATTCTGCATGGCCTGATGTAGCAGGTTCTCACGGCTGTTCTCACTGGAACAGGGAAGCTCCTCAGGGTCTGGGGACTGTAAGAGAGGTAGAGGCAAAGAAGGAAGAGGGGAAGCCTGCCAGGCAGCCCAGCACAGGGCATCCTTTCTCACCCACTCCACACGGCAGACGCATGACAGGCCCATCCTTGGAGCCCCATGGTGCACTGCCAGCTGCCTCTGTTCTGAGTAAATCCATCCCATTCTTCCTACACTTCACCTCACTCCCTGGCAGCTCCCCTGCTTTGATATGCCATCGACTAAGGAGGTCTCCCTACACCCAGGGTGGGGGTCGGGTATAACTCTGTCCTGGGCTTTCAGAAGGCAGCTTCTGAATCCAGCCTGGCTGGCACAGTGTGATCAAAGGGCAGAGCATCACCTACCTCGGGGGCCAGGGCTTTCATGCCCAGGGGAAGCTCCTGCATCTGGACATGGACTTCATGGATGACAGTGCCCTTGGCATCTGTTACCAGGTGAATCACAGGTGATGTCTCCATGGGTTCTCCTGCCACTGATGATGTAACTGTCCCCACAGTGGAGGCACTAGGCCCTTTAAGGCAGAGCTCAATGAGTCCTTGAAGAGCCTGGCAGCCAATTTTAGCAATACCTATCCCAGGAACTCAGGCAACCTCCCCACCAGGCTAACCTGCAGGCACTTCCTCTTTGCCCACAACTGTGGCCTTGCTCACACTGAGGCGGATCTTTTCTGTGCACGGAGTGAGAGATTTAAGGTGCCGAGTCAGTGCACCTGACTCCCTGAAGCTCTTTCCACACTTGGCACATTTATAAGGACGCTCATCTGTAAAAGAACAACCAGCCCCCAGTGGGGTATGGACAAATGTCCTGTGTTGAGGGGACACCAGGCATAGAACCTCTGCCTTTTCATCTGGAAGGACACAGGCCAGCTGTAGGGTGCCCCCAGAGCCAATCTATTTAGTGTAGATCCAACCCCCATTTCACTTACCAGTGTGTCGCCTGTGGTGCCGGATGAGTGAGCCCTTGGTCCGAAAGGAGGCACCACAGAGCTTGCACTCATGGTCCTTGCGGCTGCTGTGCGTTACCATATGGGCCTTAAGGATGCTGCCCTGTGGGGGAGGGGCAGTAAGGCTCAAGGCACCTCACTGGATAGGAGTAGGCAGGGGAGCCAATGGGCCCTTGGCCCCAGGGGCTCACCGTTTTGAAGGTCTTGTGACATAGCATGCACACGTAGCGGCCTTCCTTGTTCACCAGCAGCTTGACTTGGGCCTGCTCGCCCTCCCCAATAAGCCCAAGTTCCTGATGGTTAGGACTGCCTGGAGCCTCTGCCATCTCGCCATCCCCTGGCTCTGCCTCAGCAGCCACAATGACCTCTTTGATGTGCCCACTTCCTGAGGAGAGGCAAGTTAACGTAAGCCTCAAGACCTAGCATACTATAGGCTCTGCCCATAAGGATCCCTCCACAGGAGTCCACTGGAAGCCACAGAACTGTCTATACCACACACCACCCCAATCCTAGGGCCTAGAACCTGAATCTAATCTGCACTGAGGGAAGTCTATGCAGGAGCCATTAGAGGCAGTCTGACATGTGGATAGACCACCTTCACCTCAGTAGAGCTGCCTGAAGTTCAGAGCCCCCACACTGTGCCCAATATGGACACTCCCTGAGGAGATGTCCCATCCCCTAAACCAAGAGACCCAGGGGTCTTACAACAGGATGCCCAGGTAAATAGGCAATGCATTTTTTTCTGCTGGATGAATCAGTCCCACCAATTTAAAGGAAAGATAGTTCTGGGTGCTGCCCAAAGGCTTGGGCTGCCAGTGGGTAGGCAGGCAGGCCTAGCCAGGTCCCTGCCTAGAACTGACTGGAGAAACTAGACACCTGAGACAGTTATAGAAAAGGAAGTCAGGTTTTTGCACTTCTCACAGGATGCTGAGGAATCTGACAATGTGCAAAGCCACACTATAAACATCCTTCACATTTTCTACTCATAAAAGTGATGAGTGGGAACTAGCTGTGAAACTACTTCTTAAAAACCATCTCCAGCCAGCTGGTCTTGTTTTGACAAGCCATTCTCTCAAAACAGAGTGAGTGAGCACCATGACTCAGAAACAATTAAGGGCATTTCCCACCTGTGCTCCCAGCCCAATGCCCCACAAGTACCAACCCAAAGGACAGAGACCTAGTAACCAAGAAGAAACACACTTGTTAGAGACAGATGCAAAGAATCTAGAGCTGATACAGCCACTCCAAGCAGCCCCTGCTGACCAGTCCATCTCCCTCACCACCTTTTCTTCACCCAGGCTATCAGAAATTCTGGTGGGCCCTGGCTCCCCTCCCCTTGGGAGGGCTACAGAAGGTACAGGACTGCTGTGCTAAGCAAAACCTTGAAACCACTGAAGGCTGGAGTAGGTGGAAAAGGACCCAGCTGGCAGAGCTTGGTTACACGCCAGAACCCAATGAACTTGTTTTTCCAAATAACACCTCCCACCACAGAAACTAAACTCTATGCCAGGGCAGAAGCAGGGCCCCACCCCCACATTACAACATTCCTAAGTCTGACTGGCAAGGGGTGAGTCTTCCTGTGGCAGGAACATTGAGAAAGGCAGTGGAAACCCAGACAGGTGTCCTTGGGAAGGGTAATGTGCTCAGAGGCTCCCTTCCCTAGCCAAGGTTGCCTTTGTCAACAGATCCTCTCTCTCTTCCTGCCCCAATGGAGTTTCATAGCTTTCTCAATGTCAAGTTCTAGCCATTGTCCCAATCACTTTCTGTCCACCTGCACATTCACCTATCTGTCTTGGTCCCTGCAGGGCAATGATGATTCCCTTCCCAACATCCAACCTCACTGGATTCAACCCCATTACCCTTCAATGGCTTTTGAACATTCAACTACTTATGCCTTCCCTGAACTCAGTCCCTGGCTCCCTTCACCTGTTCAAGCCCAGAATGCCCTTTGAATGCTCCCTGCATACTCAGCAGTCTCCAATTAATAAGCACTTGACCTAGGCCTCTCAGTAGCCCCTCTTCACATCAATGAGTACTTAAATTGAAAGCATTAGCCATCAAAGAGGCTTGGCGTTATATGCTCATAAAAGCCCATCAAGCATCAGGGCAACAATCCATACCAGTGTAAACAAGCAAAGGGATGAAAACCAGGGCCAAGCAGCAAGTCAGGGACAGCTGAAGCATCAGCAACACCCTGTCCACCTTCGTAGGAAGGCAACCGCTGGGGCAAGGGACTATGATGGGGTATACCGATGGGTTTTACCTAGGGGCAGGAGGGACGGATTACGTTGGCAGAGAAGTGGAGAAGATGCTAAGGAGGACAGGGATAGAAACAGCACATAAGAGGGACAAGTTCATGGTGGTACATAGATTGAAGATTCCCAAATGCCTCCAAGTACTCCAGGGCAGTAAGGAATGTCCTGGGCTCCCTTCCTGAAAGAGCCTAGTGTTTACTGACCCTCCCCCTGAAGGGCCTGCCCAAGGGAGGCTCACACAAGGCATAGACCCCTCTGTAGACAGTCCATGCTCCTAGGAGAGTGGAGGATGTGAACAATGGAGACCCTCCAGCCCTGACTATAATCAGCCATCAAGCCAATTCCTCAGAGCTGAGGGTGACCCATGGACAACTGGCTTACCAACAAGGTCAGGAGCATGGCTGATGTCTGCCGCCAGAGAGGTGGCTTCCACTACGATGTGGGCCACAGTGATGGGCTCTTCTGGACCTCCCTCTGCTGCAGTTGGCACCACCTATCAATGGGATCAAAAGACAAATGAGATGCATCTGTGGATTCTGGAATTTACAGAGAAGAAACTACCCTCTACGCAAGAAAGGGACTTGAGAAACACAGGCCTGGTCCATGTCCTACAGAAAGGCTGTGTGGAGTGGAATGGGGGGAGCTCTCTTCTTCCCTCCAAGGAACATGGCTCTAAGCCTGAACCACGACATGACCCCAGTCAGGGTCAGCCCCATAAGTCTAATACCTCTGACCTGGACACTGATCAGAGAACATATACAGCAAGGGACACACAACAGGCATAAAGCTGGGCTAGCTGTAGGAATGAAGGTGCAGTGTGCATGCACACACACACACAGCCCCAGCCAGGTGGTTAGAAGAAAGGACCCCAGGGCTGTGAGACAGACATTCCTAGAGTGTACACAGTGAGGGGGCAAGTAGTTAAGTGCAAAGTTGGAAAATTAATCCCTTTCCAATGTCACCTGAACCATTCTATGCTGGTAGCCTGAGGCCACTGACTTTTTTTCTAGAGCAGTGGTTCTCAACCTTCCTAATGCTGCAACCCTTTGATACTGTTCCTCATTTGTAGTGACCCCCGACCATAAAATTATTTTCCTTGCTACTTCATAACTGTAATTTTGCTATTGTTATGAATCATAATGTAAATATCTGTGTTTTCTGATGGTCTTAGGTGAATCCTGTAAAAAGGATGTTTGACAACCCAAAGGGGTTACCACCCACAGGTTGAGAACCACTGTCCTAGAGGTTTCTCCTCTCGGAACAAAGATATTAGAGACTGAACCTTTGTACAAGTAAGTAAACATCCACTATATTGAATACATTAAACTATATTCCTAGGCCTCTTTTCATTAATATAAAGATATATTTATTTTATTTTATATATGAATGTTTTGCTTGTATGTATGTATGTATGTATGTACACCACATGCATGCCAAGCACCAACAGAAGCCAGGAAAAAGGCATCAAAATTCCAAAAACTGGAGTAACAGATAGTTGTGAGCTACCATACAAGTGCTAAGAACTGAACCTGAGTTCTCTGCAAGAGCAGTAAGTGCTTTTAATCACTGAGCCATCTTTCCAGCCTCCTTTAAAATGTTATTTTGAGTCTAAGTCATCTAAGGTAGCCTCAAACTTATATTGTAGGCCAAGCTGGTCTTGAAGTTGAAATCCTTCTGCCTTAGTCTCCTCTGTAGCTGGGGTTACAGGCCTATATTACCAAGCCAGGCTATCACCTCTTCTTAATTCTACCCGCTAAGACTCATGGGAATGCTGTACGTGACAGCATTTAGTAAGACTATTTGAGTACATACCCAAGCACATCACTGAGATTCAATCAAGTGGGTCCCAGGACCCAGTAGGCCCTACTTCAAGAGAGCCCTAAGAACCATGTGAACAGGATAGCAGATGAGGAAAAAGACCAAAGCTAAGATACCCCTCACACACAAGAAAGATCCCCCACCCCCAAACTATGTAGGCTGCTGAAGTTGAGCTACCCAGGCCACCCCAAAGCACAACTCCACTCCAGGTGGTACAGTTAGTCTCCCTTCACCCACAGGCATATCTGCCTTCCAATTGGCCACATGTCATAAACCAGCTGTTCAGGCTGCTCGAGACAGTTTCCGCTTCCTTCTGGGAGATAAGCCAAACCAGAGGAGTGTGGGTGCTAGCAGCTAGTAGGGGCTCACCTCCTGGCCCAGTAGTGTAGTGGCAGCAGGAGTGGTAGGCAGGGTCTCTTGAGGAGCCCGATGGCAGGTCTTCTGAATCTTGTGCTGGACAAAGTCCTCCAAGGCAGTGAATTCGACCATGCAGCGGCCACATCTGTGCACATCATCTTCATCTGCAATAAGCCTCATGTCAAGGGGAATGAAAGCAGTCAGGGCCTCATCCAGCTTCCCCTTCAAGGCTGACACAAGAGACTGCTCACCCAGGAGCTGCTGAGGACATACTGGAGTACATCTTAAGGTCTAACCTCATCTTTTAGAGGTCTACAGGAGCAAGGTCTACTATGGAGATCAGCATTCT
Source organism: Phodopus roborovskii (assembly GCF_943737965.1). Classification (NCBI taxonomy): domain Eukaryota; kingdom Metazoa; phylum Chordata; class Mammalia; order Rodentia; family Cricetidae; genus Phodopus; species Phodopus roborovskii. The sequence goes on along the minus strand of NW_026126407.1, from coordinate 49,303,722 downwards.
GCACAGGGTTACCCTGACCACACATTTATCCTGCAACTGCAAACTGAAGCTGTAACATTCAAAGTCCTACATGCCAGAGCTGGGGAGAGAGGCTGGGAGACATAAGAACTCACCTAAGTAAGTTTGGGGATAGCAAACAACTCAGATTGAAGATTACTGAGAAGTTGGGGATGTAGCTCAGTGGCAGAACACTTGCCTACCATCCATTAGACCACTGAGTTTAGATACCCAGAATCTGAAAAAAAATTTTAAGCCTGCTGGTGATTTAATGTGTAGGCATCTCACCTGCCATCTCAAAGCTATTTTCATATCTTGAGAAAGATAAATGGGCTAACTAGTTATGTATATCCACCTAGAGTACAAGGGGCTCAGAGGATGGATGTCCACAGAACTCTAGTTAATAGGCCAGCTTTTTAAAAACAGCAGGAACAGACTAGCAGGAACCCCCACTCCAATCACTCTTACTGCTTTGTGCATGTGTGTATATAGTGCTAAAAATGAGCCTTGAACATGCTAAGCAAACATTCTACCAGGGGGATATAGCCACACCATGACCACTCTTTTTCTCTCTTAATCTGATGCTATACTGGTCCCCATTGGGTAGCATCCTGATCCAGAGTATACTCCAAAGATAAAGCAGTCCAAAGGAGTTACTCATCCAGATACTGCATCTGGGCCCCTCACCATCACTGCACCTATTCTTGGACCTGCAGGAGTTACATGATGAGTATGTAAGAACTGTTTTGAGAGGGCATTGGTAGCACACACCTTTAATCCCAGCACTTGGGAGGCTGTGAGTTTGAAGCCAGCCTGGTTTATAGAGTGAGTTCCAGGGCAGGCTCCAAAGTTACACAGAAAAATCCTGTCTCAAAAAACAAAAACAAACAAACAAAAAGGCCAGGCAGTGGTAGAGCATGCCTTTAATCCCAGCACTCAGGAGGCAAAAAAGTTTAAAAAAAAAAAAAAAGGAATTGTTTTTCATTTTCTGTTCTCTCCTCCCTTCCTCTGTCTCTTCCCCTTCCTCTCCAGAGTCTCTCTACACAGCCCTGACTGTCCTGCAACTCACTATTTAGAACCAGACTGGCTATGAACTCAGAGACATCACCTGCCTCTGCCTCCCAAGTGCTGGTGTGAACCATCACTCCTGGCCATTTTTTCTTTTAGATTTGTTTACTTTTACTTCAAGTGTGGGTACTTCACCTGTATGTAGGTCTGTACCCTCACTATATGTACACCACTCCCACCCAGTTGCAACAAGTACTCTTAACCACTGAGCCTTCCTTTCAGCTCAGCAACTAAGAATTTAACCAACTCATCCCAGCACCCTGGGGAAAGGTATGACTAAGTCAATCCTAAAGAATTACTAAGGTTCAACGTCACTCAGCTGAACTCGCCAGACTCAGCTTCCAAAACAGTCTGCTAGTTTCCACTATCTTACACGCAGTCCCACATCAAAGTCAAACCTAGCCTGGTACAAGGGAGGAGTAAAGTTGATGACAAATTAACCATCAAATAAATGGGCAACCCCAAGCTATGACTGGCACACTGGCCACCTGTAAGAGGGTGGTGTCCTGCACACGGCTCAGTCTCAAACCAAGCACTGAAGTGCCAACAATCCTTTTACCCATCTCATTTACAGTCTGACTTAGCAACAAAATATTGTTACTGGCCAGGCAGTGATGGCATATGCCTTTTATCCCAGCACTCAAGAGTCAAAGGAGGTTGGAACTCTGTGAGTTCAAGGCTAACTTGATGTACAAAGTGAGTGTCAGGATAACCAAAGCTACACAGAGAAACCGTCTGAAAGAAAAAAAAAAAAGAAAGAAAGAGAAAGAAAGAAAAGTAGCACAGGTAGCCCATTTCACAGAGAAAGGGCCATTCCAGAGCATACCAGGGTGGTTCTCAAAATGTTGGTCATGACCCCTCTGGGCTTAGCTATCAGATATTCACATTACAACTCGTACCAGTGGCAAAAATTACAATTGTGAAGTTCACAACGAAATAATTTTTTTTTGGGGGGGGGAGTGAGTTCAAGACAGGGTTTCTCTGTGTAGCCCTAGCTGTCCTAGAACTTCCTCTATAGACCAGGCTGGCCTCAAACTCACAGAGATTTCCTGCCTCTGCCTTCCCAGTGCCAGGATTAAAGGCATGAACCACCACTGCCTATCAAAACGAAATAAACTTATGGTGGAGGTCGCCACAACACAAGGAACTGTATTAAAGGGTTGCAGCATTAAGAAGGTTGAGAACCACTGTTGTAAACAAACCCAAGAATCTATAAGCCAGGTATGGTGGTAAATGTCATTAATCCCAGCACTGGGGCCAGGCGATGGATGTGCACGCCTCTGATTCCACCACTTGGGAGGCAGAGACAGGAGCATCTCTAAGTTCAAAGCCAGCCTGGTCTACAGAAAAAGAGTTCCAGGACAGCCAGTCCTCTATGTATTGAGATCTTGTCTCAAATAAACAAAAAACAGAAAGAATCTCAAGAGCGATCCCTCTGAGACTGTAACTGAATAAGGGAGAAAAACAATTACAATGAAACTGAGTCCTGTGGGGACAAAGAACAGCACCCTGATGACAATATTACTTGACAAACCACTTCCTGTCTGATCAAATCTACAGCTCCATGGAACTCAGAGTGGATACCTGAACCATCAGATCTGCACCCAGTAATCTTTAGTGTACCCAACACAGCCTTCAACATACAGACATGCTTTTAATTCTTCCCCATGCTCCTAGGAGAAATTAAAGGGTTTAGGAGTTACACAGTCCTGGCTCCAATCTGATCCTTGACAAGAAAGAGATAAGTGATCCAACCATTTTACAATCCTTGAATTCCAATTATTCCAATCTCTGAAGTGAAGAGTAGTAATAATAGTTCGCCTTTCGAAGTTGGTGGTTTAAGCAATGGTAAAAGCCGATACAGCGGGAGTGTCTTGCACATCCCTGGAGTCGTTGCTCCACCCTGTAGGGGAGACCCAGGTCCTCAGTGGGGCGGTGCCACCGCCCCTTTTCAGGTCCCTTACTCCCTTTCTGTCAGGGCCCTACGGCCCCGCCCCCAGTCTCCAGCTCCTCCTGGGGCAAGCAAAGCCCCAGTGGCAAAGGAGGGGACCCTGGAGCTAGGGCTGGTGAACGCTTACGAGTTGCGAGCGATGTTTGGCCAGATCTACTCCAAGGGACTGGAGAAATGGGCTCCCTGTGAGGCCCAGTACTGGGCCCAGCGAGTTAGAGGTGGCCCGTGAGAGTTGTGAAGGTTTGCAGACACTCGAAAAGCCTGGATGCTGGCGAGTCTGCACCCCGCGGCCGGGCCAGAGCCGCCCGCACCCTGGCCGCACAAGGTTTCTGTAGCCTCGTTACCTTCCTCGCTGAAGGGTGCTGGCAGGCCAAGAAAGCCGCCGGAGGTCAAGGCCACCGCCGCCGCCGCAACCCCACCCTCGCCCGCTTCACGCCCGGCTTCGGCCCGGGCTTCTGCCGTATGAGCGGCCGTCACCCGCACTGCCATCGCGCCCTCCATGTCGCAACGCGCCACAGGAAGATGGCGGATTTACGACCGTGTCGTCATAACAACGGGCCGCACTGAGGTCTGCGTGAAACATAGGCAGAGGGCGGGACCAGGATGCATTTGACGGACAGGCAGAGGGGGCGGGAGCTGCCGGGTGTGGCACAGAGCTTCATTCAGTAGAGGTGGAGCCTGGCTCTCTGAGCCGCAAGAGGCGGACTTTGTTGAGAACGGAAATGGGCGTGCCTTGTGTTCTGTTGGCTGGACGTGGGAGCTGTTGCTAGCCATGGACTAAAGGATCTGAATTCCTTCCCTCTTTTTAAAAAATGTGTATGGATTTTTGTCGTTGTTGTTATTGCTTTCGAGACAGGGTATCTCTGGGTAACTTCAGGGCCTATCCTGGAACTCGCTTTGTAGACCTCGAACCCGTGTATGAATATTTTGTCTGCATGTGTGTCTGCACCATGTGCGTGCCTGGTGCCTACAGAGACCGGAAGAAGTGTTGTAAGGATGGAAAAATTTAGCCTAACTCTCCACTGACCCCAGGAAGTTAGACATTTAAATCCCAGACCCTGTTCCCTAGCAGTGAGTAGGCAAAAGGTCACATTCTTGACTGTTTACAACAGGGCTGTTTATGACAGCACCTGTGAGTGAGGGAACACAGGAAATGAACCTTGTCACCCCACCCAGAAGCCCGTGCAAAAGCAGACTTCCTGGGCTAAGTGTGGGCTTGGATAGTTCAAATTGATTGGTCCGCACTGGATGCTATGAGATGATTGGTTTATGATGCGCGGGCTTTGTTGTAACGCTATAAAAGCTGTCTGAACCCTGTACCCAGGGTTCCCCAGTCCTCTACTCCCACGTGAGTATGGCTGCGGACCCCAGTGCACTGGGAATATAAAAGACCTCATGCTTTTGCATCAAGACCGCTTCTCATGAGTGATTTGGGGAGGGCGCCTTTCCTGAGTCGGGGTGTGAGGGTCCACCCGCTCTATGGGTCTTTCATTTGGTGTGTTAGACGGGAAACTGCGACCACCCCTCTCACCCGAGAACCGGCTTGGAGGTACGGGGATCCCTCTAATGTGTGTGTCTGTTTGTATGTCTTGTCAGCCTGCGTCTCTGTTTTCCTGTATCTGTATACTGGAACGTGTGTTCTCGGTTTCGGTTTGCAGCTGCCTTCTTGGGTTGTAAGTACCAGTGGGCTGTGATCAGTAGACGTGCTAGGATGGTCACAAGCTGTGGCCCTGGAGGAATCTCCAGGGGGTATAGGAAGCCTGGGGACGCCCCGTTGTTAACTTCCATCTGTCGGCCTGTAGGGCCGAACTCTGTTGTTGAGGTGGAAACTTCCTCCTCGGCCCGCCTGGGCCGCGCATGTCTGAATCTGTTAGTGCTGCCTTGGGGGACACCCTGGGAGATGAGGCCATTGGCTTCCATCTGTTGGTCGGTAGACCGAACTCTGAATCCGTTAGAGCCGCCTTGAGGGACATCCCAGGAGGTGAGGAAGCCATCGGCTTCCATCTGTCGGCTGGTGGGGCCGAACTCTGTTAGGAAACTTCCTCCATGGTGTCTTTATCTGTAGTTTTATCCTAGGACTGACTGTGACTGACGACTCCCCTTTAGTTTAACTCTTGACCACTGGACTAAAGTTAAGTCTCGGCCCATAATTTGTCAGTAGAGGTTAGGGAGATTCTGGCAGACTTTTGTGCCTGAGTTGGCAGACATTCGATGTCGGATGGCGTTTAATTCTGAGATTATCCAAGCTGTTAAGGCAACTGTTTTTCCGGACCTGGCTTTCATCCTGACCCACTGCCAGAGAGCATTTGTGCGGATCCATCTTTGGGGCTGGAAGACCCAGCAAGAATGTGAATGCGCAGGTCTCCTGCTCCCTGGAGTGTTCGGTCACTGCCACCGCAGCCGCCTGCACAGCCAAGGCCAAGCTGCAGCTGAGAGGCCATGGGCCGGGGTGGCAGGGGCAGAGCCACGCCGGAATGGACGGGCAGGGTTATGACCCTGTTGCTGTGCATGTTTGGCCCACACACACACACACACACACACACACACACACACACACACACACAGACAGTACTGGGCCTCAGATCTTTGTAATTGAAAAACTAACCACCCCCCTTTCTCAGAGGATCCCCAACACTTCTCGGGTGGAGTCTCTTATGTTTTCTCAACAGTCAACAGCCTGCTGCAGATGCTCTTCACCATCGAGGAGCAGGAGAGAATACTACTGACTTGGGATTCCCTTTGGGTTGCCCCAGTTGGGACTGCAACACCGCCGAAGGTAGGGAGAGCTTAAAAGTCGTCTATCGCCAGGCTCTGGTGGCGGATCTCCAAGGTGCTGTGAGACAGCCCACCAATTTGGCTAAGGTAAAGAAAATACTCCCTTTGACCCTACCTCAGAAGCCCAGAGAGCTTCAGTGATTCTGGCCTTTATAGGGCAATCGGCTCCAGATATTAGGGGGAAAAAAAACTCCAGAGACTGGAAGGGTTACAGGAAGCTGAGTTGCGTGATTTAGTAAAAGAGGCAGAGAAAGCGTATTATAGAAGGGAGACAGAGGAAAAAAAGAAACAGAAAAAAGAAAAGGAAAAAGAAGAGAGAGAGGACAGGCGTAACAAAAGACAGGAAAAAAATTTTGACTAAAATCTTGGCCGCAGTAGTTAAAAAAGGAAATGGTAGCGAGAGAGAGAAAAAAATTAAAAACTTTAGAGCAGGCCCTAGACAGTCAGGAAACCTGGGCATCAGGACCCCTCTTGAGAAGGACCAATGTGCATATTGTAATGGATGCCACAGGGCAACTGCAATATTTATTCATTGACTACCCGAAGAACAGTGGACCTTGGCGTGGGCCGGGGGGTATCCCACTCTTTCCTGGTTATCCCAGAATGCCCTTACCCTCCGTTAGGAAGAGACATTCTGTCAAAAGTAGGAGCCCAGATTCATTTTGACTCTGAACAGCCATCAGTAACTGATAAAATGGGAAGGAGCTTGATCCTGTAGCCAGTGGATGGTCTGGCTGTCTAAAAGCTATGGTGGCCATGGCTGTACTGGTCAAAGACACTGACAAGTTGACAAGTAACTACAATAGCCCCCCATGCACTGGACTGAGCATTATCCGGCAGCCCCCAGACCAATGGATGACCAATGCTTGCATGACTCACTATCAAAGCCTGCTTCTCACCGAGAGGATTTCGTTCGCTCCGCCAGCCACCCTCAACCCTGCCACTCTTCTGCCTGAGGAGACTGAACCAGTGACAACGGCTGCCATCAAGTGTTGGTTAAAGAGACTGGAGTTCGCAAAGATCTTACGGACATCCATCTGGCCGGAGAGGCGTTGACCTGGTTCATGGATGGGAACACTTACATGGTAGAAAGAATGGCTGGGGCAGTGGTGGTGGATGGAATCCACATTGTTTGGGCCAACAGCCTGCCAGAAGGAACCTCAGCACAAAAAGCTGAGCTTGTGGCCCTCACACAGGCCTTGCAGCTGGCCAAAGGGAAATCCATAAATATCTACACGGACAGCAGGTACGCTTTTGCAACTGCACATGTGCACGGGGCTATCTATAAGCAAAGGGGGCTGCTTACTTCAGCAGAGAAGGAAGTCAAAAACAAAGAAGAAATTCTAAGCTTGCTAGAAGCCTTACATTTGCCAAAAAGACTGGCCATTATACAATGCCTTGGACACCAAAAGGCCAAAGATTTCATCTCAAAAGGGAATCAGATGGCTGACAAGGTAGCCAAGCAGGCAGCCCAGGGTATCAACCTGCTGCCGGTAGTAGAGAGGTCTAAAGCCCCAGAACTCGGATGACAGTATACTCTGGAAGACTGGCAGGAAATAAAAGAATTAGATGGGTTCACTGAAACCCCAGAGGGGACTTGCTATACCTCAGATGGAAAGGAGATTTTACCCTACTCAGAAGGGTCAGAGTACGTCCAGCAGATACATCATCTAACCCACCTAGGGGCTAAACATCTGCGGAGACTGGTTAGAACATCCCCTTATCATGTTCTGGGACTATTGGGGGTGGCCGACTCAGGAGTAAAACATTGTGTGCCTTGTCAGCTGGTTAATGCTTACCCTGCAAGAATGCCTCCTGGGAAGAGACTGAGGGAAAGCCATCCAGGCGCTCACTGGGAAATGGACTTCACAGAGATAAAGCCAGCCAAATATGGTAACAAGTACTTATTAGTTTTTATAGACACATTTTCAGGTTGGGTAGAGGCTTACCCTACCAAGAAGGAGACCACAACCATGGTGGCTAAGAAAATACTGGAAGAAATCTTCCCAAGATTTGGAATACCTAAGGTACTAGGATCAGACAATGGTCCAGCTTTTGTTGACCAGGTTAAGTCAGGGACTGGCCAACACGTTGGGGGTTGATTGGAAATTACATTGTGCATGCAGACCCCAGGGCAAGTAGAAAGGATGAATGGAACCATTAAAGAGACCCTCACTAAATTGACCGCAGAGACTGGCATTAGTGACTGGATAGCTCTCCTACCCTTCGTGCTTTTCAGAGTTAGAAACACCCCTGGACGGTTTGGGGTGACCCCCTATGAATTACTCTGTGGGGGGGCCCCCTCCACTTGTGGAAACTGTCTCTGCACATAGTGCTGATGTGATGTCCTCCCAGCCCCTGTTCGCTAGGCTAAAGGCGCTCGAATGGGTGAGACAGCGAGCATGGAAGCAGCTCTGGGAAGCCTCTTTGCTGCCCTTTGGTTTGAGGGATGGTTCAACAAGTCCCCTTGAATGACCACCCCACTTCCTGCCCTGATTTTGTTCTTGCTGCTTACTAATAGACCTTGTATAATTAATAGAATCGTTAATTTTGTTTGGGAGGGAGTGAGTGTGGTTCAGATTATGATACCTAGACAATGGTACAAGAGCCTCCCGGGCAAGGAAGAGGCTGCTTTTAGTCCTCCCAGTTCTGAGATTAGAACTATTAACAAGAGAAGAAGTGGGGAATGTAAGGATAGAAATTTTAGCCTAACTCTCCACTGACCCCAGGAAGCTAGACATTTAAATCCCAGACTGTCCCCTAGCAGTGATTAGGCAAAAGGTCACATTCTTGACTGTTTACAACAGAGAGTTAGAGGCCAGCCTGGGACACATGAAACTATTGCAACAAATAAATAAAATTACTTACTGACTGTATGAACAGTGCATTTATATTTCATTCATCACAATAGACTTGCTTTTTTTATTTTATTTTATTTGGAAACAAGGTTTCTCTTTGTAGCCTTGGCTGTCCTGGAATTCACTTTATAGACCAGGCTGGCCTTGAATTCACAGAGACCTGCCTCCCAAGTGATGGAATTAAAAGATGTGTGTCACCACCGCTCAACAACTTCTTTGTATCTTTTTGCCATTATGAATAGTGTTGCTCTGAACATCCTTTTATATTTTTGTTTTGTTTCCTAGTTCTTTTTATTTTTATAAGATAGTATTTAAGTAGTTTCATGAAACTACTTTGTTGGATTAATCCCTTTAAGTTAGCAGTCACTGGGTTGGAAAGGTACCTGCCATCCTCTACCTGCCACCAAGCCTAAGAACCTGAATTTGATCCTCAGGACCAACAAAAGTTGGCTTCTGAACTTCACACACACCCTGAAGTATACAGACACCCTTACAAATATACAACACTCACTTGCACAAAAGACTGTGCTAATGCACACGCATTTTTTTTTTTAATACCAATTATCAGAGGGCTCATCAAGTAAAAGCACACCCCTTCTAAGCTGAATACCTGTATTCAATCCCTGGGACCCACCAGATGGAAGGAGAGAATCAAAGACCACACATGTCACAGACGGGCCTCAGGCCCACACACATATACAAACACACAAGTAAGTAAGTAAATAAATGTGATTTTAAAAAAGTTAATAAGTTCTGGGACACACCTTAATCCTAGCACTCAGGAGTCAGAGGCAGGCTGATTTCTGTGAGTTCAAGGACAACCTAGTCTAAAGAGAGATGGCTCAAAGGTTAAGACCATGGGCTGCTCTTCCAGAGGTCCTGGGTTCAATTCCCAGCACACACATGACAGCTCACAACTGTCTCTAACCCAATGCAGAGGATCTGACACTCTCACACAGACATTCATGTAGGCAAAACACCAATGTATATAAAATATATAAGAAAGCATATAATACTAATAAAAGCTCTGAAAAATCCTGAAAGAGACATTTGATCCAGGTGCTGAGTTTCTTTAATGTTCCAGGTCACACTGAGGTAGGTGATAAATGCATACATATACACCTTATACACTAATAAAAAAAAATTTTTTTTTTTGCAAAAAAAAGGCTGAAGAGAAGTGTTGTGGAATATTTCTTTACACTGTATAAAGATACTGCAATTGGTTTAATAAAAAGTTAAACGTCAATAGTTAGGCAGGATTTTGTGGGCAAAGAGAATGCTGGGAAGAAGGGGAAACTGAGAGGAAAAGCCAGACAGATATGGAATGAGTTTGACACACAAAATGGCCACATGGCAGAATGTAGATTAATAAAAATATATGTTAATTTAAGTTACAAGACCTAGTTAAAAACAAGCCTAAGCTATCAGCTGAGCTGTCATAATTAATAAGAAGTCACCCTGTAGTTATTTGCGGGCTGGCTGTCGAGACAGAAAAAGTCTGCCTAAAATGGAGATCAACATGGGACTACATATATCAACATAAGACCCGAGAAAGCTTTCAAAATGGCTCTAAGCCAGGTAGTGGTGGTATGCGCCTTTGATCCCAGAACTCAGGAAGCAGAGGAAGGCAGATCTATGTAAGTTGGAGACCAGCCTGGTCTACAAGAGCAAGTTCCAGGACAGCCTCCAAAGCCACAGAGAAACCCTGACTCGAAAAAGCAAAAAGGCTCTAAACACACAAAAAATGGAGGCAGACACAGCTTTCTAGTCTTTTGTCTTTCATGCCAGCCACACTGCAGATACATCTGACAGCTGCCTGAGCTGCCAGTGCATCATGAGCTAAGGCTAAGTGTGGGTTTACAGTTTTGATCATGCACACAGAAAAGGTTACAGATACTCAACAAAGCAGGTTCAGAAAACAAGCAAACAAACAAAACTTTAAACAGGTTACAGTGTATTTAACAATGTGCATAGGCTTAAAAAAAAAAAAAAAGATATAAAAACCAGGCAGTGGTGATACATGCACTGGGGAGGTAGAGGCAGGCAGGTCTTTGTGAGTTCAAGGCCAGCCTGGTCTACAGACTGAGTTCCAGGCCAGCCTCCAAAGCTACAAAGAGAAACCCTGTTTCTCTTTTGAAAAACAAAAAAAAAAAAAAAAAAAAAAAAAAAAAGGATATAGTCATAGAAAAAATAGTTTAAAATGATAAAGTAGCTCTTTCTCCCCTCTCTCCCTTCCCTTTCCCACTCCCTTTCCCCCAATAAAGCTATCCAAGTAAAATAATAATGTTTTTAAAGAGAGAGCAAAGTAATAAAAAAAAAAAAAAAGCCAAGGATGGAAAATACAAAGGAAGTCTGGCTCCTGTATAGTGTCTTGTTAACTATGAACTTTATAAATGCTAATGTATAAAAAAACAATAATTGCTGGGAAATATTAGATTATTATGAAAAGTACTAAAACCTATATATATATATATTATATATATATATATATTTTTTTTTTTTTTTTTTTTGGTGGTGGTGGTAGGGGTTTTTTTGTTTTTGTTTTTGAAGACAAGGGTTCTCTGTAGCTTTGGAGGCTGCCATGGAACTCACTCTGTAGACCAGGCTGGTTTACTTCCTGACTGCTGGAGTTAAAGGCACCACTTGGCTTCAACCTATATATTTTTAAAATGTCTTAACTTCAAAATGAATGTAAAAAAAAATTGTGGACAGGTAATGGTGGTAGTGGCGGCAGCTGCACTAGCATGGGCAGTGACACACACCTTTAATTCTAGCACTTGGGAGGCAGAGGCAGGTGGATCTCTGTGAGTTCAAGGCTAGCTTGGTTTACAGAGCATGTTCCATGGTGGCCAATGCTGTTACAGAGAAACCCTGACTTGAAAAACTGTATGTGTGTGTTGGAGTAGAGTTTATGCTTTTGTTTCCACAGAAAACAAAAGGCTGTGGATTCACTCGAAGTTAAAGAGGATCATGTTTGATCAGGGAAGACCCACTGAAAATCCTGGCTACAGATAAACAAACCTAGAAAAACTACAAGATAGCTCAAACATAAAACAAACAAACAAAAATCCATCTTTGGCTGGGTTACGCACAATGCACAGATCATACCTGTGTTAATATAGATATGTATGTTACCTTTGAAAACTCAGATTTTTCAAAGGAGACCAGACACCAATGAAAATGGGTGACCTGGGTTTTCCAGCCTCTCACAATGCCTCTGTTGCCGTCTCCTCAGAACAGCTTCCAGGCTGCTGGTAGAGATGCTCCAGCCTCACAGATACTTCTAGCCATAACGACTATTATCCTAACTTTCTCAGAGTCCCTGAAGATGCCAGCACCCCCAGACAACAGGAAGCAGTTTAGAGAACACAACACCCACATTCCCAGGAGGAAGGCTGAATGACTTTTAATATTTGTCTTCATTTAGGCAGGTTGACTACAAGTTATTGATCATAATCAGGAAAAAAAAAAGATAAAGGAGTTAGATTCAAGAATCTCTTTCTGAGGGAAAAAGGAGTATAGTCCTTTTTTATACCATAGAAATGATGAGATAAAAGGGTAGATTGTTGAGTCTACTTTTAAACAACCACTAGTCCCTGATGGGAGATTTCATTCTGTAGTTTCTCTTACTGGTTAATGAACAAAGCACTGTTGGCCAATAGGAAAGCAAGATAAGCGGGACTAGGAGACAAGGAGGATTCAGGAAGTAGTAGGGAGTTTTCAAGACTTAGGACCAATAGGGTAGTACACCGGCCCCTCTCTCTGGTAAGATAAGACCATGTGGAAATACTTAGATTAATAGAAATGGGTTAATATTTAAGACAGAGCTAGCCAATAAGAAATGCTAGTAACAGGCTAACAGCATTATATCAAATACAGGATCTCTGTGTGTTATTTGGGGCTTGTGCGGCTGTGGGCCTTGGCCAGCAGGAAAAGGGTTTTAGAAACAAAAGAACAAAGACAAGGCTTCTTGGTAGCAGCATTTTTCTTGGTTGGATGTTTTGCTAGAGACAAGCAGAAATTTGCGCAGCTCCTTTAAGGGAGATTTCCTGACTCAGCATAAGCGGCAAAAACCAGCAAGGCTTTTAAAGAGCTCTACTAACAACTTAATGGTGTGTAAGAGAGCTGGCAATGGCAATGACTACATCTCCAGGCCAGCAACATGCTGCTGGCTGGCAGCGTAGACCAAGGCAGTGAACACTGCTCTCAGTTCTGGTAGTAAAAGTACCAGCCATCTTGGATAGACTGCAGCTAATACAGCTATCTATGGCTTTCATTTTAGCAATGTTGTTTACTAGATAAAAGACTCGTGGCCAGAAAAGATAAAGATTTACAGTAAAGACAGATTCACATTAAGAAAAACCGCTAAAGATTTACAGTGTGTTTTAAAATATATGTAGGCTTGGGAGGAAAAAGGAAACAGGATACAATGGTTTAAAAAAGAATAATAAAAAGAGAGTAGCTGGGTGTGGTGGCACACGCCTTTAATTCCAGCTCTCAGGAGACAGGCAAGCAGCTCTGTGATTTCAAAGTAAACCTGATGTACAGAGTGGAGTGAATTCCAGGGCAGCCAAAGTTACACAGAGCAACTCTGTCTCAAAAAATGAAAAAAAAAAAAAAAAATAGAAATAGACCACTTAAAGATGGAAACCACAAAGATTCTGGATATTGTATGCTACTGTATTTATTGTCTTTAAAGTATTTAACTACTGAGGAAATAACAACTGTTGCTGCTGGATTCATCCAATTTATATATTTTAAAAATGTCTTGACTTCAAAATTTAAGTTCAAGGACAGGTTACTGGGGGAAAGGATTTCTATTTTTGTTTCCACAGAAAATAAAAAGCTATGGATTCCTTCCAGACTAACATGGTTTGATCAAGCAAGACCCTCTGAAGCAATGTCCATGGGACAAGGCAGCCTTGTAGACCACTACAGCCAGGATTTCTTGTTAGGATCCCCATGACAGCACCCCCTACCAGCAGGAAGCAGTTAGGAAAGAACGACACCCAAATTCCCAAATATCGTCTATAAATGTTTGTTTTCATTTAAATGGGCTTGGTTATAAATGGTTAATGACCATAACCAATTTCTTTTTAAAGGTAAAAAGGGGATTGTGGTATAGATATGAATACTTTGTTTTGGAATGGATTTTTCATTTATTGATACAAATTTAAGGTCAATTTATGATAAGTATATTTCTCTTGTTTAGGTACATTTAAAAAATGTATAATTTAGTACAGATTTTAGATAGTTACCTATAATAATCAAAAATTTAGTTAGGTTTTACCTATAATAGTCAAAACTTATAGTTAAGTTAGTTAGGATTTCTGGATATACAGAGATGTATTTGAGATGAATAAGCATTCTTCAAACCTTTCAAAGACCTACAGAATATGGCATTTAAAATGCTTTAGGGTTTTTCTTAACATTGAGGCAGAACTACTCCTGGCAACACCACCTTCAATAGAAAGGAAGATGGATATCAAAGAGCTTTGTTATGAAACTTCAGTGACTGTCAAGGCAGCCAGCTGTTTCTGTGATGTCTATTAATTTTGAAAGTGGTTTGCAATGTACTTCCTGTTTTCTCAGGTACTATATCCTTCTGGGGTCTTTGATGAAGTTGAAGACTAGGTAGTTGATAATTGCAGCTTTCTTTATTTTATTTGTATTTTATGTATGGGTGCTCTGCATGTATATACCTGCATGCCAAAAGAAGGCATCAGATCCTTTTATAGATGGTTGTAGGCCACCACATGAGTGCTGGGAATTGAACTGAGAACTCTGGAAGAATAGCCAGTGCTCTTAACCTCTGAGCCATCTCTCCAGCCCTCAGCTTTCTTTAGTTATGATAAAAGGTAAATTTGGTACAGCGCTTTGGGCTCATCAAGATAGAATAAATAATGGAATATTTTCTCCAAATTCACTAAATACAAATGGACTGGACATTGTGAAAGTAATTTTTACATGATAGTTGTTCTTACTGTTTATAATTTTATTATGTTAGATTTAAAACCTTTCTTTTTATTTAGACAAAAGGGGAAATGTGGAATATTTTTGATACTGTGTAAAAATATTTCACCATGGTTGGTTCAATAAAAAGCTAAACAGTCAATAGCTAGGCAAGATTTTTGGGACGGAGGGAACGCTAGGAAGAAGGGGGAGTCGAGAGAAGCCAGACAGATGCAGAATGAGTCAGACACACAAAATGGGACAGAGATAAAAGCCACATGGTAGAATGTAGTTAAATAAAAATGTGGATTAAGTTATAAGAGCTATTGGTAGAATGTAGTTTAATAAAAATGTGGATTAAGTTATAAGAGCTATTAGAAACAAGCCTAAGCTAACAGCTGAGCCTTCATAATTAATATGAAGTCGGCAGGGCGGTGGTGGTGCATGCCTTTGATCCCAGCACTCGGGAGGCAGAAGCAGGCAGATCTCTGAATTTGAGACCAGGCTGGTCTACAAAAAGCTAGTTGCAGGACAGGCTCCAAAGCTACACAGAAAAACCCTGTCCTGGAGGGGGGGGGAATAAAAAACTTAATTAAGAAGTCTCTGTGTGGTTACTTGGGAGCTGGCTGGTGGGACAGAAAAGATCTGCTTACACACAGGACTCAGTGGTTAATAGCACTGGTTATTCTTCCTAATGACAGGGGTTTGAATCACAGAACTTAAAAGATATCAAACATCCAATTCCATGGGATCTACTGCCCTCTTGTGGCTTTTCCATGCACAATGCATATGTGATACAGACAGACACACACACACAAATAAATAAATAAAAATTCATACACATAAAATAAATATGTGCCTCAAATTCCCAAGAGATTCATATCTCTACTTCTGAGTGCTGGGATTAAAGGCCTGCACCACCACTGCCCGGCTGGAATTCTTCTTACCCACTAAGCCATCTCTACAGCCCCACCATCATTATTTTGAAGATGAAAACCTAAAGTTTTATACTGTCAGGATACCTGTCCCGGGGCTGCTCTCAGAACTAATACAGGCTGAGAACTCAGAGGACTCTGTTAGCTTAATGATCCCCAGTAACCAGCAGGATGCAGGCCATGAGATCTTGGGTAGATCAGACCCAGGCTCCAGGAACAATGACACAGACACAGTACCAAGAAGAGCAGTAGGTTCCTTGGCAGGAAGCAGGCAGCTTTGTCCTTGGAAGGGCACTGAGTATAGGTGGTTTTCATGCTGTGATGTCAATTTGGGAGACTGAGACCTGGGACCTTTGGCTTGGTGCGGAACTGGGATGTATAAGAAACAGCTAAGGTGGGACTAGAGAGATGTCTCAGAGGTTAAGAGCACTGGCTGCTCTTCCAGAAGTCCTACGTTCAAGTCCCAGCAACCACATGGGGGCTCACAACCATCTATAATGGGATCTGGTGCTCTCTTCTGCCGTGCAGGCAGAAACACTGTATTCATAAGCAAAAAAAGAAAGAAACCGCTAACGTCTTCCCTACTCATGATAGACTAATGGTGGAACTGCCTTCTGCAGGCAAATCACTCACCATTGTTATGTTTTATCAGAGAGTGTGTACTTCTCTCGTTTGCCCTAATTTGATGGAACACTCCATAATGGCAGCAGAAATGGCTGGTGGTGTATCTCAGTTAATAGAATGCTTTCCTAAAATGCAGAAGCCCTGGATTCAATATCCAACATTGGGTAAAACAGGCATGTTGCCATATGCCTGCAATTTTACCAGTAGGAAAATGGAGGCAGGAAGGCAAGAGGATCGATCAGAAACTGAAGATTATCCCCAGCTATGTAGCCAGCTCTAAGACAGCTTTGGATATGTGAGATTATGTCTAAAACAAAACAAGTTCATGGTAGTACTGAATGCCTTTAATACCAACAACACTCAGAAGGAAGAGGCACATGGATCTCTAGGAGTTCAAGCCCAGCTTGGTCTATAGAGCTTGTTCTGGGACAGCCAGGACTACACGGAGAAATCCTGTCTCAAAAACATAAAAAACAAAACAAGAGCCAAGTGTTGGTGGCACACACCTTTAATCCCAGCACTTCAAAGGCAGAGGCAGGTGGATCTCTAAGTTCAAGGCCAACTTGAACTATAGAGTGAATTCCAGGACAGCCAGGGCTACACAGAGAAACCGTCTCAAAACAAAACATAAAAAACAAAAAACAAAACTCAGCAACAACAATGAAAACCAACTATGCTAGTCTATCCTGTACCACTGATTGAGCCACTTATGGGATGTTCCTCATTTGAAAAGATATGACACTGGTGCCATCTACTAGAAGTTATATACTGAGTACCAACTGTGCATGAGGAGCATAGCAAAATGGGCTCCTGTCCATCCACAGGCCCACTCTACCATGAAGGTCACTGTCCCCTTGAGATTCCTCCAGGACCTCACACAGTTTTCTTTGCACTTCTTCCACTCTGCAGGCTGTTCTTTCACCGACAGACACTCCAATGCACTCAGCAGATACGGCGGGGTTCAGTTTTGGGGACAATAAGTTTCATCCCTGTTCTGCATCGGCTAGTGATGGCTCTTTGTTGCTTAGTGTCCTCTCTGTAACACAGGTGTACTAACCATATCTCCTTCTCAGGACGGTCCTGTGATTCTTACAACAGGAGTGGTACTCAGTACTAACTGTAAACCAAGGCAATCAGGTCAGGGTTTCAGAAGTCTGGTCACATCTGAACACAATTGGCATTCTCCATTGTGGCCTGTATACCAAATCAACTCCTGGTTTCTATGTGATAAAATCAGCATTTGTAATCTTTTGTCAAGTGCAGCTCTTCTCAGGGTCAGCTCAGGTCCTCAAAATGAAATCAAGGAAATGAAGGGAGTTCTCCTAGTCAGTATGTAGTCCCTGCCCTCCAAGGCTATGGTCCTTGTCCTTCAGGTTTTCCAGGCCAACAGAGATGGGAGTATTGAGGTCATTGGGTTTGTCTGATGAGTTTGAAGGTAGATGTGATTCAGAGAAATACTTTATGGAGAACTGGGGTTCAAGAGCAAAACAAAAGAATAAAACATTGGGAATCTGGTGTCTACATGGCACAGGGTAAGCCCTCAGGAAACTAAGAACTACTGTTATTCTGACACCTAACTCTAGTCAAAGTGATACTGATAAACACACACCTCCCCTATGTCCTAACAATTCCACTCCAAGTGATACACCCCAGATGTGTGAGCATATGTCCATATATTCATACATAAGAACAAGAATCTTCACATGGACATTACAAGAAATGGCCCAGTATTCATCAGCAATAGATAATCCTACAAAAATTAAAAATAAACTGAGGATAGATTTCACAGGCATTATGCTGAGTTAAGGAAGCATGATAAGCAGGGTACCTCTCATTTATAAGATGGTCCTAGAGTGGGTATGACAGCTCAAGCCTATAATCCCAGCACTTAGAAGGCTGAGGCAGGGGGAGTGCCAAAAGTTCCAGGCCAGCCCAGACTACAGAGTAGAAAGTTTGTCTTGAAAAAACAAAAAACAATCAAACAAAAGGGATATAGCTCATTGAGAGAGGTTTGTTTGCCTAGCATATACAAATTGGTCATGGTGGTACATTATCTGTGATCTCAGTACTTGGGAGACACAAAACAGAAATTCAAGGTCACCCTCAGTTACATATTGAATTGAGGGTGGCCTCAATTTATAAAACCCTGTCTCAAAACGAACAAACAAATGGGGCCTGTGAAATGGCACTTGTAGCCAAGCCTGTCAACCTGAGTTGGATCCCTAGGACCCACTGGGTAGGAGGAGATTCCTGCAAGGTGTTCTCAGACCTCCACATGCCATGGCATGGGCACACAGGAACCAAATTTAAAAAAAAGATTTCCAAAAGATTTTACACATAATACCTTATTATGTTTGTGGAGACAGTTTCTCTGTGTACAGCCCTGGCTGTTCTGAAAGTTGCTTTGTAGACTAGAATGACCTCAAACTCACGGAGATCCACGTACCTCTGCCTC
Organism: Phodopus roborovskii; assembly: GCF_943737965.1. NCBI lineage: Eukaryota > Metazoa > Chordata > Mammalia > Rodentia > Cricetidae > Phodopus > Phodopus roborovskii. The sequence continues at coordinate 49,285,107 of NW_026126407.1, read as the reverse complement.
TGAGTCCTGGGGTTCTTAGCACCCAAATGAGAGCTCACAACAGGCTGTAACTCCAGTTCCAAAGGAACTCATTCCTTCTGGTCTTCAAGGTCACCACAAATGCAGGGAGAACACTCACATGTATAAAATAAAAAATAAATCTTTAAAAATATTATTTCTAAGTAATGTGGGTATGTGCATATGTATGTAGGTGTCCACAGAGGTCACAAGAAAGCGACCAATTCCTTGGAGCTCGAGTTATAGGCACTTGTGAACTGTCCAACTTCAGTGCTTGGGAACTGAACTCATCAGGGTGATCTGCAGGAGTAAAAAACCAGCCTGCCTCCACCTTAGGATTAAAAGCCATCTTAAGGAAAAACTAGGTGCATTCCTGTTTGTGATTAAACCTGTTTCTCAAGGATTGAGCTATGCCCTGCCTGTGACCTTAACTACAAATGGTTCTGTACTGCCTGTTCCAGGAATGGCAATCATGTCTTTGTTTCAAAAAGTTGCTTATAACCATCTTGCAAACCTACCTTTGTTTCAAAGGGTTATGTGACCACTCATGACCACCTTGTTATGCCCATCTTGCAAACATGTCTTTGTTTCAGGAGGTCGTTAGGAGCTTATGTCCTTCCCTGTTTTGCTTGCCAAATCCCATTTAGGAACCCCGTGCCCCTAAACTTTCTAAAAACTTCATTTTCCTCGAAGGGCTGTGGTGGCGCACACCTTTGATTCCAGCACTCAGGAGGCAGAGGCAGAGGCAGGCTGATCTTGTAGACTAGCTTGGTCTATAAGAGCTAGTTCCAGGACAGCCTCCAAAGCCACAGCGAAACCGTCTCGAAAAAAAAAAAAAAAAAAAAAACCCAACAACAAAATCCTTCGTTTTCTTCACAGCCAATGATGACCTCTGAACCTCAGCTTAGGAGGAGGAGGCAGCCCAAGTACACTAATCAAAAACAAAAGTCTAATTATTTGCTTTAATTGGGCCATGACGATTTGGTTAGTCTTTCTCTTCCTGTCTCGGGGTTTAACAGTAAGATCTTCAATCGACATTCCTCTAGTCCAAAGGTGAAAATTTTAAAAACATTAGAACAAGCAAATTAGAGTGAATGTATAATCAAGGCCAGAAACGTGGTTGGGGAGGGATATCCGTTATTGGCCAGATATTAATATAAGTGGCCTTTTTGTGACATGTTGGAATTATGGTATATCTGATATTTGATATATGATGATATTAATATGTAAAAATTGCATACTTAACACTTAAGGCCATCATTGTATACTATGCCTCAATAAAAGCGTTAATAGTTGATAAGGACAATAAGCGCTACCTATTGCTGAATATCATACTGTAGGCAATGTCCCCCTAGATCCCAACCCCACTGCTTTGCCATTATTGGTTCATGTCACTTGGAGGTCCTGGGAAACCGTTTGGAAGAACTGAAGGTGAGAATTCAAGTACCCGGGAAAGGAAGTTCCAGGCTGGCTTCAAAGACTGGAAGGTACACGGTTCAAGCGCCGACTTAGGCCTCCAGAAGTAGCCAATTAGCAGCCGGTCTGGCCCGGGGACACTGACCTGGAGTCTCCGTCACCTACGCTGACCACCAGTTTCCAAAGAGCAAGTTACCCCGCGGCCATCCCTGACCAGCCGCCTTACGTCCAGTGCCTTTCACGGCCCGCAGCGTTTCCGCAGCATACGCTTTACCCTTGCCGGTTGGCGCTCTGCCAGCCAATCATTGGTGTATCCCGACCAGAAGGCCAATGGCTGCCCGCCTCCGCGCGCCGGACTTGCGGCATTTGCCGCTGTGCGCCGCGCCTTGCAGCTCGCGGGAAACGGAGATGGATTGGCGCAAGCAGGGGCCAATGGGCGGTGCGCGCGAGGAGCGGGGCCAATGAGCGTCCCAGAGGCGGGGCGGGCGCCGCGGCGGGCGGCTGTGAGGATCGGCCGGTAGTGGCGGCGGCGGCGGCGGCGGGTGGCAGCAGCGGTCAGCGGTCGGCCATGGCGGAGGCGGAGGCCGGCGGCGACGAAGCCCGCTGCGTGCGGCTGAACGCCGAGCGGGCCAAGGTGCTGCTGGCCGATGTGGACACACTGCTGTTCGACTGCGATGGTGTGCTGTGGCGCGGTGAGACGGCCGTGCCGGGCGCGCCGGAGACTCTACGAGCGCTCCGGGCCCGCGGCAAGCGACTGGGCTTCATCACCAACAACAGCAGCAAGACTCGCACGGCCTACGCGGAGAAGCTAAGGCGCTTGGGTTTCGGCGGTCCGGTGGGGCCCGACGCCGGCCTCGAGGTCTTCGGCACGGCCTACTGCAGCGCGCTCTATCTGCGCCAGCGCTTGGCCGGCGTGCCGGACCCCAAGGCCTACGTGCTGGGTAGTCCGGCCTTAGCCGCCGAGCTGGAGGCCGTGGGTGTTGCCAGCGTGGGTGTGGGCCCGGAGGTTTTGCACGGCGAAGGCCCGAGCGACTGGCTGGCGGTGCCGCTGGAACCCGACGTGCGCGCGGTAGTGGTGGGCTTCGACCCACACTTCAGCTACATGAAACTCACCAAGGCCGTGCGGTACCTGCAGCAGCCCGACTGTCTGCTCGTGGGCACCAACATGGACAACCGCCTCCCGCTAGAGAACGGCCGTTTCATTGCGGGTCCGTGCGCCTAGGGGCTGGAGGTTGGAGGGCGGGCCCAGCCCTTCCGTGTCCTCTGACCCCCAGCGTCCCCTTCCCTCCCTCGCCCCGCAGGTACCGGCTGTCTGGTGCGAGCCGTGGAGATGGCCGCCCAGCGCCAGGCGGATATCATCGGGAAGCCTAGCCGCTTCATCTTCGACTGCGTGTCCCAGGAGTATGGTATCAACCCGGAGCGCACCGTTATGGTAGGAGATCGCCTGGACACAGACATCCTCCTGGGCGCCACCTGTAGCCTGAAGACTATCCTGACCCTCACCGGAGTCTCCACTCTTGAGGATGTGAAGATTAATCAGGAAAGTGACTGCATGTACAAGAAGAAAATGGTCCCTGACTTTTATGTTGACAGCATAGCCGACCTTTTGCCTGCCCTTCAAGGTTAAAGATCTAGTGTCTTTAATCTCTGGAATAAAAAAAAAAAAAATGAAAATCAGTTACCTAAATTAATAGGTGGGGCTTAGAAATGGCTCAGTTAGGTGGCTGCAGGTTAATTGGAGTTAAGCAAAGGCAGTAGTAGTTAACCTTGTAAGTAAACGTTGGGGGAGTGCCGTTTACAAATGATTATATTTTACCATGCACTTTTAAACTTGGAAGGCATTATGGTGAGCCCTGGGCTTTGTATGTGGTGGCAGGGATGGGCATAGCATCTGCACAGCATTGAAGTAAACTTAGGCCCCGTTGATGAATCTGAAGTGGGTCAAGGGTTGTGTGTCATGCTTTTTACTGTAAAATGTATTCAGGGATCAGACCCTCAGATGGGCTAGAGAAAAGGAAAGGCTGTTATGAGACACTTGTGTAGACCAAAAACCGGGGTTTTCCCCCAGTGTGATCATACAGCAGGGAAGTCTGCTACTATGTTCCTCACATAAGGGTGGGAGTGGAGGAAGCTGCTGCCAGGTGGGATTTCTGTTGTTGGGGTTTAGTATGCTGCCCTTGACAACTTTCACTCGCCCCTGCTTCCTCGAAGGCCAGTTTGATGTCACAATTGTCTGTTCTGTTTCAGATGCCCAGCACTACAGCCCCTCATGCACACTAACAGCATAGATAAACTTTGGCTTTCTTGTATGAATTGAAATGCAGGTGTTTCACTGAGTGAAACTAAGTAGCAGAGCATGCATGAATGCCTGCACTGAACTCCTACTGCTGTACAGGGACCTTAGATCAGTGTTTATTTTTTAAAAAAATTTTCTTAAAACTACTGAACAACATTGTCAATTGTGGAATTGGATCTTAAAGGGTATTGATTAATAGCTGTGCTGTCTCAAGGGTAAACCCCACTGAAGAAATCTCATGCCCTGGTCAGTAGCATAGCCAATGTGTAAGCCAAGGATTACCTTGTTTCCCAGAGTGCTCTCTGAGTATGGAAGGAAAGAGGAGTCCTGAGAATAACTGTCTCCCTTGCCTATGTCCTTTGCATTTGTGGCTGCGTCATATGTTGGTGCTCCATGAAGCCATCTATTTCCATCCTGGACTTCCTTGTTGGTGGCTAGGAAGAAGGGCCACCCTGCCAACCAGTTGGCTTCTCAGCATCTCTGGCCCTTTGCTCTGCTCTGCCAGTGTGTGACCTTTAGCAGCAGTATTCATGGGGCAACCCAGGAAGCTGTTCCTTTTAGCTGACTCCCTCCTTCCTGGCACCTTGCCCTGTACCAAGTAGTCATTGCACTTCACCTATTCAAATTCTCAGAGCAATAAAATGTATCCCATGCCTGAAACTGCTCCCAGGACGGGTGGTTGGGAGTGGAATGGTGCCATAATTAAGCATGAAAACAGCAGTGCCTGTGATATTGCTGGTTGATCCTCTGTGAGGGTGGCTCTGTGAGTCTGGACAGTGAACAGACCTGTTTTGGCATTATCACCCACATAGGAGTATTTGGCAGGTGCAGCAGCAAGGGATGCCCCCCTTCTACTGGGCAGTAGCCCGAGAACCTGTGTGTGGTACATTTCCAGCTTGTTTCATTGTAAATTCAAATGCACATTAAACTCTCAAACCACACTGATTAGGTCTGCCTTCCTCTATACTTCTGAGTAGCAGCTGTCTAGCTATGGGTGGGGGCGAGGCAAGAGTATATAAGGCAGGCTGGGCTTCCAGTTCCAAAATCTTGCACAGTGGACGTGACCACTGCAGCCCCGCCCTTCTTGGGAACAGGTCCTGAAGAAACAGGAAGTGTGTAGCATAAAACCAGAGAATAAGGCTATTGGGCAAAATATGTGGATGTGAGTATAGCTGAGTTACCATGTCATATAGCTATACAGATCAGACCAGAGCAGTTAACAGCTTAGTTAGAAAAAACATCCTAGGAAACAGGCTGGCTTAGTCATCCATCAAGCTGTCCAGTCCAGCCTGGAGCCCACTTGGTGCACATGGGAATGTCCAGTCTCATCTGGTGCTAATGGGGTCTGGAAAGAGGCTTGGGAGTTTGCAGGGAAAGTTAAAAAAAAAAAAAAAAAGACAATTAGCCTCACACTGATGGTTCACTGAACATTTATTGATGGTTCCTGTGTCTTGCTCAGGAGTCTAGAGATAAAACTCCAAAAAAAAAAAAAAACTGCCCGACCAGACAAAATCATCCTGGCTAAGACCTAGGCAGTTCTGAATTCCTACCAAGGTCCTGCTTTTACTCGCTCCCAGAAATCATGTTCTGCAGGTCAGTGGTCCAGAGACTGGTGACCAGCAATCACAGTGGGGAAGAGGGCTGTCCTGGCCCTGACCTGGATATCAGATACTGACTGGGAAGGAAGTGGTGGGATTGGGAGGGGAGGATACAGTTTGACTCATCAAAGGCATCCTGAGGTTTCCCTGGCTGACTCCTCCAAGGGGCTGTAGACAATCAGTGCATTGTCAGCAGGGGCTGCGGCATGGAGCAAGGGCACAGCCACACTGAAAGCCTCAGGTCCAGGCCTGTTGAGGTAAGTGTCTCTACCTTCCCATACACTCACACAAGAACACAGGCATAAAAGAGACAGGGGTGTGTCACCACCTACTATCAGCCCCTCCCTGAGCAAGCCAGCTCTCTAACCCAGAAGTCCCACTGACAGTAATTTGCCCCCAGGTGAAGAGCAAACCCTGCCATAGGGGCCGGAGAGCAGCAGGCCTGCTGCTGTTGCTGACACTGGTCACTGCAGGGGCCGTGGCAGGAGGGCTTCTTGGCTTCATGTACAGCCCTCCTAAGGTGAGCCACTCCTCAAGTCCAGGGATAGAGTGGGAAGAGGGTGGGAAAGCCAGTACCTGTTAGTCCTCCCATGGGGCCAGGCCTTAACACTGGCCTTGAGCAGACAGAGAACCAAAAGGAACAAAGGCCTACTCAGGTGATTAGAAACTACATGTCAAGGCTGAAATTCCAAATACCCCTTAGACATTGCTGCAGACGCTCCGAAAGACCTCAAGCTCCAGGGTACCCTGGCCCAACCAAACCACTCTAGTGGACGTGGCCCAGAATATGGCAACTATCATGGTGACTCCGCTTCAGAGCAACCACAGCTGGGCCATACTGTTCGATGGACAAAGTGTGAGTGAGCTTGGAAGAGGGGCAGAGTGGAAGTATCAGGGGTGGCCTTGACTTACCTATCTGCCTCCCCAGGGCTACATCTGTTACAGACCTGCAGAGCACCAGGCCTGCTTCCTCCGTCTGATGGAAGCTCAAGATCGGGAGACCTTACGGCTGTTGGTGAACACTTCCAGGGTGAGCGGTACTACTTGGCTTGCCAATCACCCCCACCCCACCCCCAAGGACAGGGGACAAACAAAAGGTCCTCTGTGCAGCCCAGCTGGGCCAGCCAAGGCTCTGGTTTCAGGGGAACAGAAAGCTCTATCTTCTGACTAAGGCTGTTGACAAGAGCAGGTGGAAGAGCCATCAGGCTGGGTGGGACATGAATGCCCTACCCAGCCAGGATCAAGAAAGTACTATATGGTGGCCCACCAGAGTCTTTCTGCAGGTCCAAGGGTCCCATGTACCTGGCCAAGACACCCACTATGCCCAGGAGCTGCTGGCAGTTTTGGGGGGACATACTGTGGACCCTGCCCAAGTAGGAGCTTCGGTGAAACACCTTTGCATGGACACTCCCATTTACTGGGCCCAACGAGCAGAGGGTGAGTTGGCATAGGTTGAGCAAAGAGGCCAGTGGCTCCAGCAGGATAGTACTAGGTGGGAGCCCTTGGAATTCATGAGTTCCTTTCTTCCCAGGTCCCCAGAGACAGCGGCTGATCTACCTCTGCATTGACATCTGCTTCCCGAGCAACATCTGTGTGTCTGTCTGCTTTTATTACCTTCCAGACTAAGTCCCCTACTGACCTGCCTTTGGTCCCACAGGCCAGTCCTGTTCCCACAGGTCAGCAATGCTGGTCAGGTCACCAGCACCACCAAAGGGCAGCTGACAATAGGGACAAATAAACCCAGATTACCTGGCCATGGTGGTAATTTCTGGGGGGGGGGGGCCCAGGACCTGTACAGGGGTAAAGAGGGGCAAATGGGGGTAACATGCTTGGGAAATGGGTATCAACCTCAGATCTCCTCAATAGTTCAATCCCTCTGGGTCTAGCCTCTCTAAAGGGAGAAAAGACTCCCAGCCCAGGCACATGTAGCCTGGCTTACTAAGATTTCTGACAATGAAGAAAGTCCCAGGATAGAGGGTCCACGGTAGTCTGGACAGGTCCAGCTGGCCTGACATGCAGAGGCTGACCTGAGAGTCACTTAGGCCAGGATATTGTTGAGGTACATCCACTTAGAGCCACTACACCAGGCAGTCCTGACTGCCCAATGCAGCCTCAAGGCATAGAGGCTAACCCAGCACGCTGTCATTGAAGGCCAAGCAGATGACAGCTTTCTGATGGCCACCATACTCTCTCTTGATCTCTCCAGTCTCTACACACCAAAGCCGGGCCAGGTTGTCAGAGGAGGCTGCAGGAGGGATCAGGCAGAAGAGAAGCAGCAACCATGAATGGCCTCTCTAGAGGACTAGGCAATGTGGGGGAGATGGAGATAGGGCTCACCTGTGACTATGTACTGGGAGTCCCCTGAGAAGGCACAGCCCCACATCCAACCGCGGGATGACTCTCCAGGGTTACTACTCTTGATGCTGAGCTCTGTCATCAGGGAGAAGTTGGATGTCCTCCAAATTTTACATGTCTGATCAGCTGAACAGGTGGCAAGGAGCCTGGGGTTGGACAATGGGTATCTCAGCAGCTACTACCACCTTGTATCTACTTACCACACACCAGATAGTGCCCCCACCCTCTGAAGATACCCTCTACTCCCAGGACCCTAACACTCACGTGGAGTCAGGGCTGAAGCGGCATTGCAGTGCATAGCGTGTGTGGGCTGGGATCTTGGTCTTGGGAATGAGCTGAGTCACCTCGTCACCAATGCCCCCTGTCAGGTTCCAGACATAGCAGTTTCCCTATAGGACAAGAGGGCAGTCATTCAAAACCCAGACCCTCAGAACCAGGGGGGCCAGGCCAGGAAGGCCAGCATCTTGGGTCATGTCTACAGGAAGCTTGGCCCCAACTGTTATGGCCTAGCCAGCCAAAAGCAGGAGGCCACACTGGCCAGGGACTCAAACACAGCTCCTCAGAGGCTGCTGCTGGCCAATAGAGATGTGCAGGAAGGGAGGCAGGAAGGAAGGGACCCAGATAGAAGTGGTAACAACCCAAGGCTAGAAGGAGGGAATGTAAGTATGTAGAACAAGTGATGTTCTATGATTTAAAAGGAGAAAATGAGACTAGAGATAAAAGCAGGGACCAATCCATGAAAAGGAGCCAGAGCATCTTAAGGTCTCAGAACAATGCAGCTTGCCATAAGGCTAAAGGATACTTCTACAGTTGAAGAATAGATCAGGCATTCCAGGAAGGCCACAGAGAAGTTTGTCAGTATGAGGGAAGATGAAAGTCATGGACTGGAACATGAAAGAAAAGGAGGAAATAACTGACCCTGAGAAACACTGGTTGAGGTGCCTAGTCTGATGAGAGGGCTATGGCAGACAACAAGGTGGACATGAGGAGTGGTACTCAAGTGTCTGACTTTGGGAACTGGATGGAAACTTAGGCCTGAGGAACAACTAGGGAATCAGCTCATCTGCAGAAGATAAGAGGCTAGATGCTAACATGCCCCTGTACCCAAACCCAGTACTCACAACACTATTGACTGCTGCCATGTAACTGGCATCAGGGTCAATGTGGGCAGACGTGATGGAAACCTCAGGCTCAGGGATCAGCTGCTCATTGTGGTCTGTCTTCAGGTCCCAGATGTGGATAGCACCACTCTGGTCACCCACAATGAGTTCTGCCTGGGATATAGTAAGGGTAAGATGTGGAGTACCTCTGCCTTCCAAAGCCCCCAGGTACTGGTCCCATGAGTCCTCACCTGGTTGGGATGCAGACACACACAATTAATGGGTGCATTCACCTGGAAGATACGCTGACACTGCAGGTTCCGGGATCTGTGGGGAGTTAGGGTCACACATGGTGCCTAATGTATGCTATTGGTATCCAACCAAAAGCCCCCATTCTCTGCTAATAAGAGTTGCTTCTACCTTAGGAGCTTGTGGAGTTTGGCTCTTTCCCACAGATGGTAGTGTTAGGTCATTAAAAAGGGAATGAAGTCTGGCTCCTAGCCTCAAGACAGGGTTGGCTTTGATGTAATTCCATTCTGCTGCTTCCCTTCTTCCCTCAAACACCCATTCAAAGCCCCCTTGATTAGTCTGTTCGTAGAATACCTGCCCTGGCTGCCCTCTCCCCATGCGGCCGTCCTCTCCAGCCCAGCACTCAACACCTGAGGTCCCATATGCGAGCTGTGCAGTCTTCCCCGCCCGTGTACATCCAGCGGCCATCCTCATGAAAGCCCACAGATGCAATGTTCTTATTGACTCCGTCATAACTGATGATGGGGTTGGGGTTATTGGAGTTGAGATCATACATTCGGATATGTTGGTAACCTAGAGACACAGGCTGAATTAAAGCATGGGGGCCAAGTAGTCCTGCCACCAGTCAAGGGCAGAGGTCAAGAATCTCAGGTACCTGCAGCAGCAATCATGCTTCGGTCTGGTGTAATCTCCAATGCATTCACCTGCTGAATATGTTAAGGATGATGGGAAGTAAACCCTGGAAAGGGAGGGCCCAAGGCCCACCACTGGCCTGAGTTTCCCCGGGCCCTTTTCATTCACACATAATCCTGGCCAGCACCACCCTGCCTGCTTCCAAGTGGAGGATACAGAGTCCTGATGCTGCACTGTTCGGGTGCAGATGCCACTGTGCGCCTGCCAAAAGCGCACAGTGTGGTCATAGCCTGCAGTTGCCAAGATGACAGGGTCACTGCCCACTGTGCCTGGGGTGGTGTTCATTGTTTGATGGCTGGGAAAAATGAGGCCTGCACTGGGACAACAGCGAGGCGATAGGCAAAGTCCAAAGGTCAAAACATCTAGCGGAAAAGACGAATGTATGAGAAAACAATCTGCACATTACACTGAGTATAATCACTTTAAAGATAAGAAAAACGAGAGTCTTTGGAGTCACGCTGTTCTTCAGCTTCACCAGCACTGATGGGGACGCCACCCCGCCTGCAGCCAGCAGGAGGCAGTCACACACACAGGGCAATCACAGGGGCGCCGTCTGCCGCAAGGGTAGGCAACGCATGCGCAGCGTGACTGGGGAAAGCCGGGCACCAATGCTGCTGCGCATGCGTAGCTGCCCGGCATTGAGATCTGATGGGTGGGGGCGCTGTGTGGCAGGACCCCCGAGGACCCCTGTGCTCTGCAGACCGACTTGGCTCTGCCCTACCAGCCTGATTACCCCGACCGCACCCTCCTAGCCACCCAGCGGCTGATACGCAGCCCTTACCCCGCGGCCTCCGTACCTTACACACGCTCAGCACTCTGCCTTGGTTCAGGACGGCGAGGCGAGTAGGAGCGAGTCGATAGAAGCCGGGCCGAGTGTAGAGTTATCGATAGCCGCTCAGGGCGAGACCATGAGTCCCGGTAGTGGGGGGAGTTTGCAGTGATTCCAAAATTCTGAGAGGTGGAACAGCAGAAGCGGTCGCGCGCGGAATGGGCGTGAGCCGTGACCCCATGACCCCAGCCTTGTACTCACTTGACAGACATGGTGTGGCTGTCTATTTTCCAGGCTTGGTTCCCAGGAAGGATTGCACTGTCGTTCCCCCACCCCTGCATACATTCACAATCCCCTATCCTAACTACCAAGCTAGAATTTCCAGGCAAATACAAAAACTTCCAGATATTTTTTAAAAGTTTTTTTTTTTTTTTTTTTGCTGTTGTTGTTTTGTTTTGTATAAGCATATCTCAAACGTCGTACTAAAATAATTACTTTCTTACAAGACGTTCAAATGCAACTGGGCATTCTGTACTTCTATTGCTTTATCTGGTAACCCTAGTCTAGTCTGGGCTCTTTCAGATCTGTACAGCCCTAGCCTGATCCTCAATGCACACAAGTTATCCAGGACCCTTTAAAACTTCCCCCATTTTCATTACAGCCCTCCGAACTCCACGAAGTTAGCCTTGCTTTCCCATCCTATAGATGGGAATGCAAACCCCTTTTTTCTCTGGCCACAGAGAGGGTGAATCCAGCTCCTTAGCCAATGCCAATTCCCGTCCATGCATCAGGTCCTTGACCATAGATTAACCTTCTCCCTGGTGCCTTTCCCCAGGCCCTTTTAATCTTTACCTCCTTCGTGGGTTTTTGTTGTTTGGCTTGTTGTTTGTTTGTTTGTTTTGTTTTTTGCCTTTTGGTTTGTTTGGTTTTTTGTTTTGTTTTGTTTTGGGTTTTTGTGTTTTTATTTTTCCGCACAGGGTTTCTCTGTGTTGCTCTGGCTATGCTGGACCTCATGCTATAGACTGGACTGGCCTTGAACTCACAGAGATCAGCCTGCCTCTGCCTGCTGGGATCACAGGTGTGCACCACCACCGACTGACTTAGTTTTTTCAACCAGGATTTGTTTGGTATTTTATGGGGCCTTCAAACTTCTTATGTAAGCAAGGGTGACCTTGAACTTCAAGTCCCCTGTCTGTATCACTTGAAGATGTCAGGGCTTTGCACATGCTAGGCAAGTACACTACCATCTGAGTTTCAGTGCTAACTTCAGCCTCCCTCTTAGTGTTTTAAAACCAAAAACAACCTCAATACTCTCTTTCCAGCTAAAGTCTCTTCTCCAAAGAGCTGTCCTCACCATGTGGTAGCCCCACTTCCCATCCCCCTCGTTCCTCAGCTTTACCCCCAAGTTCTCTGGGGAAATTCCTCAAGGCCACTGCCCAGCTTAATCTGCCAAACTCAGTAGATACTTTCTTTCCACCTCCTGACCCTTCTGTACTGTAGATGACAGAAAAATCTCATTCCTTCCTTTGTGCCCTAGTACCAGTACCAGATTACCTCAATGGGCTCTCTCCCTGTGCCCCTCCCATCACTCTCCCCCTTTTCTCTTTGCCTTACCCTACAGGCTTCCCATGCTGTCTTTGCTCTGGTGTCTTGCCACGCTCATCTTCAATTCCCAGGCTCTTGAAGCACATCCAGCTCTCTGTTAATTATGGCACACAATTGCCGCACAGAGGAAGTCACCTTTCATGTCCAAGGTGATTCCTCACTGACCAGATGCCCTTCTGTAAGCAGTGTCTGATTATATGTAATAACTAACTATAATCTGAGCACATCCCTCATCTTTTCCATTTTCAGCCAACAATTTCACCTGATACCCACCTCCTCACATCTTTTTTTGTTTGCTTGTTGTATTCCAACCAAGACAGGGTTTCTCTGTGTAACCCTGGATGTCCTGGAACTCACTCTGTAGACCAGAGTGACCTTGAACTCAGAGATCCACCTACCTTTGTCTCCCAAGTGCTAGGCCTGGACCACCACTGCCATCACATCTTAGAAAGCCATACTCTAGTTTCCCCGCCCTTTTTTTAAATGCTTTATTTATTTATTTTGGTTTTTCGAGATGGGGTTTCTCTGTGGTTTTGGAGGCTGTCCTGGAACTAGCTCTTGTAGACCAGGCTGGTCTCGAACTCACAGAGATCTGCCTGCCTCTGCTTCCTGAGTGCTAGGATTAAAGGCGTGTGCCCAGCTTAATGTTTTATTTTTATGTGCATTGGTGTTTTGCCTCCACCTGTATTTGTGAGAAGGCATTGGATCCCCTGGAACTAGAATTACAGACAGTTGTGAGCTGCCATGTGGGCACTGGGACTTGGACTCAGAACCTCTGGAATAGCAGTCAGTGCTCTTGACCAATGAGCCATCTCTCCAGCCCCCTAGTCCCCTTTTTAACAGTTGACCTGTTTGCTGTACCTTCTCCTCCTCTTCTTCTCCACATAATTTCATGTATCCCAGGCTGGTTGGAACTTGCTCTGTAACTAAAGATGACCTTGACCTCCTCTTCCTGCCTTCACCTCTCAAGTGCTAGAATCACAGATAGGCCTGTGTGGTCTTCTACCAGTTGAAATCTGGCCTTATTAACCCACAAGAGCCTTCAGGGATTCCAGAAACCTTCCAGGTTCCTGAGTCTAGCTCTTGCCTCTGTCTAGTTGCTCTTCCCTGAAGACCACTGGCTCAGCAGAGAGACAGACTCTTGCCACACCTGCTGCCTAGGCTGTTCTTCCCTCCATCCCGTCACCTACCTCGCTGTTGGCTCTCAGCATCTTCACTTTCACTGTCTGAGCTTGTTCTTTGTGGGACTTTGTGCTGGTTCAGGGGAAACGCACAAAGCATAAAATTGTCCTTTTATTAAGTTTGTTTTTATTTATGGGTATGTAATGTCCCAGTTAGTATACATACATGCCTGCAGGTGCCCTCAGAGACCAGGAAAGGGTATGTGATCTCCTAGAGCTGGGGGTAACAGGTTGTAAGCAACCTGATACGGGTGCTGGGAACTAAACTCAGATCCTCTGGAAAAACAGAATTACTCCTAACTTATGAGCTATCTCTCTAGTCCCACAACTGGCCATTTAAATTGAACAGTTCAGACAAGGGACACAAATCAGTAGTAGAAAGACTGCCTGGTACATTCTAGGCTAGCCCAGAAATACATAAATTAAAAAAAAGAGTTAACAATTTAGTCAATATGACACATTTGTAATCCTGGCACTTGGAATCCTTAGTCAGAAGACCATGAATTCAAGACCAGCTTCATTTGGCTACATAATGAGATCCTGTATTTAAAAAAAATCAATTTGATGGGCAGTGGTGGCCCATACCTTTAATCCCAGCACTTGGGAAATGGATGGGGGAATCTCTGTGAGTTCTAGGCTAGTCCAGTCTGCAGAGCTAGTTCCAAGACAGCCAGACCTACACACTAGGTATGAGTTACTATTTCATTTCTTTCTGTGGCTAAACATTGTCCCATTGTATGTATGAACCTCATTTTATTTGTTCACTCATGATGGATATCTGAGTTATTTCCTCCTATATTATGACACAGTGCTACTACTATAAATGTTTATGTACAAGCATCTGTTTGCATTTATGTTTTCATTTGACTTGGAACTACCTTAGGAATGGAATTACTGGGTTACGTTCACTCTGTGTTCTGCCACTGAGCCATTTCTCCAGCCTGCTATGTTCAATTTTTTTGAGGAACTGCCAAAACATCATGAGTGTTTTCAGTACATCATACTTAGTATTCTGCAGTGAGTTTACTCAGGAGAATCAGTCCCTGTCTGGGGATATCTTGTCAGAAAACAGGCTCAGGGCTGCAGAACTGCCACTTAAAACTCAGAGCTGAAAGATGGTGAATCCCAGTTTAGCCCAGCTGCAGTTCAGACCCCACTCTCTCCTGACTTCATCCTTTCTGGCCAGCTGAGGAGACTGATCCACAAGGACCCTGCATCTTACTTATCTTCCTTTTGATGAAGCATAAGCTCCCCAAAGGCAACTCTACTGAAGGCTCAGAGCCCTGAGGATGCTGGGTGAAGAGAAGAGACAGCATAAGAAAGACATTTAAATCAATCATGATGGGACCCAAGAACACAGAAGAGTGGCCATATGTGTGTCACCTGTTTCCTGAGCCTTTGCCCTTTCTTTGGAACTCTAGGTGGGGCTAGGAGCTAAAGGCTGGGATGCTGCAGATGGTTCAACTCAGAGATAGCTGTTAAACTGGGCGTGGCCCTGAGCAGCTCCAGCATCTCTGTGGGGTAGAAGAAATGGGGCGTGTGTGGCTGTTGAGCCTTTGTGAGATACTACTCACCAGCACAGCACTTTACAGAGGTAGTGCCCACAGAAATGACACCTGACATACTTCCAGCAACCCATGGGAAGGCACATTCAACATCACCATTGTACTCATGAGGGGCTTGGTACCAATGCTTGGGGAAAGCTGATAGGCAGAGGCAGGGGCTGTGGGCTGGCTGGTGGCAGCTAAGCATCCGGGAAGAAAGCCAGTCAGGGCTGCAGTGAAGCTGCCATCAGCTCAGCAATTCTGCTTGCTCAGCGGCCCCTCCTCCCTGGATCTTCAGAGGCCTGACACCCTGGAGGGCTGCCCCAGACCCAGGAATCTGCATCCTTTGCCCCAGTTATCATAGCAAATAACAGTGTGCTATGCTGCCCTCTTCCCATGTGCATGGGGAGGGGATCAAATCACATGAACATCTTTGTATCCATGCAGACCTTCCCATCAGCCCTCCAGGCAGAGCTGCTGTCCCATTTCACAGACAAAGCAGCTGAGCATCAGGAGCTTGTCCAACATTGTCATTCATTAGCAGTACCTTGGTCTCTGGGACCCCTTCTGGGCTCTAGTCGGACCTTCCAGATGTCCCTTCCAGACCACAATATGAATATTTAACTGGAACCCTTGGATTTCCTGTCCAAGGAGATATAGTTCATTTTTCTGGTCTGCACATCCCTCCTCCCGGGTGGCTACATAATGAGATGCGCACATCTGGCCTGAGGAGTGGCCCAGGGGTGCCTGTTTACCAGGTAAGCTGATGCTGGAGCTGGACAGAGAACAGGAATGACAGCTACAGGCAAGGACCAGTTCATCACCCAAAAGCAGTCCAAGAATTCTAAATTTTAACTTGCCCTTTCGGGTCTTGGTGAAGGTATATTTGTTAAAGTAGGAGGCTAAAAGATATTTTATTTACAGGTTATTAGTGTGAGTCACAACATTGAAATAGACATTTGGTGAGTGGGCTTCTGTTTGTATTTTTGCCCCAGGTCCTACAAAGATTATTTACCTTAGAAGCTGCAAACACAGCAATAATAGTCATGATAATAGCTGTTTTCTTTTTATATATTTATTTTTGTAGTGCTTCCTATGTCCTTGGCAATGTATCATGTGAAGATGAATCTAATACAGCTGCAATCCCTGCAGAGAGGCCCAAGAACATCACATTGTTCACAGCAGCTATTTGCTGAGCATTTGCTATATCCAAGATTAATTGTGGGGACAGCATCACAATTATCCCTGGAGTAAGTAGAGGGGACACACTGCTGACCCACCTTTGACAGGGAGGGCAGATGACAGACTCAGAAAGACTAAGTTACCAGTTCAGGATGACAAACCAGTAAGAAGAACTGGGACAGGAATCAATGTAGGTTCCAAGTCCAGATTCATGACCTTGAGACCCAGGGCCCTTGTAGCACACATTCAGGAATGCACAGAATCTCTAAAGCTTAATTGTTGTTTTTCAACCTGTAAAATGGGGACAGTAAATTCAGCTTTACCCCAAATGACCAGCACAGCACCTGACCCTGACAGTAACCACAAATTGGTCACTATAAAGGATCAAGGCAAGGATTTTTTTTAATTCAGAGACCTCTTCTGAGGGCCCAGCACATAGGAGATCCAGGCACATTCCCTGAGCCTCATGACTCTACCATGATCAGAATTACATGATCCTGGAAATCCTTGTACCAGCTGCTGCTTCTACCCTGCCCTTCTGGACCTGCTGCATGGTCTAGAACCACAAGAACAGTATGTCAGGTATGCATACGGTGAATCCTCACCACATTCTCTCTACTGTCTTGCTGGGTTGGGACGACGCTCTGATCCTGCTTGGAAATAAGGAAACCGAGGCAGTAGACCCTTACCCAAGATATGGAGCACAACTCTGTGTCCACAATGTTGCAGGCAAGATAAGGAGAGGCCTCGAGCAGCCCTAGCCGTCTGGCAGGCAGGAGAAAGGTAAGATCCCTTGAGGTGTTGGTCAAGCAGAAGATCCTGACGACTGGGAACCTGTGGCTGGAGGTTGATTAGGTTGGACTAGAATGGTGCAGGGCCGGGCAGGGCTGGGCCTTAAGTGGTGCGGAGGATGGGAGGTTAATTTCCTTCTTGGTGAAGATAGTTACATCCCAGTAGATACTGAGAGTGGCGAAGTCAAGCTCCCTTCCAGGCTGTCCTCGAAGAATTGTCATCCTGCATTGTTGTAGAAAGAAGTCAGAGGCTGCCAGAAAAGAAGGTGTAACTGGGGGGGAGGGGGGTACGGGTTCCCTGACACCGAATTCATTATTGGGAGATTCCTCTTCGCAATCCCTCAACACCTCCCACAGGATCCACGGGCCAGAAATGTCTGACAGCCTCTGGAGGGCCAGCACCGGTGGCACTGGTGCCCGGCTCCCCGCCCGCCCACTGTCTCGAGTCCCTCCCCCTCAGGTCCCGCAGCCTCGAGAAACCTCTCCTAGGTTTAGCCTTGCGTCGCCGTCGTGCCGGTGCTCCGTGGCCAGCCCCCACGCCGGCGCACTGTTCTCTGTCCCCGGCGGTCGTCCTCGGTTCCCCGCTGTCCGCAGAGGCCTAGCCTGACCCGCGCGTCCAAACGTGGGGAGGGGGCGTCGGGAGCGGGGGAGGGCCAATGCGGGGGCGGAGCCTCGGAGCCGGGCGCGCGGCCGGCGCGGGCTGACGGAGGTCAGCGGCCGCGGGAGCGGACCCAGGCGTCCGGGAGGCGGCTAAGACGCGGCGCGCCACCGGGTGCCCGCCGCCGTCGCCGGCTCCCGCCCCCGGGCCGCCCCCCGCCCGTGACGCGCTATCCGTCCCTCCGCGTCGGAGCCCCAGCCCCAGTCCGAGCCCGAAACCCCAGCCCGAGCCCGAGTCCGAGCCCGAACCCGAACCCGCGGAGGGCGCTGGGCGGCGGGCGGCGCAGGCAGCGCGGGCTGGAAAGGATGCGATCGCAGACGCGGGGCCGCCGCAGCGTCTGAACCGGCGAGAGCATCAAGCGCCGCGTCGCTGCGGGCCGGGCGGCGCCATGGGGAAGGAGCAGGAGCTGGTGCAGGCGGTGAAGGCGGAGGACGTGGGGACCGCGCAGAGGCTGCTGCAGAGGCCGCGGCCGGGGAAGGCCAGTGAGTGCTGGGGGTGCGCGGGGCGCGGGCGGGGCCCCCACCGCCGGGGTGCAGGGCGGGGAAGGGATGCTTTGGGTCTCCGGGGGTGGGGCGGGGCCAGGAGCGCCCAGACCCTTAGTCGGCGCCCCCCTTTCTCGCCCCAGCTCTGGAGGAGGGGAGGCAACGAGCGCCGGACCCCGTCTGCCCAGCCCCCTGCAGGCACCTGCGGCACCCACGGTCCCCTGAGGCCGCTGGCGATCACCTCTTTCCTCGGACCCCCTCCCTTCCCAGGCTGCGGGCTGATGATTTCTACTTGGGCAAATAAGGGCGAGGCAGATATCCCCCTCCCCCCCACACACACACTGTGGAGAGAGGGAGGGGCCCTTACAGTGAGGGACGACCCAGAGACTAACAATCTCTGTCACACCTTTCCTCCCAAACCTATGTTTAATAACAGGCTTTGCAGTTGGGGGGGGGGGAACCACGCTGGGGGTGTGGCTGTCCAAGCATGGCCAGTGGGGGCCATTTACTGATGAGGTAGTGAAGCAGAGGCCCAAGGTCGCCCAGCCCTGGGGCAGGCTGGGCTTCAGGCAGGCACAGCCTTGGGGGAGGGGGATAAGAACTGTGGGCTCACTGCTTATGCAGGTTTCTATAGCCCTTGGTCATCCCTGGATTCTCTGCTAGGAGAGGGGGCCAAGGATCAGTAAAGGAGCTCCCACACCATCCCTAGCTTGTTCCCAGGGGGTCCAGGGAAGGACTGGGAGCTTGGAGCTTTGATTCTAGCTCTCAGCCCTGGAGCCTCCCTAGGGGCCTCTGGAGATGGATGGATGGGCGTGTGGACTAGCCGAGTGTGCAGCTGCGCACGTATGACCGTGTCAGTGTGTCAGGGCACCTGTGCAGACACGAACTGGGCTCTGTAGGTCAACACATGGGACATGGGTGTCTCCACTTCCTACCCACAACCAGAAACTGCATATAAGTTGGGGAAAGGGGAATCCCATTTTTCCAGGGGGCTGCTGAGACATGGACTGTCTGGAAAGGCTTGTGTCCACTTTCCTTGTTGGTGAGGACACTGGTGCCTCCATGACACACAGTCTGGCTGGGAAGCTCCATCTACTAGGACTGGCTTTAGGACCTCACGGTGGAGTGGAAGAGCTTTTAGGAGAGGCAGATGGAAGAGGGTTAGGCACAGCTTTCCACATAGTGGCCACGTGTCCTTGGTCATACTGACTCTCAAGACCTTAATGGCCTAATCTGTAGGATGGAATATCTGTGGTCCCTGTCACCCCACAACATCATGAAAACAGTAAGAAGTCACTGGTGAAGAGGAGACACTCAGTTCAGTAAATGTTAATGGTGCTGATTTTTTCTGCCACCAGCCAGTGAGAACCACAAATTTGGGATTCCTCTTCCCTTCCATGTGGCAGTTGTGGGGAGGTGAGAGTACCAGGGTCTCGACTTCTGCCTCTGACTGGTGTGGTCTAAGAGACAGCAGAGGCACCTGCCTTGGCCCTTATGTCTGTACTCTCTGAGTCAGAGGGGCGGTACAATAAATCAGACAGAGAAATCCCTCCATGAATTAGCTCGGTTGTCATGGCAACGCTGGCCTGCTTTGGAGTAAGATGTATTTTGATTTAGCAAAGTACAGCTGGAGTTTAGGCCATGGGGTGAGGGGTGTCCATAAGCATGCTTAAGAATGTGTTGCCCCACACACAAGCCAAGCATAGTGGTGCACACCCTTGATCCCCTAGTGATTGGGAGGCAGAGACAGACAGATCTCTGTGAGTTCAAGGCCAGCCTAGTCTACATAGTAAGTTCTAGAGACCCTGTCTCAAAAAACAAAAATGAAACAAAAAAGAAAGTATGTCACAGTCTAGCCTAGAGATTTTCCCACAATTTTGTTCTTGAGCCTTTTAGGGTGCTCAGCTCTTCCCTCCAGCCCATGGCTCTGTTAGCCCCCACCTCACCTCCAAGGGAGTCTGCACATGCATGCACATTTAGCCGTTGTCCTTGAGAGGAAAAGAGACAACTTTAGAGGAAAGATGTTGCTACTGGAAAGGGGTTCTGTCTAGTCTTGTGGCCTAGTCTCCCTCCCCAAGGCAGGTTGAGAACACCAGTAGGAATTCCCAGAGCCCTTCTCTCTCACACACGCACCTTGGCCCACTAAGAATCCCCTTCTGGTTGTGGCTGTAGCACACACTATTAATCCCAGTACTTTTGAGGCCGAGTCAGGAGGATCTCTGTGAGTTCTCGGTCACCCTCATCTACATAGTGAGTTAAGGGTCTTTAAAATAAAAATCCTCCCAGCCCAAGTGTGGATCTGGCCTCAGGCTGGTTTCTGGAGAGCAGTGTGAGGTCTGAGGTCACAAGAAACAGGAGCAAAGGTTTGTGCACTGTTTGTGTATGTGTGTGGTACTGGGGATGGAATTCCAGGGCTTCATAAATGCTAAGTAGGCTCTCTGCCAGGAAGCTGCAGCCCGGGTCTATGTTCTGTATCAATGCAGACACCTATTAAAAAGTGAAAGGGGCCAGGCAGTGCCCACACATTTAATCCTAGCACTGGGGACAGGGGGGTGGGGGCAGAGGCAGGCAGATCTCTTTGAGTTCAAGGCCAGCCTGGTCTACAGAGCAAGTTCCAGGACAGCCAGGACTACACAGAGAACCCCTGTCTCGAAAAACAAAACGAACAAAAATCGAAAGGGGCTCCTGAGGCTGTTAACTTGGTCACCACCTGCCCCTTCCTCAGTTCCCAGGCCTCCTTCAGCTGTCTTTTGCTCCTGATTCATTCTGAGAGCCTGTCCTTCTGTTTGATAGCCACCCCAGCCCTAAACTTTCTTCGGTATCTCCTGAAGGCACTGAAGATGCCCTGAGGTCTCAAACTGCCTTCCAAGCAGTTTACACTACTCCCCTCCCTATGGGACTGTGCATTTGTGTCCTTGGAAAGGTGACCCTCCCCACAAGGGGAGCAGCCCCCCCTTTTTAAAAAAATAAAATTAATTTTCTTTTGAAACACTCTCACTGTGTAATCTTGGCTGGCTACCTGGCTACATAGATCAAGCTAGCCTTGAACTCACAGAGATCTATTTCAGCTTCCTAAATGCTGGAATTAAAGGCGTACAGATTATGCCCTGTTGGCAGTCCCATTCTTGATGGAGCCCTCCCTCCTCTCTTGAATCCTTTTTTGAGTCTTAACTTCTATACCTCTTTAAAACTTTGGCTTCTACTTCTCTGACCTCAGAGCAGCTTGCCTGGGGCTTCCATTCCCTAACCCTGACTGTAGCTGCCTGGAAGAACTATGGTGGAGGGAGAACAGGCATTTGGGAAGCCTTGGAGATTCTGAGCCCTGACTGCATTACAGTTGAGAAGAATGGGACAAAGTGTCTTGAGGCTATGCCATCATAGCAGGGGACTGAAGAAGTTCCAGTCATATATAGTTTTCAGGGCCTTATGTAAGATGTTAATATAGGACCCTTACCTGAAATCCAAGTGTTCGAATAGGGTACCTTTCTGAGTAAATACACGGGTCACCTACCCATGCAGCTGGCCCTGAAGGTGGACAGACAGCATGTAGGATGGAGTTGGCATTGTTTAGCCACCAAAGCCATGACAGAAATTGATGTGATATGCTGGGTGGTGAAGAGGCCTAGGGAGAAAAACACAACTAGTCCAGGAAGGGAAGGGTAGCATTTCAGATGTGAGATCTTGGAGAATAGGCTACATCTGAACAGACCTGAAGTGTGTGAAGGAGGGTGTCATGCAAAGGTCCTGTGGCCATGGTGGCCTATAATCAAGAAGGCTATGCAGCAGTAGCAGGGATGATGAGAATAGAGGAGAGGGAAGAGGTCAGAGCAACATCAAGAGCCCAATCACGTGAGACGTTGCACCCTTAGCCCCCACCCCAGTGAAATGGTGCTGGAGGGTTTCCAGGAGGTCTGTACTCTTGTTTTCTACTTTGGTGAGCATTTGTTTGTGGGGTTTTGCTTTGAGACAGGGTCTCACTGTGTCACTGGACTAAGCCAGACTTACAGAGCTCCGCCGCCCTTGCTCCTAAGTACTGGGGGGATTAAAGGCAGGTACCACCATACCTGGCTCCCTTTTTTAAAACTTTCATGTTTGTATGTGTGTATTATTTATTTATGTGAGCATGCATGTGCCATGGTACATGTGTCATAAACAGCTTGCATAAGTCAATTTTCACTCTCCCCCCAGGTAGGTTTTAAGGCTTGAATTCAAGTTGTTAGCCTTGCTGGCAGGCATATTCACCTAGGTAGCCATTGCACTGGTGCGACCCCCACGCCCCAGACTCAGAACTCTTCTGACTTCACCTCCAAAGTACCGCAGTGACAGGCACATGTACTATACTACATGTGGCTGTAACTTTTGGTTTTTGGGAGTTTTGTTTTGCCTGCTTTCCTTCCTGCCTCTTTCTTTCTTTTTTTCTTTCTTCCTTTCTTTCTTGTTACAGCATCTTATATAGCGCAGGTCAGCCTAAAACTTACTATGTAGTCAAGTTTGGCCTTGAACTCCTGATTCTCTGCTCTTTATCTCCTGAGTGCTGAGATTAAAAGCATATGCCACTATGTTTGGCTGTGACCTGCATTTTAACAGTGCTCTGACTTATTTGTGCAGAGGACAAACCAAGCGGTACAAGAAGTCGGTAGTGACACCAATGGGAAGGCAATGCATTGCAGGGCTCCTGCCTGAAGTGCCAGCCTGGCCCATGGTGGAAACTGTGGTATGGTGAAAAGCATGGGACCTGATGTGTTTTGAGAGTATCTTCAGGTAGAGTCAGGGGGGTTTGCCTGGGAACATGACTTAGCTCCATGAGAAAGACCCCTAGGGTTGACTCTTTGTTTTGTTTTTTTGGTTTTTGTTTGTTTGTTTGGTTGGTTTGGGTTTTTGTTTGTTTGTTTGTTTGTTTGTTTTTTTACTTTTTGAGACAGGATCTCACTCTGTGTAGCTCTGGCTGTCCAGGAACTCACTCTGTAGACCAGGTTGGCCTCAAAATCACAGTGATCCGCTTGCTTCTGCCTCCCAAGTGCTTGGATAACCAGGGCTGACTCTTGATGCCCAGGCTTGGTCTGGCTGACCACTGGTCAAATGGTATATAGTTGATGAACTGGTACCAGTAGTATCTGAGAACATGAGAGCAACCAGTAGGTGGCAGTACCTTCACTCTATCCAGGAGAGACTGTGCGATGTTGGGCCTGCCCAGCTAGTGTTAGTAGGGCCTAGTATTCAAGTAATGCTCCCAGTCTCACTAGCTCAAGTGATACTGCCTTTTCTAGCTCACCGAAGAGATCAGTGGCCAAGGCCACAGGGCTAGGAAATGTCAGGACAAAGATTCAAGTTTAGGTGCAGCTGGCTTCCGGGCTTCAGGGACTGTTAAGAGATCCACATGCTGTGCCCAGTGGCTGAGGCTGAGCCAATCCAAGCTAAGCCCTACAGCCAGCCCACTGTGACTCTACTCTCTTGGCTCCTCAGCCTTTGGGTCCCCATCGCCCACCCCCACCCCTGTTCTGAGCTTGGACAAAGGGGCTTCTGTCCGTTTAGCCCCCCCCCCCAGAGTGACTGACCCACAAATGGGTTATATAACCATGGCCCAGACAGGCAGGGGGTTGGCAAGAGTCCGGTGGACAAGGGCCCACTGGGAGGGCTTTGGTGGGCTCCCTCTTCTGAAAGCTCTAGAAAAGGTCATGGTGAGGGAGACCACAGGATGAGAGACCCTCAGAAGGGAGAGTGTGGACCCTGGTCCTATAGTTGGTCAGAACATGAAGTCTGAATATAGCTTTTGTGGGCAAGGTGGCCATTGGCATGAGTCACCTGAAGGCCCTTGCCTACAAGCCAACCTCCCTCTCTCCTTGCAGGGCTGGAGGGCATATTCACATGGCAGCCAGAGCTGGCAGCAGAGGGCTTGGAGATGTAGTCCTTTCCCCCAGAAATACCCCATTTCCGGGTGTTCCAGCCTCCTCAACCACCCCCGGCCCCATCTGGGTCCTTCTGAGAGACAGATGGGGCTGGCTCTCTCCCTCCCACCAATGGCAGGTGCTGAGCCAGTGTCCCAAGGGAGGGGTGCATGTACACATGTGTGTGCATGGTCTGATCTCCCATTCCCAGATGCGGACAGGTCAAACACCGAGAGCCGAGTCCCTGCTGAGCTGGATGCATGACTATAGACTAAGATCTTGCTCCAACAGGCAGGCAGATCACTACTACCCTCCCCTGCTCTTAAGAGGGTCTGGACCACCTCTCCTCACTGGGTCTTCCTCCCTCCACAGAGCTCCTGGGCTCTACCAAGAAGATCAATGTTAACTTCCAGGACCCAGACGGGTGAGTTGTCAGCTTGGGCAGTAGCAGCATGGATCCCAAGGGTAGATGGGCCCCAGGGACAGCTGGGCACTGGCTTCACTCCTAGACCTGTCCTTCATCTACCCAGCTTCTCAGCCCTGCACCATGCTGCCCTGAATGGCAACACAGAATTGATCTCTCTTCTGCTGGAGGCTCAGGCTGCTGTAGACATCAAGGACAACAAAGGCAAGCCTGGTCTGGGGGGCCTTGAAGCCAAGGGCAGGGGACAAGGCCAAGGGTGGAATCCTGGCAGACTTCAGCCCAAAGTTAAGACAGAACCTTAGAGGTGGTGACATATTCTTAGTGAGGGTTGGATTCAGGGTCAGGACTTAGTTTCCAATGAACTATACCTGTCCCCAGGCATGCGGCCATTGCACTATGCAGCCTGGCAGGGCCGGAAGGAGCCCATGAAGCTGGTGCTGAAGGCAGGCTCAGCAGTAAATGTCCCATCCGACGAGGGCCACATACCCCTGCATTTGGCTGCCCAGCATGGTCACTACGATGTGGTGAGGCCTCATGGGGAGTCTGGGTGGGAAGTCAGGCAGAGGGTTGGGTGGCCCCAGGTATAACAAGCCCCTTGTCCTGCAGTCAGAGATGCTATTGCAGCATCAGTCAAACCCTTGCATGGTAGACAACTCTGGAAAGACACCTCTGGACCTGGCCTGTGAGTTCGGCCGAGTAGGGGTAAGTTTTCCCCATAAATGGGTGGGGTGCTTCCTGCCTGTCCTTCTCACTTGTGGTGGGGCCAGGGGCAGCTCCAAGTCAGGACCACCCTACTCTGATCCTTCCTTCAAGGTGGTCCAGCTGCTACTAAGTAGCAACATGTGTGCAGCCTTGCTGGAGCCCCGACCAGGGGACACTACTGACCCCAATGGCACCAGCCCCCTGCACCTGGCAGCCAAGAATGGCCACATCGACATCATCAGGTACAGCCAGGAACAGAAATGGGGCCAGCCTCAGGCCTCTGGGGCATGGTGGTATCTAGGGGCACAGGCTCCTGTTCTTGGCTTGGGAATAAGAAAGGAGCACTCTCTCCTAATAGATAAGAAGGAAGGGAGGGAGGAAGGGAAGAAGGAAGGAGCCTCCAGGATAGTGGCACAGGTCTGTCATGCCTGTCACCTGAGGCAGGAGAATAGAGAGTTCAAAGCTAACCTAAGCAACATAGCAACATCCTACCTAAAAATGAAAAATAAAGGCCTTGAGTCAGATGCATATCCCAGTACTGAAGTGGGGATGGGGTCAGGAAGATGAAGAGTTCAGGGTTATCCTCTGCTACATAATGAGTTTGATGCCAGCTTGAGCTACATGAGACTCTCTCTTAAAAGGGGGTGGTTACTGGTGAGATGACTCAGCTAGTAAAGTGCTTGCCATGCAGTCGTAAAGACGCCAGACATGGCAGCCCGTGCCTATACTCTCATCACTGGAGAGGGAGAGACAAGAGTATCTCTGAGACTTTCTGGTCAGCCAGTATAGCTGGACCAGAGAGCTCAGGTTTCTGTGAAACATCCTGTCTCAAACAATAATGTGGAGGGCTAGAGAGAGAGTTTAGCAGCTAAGAGGACTTGTTCCTCCAGAATACCCAATGTTACACAGCTTACAACCTCTAACTCCAGCTCCAGGGAACCCGCTACACTCCCTCACAAGCACACACTCACTCACTTGCACATTTCCATTTGCAGACACATGCACACATACATATAAATTTAAAAAAAAACTTAAAAAGGTGAAGAGTGATTGAAGACACCCAACATCAACCTCTGGTCTCTACACACATTTGCACACATGTGAATGTGCACTCATACACTTGTACATTACAAATGGACATGTATAGACACAAAAAATGTCTGGAATATAGCTCTGGGGGAGCACTTGCCTAGCATGCATGAGGCCCTAGGTTCAATCCCTAGCATACACGCGCATGCATGCATGCATGCACACACACATGCATGTACACGCACGATACCTGAAGGAAGGTGCAGTTGTGGTAACCTGAGTGTGCCCAGATAAAGGAAAAACTGGAGAGGCTGGGGAAGATGCTTCTGTACCTCCTCAGTCTTGGCCTTGATTTGATCTTGCCACCTGCTGAAATCTTGTAGCTGCATTTAACTTCCCCAAGCTTCAGTTCCCTCATCTATAAAAGGGGCCTCACAACATTGCATACCCTAGATCTGAACAAAACAACTGCTGTGAAAATTCAGTCGTGGACAGGCCTTCTGCAAAGTGTCAGAAATACTGGTCATCATATCATTACACAAGGGCAGGGAGACTTGTCATTCAGCCTTGGAAGACAGTTAGAACCAAGATCTAGTTTGAGGGTGCTGAGAAGGGCTCCAGCTAAAACGCCTTGCCTGCCCTCTGTCTTTGCACTAGACTCCTTCTTCAGGCAGGCATTGATATTAACCGCCAGACCAAGTCAGGCACGGCTCTTCACGAGGCTGCACTCTGTGGGAAGACAGAAGTGGTTCGGTTGCTGTTGGATGTGAGTCTGGTGACCCAGAACGCAGAGAGGAATGTTGGGGTCAAGTGGGAGGCATGGGAACCCTTGACAAGACCTTGGCCTTTGGTGTATACAGAGTGGAATCAATGCCCAGGTGAGAAACACCTACAGCCAGACAGCACTGGACATTGTACACCAGTTTACTACATCCCAGGCCAGCAAAGAGATCAAGCAACTGCTTCGAGGTGGGCCGGGGTGGGGCCAAGGGCTGGGATAGGGCTGGGGAGGTCAGCTCCCAGGACTGGGGATCTATTCCCTGTATCTCCAGAGGCCTCAGCAGCTCTACAGGTCCGGGCGACCAAGGATTACTGTAACAATTATGACCTGACCAGTCTCAATGTAAAGGCTGGGGACATTATCACGGTGAGGACAGCTCCTGGGTGCTGTTGGGGGAGGGTGCAGGGCAGCAGGCCTCACCTGTGGAGGTGTCTCCCTGAACACACTTCATTTGTTTGGTCAGGTACTTGAACAGCATCCAGATGGCCGGTGGAAAGGCTGTATCCATGACAACCGGACAGGCAATGACAGGGTGGGCTACTTCCCATCCTCCCTGGGAGAGGCTATTGTCAAACGAGCAGGTAAGTCCATCCCCCACCCTTGCCCAACTCTGGAGGGAAGCAATCAAGGGTCACTCAGCCTGAGACTGGGAACTGGAAATAAGTACACTTCAGTTGGTGGCAGAGCCAGCTTGAACTCTAGCTGTGGCCAAGACTGGCATCCAGTAACCCCTCCTCCTGCCCCCCTCTCAGCAGAGTACCATGTGCATGCCTTCTTTTTGTCTACCATACCTTCCATTGTCCAATTCTTATTTTGGGTTTTTTGAGACAGGGTTTCTCTATGTAGCCCATCTAGATGTCCTGGAACTCACTGTGTAGACCAGGCTGGTCTCAGACTCAGATTCACCTGCCACTGATGGCCTCCCGAGTGCTGGGATTAAAGGCATGTGCCACCAATTCTTAGGTGGCTACTAAGGGTCCGAAGCAGACAGTGGTCTTTCCTGAGATGGGAAAGAGCAGGGATTGTTAACATTAACACAGGAGAAGAGCCAACCACTGAACCAACAGAGAAAGTGAAGCAAGGCTCACCTGAGTTAGGGAAACCAGAGGAGGTTTTGATGGCTGGTAGAGGCTAGGTCATGGGCGACACAGTCCTGGCAACATGAACCATATTTGCAAGGACAGTGGGTCAGGATCTCAGCACCTAATGGTAGAGCCTGTGGGAGGGTTGCAGGACCAACTTGGAAAACTCCATAGTATGGTTTAACGAGGCTGGAGGAGGAGTAGGAGGATGGGGTTGATTTGTCTTTTAGAGTGGACATGGGTGGAGATCAGCAGGTGGGGCAAGAGGCCCAGGTAGGTCAGCCACCTGTGGTCATCTGGTTCTAGGACAGATTTGGTCTCAGGCCATTGGGTGGCTCCTTACCTGTCTTTACCTGTCCCCAAGCACAGAGAAAGTCAACCTTTCAGTGATCCTCAGCCTCTTTGCCTATAGGGCCCTGTGCCTCTGTTACTCTGACCTGGTCTCAGACATTCAGGGTCTCTCAGGTTACTGGAGACAAGGCAGAAGGCGGCAGAATGGCCTTTATTACCGTTTCCTCTCTATGTGTGGCTATGCTTGGGCTACCCAGGGTTCAGGAAAGCTGTGTTTGGCCTACAGGTTCCCGAACAGGCAGTGAGCCAAGCCCACCCCAGGGAAGTGGCTCCTTGGGGCCCTCTGCACCCCCAGAGGAGATCTGGGTACTGAGAAAGCCTTTTGCAGGTAGGCCAGGGGCCTCCAGAGCACTGGGACAGTAGTTTTGCTGCTGGATTCCACTGTGGGGCCAGCATACTTCATGGTCTCTGTCCTGGCAGGTGGAGATCGCAGTGGCAGCTTAAGCAATGTGGCTGGGGGCAGAAGTGGTGGGGGCCATGCCCTGCATGCAGGCTCTGAAGGAGTTAAGGTGAGTGAGCAGGGAGGGTTGGTCAGGTTGGGCTAGTCAGACTTGGACAAGTGACAGCAAGTGACCTTTCTGGGTTCCAGCTCCTGGCAACAGTGCTTTCTCAGAAGTCAGTCTCTGATTCCAGCCCAGGAGATAGCCCCGTCAAGCCTCCAGAGGGCTCTACAGGTAAGAGCAAGGATCCAGGTATGTTAGCCTGGCAGGCAGGTGGCCCCTATATAGCCCTTGTTCTGCCACTTCCTTTCATCACCAGGTGCTGCCCGGTCCCAGCCTCCAGCAGCCCATGCTGGGCAGGTATATGGGGAGCAGCCTCCTAAGAAGCTGGAGTCTGCCTCAGCCTCAGAGGGCAAGGTACAGGGCCTGGTCAGCTCCAGGCCTGGACTTGGGAGGGATGGGGTTAACAGTCTGACAGGCATACCTGGCCACAGCAGTTACTGCAGGCCTTGACAGACCAGACTCTGTCCTTCTGTCTGTCTCTGTGTCATGTGCGCGTGCGCACACACACACACACACACACACACACACACACACACACACACACACACAAGTGTACAGGTGTTGTCTATCGTGTAGGCTGTGAGCTAGTGTGTGCACACTTGTAGAAGTATGCAGGGTGTTGTGTGGATGTGGAATGGTCACTATGAGCTGGGCATGTATGTGTGTGTTTGCACATATGGAAAGAGATGGGTGTAAGACACATAAATGTGTATGTGGGTGCAGTGGGTCATGTGTGTATGCACCTGTGGCTGTGAGGCATGATCTGATGGCTGAATTCCACACAGCAGAGGAGGCGAGGGACTTCTGACTAGGGTACAGAGCCCACCTTCCAGGGAGCAGCCCTACCTGAAGCCCTTCCCCCTGAGTCCCCTCCTATAGGGCCACATCTGCATCTCTGAGATGGTATGGGTATCATTGGCGCAGACATGGGGTGGGAGGAGGTCATGGCACAGACTCTGCAGGACCTTCCTGGTGGAGCTCACAGAAGAAGGCTGGAGGGCTGCAGATGCTGTATCCAGGACGACAGATCATGGAGTACTGGTGCAGTGGACACAACGGCGGACCCAGCACTTTGGCCATGAACCAAGCAGAGAAGGAGGCACAGTGGAGGTTGGGGCACAGCCCAGTAGTGGACAGGCTGCAGTTGGTACCTTGTGTCTTGCAGAGTGCTGAGGTGGTCAGTCAGTGGCTTGCCACATTCCAGCTACAACTCTATGCCCCCAATTTCACCAGTGCTGGCTATGACCTGCCCACCATCAGTCGTATGACCCCCGAGGTGAGCTGCTATGGGTTAGTTGTCAGCTGCTTCCCTTCCAAAAGGCAGGTTCCTTCTACCTGCTAGTTAATGGGCCTCCTCTTTGCCTAGGACCTCACAGCCATTGGTGTTACCAAGCCAGGTCATCGTAAGAAGATCACAGCAGAGATCAGCGGCCTGAACATTCCTGACTGGCTGCCTGAACACAAACCCGTAAGGCTCCTTGCGCCCTGGTGGCCGAGCCAGGACCAACAGGCAGATGGACAGTCAGACAGGCTGCCTCCCTGGCTATAACCCTCATCTGCCTTCTGGCGTCCTAGGAAGTGGAGTTGAGGATGGAGCCAGGCCTAGTGGTACAGAACTCAGCACTCAGGGAGGCTGAGGCAGGAGGATCATGAGGTAGCCCGCTAGCAGGGAGCTGTTTGGACAGCCTATTTGTCCATTATGGGGGTAAACTCCCTAAGCAGGTTCATGGCTAAGACTAGGGCCTGTGAGGGGAGCTGGGAGCCAGGACAGTATGCCTTCTCTATTCATGGCAAGCACCCCTATAGCACTGTCTTTTACTCATGTGGGCTGCAGATGGGCTGGTGTCAGACATGCTTGCCACATGCGTGCACACAGGTCCCATTGCACGTGTTGGCCTGTGCTGGTGGCTGACAACCCTCCTCTGGTGGCTTCTGTACAGTGGCCTTTGCTCTTATGAGGAGATGCCTATCTATGGTCTTCTGGACTGATACTGGCCCTCTGGGTTGCACACTAGCTCTGTTCTTCCATCTGTCCATGGGAGAGGTGTTGCTGGCTATGCAAAGCCTGCCCTCTCAGGGCCCTGGATCTGTAGGCAGGCAGGGCTGTACCTATATGCCCTACCTTGCTGCTCAGTCAGCAGCTCAGGGATCCTCCCAGGAGGATCTGGGTCTCATGGACCTCGCCTTACTCTGTCACCTGCATGACTGAAGGTGCCGAGTGTGGGTGCAAGAGTGTCATCAGCTGGGAGCTTGGGACGATTGGGCAGTTCTTGGTGCACACTGCATATTTGCACATTCCTGGTACGGCTGTGTAGTGAATGTGTAACAGGTGTGTGATCATGCATCTGTTGTGGGTGGGGAAACATTGTGAGGGTGACCAAGAGAGAGTGCCTGTGTTTTGTATATAGCTGGAAGCAGCATGCAGGGTGTATGGTGTGTGTACATGTATCTTTTGTGGTACTGTGTGTGTCTGTGTCTGGTGTATGGGTATGTCTCCTCAGGACAATGCCTGTGGCCATCTGATTAGGCAAAGAAGCACTTGATTATACCAGAAACCGTGTCCAGATGATAGGTATCCCAAGTATGTTTGCATGTGTTAACCTGTGTGTATCCTAGTAGTATGATTGGCATGTTGAGGAGCTGGCCTCAGTCCCCACCAAGATTGGGCCTAGGCTGTCTGCAATACTGACATTTCAGGCCTGTCTGTTTGTCCTTTTGTTTGTCTGTGCTCCACAGGCCCATCTTGTAATAGTTTCAAGTAGGTGGTCATGGTGTGAGCAGCTGGCTTGGGCTGCCCCTCTCTGTCCCCCTCTCCATAGGCTAACCTGGCTGTGTGGCTGTCCATGATCGGTCTGGCCCAGTATTATAAGGTGCTGGTAGACAACGGCTATGAGAACATCGATTTCATCACTGATATCACTTGGGAGGACCTTCAGGAGATTGGCATCACCAAGCTGGGTAAGGTCCCAGCCTGTCCCTCCATATCTGCCTGTACCTTCAGGTCCTCCTGACCAGCCTCTTCCCCATCCCTGACTCAGGACACCAAAAGAAGCTGATGCTGGCTGTGAGGAAATTGGCGGAGCTGCAAAAAGCAGAATATTCCAAGTATGAGGGGGGACCCCTGCACCGAAAGGCACCCCAGTCACTTGAAATGATTGCTATTGAGTCACCACCCCCATCTGAGCCTGCTGCAGCAGACTGCCAATCTCCTAAGATGAGCACCTTCCAGGACAGTGAACTCAGTGGTGAGCTGCAGGCTGCCCTGTCTGGCCCAGCCGAAGCAGGTGCAGCTGCTGCTGAGAAGCCCTCCAACCACCTGCCACCCACTCCGAGGACCACCTTGCGACAGGAGTCCAGCCTGGGTGGACGGGCTCGGCACATGAGCAGCTCTCAGGAGCTGCTCGGTGACGGTCCCCAAGGGCCTGGCAGCCCTATGTCACGAAGTCAGGAGTACCTGCTGGATGAGGGGCCAGCTCCTGGCACACCACCCAAGGAGGTGCGGTCTGGCCGCCATGGCCACAGTGTCAAGAGGGCCAGTGTGCCTCCTGTGCCTGGCAAGCCACGGCAGGTCCTTCCATCAGGGGCCAGCCACTTCACACCCCCACAGACACCCACCAAAGCTCAGCCAGGTTCCCCTCAGACTCTTGGAGGACCTCATGGTCCCGCCACAGCCAAGGTGAAGCCCACCCCACAGCTCCTGCCGCCAACAGACCGACCCATGTCACCCCGTTCCCTGCCTCAGTCACCCACACACCGTGGCTTTGCCTACGTGCTGCCCCAGCCAGTTGAGGGTGACACAGGGCCAGCTGCTCCAGGACCTGCACTCCCACCGGCACCAGCAGCTGTGCCCACACTATGCCTGCCCCCAGAAGCTGATGTGGAGCCCGGGAGACCCAAGAAACGTGCCCACAGCCTGAATCGCTATGCAGCGTCTGACAGTGAGCCGGAGCGGGATGAGCTGCTGGTGCCTGCTGCTGCTGGACCCTATGCCACAGTCCAGCGGCGCGTGGGTAGGAGCCATTCAGTGAGGGCTCCCGCTGGCACTGACAAGAATGTTAACCGCAGTCAGTCCTTTGCTGTGCGGCCACGGAAGAAGGGGCCCCCACCACCTCCACCCAAGCGCTCCAGCTCAGCCATGGCCAGTGCCAACTTAGCTGATGAGCCAGCTCCAGATGCTGAGACAGAGGATGGCCGGCTGGGAGTCCGGGCACAGCGCCGGCGGGCTAGTGATCTGACAGGCAGTGTGGACACAGGCAGTGCTGGCAGTGTGAAGAGCATTGCAGCCATGTTGGAGCTGTCTTCCATTGGGGGCGGGGGCCGGGCTATCCGCAGGCCCCCAGAAGGCCACCCCACCCCTCGGCCTGCCAGTCCAGAACCTGGTCGGGTAGCTACTGTGTTGGCCTCTGTGAAGCACAAAGAGGCCATTGGGCCCGACGGTGAAGTAGTGAACCGGCGCCGCACCCTCAGTGGCCCAGTCACTGGACTTCTGGCCACTGCTCGCCGGAGCCCTGGGGAACCAGCTGAGCAGAGTCATTTTATGGAGGATGGCACAGCCCGACAAAGGCCTCGAGGTCCAGCCAAGGGGGAGGCAAGTGTGGAGGGCCCTCCCCTTGCCCGGGTAGAGGCCAGTGCCACACTCAAGAGGCGCATCCGGGCAAAACAGAGCCAGCAAGAGAATGTCAAGTTCATCCTGACTGAGTCTGACACGGTCAAGCGCAGGCCTAAGGCTAAAGATCGTGACACTGGGCCCGAAGCACATCCACCACTGTCTGTGTATCAGAATGGCACAGCCACTGTTCGTCGACGGCCAGCCTCAGAGCAGGCTGGGCCCCCAGAGCTGCCCCCTCCTCCTCCACCTGCTGAGCCCCCACCTGCTGACCTCATGCAGCTGCCTCCACTGCCTCTGCCTGATGGCAATGCCCGGAAGCCTGTGAAGCCACCTGTCTCTCCCAAGCCCATCCTGGCTCAGCCTGTGACTAAGATCCAGGGCTCACCTACACCTGCCTCCAAGAAGGTGCCACTGCCAGGCCCTGGCAGCCCAGGTAGGTACAGAGAGCCAGCTAAGAAAACACAGGATCTCAGCACAGACCCCTTGCCTGCTACCCTATCTCATAGTCTGATTTCCCTTTCTGGGTTTGATGAAGCCCAGGTGGTATGGGATAAGACTGTCTACAGATCTCCTTATCTATCCACTGTGGGACAACTCTGCCATCCTATAGTGGCCATGCCTGTTGTTCAGTGAACGAGGTGCAGAAGACCAAGAGTAGTGGCACAGATGCAGGAAGACCTAGCTGGAGTTCCCAGATACAGGAGAGGGTAGCTTTCCACCGAGGACAGCAGTGCAAAGGTGCCGAGACGGCCATTGGGGCTGGATGCATCAGGCCACATCTCAAGTTTAGGAAGCATGGCATGCTAGGGAATTGTATATCCTAGCAGCTGCCATGAGAATAGGCTCGGGTACAGCATCTCTCCTGCTACATGGAGGGAACTCAATGTTTTTATTCTATGGAAGCCAGCATTGTCCTCTTCCCTGCAGAGGTAAAGCGCGCTCATGGCACGCCACCGCCTGTGTCACCCAAGCCTCCTCCACCACCCACAGCACCCAAGCCAGCTAAGGCTGTGGCGGGACTACAGTCCAGCAGCACCACCACCTCACCTGTGCCCTCGCCGGCACGCCAGCCGTCAGCAGCCCTTGTCAAGCCGTCTAGCTCACCGCCCTCGCAGAGTGCCAGCCCCGCCAAGCCCCCTTCCCCAGGGCCACCCGCGCTGCACGTACCCGCCAAGCCCCCTCGCGCTGCTGCTTCAGTGGCCTCCGGACCCCAAGTAGCTCCAGACTGTGCTTCTCCCGGGGACAGCGCTCGGCAGAAGCTGGAGGAGACTAGTGCGTGTTTGGCTGCAGCATTGCAGGCAGTGGAGGAGAAGATCCGGCAGGAAGACGGGCAAGGCCCTCGGTAGGTACCTGGGGTCTGGTGGGGTCATTGTGGTCCAGCACAGGGCGTGGCTCTTGTGGGTGGATTGGTAGGGATAGGCGGAGCCATCCAGCCGGGGTTTAAGAGTGGGTTGCTGTGGAGCCACCTAGCCTAGAGGAAGGAGGCCTGTGCTGCCCCACCCCACTGATGCATGCCCACCCTTAGCCCCTCCTCCATCGAGGAGAAGAGCACTGGCAGCATCCTGGAAGACATCGGCAGCATGTTCGACGACCTGGCCGACCAGCTGGACGCCATGCTGGAGTGAGGCGGCCACCCACAAGGGCCCACCGTACTCCCAGCTCTGGCCCGCACTTTGACCTTTACCTCAGGATGGGCACCTCCGAGTGGTGGGCGGGGGCCGAGTGGGCGGGGCATGCCCCCCCCCCCCCCCCCGCTCTGCACAAGCACAACTCCCACTCCTGGCCCAGGCCGGTTGTCAGTTTCCTGGCACAGGGGTGGGGGACGCTCCA
The DNA here is from genome assembly GCF_943737965.1 of Phodopus roborovskii. Lineage (NCBI taxonomy): Eukaryota > Metazoa > Chordata > Mammalia > Rodentia > Cricetidae > Phodopus > Phodopus roborovskii. The sequence continues at coordinate 49,249,995 of NW_026126407.1, read as the reverse complement.
AGGGCTCTGGGCAGATGTGCTGCCCGCTGGTGCCCATTCCTGTCTGCTGCTCCCTGTGCAACAACTGCTGGGCCCTACACTTGCAGGCTTTGCTCTGCTTGCGGAAGGCTGTTCCTCCCTTGCCCTAGGCAGACTGAGCACCGAGGGAAGATGAGGGGGGTGGCCACTGTGGCCCTCTCCCCAATCTGTGGCAGAGCACAGGCCTATGCCCAGCACAGAACTGCCCATTGGGGAACCTCTGCCAGCCGCTCTGGCACAGCACAAGGGACAGGGGGCCAAGGTTGGGCTTGCCCCACTGCACCCCAGAATATAAGCTATCAAGAGTATTAATTTATTGGGAATGAGCTGAGGCAGATTTCCCCAGAGAAACAAAAAGATAACTTTAACAAATATATATTTAAAGAGAAGAAATATTATTGATTCTATAGAAACCATTTACCAACAGAAAGGACACATGTCCGGCCTGAGACTACAGTTGTCAGGAGCTGAGGCCACCTGTCTGCCCTTCTCTTCTTTCATCTAGGAATGGCCTTGCCCTTGGTCACGAGCACACACAACTGGGAGGCACAGTCTGGAGGGGCGGCTCTGCCCAGAGCCTCTCCTCCACTCTTCTAGCTTCTGAGAGTCTGAAGAACTTGAAGGATGTGCCTTGCTCTTACCTGTTCCTCTCCATGCCCCATACACCTTGGGGAGGGCTTCTTCCTTCTGGATGTGACCATGCCCTTGGGGTGCCAGTGTGAGGGTGCACCCAGTGTGGACCCTGTGTGAACGTGGGCATGAGTACAAGGGCATGCATGCCATACTATGGGCAGATGTGTATTCAAGGTTGTGTCTGCCCCCCCCCCCCGCTCCCCCCAAGGCAGCCTTGTACAGGCAGCCAACCTATCCATCTTGAATTTCCATGGACAGCTCTGCTCATGGTCTGAGGCTGTATTGTGTAGTAATTCTCACCCTCTTTTCCTCCCTACAAAAATACTGACTGGTCTCCTCTTTCGTGTTTGCTGATCCACAAGTGTTGGGCATAACATTGACATTTCTTTAAAAAAAAAAAAAGAACAAAAAAAATAACTTGCCAAAACTGTAACTGTGGTGTAGGCTGGTGGAGGGGGCCAACTAAGGTAGTGTGGGCACAGGGCCCCTTCCAACTGTCATTCCTGGCACTTCCTTATCAGTGAATACACTGGCCATTTATCAGCCTCTGTATAGGTGGCCCAGGCTAGGGCTCTAGGAAGTGGGGAGGGTGGGTCTGGACAGGGAGCTGCTGTCAGCTGTCAATAAACAGCAGAAAACAGAGCTGCCTGGCTCACTCTTTGGGGACATGTGTGGTGGGGAAAGCAAAGCTTGAAGACTGGAAGCTGGGGGCCAAGGATTGACAATTGCCTCTGCAGGGAAGAAAAGTCCACCCAACCTCCCTTCCTCCCTCCCATCTTGTGCTTAAGGCCATGTGAATCAAGGTCTCAAAAGCTATCTCCACTCACAAGCAGTCTGTGAAGCTTTTATTTCAACAGGGAAGTAATAAAATCTATATACAGTCTAAAACCAGTAGAAAAGGTGAGTAAAAAGACCCACAGTCCATCTGGGTCCTGCCAGGAGTGGTGGCACACGCCTTTAATCCTAGCACGTGGGAGGTGGAGGCAGGTGAATCTGTGAATTCCAGGCTAGCCTGTTCGATATAGTGAGTTCCAGGACAGCCAGAGCTACATAGTGAGACCCTGTCTCAAAACAACAATCTATGGAGTGAAATGAATGGTGGGCCGGGCAAGCATCGTACCTGGCGCCCAGAGAAGAGCCTGGGCATTTCTCTGGTAGAAGTTAAGAGCGGGGCCTAAAGAAAGATCCCTCACCAAGCATAGGGCAGAAATGACACTGCCTAGCTGTTTGAGCCTGTCTGTCTGTCTCCACAAGACAGGCAGAAATTCCAAGGCCATCATGTAGGACCAGCCTGACTGACAGACCCAAAGGGAGTCAAAGCTTGGTCTGGATTTTGTTAGCATGTCCAAACCTGCAAAGAAAGGGTTCTGTTTCAGATCCCCTGTGGCACAAGGATCCCCTTCAAGCTGGTCTCTCAACCCTCTACTGTTGCCCCTCATCCGTGCTCAAAGCTCCATCTCATGCAACCCCTGTCATCAGCCTGAGCCACAAGCACTAACCTTCACGGTACTATCCACAGCCCCTGAGAAGAGCCGGCCCCGGGAGACGGCCAGTGCAGTTACACTGCCCTGATGGCGCAGCAGCGTCTGTGTGCAGATCATGTTGTCCATACTCCAGACCTGGGGAAGGGCGACATGTGAGCTATGAGGGCATACCCTGGCCCAGCCACTTCTAGGCCTCGTCCTCCTGTTCCTGGCAGCACATACCCTGAGGGACCGATCATAGGATGCACTGAAGACTTTGGTCTGGTCTGGTGTTGAAATGACTGCCAGGGCATATACTGTGCCCACATGGCCCGTTAGGGTCCGCACCTGCTCTTTGGACTCAATGTCCCATACCTGAAAGGGGGCAGGCCCAAGTAAGTTAGAGATCGGGACCCAAAACAAGGGCAGGAGAGATGGAGGCCTGCTACAGGGTTGCCTAGCTCTTACATGAATGAGGTTCTCATAGGTGCCACAGACAATGTGGTGATTTGTCACAGCAATGGAATAAACACTGCCACCAGATGTCTGCAGGACATGGATGCAGTCGAGAGTCCGAATGTCCCATATCTAGGGAAAAGTATGTCACTTAATCCTCTAGGATTCAGGAGATAGCCTCAAAATATGTAGGAGGGTAGGAAAAGGGCAGAAGGAGCTCCAGAACACCCTAAGAAATGCAGCAGAGGGCACACCTTGATTGTCTGGTAAGAGCCACTGTACAGATAGCTCTGTGCTGCCACCAGGGCCCGCACCCAGTGGTTGAGGCCTGTGAGCTCCTTCTTCAACTTTAGCTCAGTGCCCACGATGTCCCAAACCTGTAGGGATGAACATGAGCCTGGGCTAGCAAGGCATCCACTGCCCAGGGACCCCCACATACATGTGCACTCCTTGCCCATACCTTGATGGCCTTCAGAGAGCCACTGAAGAGCATGTTATGGGAGGATACCAGTGTGCACACAGGGTTGTCGTGGGCCCGGATGGTGTTTACCTTCTGCAGGTTCTGGATATCCCACACCTGTAGGGGATGACAGTAAACCCCAGGACTCAGGGCTAGTGAGGAAGGAAAGAACACTGGGCTTTCTCTGCCCCTCACCCCTCATCCTGTGCTCCACTCACAATGATGGTGCAGTCTGCAGAACCACTGTATAGTTTGCACCTGGGGAAGCAAAGTCAATATATGGCAGCAGAAGCTACCACACCATACCCTGGCTGCCCCAAGAACCAACTTGACTTGGTCCCAGGGGCATGGCTTTTCCCCACTGCTGAGCCCATTCTCAGTTTGCATAGTTGGATGTGAACAACCAGTCTGGGAAACATTTGATGGCTGAGCTGAGCAAACGGGGAGGTCACTATCCTGAATACCAAGTCCCAAGGGGGTTAACACCACCAGTAAGTTGAGCAAGGCCCTTGCTGTCAATACCTAGCATGACTACACACAGCCCAACACAACATGAGAAAGGAGGGCCAGGCTTGGGAAGAGCCTATTGAGAGCATGGCAGCTGCCACATGAACTACAACCAGAGTTAAGCCCAAGGTACTTGCCATCCTGGTGACAGTTGAGCTGTCCTACCCTCTAAGAGTGCCACCTCTAGCTTCTAGCCCCCTGATATACTAGGGCAAGGATATGCTCTGCTGGGAGCTCACAGATTGTCACATAGGAACCCAGTATTGCTCAGGTGTGAGTGTTCCATGGATGGAACAGACATAAACTACACAGGCTCATACAGGCCCAGGGCCCATAGGAGGGTGTCAGTACAGCACATCCTGGCCCTGGCCCTGTGGTCAGTGGGTATAACATCAAGACTCACCCCTGGATGCAGAGTGCCAGCACAATACCATCATGGCCCTCCAGTGTCTTTTGGCACTTGTAAGTGGTACATGTGTCCCACACCTGCAGAGATCAGGCCAGACCAGGTCCCCACAAGGTCAGGTCAGTCCGGTGCCAAAATGACAAGATAACACCCATTAAGGGAGAAGACCCAACCATGGATAGGAGGCAGCAGAGGGTGGCATGCAGTGCCCACCTGAACCCAGCCATGCTGCAGAACCTGTGGACCAGGACCCCACTGACCTTGATCGTCTTGTCAGAAGAGCCACTGAAGAGCAGGTCACCCATAGAATAGACACAGAGACACCAGACAGGGCCCTGGTGGCCCACAAAGGTCCCTTTGCACTTGAAGATCTGCTGAGGGTCATAGGCTGCAAACAGTAGATGTTAATGAGGGACTGGTAGGGCTCTGGGGACAATGTTAGCAGCACTGGGCTATACTCACATCCAAGGATACCCATGTTCAGGCGTGCATTGATGTGAGAAAGCTCATCCTGCAAGGCCAAGAACAGAGCAGAGATTGGCTGGGTGGAATGGACACAACCTCTGGTGACACTATGGAGCCCCAAGCATAGGGTCAGTTCTTACTGGACACAGACCCTTAAACCCTGAGCACTAGGGGCAAAGGCAAGAGGAGGGACCCCAATCTATCCTCCTGTGTCTCGCTGCTGCAACCCTCACATACTCACATTCAACATGGATGCATCCCTCCGGAACTCCATGAGGTCCTCACTGAGCTTGCTCTGGTTCTCATCCAGGACATCTGAGAAACAAGAAAGGTATTACTGGGGTCCAGAGAAGTGCTGAACCCCATGTTTTCTGGACTAGATCTTACCAAACTTGAGCTCAAGGCTCTTCTCCAGCTGGTCAATCTTCTCTGAGAGCTTGCCCAGCATGGAGCGCAAGAAGGCAATCTCCTGGTCTTTCTGGGCCAGTGCCACATGCATCTCATGAAAGCGGTCATCAGTCTGCTGCAGGAATTCCTTCAGGCCCTCAAAGCGGCATGTTTCCAAGTGTGTCTCATATGTGTCCTGATTCCCGATAAACGTGCACCTGGGGGAATAGGACAGTTGCCCACCTGCCTTTCTGGCAACACTGACCCTTAGCGTCCCTAACCTAATTAAATCCCTCAAGTCATCACGGCCATACCCAATACCCCCGGATCCAGATTTATTTATTTATTATGCATACAGTGTTCTGTATGCATGTATCCCTGCAGGCTAGAAAAAAACATTAGGTCTCAGTTGTGAGGGAACCGAACTCAGGACCTCTGGAAGAACCAGCTAGAGTTCTTACCTATGAGTCATCTCTTCAACCCCTCGCCAACAAAATCTTATCATGCCTCAAGGATCCCTCCCTCCCTGAGAACAAAACTTCTGTCCATCAACAGCCTCCCTGCTCTGAACAGCTAGGCATAATTCTTCTTTCCTTCTGCCCCTGCCTCCCCTCCATTCCCATTTCAGCCATTTGTTTAAGTCTATGCCCTTTTACCCACCTTCCCTGATACCCCACTTCCAACCTGTTCAGTCCTGTGTTCTCCTGGGCACTGGATATGTGGGCTGTGATGGCAGTCATTAGTGTGGCTCCCAGCTCTGGTCCATCTCCCAGGCACCAGCTCCCAGAAGCCTTCAGCTAATGAACTCAAACCCACCAGCCCACAGCCCACCCCCGCCCACTCACCCGTACTTAGAGTGGGGACACTTGATGTGCTCGCATTCTTTCAGGTGGGCCTCTAGATTCATCTTGAGAAGGGGAGGACAGCTGGGGTTGTTGGGGCAGCGCACAGGCCTGTAGTCACAGCTGTTCTCGTGGTCCCTGTGCATATGCAGGACATAGGCCTGAGCTGAGAGCATCCACAGTGTAGCCTCAGACAGTAAACATGCTCAGTGACCCCAGGGAGATGGAGAATCAGGAGGTACTCACTTGCGGGCACTAAGCTTGATGGTGAAGGGGCAGCCCCTTGGGTCTACCTCAAAGACACCAGGCTTTCCAGAGCCTGCTGCATGGCAACCATGCCGACAATGTATGAAGAGCTCTCCAATCTGCTCAGCTACTGCAATGTTGTTCACCACCACTGTCAGCTTGGCATTGTCCACAGGGCACTTCTCTGGGAGAGGAGGACATGCTGAACCCACCACCTGCCCAGCCACCTCTCAACCTGGCAGCTTTGCCCAGTGGGAAGCCAAGTCTTGGGAAAGGGAGGTGCAATGACAGGACAGGTCAACAGAAGCCCATTAGGTGCTTTGTCTATTCTTTCATCTGCCCCAAGGCTCCTATCTAGGAAAAGCTGCACAGTAGACCTCCCAGAGGATAAACAGGTAGTGACAGAGGCCTCTTAGCTGACCCAGTAGTCTTGGGCAGGGTCAAGGGGTAGTGAGTGGGCAGACAGTAGAAAGGTAATTAGATTGGTATAGAACAGAAGCAGGGGCTGCCAGGGATAACAGCATCTGTTGGAGCTCAAGCCCTCACCCTGGGACCCATCCCATGTCCACCACAGCAAAGGCTCTGAGTCTAGAGACATCAGGAAATTGCAGTCTGCTTTGCTTTAGAGGTCCTTTGCCAGGCGGGCTTGAGCCCTTGCAACACTATTCCAGGCCCGGGAGAGGCCACACAAGCCTGGATGGGAAACCAGTGACCTCTGCTGGCAGCCTGGGAAGTAGCAGGGTGGGGACCACCCACCACCCTCCCCAGGTCTGGATTGGAGGCACAAGCCTACCTGACTTCAAGGCGCATCGTCTACAGAACGTGTGCTGTGGGGACAAAAAGTGGACTTGGGGGATGTTGTAGTTGTCTTCCCTCTAAGTCAAGGTCAGTGGTAGCCCAGAGCTCACATCATCCCACACCACTGCAAAGAGTACCTTCCTGACAGCCAGCTTAGGCCAGCAGTTCACTGGTTCACTGGCCTGAGTATCAAAGGGAGCACCTGGGACTGGGGAGTAATAGTGTCTGTGACCTCACCCCACATGTAGTAATCACAGGGTCCTTGAACACACTGCAGCAGAGCTGGCAACACAGCTTTACTGAGGGCTGCTCAGCAAATACCAACGGTTCCTAGACAGAGCAGAGAGAAGTCAGATGATCAGGAGGTGGGCCTGGAGTGCTAAGGTGAGGGTTTTGGGAATAGACCCTCAGTAACATTAACTGCCCAAGCCACCTGCGTGTCCACCCTGTCCACAGCTGTTCTCTAGGGCTGGACCTATCCTGTTGAAGGTGCTGTTGAACTAGAGAACCAAAAGAGGAACAAAGGCAAGGGGTGTGGCTCAGAGGCAGGCCGTAAGCAGTGACCAACCACACATAAGCATCTGTACAGGGTCTCAGCCAGCCTTACTGGTCCCCCTTCCTGGCATACAGATTAGAGCCCCATCCTCCCACCACTCATCCCCAGGCAGCCTTCAGACAGGAATGGGAGATGTAACCCTGAACTTCAACATGGACCAGAGGCCCTAACCAGGTCTGACCTACCCTCACTGTGTGCTGTGTTGATGTGGCCTGAGGGGACAGTGCAGCAGTGGCAACCCTAGAAGACGGTTCCTGTCAAGCCTACCACACCTACCGGCTCCTCCTCCTCCTCAGGCAGCGAGAACGTGGAGCGCAGGGACATGCTGGACTCGGAGTGTAGGGAGCGGACAGAGATGGCTGAGTCAGAGCGGCGAGGAGTGTTGATAGGGGGCTGCATAGATGGAGGCAGCCTATCAGGGGGTTGAGCCCTGTGGAGGCAGGGGTGCCCCTAAGCCACCCCAATTCCAGCAAGCCCACAAGGCCGAGGATTATATGTGGGAGGCTGGTGTGGCCTCAGTCCCTGCTGCTGTGGTGGCCAGTCCTGGCCTTTGGTCCTGGGCTGCCCGTTCCTGCCTGCCAATTTTCTTTGTGTAAATGGAGAGATTTCCTGCTATTCAATTCCACAGGACATGCTCAGGCTTCTTCCTGCTTCCCGTGAAGGAATGTGGACTGCAGAGAGGCTGCATCCACCAGCCAATCCTGGAGCAGGTAAGACTCCAGATTACTGAACAGAAAAGAGTAGAAGCCTGGTCAAGGAGCTGTGGCCATGGCTAAGAGGCCTTCTTCACCAGGAGACACTAGATCCAGCCAAGGAGGTTCATTGTACCGGCAGGAATGTTCTACCAGAGGCTGACCTAGCCTCCTGAGACTGGAGGGAAGCAACCTTTGATGAGGTTCAAAGGAGAGAGAGGCACAGTATCTACGAGCCACTGCTGTCATAGCTCTTCCCTGCAGGCTGACAGACACCTGCAGCCCCATTTGTGAGCAATGACTTCTCTTGGACCCAATGTCCTGGGCCCACCTGCCACTCCTGAGCCTATGTCCAGAACAGGAAAGAGTGCCACAGAACAGAGATGCAGCCAATCCCAGTGATGGGTGTCCCTGAACAGGAGGTAGAGACTAGACATGTATTTCATTCACCAGGGCAGTGCCCATCTCCTTTAACTATGATGTCCCAAGTGACACCTTGCATGGGAAAACCATGTGACCCAGAGGGCAAAGTTAAAGGAAGTGAGTCAAACATCCCCTGAAGCAGCAGTGGCCGGCATGGGAACAAGGGGCACCAGGCAGGCACAGAGCTGCACTCTCCTCTGTCTACTGGCCAGAGCAGCTCCTAGGCTCCCACCCTGAGCACAAGAACTGAGGCCAGGCCAGTAGGATGGGGTGGAAATGGCTGCCCACCAGTCCACAGCAAACAGAAGATTCCAGTATATCTTTAAAGCTACTGTACCCTGTAGATGCCCCAAAACCAGAGGCACAAAGAGTCTACTTCCAAGACCTGGGTTGCAGTTAGAGGAGCTGGGTGGAAACTCAGACAGGTGAAGCTGTGGCTGTGGGGAGCATGGTACAATATATCCGACTCATCCTTGGGCTTAGTGCTGTGCCAGGCCCATAACATGCCTATTCAGAATTTATTTTCTCATTGGAAAGGGGGAAGGGGAAAGGGGGCTGGGTATAGCAGCATGTGCCTTTAATCTCAGCACTTGGGAGAAAGATAGGCAGATCTCTAAGTTCATGGACATCCTGGTCTTACATAATGAGTACATAATGAGGGACAATGAGAGTTATGTAGAGAGACCCTGCTCAAAAACCAAAAATGAAAACAAACAACAACAACAAAAAACCTACTAAAAATAAACCAGCTGTCCTCTGTCCCTCGGCAGATTCACTTGAGAAAACCTTTTGTGGCTCCCACCTCACTTAAGAACTAAAACTTCCAGACCTTGGCCTTCAGGGTCCATGACCTCAAGCCCAGTCCCACAAACTGGCGGCTTCCTGCCACCATCCAGCTACAGGAGCGTCCTCCTAGTCTCAAGAACGTGGCAAGTGGCTTAGACCTCAAGGTGCTTCACTGTTCTCACTTCTCTGATCTCCTGTCAGAGTTGAGGGCCTGGTAGAAGGGTTAGGAATCATACTAGGCTCCCGCATCATGGGGACCTACCATGCTGTCCTCTTCATCCCGTGGTGAATAGGCAAGGGTGCTAGAGGAGGAAGGTGTCCTGCGATGCTGTTTGTATGTGCTGGTCCCATCAGCTGCTAAAGAGAGAGGGGAAGGGCTGAGTGACATGACTGTCAGTGAAAGAAGGGATTAAGGCAGTGGGGATAGCAGGCTGCTGGCGGAGCCTATGTCTATGGGACCCTTTGGATTGTCTCTAGTTTTCATCTTCCCTAGCAGTAAGAGGGTCCTGGAATGGAACATGGTATCTGAGATTGTCTTCCAAGGTGAGACCAGTAAAGGTTCATCAGCCTGGCCCTGCAGATAACTGAGGATGGATTCTGCTAGCTGCCCCATCCTTACCAACTGAAGACTTTTAAATTGTTTATTTCCCTCCTCTGGTGTGGAGAACCCAGGACCTAGTTCATGCTAATCAAGAGCAACAAATCCCCAGCCTTGTTTTTCTTTTTTAACTTTATGTGTTTAAGGGTTTTGCCTACATGTACATCTGTGTACCACACATATGGCTAGTACTCATGGAGGCCAGATGGCATCAGATCTCCTAGAACTGGAGTTACAGGTTGACGTGTAACACAATGTAGATGCTAAAAATTGAACCTGGGTCCTTTGAAGAACCACTAAGACATCTTTCTAGATCCAACTCTTGCTTGAGTTTGGCTTTTTGGAACACAGTCTCACTTGATTAGCTTTGACTTAGTATGTAGACCAGGCTGGCCTGGAACTCAGAAGAGATCTATCTATCTCTATCTCCCAGAGGGCTGGGATTAGTGGTGTGCCTGGCTCAATCCTCGTTTTAAGACAGGATCTCTCTATGTAGCTCAGGGTTACTTGAAATGCATTTATTTTCCTGCCTCCATCTTTGGAGTGCTAGGATGACAGGTGAACACCACCATACCCAGCTAAGACGTTTCATTCAGAGCCTGACAGAGGGCCCTCTGTGCCTATCTGGGTATACAATCAACCCCCAATTGTGCATGAGTGGCATGGCACCTTTTCTAGGGTAGATCATTTGGGTACATCCCTTTGACCTTCAAGGTAACTCTGTCAAGTTGAGTTCTCTGACAGCCTCAGTTCAGAAGAGGAAACTGAGGCACAGAGAGACTGAAGGGCCTCAGCTAATATATGGCCAGGCTAATACCACATTCTGGTAGTCTTGGTTCTCCTGCCTCCTCCCTGGCACAACCAGATTCAGGAACTAGGGCTAGCTAGCCTTATTAGCCTCCCTCCTCTTGCCAACAGAACACCCTGCCCAATCTGGGCCAGAAGCAGGAAGGGGTTCCTGGAGAATAAAATGTCAAGGGTCCACATGGGAACCAGAGAAACACCTCACAGACCCTATAGGCTACAGCACTGGAGACAGGCTACAACCAGCCCAGGTTCAAACAGATTCAGATGTCGAAGCAACCAGAATCTTAAATGCTTCCATTCAAGATCAGGAAATATGACTATCCTGTGACTGAGCCTCTCCATCTGTAATGAGAAAGGCCAGATGAGGCAACAACTGGTACCTCATTGCCTAGCTGACCACCACTAGCCACCCAGAAACCAGGGTATAGCAGACCATATGCCACTTGGGCTCTGGAACCCTCAACAGTAGTGGCAGGTACTATGTAGTCTCTAAAGATAGATGAGACATTAAGCAACAGATTCCTGGGTAAGCAGTGTGGGAGAAGAGGCTCTTTCAAAGCCCCCTGAGGTCATCCACGATTAAAACACACTGGTATGCACTTGGTAGGCCTGTGCCTTCAGCCATGGGAAGGCAATTAAAAAACCAATTAGTAGCTGGTGCACTCCTGCAGTGGAGTGAGTACTGTACTAGAAAAGCAGAACACAATGCCCCAGAACCCTGGCTCTCCCTAGCATTCAGTAAGGATGCTGCCCCACTGCCCCACCCTGTGCTATGTGATCTCTTGAAGCACCTTGTCTGACAACACCGGATCCCACCCTAGGAGAGATGCTGTGCCAATCACACCTTCTTGGACGCTAGGGCCCCATGGCTGAGATGAGGCATGAGTCACTATGACAAGATATAGGTATAACTGGTGGTGCCAGGGAAGTCAGGACAGCTGCCCCCCCCCGGGGGGGGGGATGGGCAAGTTTTCAGGAAGGAGGTGGGGGGGGGCACAGGGACAGGACTGCCTAACTCTGCCCAGCTGGTAGTGGAGACATGGCAAGAAAAAGAGGTCAGGAGACCATTAATGCTCCTTCACCAACACAAGTACCTAGTGCGCTCCCACCAGGAAGTACCCCAAGAACCCAATAGAATACCGATTCTTCCTCATCACAGGCTCACCTTTGGTGATAGTGGCGACGGTCGAGAAGGTAGGCCCAAAGGTCGTTTCCATTCTGGTCTAATAGACAATGGAAAAGGCTTAATGCAATTTGCACAGGGTCACACATACTGACTGACTGACATGCTTACCTGCTGGTGGCTCACCTGCATGCATATACAGGGACATACCATCAACAGGCACAGGCTGTTGTGGGGGACCCTCCAAGGAGGAAAAGGATTGCCAATAGCTCTGCCCTTAGTGGCAAATATATATTATCATGCTGAGGGCCTGGGGTATGGTATGCAGAGGGCAGACCCTCACTCTCAGGTACCTCTCTTACCCCACTGCTGTCTGAGGAGGGAAGGCTGGCAGACCCCCCAGAGAAGCGGTTGTAGCGGGCACTCTTGGCTGAGCTCATGCTCTAGAGAGGCATCCAGGTTCCTCGGGCAGTGTCCCCTATAGGTAGAATACAAATGAAGGGCTTTGGAGGTGACATCCCAGGGACCTGGAAGTCATCCCAGCTTCCCCACCTGGTAGACCTCTGGCCAGTCCATCACAAGGCAAATGTTAATTTCTTCCTACCTCTGTTGGTAGGTCCACAGTGGACAAGGGCTTCCTGCCCCTCATTCAAAGTTGTAAAGGCCCCAGGTATAGGAAAGGAGGCCCCTGAGGACAGGAGACCTTTAGTGGTACCATCCCTTCAGGCCTGGACCTTTTTGAGGAACCCACCCTGCTCTACCACTGAAGTAAAAACCCCATCTGATCTGCTTATCTGGTCCTGATCATAGCTTATCACTTTGAGGCCTGCCCCTTTGCAGGTCAAATGTCCTGATGGCTTAGGCTAGGTCTTGCTTTCTACCCATCCATTAGACTGGGCCTAAGGTGTAGCACACACACCAGGACTTAGTCATAGGAGGACCAGAGAACATGAATGTGTTCTCTGTCACAGCAGATGCTATCAGGAGACCTAGCCAGGATCACCAAGAATTCACAGGCAAAGTCACTTGAGCCTGTTTTCCAACTGTGGTCATACAGGGCAAGCCACCTATACCAACTGTGCCGTTCAGGGATTATGGTTACAGAGGGAAGCATGCAAGGGCCAGTGTCCCTGCTCTGCCCAGAAGAGGGGACAGGAGAAAGGGTAGACACTTGTCATCTGCAGGGAAGGGAAGATAAGAAAGAGACCCAGTCACCAGGTCATACTCAGGACAGGTCCAGGACAACACCCATCATGTGACACTACAGCATTATATACTGCAGGGACATAGCACTGTCAGAAGGCATCCCCTAAGGGTTTCCCACCTCTCAGGACTCTGCAAGGGTGGAGCTAAGAGGGCACCACTGTTCAACAAACAAGCAAGCAGCAGCCTTACTTTAGTCCCAGAGAGCTTCCTGCAGGGAGCAGGGTTGCTGTGGAATAGAATGTTTGTTTAACTATGTAAAGATGAGCTGCATTTGTTTAGTGTGTTACTATTTCACCTTGCCTACCTAAGGCACCTGAATGGTTTAATAAGAAGCTGAATGGTCAATAGCTTGGCAGAGGGGAAATAGGCAGGGCTGGCAGGCAGAGAGAAAAGGGGTACCAACCAGCTAGACACAGAAGCAGGAAAGCAAGATGGACAGTGCATAGATGATGTAAACAAGTCTCAGGGCAGCACATAAATGAATAGAAGTGGGTTAATTTAAGTTTAAAAAAAACCAGCTAGAAACAAGCTAAGGCTAAGCATTCATAATTAATAGGTCTCCATGTCATGATTTGGGGGCTGGTGCTCCAAGAAAGCCTGCTTCATGGTGTCGAATCAACTGTGCGCTCTCTCTCTCTCATGAGGTCACCCAGTGATTTGTACCACAGGTTCATTGCCCAGGTGGAGCCTCTGAAGCAACCTTCCAGAGAGACATGGCAGGGGAGCATCCGTTCTACACACCAGGACCATGCCACTCAGTAGCTTGGCTTGTGCCCAGGCCGTTGAGGACAGAGAAGGCACAGAAGGGAGGGAATGCAGAGGGGTCCAGGTGAGTCATGTGCTAAGCGTAGGCCCAGATCAAGGTGAGACAGACAGTTTCTATCCCAGTTCCTTAGGAATATTGCACATGGGCAGCTTCTGCCACTTTCTCCCATCAGGTCCTCCTGACATGGTGTCACACAAATACAAGAAGGCCACACAGTCTGTCCCACTTTACTCAGAGTTGTTTAGCCCCATCCAGAGAGCTCTGAGGAAGGACTGGCTCCCAACCTGTCTACAACCCCTGTTGGTCCCTGGTCCTTTCCTTTTCATGACCAGGCCTCACCTACCTCTTCAGCTGCCACCTGCAATTCAATCTACCTGACATGGACTCACTTAGCCTTTGGGCCTCAGGCTTCAACCCTCCACCTCACAAATCAGGGTCAATTTTGGCCTCTGTAATTGGCACTGTCAGGAACTTGCCATCTGTCATTCTAAGTATCCTCAAGTACAGGTAAGTGGATTTCTCTAAAAAGCAGGCCAAAGCCTACCTCTTCTGACCTTAGCTTCATGCCACACAGCTTCCATGACAGTTGCCAATGCAAACCAGAGGCTTCTATAGTAGTTACCTCAATACCACCTGTGGCCTACCTGTAGTTCTAGGGTTTGGCTCTATGTATTTCTGAGTGACAGGCAAGCTCAGAGGAGGTAGTCCTGGGGCAGAGATGTGAATATGGCCAGTAGCAACCCTCCACTCTTCTTCCCCTTCCCCCCCAGCAGTCTCTTTCCTGAACAGGAAGGACCTTGATAGCTGCCAGAGTCTTGCTTGTCATGTTGACTTAGATGAAAACACCTTTGCCACAGGGACTTCCAACCAGACTAAACCTGGGGGCTTCAGGCCTGCTCCATCAGTGTGAAAGATTTAACCCTTTGGAGAAATCCAGGAGGTGGGCTCACAGGGTGGAATTAAGAGACAGACCTACATTCCACAGAGTTGTTTCCTAGCACCTGTTGCTTTGGGCTGTGAGCTCAGGAGCACAGTGCCTGGCTTCTCTCTGGTTCTACTGTAACGTTAAAAAAGAAAAAGTACACTTGGCAGCATGCAAATCAGAGGCCAGTCCATAGAGGCAGTATAGAGGAACAGAACTATCGAGAAGAAGCATAGAGCTAAACTGAGCTAGAAAGGAGGGAGGCAGCTTCCCAGTTCATATGGGTTCAGCCTCCTTCAAGAACTGGAGGGAAGGCTAACCTCAGGCTAGAGTCTAGAGCCCCCATCTGTGCACCACCCACAAGGCAGCTACTTCCACAAGCACTACAGGATTGAGCAATACATTGAAGGTGCTCTTCAGGTCAGCTCCCCAGGGCCTGAGTTTTGCAATAACAGGATTCCCCAGCTGGTGGGGGCAGGCTGAGACAGCAGGGAAAGTGTCAAGCAGGCCAAATGCACCACAAGCTGGAAACTACACCCTGCTGAGGCTCTCTGGAAGAAAGCTATCAACCAGGGTAGGAACTCCTTAGGGGTTATGTGTCCTAGAAGCCTGATCATGCCTGTCCTCTAATTCCTAGGGTTGGAAGGATAGCTTTCTATAAGGTTGGCAGCCCATTCTCAAGCCAGGACTTGCCACATAAGCTCCCTTGCCCCTTTCCCAAGTTCAAGAAGACTCCTTGACTGTCTGCAGAGCCCAAGACATAAGCCTCTGAGAAAAAGAATCTTACTTTATTTTACTGTTTTCCTTTTTCAGACTCTTTTTTGCCCCACTTATTTTTCTATGTCTTGCATCTGTACATGTGTGTGCCACAGTCCCTACCATGAGTGTGTAGACTGTAGAAGTAGGCTCTCTCCTTCCACTCGGATTGTCGTCTATCTCACAAGATAGCATTTATTTATTTGTTGTGTGTGACTGTGAGTGTATGTGCTATGGCACACATGTGGAGGGAAGAAGACAACTTGGGCAGGTTGGTTCTCCTTCTATTATCTGGGTACCAGGAAATGACCTCACGTCATCTTTGGTGGTAAGTTCCCTTATCTGCTGAGCCATCTCACCAGCCAAAGATTTATCTTTAAAAAAAGAAAAAAACTTTGTTTAGATTCATTTTTAGTATTTTACGTGTATGAGTGTTTTGCCCACATGTGTGTCTGTAGCCACTTGGGTGCCATTTGTAAAGGAGTACGGTTTTCCGCCCACTGCCTGGTCTTGTCCTGCCGCCGCGCCAGCCCCAAATAACACACAGAGACTCTATATTGTTGGCCAGTTACTACTTTCTTATCGGCTAGCTCTGTCTTAAGTATTAACCCATTTGTGTTAATCTATGTATTTCCATGTGGTCTTCTTACCCGGAGCCAGCTGCCGCGTACTGCTCTCTCCAGACTCTCCATCTTGATTCCTCCTTACTCTTTTCCTCCTTGTCTCCTAGTCCCTCCTATCTTCCTTTCCTATTGGCCAACAGTGCTTTATTATTAACCAGTATGAGAAACATATATACATAATGGCATCTCCCATCACCACATTTATGTTGGTACTTAAGGAGATGGTGAGCCTCCATGTGGCTTCTGGGAAATCAAACCTAGTCCCTTGCAACAACATGTGCTCTTAGCCACTAAGCCAACTCTCCACCTCCCCCCACAATTTACCTTAAAAAAAAAAAAAAAATTTTGTGTGTGTGTGTGTGTGTGTGTGTGTGTGTGTGTGTGTGTGTGTAAGTGTTCATATGTACTGGTACCTCCAGAAACAAAAAAAGGAGAGTGCTGGAATCCCTGGAGTTTTAGGTGGTTGTGAGCCACCCACCATAAACACTAGGACCTGAACTCCAGACTGCTACCAGAACAATAAGTGCTCTTAACCAACCCCCACAAGAGTCTATCTTCTTTAAAAAAAAAATTAATTTTATGTGTGTGCAAAACTACATGTATGTCTATGTATGTCTGGAAACCATAAACAGACTCCTCACAAAGGCCAAAAGAAAGCATTGGATCCCCTAGAATTGGAGTTACAAACAGTTATGAGCTGAGAACTGAACCTGGGTCCTCTGTAAAAGCAGAGCCACCTCTCCAGCCCCAATTTAGTCTTTTAAAAACAAAAACCAGTTGAGAGCCTGAGGAAGTTGGATTGGCCAACTTTCAATATACAGTGATACTCTGTCTTGGAGACAGACAGACACAGACACACATACACACACCCTCTATGGGGGAGGTCACTATTTACCTTTACTGTTAGCAGTAGACAAGTAGCTCAAGGCTTGTCTGAGCTGTGGGTAGCAAACAGACTAGACTTCAGCCAGAACACCCTCTGGTTATACTTGCCAAAGTTCCAAGCATATCTCCTGGTATAAGGAAGTCAGTGCAAGAACCTGAAGAACGTCCAGGCTCAAAACCAGATCTGGCTACCAAATCCTATAGAAACAGAGTTGACTGCCATAGCAAGCCACATACACTCCCTCTGGCTTTTCCCTTAATGTCATTTTAGCACATCTTTTCCATCCCAACCAGGCAAAGTATGACAGCCAGGGACCCTAGAATGCCTTCACTTGCCTCAGTGAAGACCTCCCAGAATCCATATAAAACCCTGGGCAGAAGCTTACTTCCCTCCCAGCACCCA
Source organism: Phodopus roborovskii (assembly GCF_943737965.1). Lineage (NCBI taxonomy): Eukaryota > Metazoa > Chordata > Mammalia > Rodentia > Cricetidae > Phodopus > Phodopus roborovskii. The sequence continues at coordinate 49,232,768 of NW_026126407.1, read as the reverse complement.
GCCCGACTTCTACCCTCAGTTTTCCTGCTGTCTATACCCACAGCCTCAAACTCTGCATGGGGCCTTTAACTGGCCTTTCCTTCCCAGCATTTTGCTGCCGCCTTATACCCATAATCCAGCCTCTGCACCTTCCCTGCCCAGGCTGACTGTCTTCAGAGTTCAGGAAGTGAACTTCAACACCCTCCTGCCAGTGGCACTAGTCTCAACTCACTGTCCTTCCTTTCCCGTCTGTGGCAAAGCAATCAGGCTTTGTCTACAAGTGCAAAGGGTTTTCCACAGGAGGGAACTAGCCAGATCCAGAGCAGACAGAGCTTCTGAGGTATATGCCATTCCATTTGAATGTCTGCTATCTCAAATTCAACTGGTGTCAAACCTGTGGTAACAGGTTTGACTATCTGTTTCTCTTGTGGCTTTGACTTCCTGGTGCCTCCTTCTTCCCATCCATAGAAGCTGAGGTACAGTCTAACTAACGTCCCTGACCAGACAGAAGGGAGAGGACAGAGACCTGCTCAGCCCCATCCCATACTATACCCCTGCTTCTGGCACTCACAGCAGCTCCACCCCTCAAACTTGGCTTTTTTCAAGGCTGTTCCTCCTTGTACCCCCAACCCCAACAATGGGTATCCCCCTGGATCTCTTGAGATTGGATGGCCCTATTTCTTGGTTTCTACCCTGTGACCTTCTTCTACCTGGACTTTCAAGCATCAAGTCCTACATTATCAGCTTATTCCCTAGTGGTCTGTTTTCCTTCAGCCACATGACTCTTCCCTAGGTCTAGTGTTCTGGGGACCTAAGGGTGTCTATTGAAAAATGGGGGTTGGTAGGTTCCTCTCCAAGGGCTTCTTGTGAACAAGCCAATCAGAGAACTGATAAAGTGCTAGGTACCCACTTGCTGTAAGACCAGACTTCCAGGAACCCTGGTCCACAGTAAGATACAACCAGCTGATCAATTTTTCAGGTGGACACAGGCTGGTACTTCACACGCATGGTACTTGTGGCAGAGTGATCATGACCATGGGCCACAAACTCAGACAGACCTGGGTTCAAAGTCTGCTTTGACCATTCAAGAAAGGAATGACTGGGTAAGTTGCTTGACTATAAAACATTGTAATGGATCCAAGTCTGAAAGGAACTGTCAGAGATAACATATAACTAAAAGCTATAGATATACCATCAGCAGCAGCAGCTCTGAGAGATTGGAGTGGAGGCTGAAAAAGGCCAAAAGGCTAGCCCACTGACAAGCCAGTGAGTGTATGGGCACAAAAAGGCTGACCCAAGCTTTGTTCCTTCTGCTCCCTCCATTTCTATCAGTAAACTAGGAACCCCAGTGCACCCTTGGGCTAGTCCCTTGCTAGGTTGAGCCAGGCAGCCCATTACAGAGACTAAGCTGTCTATAGTTTCTGCCCATCTTAGATCTTCCTTCAGCTATACCTTCTTCCTATTTCCCACAACATGCATTGTTTCAGCCACGATTTATACCCATTGGGTGCCGGAGAGTAGGGAGACCCCCCCAATTTAGTCTGAGGGGCAATGGTAGAGAACCCATTTATTTCTGTTCTGTCTGCCACAGATCAGAACTAAAGACCCCGATCTTTTGATTCATTTCCAGAAAGACTCTGATATACAGCTACAAGAAGTTACAGCAAGGAACTTCTAGGATTTAGACACCACTCTTGGCCATTCCTTCTGGTCTGGGGTCACCTTAGTCAGGTTGCGTATAGTGGTTCTCACTTCCTGAAGGAACCGTGGCAAATAGATGCAGGAACCTCAGAGTACTGGAACCGGAGTTTCCACAGAGAAACATGAATGCATGGAGTATCTTTGTGACTGAAACAGCTCTTGCCACATAGATCCCCCCAAATAGGTATCTGGGCATAGCAAGGCCCAAAGAAGACTGAAGAACAAGGCTGAGTGGCTACTGACTGAAGGCCAGCAGTGAACAAAGGAATGAACCTGTAGGGGCATGGAGGAGGGGCTCAAGGGGGGAGATGAGACTGAGGTGGCAGACATCTCTAGCCTTCAGCCTCATCTTGGCCTCTACAAAATATCCAGGCTGGGACAATTGGCTATGTTGAGAGTCAGAGGCAATGATTCAGATTCCTTGATCTTTCCTGCATCTCACCTGAATTATAAAGTTCATCATTATGCATACCTGAAGGCTCTCAGACTTTGCCCTGATCTGCCTCCTAGCTCATCTATACAACTAACTCCCTAGCTTGCTCCAAGCTCATTCTCCCAGGGCCTTTATCCCTCTGGCTCCCTCTACCTGTAAGGCTCTTCAGGCAATGTCTCAAGATTGTTTCTCAATCAGATCTTTGGCTAACTGTAGCGCTCCCTACTAAACAATTTAAGAACGCTCAACGATCACTTTACTTGCATTCAGTTTTGTGAGGTTTTTTTTTTTTTTTTGGTAATATTTATCACAGTTCCTCATGATTTTTAACTCTTGTCAGTCGCTCGCTCCTTTTAAGAATAACAGTTCTGGAGGGTGAGTTGCCACAAGGATACACTTAAAATCTTGGGACATACTTGTAGTAGTACAACAGGGCTGTGGGTACTACTACCATCCAGGGAACAAATCCAGAAATACTGCTCAACATCCTACAATGCACAGGACCCTAGAGGCAGAATGTTCTGTCTCGAAACCGCGTACCAGATGAGCTTATCAGTTTGGAATCCTGCTCTCTGCGGACTCTCCAGAGCCTAGGATACTTTCTGACAAAAAAGTAGCGTTCAGTAAAAGCAGGAGAGCAAAAAGAACGAGAAAGAGAGTGAAGGAAAGGAGTGACAGACGGGTCTGTGGAGAGTCAAGCGGACTTACGGACACTGAGACCCCAGCTGTCTCAGTCCCGCCCCCCCAGTCTAGGCCCACGACCGCTCGTGACGCTCCCAGGCCAGCCCGGGCCCTGCCGCACAGCACGGAATAACGAGCCCAAGATCCAGTGCGACGCGAAAACACTCACCCGCCCGCGGCTGCCTGGGAGCAGCGAGTACACCCTCCGGCATCATATTGCCCCCTCGGCCCGCGGCCCGCAAAGATACAGGATACAGGAGCCGGAAGGGCCCGGGCGCTACGCACGTCGGGACTTGTAGTTTACGGACTCCTGGAACTCCGGCGGCTGCTTCCCACTTTGAATTTCCTAAACTACGACTTCCGGCGACCTCGGCACTAAAGGACCGGATTGGTGGCTTCAGAATCACTCTATGTTGCAGGTCGGAATTTGATTGGCTAAATGCACTCGTCGCTCACGTACCCAATGGCTCTACAAAGGGGAGGATCTTCGAACGACCCAAGATACCGCCTCCAAAAGAAAGTGTACGGTATGATTGGTGGAAACTTCATAATAGCTTGAGAAGCCTATCAGCAGCAAAAGAAGGTGGGCACTTCCTCAGAAACTGTCCAATCACATAAGGAGCAGTTCTATAAACGATTGAGCTTCGGTTGCGACCGGTCTTTTGGGAGTGACTATTGTATTCTGCTCTTTTTTTTGTTATCTCTGTGAGGCACGTTTTTTTGCCGGAAATGGTCGCCAAATGTAACTCGAAGGATCGCTCAATTGCAGGCCAGCCTTTCCTCGAGTGCTGCGGAAGTCTGGGCTCTGCTTTAGTCCTTTTTGTTTAACGTTTTCCTTCAACTTACGACTCCTTTTTTGCGGGTAAGGTAAGTCAGGCCTGGCTTTCCTTTGGAGCACCAAGCCTGTGATGAATTGCTATAATTTCTGACACCTCGTATGAAAACTGCATGTGCAGTCTGATTACATTGCAAGACTGAGGCTTGGGAACTTACTCTACGTTTAATTGGATGGCTGAGAATGAAAAGTTACCAAAAGTAAAGGATTTCTGTTTGACTTTCAGGGCATGGTGAGTGTGCTACAGACCTTGACTCCGGTCGACGGCGGGCAGGATTTGCTGGTAAGCTGGGCATCTGTATCTGAATAAAGGAAAAATAATCTTAATTCTGTTTTCAAATGTCGTTATTCCATGTTCTGCAAAAGGCTTCGTTTGTACTCCTGCGGTCTGTAAAGGGGTACTCATGAAAGTAAAGCCTCCTACTTTTAGAACTCTGCTCTAGAGTGAGCTTTTAGCCTGTTCAGTGTCAGTGATAGGTTTCAGGGCACTCTAGTCTTGGTAACCAGCTTCCATGAGAGACTGTTTTGGTGAGGGTATTGGTACTTGTGGAAGCCAGAATAAGCCGCAGGATTCTGCTTCCACTGGTGAATTCTGAAGACACCAGGCCTGGCTTGCTTGTGAATCCCTTTAGCCCCACTAAGCCATCCTGCTGGCCCTGGAAGGTGATTTTCCACAGATGACACAAACTCCAGAAAACAACTTTATTGGGGAATTTTGAAGACAGGTTTCCACTCAAGTTTGTGGTTGATAACACAACATGGGAAGAACTGGGACAACCTGCTGGGTGGTGACTTGTTTGTAGTTCCCTCACATTTCTGTGATCTAAGTCTCACAGTGAGTGGGCTGGAAGCAGGCTTCTGGGGGTTAACTAGACGGTAATGACCAAGCCCTGGGTGGGGTCCCACCTGGGCTCTATGATGCCGTCCTCTGCTACAAGTGCCATCATGGCATGGTTTATATGCTATAATACCACTTCTGTGGTGGCCTCTGGGGCAAAGGGGTGATAGCGTTTAGCCTTGCACACGAGTATCCACTGGGTCAAGCCTATAGACTTCCGGTACAACTCAGCAGGGCAGGGCTTCTTCAGGAGTGGAACTGAGATCAGCCAGGTTCAGAGTCGACAGCAAGAGACCCCTCGCCCCTCCCTCTTGACATAGTCGTGCAGCCTGAAGTGTGGCTCCTTGGGAGCCTTCGTGGATCGCTGCTTCAGTTCCCTGAAGAGCAGGGATGACAATAGAGCACATGTGGCCTGTGCAACCTCTTAGAGGTTTATGGCCTGGAACATAAGGGCAGTGTTTGTGTTGACTGTCAGGACTTACTTTGCTATGGCTGTGAAAGCCAAGTCCACATTGAGGCCAGTCTTTGCGCTCGTTTCCATGAAAGGCAGCCCATACTCCTGCAAACAGCTGCTGCCAGGGGGGTGCTGGCCCAATGGGGGCAAGCCCAAGTGTTACAGCCTTAAAGCCACCCTTATCGCCCACCCTGTATTGACTCACCTTGGCTAATTTCTCCCCGTCTTCCCTTTTTACCACACGTTCTTGGGTAGAGTCTACCTGGCTCAGGCACAGAAATTTTGTTAGTGGCAGTCCATGCCTTGCCCTATTGGGCCAGGCTGGAGAGAACAGGTTAAAATTCCCACCTTATTCCCCAGCAGCATGAGCACCACGTCCTGCTGGGCATATTCCTGGATCTCTGTCAACCAGGCCTGTATGGGGAGAGCTGGGACCAGTTTCAAGGCTGGTCCTTGCCACCTCTTTGGGTGCCTTTTCCTAGAAGCCCTCCCATGTTTGGAATGGTACCCACATCACTGGTACCTTATCCTGGTGATCCTGTTAATGGAGCCAGTTGCCACTCAGGCCCGATGGATTAGTGAATACCCAACTTGGCCACCATGAGCTCAGAGAGGTTCTATGAGTGTTCTTGATGCCTGCCATTTAGACAGTCTGGGCCCATTCCCCCACCAAGAAGGCCACTGACCTGAATGTTGTCAAAGGAGTCCTTGTTGGTGATGTCATAGAGTAGCAACAGTGCTGAATACAGAAAGTAATGAGGACATCCCTGGGGTCCAGTGGCTCCTTAGCTACCCACGTTTAGACTTTACAAGTCACAGGGTACCACATCGCCCTCTGCAGGGCATTTGTGCTCACCCCCTTCCCCCATGCTAGTAGGTCACCCAGACTCCTGTGGAGAACTGGTCTCCATATCTGTGGGCTTACCGTGAGCATCCCGGTAGTAGGCATGGGTGACACTTCGGAACCGCTCCTGACCAGCTGTGTCCCAGATCTGTGGCAATAGGCACTGGTCATACTGCCCAACCTCTCCCTGGTGTCTCCAGCCCCAAACCCGCACTCCTGTTACCTCACCTGCAGCTTCACCTTCGTGCCATCCACATCCAGAACTTTATTCTGAAACAGAACCAGCCAGCAACATTAAGGATGCCTGCCATCCTGTGGCCTGGGGGATCCTGAGGTTGAAGTAGGAGAGGAAGTCATGCAAGCCATGACTGAACCCCCACTGGTGGGCAGTTGGGAGATCCCTACCCCATTTCTACAGTACCTCCTAGTTCTGCTCTGAGAACTTAAACCAGCCTAAACGTCACATGCTTAAAATCAGATGCTCCTAGCAACTGCATGGTATCCCCTGGTACTGCTCCCAGCATCAACCCTGGGGGCATCCTCTTCAGATGACCCTGCCTGGGCTCTTCCTCAGATGGCTACCCTGATACTAGGTAATGGCCAGCTGTGTCCACTTTGGGGCCTTGCTTACCACCCCCGCACACCAGGTCCTACTACACAGGTTCCCACTTGTCAAGAGTGTAGCACTACTAGTGTACTGTTTCTGCTTAAAGACTTCAACTAGCTTAGAAGTCATCAATGGTACAAATGGTACACTGTGCCCCAGTTTCCCCACCTGGAGATGGGGATAGATAGGGCAACTTTGACTTAATGAGCTACTATGTACACTGAAAACTACATCCTAATTTCACACACACACACCGCCAACCACTAGGACACCCATTTCTAAGGGGCTGTCTGACTCTACTGTGCCCACAGAGCTCAGAACTATGGCTGGTACATAGGTAATAGCCATAAATTTGCTGTCTGTAGGTCTAGACCTGTCCCTTTGAAGATTAGACATCAGGCTGGAATGCCCACCCACCTGTCATCCCAGGCTAGGCCTAGCTCCCCCTTTTTCCAGAGCTGCTGTCAGTGCTTCTAGGTCTCCAGGGAATCAGACTCAACCATCTGCCTGGCAAGGGAGGATATTTTGCCTTTCCTGCACTCTGAACAGGGGTGCAAACCACACAGCCCTATCTTCCTCCCAGGAGCTAAGAGGAGGCAGGAGTGTGGGGGAGGGAGACCAGGATAGGCAAGAAACACCTGCTCAAGCTTGTCCTACTCACTGGCACTTCAGCCTTCTTTCTGGACTCTAGGACCTAGAGGGCTTGAGAAGACCTGCAATCCTCAATAAAGAAAATTTCCCACTAGAGGACCCCCAACCCCCTTTACTGTCCCCAGAGTGGGCCTTCCTCCCAACCTCCTGCTAACTGGATCTAATTAAAGGGTGAGAAAAATGCAAATTCAGGATTTGCCAAGAACACACCGGCACCTCAGCACATGAGATTCAGACTGGGTAAGGGGTTGGGAGGGCTCTGATGCTGGAGATCCTAGGACCCTGCCTGGGATCTAAGGAGGTCTCTTCCAAGCTGCACTGCATTATAGTAACTAGAAAATTCCCAGTACCTCCCATAGCCTTGGGTCCCCTCTTTGGTGGGAGAGCAACATTGGCCTAAAGAACAGGCCTTGAGTTTCCTCTCACTGTCACTACCCTAGGGCTCAGGTATAGCTAAGCATAGCATCAGCCCATGGTAAGAACAGAACTCTGCTGCAGCTGAATGACAGCACCTTTGGTGTTGGGAGGCTTCCCTAGGACCCTCAGCTGTTAGGAGGCAGCTGGTTTGGTAACTAAGCTCTCATCCCCTGGACCTATGGACTCATTAGGAGATGGAGAAACAGCCGGCCAGGGTACTGGGAGGACTACGTGTAAGAATCATAGTACAGCTGGACCCAGTCAGAGCTCAGGACATCAGCCTCCACTCTCACCCGGAAGTCGATGCCCACAGTGGAAATGAAGGTACCAGCCAGGAAAGCCCCATCCTTGAAGCGCACAAGCAGACAGGTCTTCCCCACACCAGAATCCCCCACCAGCATGACCTAGAATAGATATGAGGGTCAAGAATTAGGTTTGGGGCTGAGGGCCTTGCCCACCTAGAGATGCGTCTGGTCTGCCTTGAGCTGTGGGGGAGGGGCAGGAGAGGAAATGAATGTTCCAGGCCTGTAGGTACAGCATAGCCTGGGGAAATACAGCAAACATGGTCCCCAATAGCTTGGGTGCCCAGCTTCTCTACCCCTGGTAGTCCTGTGCCACCTCTCCCTCCAACAATGCCACCTTAATCAATGGGGAGGGAGGGACTGCTGTCCCCATCCAAGATCTTACCTACCCCTCCTCCATAGACATCATACTTGATCTTGGAGGGCAGCATTTGGGGCCTATGGGGAGCAGAGCATGAAAATGCAGCTGGAACATCCATCCTACAGAGACCTGTGGGGACTCAGTGCCAGGGGCTTCTTCAGTTCCAGCAAAGACACAAATCTCAGCAGCAAGGCTCAGTAGAGGTTTGCCAAACAGCTTTGTAAGTGAACAGGGGCTAGGGATCATCTGTGGGCCTGAGGGGCAGACTGGCAAAGTCTCTCCCTCCCCCCACAGCCCTGCTGCCAAAAGCTCCAAAACCCAATGATGGCCCTGCTTTCACAGGTCAAATTCACACAAGCTTCGGTTTTGGTCTGGGGGGGGGGGGTGGCCACTTTCTCAACCCTTCCAGAAAAAGGAGACTTACAGCCCCTGGGGGAGAGAGAGGGGAAGCAGCATATGGATGGGAAATGTGTGAATGGAGCAGTGGTAGGACAGCTTTCAGAACCCCTTGCTTGGTCTTACAGTAGATGGAGTAGGGGCAGGCACGGCCAGCTGTTGAATACCCCAAACCCAAGCCTAATAGTTGTGTGTGTGAATATATGTTTGTGTCAATGTGTACACGCGCGTGCGTGCACGCGCGCGCGACAATCTAAGGTGCTGACTGGCTAGCTGCGAGGTGCTGCTCTGGCCAGTTCAGCTGCAAAGGTCCGCACAGCTCTGCACTCTTCCCCAGAGGCCCTCCCAACAGTCTAGTATCCAAAGCCACCTGCTGCACTCCCATGGCGTGGAGGTGCCTAGCTCACCTTGAAAGCAACGTCGTAGAAGTCTCCAGTGCCACCAAGCGAGGGCCGGCTCGACTGCGGGGTCCCGTTGGGCAGCGCCTCTGGTCCAGGACGCGCAGTCATGGGACATGCCAGACGGGACCGATTGGCGGCAGTGGGCAACGTAGAAGCAGCAGGCACACTCCCCCCCTTGCTCTTGGGGGTCTTCTTCCTGGACATGGTTCTCAGTGTGCTCCCGTTGCTGCTACCGCGCCCTGGGACGTCCCACGCCCGGTGCCCGCCAAGCCAGACTCGGACCCGAACTCGTCCCGCAGCAGCGGCAGAAGCAGCAGAAGCAGCATCTCCAGCACTCGGCTCCTGCCCCGCCCCCGCCTCCCTGGAAGCGCAGCCACTCAGGCCCAGCCTCCCACCGCCGCAGCCAATAACCGCTCTGAGGCGGAGCCATGCAAATTAGCTCGCCGCTCAGGGGACGGAGTCAGGAGGTCTCAGCAAGGCTCTAGGTGTTCACCCTAAATAAAGCTGCTCTGTGTTAACAAGGACCCCAACTGTCTGCATCTAGTGTGAAGAAGCACCAGGATCATGTGTCCTCTCGGTGCACTGTTCCTTACCCCAGTCTTCAGTGTCCCAGCTTAGGAACCAAGCTCAATAGACTGGACCCCAGACCTGAGACATGGGTGTGTTCTGAGATGAAGGGGCTGGGGCAGAAGGCTGAGAAGTCAGCCTGAGATTCTGTTTCTTCTCAGCAAGAGATGCCAGCCACCTGACACTTGTTCTCAGTGTTGTACCCTACAGGTCAGGCAGATCCAGGAAGCTCACACACTCAGGCTTCACAAACAATCCCTGCTATGCCTGAGCACTCTGGGCTCAGCTGATCAAAGACAGAGTGAGGAGGTTTCTTTTCCTCATAGACTTCGCCACCTAGGCTGAAGCATGAGTATCTGAGGAAAGAAAGGAAGTGGGTATCACAGCCAGCATCAGGCCCTCTGAGATAACCCTTGCAAGACCCCTGCCCTGAGAGCCTAGTAGATAGGAGGTTCTTCCCCAGAAGTGACTGGTCTGTAGTCTTTCCATCTTAGTTTCTCATGCAAAAGTGTCAGTGTTGATTCTCTAGACCCCAAACTGGTCCAGGACCTGGTATACCCCACCTCCGGGAACTGACTCTGCTGCCCTATCTACACTGACCAGAGGAGCTCTGTCTGAAGCCTCTCACCCAAGACATGCCAGTCTGGAGAATGAGGCTTCAGAGATCAGAGGTGAGGACAGTGGGTACAGGAGGGTGGTGCCCTTGAGACAGGATATTTCTTGGTGTTCCTCTGGGATGGCCTAGCTGTCCTCCTGTCACCAAAACTGGACCTCTTGGAGGCCCCCTGAGCCTTCTAAACTGGCAATGAACAAAGCATGAATAATTCACTGCCTCTGGGGTTCAGTGCCTGAAAGGACCCAGAGTATTTCCTAGACAGGGCCTTGCTGTGGCCTGCACTGCCCTGCTGCCATGAGCTAGGTGTGCTAGTCTGTGTGGTAGGTATTGCTCTAACAGCTTCCAATGGTCAGATGGGAAAACTGAGGCTCAGAAAGGCAACAGGGAGCTGCTGTCCATGATCTCCAGGCTAGTGCATGGCAGCAATAAGGCTGCTCTTGGGAACACTGGCTTCATGTCCTATGGTTCAGCTTTACCCATCAGGGACCTATTATTGTAAAGCAAACCCAGCAAAGCCTCAGGTCTCCTTTCATTGGCTCCCTTCACTGATCTCCTACCTCTTTCAGGCCAGTCTCAAGATCTGTGTGTCCTGACCTAGAGTGGGAGTACTATTGTATTCCCTGAGGGAACCAGATAGCCCACTCTTACAAAGCCAACCTCAGCTGGGAACCTCAACAGCCTGTGCCTACTTGCTCTAGGAAGTAGCTCATACTTCCAGCTGCTGCCTAGAATATGTCCAGTATGTGGGATAAAAACAAAGAGTCAGGGCCTGTGGGATGGCTCAGTGGCTAAAAGGCATCTGCTGCCATGCCAGAGGACTTGAGTTCAATCCCCAGGCCCCACATGGTGGAAAGGGGAATGGATCCCCACAAGTTGTCCTCTGACCTCCATATACTTGGTGTGGTAAGTGTATACCTGCACACTTGTGCATGCACCCAAAGTAATCAGATAAAAACAAGGAGTTCACGTTTGGATGCTGTGGGGCAGGGTCTGTGAGTGAGGAATTTTGGATGTGAGTAATGAAAATGGGTCAAGCAGCCGGGCAGTGGCACACACCTTTAATCCCAGCACTCAGAAGGCAGAGGCAGTCGGATCTCTGTGAGTTCGAGACCAGGACAGGCTTCGAAGCCACAGAGAAACCCTGTCTCAAAAACCAAAAAAAAAAAAAAAAAAAAAAAAAAAAAAAAAATTAGGGCAGGCAACTAGGAAAAGAGAGGGAACAGGGAAGATGGAAAAGGTGGAGGGCAGACAGACGTACAGACGTGCCTTTACAATGAGGAGCCTTTACATAAAACCCAGGTCTCTGCTGAATCCTGAGAAACTTTGCAGCTCTCTGCTCCCCATGGCTCTGCTCATCTTTGATCACTGTATCTCATGGCTCTCTTTCTGTTCCCATCTGTTTCTCACCCTGGAATATAAGCTTTCTGGGCACAGGAAGCAGCTTGTCTTGGTCACTGCCATATCCCTGGCAGCCAGCTCCTGGCCTCAGTGAGTAGTTACTAAATTGTCAAAAGAAATGTAAGTTAGAAACTAGGCATGGTGGTGCATGCCTTTAAATCTAGTACTTATAAGGCAGAGGTAGGCAGGTCTCTGTGAGTTAAAGGTGAACCTGGTCTATATAGCAAGTTCTAGGCCTGTCAGAGCTACATAGTGAAACCCTGTTGTGGAATATTTGTTTAACTAGGCAAAGATGTGTTACATTTATTTATGTTGTGGAATATTGCTTTAACTATGTAAAAATGTATTTTGTTTTGTTTGCTTGTTTTGGTTTTTCAAGACAGGACTTCTCTGTAGCTTTGAAGCCTGTCCTGAAACTCACTCTGTAGACCAGGCTGGCTTCAAACTTGGAGATCCACCTGCCTCTGCTTTCCCAGTCCTGGGATTAAAGGCATGTGCCACCACCGTTCAGCAAGGCCAAGCATTTATAATTAATATTGTCTCCATGTCATGATTTTGGGGGCTGGCAGTCCAAGAAATCCTACTGCAAAACCCTGTCTCAAAGTTAATTAAATAATTAAAATAAAAATAAAGAGTTGGGTATGGGGGAGATGCCTGATCTACATAGTGAATTCCAGAACATCCAAGGCTATATTGAGACCCTATCTCAATGAATTCCAGAACATCCAAGGCTATATTGAGACCCTATCTCAAAATGCAAAACAAGAACACAAGAAGATGGCTAACTCTTTGGTATTTTTGCCAGTAATAGAGCGGGTCTATGTCTCCTGCCCTTGAGTCTGGGCAATAGCAACAATAAAACAGAAGTGACCCCAGGTTTCTTGTACCTTGAGACAGTGATTTCCAGAATCTGGCTGCCTGCCATCATTAGAAAACACCCATCCAGTCAATGAAGAGAAACTGATTGAATAAACTGGATCGCTGATAGACACAGCTCAGTGGATGATGATATGTTGAATAGGACTTTGCTATGTAGCCCATTTTTGTTTTCTTTGTTTTGTTGAGACAGGATTTCTCTGTAGCTTTGGAACCTGTCCTGGAACTCGCTCTGTAAACCAGGCCTGCCTCTGCCTCCCAAGGCATGTGCCACCACCACCCAGCGAAATGAGCCTTTTAAAACCTTAGTTTCCTATGTATTAGAGAGACATTGGTTACATAGCAATAAATAACTAATGGCAGCTCAGAGCAAACTTGAGGGAAGGGACCAGTTTGGTGAGAAAGGGTCAGGAGGGTGCAATGGCCTTAGTCTGGCCTGGAGTCCCCCAGTCTCTTGGAAAGAGCAGTGCTGATCAGCCCCAAGGCAGAAAGTTAGGACTGGCTATATGCCCCAGGAAGAGAGTGGTCCTGTCCTCAACCTTAGAATGCAAAGATGGTTCTATGCTTTAAAAAAAAATATATGTGTAATATCATTGTTTCCAAATGAATGGAGCCACCTAGGTCTCCTTGGAACCTTGCCTTTGAATCCTCTTACAATCCCAACCTTTGGTCCTCTCATGCCCCTCAGCTCCTGTAACCTTTTTTAGTTTAACACTGTTTTGTTTTGTTTTGTTTGAGGGGGAAACAGGGTTTCTTTGTGTAACAGGCCTGGCTGGCCTCAAACTCAGAGATCCACCTACCTCTGCTTCCCAAATGCTGGGATTAAAGGTGTGTGCCACTTAGTCTGGCTTCTGATAACTGATCCTTCTGGGAGTCTGAGCCCATTGCCCTGGTGTAGCATGTGCCATGAGTTCCTAGTCCAGCCTTGCTCAGAGGTTCCATTTTCCCTAGGCTTCTAGCTTTACCCCCACACCAGATTCTGGCCTGTGCTGGAGAGCAGTGCAAGCAGGAGCCAACATCTTCTTGACCTTACAGATTCTGCTTGGAGCCCTGCTTCCCTGGCTTCTCCTTCCCCTACTTCCTGCACCCTGGATGCCCTCCAGTGGTTCTCTAGAAGCTTGCTCTTGGCCTCTGTGCCTATCTGGAAACTTTCTGAGGACAGGATAGATCCTATGCTGCCTGCTCCTGTGCCTGAAGACAGGCACTGAAGGGAACAGGTTCTGATTAAGCAGCAGGAAGCTAGACTAGGCTTCAGGGGTCCTCTAGCAAACAATGGCAAAGCCCCCAAAGCTTGTGTTCTCAGAGCACTTCATGAGGAGTCAGCTGCAGGACACAGTTGTCAGCTATCTAAAAGCCATAGGGCAGTATCTCTTTCTTGCTGTGTGACCCCATGTATTTGGCATTGCCTCTCTGGACCTACTTCCTGTTCTGTGAAATGTGGAGGAGGAGTTGATCTCCAAGGGCCCTTCCTGCTCAAATACCTTATGTTCTATGAAATCCTTGTGAAAGTTGCCATGGAAACATCAGAAGAACTGCAACAGCCCTGAATTATATGAGACAGAGACACAGAGAGAGGGAGAACACTGAGTCACCCTAGAAGCAGGTGATGTCAGCGGTATGTTGACTCTGGCATCAAGATATAAAGGGGCCACATATATTCTACTCCTGAAAAGATACCCTCAGTAGCCTACTCATTTTGGTGGCCCTAATATTCTGCTGGCTGGTAGTAAGAGGTGAATGGCCATCTGCCTGAAGAACCAGATATCTGTATGGGGCCCAAGCAGAGAGTAGCTCCTTTCCAGGTTAAGACCACAGAGGCACTTCTCACAAATAAAGGTGAGTTTTTGCAAAAGTCACATTCATAGGGCTGGGGTGAAGTTGAAGCAGAGCTCCCACTAAGCAACCAAGAGGCCCTGGATTCTCTGGATTCTGTCCCTAGCACTGAAAATAAAAGTCACATTCTCTATTTTCTAGGGGATCATGGTCCCTAAGTCTGAACTCCTATGGAGTCAGGGACCAGTTCTCAGCAGTGTTGGCTTCCAGCTTCTGAATGTGTCCCTCTGTCATGCAGATCTGTATTCTCAAACAGCATTGGAGATCATGAAATGACCAAACAGTCCCTGGATTTGCCACATAATCCCTAGAGCCACCCATGACTCCCTGTGACTGAACTTGTATTGTGCCTTCTTTCTTTCTTTTTCTTTATAGGGGGAGAGTAGAAGGCACTTTTATGTTGTCTGGTTTTGTCAAAAAGTTTTATGGGTATCTAGTTAATATATCTAATAACTTCATATGTTTAAAGTATACAAGTTGATGGGCTAGGGAGATGGTTTAATGGGTAATGATGTGTAAGCTGGGCAAGCTTGAGGACTTGAATTCTGATATCCAGCACCCATATTAAAATTGAAAAAAAAAAAAGGCCAGCTTGACAATATGTGTCTGTAACCCTCGAGCTGGTAAATGGAAATGGGAATTCCAGGGATTCAATGATAATGTAGTGTGGCTCAAACATTGACCTCCAATTTCAATAAGAAACTGTCTCAAAGCTAGGACAGGGCTGGAGAGATGACTCAGTGGGTAGGAACATTTGCTGCTTTTGCAAAGGACCTGGATTCTATTTCCAGAAGAAAATTTACAGCTATTTGTAACTCCTGTTCTAGAGGAGTCAATGTCCTCTTCTGGGCTCTGTGGGAACTGCATGCATGCCATGCACTTACAAGCAGGTAAAACACTCATGTACATAGAACAAAAATAAATCATTAAAAAAAAAAAAAGTGTCCTGATGTCACATATCTTTAACTCAGAAGGCAAAGGCAGGTAGGTCCTCATAGTGATTTTAAGACCAGTATAGTCTGCATAGCAAGTTCTAGGCCAGCCAAGTATACATAGTTCCTTTCTAAGTTCTCTTTAAAAAGTAAAAGGGGAGCCAGGCAGTGGTGGTGCACACTTTTAACACCAGCACTCAGGAGGCAGAGCAGGTGAATCTCTGAGTTTGAGGCCAGCCTCAAACTACAGAGGGAGTTTCAGGACAGGCAGGGTTACACAGAGAAACCCTGTCCTGAGAAGGCAAAAAAAGAAAAGAAAAAAAAAAAAAAAAAAAAAAAAAAGAAGAAAAAGAGGAGGGGGGACAATAAGCTGGGAGTGATAGTACATGCCTTTAATCCCCGCACTTGGGAGTTTAAGGCCAGATGGGTGCTGTAATTTAAAACAGAGCTTAGGTGGAGGTTTTTTTTGTTTTGTTTTTGTTTTTTAATTGGGGGAAAGTGAATGGGAAAGCAGACCAGCCTCTGGGGCAGGTGCAGCATGGAAAGTCATACAACAGACAAGTTTTAGTATTTTTATGCATACCATGAGTATACAACAACCAAGACAAAAACACACCTATCACCTAATGTCACTTGGTATTGGGAGTATAAATTTGTCCCAAGATCTTCATTAGAGAGCTTTTAGGCCTCCCTACTCAGGTGGGAGTACCTGGTTTAGGGCAGCCTGAAGGAGCCTTCTGGAGCATCTGTAGCCTCAGTGCCCAAAGCACAGGAAACCTAAAAGAACCTCTAGGGGCGGTATTGCCCCAGGCCTTGCTGTAACTGATAATAGGGGCAAAGTGTTACCTACAGTTTTGCTCTTGACCTTGCCAAATATCTGCAATGCCAGAATATACTGAACAAAATAGAATATCTGCATTGCTAGAATGCACATTGCTTTTTTTTTTTTTTTGAGACAGGGTTTCTCTGTTTAACAATTCTGGCTGTCCTGGAACTAGCTTTGTAGACCAGGCTGTCCTCGAACTCACAGAGATCTTCCTGCTTCTGCCTCCTGAGTACTGGGATTAAATGCATTTGCCACCACTGACTAGCTTTTTTGGAACCCTGTCATGAAAAAGAAAATTTATTGTGTGAAAATGGCATTAAAGGTATGTCCCACCACATCCAGTCACAGATAACTTAATAACTCTCAGTCTTTTAGAGATGATTATTTTGGGTCTTCATGGCACCTGCCTTTACTCCCAGCACTTGGGAGGCAGAGGTAAACGGATCTGTGAGTTCAAGGCCAGCTTAGTCTACATAAGTGAATTCTAGGTCAACTAGAATGATATAGTGAGACACTGTTTTGAAACAACAGCAACAAAATAATAATAATAAAATTAAAAAGGTGGAGCTGAAGAGTGTGTACTGAAAAACAAATGTGTGTATTATCAGTCAATTCAGAAGACCCCAATTCAGTTCTCAGCACCCATGTTGTGTGTAATTCCAGTCTCAGGGAATCCTATGCCCTCCTCTGACCTACATAAGACCTGCACATATGTGGGGTGCACTCACACAGACACACATATACACATAAAAGAAAATAATAAAAATAAATATATATTTAAAACAGCTGGATTAATTTGTTTTACTTATTTACTTAGTTTCACTTTTTTTTTTTTAAATGAGCTAGGTTCTTATTATGTAGCTTGACTAGCTCCTAACTTGCTCTGTAGACCAGGTTGGCCTTGATACCTGCCTCTGACACACACACACACACACACACACACACACACACACACACACGTGCTGGGATTACAGGTGTGTGCCATTCTCTTTCACTGTTTTTTTTTTTTTGTGGGTGTATCTTTCTGCCCTTTGAGTTCTTGAATCTTAAAAATCTGCCATCTGACTTTAGTGAAAAGCCTGGACTTCGAATATAATTCTAACCCTGCTACTCATTTGCTGTGTGGCCTGGAACATTTTTTGACATTTCTGTTTCCTGCAATCTCATTTCATAAAGGAATAACAGTGGTCCCAGTTGCTACAGCTGTTGAAATTCAATAGAATACAGCAATGAAGGAGTGGGTGAGGAAGTGTGGGATGTGGGTTCCTTTCCTTCCATCTCTTAAGATGTCCTCACTGTTCTTCAGTTCACCTCGCTTTGCTGGCATGATTCCTTTAACCTGTAAAACCTTTCCATTATTAAGAAAAAGACTTGGTCTTCTCTGTCCTTCCTTATCCCATACATCCAGGCTTTTCAGGACAGCTAACCAGACTTTGTTTACAGCAACCTGCTCCCACTTGGCTTCCTGCCAAGTCTTCCATTCAGAATGCCTTCTATAAAGATCGCTTCCTGGCTCCCTGGCATCTTTCCTTTAGTAACCCACAGGTGACACAGCAAGGGCCAGGGTCAAAACCATCTTGGAGAACCCTGTCTCTGGGATTCTGACAAGTGATCTGTTTACAGTAGATGGCTGGTAAATATGTGTCCTTTCAGTCCACATACCAGTGTTTTCAAGCTGTTTCTAGAATACTATTTACAATTCTTTATTAGTTTGTAGATTAGATTTTTAGATTTTCAATTGTTAGGTTGGATTTCCTTCCTTCCTTCCTTCCTTCCTTCCTTCCTTCCTTCCTTCCTTCCTTCCTTTCTTTCTTTCTTTTTCTTTTTCTTTTTTTTCCAAGACAGGGTTTCTCTGTGGCTTTGAAGGCTGTCCTGGAACTAGCTCTTGTAGACCTCAAACTCATAAAGATCCGCCTGCCTCTGCCTCCTAAATGCTGGGATTAAAGGCATGGGCCACCATCGTCCTGCTGGAGCTTCTCCTTATACTGACTTTCTCCTTTATTTCTGGCAAAGAAGTTGAATTTGAGAATCGACCAAGTCCCTCTCTCAGTCCAGTCTTCTGGGTGGATACATTGTTTATTTCTGGATTATTTGACCTCAAGGATCCAGACTACTATTTGCTTCCTTTTCATCTCTGCCTTCTGCCTATGTGGCATCTACCAGCTCTTCTTTGGGACTGGTTGTAGGAAACATTTTAGTTCATCCCTAAAATGTGGAATCATGCATCCCATTATCCACAGAAGTATGGTGGTACTCACTTATCTTCTGGGGAATTGCAAAGCTCTATGTGGCTCATGGCCCCAGCTAGCAGCAACTAACTTCTACATGTGAGCATGGGTGATCGCGCACGCGCGCACACACACGTTAAAAATTGAGACAAGTTCTCATGATATAACCAGGAGCTAGTTATATAGACAAGGCTGGCCTTGAACTCACAGAGATCCTCTTTCCTTTGCCTTACCACTGCTGGCATTAGAGAACTGTGACACCACTGTGACTAGCCCAATAAAAATTAAAAAGTAATTACTGGGTAATGAGTGGTATCACATGCCTTTAATCCCAGCACTAGGGAGGCAGAGACAGGCAGATCTCTGTGAGTTCAAGGCCAGCCTGGTCTAGAAACTCTGTCTCAAAAAATAAAACAAAACCAACCCCCCCAAAAAAAACCAAAAACAAAACAAAAAACGAACAAACAAACAAAAAACAAAAACAAAAGGTAATTGCTGGTTTTGATGGTGTATAACTTTAATTCTAACATTACACAGGCAGATGCAGTTCTGTAAATTCAAGGCCAGCCTGGTCTACATGAGGAGTTGATCAGCCAGGGCTACATGGTGAGACATTATCTTAAAAAGAAAAAAAAAAAAATTGAAAACCTCTTATTTGTAAAGTATAAATGTCCAATGATGGTGTATGCTTATAATCCTAAAATTTAAGAGACCGAAGCAGGGGAATTACCATAAATTGAAGCCAGCCTGGACTACATAGTTCCAGACCAGCCTGGGCTACAGTGTGAGAAAAAAAAAAAAAAAAAAAAAAAACCAACAAAATGACAAAATCCCCAAACTAGCCAGATGTGGGAGGACCATGCCTTTAATCTGGAGGCAGAGGCAGGTGGATATCTACAAGTTTCAGGCCAGCTTTAGAGAGACATTGTCCAAAACCACATGCACACAAAGACACACACACACACACACACACACACACACACACACACACACACGTGCACTCATGCACTCAGCAACAAAAAAATTGAGAAACAATTTACCAAGCATGAGGTTTAGTATTCTTTTAAATAATAGTTATTTATTTTGTGCGCATTTATTACTCACGTATCCTGTTGAGGAGGACAGAAGGACAACCTTGGAATCCCCTGGTTGTATGCTGTCATAGGTGCTCTGAACTGAACACCTGTCCTCTAGAGCTCTTAACAGCTCAATCATTTCTCCAGCTCTACCCTCATACTACTCCAGTGTGTGTATATGTGTGTTTTGTATTTTCTTTTCTTGTTTTGGTTTTTCGAGACAGGGTTTCTTTGTGTAGTCCTGGCTGTCCTGGAACTCATTCTGTAGACCAGGCAGGCCTTGAACTTAGATATCTGTCTGCCTTTACCTCCCAACTGCTGGGATTAAAGGAATGTGCCACCACCATCCTGCAGTGTCTGTGGGTTTTCTTGAGAGAGACCCACTAAGTAGCTTTGTCAGATTTAGAGTGTGTTAAGAAGATAGGATGACCTTGAGCTTTTGGGAATCCTCTTGCCTCTCATTCCAGAGCGTTGGCCTTAGAAATGTGTGCCACCATGCCCTGTACATCTTAATATATTTAATAAGGCTGTTCAGTCACTTTCACTAATCCCAGAATATGCTTCTTTGCCACAAAGAAACTCTTACCTCATTCCCTCTAGCCTTAGAGCATTAATTAACTTCCTGTCTTTGTGGATTTTCCTTTTTTAAATACTTCTTGTAAATGGAAACACAATTTGTAGTTCTTGGTATTCGTCATCTAAGCATGTGTTTAAGCTTTATGCAAAGTACTGGGCTTGGAGTATTTCCTTTCATGTTAGCTTTGTCTTAGGTCCAGTGCACAAGGATCTGTAGTAGACTGAGTTTGAAGACTGGAACTGCCTGCAGGATAGGAGGGAGGGACAGCAGCTTCCCAGCGACTCAGCAGCCACAGGGTGGGCTGTGTGCAGGGGTGGAGGGCACCGCGATGAGTTTCACCACTCCAGGTGAGCATAGCTATCTTGTGCATCACTTCTGAGCCTTTGTAGCATCCTCTTGCAGAGGTCCATGAGATGACGCAGCAAGTACTTATTGACTATCTATTGCGGAGGCTCACATCGGCGTTCTCTCTAGGAGCAGAGAATGGAAACAGACACAGTGGACACCCAAAAACAGTAAGCCGCATTTTTTTTTTTTTTAAATTTATTGTAGGGAGCGTGCTATGGCGAGGGTGTAGCGGCCAGATGACAACTTTGTGTAAGTTCATTTTTGAGAGGGTTTCAGGATCGAGCTCAGGTCAACAGGCTTTGCACCGCAAGCTCCTGATAAGCCATCCCTTCCACAGTTATTGGTGTTTTCAATATTGTAACTGTTACTTACAGAAGGCTGGGACCAGAGAAAGCTACTGACACCGGAGAAGCCTCAACAGCCAGAGAATCTCACTAGGGAGCTCAGGTAGTAGGTGAGGAGCCTGACGCCCTCCAGTCTCACATAGCCGCTCTGTTGCGGGACGGGGACCGACGCTTGTAATACCTGGCACGCGCACTCCGCGGCCTCACTGCAGCTTGATGGGTGGGGCATCTTAACTCCGCAGCAGAGGGGGCGGAGCTTCCTTCACCCTCTAGTCTTGTCTGTAGCCGGCCCTGCAGAGCAGAGGGCGGAGCGTTGGTGGGCCACCAACGACCCCTTAGTGTTGGGTGGAACCCAAGCGGACGCCCTTCCTTCAGGCCCCGCCTACTGCAGGATCTGCAGCGCCGCGGGGAGAGCCTGTGAAAGCCTTTTCTTCATCCAGCCCCGCCTACGGCCGACTTGGAAGCGTAGGGGCGGAGCCTGAAGACGCACCCCTTGCGCGGCGCCGGGGGTGAGGTAGGAGGAGGAGCCGATGCTGGGCTGCAGTGCAGCGCGAATGCGCGAGCAGGCGGCCAAGGGCCTGAGGTGCGGCCTGCCCCAGAGAGCTGAGCAACTGTCGCACCGCAGACAGGCCACGGCCGCCGCGGCATCCTGTCCCGGCCCGCATCATGAGGTCCGCGGGCCCCTCCTGAACTGCGGCTGCCGGCGCACGGGGCCTCGGGGAGCCGGGGCCATGCGCGGGCTGCGCTGACGATGCCGCACGGCGCGCCCGCTCGCCTGGCGCTGGCCCTAGGCCTGGGCCTGTGGCTCGGATCGCTAGCCGGAGACCCTGGGCACGGCTGCGGGCCTTGCCCGCGACCGTGCTTCTGCAGTCTGGCACCCGACGCCGCCTGCCGCGTCAATTGCTCGGGCCGCTGGCTGCAGACGCTTGAGCCGAGTCTGCGCATCCCTGCTGACGCCACCGCGCTGTGAGTAGCTGCGCCGAGGCAGTGCAGGCGGTCGGGCGGTTGCCATGGTGGCGGGCGGCCTGGCTAGAGCATCAGGACTGGGTCCTGCGGGAGCAGAGCTGAAGTAGATAGGGCCCTTTCTGGAGCGTTGCATCGCTGTCGGCCTCAGGGCATGGGCGCGGTCCCGAGTTAGGGCCACAAGATGCAGTGGGGCCTGGCCGCTCCCAGGGCGAGGCTCCAGTAGGGATGTCGGCCCGACTAAATAAGGAAAACCTTGGACCTCAGCCGGCGTGACCCACAAGGGTAGCCAAAATTCTCGGTTTCTGTGAAGCCTTACGCTGCCGGGCTTCTCAAACAGGAGCTGCAGCAAGCGTGGGGCGTGGTAGGAGGTTTCGGAATAAACGTTAATTAGAGACAATTGAGATGCATTCTAGGGTAGGGGATTTCTGTCAGGGCTCAGAGATGGCATCTAGGGGAGGGGGCAGACAAGAATTTGATGAATGTGTAGGAATTGCTTATGCTTAAAGGACAAGATGGGTCCAGCGGACTGCAGGCTGGTCCTGGCCACATATGGTGACTGCTTGAGAAGTGTTAGGGAGTAGAGGGTATGATGGGAGTGGGCCTTAGATAGGGCTGCATTTTATTAGGAATTTAGGGAAGAGAAATCTTTGTAAGGAAACCCTGTGTCCTTTGGAACTTCACCCCCATCTCAGCCAGTTATAGTGCTCCCTGACCCTGTAGCATTTGTGGTATCTGGAGATGGATCCCCTCTAGCTATCCAGCAGTACCCACAGAATTGCATCAGATCCACCCCCACCTTTTAATTATGGATGCTGTGAATAAGGGCACCTCTCTGCTGGCTGGCATCTTTGGGGGTCAGGCCCAACTCCTATTGGCTCCTCCTTCTGCAGCCCCACTGGCCTCTTAGGAGCTGTCTAGGGAAGGAAGGATGAAGGCCTACAGGTCTGTGGGCTCTCTGCAAACAGTGAAGCTTGAACTGTTGCCTTGGGTTTTGGTGCAAGAGGTTTTCTGAGATCTGATAACCTGGCCCAGCCTGAGCTCATTGACTTCTCAAGGTGTTAACCTTCACACTGTATGAAGAGTTGTCAGAATAACCTCATGTGATGGAGGGGTGAAGTGTCCACATTATTCTTTTTACCTCCAACACTGCTTCTTAGGGATTTATGGAGCTGGGAGAACCAACTGATAGGAATCTGAAGCCTCTGTGGCAGGTGTTGAGTTCCTGTGCTGGTTCTCGAAGCCAGTCTGTCCAGTAGGTTGTCCACCCTGCAGACTACTAGAAATCAGATATATGGTTTTCACTGAGGGAGAAGGACACAGAGAGCAACCTTTCAGGTCATTGTTTAGGGGCCTAAGAAATATTGCTTCCTTTCCAAATGTAATCAGGCCCCTCTGTATGTGTGTGGCTCCTTGGCAGGGATAGCTGTGTCCTGGTAGTAGGACCGCTTGTTTTCTGAGAGCAGAGCTTCCCATTTTTCCTTGGCTTAAAACCATGCTGCTGCTTAAGAAAAATGGCATTACTGGCAGGGTGCTGCTATTTGACTGGCTTTGGGCTTTACTGTGGAGCATTTTATTGTAGAAAGTATGTAGAACAGAGTAATGAATCTCACCCTTCTTGTCTGTCATTCTTGCCCTATGTTTTGAGCCAAAGACTGGCATCTTAGTGTTTTATCTGTGAATGTCTATCATAATACCCAAAACACAGCTAAACTAGGGAATGCTTCCTCGGTTCTATTGAATGTCAATTGTAGGCATTTTTTGTTTGTCTTTCTTTTAAAGTTTGTTTTGTTTTAGAGGTGTGTGTGTGTCTGTCTGTCTCTCTGTCTGTCTGTGTTTGTGTGTGCTTTGATTTTTATTTTTCTATACAGGGTTCCTTAGTGTACCTCTGGCTGTCCCTGAACTTACTCTATAGACCAGGCTGGCCTGGAACTCATAGAGATCCTCCAGCCTTAGCCTCCTAAGTGCTGAGACTAAAAGTGTAAGCCATTACCACATGGCATGTGTTTGTTTCTTGAGACAGGATCTCTCTATGTAGCCCTGGTTATCCTGGAACTCTCTCTGTAGACCAAGATAACCTCAAACTCATAGAGATCTGATTACTTCTGCCTGTCCAGCGCTGGAACTAAAGGTGTGTACCACTATGCCTAGCTGTTCTGATTTTTTTTTTTTTGAGACAGGGTCTAATGAAGCCCAGGCTGGCATCGAACCTTCAAACCTTTGATCCTTTTGCCCCAGTCTTCCTAGAGCTGGAATTACAGATGTGTACCACCTGGCTCTGGATTTTTGGTAATTTAAATTAGGGTCCAAATGAGGTCTATATAGAACAACTAGTTGATGTTCTGAGTCTAGCTAATGGTTGGGCTAATTCTCTTTTATTCTACTTTTGATTCATGGAAAAAACTAATTCCTTTATCATTAGGTTTCTGACTGACAGAGCTGTGAGCTCTTGGCATGTCTCTGTCCTCTGTGTGTCCAGCTTTGTTGTGGAGGGCCACAGCTCTGTCAGGTCTCTGTGGCTCTGTGGCTAGTGACTACAAGGCAGGGCAATTCTGTTATTAAAGAAAGCTCTCTGGAATGCATTAGGTATAAATTGGCTTTGGCTTTAGATGTGGTTGTTTTAGATATCATTTCTGGGTGACAGGTGCTGCACATTTTGGTCAGGATAATTTTGAGTTCAAGCCAGCCTGAGCTGTATAGACAGGCACTATCTTAAAGACAAACAAATATGGACACCAACCTGGTCTACAAAGCCTCCAAAACCACAAAGAAACCCTATCTCGAAAAACCAAAAAAACAAACTAACAAAAATTAGGAAAAAACACATGGTGAAATAGCACTCTATTAGTATCAAAAATAGTCTACTAGTATCAAAAAGATGGAGGGAGCGTGTCTTTAATCCCAGCACTCAGGAGGCAGAGGCAGGAAGATCTCTGTGAGTTCCAGGACAGCCAGGGCTACACACAGAGAAACCCAGTCTTGAAAAATAAAACATAACCCTTTTGAAAAGTTAAAGAAAGATAAATCTATAGAGACAGAAAAAAATTCATAGGGTGGTAAGGGCAGATGGCCGAGTACTGTGGAGCTTCTTTTTAGAATGATGAAAACACTGTGAA
This sequence comes from Phodopus roborovskii, assembly GCF_943737965.1. NCBI lineage: Eukaryota > Metazoa > Chordata > Mammalia > Rodentia > Cricetidae > Phodopus > Phodopus roborovskii. The sequence goes on along the minus strand of NW_026126407.1, from coordinate 49,208,168 downwards.
ATTAGTAGTGATAGTTACCCAGGCTTATGGAGATACTAAAAACCATCAAATTGTAAATTTTGAAAAGGTGTGAACTTCATAGTATGCAATTTTTATTTGAATTTTGTTGTTGATTATGAAAATAAGCTATTTTTTTATTATTTTGTTTGTTTGTTTAAGACAGGATTTCTCTATGGCTTTGGAAGAACTAGCTCTTGTAGACAAGGTTGATCTTGAGCTCACAGAGATCTGCCTGCTTCTGCCTTCTGAGTGCTGGGATTAAAGGTGTATGCAACCTACACCCAGTGAAAATAAGCTTTAATTAGACCAAGTAATAAATACATACCAAGATAAAGAGTTTGGTCATTGGGAGGTCAAGTGTGGTAGTGCACATTATTGTCCCAGCACTAGGGAGTCAGAGGCAGGAGAATTGCTACAAATTTGGGTCCAGCCTGGTTTATAAACTAGAAGAGATCTACCTGCCTCTGCCTCCTGAGTGCTGAAATTAATGACATGTGCCACCACTGCCCTCCCCCTTTGGTATTTTCAAGACAGAGTCTCATTGTATAGCTCTGGCTGTTCTGGAACCCACTGTGTAGACCAGGCTACAGTGACCTGCTTGCTTCTGCATCTTAAATGGTGGGATTAAAGGCATGCAACACTACTCCCAGCTTCTCCTAAGTTTCTATATGTGTTCCCTGGGAGCAGGGGTTCCTATGCTTGCCCATGAGCAAATATACCTCAAGCCCATTGCATTGTGGGCAGGTCATGAGAGCCTGAGTGTGGGGTGTGGGTTCAGGTTAGATGTCTTATAGGTAGGAGAAGCACAGACCATTGTAAGCTGGCAAACTCCTATTCATACCTCAACATCTAGGTCAAGGAGAGCAGAAGTCCAACATCCTAGCCCAGTACCTCTGTGTGTGGCATGGAGCATGTGTGGTGGTAGTATGTGTACGATGGGGGTTCTTGTCCCAGCCTACCACATACTGGGAATACAGGCATGCACCAAGTATTCTGGGGTCCCTCTAATTTTTTTTTTTTTTTGAGGCAAATTCTCACTTTATAGCTTTGGCTAGCCTAGAGTTTGCTATGAAGATGTCTCAGCCTCTTGAGTGCTGAGTTTACAGGTATGAGCCACTATACCCAGCTTCTTTGCTTTGTTTTTTAAATTGATGTTTGCTTTAAAATATTATTTTACTTTAATTTTTATATTTTATTTATTTATTGATTAATTTTTTGAGACAGGGTTTCTCTGTGTATCCCTGACTGTCTTGGAACTTGCTTTGCATCCCTGGCTGGTCTGGAACTCAGAGATTCACCTGTCTCTGCCTCCTGGGTGTACTTGGATTAAAGGTGTGCACCACCATATCCAGCTCTAGATTTTATTTTTATATGTATGTGTAATGTGTTTGTGTAAATGTCTGCCTATGTACGAGTACCCTTAGAGGCCAAAAAGAGGTTGTCGGGTCTCCTGGAGCTGGAGTTACAGGCAGGTTACTTGAACCTGAATTTAGGACCTCTGGAAGGCAGCACTATCTCTTAGCTGCTGAGCCATTTCTGTAGCCCCTGATTTTATTTAGTTGTAGCTTTTTTGAGATGGGATCTCATGTTGGCCTCAAACTTATTATATAGTCAAGAGGGATCTTGAACTTCTGATTCTCCTGCCCCCATTTCTCTCATGCTGAGATTGCAAGTGTGAATGACTGTGCCCATCTTTTTTGTTTGTGTGTTTTCTTTTTCATTTTTTTGAAAACAGGTGTTATTGTCTCATTCTGTATCTTTTACTGGTCTGTAACTTAGTATGTAGAGCAGGCTGGCTTCTCCCGTGGCATCAGTTACTTAGCTTCTGTCTCACTAGTGCTGGGAATACAGTGGAAAACCAACATACCTAGCTTTCCTCTTACTAACCTCAGCTTTTATGTTGTCTTTTTATGCGCTGAAAGTCATGTATAAAGCAGTAAGGCTGTGTTGAAAGCACACCGTTGCATCTGCTGTCCCAGTTCCCCTTGCTCTCTAGTTTGAGTGATGATGTGATACTGCCCTGCATTCTGCTCCCATGAGCCCAGTGAACTTTGGCTTTTAGGACTGGAAGTTTTTAAGCAACCCAAAATGTTGTGAGTCTCAGTTTCCCTTTGCTGTTTTTGTGTGTGTGTGTGTGTGTGTGTGTGTGTGTGTGTGTGTGTGTTGAAGAGTGCTTGGCTTTGCATTTGGCATCAGTCTTCCTGCCTGGTGTTGCAATACGTGGGCTACCATGCTAGGCTTCCCCTTCTGGGTTCTCCATCCAACATAGGCAAACAGAATGTCTCCACATAGGCTTTCCGTGTAGCCTTTTTCTGCCTTCTCTGGCTGCCATCATGTGACTCTAAGTAATGCCTGAACCTCCCTGAACATTCCTGAGGCATAAGGGGCCATTCTGCTGCTTCTTTATCCCAGGGTGTCTTTGCTGAGAGGGAGAGGAGCATAGTGACCCTGGCTCCTGAGGGAAACCTTGGCTTGAGTTGGGTTTCAATTGAGGAAGCCATTTTGGATGGAGACACATTTTCCTTTCCGGAACATTGCTGTGGCCAACATCAGCAGCAGGAGCCCAGACAGCTGGCCCGCCTAGTGCTCTGGAATGAAAACACCCCACTTCTCCTGCTGCTGTCTGGGGTGTTGGCTGTCTGGGCTCCATGCTCAGGCCTGGCCTGCCTCAGCTGTCCGTATGGCTCCAGCTGGCCTGGTGTGGGCGCCACAGGGCGTGAGCAGTCTCTCTGAAGGACTAGATACAGCTGGAAAATGCAGCTCATGTCTTTTCTCGGAACACCTCGTTCTTTTTGGCTTGGCAGAAGTCTTCTTCATAATGAGGCCTTGTGATGCCCAGGCACTAATTGCCAAGGAGAAGGGTGCACTTAAGGGTCAAGGTAGGCAGTGCTTCCTCTCCCTGATAAACTCCTGTGGGTTGGTTCCTGGCAGAATGTGGTATCCATAGTGCTAAGAAGGCAGGTTGGACCCTATGAGGCCACTTGGAAAGGGCTTTGTCCCTCTGGCAGTGGCAGAAGCCAACTTGTACTGGTTGCAGCCTTTATTTAGGGTAAGGGTTAGTAAGGGACCACTTTGCAGCTGTAGGAGTAGAGAGGCCTCCAGGATCCTGAGTCACCATACTGCTTCATTGCCCTGGTATTGTGCTGGTTCTTGCCACTGGCCATGCCTGATCCCCAAGTCATTAATGTAGTGAGATATTCACCTTGCCTGCACCTCAGGGTGAATATTTCACTACAGGTTGAGGTGTGACTATGGCTAGACTGAGGCTCCTGCCCTCTACAGGGCACCACAGCCCCTAGAAAAGCAGGGCAGCAATTGAGTCCCATCTGCCTGTTGACACTCTTTCAAGATCGTAGATCTGCTGGCTGCTATGGACATGTCAGGTAGCGTGGAAGAGGCAATAATCTCTCTGAACTGAGCTCATGGTTGGAGCAGCTCCTGCCTTTGCTGAGTGTAATGGGACAGGAGCGGCCACACATGGTCCTCGCATTGTGCCATGGTGCGTGGACATCAGGAAGTGGTCTGGGAAGAGGCTAGTGGCACTAGTGCTGGTTCTTTCCTTCTTTTGGTCTGAATGAGTGTCCTTAATGCCCCATTTGTATGTGGATGTGAGCCTACCTTCCTCCCCATGGGGACAGTGAGCAACTCTTGGAACAGCTATTTCCTGGGCTAGGCTGGGCTTGTCCCTCAGTATGAGGAGAACCTATTGCTTATCACATTCCTTCTGATATTGGTGCCTGAGTCTTTGTTCTCTGTTCTTGCTTATAGGTCCCAAGAAAATCCTAAGCAAGTCATATCATCCCCAGCATCTCATCTTGGCTATAGTTTAGTTGTGGGAGATGTTAGTATTTGTGACAAAGGGCTTCTTAAGGACAAAAAGACCATGCAGAACATCTTGTAACAATGTGGGGCCTCTTCTGCTCCCCAGGCCCTGGAACTATGAGGTCCTACAGCCTGGCTGAGGGACTTTGAACATGGCATTTCCACTGTCTGTGTCTTGATGTACTTTCTTTGCCATCTCTGACACTGAGTTCCCTGTTGTGTGCCTAGTTCTGCTTTGGAGCCAGGTGAGAGATGGGCCTCAAGATGCATGCAGAGTGATGGTAGGTATGGCTGTCCTCTGGCCCTTCTCCCTAGAAAAAGAGTTCATATAGTTCAGAGACTGCCTCTGTCCTTTCTACCACCAGTGTGCTGGGGTGTTTTTCTTCAACTCTCTCTTTCCTAAACTTGAATTCATTAATTTAAACATCATTTCCGGCCCTGGAAGCCAGCCTTGCTTGCCATAAATAGAAGGGAACAAAAAGCAAAGAGAACAAAAACAGAGTGAGGATATTAGACTTAGACTGGCTCTGCTGTTGCTAGGCTATGAAAGGCCCATTACTGCTGAAAGGCACCCAGCGTGAGGCCAGCTTAGGGCCTCTGCCACTCTGCCCAGACCTAGGGCTGCCCCCTCATGGTAGCGCCCATTTCCTTCTGCCCTGACTGGGGATGTTTTTGGAGGTTCATCCTTGCTGGTTGAGGGGACTCTTGTTTTCCCAGAGAGAGGATGAAGCTGGGCCTTGGAGGAGTACTGGGGGCTTTTTCCCTACCACGCTGGCCTAGCCTGCCAGAGGGAGAAGACAGCTGGCTCCTGTGGAGTGGGTTACATAACATCCACAAGCGGCCCCTCAGAGCTGTTCCCCTTGAGCCCTGTTTCCAGCATGGCGGCCAGCAATGGGCTGGGGTGGGGGTGGCTGGCACTCGCCTGCCTGTTGACCACATGTGTCTGGAATGTGCAGATGTTTCCTTTGGGGCTCCAGCTGGCCCTTAAACTTCCCCCTACCCCCTACATTTAGACTAAGGAGTGGGCACCTAAGCTACTCCCTACAGCAGAGGAGGAAACGAAGGCTGCTTAGCTCTTGGTCTGGGTTGCGTTTTGTTGTGGGCAGCCTGTTGAAGGCCTCCTATTGCATGCAGCTCTGGAATAGGGCTGGTCCTCCCAATTTAGCCCATCTTAGTAAGGGCTTACAGTGTTTGCAGTGACCCTTCTTGATCTCCACTTTTGCACAGACCTACACACTTGCCTTTATACTATTGCTGTCCTACAAAGAGGTGCCCTGAGTTTGCTTGTCTCCTTGTCTCACAGCATCAGCCCAACTAGTGTAGCTTATACTCGGAGGCTCAGGGAGGCCCCTGTTCCTCTTTATTTGAAGGAAGTTGGGAGTCAGAAACAAGATGTGTCATGGGATATGTGAGCCCAAGGACATATACTTGGGGAGGCTGGGGTCCCTCCCTTCAGGTCAGGTAGCCCCATAGAGATGGCAGTATTGGGACATGAACTGTCTTCTGTCCCTTACCCCACTAGAGTATCTGATCTGGAAGGTATGGGGTCCACATGTATAGGGTAAAGAAGATCTTTATTTACCTTTCCCAACATAGTCACCCATTGTGGAACAGGAGGGGGACAGCAGATAGGCCAAGTTGGAAACTGAGGCTACATCTGTCCCAGTGATGTAAGCAGTATGGAGGTGGTCTGCCAAACTGAGAGATAGTACGAGTATTTGCCTATCACCCCAGTGTGTGTGAGTCCCAGCTCAGGTCCCCTCTAGCCTTGAATATGGGGGTTTCTATAAGTTGCTGGCTTAGGTTTTTGAGGGTCCAGAGTACCCAGGTGGCCTATGACTTCTCGGGGTGTTCTATCTAGGCTGCTGGCTTACCTCCTCATAGCAGGTAAGGGGTCAGTGGTGCTACCCCTTGCTTCTGTGCACCTTCTGCCGGGATACCTCATGTCTGCCTTTGTCTTGTCCCTGATCCTTACAGAGATTCCAAATATGGTTCCTGGGCATCAGACTATAGTGACATCATCTGGCAGGAAATGAGGCCTTTGAAGATGGGGCTAGTCAGGTCTTGGCCATATTATTAGAACAGTGATGGCAGCAACAGATGGAAAATTTCTGTTCAGGGCCTCTGTGCAGGGACCTTATGTGTCCCTCTATTTTTCCCCACATCCCCTCATACCACCCTGTCTGTTAGTGCTGATCTCTTACCCTAGGGGTATGAATCAGTCCTGTCCAAGCTGTCTTGCTTATTACCCTGGGTTTGGGAGCTTGGCTGAGCAGAGTCCCTATGGTTCTGTTTCTTTTGGGGGGCCTTAGCCCAAGTCCAGGTGAGATCTGGGGAAAATACTACAAAGTAGCCTCTTGGGAAAGGAGCCTTGGTGCTTCTTTTGGGCTTGGTCTCACTTTAGTGTCTGGTTGGATCGGGAATTGAATTGTCTTAGATGAGGACGGGTGTTGGTATCCTGAGGCTGATGCCCTCTCATCTGCTTTCTTAGGTGACCCTAGCAACTAACACTCAGGATAGCTTTTTGAGGAAATGGAATTTGGGGGTTCTTACTTATTTCCTTCCTCCTACTCCAATCTTGTAGGCTAGGCTGGAAAGCCTCCATGCTAGGAGCAAATATAAGAGCCTACCTGTATTGGTCTCTGTCCCTGTGTCATTAGCCTTTCCAGGATCACTGCTGCTCAGTCTATATCCTGGTTCCTCCTAAAAATGCAGGTTTCTGTGCTATCATCACTATAACCAGTGGAAAGTCCTTGCTTAGATCTAACTGAAGTTTCCCCTGGAATGACCATTTCCTCTCATGTGGGAACTTGGATAGCAGAGGTGAGATAAATCTAGCAAGGGGTCAGGGTGGTATCTCGGAACATGCTTAGGGATGGAAGCCATCCAGGAAAACCCTGGACTCTGGCTTCAGTAAGTGGGTTCAGTCTTATTTGTGTCAATCTGAAATTTGTTCATTGGGGAGGTTCCCATTTGAAGGTGGATTTTTCTGTCCTGTCAACCAGCTCCCAAATAACCACACAGAGAGTTCTTATTAATTATGAAAGCTCTCCTAATAGCTTAGGCTTGTTTCTAGTTAGCTCTTATAACTTCAAGTAACTCATTTCTATTAATCTATGTGCTGGCCTGAGGTTTGTTTACCTCATCTATGTACTGTCCATCCTGCTTTTCTGCTTCCTCTGTGTCCCCTCTCTTTTCTGCCCTTCTTCCCAGTGTTCTCTGTCTGGAAATCCTGCCTAGCTATTGGCCATTCAGCTTTTTACTAAACTGATCAGAGTGACACATCTTCACAGTGTACAAAACATTATTCCATGACACTTCCCCCTTTTGTCTAAATAAAAAGGAAAGGTTTTAATTCTAACACAGTAAACTATATACAATAAGAATAATTATCAGGCATTGTCTAAATAGAAAGGAAAGGTATTAACTTTAACAAATGAAACTATGTACAATAAGAACAATTATCAAGTAAGAATTACATTTACCATGATCAGTGTAATTGTATCTGGCAAATTTAGAGAAAATATTCCATTACCTTTCCTCTTTTGATGAGTTCAAAGTTATAGACCTAATTTATCCTCTATCATAACTAAGGAAAACTATAATTGTCAATTCCATCAAAGACCCCAGAAGGATAGAATATTAACTGAGTAAATAGGAAGTGTAGTGCAAGCCACTTCCAAAACTATCAAAGACCCCAGAAGGATAGAATATTAACTCAGTAAATAGGAAGTGTAGTGCAAGCCACTTCCAAAACTATCAAAGACCCCAGAAGGATAGAATATTAACTGAGTAAATAGGAAGTGTAGTGCAAGCCACTTCCAAAACTAAGAAACAACAGAGACATTTGGCTGCCTGGACAGTGACCCTAAGGTTCCTCTGGAATGTTAGGGCATCTGTCTTCAGCCTACAGGCCTAGAATATCTGACAGATTTTTTTGTGAAACAACTGTCCCGCCTTATCTTGGCAAAGCTCAACAGTCTTTTTCCTTTGTGTCCTGCTTGTCCAGTTTGTATAGCATACTTTCAGCAGTCAATACAAGAACCACTTCTTGTCCAAATGGCTAGTTTTGCCATATTGAAAGCAAACTCCATAAGGAGTTTCTTTGATGCCCATCATCTTCTCTGAAGTAAATTGGTGCTGCCAAGAGCAGATACATCTCACTTTCATAAGAAGCCCTATGTTAACATTTTAAACCTGACATGGTGGCACATGCCTTTAATCTCAGCACTTGGGAGGCAGAGGCAGGTAGATCTTCTGTGAGTTCCAGGCCAGCCTGGTCTACAAAGCAAGTTCCAGAGATGCCAGGGCTATTACACAGAGGACACCTGTCTTGAACCTCCCCCCAATTTAAATACCATATTCTGTAGGTCTTTGAAGTGTTTGGAGACCGTCTATCTAAAACATATCTGTTTGACCTTGAAAACAAAACTAACATGACTACAATTTGATTGTTATAGCTGACTGACTACTAACCTGTATTTCTTTTTTATCCTAAATAGTTTGTAAATAATAACTTTCAAGGACCAGAAATTTACATTACATTGTTAAACGAGCTGCATAGGTACAATACCTTAAACAAGAGTAGAAATGTTTGTAAGGTATGTTCTAACAAAAATAACCTTAAAATAACCAAAAATCTTTACCAATATTTGAGACTAGTGTTTGTTTAAAAGTAGACTCAACAACTCACTTTTTTTTTTAACATTTTATTTATTAATTATGCATACAGTGTTCTTTCTGCCTGTAGGGTGAAAGAAGGCACCTGTTCTCATTACAGATGGTTGTAAGCCACCATGTGGTTGCTGGGAATTGAACTCAGGACCTTTGGAAGAACAGCCAGTGCTCTTAACCTCTGAGCCATCTCTCCAGCCCCAACAACTCACCTTTTTATCTTAACATTTTTACACTATATCCTCTTTTTCTCTTCAGAAAGAGATCCTTGAATCTAACCTCCTTTGTTCAGTTTTTTTTTTCTGACTATGACCAATAACAATTTTTAATCAACTCCCCTCCCTAATAACAAATATCCATAGCCTATCAAATGACCAAAACCCTTCTACCCCACCTCTTAGGAAGGTGGGTGTTGTGTTCTCGTGTTGTGTTCTCTAGACTGCTTCCCATTGTCTGGGGAGCACTGACATCTTTGGGGGACCATGAGAAAATTAGGATAATGGTCAAGTCCTGGCTAGAAGAGTCAGTGAGGCTGGACCATCACAGCTAGCAGGCTTAAAGCTGTTCTGGATGCAGAACTCTGAGGAAACTATAACAGAGGCACTCTGAGAGGCTGGATCACCTGAGCCACCTGTTTTCATTAGTGTCTGGTCCTCTTGTTCTAAAAACACATAAATTTTCAAAGGTAACATACATAACTGCATCAACACAGGTATGGACTGTGCATTGTACATAAACCAGCCAAAAAGGATGTTTTTTAGTTTTATGTTTGAGCAGGTAAAATATATACATCAACTGTCTTGTAGTTTTTGTAGGTTTATTATTTTTTATGTCTGTAGCCAGGATTTTCAAGGGGTCTTCCCTGATCAAATCTGATCTTTATCAACCTTGAATGAATCCACAGCCTTTCATTTTCCATGGAAACAAAAGCTTAGCCTCTTCCCTAATGTAACGTATGTTTTGATTTCCATTTTTATTTTTTTTTAAATAATTTACTTATTTTTATGTACATTGGTGTTTGCCTACAGGTATGTCTGTACAAGGACATCAGATCCCCTGGAACCAGGAGTTCCAGACAGTTGTGAGCTGCCATATAGGTGATGGGAATTGAACCTGAGTCCTCTGGAAGATCAGACAGTACTTGTAACCACTGAGCCATCTCTCCAGCTCCAACTTCCTTTTTTAAGTTATTTTTTATACATATAGGTTGGTTTAATTTAGTAGTTTTTATAATCAAATGTCTTTCAACAGTTATTGTTTGCTCATCAGCAATCAAAAACTCTAAACTCAATATAAAACTATATAGGATCTGGACTCCCTGTGTATTTCCCATCTCTATATGGCTTATTCTTTTTTTATTATTTGAGATTATTTTCTTTTTTCTATAACTGTATATACCCATTTTCTTTTCTCTTAAGATTTTATTTATTATTAAATATTATTAAATATACAGGATTCTTCTGCCTGCATGTGTGCCTGCACGACAGAAGAGGGCACCAGATCTCATTACAGATGGTTGAGAGCCACCATGTGGTTGCTGGGAATTGAACTCAGGACCTCTGGAAGAGCAGCCAGTGCTTCTAACCACTGAGCCGTCTCTCCAACCCCCCCTCCCCCATTTTCTTTTCTTAAGACTACACACATTTTTAAACACACTGTAATCTGTTTAGAGGTTTTTCCCTGTCTGGACCTGGTTTACCATGTATCTGTAACCTTTTCTGTTTGCATGAGACTTCTTATTAATTATGAAAGCTCTCCTGGTAGCATAGGCTTGTTTCTAATTAGCTCTTATAACTTAAATTAACCAATTTCTATTCATCCTTGTGCTGTCCCGAGGCTTGTTTACCTCGTCTACATATTGTCCATTCTGCTTCCTCTGTGTCTCCTCTCATCTCCACCTTTCTTTTTCCCAGTGTTTTCTGTGCCTGGAAATCCTGCCTAGCTATTGGCCTTTCAGCTTTTTATTAAAGCAACAAGAGTGACATATCTTCACAGTGTACAAAAAGATTATTCCATAACACCATTGATCTTTATACACTTTGAATGCTGCTTCCATCAGAAGGAAATTCCTTCACTACCACTTGTTTTTCCTCTTGTAGGCTGACAGAGGATGGCATGGGGGGCGGGGTTGCAGCCAATGCACAGGACTACCATTTGAGCATGGATAAAAGACCGAGGGGTTTTATAGTATTCTGTACTTTTCACAACCCATAAACCAGGAGATGGGGCTCTGCACCAGGTGCTTTCTCTTTTATTTATTCATTTGGTTATTTTTGAAATAGGATGTCTGTATAGCTCTGGCTGTCTTGAAACTCACTCTGTAGATCAGGCTGGCCTTGAGCTCAGAGATCTGCCTGCCTCTGCTGGGTTTAAGTCCAGCAAGGTGCTTCCTTTTAGGGTTTCTCAAATTCTAGAAAGGGATGTAGGAGAGCCTTTTCAAGAGGTATGTTCTTATTGGGATGCCATCTCTGCCAGAAAACTAAGTACAATCTTGTGGAGTATGTGGGTCACCAATTAGAGACTGGAGTAGTGTCTAGACCTGGAAGGTCTCAAAAGTGTCCACTGAGTCAGGGTGATGCAGGGTCTTCTTTCCCAGAATGTCACTGGACGTTGGAGTATGTGTGCAGAGAGAGCCCAGGACATGGATGGCAGGGTTGACTGGGGGTTAACAAGACCTTGGAACTAGAGGCTAGGCAGGTTTTTGGATAGAGCTTGACATGGGAAATACCTCTGAAAAGGATCCAGCAATGCCAAGGTCATTTGGTTTCATACGTGGGGCCTAAGTTACCTTCCTATTATTAGAATCGGGAACTGGGATTCTGATATAACACAATTACAAATTTAGTGATGACAGGCATGATTGCATTGTTTTTCATTGGTAATTGTCAAGTTATTATGAAAACTTTAATTCTTTGGATTGGAATTGTTAGCTGCTGAGCCACATCACTAGCCTAAGAAGGAATCACTGATATTTGCTGAATAGTTTATTCAGTGTTTGTAGCACGAGTGTGGCTGGGTAGTTAGTGAGATGGAATGAAGTACTATTGCATTTCCAAGCCTGCATTCCTATAACTCCTTCATCGGCTTACTCTGTGAACCTGCCTCAGCCTTCTGAGCACTTGTCACTCCAAATGTTTGCTGCTGCAGTAGTTCCAGCCTATAGTTTTTTTTTTTTTTAAATTTTTTTGAGACAGGGTTTTTCTGTGGAGCTTTGTAGACCAGGCTGGCCTCAAAATCACAGAGATCCGCCTGCCTCTGCCTCCCAAACACTGGGACTAAAGGTGTGTGCCACCACCACCGCTCAGCCTGTTTTTTGTTTGTTTGTTTTGTATTATTTTTAATTTTATCCATGATCTTTTGTGTAGATGTTGCTTGTTTTGGAATGTAGTTGAGTCTGCTAGATTTTAGTTTGTTTTTAGATGAGGTCTCACTCAACAGCCATGACTGCTCTAGAACTTGTAGTAATTCTCCTGCCTTAGCTTCCACATATGTGTGCTACCAGACCTGGCTGTATCGATTGTCTTTTTTTAAAGAAGTAAATAACCTGATGTTTAAATTTTTTTTAATTTGTGTATTGTATATGTGTATGTGTTGTTTAAGTCTGCTGTATGTGTGTAGGTTCCTGGAAGCCAGAGAAGGTGTGGGGGTCCCTTTGTACTGAAGTTATAGGTAGTTGTAAGCTGCCCAACCTGAGCACTGGAACCAAATTTGGGTTCTCCAAAAGAGCAGCAAGTGTTCTAAACTGCTGAGTCATCTCTCCAGTCCCATGTCTCTTTTCTTGATGCTTTGTTTTTGTGCTTGCACAGGATCATGCTTTGCAAATACAGGTCTGTCTCAGTGATAGCATGCTCTGGTTCCATCACAGGTTATAGGTGACTTGTTTCATGGCCAGGCTCTGACTCTTTCCTCTGCGGTTGCTCTTATTCTCTTTCTCTCCTAAAGCTCTCAAAGGCCAGTGCCTTTCTGTGACCCCTTCTTCTCTATCAGTCTGTCTACTCCAGTTTACAGTACATTACAAAGTGGCACAGAGCTGGGTATTTGTGGCCTATGCCTTTAGTCCCAGCTCTTGGGAGGCAGAGGCAGGTGAATCTCTGTGAGTTTGAGGCTAGCCTGGCCTACAGAGTGAGTTCCAGGACAGGCTCCAAAGCCGCAAAGCTACATAGAGAAACCCTGTGTATAAAAACAAAAAAGAAAGTGGCACAGTTCATGTTCCCACATTTCTTAATTTTTATTTTTATGATGTATTTACTTTTATTTTTTTTGTGTATGAGTGTTTTTCCTGTGTATTTCAGTGCCCCATGTGGGTGCAGTGCTCACAGAGGGCAGAAGAGGGCACTGGACTCCCTGGAACTGGAGTTATAGTGGTTGTTAGCCACCATGTGGATGCTAAGGATGCTAAGGGTCCTCTGCAAGAGCAGTAAATGCTCTTAACCTCTGAGCCATCTCCCCAGCCTCTCCCTCTCTCTCTGTCTCTCTGTCTCTCTCTCTCTCACGCTTGCGTGCGCGCCTGTGTGTGTGTGTGTGTGTGTGTGTGTGTGTGTGTCTGTCTGTCTGTCTGTCTGTCTGTCTGTCTGTCTGTCTGTCTGTCGGTACAGGTCAAAGGACAACTTCAGTTGTCACTTCTTAAGAATACTGCCCACCCTGCCAGCACTTAGGAGTGGAAGATGTCTTGAGTTTGAGGCCAGCCTGGTCTATGTAGTGAAGTCCAGGAACCAGAGCTACATAGTGAGATCCTGTCTCAAAATAAAACAAAGGAATACCGTGTACCATAGTTGAGGCAGGGTTTCTCTCTCATTGGTCTGAAGCGTGTATAATTAGGGCAGGCTGCCTAGCTAGCTAGTCCTAGGGATCTGCCTGTCTTTACCTCTCTAGTGTTGGATTACAAGTATGCACTACCATACTTGTTTTTTTTTTTTTTTTTTTTTTTTTAATGTGGATTCTGGGGGACCAAACTCAGGTCCCACAGCAAGCTATTGAGCTACCTCCCCAGTTCATGTTCCATTCCCATCTTTGTTCCTTTCTCTTTCTTTCCTTCCTCCCTCCCTTCCTTCCTCCCTCCCTCCCTCCCTTCTTTCTTTCTTTTCTTTAATTTTTTTTTCCCAGGTAGGGTTTCTCTGTGTAACTTTGGAGCATGTCCTGGAACTCACTTTGTAGACACAGAGGTCCACCTGTCTCTGCCTCCTGAGTGCTGAGATTAAAGGTGTGCACTATTACTGCCTGGCTCCTATTCCCACATTTCTTAATTTTTGCTAGACAAACCTTCATGGCATCTTTTTTTTTTTTTTTTTTCTTTTTAAATGAAGATGGGATGCCCCTCCCCCCTTTTTTCATGTGTATATGGTATATTTTTTTGTTAGTTTATTTGTTTTGTTTTGAGACAGGGTTTCTCTGTATTGTTTTCGAGCCTGTCCTGGCACTCACTCTGTAGACCAGGCTGGCCTCGAACTCACAGAGATCCGCCTGCCTCTGCCTCCTGAGTGCTGAGAGTAAAACCGTGCGCCACCAATGCCCGGCATATATGGTATGTGTATATGTATTTGTATGTGTGTATAAATATGTGTGGAAAAGCCATAATTGTTGGGAATCTTCCTTGGTCTTGGTCACTCTTCATCTTTCTTTCTTTCTTTCTTTCTTTCTTTCTTTCTTTCTTTTTTTGTGACAGGATGTTGTTGCTCCTTTGTTCTTTTTTTTTTTTTTTTTTTTTTTTTCCAAATAAATCCACACATTCTTACTTATAAATTCCCAGCTATAGCTTGGCTTGTTTCTTGCCAGCTTTTCTTAAATTATTCCATCTATCTTTGGCCTTGGGGCTTTTATCTTTTTTTAATTCTTGTATGCCTTTGTTACTCCCTGAGTGGCTGGCCCCTCAGGCCCTCTTCCTACCTCTCTCATTCCTTCTTCCTTTCTTCCCAGATTTCTCCTTCTGTCTAGTCTGTCTGCCTGGCACTACTGTCCATGCTTTCTCCTGCCTTGCTATTGGCTGCTCAGCTCATTAAACCAAGGAATTGTTTTTTGTTGTATTTGTTTTTTAAGATGTATTTATTATTCATGCAGTGTTCTGCTTGCATGTATCCTTGTAGGCCAGAAGAGGGCACCAGATCCCATTACAGATGGGTTGTTGGGAATTGAACTTAGGACCTCTGGAAGAATAGCCCCAAGCATGTGTTTTAGACAGGCAAAGAATCAAGCTTCACAGAATTAAACAAATACAGAGTAAACAAAAGTAACACCTCTTTATATCATTAAATGTTCCACAGCATAAACAAAAGTAACACACCATAAATTAATATTCTACCAGGGATCCTCTGTGTAGCCCTGGTTGTCCTGGAACTCGCTCTGTAGATCAGGCCGGCCTAGAACTCACAGAGCTCTGCCAGCCTCTGCCTCCTGAGTTGTGGGATTAAAGGTGTGCACCTCTACTGTCACCCAGTCACTCTTCCATCTTATCCTTTGAGACAAGGTCTCTCAATCAAACCTAGAGCTTGCCCAGTTTAGCTAGTCTCACTCACCAGCATTTATGAGGGTTCTGGGTATCAGAACTCCAGTCCTTTTGCTTTTGAGGCAAGTGCTTTAACAGTACTCCCAAGCCCTGAGTTCAGAGTTTTTGATAGTTTGTTTGGGGAGATTTACTGTATGATGTCACCAGGGCTGTGGTACGGGTTACCCGGCAGGTCTTTTCCTCAGTCATTTCATCTCTGTGCCCTACTGCATCTTGGGAACATGATGCATTAAGATTGTCTTCTACTATCAGTAGAGACTCTTCTGTTGTGCTGGAGACAGCCCAAGGCTCTCCTTTGGGAGAGCATTTAGGTCTGTTATTCCGTGTGACCTGCTGTGTGGTTCTCAGTGCAGGGCTGAGATGTTTACAGAATTTTGAGCTCTTCTATCTCATTTTCTCCAAATTAAGTGTTTTTCATACCATTCATGAGGAAAGTTCTCTTGTGGCCTGTGAAAACAGGAGACTGGTGGGGATGCAAAGCCATAGCTTTGGATGCTGGGAAGCTCCTGGTGAGAACCAGGTGTGCCCTCAACTATCCCAGAGTTCCTGTCCTGACCACAGTCACTTGTTACTTGTTCCTCAGAGACCTGTCCCACAACTTACTCCAGACGCTGGATACTGGGCTCCTGGTGAACCTCTCGGCCCTGGTGGAGCTGTGAGTGTCCCCTCCTTGTTATGTCTGCCACACTAGAGGTTAGTCAGGGCAAGCAGGAAGTGCTTGCTGCCTGTCACCAAAGGGTCACACCTTGTCCAATTCTCTTTTCTTGCAGGGACATAAGCAACAATAGAATTTCTACATTAGAAGAAGGCGTTTTTGCTAATTTATTTAATTTAAGTGAAATGTAAGTTGCTTTGCTTTTAGTGGGCATCAGTAACTGGTCTCTTGTCCCCAACGTCTTCTCTGTCCTGCCCTATTCCCTACCCCTCCCAGTTTTGAGAGTTGTGGGCAGTGGGAGGCTGATCTCTAGCCCTGCTGGCCTGGTACCCCACACTTGCCTCTCCCCTGCAGAAACCTGAGTGGGAACCCATTTGAGTGCAACTGTGGTCTGACTTGGCTGCCACGCTGGGCAAAGGAACGACAGGTGCATGTGGTACAGCCTGAGGCAGCCACGTGCAGGGGGCCCATTCCACTGGCTGGCCAACCTCTCCTCAGTATCCCCTTATTGGACAGTTCCTGTGGTGAGTGCAGGGGATTCAAGAGGACAGGGATGGCAGGACCCAGGAAGAGTGGAGCCACTGATTGGTGGCAGATGAGACCCAGGGAAAGGCATACATGGGAAGATAGTGGCTAGATAGGGTCTAGGAATTCTCTTTGGAGGTGGGGGCTCTACCATGGAGTTTAAAGAGAGTTGATGAGGAAACAAGATACAGGCAGAAGGTAAGGCCCTGGGACCCAGTGTATTTGTCTGTCCCCAGGTGAGGAATATGTGGCCTGTCTCCCTGAAAACAGCTCAGGTGCTGTGGCAGCAGTTCCCTTCTTCTTTGCTCATGAGGGACCATTGGAGCCTGAGGCCTGCAGTGCCTTCTGCTTCGCAGCTGGTAAAAGCCTTGCAGCCCTCTCAGAAGAGAACCAGTGCCTCTGTGGGGCAGGCCAGCCCTCCAACACTTCTGCATCCTGCTTGTCCTGGTGTTCCAGCATCTGGCTGTCCTTCAGCCCTGCCTGTGGGGGTCCTACCTTGCTCCAGCACACCTTTCCTGTCTCCCCCGGGGCTGCCCTGGTGGGGCCCCATGGACCCCTGGCCTCTGGCCAGCCAGCAGACTTCCACATCACCTCCCCCCTGCCTATCAACTACACACGCTGGGACTTTGGAGATGGCTCCCCTGAGGTGGACATGGCTGGCCCTGCTTCCACCCACTCTTATATGCTACCTGGGAACTATCACGTGACAGTTGTGCTGGCCTTGGGTGCTGCCTCCGTGCTGCTGGAGACAGAGGTGCAAGTAGAAGTGTCACCTACTGCCCTGGAGCTTGTGTGCCCATCCTCTGTGCACAGTGACCAGAGCCTTGAGCTTGCCATACGGCACCGTGGAGGCTCAGCCCTCGAGGTCACCTATAGTATCCTGGCCTTGGATAAGGAGCCTGCCCAAGGTGCTTACTTACCCTGGTTAACCCCTCATGCTTCTCCTTCTACACAGGGTAGGGTAAAGCCTGGTACTTCAGCCCTAGGCATACTTTGATGTCTTGTTCTTTACTTACTGTCACCTAGTGGTGCACCCATTCTGCCCCTCGGACACAGAGATCTTTCCTGGCAATGGACACTGTTACCGCCTGGTGGCAGAGAAGGCACCCTGGCTGCAAGCACAGGAGCAATGCCGGACCTGGGCTGGAGCTGCTCTGGCCATGGTGGACAGTCCTGCTATCCAGCATTTCCTAGTCTCCCAGGTTACCAGGTACCTGTCCCCAAACCCTACAAAGGCCAACATAGGTAAAGGATGCTGGGTGTGGGCAGAACCTAAGGCCTGTAGAGGCTTGAAGGTGAGCTGGGAGCAGGGGAAGGTGGGGGTGCTTTGTATCCTGCTCCACATATGGCCACTGCTGGTGGCTCTGCATATGTAAAGGCACACGTGAGTGGAACAGCTTCTCTAAACACTTTATAGAAAGTGTCACAGGCTCCCAGTCTTTCCTGCCCCTCTAGATGAGGGCCCTGGGTCCTGCTGGCTAGACTGGTTCTTGGTCACCACCAGGATATACTTCTTCCTTCTCATACCCCTATGCTCATCACCCTCTCATATACAGTGAGTGGCAGTGCTATCCATCTGTGACCTGTCAGGCTCCTGTGCCTCGTCCAGGCTTATAGGGACTTATTCTGAGGCCCTATGGTCCTCTGTGTCAGGGGTAGGTGGTAAGGGGACACTTCACCTCCCCTGGGAGTCTGTTCCCTGGGTGGGAACTGCATCCTGGTTGGTTACTCACATCCTTTACATTGCCTGTCTTGAGAAGGGGAAATAGAGGTCTAGAGTGGTTAAGAACCCTCTCCATAACCATCTAGTTAATGGGTGACAGTGCCCTTACATGGAACCAGGCCTCCGTGTGTGTGTACAGGCTTGTGTATACACCTGAGCACCACTATGTGTACTTCTGCGTGTATGTTCTTGTGTGTGTACCTGTGCCTAAACTGGGCCATGGACCTCTAAACCTTGCCTCTAGAAGGGCCTTCCTGCCTTGGCAGAATATCACATAGCACCTATAGGTGAGACAGTCTTGGTCCTCTTGTGCAGCCCTTTCCCTTCAGGGCAAGACCTGGTGGCCCATGATCCTGGTCCAAATCTGAGTTCTCCAAGAAGAGCTGGTCTCACCCATGTGATTCAGGTTGAATGTGGCCTACGGGCCTGGGTTTGTCCTTACTGGGTAATGTTTCTGAGGCTGTTTTACCACCTGGAAAATGAGAGTGAGATGGCCCATTTACCAGGGTGTTGTGAGGAGTGTGTCCCCAGAGGTAAGGCAGAGATGCCTCCTGATGACCTGGCTCTCCATTGAATCTGCCCACAGGAGCCTGGATGTGTGGATCGGCTTCTCATCTGTGGAGGGGGCAGAGGAAGGCCTGGATCCTCAGGGGGAGGCCTTCAGCTTGGAAAGCTGCCAGAATTGGCTGCCCGGGGAGCCACACCCAGCTACAGCGAAGCACTGTGTGCGGCTGGGGCCAGCTGGGCAGTGTAACACAGACCTGTGTTCAGCACCACATAGTTATGTCTGCGAGCTGAGGCCTGGAGGTAATGGACTGCTGGGTGGCCACCCTTTCCTGTTCAGGCTTAGCCTTACATCCAGCTCCAACCTGCATGTTTCCCCAGTGTCATCTCTGCCTGGCCCTGGCACCTCATTGCATATTTACCACTCCTAGGGCCTGTGTGGGATGCTGAGAGCTTTCTTGTGGGAGTGTCTGGTGGAGGCCTGTCTGGACCCCTGCATCCACTGGCCCAGCAGCAAACTCTCCAAGGACCCCTGCAGCCCGTGGAGGTAGGCCAGTCCTTTTGTGTTCTAGAACCCAAAGACCTTGCATTTTTTTCAACTCCAGAGGCCTTGCATTACTGTCTCCTTAATCAAGATGGGGGTTGGGGATACGGCACAGTAGTAGAGAGAAGTTTTCTAGCATTAATGAGGATCTAGGTTCAGGTCCTACCACCATAGCCATTAAAAAAAAAAAAACAAAAAACAAACAAACAAAAAAAAAACCAAAAAACCTTCAAGTTGGTTTTGGTAGAGATTGTTAAAATTGTTAGTGTGCCCAGTGCAACATTTAGAAAAATACTCAGCATCCAATTCCATTATCTGAAGAGTCTTGCTGTGTAGCCCAGGCAGACTTT
Source organism: Phodopus roborovskii (assembly GCF_943737965.1). Classification (NCBI taxonomy): domain Eukaryota; kingdom Metazoa; phylum Chordata; class Mammalia; order Rodentia; family Cricetidae; genus Phodopus; species Phodopus roborovskii. The sequence goes on along the minus strand of NW_026126407.1, from coordinate 49,188,872 downwards.
GAACTCATGATCTTGCTTCAACCTTCCTATTGTTCACAGATAGTTTTGATCTGATTTTTCTCCTCAAGTGATATGAAATGAGGTTTATGGTAGTCTTTGAGAGGGCTTACTTATACCCCAAAGGATAGATCTTTTGAGCTGAGGCGGTCCCATCTCCTCCAGGTTATAGTGTTCCCTGGCCTGAGCCCGAGCCGTGAAGCCTTTCTCACTGCAGCAGAGTTTGAGACCATGGAGCTTGCAGGTCCTGTCCAGCTGCGTCTGCAGGTGTACCGACCCTTGAGAGAAGCAGGTGGGGCTCTGTGGGGATAGGAATCGGGGACTTAGGTGGGCTTTCTGAATTCTCTTACGCCTTCTGATCCCAGCTTCAGGGTAGACTGATGGCTGCTTCTCCAGAGTTGCCAAGTCTTGTTCCCTTGTCCCAAAGATAGATTGGGTAGTGCCTGCTTGGGCATGGTCTAGTGGCAGGACAATGATGATGGAAACCCAGGAACTGCTTATCCAGGTTTGGTCTGTTTTGTTGTTGTTTGTTTTGTGTTTTTTGGTTTTTTGAGACAGGGTTTCTCTGTGTAGCTTTGGAGCCTATCCTGGCATTTGCTCTGTAGACCAGGCTGGCCTCAAACTCACAGAGATCCTCCTGCCTCTGCCTCCCAAGTGCTGGGATTTAAGGTGTGTGCCACCACTGCCCAGCCCAGGTCTGGTTTTGTCATGGGTGAGTGGGGCACCTATTAGTGAATCAAGCTCCTGATAGCCTTCCTTTTCCAGCAGTGGCCCCAGAAGGCAGCAGTGAGCCCGACAACAGGACTGAGCTGACCTCCAAGTGTGTGCCCAAGGAATACTGGTGTGCTGGAGCCAACGCCTGCATACCTTTTAATGCCTCCTGCAACCCCCATGTCTGCATCAATGGCTCCATGTCAGGGCTGGGACTTCCCAGGGCCAACTACATGCTGTGGAAGGAGTTCCTCTTCTCTGTGCCTGCAGGGCCTCCCACACAGTACTCGGTACATGTCCTGGTGTGGGACTATATGTCTCTGACATATTCCTGAGGCCACTTCCCCCTATCTGCCCAGGGTCCTGATCTCTCACCAGATACCTTGCAGGCTTTTTGTGTGCCCAAAGGCCTTTCCCCGATGCTCTTGCCTGCATCCTTCTTCAGCCCCTGTCTCATCTTCTCAGGGCCCCTATCCTTGTGTCTTCTAAGGGGGAACTCTTGCTCTCCCTTGGAGCAGCTACCTGTTTCTATCGTAATATGCCTGTGGCAGTCACTCTTGTTATATCTTCCTGTTCAAGTCCCCTGTGTTAACAATTGTCTCAGCCATGAGTGCCTTGGAGCAGGGACTCTGAAGTACCATTGACAGTGCTGAGACCTGAGATGGGTGTCCTGTCCACTCTCTCAGTAGTTCCTATAGGGTGTTTGTTTGTTTGTTTGTTTATCATGGGGACACAACACAATATTGCTTCCTTTTTCTATAGGTCACCCTCCATGGCCAGGATGTCCCTGTGCTCCCTGGTGACCTCATTGGCCTACAACATGATGCTGGACCAGGTACCCTTCTACACTGTCCCCTGGCTTCCAGCTGTCCTGGCCAAGCCTTGTACCTTTCTACCAATGCCTCAGATTGGCTGACCCACCTGCCTATCCATCTGGAAGAAGTTTGGGCTGGCTCTGCCTGTTCACTACAGCTGCTCTTGGTAACAGAGCAGCTTACCCCCTTGCTGGGCCTTGGGCCTAATCCTGGACTTCAGCATCCTGGGCGCTATGAGGTCCGGGCTACAGTGGGCAACAGCGTGTCCAGGTACAACTTGTCCTGCAGCTTCAGTGTGGTCTCCCCTGTGTCTGGGCTGAGAGTCATTCACCCTATTCCCCTTGATGGGCATTTCTACGTGCCAACCAATGGCTCAGTCTTGGTGCTTCAGGTGGACTCTGGTGCTAATGCCACTGCCACGGCTCACTGGTTTGAGGGCAACGTTAGTGCCCCCTTTGAGGATGCCTGCCCTCCTGAGGTGGATATTCTCAAGCAAGACTGCACTGAAGATTCTAATGGCACCCTGTTCTCAGTGTTGGTGCTGCCTAGGCTTACGGAAGGGGATCATGCAGTGGACATTGTGGCACAGAATGGAGCCAGCCAGGCCAATCTCAGCTTGAGGGTGATAGCTGAGGAGCCCATCTTTGGCCTCCGTGCTGTTCCAAGCCCTGAGGCCCGTGTGCTGCAGGGCATCCTAGTGGTAAGTGTGGCCTACAACCTAGCCCTCTAAATTACTATGAAAACAAGAAGCCTCCTCCCATTGAAGAAGCCCTTCAGCTGTCCTCCAGGGATGAGTTTTTGTTATACAGTTTCCCTGTGAGACCTGTTGGGGAGCCCTTGTCTACATAGTGATTATATCTCTCCTTAGTGATGTCAGGGATAGAACCTAGGGACTTCTGCAGAGTAGGCAAGTTTTATTGCTGTGAGCAGTTCCTGAGAACCATTTAGAAATTTGTAAGTTACTGAAGGTCACAGCTATAACAGCTGCCCTACAGACTCAAGATTTGTTTGCTTGCTTGCTTGCTTGTTTCCAAGACAGGATTTCTCTCTGTGTAGCTTTGGATGTTCTGGGTTCTGGAACTTGCTCTGGCCTGGAACTCACAGAGGTCCACCTGCCTCTGTGATTAAAGGCCTGAGCCACCACTGCCAAGATACTCTTGAGATATTTTGAAATACTTCATCACAATTCTCTACACTCTTCACTGAGCTCCCATGAATCCCCATGTGTTTCTGAGCTATTTGCTGTGCATGTGCCTATTGAAATGGCATCTGAAACTTCAAAGGGTAACTGCTAGCTACCTTAGTACCCTCCTCATTGTGGGCATGCCCGCCCTAGCACCCGCAGGTATTGAAAGGGTCATTTCTAGCCAGACAGGGAGGCAAAGACAGGCAGGCAAATGAGGCCAGCCTGGTCTCTGAATTCAATTCCCAGCAACCACATGGTGACTCACAACCATCTGTAATGAGATCTGGTGCCCTCTTCTGGCCAGGAGACATATATGCAGGCAGAATACTATATACGTAAATAATTTTTGTAAAAAGGGGGATCTTTAAAAGAAAAAGGAAAGGGAGGAAAGAAAGAAAAAGAAAGACAGAATGGAAGGAAGAGAGAGAGTGGACCATTTCTGTCCATCTCCTATGACTTGTCCAGTTGGATACTTTGGCTTCTCCTATGGATACACCTGTTCTTCATTGACCCGGGTCAACATCTAAGACTACGAACATGGGTGTCTTGTAATCAGAGTTCAGCTGGTAGACCCACACTGTACACTCTGCACCACACATCAAGTTCTCTAGTATGTCTGATGGGGTCAGATGGGGCAGGGCCAAAGCCAAAGCCAGCCCCAGGCTGGGGCAAAGTCATAGCTTTGGCCAATGTCATGTCCTTTCCCTAGCGGTACAGCCCCATGGTAGAGGCTGGCTCAGATGTGGCCTTCCGGTGGACCATTGATGACAAGCAGTCTCTGACTTTCTACAACACTGTCTTCAATGTAATCTACCAGACTGCTGCCATCTTTAAGCTCTCGGTAGGCAGGGGCCAATGGAGGGAGGCATGGGGTCCTGGGATATCTGGGTGCTCACTTTGCCTTCTGTTCTGCTTTGCTTTGCCCCTGAGGACCCTGCTGCAGCTGTGGGTGAGTGTGGGGAGGCTGCTGAGTCGGGGCTCGAGGCCTTTCACCCATTGGTCTGTCCTTGCTGCCTCTGGGCCATACCCACTGATGCCTGTCTCCTCAGCTGACAGCCTCTAACCATGTGAGCAACGTCACCGTGAACTACAATGTTACTGTGGAGCGGATGAACAAGATGCGGGGGCTGTGGGTATCTGCAGTGCCTGCTGTGTTGCCCCCCAATGCCACACTGGTACTGACGGGTGGTGTGCTGGTGGACTCAGCTGTGGAGGTGTCCTTTCTGTGAGTGCCTCTGGGCCTAGGGAGGGGAAGTGGCTAGCTGAACAGGGCTTGGGTGGGGCTGGCATCAGGTTCTCATTTCATCCCCTAGCATTTATCCTGGAATCCTGACTCAGAGCTACAGTTTCCTCCTCTTTTAGGAATACTGGTGGGTAGGACCATGTGAGGGGCAGAGGTCCTGGCATAGTAGAGCCAATTGTAGAAGTTGCATCAAGAGCCAGGGGGCACCCTGTCTACTCATCTGCCTGCTTACTGTCTGTCTGCCCCGGCAGGTGGAACTTTGGGGATGGGGAGCAGGTACTCCGTCACTTCAAGCCTCCATACGATGAGTCCTTCCAGGTCCCGGACCCCACAGTGGCCCAGGTGCTGGTGGAACACAATACCACACATATTTACACCACCCCAGGTGAGGGGTGGGGCCATTGTCTTCTTGGGTATGATATTTCCTATCACTCCTACTTTGTCCCAGCCTGGGTTGGTGGAGAAAAGTCCTTACTTGGATAAAGGAGGGGCACCTAGATATTGAGGAGTGGAGTGAATTGACAGGGTCCCCGAGGCCTCAATTTAAATTTGCCAGGAACTGGGTCCTCTAGTCTTCAGTTTCAGCCTTTGGAGAGAGTGAGATGGGGTCATTGTTTAATCACTTTAACAGCTCCTGACTGCACACTATAATATCCCCACTCCATCCCTTGGCATGTGATACTCAGCCATTGTGCTGGTCTTCACTTCTGGATCTACCCTTGTGCAGTTGTGCTTAAGAATAGTCTTGTCCATTTTCTTGCTCATTGTGGACTCTTGGGTGCTTTGCCCTGTTTAGGGTTGTTCAAGCTTTGAGAAATCCTGTCCCCATGTAGTAATAGGTCCTAGGTGGGGATTCTATGAGCAGGAAGTCCCACTTGGGCCTGTCTTCACAGGTGAGTACAACTTGACGGTCCTTGTGTCCAATACCTATGAGAACCTGACGCAGCAGGTGCCCGTGAGTGTACGCGCTGTGCTCCCCAGTGTGGCTATTGGCATGAGCAGCAACATCTTGGTGGCCGGCCGACCTATCACCTTTTTCCCATACCCACTGCCCTCAGCTGATGGTGTTCTTTATACATGGAACTTTGGGGATGGATCCCCTGTCCTAATACAGAGCCAACCAGCACTCAACCACACCTACACCATGACGGGCACCTACAGAATCATCTTGGAGGTTAACAACACAGTGAGCAATGTGGCAGCACATGTAGACATCCATGTCTTCCAGGAGTTGCGTGGTCTAACTGTGTGTTTGAGCCCATTTGTGGAACAGGGAGCCCCTATGGTAGTCAGTGGTACTGTGGAGTCAGGTGACAACATTACATGGACGTTTGACATGGGAGATGGCACAGTATTCACAGGCACTGAGGCTGCAGTGCATCATGTGTATCTGCAGGCCCAGAGCTACACAGTAACAGTAGTAGCAGCCAGCCCTGTTGGCCATTTGTCCCAGAGTTTGCATGTGCAAGTTTTTGTCCTGGAGGTATTACGCATAGAACCCTCTACCTGCATCCCCACACAGCCCAGCGCCCAACTTATTGCCCATGTCACCGGAAATCCTGCCCATTATCTCTTTGATTGGACCTTTGGGGATGGCTCTTCCAATGTGACTGTCTATGGACAACCAATAGTGACTCACAACTTCACAAGGAGTGGCACATTCCCACTGGCATTGGTCCTGTCAAGCCATGTGAACAAGGCACATTACTTTACCAGCATCTGTGTGGAACCAGAGATACGAAATATCACCCTGCAGCCTGAGAGGCAGTTTGTGAAGCTTGGGGATGAAGCCTGGCTGGTTGCCTACTCTTGGCCCCCATTTCCCTACCACTACACCTGGGACTTTGGCACTGAAGATGCTACCCACACCCATACTGGGGGCTCTGAAGTGACATTCATCTACCGAGAACCAGGCTCCTACTTGGTGACAGTCACTGTGTCCAACAACATCTCTGCTTCCAATGACTCGGCTTTTGTGGAGGTACAGGAACCTGTGTTAGTCAGTGGCATCAGGATCAATGGCTCCCATGTACTGGAGCTGCAGCAGCCTTATCTGTTCTCAGCAGTGGGCAATGGGAGCCCTGCTACCTACCTGTGGGAACTGGGAGATGGTAGCCAGCAAGGGGGCCCTGATGTCACCCATATCTACAGTAGCACAGGTGACTTCACTGTCAGGGTGTCTGGCTGGAATGAAGTGAGCCGCAGTGAGGCCCAACTCAACATCACAGTGAAGCAGCGTGTGCGGGGTCTCACCATCAATGCCAGCCGCACAGTAGTACCCTTGAATGGTAGTGTAAGCTTTAGCACTTTGTTGGAGGTGGGTAGTGATGTTCACTACTCCTGGGTGCTCTGTGACCGTTGTACACCCATTCCAGGCGGCCCCACTATTTCCTATACCTTCCGTTCAGTGGGTACTTTCAATATTATTGTCACAGCTGAAAATGAGGTGGGTTCTGCCCAGGACAGCATCTTCATCTATGTCCTGCAGCTCATTGAGGGTCTGCAGGTAGTGGGAGGTGGTAGCAGCTGCTGCTTCCCCACCAACTACACCTTGCAGCTACAAGCTGCAGTTAGGGATGGCACCAACATCTCCTACATCTGGACAGCCCAGCAGGATGGCGGCCTCACCCTCGCTGGCAGTGGCAAAAGCTTTTCGCTCACAGCACTTAAGGCTAGCACCTACCATATCCATCTCAGGGCCACCAACATGTTGGGTAGTGCCTCAGCCAACCGTACCATAGACTTTGTGGAGCCTGTGGAGTGTCTAATCCTGTCTGCATCCCCCAATCCAGCTGCTGTCAATGTAAGCCTCACCCTTGGTGCTGAAGTGGCTGGTGGCAGTGGTGTCGTTTACACTTGGTACCTAGAGGAAGGAGTAAGTTGGGAGACTTCTACGCCATCCACCACCCATACCTTTGCTACAGCTGGCTTGCACTTGGTTAGAGTCACAGCTGAGAACCAGTTGGGCTCAGTTAATGCCACAATTGAAGTGGCCATACAGGTGCCTGTGAGTGGCCTAAGCATCAGAACCAGTGAGCCAGATAAGTTCTTTGTGGCAGCTGGCTCCAATGTATCCTTTTGGGGTCAGTTGGCTACAGGTACCAATGTGAGTTGGTGCTGGACCTTGCCCAGTGGCAGTAAGTACAGCCAGTACATTGCTGTGCACCTCCCCAGTGCTGGCAATTTCTCTGTACAGCTTAATGCTTCCAATGCAGTCAGCTGGGTCTCAGCCATGTACAGTCTCACAGTAGAGGAGCCTATTAAGAGCCCAGTGCTGTGGGCCAGCCCCAAGGTGGTGGCACTTGGGCAGCCAGTCCATTTTCAGATCTTGCTGACTGCTGGCTCTGCTGTTACTTTCCGACTTCGGGTTGACGGATCTATCCCTGAAGTTCTCCCTGGTTCCCACTTCTCCCATAGCTTCTTTTTGGTTGGAGACCATATTGTAAATGTGCAGGCTGAGAACCACGTGAGCTGTGCCCAGGCACAGGTTCACATCTTAGTGCTGGAGGCTGTTGTTGGGCTGCAGGTACCCAACTGTTGTGAGCCAGGCATGGCCACAGGCACAGAGAAGAACTTCACAGCCCGGGTGCAGCAGGGCTCTCAGGTCGACTATGCCTGGTACTTCTCCTTGCAAAAGGTTCAGGGTGACTCGTTGGTCATTTTGTCGGGGCGTGATGTCACCTACACACCCATGGCTGCAGGGTTACTGGAAATCCATGTTCGTGCCTTCAACAAACTGGGTGGTGTGAACCTCACACTAATGATGGAAGTCCAGGATATCATCCAGTATGTGAAACTTCAAAGTGGCCGCTGCTTTGTCAACCGCTCAGCTCGATTTGAGGCTACTACAAGCCCTAGTCCCCGGCGTGTAGCCTACCACTGGGACTTTGGGGACGGGACTCCAGTACAGGATACAGACGAGTCCTGGGCTGACCACTACTACCTGCAACCTGGGGACTACCATGTAGAAGTGAATGCCACAAATCTAGTAAGTTTTTTTGTGGCGCAGGTCACAGTGACTGTCCAGGTGCTGGCCTGCAGGGAGCCTGAGGTAGAGGTAGCACTGCCATTGCAGGTGCTAATGCGGCGCTCCCAGCGCAACTACCTAGAGGCCCATGTTGATCTACGCAACTGTGTCTCCTACCAAACTGAGTACCGCTGGGAGATATATCGTACTGCCAGCTGTCAACGGCCAGGGCGTGTGGCTCAAATGGTACTTCCTGGTGTAGATGTGAGCCGGCCCCAGCTGGTAGTGCCACGTCTGGCTTTGCCTGTGGGCCATTACTGCTTTGTGTTTGTGGTTTCATTTGGGGACACACCATTGGCACGGAGCATCCAGGCCAACGTGACAGTAGCTGCTGAACGTCTGGTACCCATCATTGAAGGTGGCTCATACCGGGTATGGTCAGACACACAGGACCTGGTGCTGAATGGGAGCAAGTCCTATGATCCTAATCTGGAGGATGGTGACCAGACGCCACTCAACTTCCATTGGGCCTGCGTGGCTTCAACACAGGTCAGCTATGGGAACTTAGGATGACAGGTCCTTCCTGCCTCCTCTGTCTCATGCTTCCATGCCTAGTAAGTGCTTAGCACTTGGTTTATTCCTGGGATGGGCCTTAGCCCCAGCACAGGAAAAGGTTTTCTAAGCTAGGCGGTGTTGATTTAAGACTACATAATTCCCATATTTGCTGTCATAGAGTGAGGCAGGTGGCTGTGTGCTGAATTTCGGGCCCCGTGGGAGCAGTGTGGTCACCATCCCCTTGGAGCGCCTAGAAGCTGGTGTGGAATATATCTTCAACCTCATAGTGTGGAAAGGAGGCCGGAAGGAGGAAGCCACCAACCAGACGGTGGGTTGTGCTCCCACGCCCCTCAGTTTGGCCTCACTAGGACAGTTTCTGTCGGTCATAGCTGTAGTAGTCTCAGGGCCTATGAATGCTCTCTAACCTTGTGCTGATTTTGGTAAATTACCAACTTAATTTACCAAAATTAACAAGTTAGCATTGCTTCTGTCGAAAATCCAGGGCACAACTATGGTAAGTTTTTGGAAGACAGGTAGGCATGGTGGCACACTCCTGTGTAATCCTAGCACTTAGAGAGAGTGGAGGTAGGAAAATCAAGCGCTCTATTTTAATCTCACCAACATAATGATGACCTGTGTCCAAAAACCATACAAATACTGGTTTGCAAAAAATAAACTTTATGCTACCAGCATGAAAGGCCAATAGTAAGAAACCAAGTCCTTTGCCTACCTAGGTAACACCTGTCCACAAAACCTGTCCTTGCTTCTGGGGGCAGTGAGTCAGTTCTTGCTCAAACATCTGCCCTGGACTTCACATGTAGGTGAGGACCAGTGTGCGAGTGATGGCCACTTCTGGTGCTGTGGGATGGGTCCTGCCAGTGTGTATGGAGGAGTGCTGGGCTATTTTGGTGCCTCAGATTAAGGTTGTCTTCCCAGCACCAGGTCTTCTCAGGTCACCTACCTGGAGATGGTCCTACCTAGTAAAGTTCTGGAGTGGGCACTCAGTAGGTCCTGTCTACCTGAGCTCACCTACCCAGGTCAGCAAGCATGTCTGGAACAGGGCTCTCTCTATATGTATATAAAACAACTAACTGACTTTCTGAGTATTTTGCTTCCACCATGCACCGTCAGTAGGTTTCCATGTTTCCTACTGCCAGGCCAGCAAGGCCTTGGACTTATACTACCAGCTGGCAAGCCCTTCTGGGTTTTGCTGGTTAGCTTACTTGATTCACCCACCCAGTGATACAACCTGGAATTTGGGTCAAACAGGAGTGGCCTGGTCTAGGAAGCTTCCCCAACCCCCCATGCATACAAGAGGGTGGAGCCTCCTTGCGACATGCTTGTCTCTTCCAGGTGCTGATCCGAAGTGGGCGAGTACCTATTGTATCTCTTCAGTGTGTATCCTGCAAGGCACAAGCAGTTTATGAAGTGAGCCGCAGTTCCTATGTGTACTTGGAGGGTTACTGCCACAACTGTAGCAGTGGCTCCAAGCAAGGGGTGAGTATCAGTCAAGATGACAAGTTCCCCGGGAAGGTGCCCAAGGCATTGCTTTCACCGTGTCCTCCATGCCTTCATCATGTAGCGCTGGGCAGCACGAACCTTCAGCAATAAGACTCTGGTGCTGGATGAGACAACAACATCCACGGGTAGCACTGGAATGCATCTGGTGGTTCGACAGGGAGCACTTCGTGATGGGGAGGGCTACATCTTCACACTCACTGTGCTGGGCCATTCAGGTGAGGAGGAGGGCTGTGCCTCCATTCGCCTCTCACCCAACCGCCCTCCACTTGGAGGCTCCTGTCGCCTGTTCCCGTTGGATGCTGTACATGGCCTCACCACTAAGGTGCACTTTGAATGCACAGGTGAGTCTGGGTTACCTGGAGAGGCTGGTGTGAACCTGGACTCTGTACTGACACTATGTGTCCATAGGCTGGCGTGATGCAGAAGATGGTGGAGCTCCACTGGTATATGCCCTATTGCTGAAGCGCTGTCGCCAGAGCTATTGTGAGGATTTCTGTATCTATAAAGGCAGTCTTTCCACCTATGGGGCTGTCCTGCCTCCTGGATTCCGGCCCTTTTTTGTGGTGGGCCTTACTGTGATTGTAGAAGACCAGCTTGGTGCTGCTGTTGTTGCACTCAACAGGTGAGTTGAACCCTGGGTAGGGAACACAAACTGATTACCACTTGCTTACAGTCTACTTTTACCCTCCAGGTCTCTGACCATTGTCCTGCCAGAACCCAATGGTAATCCTGCAGACCTCATACCTTGGCTGTACAGCCTGACTGCCAGTGTGCTGCCTGGGCTACTGAGGCAGGCTGACCCCCAGCATGTCATCGAGTACTCTCTAGCTCTCATTACAGTGCTCAATGAGGTCAGTGCATGTGGTCAGTGCAAGGATCCCTTGTGAGTGGACTGAAACCTTGTACTTGAAACCAGTGAAGTTCCTTAGTATATTTGGATGCTAAGTCCTACCCATAGTAGCTACAGCATACTAGGCCCTTCCCAAGGTCAGCTTTCCCACTGTATCTTCTTGATACCCCGAACCCTATATATGGTCTTAATTACCCTTGGTCTTTAAAGCCCTGCCCATGCCTCATAACTGTACTCTGACACCCTTGACAAATATCACAGGGAGGCCTGTCTTCCTCTCATGGTTCTTCTATGTTCCCTGCCTCCTCCAGTATGAGCAGGCCCTAGATATGGTGTCAGAGCCCAACCATGATCAGCAGCTGCGAGCCCAAATGCGTAAGAACATCACAGAGACCCTTATTTCCCTTCGGGTCAACACTGTGGATGACATCCAGCAGATCACTGCAGCACTAGCCCAGTGCATGGTAAGACAGGTGCAGCCTTCGTCACTATGACAGGCCCTGTGCGGCATGAGTAGGGCTTCCAGACTGGGAGCTCTTTATGGCCTGTGCCAGTTTTCTGTAGCCTCGCTGTTATCTCCCAGTATGAGCCCACATGCTCTTCTGGTAACTATAGGGTGTTTCTGGAAAGAGTAGTCTATGTATGTATGCCCTCTCATCAGGCCTGTAGTCATGTCCCACTTAACGAGGCTTACCTGATAGGGCCTATTGAACCTTTGAGGTATCCATTTTCCGACCTGTAGACTTGTGAGCCAAACAACCCATATCTGATAGGAAGGTACTCTTGTCGGTGAGGGTCAGTATAGGGACCAGTAGAACAGCCAAGTCCTCAGAAGACAGAGATTCAGAGAGCTCTGCATAAAGGTCACTATTACCATGTGGCTTCTATGCCCTTGAGTGTATCTAGATTTGGACTCTAGCCAAGGCCTTGACATCTGCCTTGATTTTAGCCATGGAAACAGATAGCTGGGATGATTAGTATGTAGGCTCCAGGAAGAACTTGGCCACATCTTCGCATTGGGAGGAGCCATAGAGGAAGTTTTAGCAAGGAAAGCCTTGAAGACTTCCATCCACACAAGTTCTCAGTGCAGGTTAGAGGTAGGAAGCTGCCTAGCATCCCAACCAGTGTGGTGAGACAGAACCATTGAGTGGTATGGGGGTGGGAATCATAGATGCCATGAGTCTGTGCTATGAATGGGTCTGGAGGCCATGCTGATCCTCCTCAAAGGTGTCCAGCAGGGAGCTCATGTGCCGTTCATGCCTGAAGAAGATGTTGCAGAAGCTGGAGGGCATGATGCGCATCTTGCAAGCTGAAACCACTGAGGGTACCATGACACCCACTACCATTGCTGACAGCATCCTCAATATCACAGGTGCATATGCTGCCCCTCTCACCCCCTAGTCTCCCCTCTAGCTCTTGCTACCTCTTTTTAATATCCTTACTTACTTACTTACTTACTATCCCAGGTGACCTCATCCATCTGGCCAGCTTGGACATGCAGGGCCCACAGCCCTTGGAGCTGGGGGCTGAACCGCCCTCATTGATGGTGGCATCCAAGGCCTACAACCTCTCATCAGCCCTCATGTGCATCCTCATGCGTTCCCGAGTACTCAATGAGGAGCCTCTAGCCCTGGTGGGCGAAGAGATTGTGGCCCTGGGCAAGCGATCAGACCCACTCAGCCTTCTGTGTTATGGCAAAACCTTGGGACCAAGCTGCCATTTCTCCATTCCTGAGGCCTTCAGTGGGGCCCTGTCCAACCTCAGTGATGTAGTGCAACTCATTTTCCTTGTGGATTCCAACCCTTTTCCCTTTGGCTACATTAGCAACTACACTGTCTCCACCAAAGTGGCATCTATGGCATTCCAGACACAGGCTGGTGCCCAGATCCCTATTGAGCGGCTGGCCTCAGAGCGTGCCATCACAGTGAAGGTGCCAAACAACTCAGACCAGACTGCCCAGGGCTCCCACAACCCTGCAGGGTCTACCATCATACAGCCCCAGGCCTCAGTCAGTGCTGTGGTCACTGCAGACAACAGCAACCCTCAAGCTGGGCTACATCTGAGGATCACTTACACAGTGCTTAATGGTGGGTGTTAGGGGTGGGCACATGACCTGCCTGTCCTCCTATCCTTGCCCCTGGGAAGAGGGTATTTATGTAGATAGCATTAAATTTGCAGTGACTGGTCCTGGGGACTTGACTAATACTCAGTTTTTCTTTTGCCCTGGTTCCATAATGCCCATATACCTGTAGCCACACAGAAGCATGCCATGACATCCATGTGGAGAGCCTTATAATATGCTTAGGTGACCCTCAAGCCCTATGACAATTTGCAGGGTCCCTAGGGTGATGATGAGCCTTTTGGTGGGTATCTGATAGTGTGTATTGTGGCCCCCAGAGCGCTACCTGTCTGAGGAGCCTGAGCCCTATCTGGCTGTCTACTTGCACTCGGTGTCGCAGCCCAATGAGTACAACTGCTCGGCCAGTAGGAAGATCAGCCTGGAGGTGCTTGAGGGTGCTGATCACAGGCCCTACACCTTCTTCATTGCCCCAGGGTGAGTGCTTCCCACTGGGACCACAGAAATAGGCATTGCAGAGGGGAAGGAGGTGGGATAAGGGTGAATGTAACTTGTCCTGCATTAGCCACAGGTATGTGGGCTAATTATGGAACCAGGGCAACAGGAAGGCTCGGCATGACATTCAGGGCCTTGGAGTCTGGCAGTAACACTACTATCTCTTGTAGGACTGGAGCACTGGGCAGGAGTTACTACCTGAACCTGACCAGCCATTTCCACTGGTCTGTACTGGAGGTGTCTGTTGGCCTGTATACATCCCTGTGCCAGTACTTCAGTGAAGAGAAGATGATGTGGAGAACTGAGGGGATCGTACCCCTGGAGGAGACCTCACCCAGCCAGGCTGTCTGCCTTACCCGCCACCTCACTGCTTTTGGCGCCAGCCTTTTTGTGCCTCCCAGCCATGTCCAGTTCATCTTTCCTGTAAGTGATGCTCCTGTTCCTAGATTTTTTTCCATATTGAGAAGCCTAGGGCATCCTAATTCCATCCTTAGAAACTAAAGTGCATGAGCTAAAGTCACCAGTACCTGATGATTCTTTCTTTCCAGGAACCTTCTGCAAGCATTAACTACATTGTCCTGCTTACGTGTGCCATATGTCTGGTGACCTATGTGGTCATGGCTGTGATCCTGCGCAAGCTGGATCAGCTAGATGTTAGCCGGGTCCGTGTCATCCCATTCTGTGGGAAGGGGGGCCGCTTCAAATATGAAATCCTGGTCAAGACTGGCTGGAGCCGAGGTTCAGGTAAGGGAAGGGTGATTAGGGGTGGGGATATGAAGTCTATCCTGGCCTAGACTCTGTAGTCTTAGTCCTGGACCCTGTCTGATGATTATGGGGACCAGTACCACAAAGCAAGTGCTCAGTTCTCAAAAAGTTGTTAATAAGGACTTAGCTCAGATATAAGAAAACAGCAAATAGGGAAATTGTGGGTATACTTCAATGGTAGAACACTTAACCAGGTGCAAAGGTCCTTGGTTCCATCCACAGCACTGTGCAAACACAAAGTTTATGTTCATTTCCTGAGAAAGACAACAGGTCCAAGAGCCAAGAAGGTGCTCCTCACTTCAGAGTAGAGCAGGCCTCACACATACGAAGTTCAAACTGCTTTATTATAACTGCTCTGCGGCCCCTAATGTTTGCTTATTTATTGGCTGGGGTAGGGTGCAGTCTCAACATGTAGCTCTGGGTGGCCTAGAACTCCCTATGTAGACCAGGCTGGCCTCTCTGAGATCCACCTGCCTCTGCCTCATGAGTCCTGGGATTGAAGGTAAAGGTGTATGCCACCACACCCAGCTGATGCTTATTATTAACATTAAAACTTACTATTGGGGCTGCAAAGATGGCTCAGGTAAAGGTAAATTGCTACCAAACCTGGCAATCTGAATTCAATTCCTAGGCACCACAAGGTGAAAGAAGAGAACAGACCCTATAGATAATCCTCTGAAATCCATATGTGCACTGTAGCTTGCACTCAGTAAATAAAATGCAAAAACAAACAGACAAAAAAAAACCCAAGGTGTTTATCTGTGTATGGTTGGCAGCATATGTTTTTAATCCCAGCACTCAAGAGGCAGAGGCAGTCAGATCTCTGAATTCGAGGCCAGCCTGTCTACAGAGTGAGTTCCAGGACAGCCAGGGCTACACAGAGAAACCCTGTCTTGGGGAAGAAAAAAAAAGTTCACAAGCCTAGGCTTCATAACAAGACCATGTCCCAAACACACACAGAGAGACACACCCTGGAAGTGAAAACTTTTGGAAACTTCAAAATAGTGTGATTACAGCTATTCCATTGACTTCTGGGACAAGTGCGCTCTGGCAAGTGTCGTAGTCCAAGCTTGAATTGACTTCCCACATTTTTCTTTTTGCTGAGACTATTGTGAAATTTCCCTGGGAACTCTTTGGGAAGCTTTCACCAACATTTTCTGCAGAGACAGCCCACGCCTTTCTGTGACAACTTCCCTTGTTTACACAGAAAGTCTCTTTGCTGACAAATTCCAAGGCAAGAGCTTATTTCAACAATTTTTTTTATTTTTCTAATTTTATTTCTAGTGTTGCAGTTTTTCACTCATTATATTTATGTGTGCTGGAGCCCCTGCTGAGCACGTTCTTCCCCTGAGCTTCACCCCAAACCCACCAGTTTTTATTTCTTTGCCATGCTTTCATTATTGCTGGCCAGTTCTCTCTTCTGAGGGCCCCGTTTTCAAAGCTCTGAGTTCATCTCTGGAGAGGAGAGGCACTGTTGCCTGTGTGACTGAACTACAGATGTGCCTGAGTACCAGCACATGTATCCTGTCACATGACAGGCTGGCCAGGCTTACAACCCTGAGCTCAGCACATACACCCTGGCACTGGAAACCACGCTGTTGTGAGCTTGGTGTTTGTTAACAAATTGAGGAACCTGGAATTTGGGTCTTTTTGAACTATGCAGACTGGACCTTGTGCTGCAGGCCTATAATCCTAACTACTTGGGAAGCTGAGGCAGGGGTATCATAAACTCAGGCACATGAGGGCAGGTTCTAGGCTAGTTTGGATGAGATCCTGTACTAAAATTAAAAAAAAAAAAATTTTTTTTTAAATGGCTATCCCAGCAGAGGCAGGCAGATCTCTGTGAGTTCGAGACCAGCCTGGTCTACAAGAGCTAGTTCCAGGACAGCCTCCAAAGCCACAGAAAAACCCTGTCTTGAAAAACCAAAACAAACAAACAAACAAACAAAATAAACAAATAAATAATGACTAGGGATGGAATTCAGAGGTAGGGTCCTGGGTTCAATATGCAGTAGTATAAAAGTAAAAAATCTCAAAACCTGTTCAAAGCTAAGGGCTACCTGCATTATTGGCAAACAGGGTGACTGATCTGTGTTTCATATGTACTGAATAGCAAACCAGAGTTCTCTGCTCTCCAGGTACCACGGCTCATGTAGGCATCATGTTGTATGGAGAGGACAGTCGTAGTGGTCACCGGCACTTAGACGGGGACAGAGCCTTTCATCGCAACAGCCTGGACATCTTCCAGATTGCCACCCCACACAGTCTTGGCAGCGTGTGGAAGATCCGAGTGTGGCATGACAACAAAGGTCTGAGTGAGAGCTGTTGCCACCCATGCATCTTGCCAGCCTGCTTCAGTCCTCACCTGGGTCCCTTTCTCCACAGGGCTCAGCCCTGCCTGGTTCCTGCAGCACATCATCGTCCGGGACTTGCAGAGTGCCCAGAGCACCTTCTTTCTGGTCAACGACTGGCTGTCTGTGGAGACTGAGGCCAATGGGGGCCTAGTGGAGAAGGAGGTGCTTGCAGCAAGTAAGGCTGCTTCCTGCCTTGTTGGTAAAGACAGGGAGAGAGGGATAACAAAGGTGGGTGGCTGACCCTGCATCCCTGCTGAATCCTCCCAGATGAAGCTGCCTTGTGGCAGTTCCAGCGCCTCCTAGTGGCTGAACTGCAGAGAGGCTTCTTTGACAAGCACATCTGGCTCTCCATATGGGACAGGCCACCTCGTAGCCGCTTCACTCGAGTTCAGAGAGTTACCTGCTGTGTTCTCCTCCTCTGCCTGTTCCTGGCTGCCAATGCTGTGTGGTATGGGGTCGTGGGAGATACCACATACAGGTAAGTCCTGTGAGGTCTGCTGCCCCGGGCTGACTTCCTTCTGGTCTTTACCCTAACCCATCCTATCTTCTCTGTCACCTCAGCATGGGGCCTGTATCCAATCTGATCCCACCAAGTGTTGACACAGTTGCTATTGGCCTTGTGTCCAGTGTTGTAGTCTACCCTGTCTACTTGGCTGTCCTGTTCCTCTTCCGGATGTCACGGAGTAAGGTGGGCTGGGCAAGGGACTCAGAGCTCTGAGGTGGAGTATGGTTTGTGTTGTTTGGTGTAGCAGCCAGAGGAAAAATCCAGAAACTAAAAGTGATCCTTTGAAAGGGTAGACAGAACTGATAAGCCATTAGCTAGACTGACCAAAGGGGAAGAGATTCAAATTAGCAAACCATGAATTAGAGGAGGCATCTTGAAATAGATGGGACTTGGAATTCCATGAGCAACTATGCACCAATGGGTTAAGAGACCTAGGATAAACAGTTGATTGTTAGAAAGACACAAATTCAAAACCAATTCAGAAAGAATTCAAGTGGCTCCTGAAGCCAGTAAAGAGCCTAAGTTGATCATTCAGAATCATCACAAAGAAAAGCAAGGCCAAATGCTTCCTGCCCAATTCTACCACCCATTGAAGATTGTTGTTTCCTCACAGATATCTGGTGAGCAAAACACCACACCCACAGGGCAGCAGGCCCTAGATGTTGACAGCTGCCTGGACCCATCTGTGCTAGACAGCTCCCTCCTCACACTCTCTGGCCTCACAGAGGTAAATGAATGCGCCCCAGGGGTTCAGGGCAGGGTGAGCTGGTTAGGGCTGGTTGGGTTGTCATCTCTGCTCTGCAGACCACACTGAGGCACTTTCTCCCTTTCAGCAGGCCCTCACTGGGCAAGTGAAGAATGACTTGTTTCTGGAAGACACTAAAAGGTGAGGTTGCCGGGAGAGTCTGGGAGCTTTGGCCTGAGTCAGTAGCTGTGCCTGGCAGGCCATGCTAGGGTGTTGGGCTCTGTGTCCTCATCCTGTTTTGGCTGTCTCTGGGAGTGGGGCTGCTGCAGAGCTGGTGTGTGCTTGTGTATGTTTCTTCCCATGCTTGTGAGACTAGGCTTGGGTCAGGTACATGTAACTATATCTATGTTGCCAGGCAGTGATGTTGCACACCTTTAATCCCAGCACTCAGGAGGCAGAGACAGGTGGATCTCTGTGAGTTCGAGGCCAGCCTGGTCTACTAAGCAAGTTCTAGGACAGCCTCCAAAGCTGCAAAAAAACCCTGTCTCAAAAACCAAAACTAAAACCAAAACCAAATGAAAAAAAACAAAACAAAACAAAACAAAACAAAACAAAAAAAAAAAAAAACAGTGTCTATGTTTTCCACAGCCTGGTGTGCTGGCCATCCAGTGAGGGCACGCTCAGTTGGCCAGACCTGCTCAGTGACCCATCTGTGGTGAGCAGCACACTGCAGCAATTGTCACAGAATAGGCCTGGTTGCATGTTGGGTCCTGAGGAAGATGGCATCTCTCTGGTTAGCCCTCCCTTGCCTGCTAAATACTTGTCAGCATCAGGTGAGTCATAAATGGGAAGGAATGCTTCCCAAGCTCTTAAAAGATAACCACTTAAACACTTCTCGTTTCCTCTAGATGAAGACCTGATCCAGCAGGTCCTGGCTGATGGGGCCAGTAACCTAGTTCCCACCCAGGATGCCCTCACAGAAACAGACCTGCTTAATAGCCTGTGAGTGCTTGGCATGGTTGGAAGGAGGTAGGGTGTTCATGGTGGTTGTGTAGTGGGACCCTGCATCTGCCTCTGCCTCAGGAAGCTGAGGGTACCCTGGCTGCCCTGTTGTTACAAGCGTGCCTGTTCCTGTGTTGCTTGACTGCTGTGAGCCTCCACTTTCCACCTGTAGAAGGGAGTTCGTGGGATCCCAAGAGGCCCAGCACATCATCCCTTTAGGGAAGTAGCAGAAGCATGAGACATTTGACAAATGGAGAGGCAACCAGTGGCTTCATCTGGGAAGAAATTTTATTTTTTGTTTTGAGGCATAGCCATGCAGGAATTTTGAGTTGGAATCAAAACTGAAAAATAATGGAAAAGTTTTTAAATATCTCATTCTTATTTTGAGACTATTTTGACTCAGTGACTCTCTTTTTGCCATCATTCTTTAACAAATACTCACTGCTTCTTTCCAAATGCAGGGATGAGTGTGTTCCCAGCTGCAACTTCCATATTTTGCCTTTCCTGCCTGGACCTTCCTTTGCTAGGGCCTGCACTATAGGCGCTCTGTACCTTCTCTGCATTTCTCCTACTGACCCTGCTGTCCTGCACCTCGTTTTCCTACTGTACTACCTATTACCTTGTATTTAGTGCTTAAAAGGACAATAGGTACACTGGCCAGGCTGTTGGCAGACTCCAGTTATCCCCGTACCAGCCTCATTGTGGGGCTGATGGCCATTGCTAGCTAATACCCCCCCCAGGTGCCGTCCTTATACCATGCAGAGCTAAGAAACAGGTCCATGGGGTCATGCATGCCCAGCACCCCATTAGCCAGCCTGGTTCAGTACTCTTTAAGATGCTGAAGGACCTGCTCCCACTTAAATGCAAACTGATACCACTGCCTCTTCTTCCTGTGGGGGGGTGGGGATGCACATAACTCACAGCCCTGACCTCTACCCAGATCCAGTGTTCCTGGGGAGAAAACAGAAACACTGATGCTGCAGACACTGGGGGAGAAGAGGCCACCCAGCATGGGCCTGACTTGGGAGCAGTCGCAGGTGACAAGGTTCTCCAGGACAGGTATGCTCACACAGACCAGGACATCCCTCCCGGGTCCCTGGGCTTGCAGCCTTGCAGCTGTCTGTGTGTCTCCAGGACTGGTGGAAGGTCTTCGGAAACGACTGCTGCCTGCCTGGTGTGCCCCCCTGGCCCATGGGCTCAGCCTGCTCTTGGTAGCAGTGGCTGTTGCTGTCTCAGGGTGGATTGGTGCCAGCTTCCCCCCCAGTGTGAGTGTCATGTGGCTTCTTTCAAGCAGTTCCAGCTTCCTGGCCTCATTTCTTGGCTGGGAACCCCTTAAGGTGAGAAAGCTCCTAGAGGGGAAGGCATCTGCCAGTCTCAAGCTTGCCAGCTGATTCCACTGCCACCCCAGGTGCTGCTGGAAGCCCTCTACTTCTCACTGATAGCCAAGCGGCTACACCCTGATGAAGACGACACTCTGGTAGAAAGCCCAGCTGTAACACCTGTAAGTGAACGTGTGCCCCGTGTGCGGCCCCCCCATGGTTTTGCACTCTTCTTGGCAAAAGAGGAAGCCCGCAAGGTCAAGAAGCTCCATGACATGTTGAAGGTGAGCTCTGGCCACAGATAACCTCTACTCTGTCTCCTGTTGTTTGCTCCACTCCTGACTTCCAATGGGCATTCAGGGCTTTGTAGCTCCTGCCCTTCTATCACCTGTTGCCCTTCATCTGTTATTGTACATCTCAAGTTCCTGCTTTCTCCTGGTCTTGAGGGCACTGGGCATAGCTGTTCTAGTTCTCAGAGCCTCTGGGTCTGGGTTTCTCTTGTGTATATCTCTGGCTGTCCTGGAACTTGCTCCATAGACCAGGCAGGCCACAAACTGGGAGATCCACCTGCTTCTACCTCCTGAATGCTGGGATTAAAGGTGTGCACTGCTACTGCCCTGCACCAATGGGTAGACTTGCTCTGGCCTTGTGATGGAATCAGCTGATCAGAGCCATCCATTCCTGTCCTGCAGAGCCTCTTGGTGTCCATGCTTTTCTTACTGGTGACACTCCTGGCCAACTATGGGGATGCTTCTTGCCATGGTCATGCCTATCGCCTGCAGAGTGCCATCAAGCAGGAGCTGGATAGCCAAGCCTTTCTGGCCATCACCCGGTAGGGACACTCAGGATACACACATCCATGCATTGGGCCAGGGTGGCACTGGCCCCTATTTGTTTTGTCTTTAGTTCAGCCCAGCCTCTAGGGAACATTTGGAAGTATCTAGAGTCAAAGGTATTTTACAGTGTATGAGCCACATGTAATCCAGGGTAGCTGTGAACGAATCCCAACCCAGAATCCTAAATTTGCTGTTCATAAAGTATGAGAGATTTTGTTTTTGTTTTTATAACTCAGATGAATTTTGTAGACAACATAATCACAATGTCATGCAAAATGAACCTGTGTTATGCTCTTGAAACCTTTAGGCTGTGGGTTAGAAACCCCTGTGTGGCCCAGAGAAGCTAAAAGATTATATATCCCTGATCTATATACTTGCTTGGTTGTCAGAGCACATACATGTTGGGGTATCCAGTGAGTAGAGAATTGGGACATTGCTTAGTCTTCTGTGGCATACAGCACAATATCAGGACAGAATTATCTGCCCCAAATGACAGCAGTCCAAGTGTAGGGAACATGGATCATCCCTGAGGGACTGCTGTGGCAGCACCTCCTGGGCCCTGACAGCCTTGACCTCAGTGACCTATGTTTGCTGGCAGGGCTGATGAATTCTGGCCATGGATGACACATGTCTTCTTGCCCTATGTCCACGGAAACCAGTCTAGCCCTGAGCTGGGTCCCCCACGGCTGCGGCAGGTGCGGCTGGAGGAAGGTAAGCTGGGGAAGGCAGTCAGTCCACACTTGTTGCTCTCTTCCTTCCGTTGCCACTTGAAGCTGATCCATTTGAACTCTGCTTAACAGTATGACCTTTGTCCTTTTCTTTAGTTTTTTTCATTGCCTTTCTATAAGTGATAATAATATTTGCCTTGTGGGTTGCTTGCAACAAAATCTCAATCATTGGATTTTACCAATAAAGACTCTGGAGCCATATGCTGGGGTGAAGGCCTGCTAGCTCAGAGAAGCAGAGAAAGCACCCAGCTGACCCTCCTCAGCTGAAGTCTCACACCTCTCTCTCTCTCTTTCTCCGCTGTCTCAAAACCCCCTCAAATTCAAATTTCCCTCCTCTTACTTCCTGTGCCTTTCTCTCCATCTTCCTGACACCCTTTTACTCTTCATGGGTTTTTGTTTGTTTTTTTGCTTCCCCACTCCCCAAGACAAGGTTTCTCTGTGTAGTTTTGTAGACCAAGCTGGCCTTTAACTCAGAGATCTACTGCTCCATTCATGTTTTTTTCTTAATCCTAAATTCACTTCCTATCAACTGGTTGCTTGCTCTGCCTTTTGAATTATGGTTGACTTTATTTAACCCTGTTTACAATATTCAAGCAGAAAACTCTTGAATTAAAGGTGTATGCTGAGCCACACCACAACTAGAAACAGGTTTTACCACTAAATAACACCATCTCAGGGTTCACGGTGCGATTAAATATCCTGCAGAATGGGTGGGGGAGGGGATTCAAGGTCTCCAGCACAGGGGCTCAGCTGAGTTGACCGAAGAGTGAGTCACCCATTGTGTTACAGTATGTCCTGAGTCCTGGCCTTTTGCTTTCTAGCATTCTGCCCAGACCCTTCCAGCTCAGAGCACATGTGTTCAGCTGCAGGAAGCTTGAGCACCAGTGACTATGGCATTGGCTGGCAGAGTATGGCTCAAAATGGCTCTGAGACATGGGCCTACTCTTCAGCTGACTTGCTGGGGTGAGTAAAACAAGGCCCTACCTGGGTGATGAAGTTCTTCGGAGGATCTGGCCCTCTCGTGGGCATGCTTATTACCAGATGCTTTCAGGGCTGGGGAGTTTCCAGTACTGCCCTGTCTCCACAGCGCCTGGTACTGGGGCTACTGTGCAGTGTATGACAGTGGGGGCTATGTCCAGGAGCTAGGCCTGACTCTGGAGGAGAGCCGCGCACGGCTGACCTTCCTGAAGCTGCACAACTGGCTTGACAGCAGGTGGGTGCTGAGGGAAAAATGAGCAGGAAACTAACTCCCTTTGAAGGCCTCTGAGCCTCACTCCTAGCCAGCTGTCCAGGCCCCCCCCCCCCCCGCCTAGCCCAGAACCCCCCCCCCGTAGCCCAGAACCCCCCCACACACCCATGACTGTTGCCCTCCCATCTTGCATCCTGTGCTCCTGCACACCTCGCCCCTCCTGTTGACAGCACCTTTCATGCAGGAGCCGCGCAGTATTTGTGGAACTCACCCGCTACAGCCCTGCTGTGGGGCTACACGCTGCTGTTACACTGCGCCTCGAGTTCCCTGTGGCAGGCCATGCACTGGCTGCCTTCAGTGTCCGTCCATTTGCATTACGGCGACTCAGCACCGGCCTGTCACTGCCACTGCTCACCTCGGTATGCCCTTCCACTTGACATCTATCCTCAGGACCCTGATCATGCCCCCACGGGGATGGGAACACATCCCTGCCACTCTTGACCACGCCCTCACAGACACCCCCTCCCCTCAGGTGTGCTTGCTGCTATTCGCTCTGTACTTCTCCATGGCTGAGGTGCATACCTGGCGCAGAGAAGGGTGTGCACGCACAGCACAGCCTGATGCCTGGGCACGGTGGCTACTGGTGATACTGACGGCAGCCTCAGGGCTAGTACGCCTGGCCCAGCTGGGCATTGCTGACCGCCAGTGGACCCATTTTGTGCATGATCATCCACGCCACTTTACTAGCTTCGACCAAGTGGCTCAGCTGGGCTCTGTGGCCCGGGGCCTGGCAGCCTCACTACTCTTCCTGCTCTTGATCAAGGTAAGGTCCAAGGGGGCCAGTGCGTGACTAGCTAGCATCAGACCCCAGGGCCTAATGAAAGCTGACAAACTTTTTGTTCACAGGCTGCCCAGCAACTGCGGTTCGTGCGCCAGTGGTCCATTTTTGGCAAGACATTGTGCAGGGCCCTGCCAGAGCTCATGGGAGCCACCTTGGGCTTGGTGGTGCTTGGTGTGGCCTATGCTCAGATGGCTATTCTGGTAGGTTGCTGTCCTGGGGTGTGCCAGGGAAGGCCCAGGGTGACCATGGTATGCCTTTACCTGTGTCTCTTTCCCATAGCTTATTTCCTCCGGTGCTGACACTCTCCACAATATGGCCCGAGCCTTCCTGGTGCTGTGCCCTGGGGCCAGGGTTCCTACTCTTTGCCCTTCTGAGTCCTGTTACCTGTCCCCTCTGCTGTGTGTGGGGCTCTGGGCTCTGCGGATATGGGGTGCCCTGAGGTTAGGGGCTGTCCTTCTGCGTTGGCGGTACCATGCCCTTCGTGGAGAGCTCTACCGCCCAGCCTGGGAGCCCCAAGACTACGAGATGGTAGAGCTTTTTCTGCGTAGGCTTCGGCTCTGGATGGGCTTCAGCAAGGTCAAGGAGGTGGGTACGGCCCAGTGGGGGGGAGAGGGACACACCCTGGGTCTCGCGAGCCCAGGGTGCAGCCGGACTGACCGAGCCCCTGTGCCGCCCCCAGTTCCGCCACAAAGTCCGGTTTGAAGGAATGGAACCACTGCCTTCCCGCTCATCCAGGGGCTCTAAGTCATCCCCAGTTGAACCTCCACCCAGCGCAGGCTCAGATGCTTCACACCCTTCCACCTCATCCAGCCAGCCAGATGGGCTGAGCGCAGGCTTGAGTCGCTCAGCATTGAGGCTGGAACCAGAACCCTCGCGCCTACATGCTGTGTTTGAAACATTGCTTGTCCAATTTGACCGACTCAATCAGGCCACAGAGGATGTCTACCAGCTGGAGCAACAACTCCAAAGCCTTCGAGGCCATGGACACAGCAGACCTCCTCTCTTACCTTCCCCTGGCTGCTTCCCAGGCCCTCAGACAGCTCTGCCCAGCTGCCTTGCTAGGGCCAGTCAGGGGCTAGACCAGGCATTGGGACCTAGCAGGGTATCCCTGCGGTCTAGCAATAAGATCCACCCCAGCAGCACTTAGGCCCTAGGGGTCCTGGCCATTCCCTTTCCTGGGAAGGCCTGTGGCTTCTCAGAGCCAGAGCCAGGGTGGACACCACTCAGTATTACCTTCTGCTACCCTCAAGGTTGAGCCAGGCAGAATAGCTGCATACAAGTTCCTTAGGGTACAGTTATTGTGGCCTTACCTGTCTGCCTATGGGCTTCAGCACTTTAAAAAGGCTGTGTAGCCAGCCAGGACCTAGGTCCCCTCCCCATAGGAGGATACAGCAGTATTGGACAAAGTGAGTACCCAGCCTCCAAGATGCTAATTTATTTCCTGAGTCCTCAGGTGCAGCGGGCTGTGCCCAGCTCTACCCCTAGGCGGCCATCTCCCCTTGCTAAGAATCCAAGCTTGAGGGAGGGCTAAGCTACACGTCTTTCCTGTCCATCCCCTAAGTTATTACCTCTTATTGTTTGTGCAGCACACATGCCTCTAGCCGCCGTCCCCTTTGTATGTCCATCATCAATAATTTATATGGGGTTAAAATGTATATATTTTTATATGTCACTGTTTTTCACTTGGGCTGAAGGGCCTAGTGGCTGGTTACCCATGGTAGGGGTGCAGGGGAAGCTGCAGTCATTTACTGGATCCGAGTCTGGCCTTGGGCAGGTGCTGGATGGTATTGGGGCCACCATGGCCTGATGATTTTCCTCCCTTGTCTGGGGCCAGGCAGTACCCAGATCTGCTGGTATCAGGTCTGAGCAAGACCAGGACTACTGTGGGTTGAATGCCAAGAAGTTATTGGACAAGACCTCCACTGGGGCTGGCCCCCAGGGTGGGGTAGAGAATTTGTGTGACAGCGCCTGCCTGCTTCTGTGGGCTCAGCTGCAGCTCTAGCCTTGATCCTGCCCCAGCCCCACACAGACGAGACAAAGTCAAATAAAGAAGCTGTCTGACTGCTGCTATCTGTGCTTCTCTGAACTCCAGGGCCAGGTGGACATGGCCACAGTTTATTTCATGTGAGAGTACAGTCAGATGATGGTAATGGACAGGGAAGGGCCAGCTGCATGGCTCTGGCACCTCAGGAGCCCAAGGGGCCCTCATACAAACTCTGTGAAGTCATCCACGGAGGAGATGAGGCGTTTCCGCTGGCCTGTCTCATAGGTGGGTGTGGGCTCAGCAGGGGCCTGAGCTGGTGCTTTGGTGTGGGCTGGAGGGTGCATCAGAGGCAAGCTTGGGTTTGGATAGTGCACCTCCTCACGGATCTACGGAGAGAGGCTTTGGCAGTGAGCTCAGAAGTTCTGCCCCCCCCCCCCCCACCAAATTCAGCCACCATGTCTCTGAAACCCTGTCCTTCTTACCCGGTGGCGGAGACGCTTAATGTGGCGGAGCCTGGCAATCCACTTGGAGGGATAGATGTCAGTGGGGTTGGAGCGGCTGTGGTGTACCTGAGAGGCCATCTGGGGACCCCCAAAGCAGGATGGTGAGTTCCCATCCAGGAGCACCAACACGCCCATCTCCCTGCTTGGCCCTAGTTTGCAGCCACCACTCACATTTGCATGTAGGGCCATCTGTCGGGCCACAAAGGACAGGTTTCGGTCCGACACAATCTTGGCCACACTGGTATCCACAAGGCCTTCCATGTCTGTAGAGACACAGTGCTCATACCGGACTCAGGCCAACTGCTACCCTACCCAACCTAGGCCTTACCTTTCCTGCACTGCAGGGTCAATAGGTTGCATTTATAGTCCAGCGGTGTGATGATCACATGGACAAAGTTGAACTGGCCCTGTCCAGACAAGAGGAAAGTCATATGCTGAAGGCCACTATGCTTCACTGCTATGTCAGAGGTTTATCACCTTAATAGGCAGCACTTGGCCACCTGCCTTTGTCTTTATCTCTGGCTAAATGCAACCTACTCTGCATATGGGCCCCAACACAGATTTGCTTATATTATACAATCTGCCTTGCAGACTACCTGGCACTCCTAAGATGTGTTGCCCCCCACCATGCGCGCGCAGACACAAACACACACAATCTATACATAAGAGACAGAACTTTCCAGAGTTGGCTTTTCTCTCAAGATGGCACTGCTCAAGTGCCCCATCTCAGTGAGCTGTACTGGCTTTTCCCAGCGTCCTGCCTCATCTCCCATCACTCATCCTGGAAGCAGCTGCTGTGGACAGTCTCACCAGACATTCCCAAGGACCAGTCATTCCAGATTGCCCCTTCTAAGGCCTTGCTGTGTCCTTTATGGCTTCTGGTACAGTCTACACACTTGTTGCTATGCTTCAGACTTGCTAGCTTGGGCTGTGCCAGACTCTGTCTGACATCCAATGCCCACAGATCATAAATACACAGGTGATACTAATGCTGACCCCAAGGGTACTGAAATGTGTTCAGCAAGGACCATTAAAAACCACTCCAAGCAGACACTATGCTCCTATTGGGCACTCTACATCCCTACCAGGCACACATTCACTTAGCTACTCTTCAGGAGCACAGCCCATCCTATAGATGAAGAAGCAAGTTTTGTGATCATGTCTCCTTGTGTCCCTGATAGCATGCACATGAGGCTCCCAAGAGGGGCTACCCTCTTAGGGCACTCAAGGCCAATTGAAGATACAGCAGCAAACATTTTTACAGATGGCTTGGGCTACTGCTCAGTCTGGTGTGTATGTGGTCATTACCTGGGTGTCCATCATATAGAGATCCCACTTACCTTGATGGTGCCCAGCTTGAAGTCCTCACCAGAATCATTATAGATGATAGAAACAAAGTCATTGCCCAGATGCCGTTTCTTGTCACAGCGGTGCTTGTCCACATCCTTCGTGGGCATCAGGGTGGCAATATGGAAAACAGCTGTAGGGTGGGTGACACTAGGCTGGGTTCCAGGACAGAACATCTCAGGCTGGGCTTAAAGGCCCAGGTTGAGACTTCTGTATCCCTCCAGATTTTCCTTGCTTTTTTCCCAGCCCCTTGGCTCCTCTCCCAGAGAACAGGGCTTGGAAGCCAGCCAACCTAGAACAATACACACCTTGCATGATGTCATCATGCCAGCAGTATGTGAACTGGCCATCCTCGCCACACACATCCAATCCACCCAAGTACACCTTATCTGGCTGGCAGTCCTTGAGCTCGATGAGCCGGCCAAGGCCTGTCAGAAACTCTGTGTACCTGTAGGAGCCGTGCTCATTTGATAGGATGGCCAGCTCGCTGCTGCTCTGTGGAGAAATCCAGAGATTAGCATCAACTCATAAGCAAGAGTGTGGCAGATTCATCACTGATGAATAGCCAGGGTGGCTATCCCCATCTTTCACTCGGTAGTTCATGCTCATAGCTGTCCAGTCCACACGCACTGGTGTCCCCTGGCCTCCCTCTCTTATCCACCCCTACACTCAGCTAGGAAAATTAACACACCCAGAACCCTTGCACTGCTCAGCAGTTCTGCAACCAAACCCAAGTCTGTTCCTCTCACTTGGATGGTCATCACCTAACTTCATCATGGCTCTGAATAGCAGCCAGAGGGATACTTTTAAAATGCTGGTGCTAGGCTGGGCGGCAGTGGCACATGCCTTTAATTCTAGCACTTGGAAGGCAGACGCAGGTGGATCTCAATGAGTTCAAGACAGAGCAAGTTTAGGACAGCTAGGGCTGTTACATAGAGAAACCCTATCTCAAAAACAAAAAGACTGTTAATGGTGACCTCTTGTCTCAAAGTAGTCCAGGATCCCCATCTTGCTCAGAAGAAAAGTACAGCCCATGTCCATACAATGGACTGAGATTGTCCATGATGGCCCTCTACCTCCTGCCACTTAGCTGCATTCACTCAGTGGCTCACCCCAGGACCTCAGTCTACTATTGCAAGCATGCACCCTGCAGCTCTCACAGCTCTGCATACCAACACATTGGCCTGTCATCTCATAGCTGTGCCCCTGGCTCAGGGCTCAACAAGCTCCCAGTGCTCCAGCGCATCAAAGATCAGAGACTGAACTCTGAGGCAGGAGACACCTAGACCCACCACCTGAGATCACAGGGTTCTATGCTGGCCCCAGGGTCTTACCTGGCCTTCTCCCACGTAGAGGACAGCAATTTTGTGGGTGTCATAGGATGGGATCTGATCGAGGAGCTGCACTGACCGCTCGAAGGACTGTAGTCACAGAAAGATGTGAGTTCAGAGACTCCTGCCACCAGCCACCAACCCAGATAACATACCGAACACAGGTTCTCAGGGTGATTGTCTCCACCCAAATAAAACACATCCTGCTGCCACAAGGGTAGACCCTCTTATGACCCACCCTACAGTGGAGAGAGAAGGCAGGCCTACCTCATTGGGTAGCAGGATGGGCTTATTGGACTCGTCACCAAAAAAGGGTGAATGGTAAAGCTGTAGGAACACAAAGCTGCAGAGAAAGTATTGGTCAGGGCAGGGCCAGAGTGAAGCCCTGTCCCACATGTGCAATATTAGGACCTAAACTCTGGCCAAGAACCCACCCTCCTTATGGCTCCCTCAAGCCACAGGGAAGACACAAGAATCTTCATGTATGCCTATTCTGCCCAGGCAGTGTCTGGGAGCTTCAGCCAAGAAGAAAATGTATCCCTTGGAGTTGGTCGCAATTTGGGATTTATGCCCACCTAGGGTTGATGCCTGGCACTTTCTCAGCACTGGAGGCCGCAGCTCTGCTCTTGAAGGTATCCCTCTCCACCCTCTTGCCCCTTCGCGATGGGGCTGAATCAGAGATGGTATAGCCTCGGGGCCGGAGGCCACTAGGGGAGCGGGGAGAACTGGAAGGCAGGGGACCTTCAGGTGGGACTGTGACGCGGCCTTCTTCACCTGGGGCTGACCAGGTAGCCGCTTCCCCATCCAGGATCCCTGACTGGGACCGGACCTTAGATTCAGGACTCAGCCGTCCACGGTCAGCCTTGTCCCCTAGGTCTCCAAGGATGTCCTGCAAGGTCTGTAACTCAGGAGAAGAGCTAGACTTGCTCAAGGGCTGCGAGGGTTGGAAGGAGAGGTCCACTGCAGGCCGAGTCACCTCGGAGGAGATGGCCCGCTCGATAGGGATACCCCCGGAAGCCAGCTCCTCCAAGTGGGACTTTTCTTCCTGGCTAGATGCTGAGGATGACTGCAAAGACAATTTGAAAAACTGCTAGAGGCACTCACGCAGCAGGTTCCTCTGGCTCTGCCTCCAGCCCACTAGCTGTGTCTGCCATGCTTTCCGGGCCCTTCTCCTGAGCAGAGAAGCTAAGAGCCACAGACTGAAAAAGTCCCATAATAAAGTCCACTCAGATGGGGGGGAGGTAAGACACCCAGATGGCCTGAGCATGAGGGACATGGAGGAAGAACTAGCCATTTCTTAGTGAAGGAGAGGAGCTCTCAGGGTCACAGCAAGTGCCGTTCCCAAGGCACTCACCCTGCTGTAGGCATCAGGACGCTGGCAGTGCCTGTCAGTACCCAGTGATGCCTCAGAGTCCTCCAATTCAGGGGGTTCCACGGGCACATGGGCCTCTCCTGAACTTCCCTCCTCAAGAACCATGGCGGAGTCTGGGAGGACACAGACAGGGCTGCTTGCTATGTGTTATACAGGGCCAGATGCTCATGTGGCCTCTGAACACCAGCTTCTTTCTGCCAGATGGGCAGCACCCCACAGAGCTTCCCCCCCCCCTTTCTTCCTGTGGCTGCCACTGCAGCAGGCTGGAGATGGACTCTGAAGGCCTAGGGAGCCCTGGCTCAAGGCCCTCCTGCAGGCCAGTGGGCAGCGGCTCTGCTCGCTCCTGCATCACTAGCAAGGCAGGTAGGAGAGCAGGGCCATTCAGGAAGGGTTCCAGCTTGGTAGGGGTATCATGTCTGAAGCCAATTCTGAGACTAGGACTTTGGACCTGAGGAAGAAGCTAACAGGATATCCCCATATGCAGACTTGCAACCCACTCTGTAGATGGAGGCTTCAAGTCAGGTACTTGAGGGAAGGGACGAAGTCCCCAAGCAGCACTTCCCAGGCCAACATTGGGGCAGGGCAAAGATAAGAAGCAATCAAAGGTCAGTGCAGCCTGTGACACCCTCCCCTAGCTCCTGCCCAGACTCCAGCAGCCAGGTATACACTGCCCTTCCAAAGCTGGCTCCTGTACACTTGAGAGAATCTGCAGGGCAACCTTCAAGAGCCAGTGGCAAAGAGGTAGGGGCCTTGTCACCAAGGTTGGCCAGCTATGACAAAAGGGAGATGCACAAAACAATCAGACCATCGGCAGGCAGGAATAGGTCAGTCCCAATAGTTGCCACCCACAGGAATCAAGGGGACCTACCCAACCTGTCAGCCGGAGGCCACATACACCTCAGAAGCAGAGCTCAGCTCAGTACACATGTCAAAGGGTTCCTGTGGGCTAAGCACAGGTATCCCACAAGCTGTCCCCGTGTCAGCCAAGACCCTGCTCCCCAAGGGTGATGAGAGGCTCAGCCAGCCATGAAGGGTGACCACATGAGGGGTGATGAGAAGTGTGTCTATGAGGCAGAGTGGTGCTCTGCAGACCACATGGCTTCCTCACAGGGATGCACCAATACCTGCCCAGGAAACGCTCCTGTGCAGCTGTCCTTGGCAGCTGGACTGGTACAGGGAGGAGAAAGAAGCCACTGCAAGGTAACCACGCGAGTAGCCTCGTCAGCGGCAGAGACTGCACAAGGCCGAGCAGAGAGGATGGGCATATCCCCGGGCCTGGAGAGGAGAGAGGGGAGGGCCAGCGGCGGCCAGGGCCGGCACACAGGGCTCCCAGCTCTCCAAACAGCATGCACAGCCTTTGGGAGGTCAGTGCTGGTCAGCTGCCTTGGCTTCCAAGTACATCTATGACTACATATCCAAAGGCCTAGCTGGGCAGGGTTGGCAAGAAGGCAGGCAGGTTCAGGCATCCCACCCCAGGCCCGGGGGGATGCTCAGCTGCCCGCAGTGCCTCCTCACCCAGAGCCATGCCCATCATGGGAGTGCTGGCAAAGGCTCCAGAGACTGCCAACTCCAGCAGCATCCTGGTGCTGACAGCAGGTACCCGTCTCCAAGGAAGAGGGTTTCTTCAGCAGGCATGGACCCACTCTTAAACTTTAGGGACCTGAGCACTAGTATCTCCCCAAAGACGCTGACAATTAGGCTTCAGTGGAAGGAACCACGGTGCCATCAGACAAGGCGTCTGGGGTCCAGCACTGCCCATGCTCCTGAGCTCACCTGTGTTAGAGCGTGGAAGAGGTGGCGGCTTGGCTGTGCCAGCTGCTGGCACTGACAGTGACTTGTACAGAGCTGTGTCCCGGTGCTCCTTGAAGCGCTCAGCAGCCATAAGAGCATTGGACAGCTCTTGCAAGGGCATGTTGTTGATGTCCGAGGAGAAGGGGCTGAGTGGGTTCTCCAAGCTCATCAGCCAGCTGGTGTTCCCTGGGTATAGGTAGTCCCTTAAGCCTCAGGCCATACTGCTTACAGCCATACACCATTCCTAGCACTATCTCCAACAGCCTGTACCTACTCACACCCTCTCTTGCTCTAGATGAACACTACACTGAGGCCAAGCAAGCCAGGTTCAGACACACATGAGGGCAGAGGTTACTGAGACAGCCTGGAAGCCCAGAGCTATGTCCTTCTCCCTGTACCACATCCCTACAGCACCTGAGACTGTTCCAGGGCTTGGGGATCTCTGTTAAACCCTTCCTTGTGACTGTCATGCCCTTGTTACACACTAACTCGTATGCTAAACTCTAGCCCAGGACCTCAGAAAGTGACTGTGTATGTGGAAATGGAATGAGGCCAAGTGAGATCACATGGGTGGGGCCAGGCTAATGACTGGCATGCACATAATAAAGGATTGGGGCTCAACCTTGAGCACGGGGAGAAAAGGCAGCCACTTGCTCGCACGCGTCCCCGAGAAGGAATCAGCCCAGCCCCCATCTAGTCTCATCTCTTGGTCTCTACATTGGAAGAATAAACATCTGCAGGGTGGGCTGCCCTGTCAGGCACTTTGCCAGTGCCTCAGGCACCATCCATCTTTAAAGACTGACTTCAGAGTAAATGACTCAACACCCTATGCTTGCTGCTCTGAGTCTACAGCCTGGAGAAGACCATTACACACTCTCTTAGGGATTCCAGTTTGCCTCCTTTCTCAGTACCTGTGGGCCTGCGGACCAAGATTTCAGCCCAGCCCTGGGTCAACAAAGGCACATAGGCTGCCAGATTCGTCGTCTCTGCTTTTGGAAGCTGGGTTCCTGCAGAGGCCTTCTCAGGCTTAGCTGCTGGTGCAGTTTGTGATCCCAGAGAAGCAGGGCCACCTGAGGTTTGGGAAGCTGTAGTGTCCAGGGCACCAACACGAAGGCCATGGCCCCCTAAAGACAAGGGGGCTGAGACTAGTAACCGCCACTTACCCAGCACAAAGTACCAAGCACAGAGCAGACATTAGGCAGGCTGGAAGCACCTGGCTCATGCCCAAGGAAAGCTGGATTAGGACAACCCCAGCCCCCCGGTTTTGGCCCTTTAAGAGCGGTGGCCTCCTAGGCTGAGAGCAGCAAGAGACCCAAGCTTGTCCACTCAACCACAGCTCATTCAATTGTAGCAGATAAAGCTCTTGGTGAGCTGGATGGGCTCCAGGCCCTTCAGCTGCACGGTCCTTACTCCACTGATAAGCAGAGGTGCCAATGCCTCTAAACACAGACTGAGACAAGTAGGCCACAAGGACCATAACCAAGAGCCATCAGGAAGTATCCAGTCATAAAGCTAGCCAGTAGTCCCTCAGCTCTGAGCCAGTAGCCTTCTGAACACTGGGCCCAACGGAGAGGCAGCTGAGGGGTACGGGCATCTGCCAGGAGCTGTCGGGGTAGAAACTCACCTGACATGGAGCGGACCCGGTCCCGGGCCCCATGGGATACCTGCTGCCCAGCCTGGGACTCCAGTTTGGCTGGTGCTTCCTTTGTCTGCCTCACATGAACACCAGGGTCAGAGCTAAGGACATAAGTATCCATATAGAGTCAACCATGGTCCCCAGGCTTTCCAGGATCACAGTGAACACAGAAGGGAGGGACAGTCACCTTGACTCTGGGCCACCCTGCAGATCCCCCGAGTCCAGGCCCAGCAACGATCGGGTGCCAGTTCCCACACTTGTTGTCACCGTGACAAGCTTATTTCCAACCAGCCAGGTTTTGGTTCTACCCCCTGCCAGGAGGAACTCTCCCACAGGGGACCTAAAAGAATAAAAGTGTCTACCTCCCTTGCAAGTGCAGGATCAAAGGGAACTCTTGGCTCCTGAAGGCTAGCAGGGACTCAAGAGCCCAAAGCAGTTGCCACCATGGGCATCCAGTTCAGCTACAGAGGAACAACCTTCAGTGCCCCAGCCCTGCAGTACAGCACACACCTCTTGGGTACTGCAGTGAAGTTGGAGAACACATATCGGGCCATCATGTCCAGACATGTTTCTGTGAGCTCCAAGTGGAGATTCTTCAAGTTGTCATCAGCCTGAGCCATAGAGTTCTCATCCGCAGACCCTAGGCTGGCGCTGGTGAGGGATGTCTGTATTCTGCTAGAGGAAGAAACCATACCCAGGTCAGGGGTCAGGGTTAAGAGAAGAACCATGCCGAGTCACCTAACACCAGGAGCCAAAGCTCAATGCATGCACGGCCAAGATGGCCTTGCTCAGAAAGCCCACCAGGCCCAGGGTGCAGTGGCCAGTAGAGCTACAACCTCACAAGCCATGTGGACCATGTCAACCCAGAGAGGAAGGAAGATAATTGCCTTACAGCAAAGCCCCTCTGGTTGGAGCAGAGCTGAGACTGGGGAGACAGAACACCCTCTACCCAAAGCACAAGGAGTTAGCCATGGCTGCAACACACAGCTTAAGTCATGCAGACTTAGAGACCACAGGAGGACACAGCAAGATTGCATTCTGCCCACAGGGCCACCTCCTGTCACAGATGGGGAGTGGCTGGGCTTTTTAAACTGGGGTGACTGCTCAGGTTCCACTCACGCCCCAGGGACCAGAGGAAGGCCTTTTATAGGTCTGACTCTGACATGAGTGCCATATCTCTTTAGTCACATTTTGCTTATAAGGAATCTGCCACACCAAAAAAAAAAAAAAAAAAAAAAAAAAAAAAAAAGGGGTTGACAGAGGGATTATTATTGAACCCCTCATTGTCCCCAGCTACCAGAGGCCACACACAGAGGCAGACATTAGTAAGGAGCTGGATCTCAGGGTAGAAGAAGCCACATCCAGGAAGGGCTTGAAGGTGAGGGAAAGATGCCCATCATTAGTATAGACAAAACTCACAGGAAGATGCTAGCATGTAACCCTGGGGCCCAGCCTCCACTCCCAGGCTGGCCTCTACCCCAGATCCCTATACAAAAGCCTCTAGTTCCCCTTAGAATGAAGCCCAAGAAGGAAATCTGCCCTACAGAATGTGATGTCAAAATTAGGAGAGTGTGTGTCTGACAACCTGCACAAGTGCACCTTAAATTTACAAAGGTCTTGCCCTTGCCTTTCAGGCACAAGCCTGTGGGGCTGGCTCTAGCCTCCCAATTTTCTCAGGGCAGCTATCCTAGCTCTAGTCAGGACTCAGATGATGACCTGAGGAGGCTGTGCAGCCAACTGTCTTAGTATAAGGCTTGGACAGAATGCAACCTTCCCCGACGACTTTGCCACCAGGCTCTGTTAGGCTGGGACCATGTTGTCCTCTAGCTCTGGTCAGGGAGAGCCGCCAGCAGGCGAGGAGGTCATGCATGCAGCCCCATGCACCACCACCCGGGTGCTCACGGGGCCAAGCTCCAGGGTCTGTGCCCCCCTCCCAACACAGCCCCACTACCTGCGGACCACATGTTCAGACACACTGATGCTGCGGCACCGGAAGGCCTCGGCTGCACAGCTCTCTTTGAATTCTTTCACAGGTGGAGAGTTATTCAGGCCTTGTTTGGGGACTCTGGCTATCCTCAAACTACCAGGCGAGGAAGGAAGCCCCAAGCCCCAGAGAGCCCAGCTCCCGGGAATGGGAGAACAAGCCATTGGAGGGGTGAGGAGGAAAGGTCCCAGGCCACAGGGTCAAGATGGAGAGGTCCCGAGGGTGAGATGAACAAAAGAACCATGCCAAAGGACAGTGAGCAGGGGAAGAAACAGAAAACAAAAATGCATAAAAATACAGCTTGTAAATGCAACTGAGAAAATGTAAGGTTTCACGCATGATACCAAAACAAAAGACATTAGTGCAAATTAAATGTGTGTGATCGCCCCGCACGGCAGATTCCAGGCTATGCTGAACAGAATCCCTGTCTACCCCAAAGAGAGACCTTTCAGGCCAGGGCCTGGAACTCACTGTGGAAAGAGGCTAGTTCTCAACACAAGGCCCAGAAGCCCCTAAGAGGAGGAGGTACTGGCCAATGATGGCCAAAATGACATTCTTCATCCCCAGCCACAAGACTTGAGTACAGGCTGCACTGGAAAGTGCCGTATCCCACCCAGGGAGAGCTGAGACAGCCCGCAGGAAGCGGGGTAGGCAGGGCAGCCGGGCAGTGAGGTGCAAACAAGAACAATGAGGACTAGCACAGTGCTGCTTTCAGATTTGGCACAAGCAGCTGTGATGGTGAAGAGCGTGTCCCTGATGAGCAAGCTCTGGAGGAAGAGGGTGGCTCTGGCTGAAAGCAGGGCTAACCAGAGACCACGGGCCAACAAGTAGATGTCTCTGGGTTCTCCCTGGCCAGGCCCAAGTCACAGCTGCCATGATACATTCCTTTACTCCTCTCCCAGTGCAGTGAGACCCAACCCTATACATCCTGATCTCCAACACGAAATATGTAATCCTAGCCCAGAGAAGCCAGGGTGCTGGCACATGGGCTCCTTGGGGCTGCAGGCTATAAGCCAGCCTAGCAAATGGGAGGCACTAACAACTTCTGCAGGTCCTACCCAAGGCCATCTTAGGCCCAGGTCACCATACATGGTGATACCCTGTCATTCCTAGTACCATGTTCACTGGCACAGAGGTCACTGATCTTAAGTTACAGCCTAGGGTCCCACCCCACTTGATAGCAGGCAAGGTCCCAGAAGACCCCGAACCTTTTGGGCCTCTCATTGAGACTGGTGCTCCGTGCTCTGAAACTGTCCTTCTCAGGGGTGTCATCAAAAGACAGGAGGACATTGGATCGCAGGCCCTGGAGTAGGGGTGGATATATCATAAGCTGTGAGGGGGACCACGGGAGAGCAAATCACAAGTTCTCTCCCTATGCCTACCTCAGGTTGCGTCCAGTAAGCCAGCTCAGCAGGGCCAGCTCCTGGGTGCCACAGACCAGTTCCCACTCCCATCCATGACCCTGTCCATTGCCCATGTCCCACCCCATCCATGGCCGCTGGCTAACCTTAGTGATATAAGGGACAAAATCCTTCCGGAAAGGCAGTCGGCACCTAATGAACCACATCGCTATGACATGATGGGCCAGACACACGATGTACTGATTGAACCTGGGGTGAGAAGGCACAGCTCTAGCCTCTCTCTTGGCATCAGTGGGGAAACATCACAGGGCTTAAAATTCAGAGCAGAGGTACTAGGGCATCAGCAGACTCTTGAGCCTGGAACCCAGACTGACTTCCTAGGTCATGGATGAGAAGGGAGACCAGGGCAGCCAGACTTACTTGGAGGGGTTGGTGTATGGCAGGGAGATGGCAAACACACTTGCGTATTGTTCTGCAGCGAAGTTTCTGTAAAGGTGTGGCAGCCTGGCCAGAGCTGTGACACAAGGACTGCCATCAGGGGAGCCTTAAAAGTCAGGGCCACTATCCACAGCCACCTAAATATAACCTTCCAGACCCAGGCCTCAGTTCTCCATCCCAGGGACAAGCAGCCTATAGTTCCCAGAACAAGTCTAGCCCATGGTTTGCAGTTATAGATCCATGATCTGCAAACATTGTGAACACTTTTACAGGGTAGTAGCACAACAAAGTTTACGTTATCCACAGAGTATCAGCTTTCCACACTGGCCCTTCCCACCAAGTGCTGACCTGTCTGTCTGCTACCTCAAGATCTAAGGCTGATGCTCCAGATACATAACGAGGTACAAAAACACAATACCCTGAAATTCTGGAAGTATGACAAGGGAGGACAAAATCAGTGAAAGTGGCATAATCCAAGTGCTCTGAGGGCAGAAAGGAGACTAAAAAAGCCAGTCTGGGCATGGGGCAGAGGCTGAGGATGACAGGCAGGCTTCCGAGAGAAAGACCCAGACCACACAGCAGAGTACCAGGGAAGCTAGCAGGAAGGCTAACACCCTGAGCTGGAACAAGTGCCAAGACCTGTGTTGCCCAGGAAGGCCAACCTGTGTGAGTCAGGAGGGCTGGAGAAGTCACAGGGTGTTGGTCACAGGCACAGGCCTAAATTTAAGTGTCCACCCCACACAGGTGCCCACAGATACATATGTACAGGTGTATACAAGAAGAACCACACACACTTACTGGACAGGAACTCCAGGAGAGGGATGGCCATACTGGCTGTGGCAGAAATGTGCGTCAGCTTCACTACCAGGACAGGTAGTGCCTTGATGATGATGTCGGGCATCTCTACACTGCAGATGGCCAAGGCCACCACACACTGGCTGGCACAGCGGTAGATGAGGCCTTGCTCTAGGCAGTAAACCATCTCACGCTAAGGGAAGCAAGATGTGAGATACTATGGATCTACTTGCCACCAACTGACACGGTACCCCTAACCCCTGCCCAGGAGGGCCAAGCTACTCCAGTATACCAGGTACTTCCCAGGCCTTGTTTCTTTCTTTTGCCTACTTTGAGATGATTCTTGGAGGAGAGTGGGGGCAAGTCTTAGAAATGCCTCTCAGTGCCTGAGTGAGCCCATCCTCACGGATGGTACCCACCCTATGGCCAATAGGATTAAACCACATGCCCACGGGTCACACCCCCATCATTCTGAGCCTCCCAAAGGACAGGCCTTGAGGAGAAGCATCAACTGATATAGGAAGTACCTCCTGGTTGATATCCACTGTGTAGACAACAGTAAAATGACAGCCCAGGCCACAGACTGGGGCTCAATACCCCAGAATATTTCTGCTTTCCTACAGCCAAACCTCAGAAATATTTTGGATTCAGCGTCTCCATGATCTTTTGACCCAGCTTGCACGGATGCCTTTTGGCATAATGGCAGCGGGGTTATGCCGTACACCCAGGGCAGGCACAGGGGTGTCTCACTCAAGCTGGGCCTGCAGGTGGAGCCACAGTTATCACTTCCCAACTGTGCTGCACTCAGGAACCTCGGCCCAGGGCAGACAGGCCTGAGGTAAGACCCCAGTCCCTCTCCTGACTGCCAGCACTGTGAGCACTCTCCTGACCCCACCCAAAGCTCATTTTGTCATGGAGACAGAGTAGAATCTAGGGGATATAGAGAGGATGGTAGAGAAGAGTATAGGGTGACAGAAAATGAGCATGACTGTGACCTTGACAAAAGGAGAGGTGACAGCCAGGAGTCCTGACCAACCTACCACACTTCTTAAAGCTGGTCTGGTCACCTGTCCCCAAACCTAGCAGAAGGAGTTCAAGGGGCACTCCTCAAAGGGGGGAGGCTCTGCTGGGGAGAGGAGGGCAATGGGCACAGCCAAGGGCCATAACAAAACACAGAGCTTTTAGACAGCTTCTAAGTTCTGTGCCTGGGATTCAGCCGCCATCAGTCCCTAGAACAAAGCCAGCTGACCTCAGCCTGGCCCAGCAATCAGCTTACAGAGTGCCCCTCTGTCCCACTGTTGTCCCTCTTCCCATCTCTCACCTGTTTGGTCTTGTCCAAATAGT
The DNA here is from genome assembly GCF_943737965.1 of Phodopus roborovskii. Classification (NCBI taxonomy): domain Eukaryota; kingdom Metazoa; phylum Chordata; class Mammalia; order Rodentia; family Cricetidae; genus Phodopus; species Phodopus roborovskii. Next base: position 49,149,345 of record NW_026126407.1, on the reverse strand, counting down.
TGTGGTATGATATTAATGCTGTTAGCACAGGAACCACAGCCAAGTGCAGATCCGTCCTTGAGAAGCCTTCCGGGGTACCTCGGAGCCGCTCAAGGGTCTTTGGGTCTGAAAGCTGCCATAAGACACAGCCCTGAAACCTCTGTCTATAGTAATTCCCCTCAGGAGGCCAGGGGGTGCTGCTAAGCAAGCACAGAAGACCCCCTACTTCCTTCCTGGCAGAGGTCCTCCAGAGAAATGTAGCAGGGGATATGACTACCACAGGTGCTGTAGTCTACAAGAGCAGAGCCTCAGGCAGATCTCCTCAGTAACTGTCCTTGCTCAGGGACCTCCAATGCACATATCTGGGATTTGGTGAAATGGGATTCCTAGGGCATTTTTGGCATGATAGCCTCCGTTGGCTCAAGGAGCATGGTCTGGAGCCAAGGTTCATTCTCAAAGACACAGAATCCCAGCTAGGTAGTGGCAGGTACCTGTGAGAAGCATCCTCTGTTTTGGAAGAAAGCCTAGATTATAGCCTACTGCAAAGGCCACCACAAATGACACAGGAGGAGCTGGCACAGGGGCTGTGGTGGTCATTACCATGGAGCAGAGAGCAGAAGACAGCTGGTCAACATTGCAGGGGGAGGTGAAAATGAGCACTTTGTAGCGCAGGGACTCAGGCAGCTTGCTAAGCACCAGCTTCAACACTTTCCAGTCGGTCTCCTAGGAGAGGACATGGTTAAGGCAGCACAGCTCACTAGACCTTGCGACAGAAAGCTCCATCTGCACTGTAGCTAGGCTGGTACACAGCTACAGCTACAAGGTTTCTGGACTTCGGCTCCCTTGCCCACAGGGTATCTATGCAACCTTGACCTGCGGCCCTGAATTGTACTAGAAGCCACTTCTCAGAGAAAGCCTTGGACATTGGGCAGTACCTTGGACAGTGGTGGCTATCCTCCAGAGGCCACGCTGAGTGGAGGCCCAGCAGAGAGCATTGCCTCCGCCATCTTCTTCTTAGTAGTTCAGGGCTTCCCCAGGTGTGGCTCTACCCTCCTTCACCTGCCCAGTGTTGGCATGGAAACTGCCTGCCTCCACACTGTATTAAAGGGCTCCCAACAGATACCCACCAGCACTGACACTGGCAGCAGAAAAGATGAATTGTGGCCAAGGGTAGAAGAGAGCACACAACAGTCCAAGATCACTGGCAGAGAGCCAGTGTGTCAGCCTATGGCCACAGCCACAGGAAAGACAAGAGTCATGGCTCTCTGACTTCTGCCGGTATATGTCCATGATAGCCTACTCCCAGAGCTAAATCATAAGCAGTCCTGAACCCCCGACACTCTGTGACAGGAAGCCTAGATACTCCTAGGAAACAACCTGCCAGCTCCAGCATCATCAGGGGCTCTGGGCCTCTCACTCCCTCCAGTCCCCCATCCCCGTCATCTGTGCCCCCCCCACCATGATCTCTTACCTGGCATCTTTAGCACCTCTTGTATAAAATCATACCCCTTGCTTCCAGGCTTAGCTGACTCCTGTCTCTAAAACCTTCCTACTTTTCAGGCCTGACCTTAGCTTACCTGGTAGATATCCCTAAGACATGACTACACCCCCTCTAATGCTACACTGCCCACTTGTGCCCTCCCCATGAAGTGCATGTGGATCTAGGGTTACTGTTATGTGGCTATGTAACTGAGTCCTCTTACAAAACTTCACTCATGCAAGGGTGAAAAATTGGATTTATTTCAAGAATTTGATACCCTCAAGGCAGGGACAGCTCAGTCTGCCCTCACAGAGCCTAACTCACCTGCTTCAAACACTGTAGCAAGACACGGAAGAGCAGAGAGTAGGGTAGGTAGCCAAGGCGTACAGCAGGGCCTGTAGGCACAGGGCTAGGTGGCCCAGTTGGAGGTGAAAGGGGCCCACTGGCCTTCTTCTCAGAGGCCCTCTCCAGTTCCCTGTGGAAGCAGGTGGGACAAACACTGGAGATAGTACTACACTGTGCAAGTCAGAACAGACACGGTCGCTCCTGATCCAGCATCCCTTCTGAACAGTTCCTCTTAACATAAAGACTAACTGGGGCAGAGAACACCCAGCTTCATGTAATGAACAGCCCCCCTCGCCCCCCCCCAGAGCATGAGAGAGGCACTGCCACACATACATGCAGTCACAGAGACAGTAAGGGCTGAATCTCACGACGCCATCCTTGTTGGGCAGGCCCAGTCGATGCAATGAATCAGCCCGCAGCAGCAGCAGGAAGTCAAAAGCCTGCCAGGGAGCAAAATGGCCATTCAATCAAGCCAGGAGCCTGACTCCAGAGCAGGCAGAGAGATCCTAACCACTTAACACTCTAAAGACAACTGAAGCCTGAACTTTTAAGCTGGTGTCTTACAGAGGGAGACTTCTCTTTGGTAACTATCTGGTTCCCAGGTAACACCATACAGCCACCAACACCAAACAGCAAATTATTCTCAGAGCCCCATCACTTCCCTACAGTGACAGACTAGGCCGGGATCCTTAAAGAACAGGCTATACACTGATCCTGGGAGTCCTCGGGGATTCCTTCTTAGAGATCTCTACTCAGCGGGGGGCATCAGCATGGCAAGCTGTCAGCAACTGAACTGTCAAGCTCTGCCTGGCCCTCCCCTCCCTCTATTAGCTCATCCAAGGGAGCTCATTCTACAGGGTACTGAGATTCTTTAGCACCAGGAGCACTTCAAATATATGCCAGCCCTAGAAACCAATGTGCACCTATCCTGCACAACCATATGACTTCAGGTTATAAGCCACAGACACAAGGAGTACAGGTCAAGGAAAGGCAGTAGGTCCTTGACAAAACAAACACAGCAGATGTCAAGGAGAAAAGGGCCTTGCACAAGGCCCAGCCCACCCCAGGCCACCTACTGCCTCTCTAGACTGTTGTAATACATCTGCCAAGCCTAAGGCAACATGCTGCCCCCCCCCCAAGAAGTGTTCACCCGCCTGGCAGTCTCACCTGTAGCCGGATACTGCTGGCAATGGGCAGGGAGTAGCCATGCTTGTAGTGGAGCTGGATGTGGCTAATGAGTGTCTCATACACCCGAGTGGCGTGGCTGGCAGGTAAAGTGTATAGCTTGGTCTGCAAAGAACAAATGCACCAGTCTTATGACAGTAGCCAGGGCGATGGCACCCCGACCCAGGTGAGAGGAAACAGCTTCACTCCTCCAAAGACTATGCAGCAGCATAGTCTAACATAATCTAACATGTTCTCCTCTGTACCGTCTCTCTATGAGCCTATCTCATCAGCAGGGAGCAAATCAGGGAACACATCCCCCCATGGCTTCTAAGACTAGGTGAAGTCAACAAGGATAACCTGGGTGGGGAAAATATACTACAAGTCATTATCCCACTGAAAGAGCCCCCACCCCCACCCCATACCATTCCAACAAGGTTGTGTCCCTCCTTGGTAGGTGACAGGTAGGCCTAGAAGAAAGGCCTTAATTCTGCAAGCAGCCATGGGGAACCCAAGGGGCCTTAGTGGTCTCTGAGCCTTGGAGATTAGCAGTGGGTACTGATAAACTCATCACAGGTTTTTGTTTGTTGTTGTTGTTTGGGTTGTTTGTTTTTCTTGCTTGCAGGGAAGTCTCTGTATTCACTGGCTTTGTGTGGGGATTAAAGGTGTATGCCACACTCAATTCTCCTTTTTTTTTTTTTTTTTTTAGTATTTATTTATTATGTATACAGTGTTCTGCCTGCATGGACACCTGCAGGCCAGAAGAGGGCACCAGATCTCATTACAAATGGTTATCAGTTTCTATATGGTTGCTGGGAATTGAACTCCGGTCCTCTGGAAGAGCAGTCTATGCTCTTAACCTCTGAGCCATCTCTCTAGCCCTCAACTCTCTTCTTTTAAAGACGACTGACAGAGATATTTTCCCTTGTCTCAAAACATAGCATCCAAAGCCCTGCCCTAAATGACTTGAGGTGACAATTTTTTTTTTTCTTGAGATATGGTTTCTCTCTGTAGCCCTGGCTGTCCTGGAACTCACTCTGTAGACCAGGCTGGTCTCAAACTCAGTGACCTGCCTGCCTCTGCCTCCCAAGTGTTAGGATCAAAGACATGTGACACCATGCCTGGTTGAGGTGACAAATTCAACACAAACCACATCCACGATTGATAATTTAGGAAAGGACACCTAGGGCCTCAGACAGCTGCTGTTGGTAGGGAATCTAGCCCTTCTGTGGGAGTCTACATGTTGAACCATTTACATTGTAAGGAAGTGACCAGGCCAAGACTTTGCCTCCAAGAGAACATAGCTCAACCTATAGCCAGGAACTTGGCCTCACAGCTAGACTTCCAAGGTAGGATAAAAAACAACTTAAGTTCCCCTCCTATTCTATCCTGATCATGTGGCCCACAGGAACCACTCCTTCCCAACAGAGAAGGGAGGCAGAGTATAGAGTTCTTTGCATGCCAATTGATATAACCTTTTCAGATAGAGGCTGGAGGATCTCCCTGAGTAGACCAGCCTGAACTACACAGTATGACCCTGTTTCAAAAGCTGGAGAGAACATCCAGTGGTGGTACTCCATGCCCTTAATCCCAGCACTTGGGAGGCAGAGGCAGGCAGATCTCTTTGAGTTCCAGGACAGCCTGGTCTACAGAGCAAGTGAACAAGTTCCAGGACAGACTCCAAAGCTACAGAGAAAGCCTGTCTGAAAAAAAATAAACATACAAAAAGCTTGAGAGAGCCAGGCATGCAGCCAGGTGGAACTTGAATTTAATCACAATATGTGAAAGAAAGAGGCAGACAGATCTCTGAGTTTGAGGTCAGCCTGGTCTACATAGCTAGTTCCAAGACAGCCAAGGATACATAGAGAACTCTGTTTCTCAAAAAGGAAAACGGGAGTTGGCTTTGTAGCTAAAGGTACTGCCAGAAAGCCTAATGACCTGAGTTTGGTTCCTGTAATACATAAAGCCAAAGGAGAAAATCAACTCCCATAAAAGTTGTCTGTCCTCGGCCAGGAGGTGGAGGTTCCAGGAGGTAATTCTAAGCACTCAAGAAGCAGAGGCAGGCAAATCTGTGAGTTCCAGTACAGCCAGGGCTGTTACACACAGAAATCCTATCTTGAAAAACCAATAAAAAACCAAATTGTCTATCCTCTAATACCCACATATATTGTACATGTGTGCATGTGAGAACTTACATACATAAAATAAATAAATACAAATTTTTAAAACTAAAGAGTGTCAGCATAGTAGTCCACAATAGAAATCCTAGCACTTGAGAGCTAGTCAGCCTGTTATAAAGTAAGGTCCAAGCTAATCTTAGCTACATGAGACCCTGCATCAATGTAACACACACACACACACACACACACACACACACACACACACACACACACACACACACACGAATTTGCTAGGAGGTAGGCATCGTAAGTGCATTTGTATTCACTCCAACTAGAAAAGTGGAGGCAGGGAGATCATGAATTAAAAATCAGCCTTGGTAAGATAATGAGAGTTTCTTTCAAAAATAGAAAGAAAAAAAATAATAAAAGACAAAACCCAGAAGCGATTTAGCTATGGAGAACAATATACACTGATCTGATGGAGAATCAGAACACACATGAGTGCAGAACAGCCCAGGAGCTGACCATGACAAGCAGAGCTGTGATAACGGCACTTAGGAGATGGAAGGAAGCAAGAGGACCAAGAGATCAAAACCAGTCTAGTTTATATCTTTCTTTCTTTCTTTTTTCTTTTTTTTTTTTTTTTTTTGGTTTTTCCAGACAGGGTTTCTCTGTGGTTTTGAAAGCTATCCTGAACTAGCTCCCTAGACCAGGCTGACCTTGAACTCACAGAGATCCAGCTGCCTCTGCCTCCGAGTGCTGGGATTATGGGATTAAAGTTGTGCACTACCAACACCCAGCTAGTTTATATCTTTAAAAAGAAAAGTGAGCTACAGAGATGGAGTGGGAAAGTACTTGCTATATAAGCAGAAGGGCCAGCATTTGGATCCCTAGACTCACACACAGCAGGATGTTGCAGCACGTATCTGAAATCCAGTGCTCCTATGGGGAAACGGGAAGGAGAGGCAGGAGAATCCCTGTGTGCTCCCAGGCCAGCTAGCCTGGAGTAGTCAGTGGCAAACAACAAGAGCAACAAGAGACACTGTCTCAAATAAGGTGGACAATGAGGACTGACACGTGAACCTCCAAGTGCACTGTGCATTGTAGCATGAGTATGTCTACACTTACACACACACACAAACACATGCATGCACACACACGAACACACTAAAAAACAACAGAACAGAACAAACCTGTGATGGCTCCTCAGGTGTGTATTATGTTGATAGAGCAGCATCTCACTATGTAGCTCAGGTTGACCCATGGGGATAGCTACACAGCCTTGTGAACATATTTATACCTAATGAGCACTTCATTGTAAACGGAAGGAATTGTATGATATATGAACCCCAGTAAAGCTGTCTGAAATGAAAACAGCTACAAGGCAAGCATGGGCTTTCTCTGCATAGCAGCTATACTGGGATCGAGTGTTAGAGGAATGCAGAGGTAGCTCTGGGCAGCACAGACTACATAGTTGTAAACAGCAAGGGCACAATGCAGGTCTCTCACACCTCAATCTCACCTTTCTGCCACTGCCCATTTTACCACCCAATCCCCGTAAACCCGGCAGAGCTGGGTCTTCCAGGAGATACATCTTGCCAGGCATTGGTGATGCACACCTTTAATCCCAGCACTTGGGAGTCAGAGGCAGGTGATCTCTGTGAGTTTGAGGTCAGCCTGGTCTACAGAGCTAGTTCCTGGATAGGCTCCAAAGCTACACAGAGAAACCCTGTCTCGAAAAACCAAAATAAATAAATAAATTAATTAATTAAATTAAATTAAAAAAAAAAAAAAAAAAGAGAGAGAGATACATCTCTTTAGAGAAGTTTCCAGCAAGAGTAGACAAAATCTAGTGTTCTTGCCCTTCCAGAGTGCCCACCTGAAGGATGACCAGGAGACCCAGGACTGCAGTCTTCACATCTTCCAGGGAGGCCGAGTACACTGCCACATCCCTTTCTTCCAGTTCCAGGGGTGGAGAGAGAGAGCGTGCCATCACCTTCCAAGAGACCAGCATGAAAGCTCCAAATTCAGGGTTCCTACGTGGTTACCCACAGCTCTTCCTCTACAGCAAATAACTTCTCTTGTACTTTTCAGGAGGGAAGATACACTTTTACACAAGTGGCTGTTCACAAACTACCACTTCAAAACTAATGGGACAAAGTGACTACACAGGGAGGGTGAGGGCCATAGCCCTGAGCATTCTGAGCAGACCAGATCCCCGAGAATGGCAAAATACTTTTGCAAGGGGCTGCAGGTGGGACACTGTCCAAGCAACAAGGTGGCTCAACACATCTCTGACACCGCACAACTCTGATGCGAGGGATATGCTGCCCATGAAAACGGCCAGCAGTCACAGTAAGAATGGGGCAGAACCCAAGGAATGCGCTGTCCACAGGGCTTTGCCCTTACCAGCCCAGACCTCTAGATGGTTCTCACTTTTTCAATGATGTCCAGGAGACTGTTGAAGTGGTGGGTGTGGCAGCCTTCTGCCAGGTCCACCAACAGCTGGGTGGCCAACTTTCGAACCTGATGGTCTTTATCCTCGGGGATGTGGGAAAGCTGCGAGATGACCACTGAGTTAATCAGTTCCTCCTGCATTGGACAAAAATTGGAGAAGGTGAGCGTCCAGTCCCACAGTAAACAAGGGACATATTTCAGTGACAGACTGTGACTCCCTCAAGGCACAGACCCAAAGCAGTTAAGGTATCACTAAAGACCACAGGGAGGGATGAAGCCAGCTGGAGGACCCCAAACAGTAACCAGCTCTGCTGGAGCACGTATATGGTCCAGGTGGGGGTGGAACCCAGACCAGCTTGCCCCAGCACACACCTCATAGAACTGCCTGTTGATAAGCAGCACGAAGGATAGCACATCCAGCACCTTGATGCGCACAGCACTGCGGCACTCATTCCTAGGAGAGGAGCAAACCTGTTTCAGCTGGATGAGAACACTTGCACCCTCAGCACACGTGCACTGAGCAGGGAGGCCCAACTTTGGACTATCCTCATGGAATCCATCAAGAACCCAACCAAGGCCAAGTCTGAGAGGCCATCTTTATGACCACCATGTGGACAAGAGGACACCATCCTACTGAAAGGCCATCCTTCTCACTCATCAAAAGCTGTGATTTTGGAGAACCTCCCTGAGGTCTTGGACAGGCCCCTGGTGACAAAGGGATCACAGAGGCTCTACTACCTGAAGAACCTGTCCATCAACAGCTGCAAGTTCTGGATCCAGCCGTGCTTGGCGGGGTGGATGGATTGGGCTCTATAGGAGATCAAGTTTAAGAGAGAAGACTCCTGTCAAAGGAAGACAATTCCAGGGTCAGCAAGCCATTTACCCTTCTGCAGATGCTGCAACCTGCTGCTGAAGACCCAGAACCCAGTGATTAGCCTCCTCATAACCCAGTGGGGACTTAGCAAAAATAAAAATCTGGGAGAGAGAAACTCATGTCAAACCCATGGAACAGTCTGGCAGTAAGCAGAGGAATCCTGGCAAAATGACTACTGCCATGGGAGAAATGGTCTCTGTAGAACCAGCCCAGAACCTTCCTCCACAGGCATGGTAAAAAATGAATGGTTAGCTGGGTGGTGGTGGCGGCGGCGCATGCCTTTAATCCCAGCACTCGGGAGGCGAAACCATGGTAACCATTCCCTATAGCCCCACACTGGATAGGGTCCTTACAGGCCTCTGGTCTGCATAGCTCTCCACCAGTTCATAGTATCTTTCCTGAGAGCCATGGAACTCGTTCTGGTCACACAGCTCCTCCACAGTGGTCAGCAGGTCATGGACAATGGTCTTGAGTTCTGGGCTGTCCAGGTTCTATAGTACCAAGATACACCACATAAACTAATTTGTTTTGCCCTCCAAACACAGCTTGAGAGGAGCCACATACAAACACACCCACACGCGTGCGCACATACATACACACACACACACACACACACACTCTTACTTTAGCCAGGCTATCTGAGAGAAATATGGAAACCATTGTTATGGTCCATTTCCTAACACAGGAATGGAGGGTAAGCCTATCAAACATGGTCTGGAAAGAAGAGCAAACGCGAAGTGAAGACTACAACTCCAAACCCTTGCCTGCTGCTCCCAGGTTCCAGGACCTTTCAGTTCCAAGAGTGTGGCCACCTACCTCCTCTACCAGGCCCAAAGTATGTCCTGCTCAGTCTATTACACAACTACAACTCAACTAGAACCGTGCCAGGTCCCAGGTTGTCCTTGTCCTTTCACTGGCATGCCCCCTTTCCATTGCCTGTCCCAGCTGAGCTCACACCAGATGCTAACCTCATCACCCACACCCTGCACTCAGGAATGTGTCACCCTGGTGTTTTCTTTAGCAGTGTGGTTAACATTCACTAATGTCCTCCAAAGTCACAACTGGCAGTGGAGATGCTCTGGAAATTGCCTCAGGGACTAGTCGAGCTATGGAGGTGACTTGTCCTGTCACTTGGTCAGAACAGTCACAAGCTCAGCCCTTGCTCATCTACTGCATATTTCTGCCTAGAGCCTGGAAGAAAAAGATCTGTCCTTCAATGGAAGCCAAATTAGCACCACCAAGAACCACCAGCAAATAGCCATGTCAAGCACTCAGACCCCAAGAAAGGCCCAAATGCATGGGAGGGATACATGCAGGCCTCTCATCAGGGACAAGCCTGCCTGTCTTGGATCTTAGTCCTTTCTGGCATTCCTTCCTTACCTGAAGTTGCTGAAGCAGCCGTTCAATAATGTTCAGAAGAATATCCCATGTCACAGCCTGGAGCTCCTTTCTATACTTCTTGATGAGTCTTGTTATGGACAGAACAATCTCATATGACACCACCTCATTAGGACAGGTCATAGCCTGAAACAGTGCCACAGAGCACAGAGGATCAGCTGCTTTTTGCTCACAAAGAAGAAGCCCCCCTCCAATCCAATCTTAGAGGTGAGTGCAAAAAAATGCATGTATGGTCAGCACTTTACCACACATGCCCACAAAGCACATGTGGATCCCAGAAAGGAACCTGTTATTTAAACTCAAGACCCAAAGACCCTGCCTCTAAAAGGACTCACTTGGAGGAGTCAGTAGCTCAAATTCTAGCTAAGTGACAGGTACTAAGTTCTGGTGCAAGCAATGTAATGTGCAAAGACCACACCCTGTACCAGCCCTGCAAGACCCTTGAAGATCAGGAGACTATACAATCAAATGAAAGGCAGTTTGTCTGAGCAATTCTGCTGAAGATGAGGATCCTAGCTCACCAGGGAGCCATGAGAACCAAATACAAGCACCCACAGGAAGTTCTCTGGACATCACAGGGTACCACAGAACAAAAGCAATGCTGTGGACATCATTCAAAGAGATGGCAAAATTATTACTTGACAAACTGGAACCGGCACTCTGAGGAAGAACACTATCCCAGGGGCAACACTGAGTAGTTCAGCACTGATGATGGGCAAGAGATTATTCATAATATAAAATATTTTCTTGAGAATAAAACCTTTTCATAGACCTAAATCTTACCCATAGTTAAATATCTGCTTAATTGCAGCCCAGTAAGCCCCAGCCAGACATGTGGGCAAACCTGATGCAAGTCCTCCCATTTTCCCCAACCCACTGTGGTGTAGAAAATCCCTTACCTCATAAAAAGACGGCAGCACAGACGTGGGAGAGTTCTTGAGAGAATAGAGTCGATGCGCTCCCCAGAGTGCCATCCCTACGAAGAACACGGCTCCTCTCAACAGTGGGGCATCTTCCATGTATGATCTGAAAATGTTCCCAGGAAGTCAGATGTGAGCAGAGTCCCAGGTCAGCGTAGGGCCCAAGGTAGAGCTGGGCTCTGGCACTGTCCCTAGGAATCACCTTGCACTTACAGTGCAGAAGTATAGTCTGGGAAACGACCGGGAAGATAAAGGCCAGCAGCAACTACGATTCCACCACGACTTGTTCAGTCATTGATCACCATGGGTTATGGCTCACAGCAGACAAAGGGACTCCAATGTGAGTGAGTGACAAGACCCTGAGCCTCATGGTGATAACACCCTGGTGAAAGGCAGACACTCAAGAATCCCTCAAAGCTACATCTGAAATCACAGCTGAGAAGCCATGGACATAGTGAAAAGTATTCCAAGATGCCAGGCAACTAACTACCATATCAGGACCTCATAGAACATTCAGGACTCAGCACAGGTAGGAAGAACATTTTACCAGGAGTAAAGTGTAAAGAACCTTAGCAGGAGGAAGAATGCCAAGAAAGAAAACTCAAGAGGCTTATGGGACTAAGATAGGGTTAAGACATCCCCTGGGTCTGTTTCAGAGGAAAGACCACTATGATTTCAAAAAAAGGGCAACATGGTCAGATCTATATGAGAGAAACCTCAAATGGCTGCTATACAACAGTAAGCTTCTGGAAGCAATGATGGAAGCCAGAGGGCAGCAAAAAGGGGAGCTCTGATGCTAGTGTCTAATAGTGGGCAAATCTGAGCCACTCCTCAGGATAAAAGCATCAAGACTTGTAATGGCTTTGCTATTGGGGTGAAGGTGAGGACAATATCAAGTTAGTGCCATAAGTCTAGATTTGTAGCAGGGTAGGAAGGAAGTCACATTATGGCCATCAGGGTTGGAAAGGAAACTCAGTATAAATGTGAACATCCCGATAGACTGGTAGAAGCAGAAGACAGTGGTCACATGCACAATGGAGAACAGCTACCCAAAAGAAACAGGAAAACCCCAAGCTCATCAATGCCAGCCATGTCTCTACAGCTTCCTCCTGATCCTACCCACCCGCCCTCACCAGGCACCTCGCCAGGCATGTCCACACTCGCCTGTTTTCCATGATGCGGCACATGTTGTAGATGGCACTATGGCCCAGGTGGGTGCCTAGGAGGTTACGCATCAGCTGGGAGACAGAACACACACACCGTAAGGGTTAACTCTTATATGCCCCAGGCTCACGGGGCAGCCCTGGCCTCCACCTGCCTTGTGTGCACACAGCTCTGCAGTCCCACCATGAAACTAGTTCACTGGGTTCCCTTTCCAAATGCAAAAAACTACAGAGCTCTCAAAACAGCTCCCAAAGCTGAGGTTCAGCTCAACAACCTGCAATGGCCAGTGGGATGGCCTCAATGGGCCACTGCCTGGTGAACCCAAAAGTCTAGCAGCATTCACTGAAAACACACAGCCCTGTCCTGCCAGGTGCTGGCAGCAGACATTTCCTGGGGAAGGAGCTCCCAGAAATAGCCTGGGAGACACCTACCTTCCAGCAAGGCTCGCACAGCTCCTTGACATTGATGGTGCGACAGAGGGTGATGATGAACAGAGGCAGGCTCTCAGCTGGCAAGCAGTTGTAGCAGACCACGGCATCAAGCACTTGCAAGGACACCTGCAGAAGGGGTAGAGCATCACACTGGCACCTCCAACTCTTCCCCTCCTCCCTACTGCCTAAGCAGCCTCTGTAGAAACCACAGAACAAGTGAGCAAGAGTGAGTGTGCACTTGGGAGGCACTGTAACACACCATCACAGTACACCATTAAGTGCTACTTCCCATCCTAAGCGATTACTCCACCATGTAGACAACCCAACTGTCCTGACAGAGCACACACCTATAGCTCAGAGGAGCTGAGCAGCCTCCAGAATCCACACAGCCAGAGAAAGGCAAATAGGGCTTGACCTCACACCCCAGCCCACCAAAAATAAAGCTGAGCATTACTGACCTCAATGTCCACAGAAGACACTGTCTGGATGCATAACAGACAAATCATGCTAGAGGAAAAGAAAAAAAAAAGTCAGTTCAAATAGTGTTTCCCAGAAGACTCTGTGACTATATTTCATTTTTTGTTCAATGTACAGTATCAGTTACTTGAATGGTGTCTCCATAGCATGCCTACTCTGTGCCACAGCCTAGTGTTGAGTGCATGGTGTAAATAAGAGAAAGCCTCTGCTTTCATGGAAGGATACAAAATTGTTTAAAAAAAAAAACTACACCTGAGAGATGGCTCAGTGGTTAAGAGCACAGTCTGCTCTTTTGGAGGACCCAGGTTCAATTCCCAGTACCCAAATATTGTCTCAAACATCTTTAACTTCAGGACCAGGGTGTCTGATGCCTTCTACTGGTCTTCGAAGGCACTGCACACACACAGTGCACAGACATATACGCAGACAAAATACATATATATGAGTAAATTAAAATAAAATAATGACAAAAAGGAGCTGACCATAGTGGCACACACTTTATTGTTAATACTCAGGAGGCAGAGACAGATGGATTAGTCTGAGTTGGAGGCCAGCCTGGTCTATACAGTGAGATCCTATCTAAAAACCACAAAAAAAAAAAGACAAAAAGGGAATTGGTGAGATGGTTTAGTGTGTACTTACTATACAAACCTAGAAATTTGAGTTTTAGCCTCAGAACACACACAAAGGTGGGAAGGAGAAAACACAAGACTTCACAGAGTTGTACTCTGACCTCCACACAATACAATACAATGCAATGAAAACAAAAACTATAAAAATATGTGGTTATAGCCAGGCAGGGGTGGTACATGCCTTTAGTCCCAGCACTTGGGAGGGAGGCAGAGGCAGGCGGATTTCTGTGAGTTCAAGGCCAGCCTGGTCTACACAGCAAATGCCAGGATAGGCTGCAAAGCAACACAGGGAAACCCTGTCTTGAAAAACCAAAAAAAAAAAAAAAAAAAAAAAAAAAAAAGACTACGTCCACTGCCCAGCTCATATCTAGCCGTTTCACCCCCATTATTCACCCTGCAGAGCTTAAAACAAAACACAAGACAGTGAACTGTCACCAAAGTAACAGTGAAGTTCTTTTCTTTCTTCTGGAGCTGGGGATGGAATTCAGGGTCTTCTGCATTCTAGCAACAGCTCTAACATCCAGCTGTACCCCAGCCCTTAATTAATTTTTTTACTTACTGAACCATTGATGCAATGTATTCGTCAAGGTAACAGCTGTTGAATTTGACCAAATTCACGAGTACCAAAAGGAATTCTGAGGACAAGCCGACATCCATCCACTGCAGGACAAACTCTGCTGTAGGAGAAAAGTTGAAGCTATACTCCTCCCCCAGGAAAATGAACCTGTATCCTGTTACAGGTTCTGTTGGACCCAACGAGGCTCAACAGGAGTCCGAACAAGCCCTGACAGATACTGGCTCTGCCTGGGTGTTGGAGCTGAGCTGATAGAAGAAGCAATCATCCTTCTTTTCTTTTATTTTCTTTTTTTTTTTTTTTTTTTTTTTTTTTTTTTTCATTTCTCAAGATGGTTTCTGTGTGTAGCCCTGGCTGTCCTGAAACTAGCTCTGTAGGCCAAACTGACTTCAAACTCAGAAATCCATCTGCCTCTGCCTCCAGAGCACTAGGATTAAAGGTGTGAGCCACCACCGCCCTGCAGAAGCAAGCATTCCATTTAAGGCTTGACTCCATGACAGGGGCACAAACATTACAATGCTTGCTCAAAAGGCAGGTTCTTAAGAAGTCCCCTCCCTCCAAAGAATCTCTGGAAAGACACAGGCAAGGCTGCAGGCCACACAGCCTTAGAAAATTTGATGGCAAACTGTGACAGCCCCTGTCCCAGAGGCAGATCAACTATTAAAGCCCACTTCTGGGCATCAGAATGGGCCCAAGCTGAATTACTCCCCAATCTTTCCCTCACCAAACGGAAACAAAGTCTTAAAACTTACTGAAACTTCTGTCACATGACAGGAGGAAGAGCAGAAACCAGAGTGGGATGTCACACACACTAATGCAGCGGTGACAACACAGACCCATTGGTAACTAGGAAGATGGGACCCAGGCACTTAGATTGAAATCAGGTCATCAGCACCCTATCCAAAGACAAATGCATCACCCATTTCAAAAAGACACCTTCTGGCCCTGCCAGCCAAAGGCTTTAAGCAGCAAGTCTAGAGTTAATCCCATCAGTACATCTGTAATCAGTCACCAAGACAAAGGAATCCAGATGAGCAGGAGCAATATAATCCTGTGCCCCTTAGAGGCCACCTCATCAACTGCAACACTCCTCCCCCAGGTTGGGGGTCCAGGGTCTTCTCATCCCAGAGATCTCTGATTCCCAACGCCAGAGGAACCTTGTGCTCTGTATGGTACCTACCCAGTTCTTCTTCCAAGTAAGTAATGTGCCTTCCATTGTCTGTGAGGGCCTTAAAAACTTCTAGCCTTTCATGGAGGTCTTCATTGGAGGGATAATCCTTAATCACTTTGAAGAAGAGAGCTCTGAGGACCCCCAAACGGTCACCCTAAAGATAAAACCATGTGGTCAACAGAGACCTGCCAGCATCTCCCCTACAGATATCAAAAAGCCAAAAAGTACATCAGATCCCAAGACTCTAGGCATGCTCTAGAAGCACCTTAAGAATGATAGATCAGCAGTATCATAGGGCTCAAAAAGGGAGCCAGAGGTACTGACCAACAGCTAGCTGGCATGCATACACCACCTAATGCATCAAGCTCTAAACATGGTCAGGTGCATGCAAGCAGACAGAAGTGACAATAAAGCTCCTGCTCTGTCCCCAGCTCAAGAGTCAGGGTAGACATCTGTGTACTCATATTGTGAAGACAAAGATCTAGCCCCAGAAGAGGTGCCTCAGCCCTTAGGAGAGACACAACAGCCTGAGTACAGTAAGAGTAAGGAGAAACCTTTCTAAGAGGCCAGACTATTAAGAAAAAGTAGCCTAAAGGAGGACCCTTCCGGGGATGAACAGAGAGGGGCCCTGGGCATTAAAGGGTCAGCTGAGACCTAAGTGATTAGACCTAAGTGATTAGATAATAATAAACAGGGGAAATAGCCATAAATGGAAAATTGGTCAATAAGAGCAAGCTAACAATGGCCATACTCCAGACATTCTGCACAAACTTACTTGTACCACTCCCAGAAGGATACAGTTAGCATTCTCAATTAGCAGTAACATGAAAGCTCAGGGAGATACAGTGATTAGCCAAGATCACCAGACATGAGTTGTGACACCAAGATAGCCTCACACATACTTAGGTTCCAGAGCTTCTGTTAACCATGAGACCCCACCCCTGGCAGACCACCAAAGACAGCATCCCACCAGAGATGGCCTGCCTTCATCCCACAGGTTTGTCCAGCTCTGCCCTTACCTGTCCCTGCACAATGGCCTTCAACAAGGCAAGAACTGCATGTCGGGCCTCTGGTGGCCGCTCTGGCTGTAGCAAGTCTGAAACAGCCTTCCAAAGTGCCTCCACTGCATGCTATGAGAGAGGCCACAACAGAGAGAGGCCGGTGATAAGGATGTGCTATCCATGAACCCTAGCCCCTCAATCAAATGGCAGCACTAGTGACTACAGACTTTCAGACCATTTCACACTCAAGTCTCTCCTTCCTTCCTTCCTTCCCTCCCTCCCTCCCTCCCTTGCTCTCTCTTTTCTGTTGTTTTGAGACAGGGTTTCTCTGATATGTAGCAAGGCACTTCCCTTGGTGGATCTGCACCTGAATCTCACACACAGATGCTAGGCAAGGATGATGAAACTCAAGTGTCATATGGCAACTCTGACTTCCAGAAAGAAAACTGTTCACTGGACACACAACATCAAAAAAATCTGAAAATATTTCACCAAAATAAACCAGTTTTGTGTGTTCTATAAGGTTGTCTGTCTGATGCAATCAATCAGTTGCCTTTCTCAAACAGTATCCAAGACTGGGATGCCTTGATTTGGTGAGAATGTGGGAATAAATTCAAGGCCAGCCTAGTCTACATAGTGAGTTCTAGGTGAGCCAGGACTACATAGTGAGACCCTGTCTCTTTTCTTTTTCTTTCTTTTTTTCTGAGACAGTGTTTCCCTGTGTGACCCTGGCTGTCCTTGAATTCACTCAATAGACCAAGCTGTCCTCAACTTTGAGATCTACCTGCATTTGTCTCCCAAGTGCTAGGATTAAAGGAGTGAGCCACTATTGCCTGGTACCATGAACCCCCAACCACCAAAAAAGTGGATGCGTGGATATTCATATCCCTAACCCTTTCCAGAAATTCAGGGAAAATCCATTCCTCTTGTCACCGTGAGAGTTTAACTCAGGTCATTTCTAGAAGTTTCCACATCATTAAGATGAAAGTTAAATTTCTCTAAAATAGTAAAAATTAAATAATTACAAAGCTAACTGTCATGCCAGGTAACGGTGGCACATGGCTTTAATCCTAGCACTTGGGAGGCAGAGGCAGGTGGATCTCTGAGTTCTAGGCCAGCCTGGTTTACAAAGCAAATTCTTTAACAGCCAGGGCTACACAGAGAAACCCTGTCTAAAACAAAAACAAAAACAAAAACAAGAAATAGCTGGGCGTTAGTGGTGCACACCTTTAATCCCAGCACTTGGGGAGGCAGAGATAGATGGATCTCTGTGAGTTCGAGGCCAACCTGGCCTACAGACCAGGAAAGGCTCAAAGCAATACAGAGAAACCCTGTCTCAAAAAAACAAAACAAACACCAAAGCTAGCTATCTGGCATACACTTGTAATCCCATATTACACTGATGAAGGCTAAGGAAGGAAGACCATACCAAATTTAAGGCCAGCTTGGATCTACACAGTGAATATCAAGCCAGCTAGGACTACATATCAAGTCTCAAAAACAAGAGAGAAAGCTCAACAAAGCAACAGCAAACTGAAGGCTTCTCAACAGCCTAGAGCTGGCATGTACAGCTCTCCCAGTATAGCTGAAACCTACCTCTTCAAATCTCTTAGTTTTTGCTATATCACATATCTGTCCTATCATACGGATACGATTGCTGAGGCTGCATTCACCACTCAGTTCCTATAGAAGGGAAAGAAGGAAAAGGGACAATGGTTAGAAAAGGGGTCACAAACCAGTCACAAACCACCTACAAGTTGCTCTGCATTTCATCTGTAAACCTATGTTTTTCTCTTAAGAATCTTAAGAATCAGGCTATCTTTGAACTCACATTATAACCCAGAGCAACCTTAAACATAGACAATTCTGCCTCAGCCTCACATGCACTAGGACTGCAAGGGAAAGCCACCATGTCTAACTATAGACCTTTCTCATTTTGTTTTTATTTTTTTGTGTATGTAGTCTTAGGTGGCCTGGAACTTACCATAAGGACAAGGCTGGCTTCAACTTCACAGAGACCTGCCTGCCTCTGCCTCTAGAGTGCTGTTATTAAAGGCATGCACTACCAAACGTGGCCAGCTGTAGACCAGAATTCATGGAAGAACTTACTTCTCCAGCTCTTGGACTGACAAGGGGCAACTTTATTTTCCTAACTGGAAGTTTTGTTAGATAAAACTCACATAATATAAAATATACCATTATAACAATTTTATTTATTTATTCATAGTATTTTCCTATGTGACCCTACCTACCCTAGAACTCAGGCCCAGACTATGAGCTCAAGATTATCTTCCCGATTTAGACTCCCAAGTGTTCCAATTATGGGCATAAATAACCAGCCTAATGATTTTAACTGCAAACTTCAGGGTATTACAATCATCTCCACTATTTCAAGAATGTTTTTATCACAATAAAAAAAAAAACTACCTATCAATTCCTTCCTCCATCTAGCTCCTACATCCACCTCTATGATTTATCTGCTCTATCTAGACATTTCATACACTGGACTCATGAATTATGAGGCTACTATGACTATTTTCCTTCATTTAACATGCTTTCAATGTTCCCTCATATTGGGGCATGTGTTACTATTTGATGCTTTCCTCTGTTAAATAGTATCCCACTGTATAGAGATGTACGATTTTATTTACAAACCTCATCAAATGATGAGTATTTGGTTTGTATCTAAGTGGAAAATGTTCCAAGTATAAAAGTTCCACTATTATTTATGGGTAAAACATACATGTAGGCAAAAAACCCATACACAGTCAGGCAGCGGCAGTGATGGTGGTGGTGGTGGTGGTGGTGGTGGTGGTGGTGGTGGTGGTGGTGGTGCACGCCTTTAATCCCAGCACTTCAGAGGCAGAGGCAGGTGGATCTCTGAGTTCCAGGGCAGCCAGGACAACACAGAAAAACCCTGTCTTGAAAAAACAAAAATAGAAAAAAGAGATTCATACACGTAAAAGTTAAAAAACAAACAAGTGGACAAATGCAAATTATAGCTCTTTGGTACTATATGTGAGGGCTGGTATGTGAGAACTAGGCTACATCTGCATCATCAAAAAGTTAACAAGGAGCAAAAGTCACAAACCATCAATTAGCACCTCATCATATTCCTAACCCTGCAAAAAGGATGATTTTCAGGTCACAACTAGAAAAGCGGCTTTCTTTTCTGTGTTTTGGGTTTTTTTTTTTTTGGGGGGGGGGGTTTGTTTGTTTGTTTTTGTCTTTTTTTTTAAATACGGTTTCTGTATAGCCCTGGCTATCCTGAAACTCAAAACTCAAGAGATCTTCCTGCCTCTGCCTCCTAGAGTTCTGGGATTAAAGATGTGTGCTACCATGGCCTACCATTTTTGTTTGCTTGTTTGTTTTAAGACTAGGTCTCACTATTGTTGCTCAGGTTAGTCAAGAATTATGTTGCCCCAGGCTGGCCTCCAACTTCATAATCCTATCTTCTCAGTCTCCCATGTGCATCTACCATGACACTAAGCAAAGTAAGTTTTCATGCATTACCTAAATCCTAAAGCTAGGTGCTAGGGCAAGTCACCCAGATCCTGAGAAAGGACATGTATATGACTCCACAGTACTGGGGACAGCGACCCTGTGCAGGGTCACCAGCAACTCACCTCCTACCGAACCCAGTGACAGACAAACTTAGCCTTCCTTGCGCTACATGTGGGGCTAGCCAAAATAGAGGCTGCACACTTACTCTCAAGATTTCCGATGTGATGATAAACTCCGTCTGTTTGCCTTCTGCACACCTGGGATTTGGCCTTGATGTTCCCAGTCCCAACAGTATCTTGAACTTCTCCTTCAAGCCTGAATCTTTGCTTGCTGGTTTGGCCATGGTGGGTAGGGCAATACCAGAGAACTGCTCTGTGCAGGAGAAACGTATTACTTGATACATCCGAGAAAGGGCTATGCCCTCCTGCCCTTGAGATGAACCTCCAGTTGCCAGAATCCTAGGTCTAGGATAGGCAATAATCTGTCCTCCCTACAACCCCTGGGACAATTCAATCTCAATCAGGCAGGACTACTCCACAAATCTGCCAGGGAGGTATAGGCCTGATCCAGTGAGCCGCATATCGCTGCGGGGTGCGCAGAGCCACGCTGTTTGCCATTAGTTTTCCCCTGATGTGGAGGAGGAGCTGTAGTGAGGACAACAGAAGCAGAGGCCCGCTCATAAAAGCAATGGAGAGCTTGGAGCACTGGGACTTGTCAGCGGTGGGTGAGGCCGAGGCCTGGATACTGAAGGGCCAATTCCCCTTCATCCCATCGCAACGCGACCACACAATCATCTTGACCCGCACCAGCAGTCAGTGCCTTGCGGGATACTCACCCCGCGCGCGCCTCCCGCGCGCAGGACCTCCTGCAGCCAGGAAGGGCGCACACCCCCGGCCCAGAGCAGCTGCCGGAAGCTACGCAACCTGCACTTCCGGGGGCAGGCTTTGCTGACTGCGTTGAGTTCTCTGGGAATTGTAGTTCCACGTGCGCATTGAGCAAGTGACGGGACTGCCGGGGCGGCCGGGATGTGTAGTTTGCCGCTCCAAGCATGAACACAGGGATTCGGATGGTGACTCGCAGTCGGAGCCGCGTGCCTAGGATCGCGGCAGAAGGGTTTGGGGAGGAGCTCACGCAGCGAGAAGCTGCTGCAGGTAGCGGTGCACCTCGAGGATTTTTGGAGGAAAGGCGGGACGTGGAACTTTGGCTCCAAGCTGAGGTCCTGGGCCGCACTATCTAACCTCAACTCTAGGCACCACGTAGTAGGCAGCCGCCCACAAACTCTTGAGTCTCACGTGTCCATTCTCCCACCCTCGCTTTTTCTGAGTGCCTGGGACCCGCAGGATCTGCAGGAGTCCGTAAGACTCTGGGTTCTGGACTTGTCCATTCATCCACCCTTGTCGCCAGCGAAAAGGTTCGGCCCGCCTATCTTGGGACATTTACTTGTTCCAGGCTGACTGTGGGGCACAGCAACCCATCCTCAGAGCTGCCTCTCTTGTAGGGCCAGGCTGTGTGCCAAGAACACACCCAGCCAGAAGTTTTCTCCCCCAGCTGGAGTGGTTCTGAAAGAAAACAGGCCGTTAGCGAAAACAGGAAAGGGCATGGCACTCATTGCGTTTGTTCTGTAGCCGTTAAGGACCTACTATGCTGCAAGTCTCCTGTTGGTACTTAAGCATAAGTGATTAAAGCAAGACTGCATAGACACCAGTGGCCCCAGAAGCGTTCTGTCATGGAGACCCACTGGGAGGCAGGCTGAAGCTCAGCAAAAGCCAAGTGCCACAGAAGGAAGGCAAATGTTGACACGGTTAGGGAAACAAGTGCTTTGATGTTAGGAGAGTTTGGAGCTCATCCTGAGGGTGAAGATTTCTGAAAGGGGAGTAGCATAGTCCAGTTGGGTGTTGAGGTTCCCTTAAATGCTCCTCAAAGGACATGGGACAAGGAGAAAAGTTAACTCATCCTAGAAGCTGTTACTAGTGTCTTGGTGTGCTAACAGGCACTTTGTCAGACCATCGTGTCATGTTGTGACAAGGCCAGAGCACTTCTACACACACCATGATGGACAATTGTACAAATTACTGAGGGAGAAATGAATTGGCAGGTAAGCAGCACCCTCACCCTTCCCTCATATAAAGCTCATGCTCCAAAGACTGGATGGCACTTTTTGCAGAAGGAAGAAAAAGCCACCGGCCTGTGAAACGTCCACGGAAGACACAGAAACTACATGTGGCCTATGAGGTTTCCAGTGGTGAGAAAGGTGAAGATGCTGAGTACCTCAAAATGCCAGTTTGGGAGCCCCAGAACTGGCAACAGCAGCTGGCCAACATCCGAATCATGAGAAGCAAGAAGGATGCACCTGTGGACCAGCTAGGCGCTGGGCATTGCTATGATGCCAGTGCCCCCCCAAAGGTAAGCAGAACCTCCACCTGCCCAGGGGATCCCTTGTTCTTCCTTTCTGATCTCTGAAAAAACAAGACCTGCCAGCTCTCTCAGCTGACACCATCCCCTGCAGGCTGCCCCCAAAGGGATGTACCCCTAATACTTTG
This sequence comes from Phodopus roborovskii, assembly GCF_943737965.1. Taxonomy (NCBI): domain Eukaryota; kingdom Metazoa; phylum Chordata; class Mammalia; order Rodentia; family Cricetidae; genus Phodopus; species Phodopus roborovskii. Next base: position 49,127,114 of record NW_026126407.1, on the reverse strand, counting down.
GAGACTGGACAGCATGCATCGTCTGTCATTCCTTGTGACCACTGTGCTTGTCAGGAGTGCCTGTGACTTGAGGCCTCATGCATAGTAGGAGCATTGGGGACACTGGGTAATGTGAGAAAAGGAGAGCCCCCTACATTGCACTGGTTCCTTAGACTAACACCTTCTATACTGGAGGACTTGAGTACTTCTGTCTCTGCGCCTTCTTGTCTATAACATGAGTAGTGTTATCATTAACCAAGCACTAGCAATAACCATAGTAGCCTGTGGTTGTCTAATATCGACTCCATAATAGGTCATTCATTGGAGTGTCACACTACTCTATAGAGGCAGATATTAGTCCATGTTAGGTGTGACAAGACAGACCCCACTATCCCTGATGTGTGAGAAGTTCAGGATAACAAGTAAAGATGGGTAAGAGTCATGACTAGGATCAGTCACCATCCTGGCACCTGTCATTGCACAAACAGGTGCAGAGGTACCAGATACTCCTATCGCTGATGCTTTCCAGCCAGACCAAAGACCAGGTGACAGCAGGTGCCATGCAGCGCCTACGGGCCCGGGGCTTGACTGTGGAAAGCATCCTACAGACAGATGATGACATGCTGGGCAGGCTCATCTACCCTGTGGGCTTCTGGAGGGTAAGCCTTATTTTTGGTGGGCAGGCATTTCTGACTACAGGGTTAGTTCCCTGTCCCTGAAGCTCTTGGGACTTTCCTGTTTACATCCCTTCATTCCTCTACCCTCCCACCTAGCTGCCTGCCCTCCCCTTTCCTCCCTTCCCCTCCTAGGCTCCCTGGAGTGCACCACTCCAAAGAGGCTGCTCCCCTACTCCACAGAACCCTGGGTGGTGGGTGGATCTGTTGAAAGCGGCTCTGTGGGTGGGGCTGCTTCCCCTTGTGTCTATCAGATTGGTTTTAAATAGCTCTCTCCACTCAGGCACAGGATGGGAACCACCCAGCGGGTCTGGCAGTTGCTTGGGGGAGCCCCAGGCTCCAGCCTTCCTTCCTGAAGGTCCAGGTGCTACTGAGTCTAGGTTCTGGGGAGGGAATGCTGAGGCATGGGACCCATGCTGGTTCCCACACACATGTCATTGGCTCACATTAGTGGGAGGTAGCTCTAGGCATGTATTGGAGTCCTGCTAGGATCTCCTTCAGGCCTCTTTGCTGCCTTTGGATCCTCACCTCCTGGAGAGGCAGGACAGGTAGATATCTCTACATGAGACATGGGCAGGTGATGTGCAACTCTAGATACCTGTGGGCCCTCACCCCAAGCCTGACTTACCATCTTTCAGAACAAGGTAAAGTTCATCAAGCAGACAACCGCCATACTGCATCAGCACTATGAAGGGGACATCCCTGCTTCCGTGGCAGAGCTGGTAGCCTTGCCAGGTGTTGGACCCAAGATGGCACACTTGGCTATGGCTGTAGCCTGGGGATCCATATCAGGCATAGGTGAGTGGTTTGTGTCACAAGGAGGAAGAAAGTCAACTATAAGCTTGCTTGCTTCTATAAGAATTCCCTAAATATTTTGTTACTCAAAACAGTATCAAAGGGTATCACGGTGCTGAGCAAGCTCACAGCTGGGCACTGAGCTCCTCTTGCATGCTGATCTCTGTGAGGGACCTTGAAGCCAGGTGCTCTCTACATACTGCAGTCAATGACGAGTACTTCACCTGTGTAGAGAGGGTGATAGGTGGGTGGGTGGTATGACAGCCCTGTGAAGCCTGACCAAGGCTTCCAGGATCTGGGAAGCCTTTTCTGTTTGTTATTGTTTGTTTTGATTTTGGTTTTTCTAGATAGGGTCGCTCTGTGCAGCCCTGGCTGTCCTGGAGCTCACGGAGATCCACCTGCCTCTGTTCCCCCCTCCCCCCCCCCCAGTGCTGGGACTAAAGGTGTGAGCCACAACTCCCAGCACTGACCTCAATTTAAGTCCTGGGATTATAATCACACACGGATGTGCCTAACTCTGGGAAGTCTTCCTGAGGTCATGTTTCCGTTTAGGGTTTCTAGTGAATTAGCCAGACCAAGAGGTACAAGTGTGTCCCAGGCAGAAAGAATAGCAGCTGCACAGCTGGATGACAGAGGAGGAAGATCTAGAATAGGTGGGGCAAATCAAGGAAACCTAGGCTGAGAGGGGAAGGGTGGTCTGCTGGGATGGGGAAGGAGGGTCATTTCTGGAATTCCTTTTCTGGGTATGATCACCCAGCATTTGAAGCACCTCTGTAGCTAAGTTGAAGACAATACTCCCTGGGGCACGGACAGAAGTCCTGCCTCCTCAGATCTTTACCCCGAGTAACTGGGGCTCCTGTGGTCACATGGAAACCAAGATTTAGCCTTGACCTCTTTGGGGCCTCAACCCCTGGCTCCTGTGCGTGCCTGGTGGACAGGTCCTTCAGCAGGGTCACCAAGCCCGTAGCACAGTAGTGCTGCCCAGTGGGGAGAGGGCAGCTGGGGGCCCAGAGCTTTGACTGGGAGCTGATGACCACCTGTTGAGAGTGGAGAACAGCAAGCCTTGGAAAAACCTGACAGGTAGGAAGTGGTGAGGCCTCAGTCTCCACTCCTCAGCAGCTGCCAGCAGCCTCTTAGTCGACACTTGAGCTTATCTGTGTCCCGGGAGTACCATGGTCGGGTAGCTATGTGGGGGGAAGGGCCCCTTCAGGGAATTGCGCTTCCAGTGAACAGGGCAGTATATGAATGCCACCTACTTCTCTGTAATCTGAGGGCCTGGCTACCTCCAGTGAGATCCCAGGGCTGCTTCCTAGGGAGAAATGATGTCCTCTTAACTGAAAAGCAAGGATGGAGCTCTGACCCTTGCAGCTGGGTGACCTTAAGTCACACACTTGGCCTCTCTGAACTTGACTTCACAGCCAATGAAATAACAGCCCTGCTTAACAATACAGAAGTCTAGGAAGCTCTTCTGGCCAGCATAGGAGGCTCCTACATGATGTGGTCCTGGATTGGGCCAATGGGGTTCTAAGGAGTATGATCGCCTCTGTTACAGAGAAGGAAACTGAGGCTTAAGGCTTCCACAATGTGACCCCCTCAGCCTGCACCCCCTAGTCTTTTCTCAGGCAATAAGCAAGTCAGAAGCTGGCATGGGGACTGGCTAATGGTTTGCCACACCTTAGAGAAGCAGGGCAGGCACTGCAGTGGCCTGGGTGAAGGCAGGAGGCTGAATCCCTGCAGAGGCCAGCGGGTGGGAGCACAGCCGAGCCAGGCTGACCCTGCTCTCCACCCTGTCCCCAGGGGATGTAGTAGCAGGAACCAGCTCAGGCCAGCCCCCTGGGCCATGCTGCTGCCACCTAGCCCAGTGTTCACAGCCAGTGGATGGGCTGGTGGGGTGGGGGACTTGGGACTGCAGAAGATGGCAAAGGAAGTAGAGCAAGGCCCTCCCTGGTCCAGGCCCCATTCTTGAGGAGGCTTTGGATCAAGAGCACACACTTTAGGGCTCGGGGATTTTGTTTTTCTCAGGATAGGGAGTTGAATTTTTTTCTTTTTTTTTCTTTTTTTTTTTTTTTTTTTTTTTTTTTTGAGACAGAATCTTACTCTGTAGCCCAGGCTACCCTTGAACTCAGCAATTCTACTTCAACCTTTTAAGTGTTGGGGTTAGATAGGAGCCACCCACCATGCCTCATGCCTGTCCCACACTTTTTTTTCATACTGAAACAGGGTTTCTCTGTGTAGCCCTGACTGTCCTGGAACTTGCTTTGTAGAACAGACTGGCTTTGACCTCAGAGATCCGATCCACCTGCTCGCCTTTAACCCTAGCCCTCAGGAGGCAGAGGCAGGTGTATCTCTGAATCTGAGGCAGGCCTGGTCTACATAGTGAGTTCCAGGATAGTCAGGGCCATGAAGAGAGTCCCTGTCTCAAACAAACTAAACATAAACAGGCTACCTGCACACCAGTCTCAGCCAGCCATGCAGATGCGGTGACTTCTCTCAGGCTCCATGTTCCCATCTTGTCTAGAGGTCCAAGAGGCCTTGGGCTCTTGCTTAGGACTGGATGGGGCAGAGTCCAGCTGGCAGAGTGCCCTTGTTCATCCTACCCTATCTCCAAGCAGCAGTGGACACACATGTGCACAGAATCACCAACCGACTGAGGTGGACCAAGAAGGTGACCAAGACCCCAGAGGAGACTCGCATAGCCTTGGAGGAGTGGCTACCCAGGTACAGTGTAGCTGGATGAGCCTGGGGGAGGGAGCAGCCCTGCCCTCTTACACACTGACATGCCCCTTACCCTCACAGGGGGCTGTGGAGTGAGATCAATGGACTGCTGGTGGGCTTTGGCCAACAGATCTGCCTTCCTATCCATCCTCAGTGCCAGGCCTGCCTCAACCAGGCCCTGTGCCCTGCTGCCCAGGACCTCTAAGGGTCAGAGGGCTTCCTCTGGCCAGAGTGTGAAGTGCCTTTGTGGGGAAGGTTAATGAGGTTTGAGGGTTGTTTGCAGGGTATATAATAAAGCTGGGGGGTTATTCACACTTGACTTCTAGCCCAGTTGGCTAGGATCAGGCCAAGAAGCATGTATATGAATGCAGTGTCTACACTATGTTCACATGTTGGGCAGGACTGCCTGGGAAGCTGTGTGGGGACATACTGTATCCTGGGGAGGGAGGGAGAGGGAGAGAGAGAGGGAAGAGAGCCAGCTGCAGCCAGCTGCTGGGAAGTCTGGGCAGGGTGTGTGTGTGTGTGTGTGTGTGTGTTATGTGTCCTTGTGAACTCTCACACTCTGTCCTGTGGCCCCAGCACTTCCCTGAATCTTCCAGCTTCTGAACTCGTGCTTAGCCTGTGCCAGAAACCACCCCCACCTTAAAGAGAACTCTAGAGACCTAGACTCTGGGCTGCTGGACACAAGGCTTAACAGAACAGGTCTTGGAGAAGTAGGAGATGGTGTCATTCCTTACCTAAGGATCTTCTAGAATGGCCCTTATTCTTCACCCCCGCCCCCTCAACTGAAGACTCAGAAACGACACAGGCGCCAGAGTCCAAGGCAAGGCCTGTTTAATTTGAGGGCGCGCGCGTGCGCTATGGCTTATGAGGCAGACTGCAGTGTCAATAAGTGAGTTTGGGCATTGAGAACACTAAGGAAAGGGCAGAAAGTGGGTGCCAGGTAGACATAAGGCAGGGGCCAGGCCCAAGAGCCCAGGATCATACCTGGGAATGGCTCACACAGACTCACTGTCTCCAGGTCCAGGAGCTGCAGAGCAGTATGAGGAGCTGGTCCAAATGCTTCCCTCCCCTCTTGGAGTCATAGAACCACCATCCTCTGGCCCCTCAGAGAGCCTAGGATTTGCATTCCAGAACCCAGCATGTGGGAGGCAAAGAGAGGCTTGGCTTAGGGACCTTCCCTCAGTGAGGATGGGACAGTGTTAGCTCCTACAGGCACATCTGGCCCTTGCGGGCCCCTGGCTGTCTGTTCCCTGGAGTCCCTGGTCTCTGCTCAGGATGGTGTTGCTGACAGGGTGGGTAAGAAAGGGTTTGCAGAGAAAGGTTTGTTTTATTGCAATTATTCAGAGAGTGAGTCCCAAGGGGCTGGGGGAGGGGGCTCCACTATTAACTAGAAACATATGTGGAGCTGGGGACCTTTTAGGAAAAAAAGCGAAAACATGAATTCCTTCCAGTCAGCAGGCCCGAGGCAGAAAAGCAAAGGCCTTGGCAGACCACCATTCATAGGCTCCTCCCTCTCTCACTGGTTCTCTGTCTCTCTGTCTGTTTCTGTCTCTGTCTCTCATCTCTGGGATTCTTTCTTCCCACATCCTGCTGACAGCCACAGCACCCAGTGGACAAGACAAGGGTTCATGGGGTCATGGGTTGTTTTCTGGGTGGCGTGATACCACCCTCCAGTCTGCTGAGGCTTGGGGAGCTCCGGAAAGGTCCAAGGTCTGTGCTTGAAGAGACCCTGGGGCCCCTGGACAGGCAGAGAGGGGCTCAGAAGTTGCTGAAGATCTCTCGCTTCCGGTTCCAGTCCATCTGTGGTGCCCGCTTGTTGACCCGCGTAGCTCGAGCCTTCTCTTTTGCCTCAGCTGCTGTGGGACTCAGGTGGAGGCCACTCTCCTGGAAGGGGTCTCGCTTCCAGGCACTGCCATCCTGGGTACGAGTGAGGTGCAAACAGTGAGCCATATCCCTGGAACTTACACCAGAGGCTACCTCAGGGCCTAGGGCAACTAGCCTAAGAGGCTTCTTGGAAGTGGTAGCCTCACTGTCCTGGTAGATATTTCCATAGAGATGAACTCTTAAGCTCTCAAACCCCGTGTGTGAGCACCCCAGCAGAGTTACCTCATTGTCCTTCTCTGAGCCTGGCAGGTCACTTCGGGATGAGCACATGGAGCCACCATTGAGCTAGAAAAGTAAGGGTAGGTTGTGGTCTCAGCATCCCCATCCTGGTGCACCTAGATCTTCACTTGCTCACACATACACAGTTCAATTTTGAGCATACACAGCACAACTACATCTACTCTGCACTGTCTGGGCCAGCACATAACTGGCACCTATCAGTGAACAGGCAAGCCCAACCTGGCCAATCATGATAGGGGAGAGCAGTTGTGGCAATGGGAATTAGCTATGTGGATGTCACCTGAGGGTAACCTAGGACCCCGGGTACACTCCCACCCTGTGTGAGCCCCAGTGCTGACCCCATACAAGATCCACAGAGGGTATTTGTTTTGTTTTGAGACAGGGTCTCTCTCTATGTAGCCCTGGCTTTCCTGGAATTTGCTTTGTGGACCAGGCTGGCCTCAAAACTCAAAGATCTACCTGCTTCTGCCTCCCAAGTGCTAGGATTAATGGTGTATGCCATCATGCATGGCTAACACAGTGGGTATTTTTGAGGTGGCCAAGCCAAATAGGTTTCACAACTGTACATCCTCAAGGGCAGGAATCTCCAAGAGAAGCAGCCTCTGTCCCGTCTGGGGACACAGAGGTGGAGGTCCACGTATGATCACATGGGCCTACCCTCTCACCTGGGCAGGACTGGTCCCGTTTGTGACTGGTGACGGCAGTGGACCTGTGGGAACAGCATGTTAGTGACTGCACTGACCTTACCCTGAGCCCCTGAGGTAGTAGCCTACCTTCTACATGTTCCTCAGTGGGTATGACCCGCAACCGCTTGAAGTGTTCATCTGTCTCAGGATCTACCACCAGCAACCGAGCTTCATCCTCCCGTGCCTTGATTCTGGCAACAACTTCAGCATGGCGCAGCCCCTCTACATTCTGCCCATTCACCTGCCACCACCCACACAGGGTCAGAAAGGCCTGAAGGGCCCAGTCGGCCCAATGCCACCCAGCCAGGTGTGCCATCAAATATTCATCGAAGCCACCACCAGCCGAGGCAGCAAGAGGAGTGCCAGCTCAAGTTCCCTGTGTCTCCCCTCCTCCTGCAGGGACCCAGGACCCAGACATGGACACCCAGGGACATACAAATGCATAGCAACCCAGGGTACCTCAATGAGCCGGTCCTGGGCCCGGAGGCCGGAGTGGGAAGCAGGTGAGCCCGGGTCCACAGAGCGGATGTATTGACCAGGCCGAGACTTGTCACTGTGCAGGTTGAACCCATAGCCCTGGGGTCCCCTTCGCAAGTGGCAGAGCCGGGGGCGCAGCTCTCTTGGAGTCCCATTGACATCCTGTAAACACAAAGGAGGTGACATCAGGATCCACCCCCAGCCTTCCAGTCCTATGCTGTCAGGAACCAATCCCAGGTTTCATTGATAAGTACTCTGTGCCCCATGACTGAGGGGCTTAGTCCCCAAAGCTGCCTGTAACACAGATTTAGCTGTGAGTTTAGTGACAAAGTCTGTTCCCAAACATGTAAATATCTAATGAGATAGCTGCTGGCAGGAGCCATGGAAGAATTCATGGGGTCACTGCACAGCTTGGTGAGCCAGGTGGGATAGCGGCCCCCATCATAGCACCTAGCAAGACTGTGCCTTAGGGTTCACCTCCCCCTCCTTTGCCTGCCTTTTGCAGAGCTGGTGCCTTGGTGGCCGGAGCAGCTTTGTTTTCTCCTCAAGGCCTCCAAAAGGCTCCCTGGGCTGTGTGGCAGCTGTTTGCTTTTGAATTCCAGCACTAACTGGAACCACTGCCCCCACCCCATGGGCCCAGAAAGAAGAGGCTTCAAGTAGGAAAGACGCAGTGACAGCCACTCCTAGACTACAATGCTTCCGAGCCCACAACATGGAAGGGCTCATGGCAACCCACAGGGACCCCCTACCGCTGCCCCAGGCTGCCTTGCTTTACCTCTGGCATCCTGCAGTAGATCTCTGGGTCAGGAGGCTATGAAGGCAGGGGCCAGCCTGTTGACCTCCCACCCCAGCCAGGGGCCAAGGCAGAGACTGCTGCTGAATGGCCAGTGGCTGCTGGTGCCCAATTACACAGGGCCAGTGGCTGGGGTGGGCAGGCAGGTGGCAGATCAGATTTCTAGGTGTGTGTGCAGGTGACAATGTGCTGGCTGGGGGCATTTCCCTCACCTACTACCCCTGTCCCTGCATATCTGATGGCTGGGGGATCATAGAGCAGGGAGGTTCTTTCAGGTCTCAGGGCAGATTGTTAAATCTCAGGTACCTGTTTTCCCCCACCCCAGAATACCTCTGACTATTCCATCTGCCCTCTATACTCCCTTTTTGGTGTTTTGGCAAGAAGGCCCCACGTTATAACCCAGGCTAGCCTCAAACTCAAAACTCAAAGTGATCTTTTGTTTTTGAATTATAGGCATATATCTAGCTCCAAGCCCTAATGTGGTATTATCCATGCCCATGGGTAGCAGCCAGCTGCCGGAGTAACTACACCCTTCCATGCAGGACCACTCCTGGCTTTGGGGTTCTGGGTGGTACCTTCAACTTGGATACCCTCTTTTTGTCTGGCCTGCACTCAGGACCCCTTCCTTGACCCAAAGCCCAGCTGGATTTTCTTACACCAAGAATTACCAAGGGCTCCTAAATGGGAAGCAGGACTTGGCAAGTTATTGTGATCATGAAACTGGGGGCTACTCCTGAGAGGCTGTTCTGGCCAACCCCCAACCCCAAGCCAGATGAGCCACCTCTCAGCACAGGCTAAAAGATCCCTTTTGTCAACTAGCTAAACTATCTCTGACCACAAGCAGAGTCCTAGTCCCCCAGGGGTCCCGCTCGGCAATGTTGGCTGAACTTGGGGTTGTAAGGCCTCAGAGATTGTCAGAACCCCACTGCACAGAATTGTCAGCTTGAAAAGACATAGCTAAAGATATGTGCAGGCTTTGGGGCAAGGCTCTGATAGGCCCTAACAGAGGTACCTGTCAAAACATACCCTGGGACAGCAAGAGACTAGTTTACAAGGGAGAGAGACTGGAGAAATAGACAAAACAATACCCTGTGGCCATGGAGACAAGACATCCAAGCTTACACTCATAAACAAGCAACATGGACACACACAGCCACCCACACATGCAAGCTTATGTTCATGGCACTGCCCCCTGTGGCCTCTTCCCACGGCCTCTGTGGTAGCCTGCAGGGCAGGGTTTCTTGGGCTCCCAAATGGGAAGCAGGACTTGGCAAGTTATTGTGACCATGAAACTGGGGACTACTCCTGAGGGGCTGTTCTGGCCAACCCCCAACCCCAAGCCAAATGAGCCACCTCTAAGCACAGGCTAAAAGATCCCTTTTGTCAACTGGCCTCAAGTATCTCTGACCACAAGCAGAGTCCAAGTGGTGCCAGGCCTGGCATAAGACCCTCAAGTACAAGGACTGCAATGCACCCTCAAGCCTGTGGGGTAGAGGGGGACAGCTAGAGCAAACAAGTGGGGGTAGGATGCCCCCACGAGCAGTGGGAGGGGTGCATTGCTGGAATTCTTCCTCCCAGCCCTAGCTGTGAGCACACTTCCTGCCTTCTTTAGACAGGCCTCTCTGGCTCCCACGGCTCTGAGACACAGAGCCATAGAGCTGGGCAAGCCCCAGTACCCCTGCTGAGCCTATAGCCAAACAAAGGCTGATATGGGGGTGCCCTAGGAGCCAGCCCCCCCAGATAATGACTCACCAACCCCAGCAGAGAAAGGCCCCCATTGTTGCTTGGGGTCCATCTTACAGGCACAAACATCCCCAAGTTCCCTGTCCCTTCCCAGAGAGTGAACTAAGGCTAGGGTCCTGACAGCCCAGCTCTGTCCCCATCCCACCTGACCTGAACAAGCCCCGGATGGGAGTTCTGTGGAGGAGCTCCTGGGGTGGAGGCAGGCAGCATGGCATTTCCGGAGCGAGCCATGAGAGGTGGGCTTGGAAAGGCAAGCAGCAGGTGACCAGCTTGGAGCGGCCTGAGCTCTTGGGCCAGCAGAGACTGCCACCCCACTTATCTACCTCTCACTGTGGCCCAGGTTCCCTGGGGATGGGTGGGAACATAGGGGCTGACTCACTTTGGGTAGCAGGGTGGTTACTGGACCCCCTCCCCTGTCTGGCGCCCCCCACACCCAACTGGGTTTCCGTCCCAAGAAAGGAAGGAAGGAAGCTGCTGGGAGGCCCTGCCCTGCTCCAGGACCCAGGGCTGTGGGGACAGGGAGTCAAGGGAGGGGACCCTGGCTGGAGAACAGAAGACAGTGGATGGGGGGGGGGAGAAAGAAAAGGACAGAAAGAACCAGGGGAGTCCCAAAAGCTTTGCTGCTATCTCTTTGTTCTACAGCATCCTGTATCGTGAAGCCACCACCTGCAGAGTTATACATCCCCAACTCAGTCCCCAAGTCCTCCAGAGGTATAGACATGGTAGGATGGAAGGCGTGGAAAGGCACGGACCATCACTACCCTGCTGTCCCTGGCACTGCTAGCTGCTGGGTCTCTGTTTGGGGGCTGTCCCTGTCGTCACTGTTAGAATCATCTCCCTGCAGCTGCAGCCACCCCCAGCCCTGAATGGTCTAGGGTTGAGTCACCACTGACTAGGCCTTCCCGCCCCCCAAAGGGAGGGGCAGACCATACCAGTGTTCTTCCCTGTCCCACCTCCCCTACCCTGCAGGCTGGGGCAGAGGACACAAATTCAGGGACGATGGGAAAGCCGTCACCTCCTACAGGGGCACCTAATATACACCCCGACCCTACCTACAGCAGAGCACAGACACGCACACATACCTGACAGTCTGTCGAGCCCCCAACCCCCCCTCAGAGTACAACCCTCTGAGGCTCCCACATCCAGCCTGAGGCAGGGTGTTTTAAGCCTGGTTTGTAGAGGCCATATGAGGCTCCCCTTTCTCTTCCAGAAGACTGTCCCTTGGGCTCCTATGCCTCCTAGACTTGACCCATCTACAACGGGACAGGCCCATTGTACCCCCTTTTGTTTCTCTAAAAATACGCCCAGAGGAAGCCCCCTCCTAGGGCTTCCTGTAGCCCCTCCAAGCCTGAAATAGCAATGACAGGGAAGGACCCACCCACAGCCAAGGGGCCTGGGCCACCCCATCTCCAGATAAGGCCCCAGGGTGGATTTTTCCACAGGAAGGTGAACAGGGCTGTTTGCATCTAAATGAATGGGCAGGAGGGGGGGCCTTCTTCCTAAGCAGGAGAAAGGGGTACTTGGGGAAGAGGGAGGCTCTTAGCCCTCAGCCAGAGGAAGGTGGGCCAGGCACCATCTTGTTCCCTCAAGACCTTCTAAAGACTCCCAATCTTAAATAGCCAGAGGCCAGAATCTAGATCCCAGGGCTTGCACCTGCCCTCAGATCTCTGAAAAGTACCAATAGGTTCAAAGCTGAGACCTTTGCCCAGGTTGGCCTTACCACTGGGAATGTCATCTCCCAGCCTCCAGACAGGTCCTACAGGGATCAGCACAGGCCCAGCCAGCTCAAGCAGGATACATTTGGTGAGGTCAAAGGCAAATGCTAAGGTCTGAAATTTCACCTGACCCTCCAGCAACACTCAGCCAATAGGTCTCGGAGTTGGATGTGGGGAACCCTTGGCTCAGATAATAATTAGAAGACATAAGAGGCAACAACACCAGGGCCTCCAAAAAGCAGAACAAACAGCTCGGGCCCTTCCTCCTTGCCCCAGGTTCTGCCCTGGTAGCTACTGAGGTGGAACAGACCTTCCCTTGTTTCTTCCAGATCTATCCTGGAAGGAGACAAGGAGGAGGAGGACTCCAGCAGGAGCCATGGGACAACAGCACATAGGCTCTCTAGGGGAGGGGAACCAAGGGAAGGACTCATCCCAGAAGCTCCTTAGGAGGACCCACACCCACACGCAGCTCATCTGAGTGCCAGTCCCTATCCTTGTCCCCATTTCCCACCTGTGTTGGAATCCCCACCCCACTATAATAGGATCTAATCCACCCAAGGCTCTCAGAGCACATGGATATTCCAGACAGAGACATGGAGAGAGCCCAGGACAACAGGTATCTAGCAGATAGTCTTTAGTGTCCCAGAAGCTCCAACCAAGGCTCCTCAACCACTGGAACCTGAAGTAGAGGGAACAAAGAAAGAATAGCCACAAATGGTCACCCAGGGCATAGATAGTGGCTACCGCAGGAGGGAAAGGGCCCTAAGAAATGGAGGCTAACATGTGATCAAAGTAAAGATATTACCAAAAGTTCTGGAAAAGGTTCATTATCCCCACTGACATAGCCCACCATACCTTCTGGCCAGTGTCCGAGCCAAGGCTGCTCGAGCATGCCCAGTCATGCTTTGGCTCCCAGGGGTTGTGGGCTGGTGGAAGCCCTCGATGAGCCATCTCCTCAGTGCAGGTCAGTTGCCGCCGGCAGAGTTCCTCATCTGTCTCCTTGTCCACCACAAGCAGCTGAGTGTGCCCCTCCACAGCCTTGATCCTCTGTACCACCTGGAATGGGTGGGTAGCAGGACTGGGTCAGCAGCCAACACCCTGAGCAACACATGGATAGGGCACTACTTCGAAAGGGCACCACTCCCAGCAAAGCACGGCTCACAGACAACAGGCTGGGGCTGGCTTGCCAGGGGTGGGCAGCTGAACTAAGAAGCCTGTGAGCTCCACCCCCCACCCCCAGTTTCCAGTAGCTCCCTCCCTCTTCTGCCTGAGCTAGGGCCCAGGCTGCAAGTCCTTCAGGGTCCTCTTGTGGCATTGCACCAAGCTCAGGTAAGGACAGGAAGGAGCTGCCAGGAGCAGCCAGATGGAAGAGACAGAAACTGTTAAGTTGAGCTTCAGGATTTCAGTCCAGCTATGCATGTGTGTGTGCATGCAATATGTATGTGGTGTGTGTGTGTGTGTCTATTTTAAAGTCTATCTTTTACCTAGGTGTAGGAGAGGGCAACATCTTAGTTGGCCCCAATGTGAGTATTTGGGCCTATTTCTTTCTCTGAGATGCAGTATGACTCTAGGGATCCTACCTAAGGTATGGGAAATATCAGGTAAGCAGGATTCTGCTCCAGGCACAACAGTGGAACAGGTGTGGCTCTGCAGCCATCTGTGTATCTGGATGGGTGCCTGTGAAGTGTGGAGAGCATGTGGGCTGCCATGGATCATGCAGGATGTTAGTATGAGTTCAAAGGGAGACATGCCCACTGGACATCTGAAGGGCAGGAAGCGTTAACAACCACACCCCCAGGGCCTGGGGGTGAAGAGACAGGATCTCCATCTTTACTTCACTTAGTACATGCTGTGCTATCACATAGGAAGGTCTGACCCAAAGCCATCTTCACCTGGTCCCTCAGTGATCCTCTTCTCCCTGTGACCAACAGAACAGGATCCCAGCACCCTGATGCTTTCTGGCATGGGAACCCAGCCAGTCACCCACTCTCTGTCATAAAATGAGAGTCATAGTTTTACCTCCTACCTTCCTGAGCAATAGAAGGGATCTAATGTGGCTCTATGTAAAAGTCTTTAGGGACTAGCTCCCCAGAAACCTGGGATAAACAGGTGGATTCCAGTAACTGCTCCAGGCAGATGATACCAACTCTGCCAGTCTCTCCCTTGCCTTGTGGGCCCACCTTTGGGCTCTACGCCCAACCTCTTCAGCACACAACCAAATCCAGTGGTCACTGTAGGTAGAAAGCAAGTCCCTGGGGGAGACAGGAATTCCCTCATGGCCCACCAAAGAACCACCCTGCTCTCTCCAGGTCCATGGACCTGGGTCATGGGTCATGGACATGCTGGTGCCAGGGATCCAGCCAGAAACAGGGGGAAGAAGGCTGGGTCTTAGCCAAGGTCTGAGATGTATCTACCCCTCAGTAGGATACAGACACCCAGGGGTAAAACCTGCAGAAAGAACAGCCTTCCCCTGGCTGCAGGAGGCAAGAGCCTGACAATGACCTATACAGGGAAGGCCAGGCAGCCCCCTCAGGAGGAGGCTCTTTCTGACACCAAGGAGTATGCTGCCATGGAACTGACTCTGCCAGACCCAATCAATGGCCCATGAGAAGTACATCAGTATAACCAGGCATGCAGACAGACAGACAGACAGACAGACAGACAGACAGACACAGCTGGCACTCATGCTTGATGTATCCACACAACCCTAGACACACATTCCAGCACTGACAATGTATGCTTTCAACCTGGAACAGTTGGGTAGTGTGTTCATATTGATGACCCCAGAGACCTGCAAGCACACACACATTCTCACACATTGACCGAAAAGCATCTGTACCACAAGGCCACAAGGTGCCTTAGCCACCTCCTCCTCCATGGCACACAGAGGCCAAAACTAGCAGAAGCAGCCAGGGCCCTGGCCAGAGTAGCCGCAGTGCGGCCCCTCCCTACCAGGATGTGCCCCCCCTCTGGTGCAGGATTGAGCTTCCTCACCAGGAGGCCAGCTGGCCGGCCACGTCCCACACCTCGACACCGAACTCAAGCAGGCCCCTGTGCGACCCTTGCCAGGTCCCACCACGCGGTACGCAGAAGTGGGGGGTCGTTGGCATCTTGGCCAGCGCTGCAGGGACGCGCCCCCAGGAGGGAGCCGGGGGCGGGGCGCAGCGCAAGAACCCACCTGGTGATGCGTCTCGCCCTCTACGTTGACGCCGTTGACCTCAACCAGGCGGTCCCCGGCGCGCAGCGCAGCAGCCTCGGCTGGGGAGCCTGGCTCCACGCGCCGGATGAACTGGCCACGGCGGCCCTTCTCGCCATGCAGGTGGAAGCCGTAGCCTTGCTCGCCGCGCACCAGGCGACACAGGCGGGGCCGCAGCGACTCCGGCGCGGCCATGGCACCCGCTGCCCCCTGGGTGGCGGCGACTGGCCACGGCTCACACCACCCGCAGGCTGGAGCGCGGAGGCGGCGGAGGCGCGGGCGGGAGAGCAGGCAGCGGCCTCGGTGGCTCCCGCTCAGCTCGCGTCGCCTGGGGCTCCGGCTTCGGCTCTGGCCCTGGCCCCTGCTGCAGCGCCGCCCCCGCGCCCGCCCCTTCTCCGCCCTCCTGACTGCCCCCGCCCTAGCCCAAACCCCGCTAGCTAGGCCCCTGCCTGGGAGCCCAGACCATGGAGTGAAGATTGCAGGGTCGCAACCCCCAGTCCTTGGGACTCTTATCTCATTCCATTTTGGCCACCCTCCGTAGAGCCAGCACCTTCGCCTTCTGTTCCAGGAACCACTCTTTTAGACACCTGCGTACCCGACATTCCCTACATTGAAGAGGTATCTCAAATGGGGAGCTTAGAGAAAGGACCCCTACACAGAGACCAGCGGGCAAGAGCAGGGGCCTCTGCTCTCCGTCCTCAGAATGCACCCTCTATCCATCGGGATTTCTCTGACCGCTCCCTCTTTGGCCCCTGAATTTAGATCC
This sequence comes from Phodopus roborovskii, assembly GCF_943737965.1. NCBI lineage: Eukaryota > Metazoa > Chordata > Mammalia > Rodentia > Cricetidae > Phodopus > Phodopus roborovskii. The sequence continues at coordinate 49,111,448 of NW_026126407.1, read as the reverse complement.
CCAACCCAGAGTGCAACAGGCAAAAATACAAATTTAAAGAGACATACCAGTGACTGGGTGACCCCCCTTCCCCTCCCAGGAAGTGTGTGTCCACTAAACATCCTGTCCCCATAGTCCCTGCTTTTCGGGAACATGAGTTTATCTGGCAGAGATGGGAGGGTATTTGCTGCCTTCCTCTTGACCTGGTATGAACTGTGCTGAGGATGGACTTTGGCACATGACCAGCTGTCCCATATTAAGCCCCTGTAGGTCTCCCATTCTCTGTCCCCCATACACTTTTACTTTTACAATTGTGTCCCTCAGTAGTCCCTCAGAGAATCACTTATGTGTTCCTATATAGTTTCACCAGAACAACCCTAGAGGAAAGATGCCATTTTACAGGTCAGGAAACTGAGGCCTGGCAAAGGGAGGTTCTGCACCTCTGCTGGGGCCCAGCACTGTGAGACTGCACTGTGACCTTGAAGTATCTTCTCAGGCATATATGACAGCTGAAATCCAGGCTCACCCACAGCCTCCTTCTCCCCAGCCCACTGGCCCTCACTTACCTGGTCCTCCTGGGTCAGGTATAGCCAGTTCATACAATTCCCCATATGGATAGGAGATGCAGCCTAGCTCAGTGTTTGTCTCTCCCTCTCCTCTTTCCAGAGCCCTTAGCTGGGGCTCTCCACCTCCACCCTAGCACCAGGACCTGCCTCTGAGCAGCATCATAGGCAGCAGCCTCTTGGGTACCCACACCCTAGTGGCTGCCCCTGAAAGGCACTTAGGCTGAAGATGCATTGTTGCTCCCTGCCTCCAACCCTCTCTGCAGATTCTGGATGATGCTGCCATAGGCTCTGGTTTGGCTGGCCATCCTCATCTGCCTGCCTTATCCAGGGTTTGTCTGTTTTAGGGTTGGTTCCTCTGGGTCCAGCTTAATGCTGTTATCCATGGAGATTGTTAGATAATGTGCAGAAACAATAGGTTCACTGTATACCCCACCTGTGTGGAACTTGGAAGTTATCCCACAACAACCAGGACCATCCCACATCTGCTAACTGCATTTTTGTGGTCACACTAAAGAGGTTAGCAAGATGGGAGCTCTCCAGGCTAGGAGTTAAGGAAGGCCAGGGACTTCTTCTCAACTCAACCTTGGGCCCTCATTGGCTTTCTGCCAAAGACTCTGCCCATGAATGAAGATGGGATGAGAACAAAACCAGACCAGGAACATGTGGCCACAGAGAAGCCAGGAACTGCAGTCACAGAGTAGGACAAAGGAGTTCCCAAAGCAAAAGAGCTGAGAAGTACCAAGGAAGGTGACAAAGCAAGGCAGCATCTTAGACATGGGCTTGAGCCACAGGGGAAGCCTGGGCCAGCAGTGTGGAACAAGAAGAAAGAGGCAGCCAGAGGCACGACCTCTGTAATCCCAACACTCTAGAGGCTGAGGCAAGAAGATGATGAGTTTGTAGCCAGCCTGGATATCATGTGTCAAAAACAAGAACAAACAATGGCTCAGCCTTTAAGAGGACCAAGATTTGATTCCCAACACCCACATGGCAGTTTATAACCGTCTATAATGGGATCCAATGCCCTCCTCTGGTGTGCAGACATACATGCAGACAAAGCACCTATATACATAAAATACATAAACAAATAAACACCCATACACACACACACAAGGTTTCTCTGGGTAGCCCTGGCTGTCCTAGAACTTTCTCTGTAGATCAGGCTGTCCTGGAACTCACAGAGATCCACCTGCCTCTGCCTCTGCCTCCCAAGTGCTGGGACTAAGGGTGTGTGCTGGAGCTGGGCATGGTACTGCATGCCTTTAATCCCAGTACTCCAGAGACAGAGGCAGGAGGATCTCTGTGAGTTTGAGACTAGCCTGGTCTGCAGAGCAAGTTCCGATACAATCAGAACTGTTACACAAAGAAACTCTCTAGGGGTGCAGATATTGGAAGCTACCAATACCTGGCAACAAATTATATATATATATATATATATATATATATATATATTTATATATATATATATATTGGTTTTTTGAGACAGTGTTTCTTTGTGTAGCTCAAGTTATAGACCAGGCTGGCATGAAACTCACAGAGATCAACCTGCCTCTGTCTCCTGAGTACTGGGATCAAAGACCTGTGCCACCACCACCTGGCAACAAATAAATCTTTTAACAGGAACAAACAAAATGTTTTGAAAGCCATCACTTAAGAAAAATGAGACTTTAAGGCTAGAAATTGTTTCAGCAATTAAGAGCCCTTGGAGCATTTATTGTTCTTGCTAGGGACCCAGATTTGACTTCCAGGACCCACATGTCAACTTACAACTCTTCATTAATTCTAGTTCTAGGGGATCCCATGCCCTCCCAGAACCAGGCATGCTAGTGGATCACACATATGCATGCAGAGCAAACACTTATATACATGAAAATAAATAATTCTAAAAACACTTTTTAAAGACTTTAAAATCAGGCTGGGTGGTAGTGGCACATGCCTTTAGTTCCATTATTCCTGAGGCAGAGGCAGGCAGATCTCTGTAAGTTTGAGGCCAGTCTGGCCTACTGAGCAAGTTCCAGGACAGGCTCCAAAACTAGAGAAACCCTGTCTTAAAAAAAAAAAAAAAACCCTCAGACTGAATGGAAGCTGAGGTACTGACTGGGATGAGAATGTAGCTGGAAGAGTGCTTGCTTTGGATCATGCTTGTAATCTGAGCACTTGGGAGGTAAAGCCAGAAGATGAGAAGTTCAAGATCATCTTCAACTACATAGTGACTTCGAGGCCATCCTGGACAACATGAGAATCTGACTCAAGAAAAAAACAAAGCGGGCTGAAGAGATGGCTCGTTGGATAAGACTACTGTCCTTGCTAAATTAGTTTGGGAAGCTTCTGTCATTGTACAATTAGGTCCCCGAGAATTAAAGATATTTTCACCCATATTTCTTATACCTATGAGATTAGTCAGGCATAGATGTTTGATCTTCAAACACTTCATAGACCTGCAGAACATGGCATTGAAATGTTTTAATATTAGTACTCTGTTGACATGAGACACAATTGCTCCTGACAGCACCAAGCCCAAGCTATTTTCAAGAATATGTTGGGCACTGATGTCACTCCTTCTGGAGTCCATCCTCTCCTCAGCTAATGACCTTTTGGGCAAAGAACTGCCCTCACCTCAACAGCTGACTTTAGACATGCTGTCCTACTGTGGTTGCAGGAAATAAACTTAAAAGACTGCTGAACCTTGCCAATTCAGGGTAAGACAGCATTTCTACCTTCCTGCTTCTATGTTGGTCAGTCAGATACTCTAGGCCTTAGCCAAAGCTGGTTGCCCTGACGTTGCTTTGAGACTTTAGGTGGCTGTCCAGGTAGCCTGCTGTTTCTGTCTTTGCTGCACCTTTTGGAAGCTGCTCTTGCCTGCACTTTCTGCCTACCCTAGTATAGTTATCTCCCTTCTCAGGTCTTTGATGAGGTTAAGATTAGACTGTCACAATTATTGTTTTTTCCTAGATAGAAATATTATATACAAAACTTAAACTTTCCAGCTTAGAACAACTCTATAATAATCTCTGTTATGCCTTCACCCTAGGACTGGGTAGTAGCTGTTCCCATTTTGCTCTTGTTCTTTCACTGCAATAGGGTCTAAGTGTGTATGTTCTTACTTTTCCTTTGCCTAGAACATACTTGGTATTTACTGTCTTTGTGTATAGTTTTGTATCAAGCCTAAATCTTGTAGGTTTTTTGTTTGTTTGTTTGTTTTTTGGGTTTTGGTGTTTTGGTTTTTTTGAGACAGGGTTTATCTATGGCTTTGGAGGCTGTCCTGGAACTAGCTCTTATATACCAGGCTGGTCTCGAACTCACAGAGATTCACCTGCCTCTGCCTCCTGAGTGCTAGGATCAAAGACCTGTGCAACCACTGCCCAGCCAAACCTAAATTCTGATACAAGCCTAAATCTTATAGTGAGAGCTCCACCCAGTCCAGTCACACCTGTGGCACTGACCACACACCCATTTGGGCATAGTCACAGGTGTGTAGTGAGTATGTGGCATTGGTCAGGTCACAGAAAGTGCCTGGGCGTGGATCCTTGGAGTGGGAAGTTGGAGGTCATTGGTTTTTCCAGTAAGTGACTTCTTCCAGAATAAAATATATAGCTCATATTTTATCCTCATTCTATGTACCTTAATCTGTACATCATTAGAGATTCAACACCCTCTCCTGACTTTTGCATCCCCAATTAAAATACACGTACTCCACAAATCAAACTGGATAAGAAAATGCCTATTTACACAAGAAAATATAACTAGATGTCGTGGTTAACACTTTTAATCCCAACACTGGGTAAGGGGATGCAGGTGGATTCCTGTGAGCTCCAGGCCAGTTGGGACTATATAGTGAAACCCTGTCTCCAAATAAAAAGAAAATATCCAGGACAGACCAAGGATGACCCTTTTTCAAGGGGGAGCAGGAATGAGCATCGGACATAGTAGGAAAATGTAGGCCTGGTGTGGTCATGGGACATGGGGAGGGGGATGATTCACTCCTTTAAGCCCACACCCCCTAGACTTTCTTCTCTAATCCTCCCAGAGGCTTTAGGCAGACAGGACACCCCGTGGACCTGAGAGGCAGGTAGAGTAGCAAGTAGAAACAGGCCAACAAGGCTTGAAGGTGTATGCTCCCATGGGGTGAGGGCCTCAGAAAATGGGATAGGAAGATGGCCAGTGAGGCTGTAAGAGTTCAATGGTATAGCCCTAGCTGTCCTGAAACTCTTTGTAGACCAGGTCGAACTCACTGAGAGGCCTGCCTCTGCCTCTGGAGTGCTGGGAGTGCTGGGATTAAAGATTCGCACCACCACTGCCCAGCATTTTTCATCCTTCAAGATAGGGAAACCTAGTCCCAAGGCCAGCAACATACGAGAAGGTCATCAGAAGCTTTGAGAAATGTCGCCCTCTAGGCGTCACCTTGTCCTACAACTTACTATCCAAGCAGGTTACCTATGTGACAGAGAGCTGGCATTTCCAACCTCTCAACCCTCCCTCTTTTGGATTATCTAAGGGCAACCTAGACTGTGGCCGGCCTATACCCATGGTGGGACAGCGAATTTTTCACTAAACATTTAAAAATGTATGTACATCCCTCTTGAAAGAGCCAAAGCTAGGTGTGAGCAGGGCCTGGGAAACGCTGTTCCTGGGGTGGAGTCATTATTCTAACACTGGGTAAAGGCTGGGATCGTCCTGGGAAAGCGCCGCTACCCTAATGGGCAGTAATGGCTCTGCACACCATCTACCAGGCCTCGCTAGGGCTTTCTCCCCCAGACTACATGGCGCTTCTCTTTAAAGTCCCAAATTGGAGCAGGCGGGATCAGCGTAACGAAAGGAAAAAAAAAAAAACAGAGAAAAATCCAGAGAAATGAAACAGGGCAGGAAGAGAAATAATGGAAAGGAAGGACAGGAAACTGGCCACCTTCCAAGGATCCCGGGACCTTGCCCAGTTTCCTTCCCGCCTGGGTCTAGCTTTCTTCCTTGGCTGTGGACCGCCAACAGCAGTTGCGTAGCGCCACCTGGCGAAAATAATTATGATTGTACCATCGGGGGAGGAACCCGGGTAGTGAGTGAGGTAGCAAGAAAGTCCTCTTTAAACCTCACTTCCCTGGTTTAGATCAATTCCGGTCCTGCGGAGTTGGAATTTGGTTAAAGCCCTAGGGCTGGTTACACCACCCAAGCATAGAAACGTGAGCCTTGGGGAAATAATAGGCGGAAAAGCCAGGTCTCTAATAGACCTCAACTAGCTTTGCCCTTCACCCTGGACCTAGCACCTACTTCTCTAGAATAGGATCGCTCTAGACAACGTCAGCAAGTGGCCCAGCCCTTCTGACCAAACATTTGCTAACTACTTGGCCTCAGGCACCAGCACTGGCAAGCACTCGGTAAACATTGTTCAGACCCGAGGAAACAGAGGTTTGTGTACCTTGACTTATGTATGCATGGGGTCCCAGAGCTGGAGAAGCCCCCAAACTGGAGTCTTTTGTGGTGCACACTCTAGGCTACTCAGGCTGCTCTGGAATCTGGTCTTGCAAGCTTCAGTAAGAGGTAGAGAGCACAGAGAACAAATATAGCTGAGTATAGAGCATGAGGACATTAAGCTTATCCCATGAGCAGTAGGGATGACATGGTCAGGTTGCTGATGTTTTGGAAAGTTAAATTTATTGAGGATCGCAGTCAAAAATCTGGGTCATATGTGATGGTGCACTCTTTTAATGCCAGCATTCAGGAGGCAGAGGCAGGCAGATCTTTGTGAGTTCGAGGCCAGCCTGGTCTACAGAGTTAGTTCCAGGACAGGCTCCAAAACAATACAGAGAAACTCTGTCTCAAAAAACAAAAAACAAAAAACAAAAAACAAAAAACCATCTCCCAAGGCACACATACAGCTGCCAGAGGACAACTTGCAGGAGCTGGTTCTCTTTTCCCACCATAGAAGTACCAGGGATCAAACTCAGGATATCAGGTTTGGTTGCAAGTTTTTTTGTTTTTTGGGGTTTTTGTTTTGTTTTGTTTTGTTTTGTTTTTTTTGCTGGTCAAGGAATACTACCTTATCCTAATTCTTATGGAGACCTAAATTTGTTTACCTTGGTGTCACATAGCCCTTTCTCTGGTTCAGAAGAACTGAAGATTGTGACTCCTCAAGTAGAACTACTCTCCCCTACTTTTTTTTTTTTTTTGAAACAGGGTTTTACTACATAGCCCTGGCTCTGCCTCTGCCTCACAATTGCTGGGACTAAAGGTGGGTGCTACCAATGCCCAGCGTGCCTTGGAAGATATACAGCCACACAAATAAATGAATAAGTAGATAAAAAAAAATTCAAAAAACTGTTACTGGGACCCACCCACACGGTAGAAGGAGAAAATCAGTTCTAGCATGTTGTGTTCTGACCTTCAGAGGTGTGTGCATACACACACAAGAACAAAAATAAACAAAATGTAATTTTATATGCTAAGGGCCAAAGAGATGGCTCAGAGTTAAGTGTGCTTGCCGTTCTTTCAGAGGACCTGAGATCAATTCCCAGCACCCACATTGGGTAGCTCACACCACTGTTTCCCCAGTTCCAGGAGATCCAATGCCCTCTTCTAGCATCCAAAAGCACTACAAGCATGTGGTGCACTTGCATACATGCAGGCAAAACACACACATAATTGTTTTTTGGGTTTTTTTTTTTTTTTAACTTTTTGAAGGTGGGGAGTGCTGACATCTAGAGGCCAAGTTGGGAAGAGGCTATAAGCAGTAGTAGGTCAGAAGGAATGGCCAGAGTGGGCAGCAGACAGGACTACCTGCTCTTAGTCTTTGCCAAGTGGACCAAGGGAGAGTTCTAACAGCAGATGACAGGTAGGTTTTTGGTCACGCAGGTAATCCCAGCATTCAAGAGTTTGAAGAGGCAGCAAAGGGTGATCCCAGATATGTGAAGCTGAAGGGAGCCCAAAGAGGTGTGTGTGTGTGTCTGTCTGTCTGTCCTGTGTATTTTGTTCCACAGTAGCCTGGAAATTACTATGTAACTCAGGCTGATCTCAAACTCAGCAATCCTCCTGCCTCAGTTGGTCAAATTCTAGTGTTATAGGCCTGTGCCCCAATGCACAGTTGACAAAGTGTATTTGTGTGGTACCAGAGCAAATGACTGGAAATGCAGAGAAGGCAGAGAAGTGAGGTGTGAGGGCTGAGGGGCTTCCTCCCTAAAAAGGAAGCATAAGTATAAAGGAACCTGTGTCTTCTGCTTATCCTCCAGATGCTGAGGGGACGGAAGAGGTTCGAGAACATTCAGACAAAATTAATACCAGAAAGTGAGCAAAAGACCTGGTGGGTTGCCTGGGCTAGGGGCAAAGCTCACAAGTCTCCTCAGTCTGGACAGATGGCGGAGAGAGGGCCACCTGGAGAATCCACTCACTGGGTTCTCCTCCCATATGTTTTAGTGGACAGGCAGAACCCTGGAAATGTATGCCTTGATTCCTGTAGGGGTCGGTAGGTTGGGTCGCTATATTTTGGATCCTGAGCTGGTGTATACAATGATAAACAGGGAACGGATCACTAAGGAGGAAGCAACCCAAGGCCCGGAAGCTTCTCAGCTTTGCTCTCCCCCCCCCCACCCCCGACTGTGCCCCTAAGGACTGATTGATGAGCTGGTCTCATCAGGGAGGGGGTTCTTGACATTTGCCAGGGCGTGGGCGTGCAGCTATGTACGCCCTGAAGCTAGACGCAAAGTACACAACAGAGAAAAAGGGTCACACGCGGGGGCGCAGAAACCAGGTTGGTTTTATTGACCAGACCATGAAGACTGGCTGACGCTACGAGCTGTGCTCCCTGGAAACAGTCGTGACTGCTTCTGCCTAGGTCAGGCCTGGGGGCGCCATAAGTTCTTGGGATGGTCTCGGAGCCTGACAGGGTTGGCAATGAGGATGTGCTGCAGGAACCATGGCTGGGCGCGAAGCGTCTCTCCCAAGGCTCTAGAAAGAACGGAGTAGGACATTGGAAGCACTGGAAGTGCGCTCCATTCGGTCCTCCGGATGCTAGGGAAGGGACTCTGGGAAATTCTAACATAATGGGAGACAAAATGGGTAGGGAGGGTGGAAGCATGGTGACTACACCTGTAAAATCAGTACCCAAGAGGATGGGAAAGAATAATCGCAAACAAAATAAAATAAAACAACAAACAAGTAAGGGCTGGAGATAGGGCTCAATGGGCAATGTGCTTGCTTAGGTTCGAGGTTCCATTTCTACTACCCTATAAACCGGGCGGGGTGGCCACGCCTGTAATCCTACCATTTGGTAGGTGAGCGAAGGATCAGGAGGAGTTTAACCTGAGCTACAAGGCAAACAAACAAGAAAACACCAATATGCAGAGGCTGGCTATTGGTCAGACCCCTGGAAACTCCTTTGGCGGCTCCCACTCCCTGCCTCCTCCTTCTCCCACTTACCTAGGGGTCTCTGCGGAGATCCAGGAACGCAGGCTCAGCGAATGCTCCGGTTGGCGGGCTCGCTCCAGGTCCCGCGGACTCCGGGACTCATAGACGGGAAGCCCAGCCCTCCAGCTCCTGCGTCGTGCCTCCCACAGCTCCTGCACCGGTAAAGGAAGCAGGGGAAGAGCGCTGCCAGTGACCGGCCCCGGGACCAGAGTATCCCGGGAGAGCGGTCCAAGGGCCCCGCCCAGAGCACGGCGCCACAGGTACGGAGAGCGGCGCAGCCCCATGAGCAGACCCGAGGCGCGACCCACGGTGTGATAGCGGGGACTTGCCACGTGCTTGTACCAGGCCCCAGCGGGCAGTGGCAACAGGAGCACAAGCAGCAGCAGTGGCAGCAGGGGCCAGTTCACAGGAACCCCCGGCCCGGGGCCCCGCACTTCTCCGTTCGGCGCCAGCGCGCTCACTTCTAAGGCCCCTTGGTGGGCTAGACCAAGAACAGGGTTTATGCCTGCTGTGGAATTAGGACGTCGGAGCTCAGGAGGCTGGAGGAGACTGGTCAGTCGGTACGACAAAAGTCTGTCATTGGCCACGCCCCGGCTCGCCCCCGCGGCACCTGCCGCGCTCACCCAAGGGAGAAAGAAGAGGGTGGATGGATGGAGGGAGAAGAGGGAACCCAGACAATTAGAAGCATCTCACTGAGTAGGTCGCTAGCTGGATTGCTCTTGAGGCTCTAGTGGGGATATATCTGCTTGCTCTTCCCTCACCCACAGGAAGGGAACTGTCAGGAAGGGAGTCCCATTGCCATGGTCTCAGAACACAAGGATGGGCCAGTGGCAAAGGGATGTCCCCTTGGTAGGAACTGCTACTGTGGAGGCTTCACTGAAAGCAGACAGGTAGAGTTCTGAGAGCCTTGGGCCACCCTCCCCTGAGGGCTGTCTCTCTTCCTACCTGTTAGAGCACTTAAATTCCCACATAAACCCATCCTCCACAGATGGAAGAATGCTTGAAAACATTGAAACAGTTCTATAATCCCAGCATGAATCATGAGTTCAAGGTCAGTTTGGGCTACCTGGTCAGCCTGAGCTATGAAACCCTATCTCTAGGAAGAGGAAAGAAATAAAGGAGGGGGATGGTGGGAAGGAAGGCAAGTAGGCAGACAGGCAGGATGGTTTGGCCCTATGATGCCATCCCTGTTTCCCAAGACCTAGAAGGTTAAGAGGCAGTCCCTCCTGGAACCCTCAGCTTCAGCAGGCTTGACTTGGCCCTACCAAACTCCAGAGCTCCTCTGTGATCCTGCCTCTTCACAAGACCTCTTCACCAGAGAAACCAACTGGGGGGGGTCTTAACCCCACAACCTGTGATTTGTTCATTCATCCTCCTTTAAGACCCTATTGAAATGGCTCTGGTGGAGAAATCCCCCCAACGAAGAGGGGAGGATCTAATGTACTCTTCCCTGACCATCCATATCCTTCTGATTGAACTCTCCTACACTCAACAAACAAGCCATTTCAGGTACAGCACATTCGGATACCCAACACCGGGGATTTTGTTGATATCATCATTTTTATTTTTCAATGTTTTTATTTATGTATATGACTATATTATCACTGTGTGCACAGACTGGTACCTGTGGAGATTAGAAGAGGATATTGGATCTAGAATTGCAGATGGTTGTAAGCCACTATGTGGCTTCAGGACCCAGACTTGGGCCCTCTGCAACGACAAGGGCTTTTAGCCAAAGAACTATCTCTCCAGGTCCCCTGTCCTTTTTTTCTTTTTTTCTTTCTTTCTTTTTTTTTTTTTTTTTTTTTAAGACAGGGTTTTTCTGTGGCTTTGGAGGCTGTCCTGGAACTAGCTCTTGTAGACCAGAATGGTCTCAAACTCTGCCTCCTGAGTGCTGGGACTAAAGGCACACACCACCAATGCCCAGCTCCCTTGTCCCTTTTTAAAAAAATATTTATTTTTGGGTCTGGAGAGATAGCTCATCAGTGAGGACCTGAGATTGGTTCTCCACCCACATCAAGTAGCTCATAGTTACCTGTAACTCCAGCTCCAGAGGTCTGAGGCTCTGACCTCCAGCAGGCACCTGCACTCACTTGCATATACTCATATGCAGACACACACACCTACATACAATTAAAATTAATAAATAAACCATTACATTTTTATTTTTATATATTTTTAATGTGTGTGTGTACTGAAGAGCAGATGCCATAGAGTTGGAGATCTCTGGGGTGAGATGGGCACAGTGACTAGAAGTATGCTATACCTCTTCAGAAATATCACCCAGTAAAAATAGAGTCATTGTCCAAACATGTGGTGGCAGGAGGGTTACAATGACTTTGAAGCCAATCTGAGTTCTTAACCACTGAGCCATCTCTCCAGCCCCCTGGTTTTGGTTTCTTGAGAGGTTCTCATGTAGCCCAGGCTAGCTTCAAATATGTTATATAGCCTAGAATGACTCTGAACTCCTGACCCTGCTGGATTACAGACACATGCCACCATTCCCAGCTTGAAATACCATATTTTGATCTTCAAACAAGAGGAGTGGGGTGAGAGCTGGAGAGATGGCTCAGCAGTTAAGAGATCTGGCTTTTCTCCCAGATGACCTGGTTTGATTCTCAGCTCCTATGTAGTGTAGTGGCTCACAACCATCAGTAACTCTGGCCTCTTCAGGCACCAGGATGAATGTAGGACAGAGACATATATGCAGGACAAACACCCATACTTAACAAAATAATAAAAAAATGTAAAGACTGAGTTTTTAAAAGGTGAGTGCAGGGAAAGAGGAGTCACCTACTTCAGAGGTAGAAGAGCCCCAGGGTTCTAGCAGGTCCTCTAGGCCTCCCTCACTTGGAAAACCTGACTCTGGGTCTGGGTAGTTGGATTCAAATCTGCCTCAGACTCGATGCTGATGAGGGTGGAGAGAGTAAGTACCATAATCCCCCTGCCTCAGTTTCCCTATTTTTAAATGAGGGAATGGTTGCCAGGCAGTAGTGGCACATGCCTTTGATCCCTGCACTTGGGAGGCAGAGACAGGTGAATTCGAGGCCAGCCTAGTCTACAGAGCAAGTTTCAGGACAGCCTTCAAAGCCACAGAGAGACCCTGTCTTGAAAAACAAAACAAAACAAAACAAAACAGAAAGAGCACTGGCTGCTCTTCCAGAGGTCCTGAGTTCAATTTCCAGCAATCATATGGTGGCCCACAACCATCTGTAATGAGATCTGGTGCCCTCTTCTGGCCTGCAGACATACATGAAGGCAGAACAGTATATACATAATAAATAAATCTTTTAAAAAATAAAAAGAAACAATCAAAAATGTAAAGTGAGGGAGTGGTGATAGTGATCACTTTGTCTTTTATTTATAAACAAGTAATGCCGGGTGTGAACACTACATGCCTGCCACCCAAGCACTTGGGAAGCTGGGGCAAGAAAGATGGTGAGTTCCAGGCCTGCCTGTGTTACACAGTGAGGACACATTTGAGGCTAGCCAGAGCTACACAGCCAGTTTAAGGCTAGTAAGAACCCGTACCTAGACAAACAAACAAATATAAAAATACACACACATCTGCAAGGTGTGGGTCTTGAAACTATTTTTGACACACTATAGGTACCATCTCTGACACACAGTAGGCACTCAGTGCTGGTGGGGGAGATCTATTGCTGCTTCAACTCTTCCAGGCCTGTCAGAGCGAATACTTCCATGGGGCTGGTAGAGGATACAGAGGGAGCATGAGGACCTTTGAGACCAGACAAGCGTCAATGAAAGCCACCCCCATCACTGCTGTGTTCCTTTGGGAGCCCTAGTCCTGGAGAGAGCAGCCTGGAGAGTGTTGTGGGCGGGCAGCTAGGCACGACACAGGCTACTTTAGGTCCCCAGGCCTTTAGGTCCCCAGGCGCTGCTGCTCACTCCAAATCAGACCTCTGGGAATAGCAATGGAACAGGTGTGAGGCGCCCCCTGGAGGTAGCCTGAGAAATGCAAATCCATGTGACCATATTGTTTGATCCATGCTGGGATTGACACCCAGGAAAGCTTGATAGAGCAGGTGGTAACTCCAAGAACTAGGCAGGCTGTGATAGGAGCATAGAATGTTTCTAGCATGGACAACTTAGGAAGACCTTGTCTGCAATTAAAAAAGTTCAAAAGGGGAAATGTGTCAATATTTTGTTTATGATCTAACAAATAAAGCTTGCCTGAAGATCAGAGTGCAAAGCTAGACACACTGGTTAGCCATAGAGACCAGGCAATGGTGGTATACACCCTTAATCCCAACACTCGGAAGACAGGCAGACAGATCTCTGTTAGTTCAAGGCCACTCTGGGCTACAAGAAACTGATCCAGTCTAAAAGAAAAAATGGAGCTCAAGCAACAGTGATCTCAGCACTTGGGACCCCACACCTTTAATCCCAGCACTGGAGAGGAATATAAGGGGAGAGGAGACAAGAGCTCAGTGCAGTCTGAGGGTTGGTGAAGACAGATGCAGTCTGAGGACAGGATCACCCTTTTTGTCTGAGCATTGGTAGAGATGAGAACTCTCTAGTGGCTTCTCTGATCTTGAAGTCCAATATCTGCTGAGTTTTTATTATTAAGAACAATAGACTCCGTGCTGCAGGACTGGAGAGATGGCTCGCTGGCTAAGAACACTTACTGATCTTGCAGATGATCCAGGGTTGGTCTCCAGAGTCTACATGGCAGTTTACAACTATTTGTAACATTACTTCCAAGGAATATAGTACCCTGTTCTAGACCCCATGGGCACCAGGTATGCATGTGGTGCATATGCATACATGCAGTCAAACACTCAGGTTGATCTCTGAGAGTTTGAGGCTAGCTTGGTCTACAGATCAAGTTCCAGGACAGCCAGGGCTATACAGAGGAACCCTGTCATGAAAAACAAACAAGGGAAAGGCTGGGGGTGGGTCAGGAACTGAATAGATATTTCTGTGATAGAGCACTTCCTTAGCATGTGTGAGTCCTTAGGCTTAATTCCAAAGAAGGAGGATCCAGAGAGATGACTCAGCAGGCAAGGTGATTGCCACCAAGTTTATTGACTCCAGCTCAATTCCTGAGACCCACATGGTGGAAGGAGGGAGCCAACTCCTGCAAGCTGTCCTCTGACTTCCACACTTGTATCTCAACACACTCATAAGCATGCACCCACCCACAAAGATAAACAGATATAACAAAAAGAAAGCCAGGTGGTAGTCGTTCTTCACACCTTTAATCCCAGTACTCAGGAGGCAGAGTTCAAGTCCAGCCTGGTCTACAGAGTGAGTTCCAGAACAGCAGTTACACACAGAAACCCTGTCTTGGGGGGGGAAAATTGTAGGTGGATGGGTGTTTTGTCTGTCTGTATGTTGTGTGCATGCCTGGTACCCACGGAGGCCAGAAGAAGGCGTCAGATCCCCTTAAATTGGAGTTGCAAACAATTGTGAGCTACCGACATGGGTGCTGAAACCAAACTCAGGTCCACTGGAAGAGCAGCAGTGCTCTTAACTCTAGTCCTAGTAGGATACTATTTACATTTCCTTTCTTCCTGAAAGCTATGATTTTTTGTTTTGTTTTTCTATACCTAAACATTCCAATAGCTGATAAACTTCCTTGCAGTAACCTTTCCCAGTTTCCAAGGATCTGAAGTGACCCATTACAGCAGCCCTACTCAAGAGACTGGGTCTTTTTCCTCAGAGAACTTGTAGCTGGGCCTCCACTTGAGAAGCCTTTACAGTGCCTGTGGCTTCACCTCAGATGGAATCCTGTTGTCTGAATGCTGGGTCTTCCAGGGTGTGTATCCTAATTTTGGAGAAGCAAATCCTGCAGGATCTCAGGGAATTCTAGCTTCCAGTGTTCTAGGTTCATAAGTCCACTGTGATTTTTATTTTTTCTTGGTGTTTCTGGGATTTGAATCCAGTGTCTTTGACATGGTAGGCAGGCAGGCATTTTACAGGTTATGCTCCCAAGTCTGTCATTTTGATTATTTAAAATTTTCACTGCCTGGGGGATCAGCCTCCAGCATCTCGGGGCTCAAAGGGAATGTAAGGGGAGGGGTACTAAGACTTTTTTTTTTTAAATCTGAAGTAGTAAGGGAAAAGACACTCACACTCTTTTGATGGCTTCCTTCATTATTCTTCTCCTGTATTCTCTATTCTCTTTTCTTTTCTTTTGTTGTTTTGTTTTTGGAGGCAGGGTTTCCCTGTGTAGCTTTGGAGCCTCTCCTGGAACTCACTCTGTAGACCAGGCTGGCCTTGAACTCACAGAGATCTGCCTGCTCTGCTTCCCAAGTGCTGGAACTAAAGGTGTGTGCCACCACTGCCCAGAATCCTATTTAAACTAACACTGTTATTGTATAAAATCACTACTTCAGTTAAACAGTACAGCTAAGGAGGAAATCATCTCATAATAATCCACAGGTAAAAATAAGCAGTAGAATGGGATGTTTCTAAGAGATAAACATATACAATAGAGGTAGTAGGGATGTCCCTAGAATCATTCACACCATACCAGATTACCAGAGAAAGATGACAGTGGGAACACATGAAGACACAACAGAAGCAAAAGACACTCTGGGGTCTGTGGTCTCAGGGCCTTGCTTATCTGAGATTTACCCATCAGGGTTTTGTTTCCTGGTGGACCCAATCCCTGAAGTCAATTGCCATTTGTTGCTCTTCTGACAGGGCCACTGACATAAATTTTAGTTACTTTATTTTGTGTGCATAAGTGTGAATGTATGGTGTGTATGCCATGGTGTGCAAGTGAAAGCCAGAAGGCAACTTGCAAGAGTTAATTCTTATCCTCCCCCATTCGGGTCCCAGGCTGTTAGTCTTGTTGACAGGTACCTTTACCCACTGAGCTAGCATAGGCCCATTCTGATTCTAGTCCCCCTCCTTTTCTTTCCTTCTTTTTTTTTTTTTTTGTTTTGTTTGTTTTTTGTTTTGTTTTTCAAGACAGGGTTTCTCTATAGCTTTTGGAGCCTGTCCTGGAACTCATTCTGTCTGGTCTTGAACTCACAGAAATCCACCTCTCTCTGCCCTCAGAATGCTGTGATCAAAGTTATGTGCCAGCCTCTAGGCCCCTCTTAAAATATTTCATTTAATTTTACTTTGTGTGTTTTACTTACATGTATGTGCCCTACATGCATGCCTGGTGCCCACAGAGGCCAGAAGGTGTCAGATCCCCTGGAATGAGTTATAGATGATTGTGAGCTGTCATATGGATGCTGGGAAGCTAACCCATGTCTTCTGCAAGATCAGCCAGTGCTTTTAACTATTAAACCATCATCTCTCCTACTCCCCATTGATTTGCATGTGTATATCCTGGTGCACATGGCTAGAGAACAACTTGCAGAAGTTGGTTCTTTCCGGTATCATATGATAGCTCTGAGGGGACATCACAAGATTTCCAGCAACCAGAAACACTTTTTTTTTTTTTTTTTTTTTTTTTTTTGATAGGGTGTCTCTGTGTAGCCCTGGCTGTCCTGAAACTTGCTTTGTAAACCAGTCTGCCTCGAATTCACAGAGATCCACCTGCCTCTGCCTCCTGAGTGCTGAAATTAAAGGCTGTGCTACCACTGCCCAGATTTATTTTATTTCATGCCCATGAGTCTTTTGTCCGAATGTATATATGTGCACTGTTTCTCTATGGAGCTCTGGATGTCCTAGAACTCACTCTGTAAAGCAGATCCTCAGTGACCCACGAGATCCATCAGTCTTTGCTTCCTGCGTGCTGGGATATGCCACCACTACCTGGTATCCATTTGTCTTTTATTCTCCTTATGAATCTGTGAGGCTAAATGCTTGCATGTAGCTCCCTCTTACCTGTCACACAGCAGACTGCATGACCATCAATGCCCCTGTGTGCAGACTGTTCTGCACACAGTGCCACAGCTACCGATCTGTTGTTTCTTTGTACTATTGACTCAGCCAGCTCTATTAAAAGTAGGTAAGAAAAGACCCCTGTAGAGAAGCCTTTGACTGAAACTAAAGTGGCAACAGGCAGCACAAAGGGGACAGTAAAGGAAAGCTTCCAGCGACTCACCAACAGAGCTGGAACAGCTAGACTGCTTATATGGCTAGAGAAATGTTTGCCCCAATCACAACCTGTCTCTTCAGTCACAGTAGTCCCTCTGCTGGACCATCATGGGAAATTCCCCATTCTGGCTAAGATGACTACAGGGTCATCTAGAGTTCAAGGTTCATGATTAAAAAATAAATAAAAAATATCTGGTGCAAACAGCTCTGTTTACAGTTCTGCCTTTAGGATGAGGGACAATCAACTTTGCTCACTTCTTTGTTTTCTAAGGAATGTTTAGAATGGTGGCAGGTGGGCAGTCTGGCTGGATGTCTGATTATCAGTCCCTTTGTTAAAAGTATTAGAGAAGCAAGGAAGAGTCCAAAAGCTGTCAATTAGGGAGTCACATTGTCCCATCCCTTAGTCGTCACTTATTTGCAGAAACAGGAACAACATAGTAGTTATCACTAGAATCTAAAGAGCTTCCCATTAACATTCAGTTATCATTTTAACAGATGTTTTTATTTTTATTTTATTTTTTTCTGAGATAGGGTTTCTCTATATTGTTTTGGAGGCTGTCCTAGAACTAGCTCTGTAGACAAGGCTGGCCTCGAACTCACAGAGATCCGCCTGCCTCTGCCTCCCGAGTGCTGGGACTAAAGACATGCACCACCAATGACCGGCAATATTTTCATTTTTAAAAATGTATTCTTATAGTCAGTCAGTGGTGGTGCTCACTTTCAATCCCAGCACTTGAGAGGCAGAGGCAGGCAGACCTCTGAATTTGAGGTCAGCTGGTCTACAGAGGGAGTTCCAGGACAGCCAGGGCTATACAGAGAAACTCTTGACTCATATAAATATATAAATAAGTAAATGAAATATTTATTTTATACAGATGGGTGTTTTGTCTTTATGTATGCCTGTGTATCACATGTGTGCCTGGTGCCCTCACAGAGCAGGAACCCAGAAGAGGATAATAAATGCCCTGGAACTGCAGATACAGATGGTTATGAGCTTTCATGTGGGTGCTGGGAATTGAACCTAGGAGCTCTGTAAGAGCAGCCAATGCTCTTAACCACTAAGCCATCTCTCCAGCCATCTTTCTAGTTCCCTAGTTTAACAAATTTTGTTTTGTTTTAAGACAGTGTCTCACCATGTAGCTTTGGCTGCCCTAGAACTCTCTATGCAGACCAGGCTGATCTCAAATTATGATCTCTGCCTATGAGTACTAGGATTAAAAGGTGTGTGTGACCACACCTGATCATTTTAATGGATTTTAAAAAAATTTTTATATGCATTAGTGTTTTGCCATGGGTGTCAGGTTCCCTGAAACTGGAGTTACAGACAGTTGTGAGCTGCCATGTGGATGCTGGGAATAGATCCTGGGTCCTCTGGAAGAGCAGTCGTTCGTGCTCTTAACCACTGAGCCATCTCTCCAGCCTCCCAGTTTTTTTATGGGGGGGGGCAGGGGGAAGCACAGGGTTTCTCTGCATAGCCTTGGCTGTCCTGGAACTCACTTTGTAGACTAGGCTGACCTTAAACTCACAGAGATCTGCCTGCCTCTGCCTCCCAAGTGCTGAGATTAAAGGTGTGTGCTACTACAGCCAGCTTTCATTTCAACAGATTTAACAGTACTTACCATCTGTCCAATTGCCCTGGTGTCTGTGTGTGTGTGTGAATCCCCTCATCTGTCTGAAGAGAGCAATTGTAGGTAGCCTAGTCCACTTTAATTGGTATGGTGACCTCAGTTTTACAAATGGGGAAGTTATAGGCTTCAGTGGACCAAGCAAGCTCACAAGCACATAAGTACAATAATTGGGGTTTTAAGCCCATATCTCTGAGTCTAGCTATAGGCACACACGCACCCCTCCTCTCACACAGTATATTACTGCCTCTTTCTAGAAGCGTTCAGATTTGGACCCATCTTATTTCATCAAAGTGAGGAGACCTCACAGCAGCTTGAAAGACTTGAAACCTAACATTCACCACTATCCATTCAAGTACCTCTAGGTACTTCCCTGTTCTAGGTACTATGCCAGGCTGGGTGTGTACTACACCAAAAGAACACGAGGTCCCTTCTCTAGAGGGAGTGGGTGAGTATGCCTGGATGACAGCTTTCCTAAGGACCTGCAGTTGGTTAGCGCGGTGTCTGAGGCCTATGTTGAGGCCTATGTTCCAGGCTATACAAAAAAGTTCCTGAAAAGGTTGTTGGATCCAGTCATTACTAGCTTAATTTCTTATATATGTATTTTGTGATGAAAATAGAACCTCACGAATGGTAGCTAAATCATCAGTTAAATTTGCATTTCAGATATGAATATAATAATTCAAGTATGGCCCAAGGATGTTAGTGTGATACTCAGCCTAAAAACGTTAGTGGTTTATCAGAAATACTGGATGCCAAATAAATAAATAAATAAATAAATGGCCGGGCGGTGGTGGCACACGCCTTTAATCCCAGTGCTCGGGAGGCAGAGGCAGGTGGATCTATATGAGTTCAAGGCCAGCCTGGTCTTCCAGGACAGGCTCCAAAGCCAGAGAAACTTTTTCTCGAAAAACCAAAAAAAAAAGAAAAAAAAGAGAAATACCGGATGACCAGTGCTTCCTCCGGCGTCTCTAGAACTAGGGCCAGGCGAAGAAGAGACCCCGCATTTGAATGGTTTAGGAAAGTTTAAGGAGTCACAGGATACAACGCATGGAGCAAATCTCCACTCTGGCTCACACCAGGCCCGGGAGGAAGTCGCAATGCGCACTTCCGCCAGGCGGGGCGGTTGCTTGGAGGGGCAGTGACGTCGACGGAAGGGGCGGGTCTGCCGGGAGTCAGGCCGCGCCGTGCCGCGCCGGCCGGGAGGGGGCCGGAGCCCGGCCATGGCGGCGGCGGCAGTGGGCGCCGAGGGGCGGCGCGCGGCTCTGGAGACAGTGGCAGCGCCCGAGCGGGGCGGTGGGAGCTGCGTGCTGTGTTGCGGAGATCTGGAGGCTACGGCGCTGGGCCGCTGCGATCACCCGGTGTGCTACCGATGCTCTACCAAGATGCGGGTGCTGTGCGAGCAGCGCTACTGCGCCGTGTGCCGGGAGGAGCTGCGCCAGGTGCGCCAGTGGGGCGCGCGATGGGGTGCGGGGAGGGCAGGCTCCTGATGGCTTTGCCTGCTCCGTGTCCGGCCGCGGCCTGGACGCGCCAGCTCCCGCTGGAGGCCCGGTGGTCCGTCCAGGCGGCATGCGATTACCGGGCCTCCTGGGACTGGGAAGGCAGAAGCAGCTGGGCCGAAGGAGGAGGAGCGATGCCTGTGGGAACTCTTAAGTCTGGGATACTTTCCCCTGTGACCCTCCGCGGAAAGGGCAGGGTCAGGTCGAGAGCCCTCTTGTTTGTGAGTGTTTATTTTCTATCGGGATCCTCATTGAGGTGGAGGAAACAGCCAGGGGGAACCTCCATAGACTGTCTATCCTAGGAGCTGACTGCTCTGTAAAAGGTTAAACTGGATATTTCCAGACTAGTTGGGCTTCTGGGCCCCACCGATGACCCTTAGTCAGCCCTGAAACAGCGTTTCCATTTGTAGAGTGGAAGTGATATCAGGGCTTGATTCCCAGGTGCTTGGTCGTCCACAATGTTAGGAAGTTTTCCTTCTTCTTACTAGTTCTAGTTTTGGGCTTTCCTTCCAGAGTGGAGAGAAAGGGATGTTTCTTATTGTCTAGACTTGGAAACCCCTGAGGGGGTCAGAGGACTCATGGAGCATTCCCCCACGCTCCCAACAATGCCAGCTGTTGGTGGGGAGTGTCCAGCTGGGCTTCCTTTGGTTTGCTGCCCTTAGAAATCTGTTTGCTTTCAGCGTTGTGAAATTACTTTGGTTGGTTCATGGAAGGCTTTAGTCATTGGCATCTTCCAGGGAATTTACCTCTCTCGTTCTTGGAAGTGATGCAGAAATAGCAATAATGCTAAGAAATATGTTTTTCTATCCCTTTCCTTTTCTCTCTCTCTTTTGTTTGTGTGGTTTTCTTTCTTTTATTTGTGTATTTATTTATTTATTTATTTTTGGAGACAGGGTTTCTTTGTATAGCTTTGACTGTCTTGGAACTTGCTGTGTAGACCAGACTCAGAGACCTGCCTGCCTCCATCTCCTCAGTGCTGGGATTAAAGGCCTTCCACACCACCACCTGGCTTCTACTTCAGTTTCTGCCTTCAAATTTTTGACTTGAGTTCCATCCTGACTCTTTCTGGGACAGGGTCCTTGCTGTCCTGGAACTTGTTATGTTGACTGTGTTTGGTCTCAAAACCAGAGATGTCCCTGTGTCTGCCTTCTGAGTGCTGGGATTAAAGGCAGTGCACTACCATGTCCCACCTGTTTTTCTGTTTTATTTTGTTTCAAGACAGGGTTTCATTGTGTATCCCTGGCTATCCTGAAACTCAGTATATAGGCCAGGCTGGCCTTGAACTCAGATACCCACCTGTCTCCCAAATGCTGGGATTAAGGTTGTCTGCCTGCCTTCCTTCTTTCCTTTTATATGCATTGGTGTTTTGCCATGGGTGTCAGGTCCCCTGGAACTTGAGTTGCTGCCATGTGAGTGGGAATTGGACCCTGGTTCCCCTGAAGAGAAGTCAGTACTCTTAACCATTGAGTCATCTCTCCACTCTTAATATATATGTCAAAGGAGTCAGCTGAAGTCCTTAAACATTCCCTGAGCATCTGCCTATGTCATACTGGGAAAGAGCAACTGCAAGAACTCTGTAATGTGGTGGAAGCAGCCATACCCTATTGGGTGAGGTCTGGGGTTCAGAAACATCCCAGGAAGCTTTTGGCTGGTGGCCTTGCTGGAGCTTGATTTGCTGGTCATTATTGCATATACTTATGGGATAAGTCAAACACTGGGTTTTTTTCCCAGCACACTTTTAGCTTCCTTCTAGGAAGGAAGATATTTTTGAAGTTTTTTTGGAGGACTATACATATATAGTCCTAGCCTGGGTTCTGGAATTGAGTGAACACACACATGTCATCTTTTGCCAGTGTGTGCCCTCCCTCATTCCTTATGGGCCCCACACCCTCTGAGAGCTCTGTGGCAGGGGCTGTTGACATGAGCGGTCAGCCTTCCCTGACTGGAATGTGGTTTGGCACTGCGTGCCCTTGGCCAAGCTTGGGCTTCCTCTTGAACTGGTATCACCATGTTGGGCAGCAAGAGTTCTTGGGAGTTGGGTGAGATGATACTGTCCAGCTCTCAGCCTCTCCATTCATTCTGCTTTTTCTTCACTTGTAACCTTGCAGCTTCACCCTCACTCCTCTGTCCCTTACTGCCTTACCCTGAGTATGTCTTGTGTACACACCCAGAGTCTCAGTGACCCTTAGTCCCTGAATCCTGTCCTTGCCTTCCCTTAATGTGACTTAAGTAAGTGAAAATTAGGAGGGATGTATGTTAAGATGTTGTATGGAGCATTTAGGTGGTGGTACACACCTTTAATCTCTTTGCTAGGGAAGTGGAGGCAAGTGACTTTCCAAGATGGAGGCCAGCCAGAGAAACCCTGTCATGTGGAACTAGCCAGCTTCCTATGCTGGTTGATTCTATCTGCCTTGATCTTCCTTGTATAGACATTGGAGTGGCATCTGGGTATAGCAGGGAGACAGTGCACCACTTTGAAGCTGTGTCTGGTGAAGAGCCAGGGCAATTTGGACTTTTCAGCACAACAGCTTAGGTGGGCTGACATCTGGTGTGAGGCTGTGGAGATGGTGGACAAAAACACTATTTAATGTTGAGTGGTGGAGAGTCTTGTGTTCAGTCTTTAGCACCAGTACACCCTGGTGATCATCAAGCCTTGTATTCTTAGAACTATTTTCCTTACCCTGTTGCTCTCCAGCTCTTTGGTTTCTGGACAGGCCACACACCACCCACAAGCAGGAAGTGGGAGGGGAATGCTGAAGGCCTTCCCAGGATTACTCCAAGGTCCAGGTTAGCAGGCGGTACCTGATGAGTCATTGGTATTTTCTGTTGTGAATGCTCTGTCATCTGTGGTCCCTCCCACTCTCCCTTCCTTTCTTTCACTGTATACACAGGCTGGCTTGGAACTCCTAGAGATCTACCTATCCTGAGTGTTGAGAGTAAATGCCTGTAACATTATGCCTGGTGATCCTAGCCTTTCCAAAAGTTATCCCTGCTGCTGTCCTCAAGGTCCATCATCTATGAGCACCACACATGAACTTGATGCACAAACATACACATGCAGGCATATATACACATAAAATAATGATCTTAATTAAAAGATTTATTTTTCTTTTATGTATATGTATGCATGTTCTTCCAGAAAAAGATGTTGGAGCCTCTGGAACTGGAGTTACAGATGGTTGTAAGCCTCTATGTGGATGCTATGAACCAAACCCAAGCTCTCTTAATTTCTTAACCAGTCTACACACACACTGTACACTTTTTTTTTTTTTTTTTTTTGAGACAGGGTTTCTCTGTGTGGCCCTAGCTATCCTCTGTAGACCAGGCTGGCCGAGAACATGAACTCACAGAGATCTGCCTGCCTCTGCCTCCCCGAGCACTGGGATTAAAGGTGTGCATCTACACCGCCTGCTGGCTTTATCTGCTCTTTATTGAGCACATGGTACATGTTGAAAGTAAGGAGTAGTAGGGTCCCTGGCAGACACCATTTGAGCAAGCTTCCTACATCCTCAGTCTCCTCTGGATCTGGGCTGCCAATCCTACACAGCTGATTCAGAAGTATCCCTGCCTAACCTCTGAATTGTGTGATGCCTAGCCCACCCAACTCCTCAGAATAGCCCAGCCTCCCACCTAGACCTGGCCTAAGCTTTCTCCTCAGATCATGACCCTTTTCCTAAGACTCTTTTCTCCTTACTCCTTGTTTTTGCCCTTTTATAGCCCAGGCAGATCATTTTCCCTTCGTTTCCATGTTCCTTTGTCCCCACCTAGCCTCACAGGAATATCTCCAGGAAGGTGGGGGGCTTGCTGGTTGGATTCCTGCCTTACCCTCTGCTGGGGATGCCTCAGGATGCCCTGCTCTTCTATCACCTACTCAGGCAGTCTAGGTGGACAACCTTGGTCTGTGCCTGAAGAGGGGCAGAATTTTTTCTGCCTAGAGCTCCAAGCCTGCTGACTTCAAATCCATATCCCCAGCCTTTGGCCTATGCTAACCCTTTTCCTGTACTTCATTCCCTTCTTGAACCATCCCTGTGCCTCCTTCCTTACCTCTCAGCTTGAGCCAGGTGTGCGGATTCAACATCTCCACCAGACTGGTACTCCTGGGCCTTGATGGCCCTGTTTCTACTTGGCAGGTCCCCACCCCCCTCCATTCAGACCTGGCTCAGTGGCCCCTTTATCACTTCTACCTGCAGTTGATAATCATGTTTCTTGATTCTTGGCCTCAATGGCACACAGTAGAGCAGATCTGGTTCCCAGTCCTCTGGTGGCCAGCCAGGCCCTTCATAAGGAACACTGTTTGGCTTTTGGACCTGCTCATTGCAGGATGTGTGCTATCTCCCTGCCTTTCCTCTGGGCAAAGCTGTTCTTTAACTCAGGCTATTCACAGGGATGTTTTATGGGTGAGCAACAAGCCATCATGTTATAGGGCATAGATACATAAGCTGAGGTGCCTAGCACAGATGAACTACTCTGCTCAGCATGTCCTGGCACTGGCTGCCTAACAGAGGTTCAAGGGGCTGTACCCATAGCCCCAAGATAGATAAACCTCTTCTATGATAGCCTGAGATGCCACTCAGAGTAGATTCAAGTGCACAGCTGAGAGAGGTCCCTGGAACTAGTGGCAGTGACGGGGGCGTCCCTGGCACTGCTTCCTTTAGGGAAGGAAGTTGATCCTCCGCTACGTCTGTTGGGCTTGGATGCTTTTTGGCAGCTTCAGGGAGTTTCCTCAGACTGCTCTTCTGCCCGCCTTGCAGGAGCTAAGTGAGGATATGGCTGTGCCTGATGCCTGTTTGCTTATGTTCAGTAGCTTCCAAGCTCGGTGTCTGCCAGCACTCTGCATTAGTTCATGTCCCTGAGCTCAGCTCCTTTTGTTTTGTTTTGTTTTGAGATAAGGTTTTTCTGTTTGTTCTGGAACTCACTCTGTAGTGTTCCAGGCCGGCCTCCACTCACAGAGATTCGCCTGCTTCTGCCTTCCAAGTGCTGAGATTAAAGGTTTGCACCACCAGCACCAAGCAACCTAAACTCCTTTGGATTTGGGCTGGAGAGGCAATCTTGGGAGTAGTTGGAAAGCATAGCTCAGTGTGAGCCTGTCTCTAGAATGTTTGAAAAGAAACCAGAGTCTAGGGATTTTGTTCATATTTGTGGCCTGAAGGAGCTTCCAAGGAACCAGAAAGCTGCACCGTGGAGGGGGCAACACAGCCCATGTCGGGAACCCTGACTGTGCGCCTTCATTGGTTGCTTTAGGGAGGGCACAGCTGTGACTGCCATTTAAGGATGGTCCTTAAGCCTGACATGCAGCACATGCCTGTAATTTGGACACTTTGAAAGCAGAGGCAGGGTGGGTTTGTTTCTGTTTTTCAAGTCAGGGTTTCTCTGTGTTATAGTCCTGGCTGCACTGGAACTAGCTCTGTAGACCAGCCTGGCCTCCAACTCTCAGAGATCCACTTCCCTTTGCCTTCTGAGTGCTAGGATTAAAGGCTCTTACTATCACTGCTGGGTTTGTTTGTTTGTGGGAGGACTTGAACTGGGAAAGCCACCTTTGTTTGTTTTATAAATAGGTCTGTCAGGACTAATTAAAACACTGTCTGGGATGGGCGGTGGTGGTGCACACCTTTAATCCCAGTGCTTGGGAGGCAGAGGCAGGCAGTCTCTGAGTTTGAGGCCAGCCCAGTCTACAGAGCTAGTTCCAGGACAGCTAGAACTACACAGAGAAACCCTGTCTAGAACCCCCCCCCCAAAAGAAAAAGATACTGTCTAGATAAACAAAAGTCTAGATGGTCTTAAACCAGGTAGGCGATACATTCCTATAATCCTAGTACTTGGTAGGCTGAGGAAGGGAGGATTGGGAATTCAGAGCCAACTATAACAAGATAGCATGTTTCTGGCAAGCCTGCGTTCTAGAAAACCCTGTCTCAAAAAAATTAAAGATAATGTTGGGGGTATGGCTACACCCAAGGTACCTACTTGTATACAGCCTTATCAGATATGACAATGTTGGACCACTGCTGACTTGTTCCCATCCCTAAGAGGAGTGTGGCTGGACCATGGAACTTCCCTTGGCTCCTGATAAGGGCCAGCTAGAGGAGTAGATTCTTGTCTCTGTCATTTCCAAGTATATCATGATAAAGTGGGGTTGGGCTCCCACAGCTCCTCCAGAGTACCAACTTTAGTTGTTTTGCTGCTTAGGACCCTATATGTGGGCCAGGTGTGTGAGTGGGCTCCCTTTCCCTCATCACTCCTGAACTGCCCCAGACTCTCATATTTTGGTTCAAAATACCCTCCTCGGCTAAGCCCAGACATAACAGGTGACCTTGGTGTGACCTTTCCCAAGGCAGGGATGTACTGAAAATGCCTCAGCTGCTTTCAGGGCTAAGCTGAAGCATGTAACCAGTACCTGACAGGAGTAGTGGCAAAGAAGGCACCTGGGCGAGGGCTTGAGTCAGGTGTGACAGTGTGGGTCACTGCAAGTCATCACTTGAAGAACTTTGTGGAGATAAGGAGGCCGTGATGCAGGGAAAAGCTTAGATGCCCAGATCCCTCTTCTAGTGTGCTCTAATCCTTGCAGTGGCTGCAGTGTGTATATGGCTCATGTCTGGGATTTAGGCAGCCTATAGCAAGCCGAAGTATGGGACTGTGACTAAAGTGGTCAAGTCTTGTGAGAGCCCCTGTGGCATCATGGAAACATGCTGGGGTGGTTTTGGACAGGTGGTGTTGTAAGGTCACCTGACAGCTGCATGTAACATTTGCTATTTCCTTAGTTGCTCTCTAGAATGCATGCCCTCCAACCCCCCATTACCCTATGAAAGTTCTCTCCTCTGTATCTTTAGGATGGTGCTGTGAGTGGATACCAGGCCTACAGGAAGCATGGCTGCCTCCTGGTGGAGAGCCTGGATATCACATCTGTTCTATAGTGCTTGTAGAGAGCTTTGTGTGAGAGAAGAGGCCTAGGCGATCTATGGAACCAGTGACCACTACCCTGCCCCTTTAGGACTGTGAGGGCTCTGCTTCTGTTTCTGCTTGGTTCTTGGCCATCCCATCCAGATCCTGCTCACCCCTCTCTCTCTCCAGGTGGTCTTTGGGAAGAAGCTCCCTGCCTTTGCCATGATTCCCATCCACCAGCTCCAGCATGAGAAGAAATATGACATCTATTTTGCCGATGGAAAGGTGTTTGCATTGTACAGGTAAGGGGTCATTGCATCTGTGTGCTCCTCAGAATCAGTAATGCGGATTAGATAGTGTTGGTGACCTCAGAACCATCTTATGAGGCAGGGAACTCCTTGTTCTCTAGCAGAGTGACAGTGGAAATGAGGGGGGCTACCTCTTAGCCTTTTGAGGGATATAAGAGTATAAAAACAGATATTTAACTCAGGGTCCCCAAAATCCCAAAAAAGGCTAGAGCCATAGACTTGGATCCCATGTCCTGTGAGCAGTCATTGTCTCCCTGGATGGGGGCCTGGCATGCTGCTCTGTTCTAGACAGCAACACTTAGAGCCCAGCATGGTGGGTGACTGTGGTGTTTCCCCAGGCAGCTGTTGCAGCATGAGTGCCCACGGTGTCCCCACCTGCCATCCTTTGGCCTCTTTGGGGACTTGGAGCAGCACATGCGCAAGCAACATGAGCTCTTCTGCTGCAAGTTGTGCCTCAAGCATCTCAAGGTGTGCCCTGGGGGGGTGAGGGAGCCTGCCCTGGGGAACCCCCTAAGGTTGCTTATGTAAGGAGGGGCTCCCAGGGGCTGTATGAACCCTCCTCCAGCCTTCAGTGGGCTCTAGTGCAGAGTGGTACTGTCAGGACCCTCTCATTGTCCATGATCCACCACTGTGAAGTCAGGAGACCTGGGAGCCCCAACCCTGTGTCCAGCCCTATGTTCTCTGCAGATCTTCACCTATGAGCGCAAGTGGTACTCACGCAAGGACCTGGCTCGGCACCGCATGCAGGGTGACCCTGATGACACATCTCATCGGGGACATCCACTCTGTAAGTTCTGTGACGAGCGTTACCTGGACAATGATGAGCTGCTCAAGCACCTGCGCCGTGACCACTACTTCTGCCACTTCTGTGACTCTGATGGGGCCCAGGACTACTATAGGTGGGCAGGACCTGGGATGCTGCAGGGGTTGTAGCCTGACGCTCCTAGGACTTTTGTGGGAGTTATCTGGTTGTGCAGTAGATGATCTGGCTTCCATTCACTCTGTCTGCCAGTGATTATGCATACCTGCGTGAGCACTTCCGGGAGAAGCACTTCCTATGTGAGGAGGGCCGTTGCAGCACTGAGCAGTTCACCCATGCCTTCCGCACTGAGATTGACCTCAAGGCTCATAAAACAGCTTGCCACAGCCGCAGCCGGGCCGAGGCGCGTCAGAACCGTCAGATTGACCTTCAATTTAGCTTTGCACCACGGCACTCACGCCGGAGTGAGGGTGAGCTAGGTGCCCATAGGCTCAGCAAGGCTTAGGTACTGGGGCCTTCTGTGAGTACCTACTTCCCAGACCTCAGACCCAGGTCCCAGTTAGACTCCTGTGCAACTGAGAAACACAGGAGGCACTCACTCAGCCTGTCTCGTCACTCATCCCTTGCTTTGAGCACCTAAACCAAGTGATAGTTCAGAGCTCCTTGCCTGTTCACTTATACGCCCCTGTCCGGTGTTTTTTATCTTTCGCTCTGGAGTCCCTAGGCTATTTCTCTGCCTCAGGAGACTATCACTGAGGCCCACTCTGCATTTCCCATCTCCTAAGGTAGGGCCCAGGCCATCCTGGCCTTGCACCAATTGGGTACCAGTTTCTAAAGGTCATGGCTGATTTGGATTCTGCAGTGTCTGGCCTATCTTTGTGAATCATAAGCTGTGGGGGTGGGGAAGCCTCTGCCATCCAGACAGGAGCATAGACCTCAGTATGGTCTGGACAGCATTTTTTTTTTTGTCCTGCTGCTCTGTTAATCTGGGACAATGACAGGCTATGTACTGACCACAGGAGTCGTCAGTGGTGAGGACTACGAGGAGGTGGACAGGTACAACCGCCAGGGCCGAGCTGGCCGGGCCAGCGGGCGTGGAGCCCAGCAGAACCGCCGGGGAAGCTGGAGGTACAAGAGGTGGGAGGATTTGCATTCCACTGACATTCTCCTGGCACCACCTCCACATGGTGGCAGCTGCCAGCAGTCAAGCTGGGAATAGGCATGAGGTCAGTGGGCTCCAGCCAGAGTTCCTGGGGTCCTGAGGGTGGCAACAATTCTGCTCAGCAAGTAGAATGTTCTTATTTCTTTATTGCTAGCCAGAGACAACAGTGTTTTGGGGGAAGAATGTCACTCTGGAGCAGGGTGCAGGGTGCAGGGTGCAGTTGTGCTAGGAAGTACCTGCACAGCAAGCATGTGCCCAGGCTGCACCAGGGATTGAGCCTAGACACTGCCCATCTGAGGCTGTACCTTTCGCTCTTGCCCAGTCTGAAGTCTTCCCCTGCCCCTACTCCATCCTAGGGAAGAAGAAGACCGAGAAGTGGCAGCTGCTATCCGGGCCTCTGTGGCTGCTCAACAGCAAGAGGAGACTCATAGAGCTGAGGACCGAGAAGAGGGTAGCAGGCCCAAGAAAGAGGAAACCGCAGCCAGGGGTCCTGAGGAGCCCCGTGGCCCCCGGCGCCTGCCCCGGGCTCAGGGTGAAGGCCCAGGTAACTGAATCCCACCTAGTGGCAACCCTTCCTGGGCTTGGGAAAAGCTGCCAGCTCCTAGTCAACATCTCACATTCCCCAAGTCCACTCTCACAGCCTTACCTGGACTCATCTTATGTCTGTAGGCTCCAAGGAAGCCTCAACAAATGGTCTTGTAAGCCAGGAAGCCTTCCCAGCCACAGGCCCAGTGGCAGCCCCCTCAAAGTATGTTTGGGAACCGGGAAGAAGGGTGTGGTATCTATGATAGATGGGGGCAGAGTTGACCGAGTCCTGGTGATGAACCACTGACCAGTTCTCCCCTCCCTGGATCCAGCACCCTGCCACCACCTAACCCCAAGCTCAAGGATGAAGACTTCCCCAGTCTCAGTGCTTCGGCTTCCTGCTGCACAGCAGCTGCCCCAGGCCCTGTGGGCTTGGCACTGGCGTATCCTGGTCCACCCAGGGGCAAGAACACCTTCCAGGAAGAGGACTTCCCTGCCTTGGTTTCCTCAGCACCCAAGCCCAGCAATGCCTCCTCCAGTCTCATCTCAGCCTGGAACAGCAGCTGCAGCAAGAAAGGGAACCTGCCTACACCAGGGGCCCAGGCTGTAGCTGGTGGCAGCCAGCCTCCCCGGAAGGCAGGAAAGGGGAGCAGGGGTGGCCGGAAGGGTGGCCCAGCCCCAGTGGATGAGGAGGAGGGTGGCGGCCTCACTGTGCAGGAGCTTCGGAGCGTGCCCACCACAGTGGCTGTCTCTTCTTTGCTGGCACCAGCTGCCACTCAGAGCTCCACCAAGGTTGGCAAGAAGAAGAAGGTGGGCTCTGAGAAGACTGGAGCCATATCATCCCCACTGTTGCTCCCTGATCATATCCCAAAGCCCTCTGGGGCTGAGCAGGTCCCAGAATCCCCTTTGAGCAAAGCTGAAGTGCCAGTAACCATCGTGAATGGACATTCAGAGGGGCCAGCCCTGGCACGGAGCACCCCAAAGGAACCTCCAGGGCTCCCAAGGCCCCAGGGTCCCCTCCCCTGTCCTGTACCACAGGAAGACTTCCCAGCACTTGGAGGCCCTTGTCCACCCAGGATGCCTCCTCCCCCAGGTATGTGTACCCAATACCAGTGGGTTCCTTGGGTTTCTGAGAAGTGCTGGAGTTAGCCCAAGGTGGAAATGTGTGGTAGACTCCCAGTTCTGCTATAGAGGAAACTTGCATGTTGCGGTGTCCAATCTGGATGCAGGTGCTACCTTGAGCAGCCACAGTTAACTACTTCATAGTACTTTGTAGGGCTTGGAGTTCCCCACAGAAGTGAGCCTGCCACTTGGGGTTCTGGTTCTGAGCCTGCTGTGGGTTTGATGTGGGCATGTCAACCCACTGGGGCTGAATACTCAGAAAAACTATGCTACTTGGGACCACATTGAGGTTCTTCTGTCACCCTACAGGCTTTAACACCGTGGTGCTCTTGAAGGGTACAGCGCCTCCACCCTCACTCCCACCGGGTCTGGTGCCTCCCGTCAGCAAGCCACCCCCTGGCTTCTCCAGTTTCCTACCCAGCTCCCACTCAACCTGTGTCCCCAGTCCCACCACCACAGTGAAAGCGTAAGTGGGGTGGGCTACCTGACCTGCCACTGGGTGCTAGCGGGAGGGTACAACCTAAGCCACAGTAAAGGCTCAACCTCCTCATCTGACCTCAGACCCCAACTAACACCCACACCACGAGCCTACTTAGTTCCTGAGAACTTCCGGGAGAGGAACCTACAGCTCATCCAGTCCATCAAGGACTTTCTGCAGAGTGATGAGGCCTGCTTCAGCAAGTTTAAGAGCCATTCAGGGGAGTTCAGACAGGTGAGGTGGGAGCAGTTGGGAGGCTGGCCTGCCTTTGCCTAGAGTGAGAATGACTGGCTGTGGCTCCTTGGTGGCAGGGAATGATCTCTGCGGCTCAGTACTACAAAAGCTGCCGAGACCTGCTTGGGGAGAACTTCCAGAAGATCTTCAGTGAGCTGCTGGCACTCCTGCCAGACACAGCCAAACAGCAGGAGCTGCTGTCTGCGCACACTGACTTCCGTAGTCGTGAGAAGCCTCCCAGCTCCAAGTCTAAGAAGAACAAGAAGAATGTATGGCAGACTAACACCCAACAATTGGGCCTGGATTGCTGTGTGTGCCCCACCTGCCAGCAGGTACTGGCACATGGTGACATCAGCAGCCACCAGGCATTGCACGCTGCCCGGGACGATGACTTCCCCTCCCTTCAAGCCATTGCCAGGATCATTACGTAGCTTCTGCTGGTGAGGGCAAGAGCTGTCACACCCTAGCGCCTCCTTTCTCCTTCCTTCCTCTTCCCAGCTGCCAGGCAGCTAGGTTGGGCCCTGGGAAGGCTGAAATTCAGGCTTCCTGATTGGTCGGGTCTGCCAGGAGGACATCAGGAATAGTCTACCTGTGCACCATTGCTCATGAGTTCTGTCCCCTGCTTGGCAAAGAGCCACTCTTGGTTTGTATTCTTGTGATTTTGGAATGTACCAGGGGAGGGAAGGACTAGGATGTTGGGACCTGAGGCTGTGGCCATAGCTAGATGCCTCAGTGGCCTGAAGAGAGTCCTCCTGAGTCAAGCCTACAACCCCAGAGCTGACAGCTTCGGGTCCACTGGTGCTGGAGTCAGATGTCAAGTATGTTGTTGTGTAAACAATTGGCTGTTTGAGAGAAAGTTGCAGATTAAAAAGACACAAAATTGTGCTACTTGAAGTTCAATCTTTTTATGAGACAAGTTAAATCTAAGATCTCAAATTGCCTCTGACGTTTTATAAAAGACAGTTTATCTTCAAATAAATTTATTTTGCAGTACTGCACATAGCTGGTGTCCTGAGTGTCTCTGCCTCTTGAGTTATCAGGAAGCCTCGGTACATGCACTTATTATGTGCCATGATGTAAGCAGACCTAGAGGAGTGAATTGGCAGCAGGGGTTTGTTTATAGGAAGAAGTTGGCAGCCCTGGGTCTCACATGGAGCTAAGGCACTGCCCAGGTTTCCCAGGACAGACCTGGTGGTACATGACAGAATTCAGTACCTATGAAATTGCCTTTCATGGCTGGGCAGTGGTGGTGGTGCACACCTTTAATCTCAGCACTTGGGAGGCAGGGGTAGGTAGGTCTGAGTTCAAGGCTAGCCTGGTCTACAGAGTGAGTTCTAGGATAACCAGGGCTACACAGAGAAAAGGGGGGGAGGGGAGCAGGTGCAGAGCCAGCAAAATAGTTCAGTGGGTGCTTGCTGCCAAGCTTGACAACTTGAGTTTAATCTCTAGAGCCTACACAGTAGGAGAGACATAAGTCCTGCAAGTTGTTCTCTAACCTTTACACACATGCATACAGTTTTTTGAGGTTTTTGTTTGTTTTTTTGTTTTTGAGACAGGGTCTACATAATCCTAGCCTTAGAACTTGCTTTGTAGACCAGGCTGGCATTGAACTAAAAGAGATCCACCTACCTCTGCCTCCTCCTGAGTGCTGGAATTAAAAGACAGGTGCCACTATGCCTGGCCCCAAACATAAAGTTAAAAGGGGAGGGGAATTACAATAAGGAATTTTTAAAATGGGTTATAGCACAAGAGAGGTGGAGGCAGGAGGCTCAGATCTCATGTTTGAGCATAGTTACAGGGGTAGTTAAAGGATAGCCAGATCTAAATGAGCCCTATATCTAACAAAAAAGAAAGAAGAGAAAAAATAGGGGTAGGGGAGTAGCTAGGTGTGTGTCTGGTGCTGGCAGATTCTTAAAAGAGGCACTTGAACCCCCTGAAACTGGAGTTACAGATGGTTGTGAGCTGCCATGTAGGTACTGGAATTGTGTTCTGAAGAACAGTCAGTATTATTAACCACCGAGCCACCTCTCCAGACCAGGTCTGGTTTTCTTAACAGAGTACTGAAAAAAGAGCTCCAGAAAACTAGAAAGTGCAATAAAGTCAGGAATTTAGGAAAGTGGTCCCAGAAAACCAAAGTTCATGCCCCAAATGCCCATATATCTCTACAGACTTTGCCACCAATCTGGTATCAGATTGGACACTTAAGGTATTCATATGGGCCAGGTCTAAATAGCATCATAATATCAAAAACAGAACTGACAGTCATCCCATGGAAGGAACACCCTGGAGTCATCTAGATCAATTACCAAAAGAAAAATTACATTTATCAAAGAGGTGGGGAAAAAAAAAAAAGACATTGAGTCTGTCAGTGGTGGTACAAGCCTTTAATCCCAGCCAGCATTCAGGGGGCTGAGGTAGGATTGCTGAGTTCCAGGCCAGCCAGGGCTACACAGAAACCCTGTTCTAAAAAAAAAAAAAAAAAAAAAAAAAAGATGTTGCATATTGAGTCTGGGATGTAGCTCACTTTGAAGAGTGCTTGCCTAGCATTCCCTGGGTTCAGTCTCTAGTAGTATGGTGACTGATGCAAAGGCAGGTGCCACCACCACAGTTAGCAATCAGTCACATGTCTAAGGCTAGCCTGTACTACACATCGATTTCCAAGCCAACCAAACTATCTCAAGAAAAATAAAGACAAATTTTGTATGATTTCATTTATATGAACTATTTAGCACAAACAAGGTCATAAATCATAAGTTAGAGGTTACTGTATATATGGTGGTTACACACCATCAATCCTAGCAGAAGTAGGTGGATCTGAGTACAAGGCCAGCCTGGTAATAGCAAGTTCCTGGACAGCCAGGGCTATATGGAGAGACCTTGTCTCAAAAGAGGGTTGGGTGTGGGGGCTGTAGAGATGGCTCAGTGGTTAAGACCATTTACTGCTCTTCCAGAGGACTCAAGTTCAGTCTCCAGCACCAACATCAAACAACTCACAACTGTTTGCAACTCTAGTTCCAAGAAATCCAGATCCCTCTTCTGGTCTCCACAGGAACCAGCACAAATACGTTCACACAGACACATACACATGTACATAAATTAAATAAATCTTTTTAAAAGGGTGGGCAGGGCATGGTCAAATAGGCCTTTAATCCCAGCAATTGGGAGGTAGAGGCAAACAGATCTTTGAGTTCTAGGCTAGCTTGGTCTAAAGTGAGTTTCGGAGAAACCCTGTCTCAAAACACTGACATACACATATTACAACAAAAAAGAGAAAAGGAAAGGAGGAAAAGGATAAAAGAAGAGAGGGTCTTCTGTAGTTGGGTATTTTTTTACTTTGCTCTTTGGGGGCCTCCCATCCAGCTCCCATATAAATACATGGAGATTTATTCTTATGAATGCCCGGCCTTAGCTTGACTTATTTCTAGTCAACTTGTCTTAAATTAACCTGTCTACCGTTTTTCTCTATGTCTTTCTTTACTTCGTACTCTGTTGCTGGCTGGCTATGTGGCTGTGTGGCTAGCCCCTGGCATCATCCTCTCCTCCATTTTCTCAATCCTCTTCTATTTATTCTCTGCCTGGCAACCCTATTTCTTTCTCCTGCCTAGCTATTAGTTGTTCAGCTCTTTATTAAACCAATCAGGTGGGTCTTTTGTTTTATTTTGTTGTTTTTTGAGACAGAGTTTCTCTGTAGCTTTGGAGACTGTCCTGGAACTTAATCTGTAGACCAGGCTGGTCTCAAACTCCACCAACCTCTGCCTCCTGAGTGCTGGGATTAAAAGTTGGCACCACCATGGTCTGGATCCAATCAGGTGTTTTAGACAGGCAAAGTTAGCACAGCTTCAGAGTTAAACAAATGCAACATAAAAGAATGCAATACATCTCTGCATAATTAAATATTCCACAGCATTAACAAATGTAACATATCTTCAGTTAATATTCCACAATAGTCTTCAGCATTTCAGAAAGCCTGCACTGAGTAGCAAATTTCACCGGACCAATAGGATCTCTTAAGGGATCACAGATGTGAGGTCTATCTCTAAAACCTAGGAGTCAGTCTGATCTCTACCTTCCTACCCCCTCCCAAATTCTGATTCTGATGCCCTGAGCCCGCAGCCCCCAGCACAGCAGGGACAGGGGTGAAAATGATTCCTGGAGCACCTTAATTGTGGTCAGTGCATTTACAGTCTTTATTGTAAAGAAAATTGCAGTTGTAACAGGGACACTGAAAATACACAATCACGGATTGTTCTTTCAGAAGAGAGAGGAATAGATCCATATATACAAAAATTGTAAACATGTTCACTTAAATAGCCACATAATTGGTCTATGCTACAACATACAGGGTTGTCATTCAACTGCAACTCCACAGGGAGGCGTTTTGTCTGGAAGAATGAGCTATGGCCACGCATTTGGTTTTGAATTGATGTGTAAAGCCAGCTTCAAGCAATGCATGAATGCTATGCACAGGGACCTGGTCTGGGCCTTAAAAGGGAACAGATGATAGAATAGGGAGGGACTGGTTCAGGAAGTCAAGGTTAAGCCATTTACAGGAATGACTCTCTCCAGCAACACCCTGGGCAGATGAGACCTTTAGTCCTCTTCTTATAAGAGGCCTGTCATCCAGGTACCCAGCTGTCTCACTCCTCCCTAGGGAAGGTCTTCTTACTGAAGGGTGGGTACTCAGTCCCATAGCTGTCTATGCCTTCCTGGCCAGAAGCACTCACACCTGGGCAGGAGCCACACAGAGGGGGGCAGCTTATGGGGGCACTATGAGATGAGACCTGAAGACTTAATCACAATCACAACACCGACAGGGCTGAGCTGCTCTAGGGATCCTGCAAGAGGAAGAAGAGGAAACCTCTGGACAGGGTGGACCTCCATGATAGGAGCCAAGGTAGTCACTACCCACGGGGACAGAGAACTGGGAACAAGGGCCATAACCGCCTAAGGGTGCAAGTAGTCTCCCTCTCCCTAGTCATCATAAGCCCTTGCACCCTGCCCTGGAAGGCAACTGGACTTCTGACCCTAGAGTGGACGGTAAAGCCCATGAAAGGAATGCCTCCCAGGGCAGCCCACTCCAGGCAGTACTGTTTTCTTCTGAGGGCCTTAGGGCTGGGACCTCTAACTAGGGGGAACTTTGTGGGGACAGTCCTGGCACCCCAGGGAAGCTACTCCCCTTGGTCCCAGAGGCCCACAGCAGCCACCTTCTCTGTCCTTGGCACTGGGACGGTAGGACCCAGGAAAGGTCCCAGGAGGCCTTGAGGCCTACGATGGTGAGGTGGCCTTCTAGCCCTGGCCTGAGCCTAATAACTATTAGTAGGCAGGCACCTGGTACCCTTTGGGGCTGGTGTCCAGGGTTTCGGTGAAGGGAGGGCTCTGGTATGTTTCTGTGCCCTCCACACCACTGCCCACTGGGTAGCCTGGGTAGCCCTGGGCAGCCCCAGCACCCAGCTGATCCGTGGCGAAGAGAGACATATCGGTGCCCAGGCGGAACCGCTGCAGGGCCTTCACGGTGAGCGCCACCTGGATTGGAGAGCCAGGGTCAGCTGGAGTGAACCCGGATACACTGCTGGCCCCACCACCGACAGGACCCACACTCACCCAGCTGAGGATGGAAAAGAAGCTGAACGTGATGGCGGCCCGCGCTGCATCCCCAGCCTGCGCAGTGCCTGGCCCTGGCGCTGTGCGCTGCCACTGATTGGTGAGGAAACAGAAGCCTACGAACCACAGGAAGGACCAGACCCCTGCAGGTGGGGACTGGTGATCAGATGGTGTTCCATCACCAGAATTTGTGCTCTAGTTGAACCACAGGACCTCGCATTCAGACAAGGTGCAGTGAGTGTCCTTCGGATTCGCCACCAAATCCCCATTTATGAGACCTCCAAGCCCCGCCCCCCTCACTGCCCAGCCTTGTTCAGCGTGTCAGGGATCCTTTTCAGTGCCCTGAGACCTCGGGCTCTCCCAATGTAGGACTCCCTGTGTACCTCTAGGTCCGACCCTCTTGTGGTTGGGTCCTACTGAACCAAAACCCTGAGGCGCATCTCACAGCCTGCTACATACTCCCAGCAGGAATCCCCGCACCTGGTCCCATTTCTTAAGACGCCCAGTCACGTCCCAGCAAAGACCCTTGGATCTCCACGATTGAGTCAGGTTGTATGCCCCTCTAGCTCAACCACCAGCCCCACTCTCTACATTAGGCTCCGCCTCTCACCGCTGGCTTCGCCCACCTGAGAAGCCCAGATCCAGCAGCACTGCGCGGCGGCGG
Organism: Phodopus roborovskii; assembly: GCF_943737965.1. NCBI lineage: Eukaryota > Metazoa > Chordata > Mammalia > Rodentia > Cricetidae > Phodopus > Phodopus roborovskii. Next base: position 49,073,639 of record NW_026126407.1, on the reverse strand, counting down.
TCTCGAACGCTGCTGATCTGCTGAAAGCGTACGTCCAGCAGCAGGAAGGCCGCGCAGGCGATGAAGGCCCCGAGACCCAGCACGATGCCGAAGCGACAGGCGCCCGCATTTCCGTTGAAGACACAACGCAACTCTGGACCGCTGTCCGAATTCACATAGCCCTCGTTGACTATGGGCCCGAACACAGCAATAGAGAACACCTGCAGGCAGCAGATCTAGTTTAGGGCTGCCTAAGGCATCAGTTGCTCCTGTCAAGAGCCCAAGTCTCCATGCCTGTCCTAGAGTTTCCCTGCAGCACTGAACCCATCGTTCCACCCTCTTGCATACTGAGGAATTACTGAAGAAGCTGCATACCTTTAATTCCAGCACTCAGGAGGCAGAGGTCAGCGGATCTCTGTGGGTTCTAGGCCAGCCTGGTCTACAGAGCTAGTTCCAGGACAGCCAGAGAGCTACACAGAGAAACTGTCTCAAAACATTAAAAAAAAATTCTTTTTAAAAATCAGAGGAAGAGAGCCTTGGCTACATAAGGCACCAATAGAACAATAACACAGGACTGATAAGATGGCTCAACAGTTAAGAACACTGGGTACATTCTCCTATAGGACCAGGGTTCAATTCCCAGCACCCACAAGGAAGCTTATGACTGTAACTTAGTTACACAGGATCTGATGCCCTTTCTGGCCTCTGCCAGTATCAAACACACACATGGTTCACAGACATACATGCAGGAAAGTACCCATAAACATAAAATATTAGAGTCACTACTCTTTTTACCCCCTGTATAAGGAGGCATCGGGTTCCCACAATGAAGCCATTTCTCAGGGTCACATGACTGCTAAAGTTGTGACTCTTCTGCAGGCCTTGGAACCTATGGCCTCCCAGAATAGACATAAAACTGCAGAGAAGGTGATGCATGCTTTTAATCCCAGCACTTGGGAGGCAGAGGCAGGCAGATCTCAGTGAGTTCAAGGCCAGTCTGGTCTACAAACAGCCAGGGCTGTTAAACAGAGAAACCCTGTGTGAAAAAAAGAAAAGTGTGAAGACAGGAGCTTTCACCTATATAGATGACTTCCAGGGTTGTGGTGGGCCAGGGCACTGTTGAGAGTAAAGTCAAGGGACAGCTATCTAGAGAAATATGCAAATATGCCAGGCTCTTCCCTTTTGAACGGACTTCTGCACAAGCTGTCTGTCTGCTCTTCGGTTTACCACACCGAGTAAACTGACCTGACTAGGAATGCTGGGTCCAAGAATGTCTACTAGCAATAGTGAACATCAGAAATGACCCCCATGAGTAATCAGTTACAGAGTCAAGTAATCAGTTATATCAATCAAGAGATTTGTGATCCAAAACTGACAACTGACTTGTAAGGTTTGGGTGGTCCTCAGTACCTCCTGCCTACCAGTGGCAGGATGGAAGCAAACTAGTCATTTTAAACACACATTTCTAAGTCTAGGCAGTCCGGGGTTTCCAAGAAATGTCCTCTAGTGTCAAATCGTATTTGACTCCTTTCTCACCAAAACTCCTTGATAATGTAGTTATGGAAAATGCCACAGCATGGACATGTCCCTCGAGAGCAATCTACAAGTCAGGACCAGAAGAGTCTTGCTTCAGTCCATGAAGTCTTGGGGGAAGGGGCTGCCCCACCCGGGGAAATGCCCTCCTCCAAGACAGGCATTGAGATTAGATGAGTGCCCGCTGGACAAAATCCAGAACTTGGCACCCATCTCCTAAATCTTCTGTCCTAGGGGTTAGGACAGGCAAGACATGCATAAGTGGGATAGATTACCCCCAGTCTACAGCTTCCATGCCATTTCCAGGAAGCCTTCCCAGATGAGCCCCCTTGCCCTCCTTTAACTCACAGCTAGGGGGTCTAGGAAGACCACCTCCCTTCAATTGAACCTGATGGATTTATGATCTGGCAAAGGGAAGGAACTGCGCATTCCTCCTTGGTTACCATACTCCCATCTCCCATCTGGAATTTAGTCCCTGAACCCTTTGGAGAATCACATTCACAACCCTCTGCGCGCTTCCAGGTTTTGCGAACCGGGAAAATGAAGAGAAAGCTGAAGAAGGGGACTGGATTATACCTAAAGATAAATTGAGGGCAGGGGGAGACCAGTGATGACCTCTCAAGGTCTATTGGTAACAGCCGGCCCTTCCCCCGCCCGCAGGTGGGCGCGTCTAGCCATGTGACGTCACCCCAACCTGCGGCCGGGGGGGAGGGGCCGGCGGAGAGAAGGGTGAGGGGTGATGGGCAGGGGTCGGGTGAGGGTGGGAGACAGGGCTGCCAGGAAGATGGGGAACTGGGAATGGGCTTGTTTAGGGGCCACTCACCCAGGACACGACCCGCAACAAGGTCTGCGGCCGCCGCGCGAAGCTCACGGGATCCAAGGCAGCTCCTGCACGGCCCGCGCCAAAGGAGGCTCCCTCCATGGCGGGACCTGTGCCTTCTGTCCGTTTGTCCCGCCGGCCTGCCCTGCCCGACACCGCCCGGGGCTGCTGCTGAGGCTGCTGAGGTTGCTGAGGCTGCTGATGCTACGGATGCTGCCGCTGCCGCCGCCTCCCGGGAGCGCGCGTCGGCTGCGGCGGGGGCGCGCGGGGCGGGGCCGAGCCAGCGCCCCCGACTAGGTCCACGCGCCAGGGGCCTGAGCCCTGCCCTCCGTCCTTCCTGCTTACTGTTCCCTGTATGACAGAGTCGGAGATGAGTACATTCTCTGGAAAGACTAAACGAGGTTTAGTCATGGGTTTTAGAGGTAGGCAAAAGAAGGTAAGGACTGAGCCAAGAGCATCCACACAAGGACAAGCACATCACCCTGCTTTTCTGACCTGGAGGGCCTTTTGGTGAAAATAATGGGAAACTGAGGCATAGTATCTTGCTTTTTGTATTCAGAGAAAGAGAACCAGTCCCCAGCCCCTAGTTTTAGAAGACCTGGGGCAAGTCACTGGGGGCCTTTCTCATTACCCCTTTAATATGATAGAAAAACCAAAGAACATGTAAGAAAAGAAGACCCTGACCTCTCTCTGGCTGAGAATGAATAAAATATTAGCTCAGAGATGTGGTACGCACTTGTATCGCCTGTGGCTCACATCCCCACTGTATTAGGGTTTCTCCTTCCTAACAGGGTCAGGTGAAAAAGAGTGGTGTCTACCTTCAGGGACACTCGTCTGGGAGGCAGGCCAGCAGTGAAGGGTGAACATCTCTGTTCTCTTCCTCTGGCTGGGTCTTGTCTTTCATAAACTCTCCATCTCTGGTCTCCAGGATTGATCTGTAGCTATTTAATCCTGAGTGCAAGGAGGGGAGAAGCAGCAGAGCTAAGATCTTGTCCTGGATGTTACCTCCTTACCCTGGCTACTGCTGGAACCCCACAGACCTACTTTATTCTCTTTCAGTGCCGGGATGGTAGGAGACTGAATGACTCTATCTTCATGGTCACAGCAGAAGTTGGGTTATAGTAAAAGATAAAGAGTGAGGCCCCTAGTCGTATCTCTGACCAGAGCCAGGTATAAGCATAGTTTACACATACTAAGACTGTGCAGGGCCAAGCACTTCACTGAGGGAAGTATAACTGAAAGTACCTAGTCCAGTCCCGTAGGAAGCCCACTGGTTCTAGTATGAAACATTTTTCACCCTAGTTGGACACAGATGCAGCCCCACCAGTTTGGTCAACTCTCTGATACCTCCAATCGCATCCCATCCCCTTTTAGCCATGGGCAGATCTGTTCTTACCCATTTTCCCCTTTTCCTCCATAACTTTCTTCAGCACCCAAAAATACAGCACATTCTTTGAAAAACAGTTTTTGGTGAGACTATAGCCCAGTGGCAGAATGCCTGCCTAACATGCATGGGGGTCTTAGATTCAGTTCCCAACATCATCAAACAAAAGACATTGATCACATTTCTAAGCTATTACCCATCTATTTCTAGTATCTCTCCCTTCCCCCCTTTCAATCAAAACCCCCACTATAATCAAGCCCTCACTATAATCAAGCCCAGGCACTCCACCTCCCATTTCAGAATCAAGTTTGATTCTCCTGGTTCATCCATCCAGCTTACACCTCCAGTGTCTACCTCATAGACTTTTTACTTCCCCATTGTTGGTAATAAGACCTAGGGTATTATCCAAGCCAGGCAAGCATTTCCCTCTGAGCTATATCCGTAGCCATTATGAGCCTCTTCTTGAAAGTCCCTTTGCTGTCCTCCATTTGCCAGATCTGTGGGCTTGAGTGGCCCTGTGACCTTCTCCCTTAGTTGACAGGGTCTCACTATGTAATACTGGGATTAAAGGTGTTTGCCATCGTGCTTTGTTGCCTCTCTTACTCTGTATGTGCTGACAGCTCTCCAATGCCAGCTCAAACCATTTCCTTTCTTTACACTACATTTCCACTGTCTTCTCCTGGATGCCCTTTGAACAGGAACAAAATGAAGGCTTTGATTTTTTAAAAGTAAATGTATTGAGTTATTGGTTTGCCCTCTCTCATTTTTAAGACAGGATCTATGAAGCCCTGGCTGACCTGAACCTCAGTAATGTAGACCAAGCTGGCCTCTAACTTCAGAGATTCAACCGTCTCTGAGTCCTGAGGCGAAAGGTAAAGGCCTTTATTTTTATCTTAAACCAGGCAGTGGTAGCACACACCTTTAATCCCATCACTCAGGAGGCAGAGGCTAGTGGATCTCTGTGAGTTCAAGGACAGCCTGGCCTACAGAGAGAATTCAAGGCCAACCAGGGATACACAGAGAAACAGAAGGGGACCAACAGACAAGGACAACAAATGTGTTTTGAGTGTTTGGCCTGTATGTACTTGTGTGGGCTTTTGTACCTGGTACCCATGGAGGCCAGATGTTGGATCTCCTGGGACTGGAGCTACAGATGGTTGAGTTACAATGTGGGTACTGGAAGAGTAGCCAGCATAAGAAAATCATACACAAGCTAGTCCTCACCCACAAAAAGGCCAACACAGGAAAGAATGATGTAATTATGCCGAGGACTGAGGCACCCACTGCTGCTAGGATGTTCTAGTTGGGAGCCTAGCCCAAGGATAGATTGAGCTGAGCAGATTCAAAGGAGCCCAATAACTAGAGGGTGCACACTGAGCATCCAGAAGCCCCCTGGTTGTCTTCAGCTTCTCACCATGAAGAGCTTGCCTCAGCTGCTCCATAGTGACTTCTGTCATAACTTCAAACAAGAGAATCCAACTAATCACAGACAAGCAATAGCAGGTCTGTCCATCACTGTAAATCAAAGCACACAGAAACCAGGCCCTAAGTCACTTCATTTTATTTTTGTCTCAAACTCTCAGAAGTAGAAGTTCAGGATCATCTGCTGACAGGCATGTCATAGCTGTAGACCATGTGCCAGGCAGGCAGGATGGTAGATACACCCTAAGTGAAGAGCCCTACTAGAACTTGGAACAGAATATAGACTAGACAGCTCAGTACCATGCTTCAATTCTGAAATGGCACAGAGCTGCCAGTTTTGTAGGCACCCCTGGCTATATAGTAGGAGGGCAATGGGCTACCCCATCTTCCTATAGGGCAGCTATGTCCTTGTGTATAATGGGCAAGAGGCTGTATTATAAAGGGTATAGGGCAGCCTGAACTAAGTATACTGCCTCTCATCTCTAGTCCCATGGGGCCCAGCCACCTCCACTTCTTAGTCCTGTGGGTTAGGTTCCCATTGGCAGCATCCTAGGGATCCCTCCCCGCACATGGGAACAAGCTTTGGCTCAGATGCACTTTAATCAGCAGGCTGTCCCTCTCTAGCCAGGTCGCCCATGGATCCTGGCTAGATGCCCCACATGCTCTGCTGACAGTCTTCTAGTCACAGGAGCCGTCCTTCCAGCCGTCACGCCATCGCTCATCTACTCTCGAACAGTCAAAATCAGGCTTGCCCAGCTTCCGATTCACCTCATTGTGCAGGCGGCACAGCCACTGGCTGAAGGAGACCCGAGTGCTTGTGTCTGGCTGGTTCCTGTCTATCCTTTGTGACAGAAGCACAGGAAGAACATAAGATGTTGACTCCTCTGCCCTTGCCAGGGCTGGGGCACTGCTATGAATTAAACTTGGGGATGCCTTTATGCTCCAAGGGGATATGAAAGCCAAGAGCAGGGTTGACTCTGGAGTTTCCTGGACTTGGGCAATTCCCGGGGCCACTCACCTGACTTGGCAAGAGGCCAAAATAAAATTATACTAAAGCAGGCAACTTTACAACCTTGTAACAATCAGGGAGCCTCACCCCATGGTCTCTAGCCCCAGGCACAGTGTTTCTTAGCACCAGGGGCCCAGTTCAGAAGAGATTCCCCCTCATTCCTAACTGTCCAGGCTTCAAATAGCAAGTGCAAGTGCCTAACAGGTCCAACCTAGAAATACCTACAAAGAACAGGTTAGGCTAATGAATGACAGAAGTTTATTTCATCCCCATTTTTAAAGTCAGTAACCACACCAAGAGATTAGGGAAGTTGGGCAACATGGAATCTGAGCTAATCTGCCAATGAGGAATAAATAAAGGAAAAGGGCTGGGAAACCCTTCCTAAAAACCCTAAGGCTAATGATTCACAGATCTGGGGGCTCTGAGGAGGAAGGAGAAGGCTACCATGACTCAACATTCCTTTGGGTGGTCACTTTCCTAGCAACCTGCTACCTCTGCATCTATTTGTCTAGTCCCCTCTTTATGGCATTAGCCAGGCCCCCTTTAGGGCCTTCCTGGCAGAGGTACAGCACACTTACCTCTTCCTTATGTCTTCCGCACACTCCTCGCAGGGGTAAAACTTGGAAAATATATGTATGAACTGGGCCATATCTTGCTGTTGTTCTGGGGTGGGCATGTCCGGGTAATAGGCGGCCAGCGTGTGGAGGAAAGCCCAGGTGTGGCGACCCAATTCCTCCCGATCCTGCGGACAATCCTCCCTAAACTTGACGTCCCGCTGCAGAAGTAGGCCGACCAAGAGTCAGTTCATTCTTCCCCAACCAGAAGCCCACAAAATTCCAACCCAGTGACAGATTGCTTGTGCTGCACGCCAGAGGCTCTGGGTTCGGATTCCCAGTATCATCAAACAAATAAAAGAAACAAGAATGCTCCCTTTTACAGTTGCCGATCAGCCAGACAGTGGCTGATGGCTGAAAGCTCAAAGTTCGAGCCTAACGGTATGTGTGGGTGAGGGGGTGGACATGTTTAGGCATAGTCAACCCTGAGGAAACCCGGTGTGGGGCGGGGGACCGGGACGTCAGGCGGGGCATCTGCACCTTCTGCTGGGTCCGCATCCACGACTTGAAGTCTACACAGGCCCGGCACGGCCGCTTCCCGTGCTCCAAACCTTGCGGCGCCGGGGCCGAGGCAGAGGCGGCGGCGTCCCTATGCCCCGTGCGGCGGCCCCGCGCGTCAGTCACCGAGTCGTCTGTCATCTCAGAGCGCGCGCCGCCGGGCAGGAAGGAGAAGAGACTGCTACGAGAGGAGCCCGCGGGCTCGCTGGGCGCCGCCATCTTGCCGGCGTACGGACGGCGGGGCCAAGGGGGCCTCCAGAAGTACCGCCAGGCTAGCGCGCACGCCACTGCCAGCGCGCGGCGGCCGGAGCGGGAAAGGCTGTCCGGGGCCGGGCTCACGCTGGGGCAGGAGGCGGAGCCTGGCGGCGGGGCGGGGCTGGGGGTCGAGGCGGCGGCCCCGGTCGTGGCGGAGTGGGAGGTCTCGGCGCGGGAGGAGGCGGGGCGGGAGGCCCGGGCCGAGGCGGCATAGGGGGATGCGGCTCGGGCTCGGCTGGTACTCTTGCGCCTGGCTGCCCGCCGCGGGCCGGGCGTGCGTGGTCCATGACGGAGCTCGGATTTCCTCCAGAAGTGTAGTGTGTTGTGGAAGGTGCGCTGCGGCCCCGCTGAGAACTCGGGCTGAGACGTGGTCCGAGATGCTTCTCGCGTTGCCCCCATCGCTCGACTCAGGCCCTTACCTGCGGCCAAGTTTGGGGCCTTTCTGCCGTACAACGCGCCAACCTACACGCTTCTGGGTGCTTGGCAACGCGCGGCGGGGCGTGGCCTCACAGAGACCAGGCAGTGCCAGTGGCTGGGGTCGACTTTTTCCACTAGTAACTCGGCCCCGGCCACCTTGGGAGAGGCCCGGAACGCGTCCCCATCCTATAACGTCTGTGTGTGTGTGAGTGTGTAGGGTAGATTTATTATGCCTATTTCAGCCTCAGAATTTTTTTTTTGAGACAAAGTCTCATGTAACTTGGGCTAACTTGGAATTCTGTATGTAGCTGCCACTTAAAGTGCATGCCTTAAAAGCCTGGGCCGTCACAGGAAGAATTCCTTTCCCTGCTTCCATGTATTCATTCATTCATTCTGCAAATGTTTGTACAGTTGTACTCTGCTACAAGTGCTGTTTCTGGCACTGAGTGGAACAAGGAGCAAGTCTATGTCCTTGGCCTCTTTAAGCCTTTGACCAGTGGTGAAGATGTAAATTTTATTTACAAACTGATGAAAGCTGTGTGTAGGTTGTAGGAATTTAGCTCTCCTAAATAGAAGGCCCTTAAGCACAGGCCCCATAGAATGAGGAACCCGCTCAGGCTATCCGAATTTAGCAGAAGCACCAAGGCCGCTGGGGGCAGGTGGAGGCTAGGATCCAGAGTTGGGCAATGGCCCAACCAACCATGCTAGGTATTGGGATTTGTTCTAAAAGCAATGGGAGATGTTGGGCAATTTGAGACAAAGCTGTCTTGGCCTGATCCCATTTCTACTTGGCAAGATTTCTTCTATTTTGTAAGAGTGGCATTTTTGCCAGGGTTTCTCTATCTAGCCTTGGTTGTTCTGGAATTCGCTCTATAGGATCAAGAGATTCTCCTGCCTCAGCTTCCCTCCCGAGGGCTGGGGTTAAAGGTGTGCACCACCAGCTGGGCTGTATCAGAACACACCTTTAATTCCAGCCTTCAGGAGGCAGAGATAGGCAAATCTCTGTGAGTTCAAGGCCAGCCTGGTCTACAGAGTGAGTTCCAGGACAGTTAGGGCTACCCAGAGACCCTGTCTCAAAAAACAAAAGTGTGACCACCACTGCCCAGGTTTTTTATTTATTCTTATTTTATGTGCACTGGTGTTTTGCCTGCATGTATATCTGTGTGATGTCAGATCCCCTGGAACTGGAGACTTGACAGTTGTGAGGCAGTGGCTCTGGAGGATAAGTGGAGGGTATCTAGGGTTGGTAGGGAGAGGCAGAGACTGCCAGGTGGGTGACAAGAGGGACTCAAGTCCTCTAGGCCCCTAGTGGTAGGCACTCAACCCTTTCCAGCTGCTCTCATCTTCCATTGTCTCTGAAGTAACCAGTATATAAGAACCGGTCAAGATTTGGCCAAGGAAGGAGGTAAGTTTCATGGCTTAGTTACACAGGTCGCAGCTTTAGCTGCACAAAAGCCTGAGGCAGGAATATACCAAGTTTAAAGCCAACCTTTGCAAGTTAGCAAAACCCTGTCACAAAGCACCCCCACCAAAACAAAACAAAAAAACCTAAAAGCTAAAAGGACCCAGATGTGAAATACTTGATTCAGATGACAGCAAGGTATAGCCCCACAGGGAAATTCAAAAATCAAGCTGTTAGGCACACCCTGGAAATTACAGCAGGGTGGGGGAGGAGGCAGGTGAGGTTAAGGTGGCACTTTAGGAAGGAGCTGCCTACCTCCTTTGTTCCCTTGGCTAGGGGAGAAAAGGAGCCCCAGGTGGCAGTTCCAGCCCCTCAGTTCTGTTTCAGTACAAAGGACTTCATTTTTTCCTCCTACCTGTTCTGCTTTACCCCTCCCCCAGCACAGTCCTCCTGTGATTAATCCTCTTAGATTTTGTGCTTGAAGAATAACCAGGAAGCTGAAAAGTTTCCAGGTGTGTATGCTCAACAGGGACACGGTTTAGGGCAGTGTTGGGAAATTCCACTTCACTGCTTCCGGCTGCTCAGAGCCCCTTCAAGCACCCTGCAGGAGGCCACAATTATGGCAGGTCCAAGACACCCAGTATCAGCACATGCTGTAGCCCTGGTACAGATGGAGCGACTTCAGGTAGGACCCATCCTCCACTACAAAGAGGCAGAAGGGTGGCTGGCAAAGACTTATGAGAAGACAGAAACTCAACCTTTCCTCACAGACATTTGCCTTCTCTGTGCGGTGGTCAGACAACAGTGACTCGTCTGTTCGCAGGAGCTGGGATGAGTTTAGGCAGCTCCAGGTAAATAACTCAGGACTACTTCAACAGGGTGGCTCATCCTCCAGTCCAGAGGCAGACAGATACATGACCTCCCTTCCTGCCTGTAGGGACTCTTCCTTCCCCCTGGGGGTTCTCTCCACTTTCAGGGATTCACACACATTTCTCCCCCTCAGAAGATCCTTAAGAAAACCTTCCCAGTGGAGGCGGGCCTGCTCCGAAGATCTGAGAGAGTTCTTCCCAAGCTTCCTGGTCAGGCCTGCAGGGGTCACGGGTGGTCACAGGGGTGGTCAGGCAAACAAGTGTGGGTGAGTAGTTCCATTGTGTCCTTGTGATACCCGGGCAGATGTTCCACTGCTGACGCGTCGGGGACATACTGGCCGAGGCCTGGTGCGCTTGCAGCTGCTGGACACCTATGTACAGGCACTGCTGGCAGCCTCAGAGCATGTATTAAGGAGCTCAGCACTCAATGACTTCTTTGCACCCAGTCCTCTGGATCTGAAGCCCATGCTGCCTCCTGGCAGGTGACTAATATCACCCTACTCCCAGCCCATGCACTTGTTGGAAGAGCAGATGAGAAGGCTGAGCTGGCCTATGTATAGTTGGGGAAGGGGTATTCTCATCCTTTCTGCTTGCCTCTCACATGTGTTGGCTGCCCTGCCCAGCCTGGTAATCTTGCCCACACCAGAGGAGCCCTTATCCCAACCTGCAAGCAGCCTTGCCATTCATAACCTGGAGGCTCAAAGCATGCGCTGTCTACAGCCTTTCCACACCCATGACACAAGAGACAGGCCTTTCCACACACAGGCTCAAGAAATTCTGGACGTATTACTACGACATCCTTCAGGTAGGACCACAGTATTAAGAACCTGGGGATAACTGGGGAGTGGTGGTGCATGCCTTTAATCCCAGCAATAGGAAGGCAGAGGCAGGAGTTCCAGACCAGCCTGGTCTACAAAGCAATTTCAAAAAACAAGACTTGCTCTCTGATCAAGGTGGGTGTAGGCCTTGGCATCTAAGGCCTTTCCTGGCCTCTTCAACAGGCTGGTGGCTGGTGGAGAACAAGGATCAACAAACAGCCTGGTTTCCAGCTCCCTACCTGGAAGAAGTAGCCCAAGGCCAGGGCCAGGAGTCAGGCCTAGCTTTCCAAGGCAGTGGTATGAGTTCATCCATAGCATAAATTCACCACTAAGAATGGACCTTGTGGCAAAGCTGAGACCAAGCCCAGGAGGGAGGTGATAGCAGGGCACCAGGCTATCACCTGGTGGGTGCTGCTTACAGATAAAAGAAAGTTCAAGTGGGTTTCAGAGCAGTTCAGGGCATCTAGAGGGGAGCTCTGGGAAAGGTCAGGACTCTGGCCTTGCAGTCCTACAGTGATCCCCAAATATCTACCCTAGGGACAAAGTTCTGTGCTACCCAGACCTATGAGGGCAGTGGCACTGATGAGCTATCAGTGCCTGCAGGGGCACATGTGTATGTGCTGGAAACCTCAGACCGTGGCTGGTGGCTGTGCAGGTACACTGTGTGTGTGGTGGAGCAGTGGCAGGTGCTGCCTGGCAGGAGGGGCACATAGCATCAGCTAAATCCTTAACCAAACCCTACCTTTCTTGTAGGTACAATGGACGGGTAGGCCTGTTTCCTGCAGTGCTACTGCAACCTGAAGGGCTGGGCTGCCTCCTGAGCAGGTCAGGGCTCCCAGACAGTGGGAGGGAAGACAAGGTGACCAAGGATAGGATTGTTCCCCCTGTAGTACCAACTCGCCCCTGTACGAGTGCCATCCAGAGCCGATGCTGCTCCATCACCCGCAGGGCACTGGGGCAGGACCAAAGGACCCAGGGTCCCTTTTGATGATGTGTGTAGCCCTGCAGAGAGGTTGTACTGTCAACCCCAACCCCAGCCAAATGCAGGGATCCAGATCTGTCAAGGGAAAAGGATAGGGTGGGGCTCGATGGCTGGCAGGGCCAAGGAGCAACAACTTCCCATTTCCTTTAAATAAAACTGGAATGACTTCAGTCTCATTGTGTCCTGAGGGACTTCAAGCAGGGGCAGAGGTGGGCTTGAATTTGTGCAGTTGAAATCCCGGTGGGCCAAGTGTAGCCAAGAATTGGAAGAGATTAGTCAGATTCATATGAGAAGCCGAGGTAGAAAAGTGCAACTTTTATGTGTCTCATAGGGTTGGGGGAGCAGCAGGGAGTGGGGACAGCTTCATGTTGTGCCACAGGAAGTCCAAGAAGGTGGCTGCTTGTAGTGTCCGGCTAAGCCGCTGAAAGTGCCGCTCTGGAAGAAGACAGAGGAGGTTGGGGCTCAGTGGAGAGAGACTTGTCTGTGAACCCACCAGGGGCTTCCCTGGACCCAGGCCCATGTCACACACCAGTATAGGGCAGCAGGGCCTCCAGTGTAGTCCGCACACCCTCATATGCCAGTAGTTCCTCGGGGGTCTCATGCCGCAGCAGCACACCCAACACGGCCTGGGCTTCATGGCAATGTCTGGAGTTGGTATTCCATGGGACACAGAAGCGCAGCAGGGCCTCTGCAGGTGTAGAGATGGTCATCCTGCTTGTTGTGCCATTCCACAGTGCTCTGCCCACCTGGCCATCCCCTCCCCACACTGCCCACAACCTTTCTGGTCTCGTCTCAGTCGGAGCACAGTGTCTTCCAGCTTCGCACAGGCCTCAGGATCCCTCCGGATAGCTGTGAGGGAAGTAAGCTTAAAGAAAGGGTTTCTTGGTCCCTGAAGCTTCCCCCCAACCCCAGCCTGCTCCTGGGGCAGGTACTGACCCTGGATAACAGTCAGCACAGTGTGGGGACGATCCAGAGAGATGGCAAGTCCTAGTGCCCGGAGATAGCGCTTCTCATGGAGCAGGTTGTCCAGTTCTTGCTGCCTGGTGGGACACAGGAAGACATGTCAGAGACCCTGGCTAGGCCTACCCCAGTTTCCTATGGCCCACAGCAGGGAGCATACAGGGGCCTACTGCTGCTGAGGGGATCCAGAAGGTGCTAATGCTGGAGACCTGCAAGGCCGCTGTTGGGCATACAGAGACCTGCTGAGGACATACGGCAGGTTCTGCTGACCCCATACTTACTTGATCACCTGCTCTTCCTGTTTGGCCTGCTCTTCTGCCTGCTCAGCCTCTGTTACGTCCTGGGATCAAATTAGGATCAGACAAGCCCCAATGCTGTCCCTTGCCCTGCCTCATGCCACCCTTAGGATTCACAACCTTCCAGAGAATAATTCGGGAGTCACTGCCACCGGTGATGGCATGGTCATCCAGGCGGCTACAATGTAGCCCCCAGACCTTGTCCTCGTGAGCATCCAGTGTCCGCACACACTCATTGCTTTTAATGGTCCACAGCTTCAGCAGCCCGTCAGAACCACTGAGATTGAGAATGGAAGGTCTCAGTGTAGGGGCATGACCCCCACTATGCACCCCCAGCCCTCTTCTAGCCCATTCACCTAGACAGCAGCTGCGAGCCACGGCTCACAAAGGCCACCTTCAACACAGAAGCATCGTGTCCCTCAAACGTCTGCAGGGGAGAGATAGAGGGACACAAGTCTTACAGGTATTTGTATGAAGTGTTACCGGCGGGGGGGATGGGACTAGGGGAAATACTTCCCTTGAGACAACTGAAGTCCTGCAGTGCCCAGAGCTTGATGGTGCCATCAGCAGAGGCTGTGGCCAGCACCTGGTCTGTGGGTGAGAACTGGACATTCCAGAGGCCACGTCGGTGGCCTGAAAAAACACCCAACAGTTGGCACTGTGGCAAGGCCCAAAGCTTAGCTGTGCGGTCCTGTGAGCCCGTGGCTAACAGCTTGTCATTGGGGGAGACAGCTAAACTGTTGATGTCCTGGTGATGAGAGCAAGTGGCAAAACTTAGATCCCCATTACATGCTAGGGCTCAGCCATACCCCATCCCAGAGGTCATGCATGGGTACTTTGTCATGGCAGCGCTGGGTAGTCTGGGCTTGTAGAAGCACTGGGCCACTGTCCACAGCTATGTTCTTGGACAACAGGGCTTCAGGGAGGGGCCATAGCTTTACAGTGCAGTCCTGACTGCCTGTCACCAGGAAAGATTCTTTTAGCCTGTGGTCAACAAAGAGGGAGACACTGTTCAGCCCAAGGACTGTCTTCAGTGTACCAAGCTCTGGCTTTCTGCACCATGATCGGGACCAGAGGGACCATCTCAGGATATAGATTGGCTTACATTGCCCCCAAATGCCTCTGTCTGCACCATCTACCCCCAGAGCTACCATACCTAGCAACTGGTCCCAACCACAGAGTCAAGCTCTTAATGAAGGGTCACCTTCTCCAGCAGGACCTTGTTCAGGGACATTTTCTCTATTTCAAGGCCTTCTTATTTTATCTACCTGCCATCACACCCAAGTCTCCTTGGGCCTCTTCTCTGTTCCACATCCTAGTTAAAGCCTCACAGCGTGGCCAAACCAGCACACTCATTCTCTACCCTGTGCTAGAAAACAATAGCTCGGGCCTCCTTGGATACCCCTGGGTCCAGTCCTGATCCACTACCTAGAACAGCAGACGGTGCCCACGCTGTGTGTGTGTCCAGAGCCCTGAGCTACACAGGCCACCTGGCCAGCCTTGTTCATCCTCCAGATGCGTATGCTCTGATCCTGCAGGTAGTAAGAGTTCAAAAGAGATGATGGGTCATGGTTTTGTTGCCTTTGTTTTCACTTGGGAGGGCTATGCCTTCAAATCTTGTATGGGATCTTACCTTGGCACAGCTGACAAAGAGCGACCCTTTCCGGAATACATCCAGGGCCAGGACAATGTCTGCGAGGGAAGGGAAGATTGGTCAGAGATCAAGTATACAAAGGAGTCAGGGAAGGGAAGCTGTCAAACCAGGCTAAGGTACCAGGGATGTCAGAGAGCTTGACCTGCCTGTGTGACCGTGGAGGATCTGACAGGCCAAAGTCTGCAGCTCAAACACTTTCAGGCAAGGGCTGTTAGAAGCCACAACAATGTGGGAGTCATTGGGCCCAAGGAACCGAACATCCAACACCTCCTCGCTATAGCCAGCAAACTGTGGGAGGCAGGAAGGTCATGAGTGAGGGGCTGTATGAAAGGAAGCCTAATGCCCAAGCCCTGCACTAGGCAGAACAAATGCCTACCTGTTTCTGCAGCTGTAAGGAATGTGCCTCATAGAGTAGCAGGTTGTGATCAGCGGTGACAGTGAGAAGCAGACCAGTAGTGCTGGCCAGGGTACAGTGGGTAAGTTGCTGCCCTAGGCCTGGCATTTGTGGCTGGGTGTATACACACTGCCCAGAGGCTGCCTCCCATACACGCAGGATCCCTATATGAGGACAAAGGCTGTTGGAGGATGAGGTCCATAGGCTTCACCCAGCCCCCCTGTCTAGATGTGGCCAGCCTCCCCACACCTTGGTCACCAGCTGTTAAGAAGTGTAGACCCGAGTTCTTCACACCCAGTGCAGGTGCTGGCTCCTCAGGCAATAGCACAGCAGCTTCTATGCTCTGTGGATGAAAAGGGTCAGAGTCTATACAGTCGTGCCTCCCATCCCTGCCCCATTCACTTGCCCTGGCCTGCAGGGCCATACCTCAAACACTGGCACTGTCCTTGTGGCCTGGTAACTCTGAAGGTCCCAGACTATGCAGATCTTATCACGGCCAGAACTGAGGAGAAACAGAACCCTCAGTTCCAGTTTCAGCCTTAGCTTCCCCTTCTACCCAAGCCCTGTGTGGCCAGCCAGTAACCTGAGCATGGTATGGCCATCCTCACTAAAGGACAGAGAAGTGACAGCACTGTAGTGTGCAGTCAACACAGCTAGACAAGAGCGGTCCTGCAGTGACCACATGCGGATAGAGGTGTCCACAGCTGAGGAGAACAGCAGCAGGCGAGTGGGGTCCGGATGAAAGGCCACCAAACTGAAGAAAGGTAGAGACAAGTTAGCTGTACTTCCAAGGGTAGCACCTCCACCCACCCTTCCTCCATCACCCTACTCACTGAACGACACCAGGTGAGCCTCGAAGGTGGTGTGTCCCATAATGTTGCACAATGTCCCAGACACGGATAGCCCCATCACAGCCACCTGTGGGAATATGTTTGAGGCTAGAGTGTGGAGGGTACCTTGTGCTTTGTGCCCTCCAGCATACCCACCTCGCTGGGGTCCTACCTGTGGCTAACAGTGTAGAGGTGGCATCAAAAGCCATAGAAGCCACAGGAGCTGTGTGTATCGCCTTCCACAGGCGAGTGACAGTGCCTTCTTGCCAGGCCCATTGAGCCAGCAGCAGCGCCCGGCTGGCTGTTACCAGTACCTGGGGGAAGGAATGAGATAGTATAGTATAAGACATGTTTGCTAATTCAGTGTGGAAGGGAGGTACCAGTGCTTATCCACCATCCCTACCCATCATACTTCATTATCAGGACTGAGGTCAAAGGCAGTAATGTCCTCTTGGTCCTCCTAAGGGGAGAATGGCAATACAGAGCACTATAAGAATATGCTACCCTTCCCTTAAGCCCCTCACATCTGCCCAGCCTGTCCTCACCTGCTCCAGGCTCCGAAGCAAAGCCCCTGAGGCGACATCTAGGATGTTGACTTTGGTACCACAGACACAAAAGAGGTGGTGGCCAGCCTGGTCCAGCTAGGGACAAAGGTGTCTCAGTCAAGAACCACTCAGCACTCCCTACCCCTTTACCCCATAACTCCCTCTGGGGATAGTTACCTGTGCTTTCCCACCCTTGTAGAAAGGTTCAATCTTTCGCTCAACAGCATAGCTGGAAAAAGAATTAGATACTGAGTGATCACTTGACTCCCTTGCCCCATCGTCCAGTCCTGTACTGAATGCTCTCCCAGAGATAAGCCAAATCCTTGACCTTGCACAGTGCCTAGGCAGCAGCAGGAACCCAGGGATAAAGCTAACAGCTCAATGGATGGATGCTGCTATCTTCACATTACAGAAAGGTTGAGACCTAGTTGGTGATCTCATGGATCTCATGGGGTTGTCACATAGCTTGAAGCTGAATAAGGTGAAGGCAGCCCAACAACAGCCCAAGCTTCAGAAGAGAGGGGAGGCCAGAAAAGGTAACACACTTTCAAGGTCTTCACCAGTGAGGCCCAGCATGCCACTACACTACCCTCCTCCAGCCTCAACCTCATTTGGTTTCTCCCCAACTAGCTGTCATTTCTGGGATCTGACTAATGCTGTCCCCTTTCCTACTTTCTCTATCGCTTTGGTCCAAGCCAAGCCACTGCAGTTTCCTGGGGGTATAGGGGTGAGTCGAGTCGCCATTCCAGTCTCCTCACTGCGTACCTTGCCTATTCTTTTCATCTCTTGCTGTCTAGTGCCCTGATGGGTATCACTGTGGTGCTTAAAGTTTTTCTTCTCACATCCTCCTTCTGTGACTTTGCCCAAAAGGATTTTTGTTGTTTTGGTTTGGTTTTTTGAGACAGGGTTTCTGTTTTCCTGGCTGTCCTAGAACTTGCTCTGTAGAGGAGGCTGGCCTCGGAACTCAGAGATCCACCTGCCTCTGCTTCCCAAGTGCTGGGACTAAAGGATGCACCTCCATCACCTGGCCTTTCTTTCTTTCTTCCTTTTTCTTTCTTTCTTTATGGTCAACACTTCAGCACCATTGTTCCTGGCTCAGGTTCTGTGCCTTTATCCTGTGTGTGGGCTGGTCTGGTTTTTCCAAATCCAATAACCTCCCCGCACACATACAGCCCCTAAGTCCACTCCCTGGAAGTCTGCTCACCAGGATAAAACCAGCCAGCCTCCCGTGCTCTGCACCCAGTTAACCCATCAATAGAGATGCTGTTAGCACTGAGGCTTCTCTTTGCTAACACTTGATAATCCAATCCACTGAGTCGGATGAAAACTGGATCTGGAAACTATACACTACTGATAAAGGCAGAGCCTGTTCCTATCCTAGCACTAACATAAATGCACACAGCCTGGGGAGCTGACTGAGCACAGGACTCAGAGCCCCTTGTATCAGCGTGAACGCCCCTCCTAAACTCCTGGCTCTCTTTCCCGGTTCCTCGAGCAGTGAACCCATCTCCCTTCGCCGTCGGCGCCTCCACCCAGGACTTACTTGGCTTTAAAGCCCACCCAGGACTTACTTGGCTTTAAAGCGACTCACTCCGGCCGCAGTCTCGGCCATGTCGAGTGCACCGATTCCACCAAGCTCACCGCGTGAAACCGGCAACGCGCAACTCTGTACTTCAGGGCACGCTGTGATGACATCACGACTACTTGACGCCATCAGCACGCGCCCTGGGCGACATATTTACTGTGGATATCAGATACTGCGACCAGAAGAAACTGAAGGTGTTTTCAGCATGGTGGCTGGCAGTGGCTACCGTGCTGAAAGTCTTGATTTTTATTATTATTATTATTATTTATTTACTATTTTGTAGTTATTATTTGTCTTTATTATGTCTTGTTTTCTATGTGCAGTTCTGGCTTTCCGGAACTTGCCCTGTTGACCTGGTCTCCAACTAAAAAATGCTCCTTCCTCTTCCTCCTCTAACTAACGCCTCCACTAACGCCCGGCTGTCTTGTTACTTTTTTCCCCTTAAAATTCTTTCTTTCTTCCTTTATTTTTTTCTTAACTTTTTCTCTTTCTTTTCTTTGTTTTTGTTTTTTTTTTTTTTTTTTTTTTTTTTTTTTTTCCTTCGAGACAGGGTTTCTCTGTGGCTTTGGAGAAATTTTTTTTTAAAAAAATTTAAAGCTGGGGGTGGTGTTGCACACGCCTTTAATCCCAGCACTCAGGAGGCAAAGGCAGGTGGATCTGTGAATTCGAGGCCAGTCTATTCTACAAAGTGAGTTCCAAGGCAACCAGAGTTACATACAGAGAAACCCTGCCTCAATAAATAACAAATGAATAAATAGATAGTTAGATGAAATTTAATTTAAACTGGGCAATGGTGGTGCATGCCTTTAATTCCAGCAGTTGGGAGGCAGAGGCAGGCGGATTTCTGTGAGTTCTAGGCCAACCTGGTCTATAGAGTTAGTCCCAGAACAGCCAGGGCTATACGTAAAGCCCTGTCTCAAAAAACAAAAAATTTAACTTACTAAGGAAGATTTGTTTATGTATTCAGCTAGCTTTAGGCTGATTTTAAACTGGTAGTCAAGGTTGGCTTCAGGCTTAAGATCTGTTTCAGCCTTTTGGATACCCTCAATTTATCAATTAGTGTGTACGTACGCATATGCCACATGACCACCCACTTGCTATAATGTGTGGAGTTGGAGGACATGGAAGTAGCTTTTTTTCTTCCACTGTGAAGGTCCCAGGGATGAAACTCAGGTTATCAGATTTGGCAGCGGGTATTCAGTGAGCCATCTTTCTGGCCCAGGCCTTTTATTCTTTGTTTTTCGACACAAGGTTTCTCTGTGTAGCTCTGGATGTCCTGAAACTCCCTCAGGCTGGTCTTGAACTCACAGAAATCTGCCTGCCTCTACCTCTGGAGTGCTGTGATTAAAGTATGCACCGTCACTGCCCATTTCAGGCATTTTATCTTAATGTGAATTTTAAAAATTCTTTTTGGCCTGGGCATGTTTGCACAGGTCTTTAATCCCTGCACTGAGGAGGCAGAAGCAAGAGCTCTATGAATCTAACCAGCTACCTTGGAAATTCACTATCCTTGTGATGGCTATTCTTGGTTCCCAGTTTGACTGCATCTGGAAAGAAAGGGTTTCTCTGTGTAGCCCTGCCTGTCCTGGAATTCATTATGTAAGACTAGGCTGACCTAGAACTCACAGACATCTGCCTGCCTCTGCTTCCTGTGCTGGGATTAAAGGTGTGGGCAGCCACCACACCCTCCTGGCTGAGAGCTTTTTTTTGGTGGGGAGGGAGATTTCTGAGACAAGGTTTCTTTGTGTATCAGCTTTGGCTGTTCTGAGGAACTTTTTCTTAATTAAATCGTTTGAAATGGGAATACCCATGTTTAATCTGTGTCTTTTGAGATGGGAAGATTCACCTTTTACCTGGGCCACATCTGACAACCTATATAAAGAGCATAGAAGGAGGTTTGCTGTTTTCTGGCCAGTCTCACTGTTGTATACTGAAGACCAGCTGAGACATTTATCCTTGTGGACTGAACAACTACTGGATTATTGGACCCTCCATTGGTAGACAGCCATTGTTGGATTAGCTGAACCATAGCCTATAAGCCACTCTCTTATCTCTCTCACTCCTTCTCTCCCTCCCTCCTTCCCTCTGTGTGTGTGTGTGTGTGTGTGTGTGTGTGTGTGTGATATTTTCCTTATAGGTTCTGTTCCTCTGGAGAATTCTAACTAATACAATCCATATTACCTAATTATGGCCCCTCTCCTTGTCTGTGTACCTTACAGAAATGAAGGTATTCTAAAGAGACACTTGTGGTGGCTCATCATTTTAGAGCACTTGGTCTTGAAGAATACCTGGGTTTGATTCTCAAAACAAAACAACAAAAACATTTGTACACATGAAATAAAATGAGATAATTGTGGCCAGGCATGGTGGTATATGCCTTTGATTCTAGCACTTGGAAGAGGGAAGAGAATCCTTGTGAGTTTGAGACCAGCTTGCCTCCAGAGGGGTAGCTTGTCTTCTGGAAAAAGATTTCAAATTCTAAAAACTTGTGAGATCACCTTACAGGATGATACTGAAGCCTACATAATGACGGGTCAACAGTTGGAGGGACCACATTTTTGTTTTAGTCTTTGGAGACAGGGTTTCTCTGTGTAGCCCTGCTGTCCTGGAACTAACTCTGTAGACCAGGCTGACCTTAAATTCAGAGCTCCTCCTGCCTCTGCCTCCTTAGTGCTTGGATTCAAGTCCTGTGCCATTATTGCCTGGCCACATTTTTCCCCCCTGCATTTTTGTCTGTGGAAGCCAGAAGAAGGAATAAGGTTCTCTGGAACTAGAGTTACAGATGTTATTAGCAGCCATGTGGGTGCTGGGAATCAAACCTGGGAATAAAATTCAGGGTATATATCTTTCACTGGCTCTGATTCTGGGACAAAGTGTGCTTCTTTGGCACTGGTTTCAGGGTCAGGGTGCATTTCTTTGCCTCTGGTTGTAGGACCAAGTGTGCTTCTTTGGCTCTGCCCAGGGTGTATTTCTTTGGCTGGCTCTTTGCCTAAAAGAGTCTAGGAAAACAGACCAGGGATGAGAAAGGCCAGTGTCTGATGTGGGAGGTCAGGAGGGGTGACAAGGACAACAGAGCACACAGCATGCACAGGACATGAGGTGGGCCAGGCCTGGGCTCAGCGTTTATTTAATTCCTTTATAACACACCTTGGCCCTGCCCACCCCACATCTCAGCCTCCGGGGCAACCTCACTCTCCTGTGCCCTGGCACTCAGAAGCAGGGAGTCATCTTCCAGGAAGTTGCCCAACTGTGCCAGCTGCCGGCGGATGAAGTTGGTGGTGCGATGCACTCGGTGCACACGCCGAAGTAGGCTCAGTAGCAGGTTCCGGTTGCGCTGGTGGCGCTGGATCCATGCATCACGTAGCTCACGGTAGCAGTTGTGTTGCTCACCCTCCGAGGCAGCCAGAGAAGCTCCACAGCCTAAGGGGCAGCGTTGCGGGACACCCCGCTGGCAATGCTGGCGGTGCTCATCTAGGACCCCACGCAGAACCCGCGCGGTGCAGCCCTCATTGGGGCAGGCCATCAGCTCGAAGGGGCATGAGTTTTGGTGTCCCTTGCGATGAGCCAGAGGGCATGTCACCAAGCAGCCAGCTGCAGCATTCTTACACTAGGAGTATAAATAAACTCAGTGTGAATTAAACTTGATTAGGCATTTCCACCTGGGGCTCCCATATAACCTCCAATCTATGATATCTCCTGACGATGAAACAAATGAACTCTGGAACTGCCTAAGCTTTTTATTGGTTTTTCGAGTGTTTCTCTTTGTAACAGCCCTGGCTGTCCTGGAACTTGTTCTATAGACCAGGATGGCTTCCTCAAACTCGGATCAGCCTGCTTCTGCCTTCCCAGTACACTACCACACCTTGCTGCCTGCTAAACTTTTGTGATCCCAAGTTTCTCCATTTTGTAAGAGTAATGGCCAGTGCACCAGGTACTTCATCCTTGAAACTCATTAAAATCCCCACATTACACCTGAAGTTTTAAGGGACCCAGAAAGGATAAGCAGCTCAAACTATCACACAGTGAATGGTAGATCCAGGATTCATACTCTTTAACCATGTCTATGACCTTTGGCCTATATTTGGTTCTGACAAAGGGCTTCTTCCTGTCACCTCTTTTGGCTCTTCCCCACCCCCCTCCGCCCTCCCACCAGGAGGACTGGAGTGGATGCTCTGAGCTACCTTGACTTGTAGGCGGCCAATGGTTTTCCGGAGTTTATTCACTTGGACCATCTTTCTCTTTTTCACCTCTTTTCTACAGCATGGACAGGTGTTTTGTCTAGAAAGAGGTATCAGTGTAATGTTGGAAGCTGGAAGTCATATGCCTACTAGAGCAAGCCTTCATGGGATAACCCAGCTAGTTCCTCCTTTCTGGCTAGAGGAGACACGAAGGGGGCCCTACAGTGAGGATTTGGCTCCCAAGCTGAGGAGGCTAGGGACTTCAGACACCAGAGAGTGAGGCACACACTTTCTTAGTGTCCCAGATTTTGCATCTGAGTCTTGAAACCCAGTTTTTGGTAGACCTTCCCATTCTTGGCCACATGAGTTGCCCCCAAGCCTCACCCCCCCCCACCCTCCTGGATTCCCAATGCACCTGGCTAGCCACTGAAGGATGCACTTTTTGCAGAAGATGTGACTGCATGGCAACCTCATTGGCCTCTTCAGAACCCCATGGCAGACGGAACACAGGAAGTTGCAGTCAGGAGGGCTGGCAAAGAGGTTGAGATCGTACCCACCACTCTGCAAAGACCAGGTCAGTGTTAAAGCCTGGGTAGGACCAGGCTCCAAGCTTCTGCCCCAAAGCACTCATTCCATCAAGATATCTTGGCAATCATTCGGTAGGGAGGCAGGCTACACAAGGAAACTCAAGGGCAAACCTGTGGGGGTTGACTCCAAGATTTGCCAACATTTGACTAAAGCTGGAATACCACCTAAAGCCTTCTGCAATGTTTTCTTGTCCCATAAAGAAACTATCGTTCATTCTCAGTGTAACGGATGGATTCCTAGGCAGCTGTCTGAGACTGAATTCATATCTCAGAGCTGGTGGGAAGAGGCCAGGGGCTCACCATGATCTGTGTCTGGACGGCAGCTCCACTGAGGCCAAGGGCTCAGGAGCCTCCATTTCACAGCACCTGTGCACCGACATCACAGAGGCATTGTTCAGCTTGGGCCAATCACAGCTCTGGCCTAGGGCCAATTGGGAACTGGTGGCTATCTTACCCTTTGCTTTTCTCTCTGAAGGTGAGTGGTCTGTGTATTCTCTCTCTCCCTTGCCTTGTTTGTGGCTGACAGCTGAGCCTAAGCTTCTAGAGGTTGACTCCCCAAGGCCAGCAGGACCCCAAGGATTGCAGCCTCCTCCACTGACTGGATGGTCAGTTTAGATGTTGATCCTTCCTACAAACATCCCTTCACCAAGAGCTAAGCCTAATAGCAGGAGCCTCACCCTGTGAAAGAGCCTAGGTCTTCCAGTTTAACTGTAAGAAAGGCTTTGGGGTCTGGGTGTGGTGTTGCAACTAAAGCCTTTAATCCCAGCACAAGTTCAAGGCCAGCCTGGTCTACAGAGCTAGCTCTAGGACAACTAGAGATGTTTCACAGAGAAACCCTGTCTGGAATACACAAAGTAACTAAGTGGATCACTCCATGATGCAGCTTCCAGGTCATATAACCCTTGACTGGGTAGGACTTTGCTGTTTCAGGGCCACATATGCTCAGTAAACTCAATGTTGCTTCCTGAAGCTGAACATCAATGGCCATCACTAGTGCCCTATTTGGAGTGAATAGATGTCTCCCTGGCAGGTGGGGTGGGAATGCCAACACTTTCAGTGGTCATCTTTTGAAACAATTTAAAATGAAGTTTTAACCATGTGCAGGTATTATTTGTCTGCACAGGTCTGTGGATTTGGGTGCAGGTGCCATCGAAGGCCAGAGTAGCCAGAGCTGAGACAGTAGTGTCACCTTTGTAGTGAGATATTCACTTTGTCCACACCCGTGGCACTGACCATGCCCATTAGGGGTGGGGAGGGGAAGAACTATGTCTGGGGAAGGGACCCCAGAGCTCGCTCTTGCTTGCAGTATGGGTACAGAAGAGCATCCGGAGGCATCCTTGGGACCAGGCGGTTATCTGTCTCTGTTATAAGTTATTTCTGCCTGAATAAACATCTATTCAGCCTGTTTTTCCCGATCCTTATACCACAACATACCTTGGCAGGCCTGCATCTGCCTCTTCAGTCAAGTCACTTTAAAGAAGCAGAATCTGGAAACCACTGGAAGCTACTGTAGTTAGTACCCTTGTTTTGCTGCTTGAGCTTGATCACGCTAGATCAGGGAATCCTTACCTGTGTGTGTGCACATTACTTCTGCATCATGAGTACAAGAAAAGGTCTAACCTGCTGAAACTTGTCACATACAAAATTTCCAAGTAGTGACATTTGGAAGGGTGAAACAAGATTATTAAATTCCATACCCTCCCTAAATACACAGCAGGATCCAGTCTCAAAACTATACTTAGGGCTGTAGATGGCTCAGAACAGTTTTCTTTTTAAAGGACCTGGGTTGGGTTACCACCAGCCACATGGAGGATTTCAACTATACGAATTTCCAGTTCCAGGGGATCAGATATCTTCTTGTGGCCATAGTCATCAGACGACATGGTACATACATATACATGCAGGCCAAGTAAAAAGCACACTAAAAAAAGAAAAAAGCTGGGATATAACTTACAAGGGCCTGACATCGTCGGCCATCCAGATCCTACCTGTTCGGACTAATACACCCGGCTACGAACGCATTTTTTACTTAGATCGACAGAAACCCCCCCCCCCCAATACACATACGGTAAGTTAAGTAACTTTATTTGAGAAGAGGACATCGATCGGAACCCTGCCATTTTCGTGGGCGAAGCTGCAGCAGTATCCAGATCCAGTGGAACCTGTGGAGAAATGACATGGTTAGTTAGGATCGATGCCACAAGCCAGGCCGTGAGAGCCGCGAGGCGGTCGGGGAATGTAGGGGCCTGGGTTTCACCCTCCCACACTGGGGCAGCGGGCGGTGAGCTGAGGCCCCTGTGGCTTTGGGCGCCGAATCTCACCTCCGGCCACAGCAAAGCCGAAAATGATTTTCAACGAACGCCCATTTTCGGGGCCCAAGGCGAACGCGAGGCCGATGAGGAACAACTTACCTGACAGACGAAGTGGAACACGCAACGACCAACACCGGGAGGCCGGCGAGGCCGCCGAGCTTTTATATGCCCTCCCAGTCGGTGTACGTCGTGGCTTCGGGGAGGCAATATGCGCAGGCGCGGGCGGAACGTGGCGGAGGCGGGACACCACGCAGCCAATTACAGCCTGCGGGTGAGCTGCACAGGCAGTGGAGATATCGCGGCGCTTGGTGCACTATAAAATCTCCCTTCTGCACAGCCGCGCTCTTCTTCTACTTCGGGAAAACACGTGAGTCTGAGTTAGTGGGTCCTGGTGTTGGGGCCTGGGCAGTGGACATCCGTGGACATCCGCACGGAGACGCCCTTGGGCGGAAGGTCCTCTATCGGAACCCCAAGCGACCGCAAAGCAGAGTGTCCTCCTGAGTTGATTTTTTGTCTCTTTAGCAAATGGCGGATGACGCCGGTGCAGCGGGAGGGCCCGGAGGACCCGGGGGCCCAGGATTAGGAGGCCGCGGCGGCTTCCGCGGAGGCTTCGGCAGCGGCCTCAGGGGCCGCGGTCGTGGTCGAGGCCGTGGCCGTGGTCGAGGCCGTGGGGCTCGTGGAGGTAAAGCCGAAGACAAGGAGGTAGGTCTGGTTTTGGACTGGGCGGCCGCGCGCTCTCTGCATGAGGCAGGCAGCCTTTTGACTGGTGTCTTTCTTTAGTGGGTCCCTGTCACCAAGCTGGGCCGCCTGGTTAAGGACATGAAGATCAAGTCCCTGGAGGAGATCTACCTTTTCTCTTTGCCCATTAAGGTACAAAGACATCTAGGTGTTGAAATATCGTTTGGGAGGGAAGGTTGCTGTCTACATAGGCAGGATTTGCAGACCTTTACTGTCCAGTGATTGGGAGGAAGCAAACATAACATCTTTCCTACCAATTTCCTGTTTCAGGAATCCGAGATTATTGACTTTTTCTTGGGGGCATCTCTTAAGGATGAGGTTCTAAAGATCATGCCAGTACAGAAACAGACAAGGGCTGGCCAGCGGACCAGGTTCAAGGTATTGTTTTTTGGCAGGGTGGAGGTGTCTAAACTCTCTCACTCTGCATAGTTACACTAGGCTTCATCCGTGTGACTTTCGTACCGGGAGAGAGAGAAATGAGTTCCTCAAGTATCTTTGATTGGCCTCACAGTGGCCTCTCTTTCCTAGAGGAGCACCACAGGTCCTAGTTGGGATATGCTGGTTCTGTTTAGTACCACCAGCCATTTCACCCAAGTCTTTTCACAGGCTTTTGTCGCTATTGGGGACTACAACGGTCATGTTGGTCTTGGTGTTAAATGCTCCAAGGAGGTAGCCACAGCTATCCGAGGGGCCATCATCTTGGCCAAGCTTTCCATTGTCCCTGTGAGGAGAGGCTACTGGGGGAACAAGATTGGCAAGCCCCACACTGTTCCATGCAAAGTGACAGGCCGCTGTGGCTCTGTGTTGGTGCGTCTCATCCCTGCCCCCAGAGGCACTGGCATCGTCTCTGCTCCTGTGCCCAAGAAGCTACTGATGATGGCTGGTATTGATGACTGCTACACATCAGCCAGGGGCTGCACTGCCACCCTGGGCAACTTTGGTAAGTACCTCACACAGTTGCTGTGGCATCTCTCAGCTCCGCTGGATCACACTGGGCCAGTGTGTGCTTGGCGTATTTTTAAGGGAGAAAGAGGATGGCCCTCCTAATGCACGACAGACCTGCCTCAAAGTGGCTTCTCTGTTCCTAGGAGTGCAACAGCTTCTTAGTGGGAGGGACCTTTCATCTTGGTTTTAAGCCACTAATCCTTTTCATTGTTGCTTTCCAGCCAAGGCCACCTTTGATGCCATCTCTAAGACCTACAGCTACCTGACCCCTGACCTCTGGAAAGAGACTGTGTTCACCAAGTCTCCTTATCAGGTATACTGATTTAGGTGGGGTGTTGGCTGCTTTGGGTTTCTTAAGAGTAGGGGAATGTGTTGTATTCATTCATGTTCCACTATCTTTTCAGGAATTCACTGACCATCTTGTGAAAGCCCATATCAGAGTCTCTGTTCAGAGGACCCAGGCTCCAGCTGTTGCCACCACATAAGGGGTTTTATACAAGAAAAATAAAGTGAATTAAGTCTGTTTAATGCTTGTCTGGTTGTTTTCTTTAGCCTATCCTCCCCATGCTTGGAACTTCCCAGCTTCTCAATTATGCTTTAGTGGACACTAAAACCACAGGCAGGGTATATCCAGTCACTTTATTTCAGCAATGTAATAATAAGAGTTCTTGGAGTCTTATGCAGCAGCTGCTTGCTTAGCAGCCCTTCTTTCTTCCAGCATTCTCTGCTTCTGCTTTGCCAGGCACTTTCTGGCAGAATAATAGGCTCCCAGGTCATAATCTGTAAAAGAGTTAGAGCGTGATTTTTTGTTACATACATGGGAGTTTGGGCAAGGTTGAAAGCACAAAGCAAGGGATGGGATCCAGCTGGGTAACTCACAGCGGTCGTGGTAGGCTTTAGCCACCTGGGTGAACTGGTCCAGTTCCTTGGCACAATTCTGCTTTGCACTCTCTCCTTCTCTCTGCTGACAGGCTTTAAGCCTCTCCTGGATGATGTTGACAATTTCCTGGTCAACTCTGCTGCAAGAATTTGGAAGGATGGAGGCCTGCCTCAGCCCAAGAGTCTTGGGTCCTTTTCAGGAAGGGCCTATTTTACAACACAGCCACCCACCAACTGTTCTCTGCTGTGTGTACTTACTAGTCCCTTTTCCACTGCATCTCAGCTTCAAAGATACAAAGGACATCACCCTCTTTGCATTCTGTGATGTCTGGCACACGTCGGTACTGCCGATGATAGTAGTAAGTTCGGTTCTTGGCATGCTGTTGCTCAATAAACTCTGAAAAGAGAATACCTCAAACTCAAAGCCTTTCTGCATTGACTTTAGCTAGGGAGTTTAAGGTTCCAAGCTTTAACAGAAACAGGCTGTAAAGGGACTGGCTAGAGTGGTTAACAGTTACCACCTTCAGTTGCATGAAAATCTCACCTTGTGCCCCTAACCATACAGAGCAGATCCTTATATAGAAGAGAACATACTCAATTGAGGATTGAGAACAGAGAAGCCTACCTGCCCCAATGGTACAGGGTTTGAGTAGGCAAGGAATCTCCATTAGAAATTAAGCAGTAGGACCCATTGGTAAGTCAAAGAGCACAGAGTTGAGACATTCAGATGCTATCCAAAAAAACGGAGCTGACTTTGTAACTGGCTTGTAAACTCCCACCTGCCTAACCCAGGGACCACCTGTAAACCAGAGGCAGTGACCTGTCTGTAATACAAGCTACTGGCAGTATACCTGATAACGACAAACACTGACCATGCAGATGGATGGCTAGCAAATTGTCCATTTTAACAAGAGTTTACTGGCCTGCTGCTTGAGCACACCTAGTAAAACTCCCTGACGGTGGGCTAAATTCCCGACTACTGCCGTTTTTGTTTTTGTTTTTTTCCCTGTATAACCTTGTCCGTTCTCAAACTCGGTCTGTAGACTAGGCTGGCTTCTAATTCAGTCACCTGCCTTTGCCTCCCCCAGTGCTGGGATTAAAGACAAGCGCTACTACTGCCCAATTTCCGGCTACTACCGTTTAAAAGAGCGACTGGGGTCTAGGGAAGTCAGGGTTCTGCTGAAGGCAGAAAGAATTATGGGCAGGGTGTAGTCCCGGTAAGAAGCGGTCTATTCCCCGGAGGCGATGGGAGGTCCTGGGAAGTGGTCTGAGGTGCTGCGGGGAAACAAAAGGTTCCGGCAGCGGGTGTCCTAGGTATACTGGGGAAGGTTGAGACGATTTGGAAAAGAAATAAATATAACTAAAAAAAAAATTTGGACTCGGAGCCCCTGGATGTGGGAGAGCAACGTGCAACGGGTGATGGCTGAACCCTGGGGACCCGTACTGGACGTGGGATCCTGGGGTACCAGGATCTCCACTGAGCGGGCGCAATCCTAGACCCCGTACCTCTCACGAGGGTCACGGGCCGGTCCACGAGGAGATCGAAGGCCTTCATAAAGTAGGTCAAGGGGTTCGGAAGCGAGGTTTGTGGCGAGGGAGCCGGCGTGCGGGGCGGGGGCTCCGGGTACACATCCTTGTCCCAGGAGTCCGGCATGGCTGCAACAAACCCTCCCTGCCGATCTCTAATTCTTTCGCGTCCAGACCAGCTCAGCCTGCTGAGGACAAGGAGACCTTTACGCTTGTGCGGAAAGGCGGAACTGCGCATGCGCAGTGGGTAGCCGCGGGGCACCACGGGATCGTGACTTGCCTCTCGGGCACCCTCTTGTGGTTCCCAGCGCCATTGCACAGAGGCATCCTGGTTTAGCTGGATAGAGTTCACCTGACCTACCTGCTAAGCTAGCAGGGAGAAAACGGTGTGGTAAATAGAACACATACAAATCAACGAATAATGGGGACACCAAACGCCCTCACTACTCCAGGAAGCCATTCTGGACTGCCCAGCCCTCTAGTCTGTTCACTGATGGGTGCCAGTGAACCTGGGTGCTTCTCTGAAGAGGCTTGTGTCATAGTCCATGGGAGAAAGGGGTAGGCACAGAGTGCTTTGCTCTGCTTCTGCGGGTTCTTCTCTAGTCTTGAACTCTTATGCCCTGAGTTGTTCACTTTCCAGGACTGCACTGCCCAAACTCTGAGTTTATGTGTTTAAAACTGGTTTTGCAGCCTGGGCAGTGTAAATCTCAACTATCTGTCATCTTGGTGCTGGTCACCTCCTGCATAAGAGCATAAAGCTATCAACTGCAGTGACTTACCAAATCTAGTATTACACAGAAATCAGTTTATGATAACCTACAAATCTTAACATTTTGGTAGCATAGAATTTTAGTATCTAATGCAAAACCACTAACCCTGAGGGACATCTTAAGCCTAGTGGACTCAGTGATTGCATAACTATAGACTCTTGGGATTGAAAAATAACTCCGGGCAGTGGTGGCACACATCTTTAATCCCAGCACCCTGGAGACACTTGATCTCAGAATTCTAGGCCAGCTTGGTCTACAGAGTTACAAGACAGCCAGGAGTACACTGAGAAGCACTGTCTCACACAGAACAAAACAAACAAACAAACAAACAAAAAAAAAAAAGAAAAAGAAAAAAGAAAAGAAATGAAAAAAAAAAAAAAAGAAAAAGAAGATAGATGGGCACAGAGGCACAAACCTGTAGCAGGAGCCACACGAGGGGCTGAACTGGGATGATCATTTGAGTCCAGGAGTTCAAGACCAGCTTGGGAAGCCAGATATGTAGGTTCATGCCTATAAGCCTGCCATGCCATTTCGGTAGCCCAGAGAAAAAGATTGCCAAGAGGTCAAGGCCAGTTGGGCTATAATGTGAGACCTTTTCTGAAAAGAAAAAGAAGCAGCTGAAGAGATGGCTTAGCAGTTAAGAGGTTTTCCAGAAAATCTGGGTTTGATACCCACCACTCAGTTTGTAACTGGCTGTAATTCCAGTTCCAGAGGATCTGATGCCCTCTTCTGGCCTTCAAGGCACACAAATAATGCACATGCAGGCAAAACACCCATACATATAAAATAAAATAAAATTTAATTTAAAAAAGGCAGTGGTGGCACAGGCCTTTAATCCCAGCACTTAGGAGGCAGAGGCAGAGGCAGAGGCAGAGGCAGAGGCAGAGGCAGAGGCAGAGGCAGAGGCAGAGGCAGGAGGATCTCTGTGAGTTTGATGTCAGCCTGGTCTACAGAGTTCCAGGACAGCCAAGGCTACACAAAGAAACCCTGTCTCAAAAAGAAAAACAAACAAACAAACAAAAAACAAAAAAAAAAAGAAAGAAAAAGAAAAAGAAAAAATTCAGGAGAGGGTGGTACATGCCTTTAATTTCAGCACTCAGAAGGTAGAAACAGGCAGATATCTGAGTTCAAGGCCAACCCGGTTTAGAGAGTTAATTCCAGGATAGCCAAAGTTATACTCTATAAGGAACCAGGCTGAATCAGCCATGAAGAGCAAGCCAGTGAGCACCATTCTTTCTCCCCCCCCCCCTTTTTTTTTTAAATTTATGTATTACAGATGCAGTGTTCCTCCTGCATGTATCCCTGCAGGCCAGAAGAGGGCACCAGAATTTATTATAGGTGGTTGCTGGGAATTGAACTCAGGACCTCTGGAAGAACAGGCAGCACTCTTAACCCCTGAGCCATCTCTCCAGCCTGAGCACCATTCTTTCATGGCTTCTATTTCAGTTTCTTTGTTTCTTATTTTGGTTTTCCAAGGCAGGGTTTCTCTGTATATCACTGGCTGCCCTGGAACTCACTTTGTAGACCAGGCTGGCCTCCTCCTCCTGAGCACTGGGACTGAAGACATGCATCATCACCATGTGGCCTGTTCATCACTTTCTGCCTTTAGATTTTTGACTTGAGTTCTGCCTTGGTTTTATTTTGTGTGTGTTTTGCTGTGCGTCTAACTTTGCCCCATATGCATGCAGTGCTCATGGAGGTCAGAAGAGGGTGTCAGATCCCCAGGGACTGGAGTCACAGACAGCTGTGAGCCAGCATGTGGGTGCTGGGAATTAAACTCGGGTCCTTGGTAGTGAAGCTAGTGCTCTTAATTGCTGAGCTATCATTCCAGAATCAAGCATGGTGTTTTTATTGCAGTAACAGAGGACTCTAGCTTACAACTCTCAGGGCAGGTTTGAGACCTCTTTACCAGATTCAGATTTTCTTTCAGGCTGTGACCTGAGAACAGGACCCCTCATTAGGCCATAGTAGTATTGTCCTTGAAGAGTTTTCACCTGGTTGGTCCCCAGGATCATAAAAGGAAAAATGCTATCCCTGGTCCTAGGTGTTCTTAGCACTTCAGGCTGCTCATCTAATGCCCCTCCCACGTTTGTGTTTGGCACCAAAGGCCATGCTGGCTACAGGAGCCAGGCAAGGAGACTGCCAGGTGCTAAATCTGGGACCTGGCAGCTGAGTGTTCTGGCCCTGTCATTCGACCTCTGGTGTCCGGTGGGGAGGCCCCTTCCTGATCTGCAGGGACCGGCCATGGTCAGTGAGCTGGGGCTACACCCTAAACAAACTGGCATGTTCCGAGGGCGAGGGGAGGGACAGTCCTAGAGCTGTGAGGAATGGGTCTGAAGAGATAGCAAAGGGCCAGGGCTATGCTTTTGGGCCTAGAAGGGGCATGAGAGGGAGCGATCACAGTAGCCACCTGCCCTGACATTCACTACCTTACTTACTGTCTTAGACCCATCCAGGACTTGCCAGACTGAGTTCACAAGGGCAGGAAGTCCGAGGTTATAGAGACCCTCACCACAACCCTCCATCATCTGTACTCTGTTCTCTTGTAGAGGGATGGGGTGGTACTGAGGGTTGTCTGGACCTCTCTCTCAGGCCTCTAACCCACATTGTATTTGGGGGGTTTTGAGTCTCCTGAAGCCACCCCTATGGAGACTTCAGTTCTGAACTCCTTTTCTTCTGCTCCTAGTCCCACCGGAAGTTCTCTGCCCCTCGACATGGACATCTGGGCTTCCTGCCCCACAAGAGGAGCCGGAGGCACAGGGGCAAGGTGAAGAGCTGGCCTCGGGATGACCCCAGCCAGCCTGTGCACCTCACAGCTTTCCTGGGCTACAAGGCTGGCATGACCCACACCCTCCGGGAAGTGCACCGCCCTGGCTTGAGTGAGTCACTGAGGGGGACACATGGCAGAGTGGGGAATGGAATCTTGCAAATGATAGGAACCAGAAACTGTTCTTGTGGTCCAAGTGGAGCCACAATCCCAGAAAAGTTGATGTCCTGTGGATGGAAATTGCCCTTAGGACAGGCAGGATCCATGCTGAACTTTATCAGGCCCTGACCATGAGCAGTGCCTGGGGGGGAGGGGTTTCTGACAGTACTTGCAATTTAAGACTAGGAAATGGAGAGACTAGGAAAGTGGTCCCAGGTGGTTAATGAGTAGAGCTACTGGGATTCAAAAGTGGGCACCCTTGTGGGGCTCAAGACTGTAATCGTAGCTACTTGGGATACTGAGGCAGGATTAACACAAGTTCAAGGGCAGCCTGAGTAACTTAATAAATAAATAGGCTCTGTCTCAAAATAAAGATTAAAAAAGATTTGGGGATGTGGCTCAGTAGTAGGATGTTTACCTTGTATGCTCAGAGTCTAGGTTCAAACCCTAGTATTGCTAAAGATAATCTAACAGAAATTTAAAAGTGGGTTACCCTGTCTTCCCTAAAGCCTGTGAAGTCTGTAGAACTTTAGAACATATATTTTAGAAGAGCTAGGATACAGATGTGGATTGCTGTGTGACAGTTTCTCTAAGATTGAAATATCCCATCCTTCAGGGAAACTCATTAAGCAGGAAGGCAAACCACTCAAAGTTGCTCCACAAAGTCCCTGAAATTGACCAGATTTACTAGGCCCCTCCCTGCAGGAGTAAGCAATAAAAGCTGATCGTTCCCCTTCAGAGGGGAGCTGTGTTTTTTTCCCCTTCAGAGGGAGTAAATATGAGTGTGAGTGTCTTCCCAGAAAAAGTTTTGTCACACAAGATATAGTTCAACCCCTTCTACTGTTTGACTTGGTTTGGTGTTAAAAGACTTAACTTTAATTATGCATGTGTGTATGTTTGTATGGGAGTATGCGCACATGAGTGCAAACTTGCAGAGACCAAAAGGGAGCATTAGATACCCTGGAGCTAGACTTATAGGTAGTTGTGCCATCCAATTTTATGTCAAGTTGACACATGCTAGGGCTCAGCTCATTGTGAGCAGTGCCAGGCCTAGGGTGGTGGTCCTAGGTGCTATAAAAAAAACAGGCTGATACTGGGCAGTGGTGGCACATGCCTTTAATCCCAGCACTTGGGAGGCAGAGGCAGGAGGAGCTCTGTCAGTTCAGACCAGCCTTGTCTACAGAGCGAGTTCCAGGACAGGCTCCAAAAACAAAAAACAAACAAACAAAGCAGGCTGAGAAACAAGGCAGTAAGCAGCATTCCTCCATGGCCTTTGTTTCTGCTCTCACCTCCAGATTCTTGTTCTGTTTTGAGTCCTTCTGACTTCCCTCAGAGATGGAGTATGACCTGAGAGATGTATGCCTGCAGAACAGAAGCCCTTTCTTCACCAAGTTACTTTTACTTTGGTCATGATGTTTTATTACAGTAACAGGAAACACTAAGCCAGCCAACACATGTGCTAGGAATTAAACTCTGTGTGTGTGTTTCATATTTGAGGCAGGGTTTCTCTGCAGCCCTGGCCTTGAACTTCCAGAGATCTACCTGCCACTGCTTCCTGAGTTCTGGGATTAAAGGCACTACCACCAACCAAGCTATAGCACAGGCTTGAAGTGGTCCCTCTGCCTGTCTCTCAAGTGCTACGATTACAGGCTTGTGTACTGTATACATTCAGCTTTCCTAAATTCCGTTCCATGTACTTAAGTATCACTTGTGTAAATTTATATACCTGCTACATGTTGTGTGACAGACTTTTCCTGAGGAAATGCAACACACACACACACACACACACACACACAATCTACTCACTCTAGATAGGAAGCTCGTGATGAACCAGTGAGTCTTACTAGGGTTATTTATAGAAATATGGAAGAGTAGTTACTCACAAGAGCTGAAATGACTGAAAGACAGCGGCATCACCAAGGCCCACCCAGTATGGGTGACAGCTCACAGTAGCTGGGAACCTGGAGCACACTGCAAGGCCTGCAGGCCTTTCCAGGTGGCTCAGTCCCTTTGAGCCTTTTCCAGGGTGCTCGGCTGCTCTCAGTGTCTTCCAGGCTTTTGTGCTGGTCTCTGCTGCTTCCAGTTGGCTGGGCCTGTTGACAGTTTGCTTTGCAGTTTAGCTTGTCTTAGAATGATGCTCAGCAGTCTTTGATGTTTATACATTCTTGGGGACTGAGTTCTTAGTGAATCTGCTCAATTTCAGGGAGTGTGTGGGTATTCTGAGTTGTTTATTAACTGTGTTT
Organism: Phodopus roborovskii; assembly: GCF_943737965.1. NCBI lineage: Eukaryota > Metazoa > Chordata > Mammalia > Rodentia > Cricetidae > Phodopus > Phodopus roborovskii. Next base: position 49,038,268 of record NW_026126407.1, on the reverse strand, counting down.
ACTACCTTACTTACAGTATTTCATCTTCCCTTAGAATGTTCTGTTATTTGACCACTCTATAAACATCCCTACCCTTTTTGTTGAAAATTAGATTCTAGGACAGTGGTTCTAAACTGCCCCTTTGTGGGTCAAACAACCCTTTCACAGGGGTTGCATATCAGACATCCTACACATCAGACATTTACATTTCAAAACAGTAGCAAAATTACAGTTATGAAGTAGCAAGGAAAATGATTTTATGGTTGGAGGCCACAAAACATGAGGAACTGAGGGCTGAAGCATTAAGAAGGTTGAGAACCACTGATCTAGGAGGAAACCAGTCCAGATGCCCAGCATCCCTGCTCTGGTGAGCCCTAGGCTGTCCTTAGACAGCCACACCCACTCTGGCCCTCTCCAGGCCCTCAGCAATGCTCTGCTCTCTACCTTCCTGGCATAGGGGGCCTTCCTCCCTCCTTCATTGTGGTGGAGTATGCATGGGCCCACCTTCACTGCTTACTCTTCCCAGTGTGCCTGTTGCTTCTTCCCCTGCTGTCTTGGGGCTTCCTCCTTCTCTTTCTCCTTCCCTCTTTCCTTCCTGCCTGTCTTCCTTCTTCTCCCCTTTCTTCCAATTTCTTTCCTCCTTTCATTTTTAGAACATATATTTCAGTTGAGTATGGTGGCTGATGCAGGAGGATCAGGAATTTAATGCTGTCCTCAACTACATAGCAAGTTCAAAGCCAGCCTGGGCTATAGAAGACTCTCCCTCAAACCTAAACAAAACAAAACTCAATGATGAAACCCATGGCAGCCTAAAAATATCCATGAAATGATGGGTTTCTAGGTTTACCTAGTGCTTATGACACTATATTTAGAATTATTAAAATTAAAATAAGATTATGGTGGTCTTATGACAGGCAACAGCTCTGTCTCTCAGGTTACCTTGTGTAGCTGACCTTCTTGATCCTCTCTCCATTGGCTGAGAAGGTCCCCTCAACTCTTCTTCCTTGGTCTAAACAGAAATTTCCAAGCGAGAGGAAGTTGAAGCTGTGACAATTGTGGAGACACCACCATTGGTGGTGGTGGGCGTGGTGGGCTACGTGGCCACACCTCGGGGTCTTCGGAGCTTCAAAACCATCTTTGCTGAACATCTCAGTGATGAGTGCCGCAGACGCTTCTACAAGGATTGGTGAGAGCCTAGCCCCAGCTCTGTGCTAGAGCAGTGGAGGGAGGCGGAAACTTGGCCAGGCAGATAGTGTGTGGTACATTCTATTCAGCAAGAGGAGAGAATATTAGAGAGCTGGGGAGGGTATTGGGATCCAGAAAAAGTAGGAAGCAAACACTCAAATCTTCATGGTTGGGCTAGTGGGGTGACCCAGGATAAAGGTGTTTGCTGCCAACCTGTGTTAGACCCCTGGGGTAGGGCAGGAGGGGAGAACTGATTCTTGAGTTGTCCTCTGACCACCACACATGCACTGTGGTGTTTGTAAACATATACACACTATATATAAAAATAAGTAAAAAATTTAAAGTACCAGGGTGGTGATGGCACATGCCTTTAGTCCAAGCACTTGGGAGGCAGAGGCAGGAGGATCTGTGTGAGTTCAAGACCAGTTTTGTCTATAGAGTGAGTTCCAGGATAGCCAGGGCTACACAGAGAAACCGTATCTCCAAAAACTGAAACAAAACAAAACAAAAAACTCCAAAACATAAACAACCCCTCTGGCCCCCCACAGATCATTTATTAGGACTCTGACCTTCTGTGGAACCAAGTCTTGAAAGGGAAGGTCCACTCTCTGCCTGGGGCACTTCATTCCTCCAACATCATATAGAAACATGGGCCCAGTCTAGCCCTCACCCTCTGTAGGAATTAACTGATGAGTTTGAGCCCTAGTGTCAGTGCAGGACTGTATGACCAAGGGCGAGTTGGCTGACATCTTGAGCCCCTTGCATGCCATGGATAGATGGAGGACGCCAGTGCTGCTGCTGCCCGTGGCCCTCCCTCCCCCCACTTTCCAAAGTGACTGGTGAGCATCAAGGATGCCGTTTTTTACGTTTGTATTACGAATTTGCTCTTCATCCAGAGTTTAGCCTCTGGGGACTATGGGTTCTTCATCTCTAGGATGGGGCTCATCATTCTACCTTCTAGAACCCCCCATCCCCAGTGAGGGCTGGGAAGGGTGTTTGCCTAACTGGAAGCAGAATGTTTGTTCACAGTGTCTGAGAGAGGTGTTAAAGGTCTGCTGGGCACATGCCTGCCAAATCCTAACATTTTACAAGGATCTGGAATATTGTCCAGCCTGGGTGACATAGTGGGACCCTCTTGAGACACACACATCCACGAACATAGAAAGAGGAGACGGGGGGAAGGAAAGAAAGAGACACAATGATCAGGAATAGTAAGTGGACACATCCCAGGCTCTTAGGGAGGTCCTGGGCCAGGGCTTTTGCTTGCTGGGCTGCAGATAGGGCAAGACAGGCAGGATAATGCAGAGAGCTACCTGGCTGGGTCTTGAGCATTCTGTGTGTGGCTCAGGCACAAGAGTAAGAAGAAAGCCTTTACCAAAGCCTGCAAGAGGTGGCGAGACTCCAATGGCAAGAAGCAGCTCCAGAAAGACTTTGCTGCCATGAAAAAGTACTGCAAGGTCATTCGGGTCATTGTCCACACCCAGGTCAGCACAGCCCCCACCTTCAGCCCATTCAACCTTTGTGTACCTTCTCCCATCCCCCACCTCCAAATGAAGAGCCCTGACAAATGTCAGCTTAAAAATAGCACCAGCCCTGGGAATAGGCTCAAGATCTGGCCTGCTACTTCACTAGCCACTCTTGGCCCAGAGTTGGGAGGTCAATGGCATATGATGTTATAGGCCAGTGTCATCAAGAGCAATAGTGTCCCATGGATGACTCAGTTACCCAAATGTTCTGAAAGGCTTGAGTCTTCAGTCAAAAGCCCATCATGGGGAACTGGCTGTACCTAGGGTCCAGCTTGATGCTAAAATTGAACCAGAACACTCATTCTGGAACTTTCCTATGCATCTTGTCATCAGGGAAGTATTCCCCAGCAGCAACTCTATGCCCCCTCCTTCTGTGCACCTCCCCTGCTCTCTGAACACAGGCTCCTACTACTCTCACACCTGCTGCTCCTGGGTGAGCAAGTCAGGGCTTGATGCTTACCAGGGACCATGGAGGCCGGAGGCACACTCATCTAATTCCCTCACAGGCCCCAGGACTTACTACAAGCCTGGTACACAGTAGGAGCTCTATAAATACTTGCTGAACACCATGCTGTGATCTAACTGGTGTGTTTCCACTTGTGTATCCTCTTAGCCTGTGATGCTCATAGCAGCCAGAGCCTTGTTGAGTGGTCTAGTTAGCAACATACACTTGGAAGAAAGTTGGAGCCCACTCCTACATCTGCCTGGCTCAAGCACCCTCCCGCTCTCACCTGGCCGGACTGGCTTTTCCCTTGCTGCTCGTCATTTGTTGGAACACTGAGCCCTCGCCAAGAGTTTACTTGGCTTTTATCTGTCCTGAAAAGAGATGGTGGGACTCCCAGAGAGGAATGTTGTCTGCCTCAATCTGCTGTGCCTACAGCACCCAGAACATGGCAGGAGCTTAATAATATCTGTGAATAAATACAAGTGGGAAAGACATCAGGTACCAGTGGGCTAGCCATCTGCAGGTGTGTGGGATTTGTGAGCTGACTTTTCTGCTGTGTTCTGCAGATGAAGCTGCTGCCCTTTCGGCAGAAGAAGGCTCATATCATGGAGATTCAGCTGAACGGTGGTACTGTGGCTGAGAAGGTGGCCTGGGCTCAGGCACGGCTGGAGAAGCAGGTGCCTGTACAAAGTGTATTCAGCCAGAGTGAGGTCATCGATGTCATTGCTGTCACGAAGGGCCGGGGTGTTAAAGGTAGGGCCTGGTAGAGACAGTAGCTATAGGGAAAAATGTTTAGTAGGGGTCAGAGTGGCCTCTCAGCCTCTGGCCCTTCCTACAGGGGTCACTAGCCGCTGGCATACCAAGAAGCTGCCAAGAAAGACCCACAAAGGCCTGCGCAAGGTGGCCTGCATTGGTGCCTGGCACCCTGCCCGAGTAGGTTGCTCCATCGCCCGGGCTGGACAGAAGGGTTACCACCACCGTACAGAGTTGAACAAGAAGGTGTGTTCATAGCTCCTCCGCTGAGGGGTCTCTAGTAGGATGGCATGACTCAAACACTGACTGGGTTCATGTAATATCATTACCAGCTTCAGAGTCTGAGCATGGGTGCTGCACATGTGTGTGACCATGTACCTAGCCCTAAACACATCTCTAATCCCTACTGCTATTTCCCTGGTAGATCTACCGAATTGGCAGGGGGCTGCACATGGAAGATGGGAAGATGGTGAAAAACAATGCATCTACCAGCTATGATATAACTGACAAATCTATCACACCACTGGTGAGGCGAGATGGTCAGGCTGGCCAAAGGGGTCTAATGGGGGTTAGGGGACAGGCCCTAGTTAGGTGCTACCCTGCCCCATGAGTTCCATCAATGATGCTCCATAACTGGATCTTTCCCCCAGGGTCTTGGCCACTTGGAAGCCCCAATCCTTGTTTGTTCCTGCACCCTTCATACCTGCTGAGAGGAGAAATGCAAAAAGCAGTTCCTATGGTGGCCTAGGGACCAGTCCTGAGCTAGAGGGAAATAGCCTTGCAGCCTAAGCATGTGTCTGCATTTCATGTAGCTCATGTTGGCCTCCAACTCCCTGTATAGCTGAGCATGACCTTGAAATTCCGATCCTCCTGCTTCTACCTTCTGAGTGCTGAGAGCATATGGGTTTTGCTCTGTGTAGCCCTAGCTGTTCTGGAACTCTCTCTGTAGACCAGGGTGGCCATCAACTCTAAGAACTTCCTGCCTCCTCCCAAGTGCTGGGATTAAAGGCGTGTTCCACCATGCCCAACTGACATCTTATTTCTTAATGGGGTGCTCAGGATCGAACACAGGGCCTCATGCATGCTAGGCTAGCATTCTTTTAACTGGGCTACTGGGCTAGGGGCTCAGTTACCCAGGCTGGCCTTTAACTCTTTAGTATCTGTTGTATCATCCTCTCAAGTGCTAGATTTACAGGTGTATGTCACCATGCTCAGCATCCCCCACAAAAAGGCATAGAGTTAAGTGAGATAGGACAGGAAGAATACTTAGTATGTGGCTCAGCTGATGCCACCTTGATGAGTGATCCAGTGTGAGGTATTGTCCCTGCACCCTGGGGTCTGAGCATGGGGCTCCTTCACATCACAACCCTCTAACTTGTCTGCCTGGTGCCTGGCTTGGTGTGATGTGTCTCCTGTAGGGCGGCTTCCCCCACTATGGGGAAGTGAACAATGACTTCGTCATGTTAAAGGGGTGCATTGCTGGCACCAAGAAGCGGGTGATCACGCTGAGGAAAGTGAGTGAGCATGGCGAGCTGGGTGGTGAGCTCCAGCAGCCTGCCCTTTAGCTTGCTCTGTGGTGGGTTGGGTTGGTGGGAGAGTAAAGGAAGGGTCTGGCAGGCGCGAGTGGTCGATTGAGTCCTTGGTGTGAACTGGAGGCCACAGGAGCCAGGGCTTTCCATCCTTGACATCTCTTCTCTCTTGGATTCCCCAGTCCCTCCTAGTGCACCACAGCCGCAGGGCTCTGGAGAATATCGAGCTCAAGTTCATTGATACCACTTCCAAGTTTGGCCATGGACGTTTCCAAACAGTACAGGAGAAGAGGGCCTTCATGGTGAGCTAGTCCCAATTGTTCTCTGCTTGTTACAGAGGACCTGGAAGAAGGGTACTTTTACGGGTCTAGTAGAACAGGCCTTGGGTAGCCCTGGTGCTGGTCGTAGGCAGTATTTCTTGGCTGACTCTCCTGACTAATGCTCCTGTCCCCCCCACCTTGACCAGGGCCCCCAAAAGAAGCATCTGGAGAAAGAGAAGCCAGAGACCTCGGGAAACATATAAGATGTCTGGAGTGGAGCACACTTGCGAATGCTCCTGCTGCCTGCCCTGTATTCTTTGTCTAATAAAGTTCTGAGGCAACTCTTTTTTATTTTTATTTTTTACATGTCGATCCCAGTTCCCTCTCCTCCTTTCCTCCCTCCCTCCTCACATGCACCCTGACCACCCTTCCCTCCCATCCCCCACCCCAATTCCGCATGTAGGGCAATGCCATCCAGGTGGGGTCATGTAAATCTGTCAAGTCATTTGAAGAAGTAGGGACTAGGACATCTCTCCTGTCTCTAGGTTAAGACAGTTATCCCTCCATGGGGGATGTGTTCACAAGGTCCTTTTGTGCACCAGGAATACATCCTGGTTCTACTGTCTGAGGTCCCTTAGACTGCTCAGTCCTTCTGGGGGTCTGAGTCAGTCCCATGCTGGATTCCCAGCTATCAGTCTGGGCCTCCTTGTTCAGGTCAGCTGTCTCTGTGTGTTTCTGCAACCTGGTCTTGTCCTCTCTCTCTGCGTCTGGATTCTAGTTCTACTCAATGTTTAGTTATGGTGTTTGCTTCTGTTTCCAACAGATAGGGCTTCATGAGTCAGAGGGTTAGGGGGATGACGGGGGCGGACGCCTTGTGGGCCCACGTCTCAGGGCGCAAGGTTTACGGCCAAATTAAGGCAGACTAGGGATGCGGATGGGTGGACGTGTTCCCACTCCAGTTCCGGCCATTACCACTAGGGTCCTGTGCTCTAGCAGCCCTGCGGAACCCCGCCTGTGCTCGGGATTCAGCTTTAGGAGAGGGGCTCCACGGAAGAGGATCTCCGGGCGGGGGTCTTCTGGAGGCGGAAATGGAAACCTGGTTCCTGGGTTTAGGACCTACCAGAGGAAAGACTCCTCGAGGGCGGGGCTTCTAGGAGGCGGGTAGTGGGAAATCCTGGAGTGACTGGCCTTCTCTAGGGGCGGGGCTTAGAGCAAACGCTGCGTGATTGGTTATTGAAAGGGGGCGGGTTTGAATCTATCTCTGAGAGATTCAGTGTCCTGGAGCGGTACATTTTCCTGTCCCGTTGCGGCCATGTCTTTCTGCAGTTTCTTCGGAGGCGAGGTTTTCCAGAATCACTTTGAGCCAGGTACAGCCTGTGGCATTAAAGCAGGCATTACCTTCTGGATGGTGGTGGAGTCCCTAAGCCAGGACGGGGCGACCGTGACTGCTGAGGAGAAGCGATCTTGGGAAAGAGGACTCAGAGGAGGGTCTGGAGAGGGCATTGGGGAGCAGGAGGACTCGAGAGGAGAGGGGCATTCTATTAATCTCTGTTCTCGAGGACAGGCCTTGAACTCCAGTGTAGATCTCTCTGGGGATCCTCTGGGCGGAGTGCTTTGGGGTAGGTACCACCCGTGTGGTTTCAGAGCGGTCGGGACATTGGAGCGGAACCATGTGGGTATGATCTAAGGTCCGCGTTGGAGTTTGCCCTGATTGTGTTCCTTCCCGGACTCACTTGGATGACTGCACTTTCCGTTCAGTCCCGAATGTGCCGGCCCAGGTGTCTCCCTGTCCTCTCAGTTAGGTGTCAGTGGGCTCTTGGCAGTGCGGTAGCCCCAGGCTGTGAGAGACTGGCGAGTCCCCTTCTTGCTGGGTTCTGCTGATATTGGACTGATTTGGTAAAACTATGGCATTGGCGTTCCTGGAAGGGATCTGTTAGCTGTCAGTCCTCTAGAGGGCAGAACTGTGCAACACTGGGCGTCTGTCTGTGTAAGTCAGCTGTAATACAGGGTCACTGGGCAGAGGCTCCCTTGAATCACTCTTGGCTGCTGCACTCTCATTGCCTTCAGGCTACTCTGGCAAGCTGGACTCCACTATGTTTTGCTTCCTCCCCAGTTCCTGATACAGACTGAACAGCTCACTCTCCTCAAGTGGTGGGTGATGGGTGATTCAGTGCCCTGCAAGTTCCCATTTTCAGTCTTTCAAACAGTTATGCAATTCAATTTTGCAACCTTATCTACTTCTACCACACATGTGATCTTTTTGTTTTGTTATTGACACGGGGTTTCTCTGTATAGCTTTGTAGATGAGACAGGTCTTGAACTCACAGTGATCTATCTGCCTCCACCTGCCTCTGCTTCCCGAGTGCTGGGATAAAAGGCATGTGCCAACACTGTGGGGCACTCAGGTGATCTTTTGGGGACAGGTTGAAACCTTTCTTCCCACCAGTTGTTTTTCTGGGGTTTTCTATTTGGCTTGGAAGACTGTTCCCTAAGGCCACTCTATTCCTGCTCTCTGAGTATCCAGTTTAAAACTTGTTGAGTAGCAGAGATGCCAACTTGAGGAGAGAGGTTTTTATTACACTGGCAGTGTTAGGGGCCCTGTTCAGGGGTAAAGAAAGGCTTATAATTAGTTATTTAGATTCTCTCTTGGCCACATACCTTAATGTATGTCTCCAACATCAGTCTTCTACCTTCTTGCCCTTAAATGGAAATGTTAGTCAAGTATGGTTCACACCTGTAATCCCAGGGTATAGGAGGCTCAGGCAAAATAATTTCTTTAAAGTTGAGGCCAGCCTGGATTACATAGTTTCAGGCTAGCCTGGGCTACAGTGTGAGATTTGTCCTAATTTGCCTCTCTGTTGGGATAAAACACTGACCAAAACCCATCTAGGGAGGAAAGAGTTTATTTCAGCTTACAAGTTACTATCCATCATCAAGGGAAGCCAAGGTAGGAACCTGAAGGCAGGAACTCAGCAGAGGTCACAGAGAAATGCTGTTTACTGGTTTGCTACCCTAGCTTGCTCAGCTTCCTTCCTCCCTCTCCCCCCCACCTCTCCCGAGACATGGTTTCTCTTTGTGGCCTTGAACACAGAGATCCTCCTGTCTCTGCCTCCCAAGTGCTGGGGTTAAAGGCGTGCACCACCACACCTGCCTCAGCTACCTTTCTTATATACAGCCTAGACCCACAATGGGATGGTGCTAGTCCTGGGTCCAAGGACTAGAAACTTGTACTAGACAGATGGAGCACGTCAGCGCCTCTGCTTCTGTCCTCCCTCGCTGCAGGTGTCTATGTGTGTGCCAAGTGTGGCTATGAGTTGTTCTCCAGTCGCTCAAAGTATGCACACTCTTCCCCATGGCCAGCGTTCACTGAAACCATCTATGCAGACAGTGTGACCAAGCGCCCTGAGAAAAACCGACCTGAAGCTTTAAAGGTGTGTGGATAGCCCTGGTGGGTGCTGGGACTAGTTACACTCCCCCACTTTGCTCCCACATGAGGCTATCCCAAGCCTCCATTCCATCTTCAGCCAGGAGATTGGAACACTAAGATTTTATTGTTGTTGTTGTAGATATGTGTTTCTCTGTGCAGCCCAGGCTGGCCTCAAACTCAGAGATCCACCTGCCTCTGCCTCCTGAAGCTGGGACTTAAGGCGTGAGTTGCCACACCTGGATTTTGAGAGTGCTTGTAATCTGAGGATCATGAGCATGAGGACCGCTTCCTTGCACAGGCCCCACCCCTCAGAGCTATACTTAACCCTGGGAAATGGGCAAATGGTGGACGCATCATCTATCTGCAGCAAGCAGGGTCACTGTGTTTGGGTTTCCTCAGGTGTCCTGTGGCAAGTGTGGCAATGGTTTGGGCCACGAGTTCCTGAATGATGGTCCCAAGCGGGGGCAATCCCGATTCTGAATATTTAGCAGCTCATTGAAGTTCATCCCTAAAGGTGAGCACCTTCAGCATTTGGGGACGTTCTGTTATTAGTGAGGAAAAAGCAGCAGGGAGACACACTGTGTATGCTTGTCTATCGGCTGTGGCAACGTGCACCTACCAATGGCACCTCAAGACCTGGCTGAAGGACAGGACTAGGGGGCAAATGTCTAGTGTCCATATGGGACCATCTCAGGGAGAGCATGGCATGAGGTTTCCTCTGGAGGCTTGGCCTTTCCATGTGCCTGGAATCTTTGGTTGGATGTAGGGGTGGATGAAGGCTGAGGACCTGGGCCTTTTGACCAAAGGCTTGCTTCTGAACCTGAGTGCCTGTCATTCCTCTGCCACAGGGTTGCTGAAGACAACTCATATGGTACCCCTGAGGCCTGGCACATAGTAACAACTCAATAAAACTGCTCCTTTATCAACCTTTTTAGTAGTGATCCAGGGCTGTAGCGAGACCCTTTATCCAGTTTCTTGATCTGCAAAATGGAGCTGTCAAATAACAGCTGCCATTGCTTTACTGTGGGTTAATGAGTAGTCTGGAAGGGCCTGGAGGCACATTGAGTTATAGTGATATTTGTCATCCTCTTTTGTTCTGTGTCTGGTGAAGGAAGGAGAGACTGGGTTCTACCCGCCCCGCCCTGCCCTCCCCATACCTGAGACAGGGTTTCTCTGTAGCCTTGGCTATCTAGGAACTAGGAACTTGCTCTGTAAAACAGGCTGGCCTAGAACTTAGCAATCAGAGATCTGCCTGCCTCTGCTTCCCTAGTACTGGGACTAAAGGTGCGTGCCACCACCACCCATCTCTCCCTTTATTTTCATATTATGTATATGGGTGTTTTGCCTGTGTGTATTTCTGTGTGCTACATGTGTGCAGGGCCCACAGAAGCCACAAGAGAACATTCCTGGGACTGGAATTATAGATGGCGTGAGCTGTTATGTGGGTGCTGGGGATGGACCCTGGGTCCTCTGGAAGAGCAGCCCATCTCTCCAGCCCCATGCCAAGAATACATTTTATTTACTTAGTGTGTTTGTGGGTGTGTACATGCCACTGTGTGTGCAGAGCTCAGAGTTGGCTCCCAGTCTTCCACTTTCAACCTAGGTATGAAATTCAGGTTGTTAGGCTTGTTGACAAGTGTCTTTACTCATGGAGCCATCTCACTGTGCCCCGTTTGAGGGTTGTTGTTGTTGTTTTTTTTAAGACAGGGTCTTGCTATATGGCCCTGGCCATCCTTAAACTCACAGAGATCTACTGCCTAAGTCTCCTAATAGGTTTTAGCATTTTTGAGATAGGGTGTCCACTGTGGCCCAGAGTGTCCTGGAACTTACCATACAGCCCTTCCTGATTGTGTCTCTCCTGAACCTCCTGCCTCGGTCTCTGGAATGCTGGGCTTGCAGATAGGAGTCATCACGGCCAGATGAAGCATGACTTAATGATGATGTGTTTTCTCTCCTCTTTTCCAGACAAAGATGCTTCTGCCTCCCAGGGGCACTAGGTGAGCAGCTGTTCTTCCCAGATGGGCATGCCTACTTTTTGGCTGCCCTACTTTAGTGTTGGAAGCCTGGACATTCAGACTGGGGGTCTGGGAGAAGATGGTTGAAGCATCAGAAAGGCTCCCAATGCCTTGTCTCTGAACAGAATTACCGTAGATGAAGCACCTTTTGGTTTTACCATGATGGTTCTGGGGACAGTGCTAAGCCATTGACTATTTTGAGTCTGTGGGAGACTCTGGGTTTAGCTCATCTTTGAATGACATTGGACCCAAGCCTCCTCTTACCCTCATCCTGCTACCCACCTCCTTGGCTGTCCACACTCACCCCTATGGGGCTCAGTTCTGGGGATGGGCCCTGGCCCTCACTAAAGCTTGTACTTATCTCCTCCAGGCTATGCAGGAGATGGGATGACATTGGTGCTGCCCTGGACAGCCACTCCAGCCTTGGTCACCACATGATCTGCTCTGGTTAAATCCTTCTAAGCCAGCCAGGGGAGTGATGAACTGTGATCCTCAGGGAGGGCAGTGGGCTGGTGCTGATGCCATGGACTCTTGGACCCTTGTCTTTCTGGCAGAGAAAACGGAACTCTGTTTCACAATCTGGATTCATCTTGCCTCACTCTGGCTTGGGAAAGTGACTGTTGCCCCATTACCTGACCAGTATAGTAGGGACCTTGGTCTCACCCTTCCCCTCAGTTCATACCTGCAGGGGTGTCCCCTCCAAAGATAAAGCCACTATACCTTACTATTTGTGCTTGGGAGCTCTTGACCTCTGGGAGGAGGGAGGATGGGCGATACTGAAACCCACCCCACCTTGAATCTCTTCTGGAGTGATCAAATGGAAATCAATAAACATGAAGTCTGGGCCACTTGCTATTTTATTTCTTTCTTGCAGTGCGGGGGATTAAACTAGGATTTTAAGTGTTTGTCCTACCACACTTGACTTGATGTAAACTGTGTTCTTTTCTTTATTCTCTCATAGATTACATTCCAACCACAGCTTCTCCTCCCTTCCTCCCAGTTTCCCATCCCCATCACCTGCCTCTCCCCCAGGTCCTCTGCTCCTCTGTTTCCCTTCAGCAATGAGCAGGCCTCCCAGTGATATCAGCTGAGCACAGCATAACAAGATGCAGTGAGAGTAGGCATAGATCCTCACAGAAAGGCTGGGTGAGGCAACCCAGTAGGAGGGAAAGGGTCCCACAAACATTAACAACGGTAAACAGCTGCCCAGAGCCTCAGGGACAGGTGGGTCTTCCTCATCTGTCTCAGAGCCAGGAGGAGGATTCCTCAGTCTGGGAAGGCAGTCAGGGTTGAAGGTCTTGAAGCTTGGAAGAGTTAATCAGGGTCCTGGGATGTGGGAGTTTGAAGCATTTGTGTGAAGATTCTCTGGGCCCTGGGCTTGGGATCATCCAATGAATAAGACTGGCTGCATGCCTGTCTGGCCCACTGTTGAGGTGTCCCCAAGAATACAAGGAGGTGGCATCTTCTCTTGTGGTACTATCTGCAGATCAGCTAGGGTTTGCCATTCTGAGTGGCCTCAATGATCCCAGTCTTGATATCAGGGGAGATTCATGCTCTGGGATTTCTATATTGAGGGAGAGGTAAGTGGACCTCGGCGCAGGACCTCTGGCTCCCTCTTCAGGCTCCAGAAAACTGACTAGAGGCACAGGTGCTCCTCGCCTGAGGCACTGGGCAGGTGTTCAGCATTGTTGAAATCTGTTAAAAATCACTATTAGTGACCACGCAGTGGTGGCACATGCCTTTAATCCCTTGTGAGGCACTTGTGAGGCAGAGGGAGGTGGATCTATTTGAGTTCAAGGCTAGCCTGGTCTACAGGATGAGTACAGAATGGAGGACAGGCTCCAAAGCTACACAGAGAAGCCCTATCTTGAAAACAAAACCAAACAAAATCACTATTAGTGTTAACCATGAGTCTTTATTCTAAGTATAGCTTCTGATGTGCATGTTCTCATAACTTTCCTAATTGACACCCTAATTGGCTCCCGTGGGACTCTCCCTGGCTATTTTGGCTGCCTTGAGTAAAAGGACTGTCTGACAAATAGCCAGCCAGATTACCCTTACACCAACACTGGCTGTCTTGAATACCCTATGACTGTCTAGAGCAAACTATGATGATCAGCTTCAGCTAAGGGTGTTTTAAACAGTTTATACCAGACTTTTTGCTATCACAAACCTTGTGAGTTCTAGATGACCCTGCAACCAATTCCACCTAGGCCAGAGAAGGAATACTTCTTTTGGTGGTCTAGCAGAGGGGCTGTGGTGATGGGTGCTAAGGAAACAGGTTGTGGGGGCTTGGGTGATGGCTCAGCCACCAAGAGCACTTGTTGCTCTTGCACAGGACCTGGGTTTGGTTTCCGTCATCCACGTGGTAGCTCACAGCTACCCATAAGTCCAGGGGATCCAGTGCCCTCCTCTAACTTCCATGGGCATCAGACAAGCACATGGTCCACATATGTGTAGGTAAAGCACTCAAACACATGTAATAAAGGTAAACAAAAACATAAAAAGAAAAAAGATAAACAGGCTGTGACTGGTGCAAGAACAAATTGTCATTTGCATGGAGGTGTGCGATGATTAGTGTAAACGCTTTCTTGCACTACATAAGCAAGGTGTTCCAATCCTAAATTGGCCGAAAGATACAGTCCTGTGTTGTTTGCCTTGGTTGCTACCTAAGGCCCATTACGAGGCTTCTGTTGATGTCTTTTCTTGCTCACCGTTAGTGCAGGCTGAGCTGATAACAAGGAGAGAAAGCAGCAGAAGTACTGGAGAAAAGGCAGAGGAGTGGCAGCCTGAGCTGCAGAAGCAGAAGGGCCAGGGCTGCTTGACAACTCTGGCTGTCAAAAGGGGGTATGGCTAGACCTTCAGCTAAGACAGCAGAAACAGGAGGAAAGGGTCAAAGGGCAGCATGGGTGGCAGCAGTCAGTAACAAGAGGCAGCTGGGGAAACAGTAGGGAGACTAGTGGGAGTACAGGCACGAAGGGTGTGAGGCTGGAAGGAGCTAGACAAGAGAAACTGAGGAGTTCCAGAAAGCTGACAGGCCTTAAGCCAAGGATTTCAGACGCCCCAGACCTAGGAGCTGGCTGTTGTCAACGGTGGAGGAACCTGGGCTGGTAGGCCTACCCAGAAGATGCAAGACTAAAGGATCGCCACTAGAGGGCGCCATGAGTTCACACAGCTCCCTGCGGTCAAAATCGGAGAGAATAGCTTGGAGCCCCAGAAGAGCTAACTTCTTTTTAAACCGATCTTATTTTACATACCATTCCTAGTTCTCTCTCTCTCTCCAGTCCTCTTGCTGCCCCCACCTTCTCCCCATCCCACCCCCATCCACTCCTCAGAAAGGGTGAGGCCTCCCATGTAAGGATCATCAAAGTCTGTCACATCATTTGAGGCAGGACGAAGGCCCTGCTCCCCCCCTCCCCCGTATCTAGGCTGAGCAAGGTATCCTTCCAAAGGGAATGGGCTCCAAAAAGCCAGTTCATGAACTAGGGATAAATACTGGTTTCACTGCTAGCAGCCCCATAAAATGCCCGAGGCCTCCAACTGTTTCACAGTCAGGGGGCCTAGATGGGTCCTATGCAGGTTCCCCAGCTGTCAATCTGGAGTCAGTGAGCTCCCACTTGCTCAGGTCAGCTGTTTCTGCCGGTTTCCCCAGCATGGTCTTGACCTGTTTAAGAGCTAACTTCTAGATTTCTCACAATTTCTGTTCATTTCTACCCTTAGAACAAAAGGGTCCAAGCCAGTGAATTGGTAATGGCACATCATCCTCTGAGCATGGACTCCTGAGCCTGAATCCAGGTCTTTCCGTCCGTTATTGACAGTCATCTTCCAGTCCTTGGGGACATCACTGGGGGATAGGTGGATAGACTGGGCCAGAGTGGTCAGCTGCAGTCCTTTAGGTTAAGCTCAGCTCTCCACATGGTTCTGAAGGGTATCCATGCCTATAGACATGGTCGGATCTATGACACTGAAGAGTGGAGTGGGCAGGAAGAATGCTTTTCTGTGGGCTCTTCTCCAACTCTAGCCCTGACCCTAATTTCATGATTTAAAGATCAGCAATCTCACTGCTCTGAGTTGGTACTGCAAGCCTGGAAGAACTACTCTGTTACAAGTTTAACTGGGCTGGATATGGTGGCCCATGCCTTTAATCCCAGCACTCAGGAAGCAGAGGCAGGGGATCTCTGAGTTCAAGGCCAGCCTGGTCTACAAGAGGACATTCCAGACCAGCTGGGACTAGACAGTGAGACCTTGTCTCAAAAACAAACAAATAAACAATAACAAAACCAAGATGACCTGGCTACATTGAGAGAAGCAATTATAGTGCCTAGTTATAGATTCTGGGCACCAGCAGGTCCCTCTCTCAAGAATAAGTAAGTATATGAGGTACTTAGCTGAGCATGGTAAAAGCAGGTGCTTGCCACTGCTGCCATCTCTGCCCTCTTATTACTGAAAGCCAAGTAACGGAGGCTGGAATCTCTTTTTGTTTGTTTGTTTTGTTTTTTGAGACAGGGTTTCTCTGTGTAGTCCTGGCTGTCCTGGAACTCTGACTCTGTAGGCCAGGCTGGCCTCAAACTCACAGAGATCCACCTGCCTCTGTCTCTTGAGTGCCGGGATTAAAGGCATGTATCACCACCATGGTGGGCTAGGATTCTCTTTTAAGAAAGTAGGAAAGGGAGGTTCAGGGGTCTGGATCTTTGTCAAGGTCACCTATGGGGAATAGGAAGGAGCAGAGAAAGCCCCTAAATCCTTGTCAGCATTGTCCTTCCCTGCCCCCAGAGTGGGCGCCTGCCTGGAGTGAACTAAACCGAACTCTCTGGGGCTGGGGGGATGGAGTAGGTCTCTCTTAAGGGCTCCTCCCCAGACTGGAGCCATAACCAGCCTCCAAAGTGGAAAAACCCCACACAAATCAAGGACATCTGGGCCCACCCTCTGGTCACACCCCCTTCCCCATCATTACTTTTCAGGCTTGGGCTTTGCAGGCTGCAGGAGTGGTCTGGGGGTGAAGGGTGTGGTCTGAAGGGAGGAGGTCTTAGGGCTCTCACATGTTTTTAATGCCCCCAGCAGTCCCCCATGGAGAGAGAAACCAAACAATGTTATTAATCATCTTGCAGAGAGGGGCAGTCCTGTACATGCCTGCCCTGCTGCTGTGGAGGCCCAGACTAGGGGTACCCACTATGAAGAGAGGACAGACAGCAAAAGAAGCAGAAGAGCCAGTCAGCCAGACAGATTCATACAGTCACACTAGAAACACTGACATGTGACCACCATGCTCAGGGATGGAGTCCCTAAAGGGATCCAGACTAATGGGGGTCAACATTACCTACAAAACCTCAATGGAGTGTAGCACAGTGGTAGAACACTTGGCTAACAAGGACAAAGCTCATCCTTAGCACCAAAAAACAAATCACACGCAAAGAACTATTAGTCTCTGATGGGGGCATAGGCAGAGGGAGGTAGGTGGCTGGTATTTCTATCTGTCCATGGCTGCTCTGGTCAGCTTTCTTCCCCAGGGGCATGTTCATGGAGGATGACCTTGGATTCCTGATTATCCTGTTTTTATTTCTATTTTATTTTGTCTATACAGGCACAGTATGTCTCATTTGTGTGTACTGGGAATAGAGCCTGGGGCTTTGAGCAGGCTAGGCAAGCACTTAACCCACTTGGCTACATACCTAGTCCCTCTCTTCTGAGGCAGGCCTGGGGCTCTTTTTTTGGTTGTTTGTTTTTTGAGACAGGGTTTCTCTGTAGCTTTGGAGCCTGTCCTAGAACTTGCTCTGTAGACCAGACTGGCCTCAAACTCACAGAGATCAGCCTGCCTCTGCCTCCCTAGTGCTGGGATTAAAGGCGTGCACTACTACCTCCTGGCTGGCCTGGTATTCTTGATGATCCTACTATATCTGCCCCCTAAGTGCTCAGATTATGTGTGAGATCTTTAAGGTGAAGACCCCTCAGGAACTTCATGTTTTTTTTCTGGGCAAAAGAGGTAGAACTAGACAGCAGGAAGCAAGTGACTTCCCAGGACTCCATGGCTTAGAGATGGGGATCCACTGTCCCTAGGTCACACAGGAAGAAGCTAGCAAGGTTCTGGGTCTGGGTCCTGCCAGCAAAGCAGGCCAGGAGCCAGACAGAGGACCAACCTTGCCATCCCAAGTAAGGGAGGTGGGTAACCCTATTTTTTAGGAACACAGAGGATGTTTATGGAATCCAAGAGGCATTTCTGGGCTGGCAAGATGGCTTAGTGGGTAAAGGTGTTTTCTGTGCAAGCCTAATGACCCGAGTTCATACAAGGTCCCTCACAGAAGGGGAAAGGAACAAGATCTCCTGAGCATATTGGGAGGAGGGGGGCAGTGAGTGGAGAGGGAGTTAGGAGAAAGAGAAGGAGAGGAGAGGAGAGCATGTGGGACCAGGAAGATTGAGTCAGGGGACGAATAGATGAGAAAGGGAGAGAGAGAGAGAGAGAGAGAGAGAGAGGGAGGGAGAGAGAGAGAGAAAATAATAGAGGGAGCCATTGTAGGTTTGAAGAGAAAACTCATTCTAGAGAAATGTCCAGAGACTTACAAGGATGACCCCAACTAACAGTGGAAAGGCTACCTTAAATGCCTTTCCCTGATTGAGGTTGATAACTAACTTATATGCCATCACAGAGCCCTCATCTAGTAGCTGATGGAAACAGAAGCAGACACTCACAGCTAAACACTGAGCTGAACTCCTGGAATCCAGTTGCACACAGGGAGGAGTGATAAGAAAAGGGATCAAGACTGGGCTACAGAAACCCACAGAGACAGCTGACCTGAACAAGGGGGAGCTCATGGACCCCCCCATACTGATAGCTGGAAAACCATCATTGTACTGACTCAGACCTACTGAAGGTGCGGCTCAGTTAGAAGGCCTGGGAAGTCTAAGGGACCTCTGACATTGGAACCAGGATGTATCCCTGGTGCAGGAAAGGATTTTGGGAGCACATTCCCCATGGAGGGATACTCCCTTAGTCTAGAAGCAGGAGGGAGGGCCTAGACCCTACTCCAAATGACTTAACAGGTTTTGATGACCCCTCCTGAAAGGCCTCATCCTCCCTGTGGGGTGTGTGTGGGGGAATGGGATGGGAGGGGTTCGGGGGACATGGGAGGGAGAGGGAACTGGGATGGATATGTAAAATAAGAATTAAAAAAAGATTAAAAAATAAACAAAAACCAGGGTAATTTCTCTGTGTAGCCCTGTCTGTCCTGGAACTCACTCTGTACACCAGGCTGACCTAGATCCCAGAGATCCACCTGTCTCTGCCTCCCGAGTGCTGGGATTAAAGGTGTGCACCACGATCCAGCATAGTTTTTCAGAAAGAGGTCCTTTGGAGCTGGAGAAATGGCTCATTAGTTAAGAATGTGTAATTGCCTTTGCAGAGGACCTTAATCCAGGTCCTAGTACCCACATCTGGTAGCTCACAGCTGCTTTTAACTTCAACTCCAGAGAAAGGCAGTGCCCCCAGCCTCCTTGAGCACTGACACTCACACACATATATCCACATACAGATTTATGCAATACACATAATTAAAATGACAAATCTTTAAAAACAAAGAAAAAATAAGTAGGAGGCTATTCCCAAAGTATTAAGTGGAGTTGCCTTCTGAAGCAAAATCCCAAGAACAATGGCACACAATCACACAAAACCTTGTACATGGATGTTCCTAGCAGCACTAATAATTATAGCCAGAAAGCAGACATTATCCACAGGTTCTGCAGTGGTTGAGGGGTGTAGGAAATGTAGGCTTCCACATGAAAGAACTAAAAGACACTAAAAGGGATGGAGCCTCTGTGTGCAGCACCATGGGAGAATCTGAGAGAAGCTAGAAGCAAACTGGAGGACACCAAATGAGTACATCTGAAAGTTCAGAGAGGCAAAAAATGCATTCGTGGCTTGCTAATAGGCACATCGGTAAAAGAAAACAAGGAATGACTGCTAATGGACCTAGAATTCCTTTTGAGGATGATAAAAATGTTCAAAAATTGATAGATGTGGGGCTGGAGAGATGGCTCAGAGGTTAAGAGCACTGACTGCTCTTCCAGAGGTCCTGAGTTCAATTCCCAGCAACCACACAGTGGCTCACAATCATCTGTGATGAGATCTGGTGCCCTCTTCTAGCCTGTAGGATTACATGCTGACAGGAACAGTGTATACATAATAAATAAATAAATCTCTGACAGCTAGGCGTTGATGGTCCTTTAGTCCAAGCACTCAGGAGGCAGAGGCAGGAGGATCTCTGTGAGTTCTAGGCCAGCCTGGTCTACAGAGTGAGTTCCAGGACAAAATCTTTAAAAATTTTGATAGATGTGAGTTAAACCAATGGTTAAAAGTACTGACTGCAGTGGCACATGCCTTTAAGCCCAGTCCTCTGGAGGTGGGTGGATCTCTGGGTTCAAGGCCAGCCTGGTTTATAAGGCTACACAGGGAAACCTTGTCTTAAGAAACCAAACCATACCAAAAAAGAAAGAAAGCTAATGGCTGCTTTTACAGAGAAGTTGGATTCAATTTCCAGCATCCACATGGTGTCTCACAATCATTTGTAACTTCAGTCCCAGGGGACCAGGCATCCTCTTCTGACTTCCTCACACACCAGGCACATGTGGTATACATACATACATGCAGGCAAGGGACTCATATGCATAAAATAAAATGCAAAATAAGATGTAAAATTGATAGTCATAATTGTACAGCATGATGAAAATTCTGGAAGTCAATGACCCCTAGCTTTGGATAGTATGTGAATTGTACCTCAATAAAGCTGTTACCCCAAACACCTTGCAGTCAGGATCTAGGTTTCCTTTCAACAAAGAAGGAACAAAAACTTGGAGGTAGCCAGAGCCTGTGGCCACAAGGCTAGAGATAGGGACTTTAAACCCTTCTCCTGCTTCCCTAAAGGATGAACTTGCATCCCTGCGCTCCTGAGTGCCCTGGCTATCCTTCTGTGGTGCCCTGCTGTGGAGCCTTTATACCATTAAGTCATTCTCTCTTCTGCCTGGAATGCATCTACCTCCTTGCCTTGCCATCACCCCCAGAAAGCCTTTCCTAACTCCTCATTAATCCACATTTATTAACTATTCACCACACAATAGGATCCACATTAGGTGCTTCGGAGACCTTGGCGATTAATGTCACCTGGATATTCCCAGATTTGTACCCATTTCCACCAAGAGAGCCAGAGAGAAGAAAGAGAAAGGGGGCCAGCTTCCAAACTCTCCACTTATCTTGCTGTTCTGGGCCAATGTCTCTTGGGAAGTCTTCAGCCCTGTGGGGAAGGCTCGTATAAAGGAACTGGTGGGAAGTTAGCCAGGGCAAGGGAGATGGGAGTCACTACAGCATACGCTTGGGATGAGTGCACGGATTTAGAGTCCCAAGTGGCCACAGCTCAGACTGTGCAAGCGCAATACTATAGTGTGAGTCCTCCCTGGGAGTGCTTTGAGAACCAGCTTGTCTGCAACAAATCCCATTTACAGCTAGACCTGAAGAAGAACTTCCCGGGCTCTTGCATGTACTAACATGCCTCCCAGACAGTGCTGTGCTAAAAACGCGCCCACAGAACTGCTGGCACCAGCTTGTCCTGACAAGAAATGTAGCCTGGTAGCTGGGACCCGGTTTGGGTGCTGGATGGCCTCCTTAGATCCAGCTGCCCTTGGGGTGGGAACTAAATGTCTGTGGGCTCATCACTCTGAAGGACAGAGGATGTCTGTGGGTTATTGAAGTTCTTTGTCCTTCAGAGTGATGAGCTCACAGTGATGAGAAACTTTCAGATGCCATGAGGCCCAGAGACAGCTAATTAATAAACAGAACATAGGGCAGAGGCTGCAGAATGAGTCAGGGACTGCACTGAGCAGCCAGGAAAGTTAGAGGGGGCAGAAAGAAGAGTTAGGCATAGTTACCTTTTCCCTGGGTCGGGACTGCTTATCCTCCTTCCTGGAGTCTGCTTTCCTCCTCTACCTTCCTAGCAAGCACCTTTGTGGACCTGGTGAACCTGGAACCGGAGATGGGGGAGAACTTCCTGCAGTGTTCTGGACTGGCAGTTTCCATACATGTGGGGGTCCGGGAATCTCTCCATACTCAGAGGAAGCTCCACAGACAGAACCTGGGTGCTTCCTGTCTCCTAGTACAGGTCTCTCCAATCTTCTGGGGGAGCTTCTTCGCAAATTCCTGAAGGGGTCACTGACATCTTGGGGAGGCCAGCTCTATCTGTCACCCGGACTTTAAAATGGTCACCCGATCATTCGACAAGCTCTCTCTACAGAGCAGGGCTCCCACCCTAGTGGATGGCTAAATTGTCAAGGAGTGAGCATTCCTGCCACAGGCTCGGGATTGGAGGCCCCCTCTGCGCCGGATGCCTGCCCGGGTTCATCTTCCCTGCACAGGCAGACTCCTGGACCCCCAGGGAGGAGGCTTTCGCTTCAGGGAACCAGGGATGAGCCCGCACACCGGTCGCCCTGATCCCAAAGGACAGGTCAGGCAAGGTCTCTCACTGGTAAAACCTTGTCTCTGCTTTGTGTCCCTCCCCGCCACCGCATTCCCGTAGTGCAAGAGCGAAGACTGTAGCCAAGTGAGCCAGAGACCAGCTCAGAAGAGTTGGGGAGAGCCGCAACAGCTCCCAGTCGAGCTCGAAGTTAGCTGGAGTCTGCGAGGCTCAGGCGTGGCCTGGGCTCGGGACGGGGAGGGGCATCTCGGTCCGCCCCTCCCCCGTCCTTCTCCCGCTCCCGGGAGGCGAGGCCGCTGAGCTCAACCCAGAAGCCCGGCGCCCTCGGGCTGAGCGTGAGGCAGTCGGGATGCGCGTCTGTCTGCGATCCCCGCTCCCAGGCCTGGGCGCTGTGCGACCCCATGGCAGGTAGCGGCGGCCTGGGAGGGGGAGCCGGTGACCTCCAGGGCGCGGGGCCGGGGCCGGGGCAGGGGACTGCACTGCGTGCTCCCCGTGCTCCGTTGGCGTTCGTAGCTCTGTTGCTAGGCGCCTACTGTCTTTTTGCCCTCCCGGGCCGCTGTCCACCTGTCGCCCGCACCCTTGCACCGGTTCCCGCGCCCGCCGAGCCGCCCCACGCCTCCCGCCGTCTAGGAGCGCCAGGTCTGCCGGTGGCTAGTGGCCCGGGGCGTCGGCGCTTCCCGCAGGCGCTCATCGTGGGTGTGAAGAAAGGCGGCACGCGTGCGTTGCTGGAGTTCCTGCGGCTGCACCCTGACGTCCGTGCACTTGGCTCTGAACCCCACTTCTTCGACAGGTGCTACGACCGTGGGCTCGCCTGGTACCGGTGAGCTGGTCTGTGTGAGCCTTGGACCGTGCTTTTTGCTCAAGGGCTTCGTGCTGTCCCGGAACCCAGGACGAATAGGGTAGAATCCTGGGCATCAGGTCTGAAATAGGCCTGTTGGAGAAACAGACCTGACCTCATGGATGTGGCTCCCAAATGAAAGGCAATTTATAGCCAAAGGTCCCAGGGATTAGAAAACCCAAGGGAAAATCCTGTTCTCTTGTTGGGTGGGCAGAAGGACTCAGTAAGGTGCGATCCTAGCCGGAAAATATTTTCTTTTTAGAGGGTCGGGTACTGGAGACTGAACCTGCAGCCTCATATATACTTCAAATATTCCACCACTCAGCTATCAATGTGTGCTCATAATCCCAGTGGGACTACTTGGGAGTCTTAGATATACTTGGAGCTCAGTCACCTTATTAGCCCTCCGTGCTTTCCTTATTATAAGTCTGAGTAAGTATGGGTAATTATCTGACTACTAGTCAAGTATATTAGGAAGGGGCTCCAGGTTTTCAGAAACTTTCTAGAAAGTGCCTTCCCACATCCAAGAACCTCTCCCCACCCTCCATCAGGTGAGCCCTTCTTGGCTTCTGGAGTCTGGAGAAAGCCCTTTAGTACAGCCCAAGGGTGGGTATTAGAATACTGGCATACAGCCTCCTGCAGCTGTCCTTTCTCCACCCAGGATAGATGGGGTACAGCAGTGGAATGTGGGGACACCACCCCAACTTTAGCAGTATGTCCTGGTCAGCCCCTCCCCTGCTGAGTCTGGTATTAGAGGCTGGAAGCAGGCCCCACACACTGCCTCCTGCAGCTGTGCAGGCATTTAGGGTACCCTGTCCCTTCCTGTGGGGAAATGGGGGTTTATAGACTGGCTTGCCTCATTTGCAAGTTCACACTGAGCCAAGTTCACCTGGAGGATCAGTGGGATTTCAGGGCCCCAGGCACACAAGGTTCTGTTTCTGCGGCCCTTCTTTGCTGGTGTTTGCTAACTTACCTTCTGCGTTAACCTCTGAAAGGTTTGAGGCTCTTGGAAACACTGATATTCCAAGCATGGGAGCAGGGAGTGTTCAGGATGGTATACCACGTTTGTAGAGTCCACCTGGAAATAGTACTTAGCATGCTGGAGAGGAGTGAAACCCATTGCCTTCATCCCATTATTCAGGGTCATCCTTTGTGTCTTGCCACTTCAGATTTGCTCTGCCCAGGCATGGGTTGAGGGAAAGGAGCAGCCACTGAGGTTCTAGAATACTGCTTCTATTGGGCTGCGATCTGCCTCACTCAGGCCTGATCACCCACTGCACTCAGCAGTGGGGGCCTGGGTTACCTTTTCCCCAACCATTCTCCTCCCTGGTTCTCCATTAGATCATTTCAGGCTTTGTTGTTGCTGCTTTTGGGGTCTCTAGTGGCTCAGGTTGGCCTCAAATTCCCTCTATTGCCAAGGATGATGTTGAACTTCTGATTCTCTTGTCTATACCTCATGAGTGCAAGGAATTACAGGTATTTCTGTAGGCACCACTATGGTGTGTGTATGTGTGTGTGTGTAAGTGTGTGTGTGTCAGAGAGAGAGAGAGAGAATATGCTGATATGGGCATGTAGGTCAGAGGCTAACTCCTAGGAGTCTTCTCCCACTCCCAATGTAGGGATTGAATTTAGTCAACAGATTTTGCACAGCAAGTGCTTTTACTTGCTGAGCTGTGTCACCAACCCAAAGGGAGTTACTTTGTTTATTTTTGCCTTTATTTTTGAGACAGAATCCCATTAATGCAGTTCTGGCTGGCTTGGAACTTTCTGTGTAGACCAGGCCAGCCTCATACTCAAAGAGATCCGGGAACGTGCCTCCACACCCAGCCTCTGGCTGGCTTTTATGCAGGTCTAGGAGTGGGATTTAGGGCTTGTGCATGTTAGGCACATACTATGCCAACTGAATCACATCTCCAGCTTCTTAGGCTTTAAAGGGTCTTCCATCTTGGGGGCCATAGCCTCTGACCACTCTCAAAATCATGCAGTATTTACAACTCTACTCACCATTACCTACTGAATAGTAATCTTAAGGTTTAGGATGTCTGTCAAAAAGGGTAAAGAGGGATACAGGAAGGGGAATCTGTAACTGCTGGGGTTTAAGATGAGGCCATGGGTGTGTGACTGGGCATGCAAGGGTAGGGGCTGAGCTGTCTTCCCTCCTGTGGTTGCCGACTTGGTTCCCTAGCACTGTCTGACACTGGGATAAGATCCCTAACCAGTTTCCCCTGGGCTCCTTGGATCTGGCCCAAATGAGGTGTGGGAGACAGTGGTGGTGCCGGAGGGGTTGGGCAAGCAGGGGGCGTGGTCTCAGGCTGGCTGGGAGCCACCTAGAAACACAGAGCAGATGGGGTGGGCACAACAGGAGGGAAGGTTTATGGAGCAACCTGACAGTTCTGCTCTGTTTGTTCTCACCTTCCGAACATACTGATCCATCTCTCCTCTCCATGCTCACTCGGCAAGGCTTCCGAGGCTCATGGAGGATAATTGATGCCAAAGATGTTAGGTTGCAGAAGTGCTTGGGGCTGGTTCTCAGACTTTGGAGTTGTACCCTAAAGTCTCTGAACTTTCCCTGGCAGTATGTGGATCCTGACTGTACTAGATAGAGTATTGGGGACAGGGGCTCCGGGAACAGAAGCTCCATGGAATCTCCCCTTTCAGGTGGGCCAGACGGAGGTCTGAGGTCTATCATTTCCCCTCAGTCCTTCCTATTCCTTCTCAGCCTTAAGATGCCTTACTGGGTCCCCATGTCATCCAGATGGAGAAAGGAAACACCCTTATAATGTCTACAAACCAGCTTTGCGTGGATCCTTGTTCTTCAGGGTTTCCCACATGTCACCTCTCTCTGCTTTGGTCATGGGTGATATCAGGAGCCTGACACTGCTGGGTCTCTCTCTCTCTCTGTCTCTCTCTCTCTCTCCCCAACAAGATCTTGTGTAGTTTAGCTTGTTTTCAAATTCTCCATCCTAGCCGCCTCAGCCCCCAGAGTCCTGCAACTACAGACGTATACCACCATATCTGGGCCTGATGTCACTCTTGCCTGATCTAATGCACATACCCCCTACCCATTATCAGCACTCCTAAACCAAGCACTCTAGCATGGCACCTGTGCATTTCTGCCTGCATTTTCTTGGGGACCAGAACAGAGAACAGAATGAAGATCTGTGGGTCAGTAAAGCTGGGCTTAGTACAGTGTGTCAGCTTGGCCAGAGTGGGTCCTGGGGGCTGTCAGTAAAGGGTGGACAGTATCCCTAGGAGGATGGGAGTCACAGCTAGATTGGTGTCTCTAAGTCCCACTGCCTCTGCCTCTGTTGACCTAGTTCTGGGCTTTTCTTTGGAGCTGTTTGCTCAGCTTACCTGCCCCACCCCATGCTACCTCACTGTGCAGCCTGAGGACACCTGCCTGGGCTCTGTGTGGGCTCCCCTCAGTTTTGTGCTTGGCTGCAGTCAGCTGACTTTCTCTGAACATTTGTATTGGGTCAATACTCTTCTCCAGAATGAAGGAAATTTCAGAAATGTTGGCACTTGGTACCCTAGGGCCACCTATAGGACTCTGGGAGAGGCCCCAGATAGATCAGAGCCATATCGCTAACTTTCTTAAGGGTGCTGGGCTCTGCTGGTGACTGGTGTCCTTAGTTGGGCCCAGAGAGACAATTAAAGGTCAGGAGGGGATGTAATTAAATTTAGGGGAGGGAGAGGCCAGTCTTTGGTAGTTACATTTGTCAGTAATAATTAATGACCTAATTCATGGTCAGTGATTACAGTAAAGAGGCCTGCAGGGTCTGTGCTGGCCAGTCTCAGGGGTGCCTGGTCAAGGTTGGGTGCAGCAGCTTTGGAAGGGGTGGGTCTCTGGTGTGGGGCTTGCTAGGATGTGGAGATGGCACTTCAGGGAAAAGGGTCATAAACCTTGAAGAATGTCTTGGTGGCCATTGTCCTCCCAGGCTATCACTTTGTTTATCCTAGAGCTGCACTGATTAGGGCAACACTGGCTTTGGGTTTTGCTGCAGTCCCACACTGGGCTGGATACCACAGCACTTCAGGAGGGGAGAAAGACAGCCTACATTGGCCTGTGCCTTCCTCAGAGGAGAGGTTGGTTCCTGGTCCCCGATGGCTGAGCTAGCTGGGAAGGGAAAGGGCTTTGGAAGAAAAGTATGGTGTGATCACTCAGTTACTCTTCCTGCCATTCCACAGGGGTCTGATGCCACGTACCTTGGATGGGCAGATCACCATGGAGAAGACCCCCAGCTACTTTGTGACTCAGGAGGCTCCCCGCCGAATCCATAGCATGTCCCCAGACACCAAACTGATTGTGGTGGTGCGGAACCCTGTGACCCGGGCCATCTCTGATTATGCCCAGACACTCTCCAAGACCCCAGGCCTGCCTAGCTTCCGAGCCCTGGCCTTCCGTCATGGCCTGGGTCCCGTGGACACAGCCTGGAGTGCTGTGCGTATTGGCCTCTATGCCCAGCACTTGGACAACTGGCTACGATACTTCCCTCTGTCCCACTTTCTGTTTGTCAGCGGAGAGCGCCTTGTCACTGATCCCGCTGGTGAAGTGGGCCGGGTGCAGGACTTCTTGGGCCTCAAACGGGTCGTCACTGACAAGCACTTCTACTTCAATGCTACCAAGGGCTTCCCCTGCCTCAAAAAGGCTCAGGGCAGTGGTCGTCCCCGCTGCCTGGGTAAATCCAAGGGCCGGCCTCATCCCCGAGTGCCGGAGGCTGTGGTTCAGCGCCTTCAGGCTTTCTACCGGCCCTTCAACCACAAATTCTACCAAATGACTGGCCAGGACTTTGGCTGGGACTGATCAAGGCCCAGCTCAGCTTTTCCCTGGATGCCCAGTAACTTTAATTTATGTCTGTCTGCACTACTTATGCTGTGTAGAGAGAGTATTTAAGAAATAAACCCCAGATCTGTTTTCTTCCACTTGGGCCCTATCTCTGTCAGACAGATTGTATGGTGACATGCCCTGGGAGGTAGTCAGTGTCCTTGTCCACATGTCACAGAGGAACATATGAGGCTTAGAGAGATTGAGCACCTGCCCAGTGACACAGGTGGCTCTGGAGGCTGTCCACAGCTCTTCAGCCCTAGGAGGCGGAGTAGGGTTGTCCCCTGTCTAGGATGAGAGCAGGCTCCAGGCTCCTGAGTGGTGGAGCAAACAAAGCTGGTTTGGCCAACTGTGTGTGCTGTATCCACAGCCTGGTTTATCTTTAGTCCCACCTGGGAGCCTGACGGAATGCCTGGGTATAGTGAGTAGCTGGTGAACAGGTCCTTTTTTTTTTTTTTTTTTTTTTTTCTTTGAGACAGGATTTCTCTGTGTAATAGTCTCGGCTATCCTAGAACTTGATCTATAGACCAGGTGGCCTTGAACTCCCTGAGATCTGCCTGCCTCTGTCTCCCGAGTGCTGGTTAAAGGTGTGCCACCGCCACCCAGCAAGCAGGCACTTCTAACAGTCACCACGGAGCTCTATCCACCCCTGGCTCTGCCCACCAGGCTTCACACCCACAATGCCATGCCTACTCTCCTGATCCCCTGCCTCTATCCTGTACAGCCCCAGCAGGGCAGAGCAGGAACCAGTACCCATCAGCAGCCACTGCCCATTCCTAGTCAAAAGTGACTAGGTACTTGCCCCAGATGTTCTCTAGCTGTCCTGATAAAGACCTCTGAGGCCACTTAAGCCATGTTATACCTGCCCTGGCCCAGGCCTGCTGAGGGCCTTGGCTGTGGCCGTTGTATCCCAGACTTCTTAGGTCTTATGGTCTGTCCTTGGCTGTAATGTGACTTTCCCCACCCCGAGATGCTTAGGGCTATTCCTTGTCCCTTGGGTAAGAGAAGATTTGCTGGGGATGAGGAAAGTCTGTCAGCACCCACATTACTTCAGTATCAAGGTTCACTTGTAGCCAAAGGTCGGACAGGTCACCATAGCTACTTTTTTGGTCACATGACTCCATCTGCAGTGTAGACATGGGGTCTTTGCCAAGAGGCTCAGAGAGAGGAAGCAGAAGGACCCTGGGCAGGATGCAAGGCCCTGCCTTTGATCAGGTACTTCTGAGCTCACACTCCTGTCTGCAGCTGCCCTTAGGGGCTGGTGCTTTCTTTAGGCCATGTTGCCCTGAGACAGGCTACTGGGGTTGGGAGCTGGTACTGGGCTTTCTTTCTAGCACCCACAGAGCAAAGCAACTACCATGGCAATATGTTGGGCATATGTTGGTCTAGATGCAGACGGGAGGAGTGCTCATTCTCCTCCAGACTCAGGTTGATGAGGGTGATGGGAGACATATTCCACACCTGGCCCTGGTAGATGGCACCTAATGAGATTGGTGACTATCTTTTTTCCATGGGCCAGAGGTGAGAAGGGGGGAGAACACCCTCAGCTCCTGTGTCAGTTGCAAGCCCATTTCTCCCTGGACAGTCCCAGGGTCCTCACTATCATCCTAAGCCACTCTTCTCCTCTATTGGAATGGTGTCTTTGGCAGAACCCATTATTTTAAACTGCTCCCATTCCCAGCCCTCCTCCTATTGCTTCTAGGCTTCCAGGATGAAGACAGATGCTCAGCTGATGCTGTTAAACTCCTTCCCACCGTTTTTTCTTTTCTCTTCCTTTCTTTCTTTCTTTTTCTCTTTCTTTTTTTATATTTTTCTTTCTTTCTTTTTTTTTTTTTTTTTTTTTGGTTTTTGAGGCAGTTTCTCTCTGTGTAGCCCTGGCTGTCCTGGAATTCACTCTGTAGACCAGGCTGCCCTTGAACTCACAGAGATCCACCTGTTTCTGCCTCCCCAGTGCTGGGATTAAAGGCATGCACCACCACTGTTAAAACCCTTTAAAGTTCACCCCTCCTGTTTTGCCTGCTCCCCTCAGCACTAAGTTCCTGTTCCTCCCCTGTTCCCTGCCAGCTCCATCTCTCTGTCAAGCTTTTTCTACTTCACAAGCTTTGAATGTACTATTTTCTGAGCCCCAATGCCCTTCTCTACATGAGAGGCAGGGACAACCCCAAGCTGGGCGCTGTGCCTCCACTCTGGCTTTCCTGCTTCTCTCCCCTTGTTTAGAGCTCTTTGTCTGAGACCACTGAGGTGGCACTGGCTCGCCTAGGCCCAGGCTCTAAGGGCAGTTTCTAGATGCAGCAAGGAGAAAGCTGGCCTGGTATGCTCTGCTTACACCCGCCCAATGGAAACTTAGCCTGAGGGCCAACGCCCAGTTCGAGGTGCTCAGCTGGGCCTCAGAACACATTGTGGGCAGATGTGGTGGGTCTTACAGGCTGTGTGGAGGTGGAGCTCCTTGGGGGGAGTCATCAGCCTTTAATTAAAGTCCCTAAATTGCTTCCCTAGCTGCTCTGTGGGTTTTCCGTGTTGGAATGTTCCAGATGGAGTGAGAAGTGCTGATTCAATTACTGTCTTCCTGTCTTGACCAGTGGAGAAATGGCTGTGATCCTTTCTCCAGCTCTCAGCTAGAGATGGAGAAGGAGGGGACAAGGCTCCAAGGGGCTTGGAGACGCCTTGAGACAAGGCTACTTTTATCATCCTGCTCCAACCTCCTGGTCATACCTGGCCTAGGCAGGGGTTGCTAGGCAAGAACACTGTTTTTGCTCTGGCTTTGTGGTGTTGTGTAAAGCAGGCACTGAGATCCTGAGCAGACTCTGGCCTGAGTGCCCAAGGTCAAGGTGAGGGGGAAGGAAAGAAAGCACTTCCACCCACCTCTCTGTTGCCTGGATATACTTTGCTTACATGAAGACTTAACCTACCCAGAGTACCTACAAAGTGCTGGCACCTTGCCCTCCCTTCTCATTTGTTAGTCTCTTGAAAAAGTCATTACAATCTCACTCATTCCAGAGGTCTGCCAGGCCTTGGCAATAAGGTCAAGACAGGATCTGGTAGTTCTCTGAGCACAGTAAGGCTGTACTTGCTGACCCCTCCCCTCTGTGAGGTGAGCCTGAGGTCTCTAGTTGTGGGTGGTCTCTCTTCAAAGGAATGGGCCAACCTCCGTGGTCAGGGCATGGTTAGAGGATCAGAGGGAGGTAGCCCCTGGCTTGCTTCCACTCAAGGGCATGCTGGGCAGGGCAGGGCAGGGCAGGGCAGGGCAGAGAAGGAAGGAGGGGCTGGATTCCTTGCCCTCCAATCACTCAGGGAACACCTATGAGTCCCTGCATCCCAGGATGGGGGCTGCTTTTGGGACAGATCTTATACTACTGGTCCTCACAACTGATCTCCTAGTGACCTGTGATGGACAAGTCTGGGCCTAGAGTTCATCCTCAGGGGACCTGAGGGACTTCACCCTCCCCACCTATCCAGGATCCCTATGCCTGAGTCAGCCTGCCCTGGGTGTTCACTTCTGCTCAGGAGCTGCCAGACTGTGGTTTCCAAGTACAGCACTTTAGGGCAACTGAAGATAGAGCAGGGCCAGTGTGAGGCCTCTAATGCTTTAGTTTGCAGCCACCTCAAAGTTTCCAGTGCAATTCCTGAAGCTATGCAGGGAGGGACTGGGACTGTGCTGCCATCTTGAATGTTACAGACACTACATCCACTTGGAAAAGACCACAGACACTCACCCAAGTTAAATTAAATGAGTTTATTATCTGCAAGCAGGGCAACAGCCTTAAGGCCAAATCAAAGATGTGTCACAAAGAAGGAGCTTGAGGAAGGGCGTTTTTAAAGGCGGAGATGACAATTACCGCTTTTTCTGGAATATACAGCTGAGTGAGAAACTGCTTCACTCCCCTCAGCTAGTGAGGGCTGTTACATAGCGACAAGAAGGGTTACAAAAGCCAGAGCAAGCACTTTCACAATTCTGGGGAGGCAGTAAGGAGTCCCGGCTGCCCGGAGCTTATCTGTTAGAATTTACAATGGGTGCCTAGCACAAAGTGGAGTTTTCCTTAGCCATCACAATGAACTTGCAGGACTACCGTCTCTAGAAGGTTCCTCACAGATTGGATGACACCAAGTGGGGATTAGCAGGTGAGATAAAAGCTTTGGGCAGTGTGATGGTTTTTTTGTTTGTTTTGTTATGTTTTTTGTTTTTGTAGACCAGGCTGGCCTTGAACTCACACAGATCTACCTGCCTCTGACTCCCAAGTGCTGGAATTAAAGGTGTGTGCCACTCCACCCAGCAAGATGGTTGGTTTTAATGTCAATTTGCCATAGATTAGAGTCACATGAGTAGGGAGCTCCACCTGGAGAATTATTCTGATCACCTTAGTTCAGTGATTCTCATGAGGCCTGTGAATCTTGACTCTGACGATCCTTTTACAGGATTCACCTACGACCATTGAAAAACACAGATATTTACATTATGATGCATAACAGTAGCAAAATTATGTTATGAAGTAGCAATGGAAATAATTTTATGGTTGGGGGTCACCACAATATTAAAGGGTCCCAGCATTAGAAAGGTTGGGAACTACTGCCTTAGTTGATTTGAGAAGACCCACCCTGAATGTGGGCAGCATTTTCTGGTAGCAGCTCAGAATTTTTGTTTGTTTTATGAGACAGGGCCTCTACGTAGCTCTTGCTGTCCTGGAACTTCCTCTGAAGGGCAGGCAGGACTTTTCCTGTCTCCCTCTTCTCTTCTGTCCTGTCTCTGTGTCTCTTTACCTTATTTTATACCTCCCCCTCAATAAAACTTTCAATATGAAAAAATAGTTTGAGGCTAGTGCATGGGCTCCTTGAGACCCAGTCTCAACAGATGAACAAACACACACAAAACAAGACAAGAACAGAACCTAAGAGAACCAGAGCACAGGCTTTAGGGAAGGGCCCTTCCCACTCAAGACTACTCCTCTATAAGCCAAGTAACTCTAGACCTGTCTCTGGACTTGTGTCAGGTGCAAACTGTGTTCTGGTTCATTCTGGGTCCCAGCCTGCTGTAAATCCATGAGGTAAATCCATGAGAGATCTAGAACAAGCTGGGCTGGGCAAAAGATTTGGTCAAAGTCTTAGTGGACTGAGGATGGGAAGGCTAGACAGGGCTCTTGATGGCTCTGGAGGCTGTCCAGTTTGCTGGGGTTCAGAGGCAGGACCACACCCACTGTAGAGTTTGGCCACATGTTGCATCTCCAGATGGGCGGTGGGCAGGGCCTTACCAGGAGCACAGCTGAAGGCCTGGCTTTTGGGGATTTGGGCTGTTTCTGCCACCAGTGAGATTTGATGATCGACAGCCCAGTGAGGCTGTGAAGACCTTCAGGTTCAGGTTCATGTGTCACCTGCAGGCCATCAAGCTCTGCTCCAGAGCCCGATGCCAGGGGACATTTGCTGGCCTTTCAGAAACCATGAGCCGATCTAAACATGATGCCCAGCAACAGGCTCTTTCGGAAGGTTCTGGGACATAAGGCAAGGACCCATCTCCAGTTTAAAGCCAAACTCCTGGCTTTAAGGCCGAGAATTCCTTTCATACTGCCTAATCTGAGCCACATTGTGTGTGTTTTTGGCTGGAAGAGCTGTACAAAAACAGTCAGTCAACCAAAACAGTTAATGCAAAACTGTTGCCAGAAGCATTTCATACACGAGCCTTCTGATTAAGGGGAAAAGGAGATCTCCAGTCAGGCAATTGAGAACAATCAGAGATCTTGTTCTCGCTGTCTTTTTGCTCCCAGAGCTCTGCAACCGGGCCCCTCACTGGAAGAGAGAACTGGCCTGACTTGACAGCCTCCCACGGTCAGATCCTATCATCCCTCTTCCTCTGAAGGAGGGAGGACAGGATATCTGATGGGAAGCCGATCCAGAGACAAAGACTTTGACTGCCGCAGGGAAAGCCTGTCGGTCACAGTGGAGCTCAGCGGCTGCACAGCAGGGGGGGATTCTGCCAACCACAACTGTTCTGAGGTGGGGTGGGGTGGGGTGGGATAAGTATCCGGGAGACTGTCTGGCCTCTTGGTCTCACTGTCTGGATTTGAACTGGAAAAGGGGGGTGATTCTCCAGCAGGAGTAACAGAGGAGACCTTCATGTTTCTTCCCTAGGCAGTCCATTATACTGGTAACAGGGAAGAGAGAGGAATATGGAGGGAATGACACAGGACCTGAAGCCAGACAACACCAGGCTTAAGGAGTTTAGGAGATCCTCATGGTATCTGCAGAAATAAAATCCAGGGGTCAGAAAAGACTGGAGGGACAAATCCAATGAGGAGGTGATGGTGTTTATAGATGAAGATAGCGATGATGGTGATGATGGTAGTGGAGATGGTTTACATTGGATGCTCTTAAAATGTTTGGTGCTACACAAACGCTCAGTCAGTGTTATTTATGTCAAGTAGCATGATAGTACCTTTAATTACAGATGAGTAAACTGAGGGTGAGAAGGGATCAAGTTATCTGAAACTGTTACACTCGGGTCTGTCCTACCACAGCATGCACACATTCAGGCCCTTGTGGGGCAGAGTGAGGGGCACCCCTTGGGTCAAGCACTCTAGGGCATAGGTGTAGGAGGAACATTTGATGGCTGTCACTCATGTGATTTGATAGTTGACCTGC
This sequence comes from Phodopus roborovskii, assembly GCF_943737965.1. Lineage (NCBI taxonomy): Eukaryota > Metazoa > Chordata > Mammalia > Rodentia > Cricetidae > Phodopus > Phodopus roborovskii. The sequence goes on along the minus strand of NW_026126407.1, from coordinate 49,004,408 downwards.
AGACCTTGAATTCCTCCTAAGGGAGCAGTTCCCAGGCAAGTGTGTTCTTCAGTGAAAATGTTCTGGGGGACATATGGGAATAATGCTTGAATGCCAGAGTGGATTGCTCTGGCGTGGATCATTTTATGTAATATGACTATTGCCTTGCATGAAAATAAATAAAAAGGGGCAGAGGTGGTAGAGAAGTCTGCTGTCTCAGCAGGAAGCTACCAGACGAGTGAGGACTGTGGGGGTCACCAGGCAGCTTCTAAGAGTCCAGAGAGGTTCAGGATGAAGTTTTTAAGTAAGGGACTCTGGGCCTACAATGCAAGGGATTAAATTCAGAGAGCCACAGCCTCATAGTCACTCTAACTGTGACCCAGTCCTGGACTATAGCCTTGTGAAACCTAAGGCAGAAAACATAGTTCAGTCACCTAGAACGCATGACCTCCAGCAAACTGGGAGAATAAATGGGGACTGCTTAAAAACAAAACAAAACAAAACAAAAAACTGCTGAATTTTTGGTCATTTGTTAAGCAGCAGAGAAACTAAAACAGTAAGGTAAGCCAACCAGGAAGACTGTTCTGGAAAAAGGAGCAGTTCTTCAGTGATGAGGTATGGGGAGGAATCTGGAAAGTCTTGGGTGGTGAATCCTTTTATACCAGTGGCTTTTGCCCATGACCTTATATAGTGGACAGCACTCCTAGGTCACCTGCCCCAGTACACCTCCCCCCCAACACTGGGAAAGCTGGTGTTCCACTGGGCAAGACCCCAGGTGGAGGTGCAGTCCTGTTTTTATTAAATATCACACGTTCAGTATTACTTCCTGTTGGAAGTTGATGTTGCCTCTCTGTCCTGTTGTAAACATAACTTATTTAAGATGATGATTGGTGGACCAGGAGGGGACCTGAAGGGTCTTTTGGAGGCCTCCTCCATACATGCCCATATGGGAAGCCCCCGGCTGGAAGGTGGCGTAGCGAAGCAATGTCAGGGATGAGAAAAACCATGCCTCAGCTGGGTATGGAGGTGTGTGCCCATGATGCCAGCTCTTAGGGAACCAAGGACCAGGAGCCCAAAGTCAGGGCAAGGGATGTGGTTCCTTAGCAGAGCTTCTCCACTAGCCTGTGCAAGTCCAGAGTTCAATCCCAGAGCAGAATAGGAAGTTCAAGGCCAGTCTGACTTATCTCAACAAATAACAGAACCACCCAACCCACAGACAGCGCCCTTACTCTCATGGGCTGGCAGAGGCTGGCAAAAAGTATATACAGCCACAGCATTATTTCTGCTCCTGTGACATACTGGCCTGACCTCATGCCTTTTCCCTTTTGTGTTGCTGGATGGAACAAAGGGCCTTGTACATGCTAGGCAGGTGTACTAGTTTGCTTGTTTTTCTCTGTATAACAGTTCTGGCTGTTCTGGAACTCGCTCTGTAAACCAGGCTGACTTCAGAGATCCTCCTGCCTCTGCCTCCCGAGTGTGCATGTACCACCACTGCGCCACCACCACCTGGTTCTTAATTTGCTTCTATTGCTGTGATAAAACATTCTGACCAAAAGCAACTTGGAGAGGAAAGAGTTTATTTCACCTTATGACTCACAGTCCTTTATTGAGGGGGACCAGAGCAGGAACTCAGTGAGAATCTGGAGTCAGGAACCAAAGGCCACGGAGGGGTACTGCCTATAGCTTGCTCTCTGTGGCTTACTCAGCCTGTGTTCTTTTTGTTTGCCTTCTTGATTATTTATTTTACACCCTGACCTCAGTTTCCCCTCGCTCCTCTCCTTGCAGTCACTCTCCTCCGCCTCCTCTCTGCAGGCCCCCAATCCTCCTCCTTCATTTTTATTCAGAGAAGGTCAGGCCTCCCATGGATGTCAACCAACCATGGCAGATCAAGTTGTAGTAAGACTAAGCCCCTCCGCCTGTATTAAGGCTGGGCAGCGACCCAGGCACCTGCTCAGAGGCGGCACTGCCCACAGTAGGTTGAACCCCACCCCATTCATTTCTAATCAAGAAAATGCACTACAGACTTGCCTACAGGCAGATCTCATGAGGTCATTTTCTTTTTTTTTTTCTATTCCAGTCTTTCAAATGACTCTAGTTTGTGTCAAGTTGACATAAAACTCTCCAGGTCAACATTAAATTTTGCAAAATAAATAAAATACATGACCTTACTTTTACTGGTTTATATCTCCAGGGCTCTTATTAGGAAGTGAGGACCGTTTCCCACATCAGGGGAGCTGTGGAAGGAGTAGACTGGGGATGTGGCATGGTGTCGGCAGGGACCAGCTCTGCTTCAGATGTCCAGGTAAAGTGTGCAGTCACAAGTAGGGCGCACAAAGCTTGCTCACTGAGGAGAGGCAACTTCTTGGAGGTTTTGTCTTGGGAGCAACACCAAGTGTCAAGGATTGAACCATGAAACTATTGTCATTAATCTAGGGAGAGAAGGCACACAGCAGAAGGGGAATGGAAGATACAGCACCCTTGGGCCCCTCACCCCATTGAGAGTCAGATATTGGGATAGGGCAGTCAGCCACGAACCAACACAGGAGGGTAACTGGGCGAGTACTGTCCTGGGCTCCAAGGGAAAGGTCCTTGGAGAAGTAGGAGACGGCAACACTGGGGTTGGCCTGCCAGTACAGTGCAGGCCTCTCACCCTTGCAACTGTGGATGTTTGGGGCTCACGTGCACAGTGAAGTAATGTTTAACAGTTTCCTCAGTGGCTACCTGATAGAGAGCAGAGCCCTCCCAAAACGACAACTACTGGTGCTTCCAGATGTCCCATGGTGGGAGGAGCAACAGCAAAAGCCCCACTGGCTGTCAGATGGATTTAGGCACTGGGCCCTATCCTGGTCACCTCTGGTCACTGACTGGTGAGGGTGGGACCACTACCCTGGACAGACGAGATAACACAACAGTGACTAGTTACATGACTCATGGGACACTGCAGGGCAACAGAGCTTAGAAGTGTGGGTCTGGGAATAGGGGGTCAGCAGGCCTGTAGGAGCTCCTGCATCCCTCAGGATACAAATGTTTTGGAAGTCTTGCTCAGAAACAAGAAGGAACCATGCCCTGTTGGATTTGCACAGTTGCTGACTGCTGACCCTATCTTAGATGCAGATTAGGGAGGGAAGCTGGTAGTGAGGCCATTCTGGGCCTTTTTGGTTTTGGATATTCATGGAGCACATGATGGTGAGCCCTACAAATGACAAAAATTTCATAAGAGCTGTCCAGTAGGACCACACTTTCCTTAGCTGGTTTGCAGGGCACCACAGGATGGATGCGACATCCGTGAATGAGCAGGGGGGCTGTATCTGTCTACTTCAGCTCTCAGAGCCTCCAGCTGGGTGGGGACGTTCCTTTCTTCCTCTCTCCTCCAGTGCTGCAGCTGGCTGCCTTTTCTAGATGGAGTTCACCTGTGCAAATATTTGTGGTTGGTCCAGCCAGCTGCTGCCAGGTCCCTTGGGGCTTAGGGCTGCTGTTGATGAAAAGCTGAATTTTAGAAGAGTGTGTCTTACCAACTTTGCTTGTTCTGCTTGTTTCCTCCCCCTCCCCTGGGCACAAGCACTGTTTATTCTCCCCTACACAGCATGCTCGCACACACAGGTTCTATTTTAAGAGTAATTAAGGACATGCAATGTTCTGTGCAATGAGGGGAGTACACAACTGGAAGGTACAGTTCACCGCTGGTCAGGGGAAGAACTGCATTTGTCAGCCCAGTGCTCTGGGGCACAGGAGAAAACATTGGCTGAGTTTCCTTGCTAGCCTGTAACTTGCTGCATAGTCTTTTGTTCTGTCTGTGACAGTGCCCATCTGCTGCTCCTGCTCAGGTTCCAATAGCAGCAGCAAACAGAGCTATAGTGACCCTCTAAGGTACTGTTCAGAAACATTCAAGAGGCCCTGGGTTTGATCTCTAGTTCCTAGGGGACTAGGGGTGGCTCCTTTGAGAGTGAGCAGGTGAGTGTGCATATATGCGCATGCTGAGGCTTCAGAGTGTGTGTGTGTGTGTGTGTGTGTTCTCAAATGCCACAGCATGCTTGTAGAGGTCAGAGGGCAACCTTCAGGAGTTGGTTCTCGCTTTCATCCGTGTGGGTTCTGGGGATGGAACTCAGGTCATCAGGCTTGGTGACAGCACTTTTGCTCACTGCCCATCCACCTTATATTTTGAGACAGGAACTCATTGTATATATTGAACCTGAAACTGACTGGCTCTAGGGACCCTCTTGTCTCCCCACTCCAGTAGTGGGTTACAGCTGTGCACTACTGCTGTCTGCTCTTATGTGGGTGCTGTGGTTTGACAAAGGTTTGTACGGCAAGCACTTTAGCCACGGGGCCATTGTCCCAGCCCCAAGATCTTTTGGACTGAAAGGGGTTTCCCCTTTTCCTTTTGGTAGCTAACTTGCAATGGGAATGTGTGATAAAGAGGGAATATTTAAACACCCTTGCTGGGGACAGCGATGCCAAGAGGAGAGTGTGGGGCCCAGGAGTGGTTTTTCCAATTCTGATTCCTGAGTCCAGGCTTCAGCGGAGCTTGTCCTTTTGTGCCCTGAGTGGATGGGCAGGAAATCAATGGTTTTTTTCTGCTGACAAAAATGCCCCCAACAACTCCAAAACAGGAGACCATTAAAATGCCACAGACACAGTTATTCACTATGAAGATGTAGTTATTGATTTAACAGTTATAGAGATGAAATGTGGGAAAGACAAGTGACAGCCAGGGTCTCCAGAGCAGCAGCCTGAAGCCTAGCAGCCAGCTGCAAAGAGGGAGAAGGCTGAGCTCTTCTTTTTTTGTTACACTTTATGATTTAAAACATTGTTTTATTTATAAGTGTGTGTCTGTATATGCCATGTGCATGCAGCTGTCAACAGAGACCAGGAGAGGGCGTTGGATACTGTGGAGCTGGAGTCCAAGGCATTTGTGAGCCTCTGAATGTGGATACTGGGAACTATTCCTGGGTCCTTTACAAAAGCAGTATTTACTCTTAACTGCAGACTCTGTGTGAATGTGGCCAATCCAGGCTAGCCAGGGTTACATAGTGAGATTCTCTCAAAAACAAAACAAAAACACAACTTTTTCTTAAGAGGGAATTTTGTAGTCAAGAGGCCAGCAGTGACTGCAGAGGAATGTTAGACTTGGGGAAAAGCTGAACAGATTGTTGTAGATTGTAGTTATACAATTGCCATTGTATATTGCTCCTGTACTCACAGCTTTCTTCCCTGAATCTCTCCTACTTTCTTTCTTCCTCTTTCTTGAGGCTCCCACTCTGAAGCCTAGGCTGGCAGGGCTCTTTCTGCCTCGGCCTCTACCTGGTACCCTTTTCCTCTTGATCCATCACTGGCTGCTGCTCCCACACCTGGGGGTCCCCTGGTGTGCCTGGTGGAGCATGGTCACTGCTGAAATGGCACCATTTATAAAGCTTTGTAATTAGCAACTGCTGAGGGTGGGGTTGTGCTTCACTGCAACACACATGCTGTTTCTCTTCAAACCTTCATTCATGATTCATGAACTCAGTGTTCACCAGTGCTGAGGTTTCCGTTTGAATTCTGTAAGTTCTTGCAGTGGCCTCAACCTCATGATTAAACTTGTACCGCAGAAGACCCTCAAAGTCTCCCCTCCCTCCTTCCCTATCTTTGCAGAGCCAGAGATTTAACATAGGGACTTGCACTGTCCAGGCAAGCACTCGACCACTAAGCTACATTCCTCAGTCATCCAGTTTTGAAACAGGGTCTTGCTTGGTTGTCCCAGGCTGTCTTGAACTTACTCTACAGCCCTGATTGCCCTTGAACTTGTATTCTTTCTGCTTTAGCTTCCCCCACCAGGCCTGACTCAGGCAAAGTCTTCCTGAAGAGATCGTGATATAGGAGACTCAAGAAATCTAAATGGCCACATCAAGGTGACACAATGACATGTGCAGTTCCAACAAGCCCCTCCCCCATCCATATGTTCCTGGATGAGAGAGAAATGACCCTTGTGCTCTGCCCCCATCTGAGGCTTTGGTTACAAATGTGACTGTAGATGGAAAGGTACCCTTGTCTTCAAGCCCACATCGCTGCCACCAGTATGTCACTTTTGTCAAAAGGAATGTATGCAATTAATATAGGAGGCAGGGCTGGCTGGGAACCAATTATAACAAACACTTCAGGTATCTGTCGCACAGCAGAAACATATGTCCCATTGATTGGTGACAATCATTTCTGATATCTGTGCCCCTCAGGTCCTGTTTTCTACACCTTTGGGGACCTTTGTGAAATGTCAGTCTCTGGGCCTTTGCTGAGCTCACTCCTTTGCTCTGCCATACACATCTGGGTCTTATGCAAAGAGAACCCAGGGCATAGATTTTGCAGCTAACGTTCGCTTTGTTCTAATTTGCCCTGGCACATAAAATAGCTGAAGAAAACAGAGCAAACAGAAATGTAACCCCAGAGTCACAGCCCAGCGATTAAGCAATACTGTTCTCCCACGGCTGGACTCTGTGTATGGGTAGGCGGGATCTATGGTTATGAGATTTGTTTTTGCCCATCCATGGCAGCACAGGGGTTTTCCATCTTAGTCAGTGACTAAGTGGGTGACTGAGCCCAATTCTTGAGTTGTTCTAACAGTTGGGTTCAAGGGTTGTTGGATCTTGTAGGGTGAAGTTTGCTTCTCTGCCATACTGCCTGAGGGCAGCGACATGAGGCCTCAGAGACAGAGGTAATGAATCTGTGTCTTTATCTCCAGAGCCTATGGCAGGGCCTGACCAAACGCTGAACTGAGTGTGTATGTGTACACATGCATGCATATGCGAGTGCATATATGTATTTACATGGTTATATGAATGTGTCTGTATGTGTGGATTTGTGCCTGTGGTTGTATGTGTATGTGAATTCATTGGGCAAGGCAGGAGGATGAGAGATTGTCCCAGCTTGTGGAAGACAGAGGATAAATTATAGGAGTTTGTTGTCCCCTTCCATCATATGGGCCCTAGGCATTGAGCTCAGGTCTGGTCAGGCTTGTCTTCAGACACCTTTATCTGTAGGGTTGTCTTATCAGCTCCTGTTTTTACTTTCCCCCCTTTTTATTTTAAATAAAGCAAACATGAAACATTTATTTTTTTTTAACTCAAAAGAAACACCAAATAGGGTAAGAAATTAAATATAAGCTAGGTGTGGTGGCACACACTTTTAATCCCAGCACTTGGGAGGCTGATGCAGGTGGATCTCTGAGTTCAGGGTCTGGTCTACAAACTGAGTTCCAGGACATCCAGGGTTACACAGAGAATCCCTTTCTTGAAAAACCAGAGAGAGAGAGAGAGAGAGAGAGAGAGAGAGAGAGAGAGAGAGAGAGAGAGGAGAGAGAGAGGTTGATTAAATATAAACACAAGTTCTATTCTGGTGCTATTTATTCAAGGCAGTATAAACCAAGTGGACTCTCGTGTGTGTATGTGTGTGTGTGTGTGTGTGTGTCCTCATCCCCCCCTTTAAAAAAAGGTTTGCTGGGTGTTGGTGGCACACACCTTTAATCCTAGCGCTTGGGAGGCAGAAGCAATGGAATCTCTGTGAGTTCGAGGCCAGCCTTGTCTATTGAGCTAGTTTCAGGACAGTCTCCAAAACTACAAAGAAACCCTGTCTCAAACAACAACAACAAGACCCCCCAAAAAAAAAACCCCAAAACAAAACAAAAATAAAATAAATAAATAAAAAGTAAAATAAAAACAGAGTTTTTTTTCATTTGTTTGTTTGTTTTCAAGTCAGGGTTTCTCTGTGCAGCTCTGGCTGTCCTGGAGCTCACTCTGCGGACAAGGCTGGGGCTTGGGACTCAGATGTGCTCTTAGCTACTAAGCCATCTCTCTGTCTCCTTGTTTAATAAATATTTTGTTGTTATTGAGGCCATTAAGATGACTAAAAAGGGAAAGGCATTTGCTGCCAAGCCTCACCTGAGTTTGATTTCCCAGGATCTATGTGGTAGAGAAGAGAACCAATTTGCACAAGTATTCCTCTGATCACACACACACAGACACATAAACACAAACACACATACACACACATACACACACATATACACAGAGACACATAAACACACACAGAGACACATACACACACAAACACACACAATGACACATACACACACAAATACACACAGACACATACACACACAAATACACACATAGACACACACACACACACAAAACACACACACTAAATACACACACACACACAAAATACCTAAGTGTTAAAAAATGAAAGCCCATAGCCACAAATATATAAAATACCCTGGGGCAACTCTAACCAAACAAGTGAAAGACCTGTATGAAAAGAACTTTAAGTCTTTAAAGAAAGAAATGAAAGAAGATACCAGAAAATGGAAACATCTTCCATGCTCTTGGATAGGTAGAATCAACATAATTAAAAATGGCAATCCTACCAAAAGTAATCTACAAATTCAATGCACTCTCCATCAAAATCCCAGCACAATTCTTCACAGATCTGGAAAGAACAATACTCACTTCATATGGAAAACCAAAAAACCCAGGATAGCCAAAACAACCCTGTACAATAAAGGAACTTCTGAGGCATCACCATCCCTGATTTCAAGCTCTACTATGAGCTTGGTATTGGAATAACAACAGATAGATGGATGAATGGAATTGAATCGAAAACCTTGATATCAACACACACACACACACACACACACCTATGAACACCTAATTTTTAACAAAAGAAGCTAAAAATGTAAACTGGAAAAAAGAAAGCATATGGTGCTGGTAAAAACTGGCTGTTGACATGTAGAAGAATGCAAACAGAACTATATCTATTGCCATGCACAAAACTCGAGTAAAAATGTATTGAAGACCTCAATATAAATCCATCCACACTGAACCTCATAGAAGAGAATGTGGGAAATACCCTTGAATTCATAGGCACAGGTGACCACTTCCTAAGTAGAACACTGGTAACACAGACACTGAGAGCAACAATTAATAAATGGGACCTCTGTAAGGCAAAGAACATGATCAACAAGACAAAACGGCAGCCCACAGAATGGGAAAAGATCTTCACCAACCACACATCTGATAGAGGGCTAATCTTTAAAATATACAAAGAGCTCAATAAACAAGACATCAAACTACCAAATAATCCAATTAAAAATGGGGTACAGATTTAAACAAAGAATTTAACAGGTTTATTTATAATTGTTATAAGGTCGAACTGTTGAAATGTGTTCACTGAAACATTTTGCTGCATTAATGCTTTACATCTTGCATTTATATTAAAAATTCACACACAAATGAAAATGGAAAAACTGCCAATACCTGATTTCTGTCCCCTATTTTTCCACTCGCAATCATATACTTAGGCACCTTTTGACCCCATGGAAAAAATACCTAACATTCAGAACTACTAATAACAGGAAGAAGAGGGAAAAAAACTTGAGAATGAAATGTTTCCCCTCATAGTGGACTCATAGCACATTCTCCGCATATGTGGCGTGCTCACTGGATATTTTTTGGCATAATTTTTACACGTTTGGCTTGGATAGCACACAGGTTGGTATCTTCAAAAAGGCCAACCAGATAGGCCTCGCTTGCCCCCTGCAAAGCACCAATAGCTGCACCCTGGAAGCCCAGATCTGTTTTAAAGTCCTGAGCAATTTGTCGCATCAGTTCAGTGGATTTCTGATAGCGTCTGATTTCACGGAGTGCCACAGTAGCAGGCCTGTAACGATGCGGTTTCTTCACCCCTCCAGTAGAGGGCGCACTCTTGGGAGCGGCTTTTGTAGCCAGTTGTTTCCTGGGTGCTTTCCAACGGGATTTACAGGCAGTCTGCTGCTGCTGAGGATGTGGAGATAGGAGGAACACTCTTCCATTTGCTTGTGGGAGTGTAAACTTGTACAGCCACAGTGGAAATAAGTATGGCGATTTCACAGCAAATTATGAATCAACCTACCTCAAGACCCTGCAATACTGCTTTTGGGCATATTCCCAAAGGGGGCACATACACGCCACAAGAACATTTGCTCAACTATGTTCATAGCAACATTATTCGTAAATAGCCAGAACTTGAAAACAACCAAATGTCTCTCAACCGAAGAATGGATAAAGAAAATGTGGTACATTTACACAATGGAGTACTACTCATCAGTAAGAAACAATGACATCTTAAAATTTACAGGCAAATGGACAGAAAAAAACAAAACAAAACATCCTGAATGAGGTATCCCAGATCCAGAAAGACAAATATAGTATGTACTCACTCATAAGTGGATACCAGACATAAAGCAAAAGATACCCAGCCTACAATTCACAACCCCGGAGAAGCTAGACCCCTCCTCCAGAAACAGATGGAAGCAGATGCAGAAATCCACAACTAACCAATGGACCAAGCTCCTGGAGTACAATAGAAGTGAGGGAGGAGAGATAATGTGAACAAAGGAGTCAAGACTGTGATGGGGAAACCCATCTGAACTAGTGAGAGATCACTGACTCAGGTCTGACAAATGGGGAACCTGTATAAGACAGCTAGACTCCCTTAATATAGGTGACAATGGTGCAACTGGGAAATACGTGAGGCCACTGGCAGTGGGTCCAAGATCTAACTCTAATGCACAAACTGACTTAGTGGAGCCCACTCTATATGGAGAGACACCATGCCCGGCATAGACACAGGAGTGTGGGGGATGGAGAGGTGCCTTGGTCCTGCCTCAACGAGATGATTGTGACAGACTTAGTAGACTTCCTAGGGGAAGCCTTACCCTCTCCAAGGAGCAGATGGAAGGTGGAGGTTTGGGTTGGGGGGAACTGGAAGAGAGGATCGAGGGGGAATTAGAATTGGAACATAAAAAACAAATTTAAAAAAAGGACAAAAAGGAAGGAAGAGAGAGAGAGAAAGGAAAGAAGGAAGGAAGGAAGAAAGAGGAAGGAAGGAAGGAGGGAAGCAATTAAGCCAGCCCGGGCTGGCCTCAAGTCATTACAATTCTCTTGCCTTTGTCTCCCAAGTGCTGGAACTGCAGAAGGGAGCCACCATGCCTGGCTTGACTTTGCTCTTTTTTAGGGGGAGGGGCTGAGATAGGATCATAATATATAAGCCAAGCTGGCCTTGGACCATCCATCCCCCTGCCTTAGCCCCCTGAGTGTTGGGATTATAGGAATGAGACATTGTGGTTGTCAGGTGCTTTCTATGTAACACTGGGAAGCATTCTGCATGGTGTAGGTTTTACCAGCAGATTTGGAGAGCCATTTGAAGCTGGCAAAACGTTACAGATATTTTGTATAATGCACACCTGTGACCTACTTTTTAAGAAGTCTGTACTGGATCCCACCCCAGAAATTCTGGTTTGATTGGTCTAGGGTGTGGCTTTGTCCTCTCAAGTTCTTGGGTGATTCCCACTGCAACCCTGGCTGAGGGCCTGTCCCTCATGCCTTCTCCTGAGTCCTAGGAGGACAGAAGGCAGGGGTCAAAGAGGGCTTACTGAAGAAGTGAGGAGGAGGCTGGTCCTGGGAGGAAAAGCAGCAGGGAGGGGCAAGCTCTGTGTTCCTGCACCTCACAGATGGAATCTTTTTAGGTGCAACTCTGGGAAAATAGTCCAGGGAGGCCTGTGTGCAGGGAGGGCTTTCTGCCTGCTGTTGGCATCTCCCCTGCTTGGAAGTTTGTTGGCCTCAGGTCCTCAGGCTTCTCCCAGGTTGCAGACTCAGAATCAGCCTTAGAATAAGGCTTCTGGGCATTCTCTACACATTGCAAGATGTGCAGCACAGCTGGCCATGGTGGGGCACACCTGTAATCCCAGCACTTTGGGGTGCAGGCAGTAGGATTAGGAGTTCAGAGTCATTTTTAGGTAAGTTTTAGGTTCCAGGCTTCTTATAACATTTTCATCAACTGAACAATGCAGAGCCTGGTTCCTGTGTAAAAGATGCTTTTTGTCTGTCTATCTATCTATCTATCTATCTATCTATCTATCTATCTATCTATCTATCTATCTTTGCCCTGAGGTAGTGTCTCACTATGTAGCTCTACCTGTTCTGGAACTTATTGTGTAGACCAGTCTGGCCTCAAACTCATAAAGATTAGTTTTCCCATGCCTCCCAAGTGCAGGGTTCAAAGGTGTTTGATGTTATACCTGGCAGTGTCTAAAAGATGTTTAAAAAACAACTTTTACTTTTTTTTTTTAGGTTTTTCAAGACTGAGTTTTTCTGTGTAGCCCTGGCTGTCCTGAACTTGCTTTGTAGACCAAGCTGGCCTTCAATTCAGAGATCTGCCTGCTTCTGCATTCAGAATTCTGGGATTAAAGGTTTGTGCCACCACTGCCCACCTTGTAGAGTCATTTTCTAACAAGTGGGGAAAATTCTAACAAAACATTTCTTTTTCTGTGGAATGGGGGTGGGTGGGATGGGGTGAGTTCAGGCATCATGGGAGAGAGGGAGGGAGGGAGAGGGATCTGGGATCAATATGTAAAATAAGAAAAAATTATGTGTATATAAATTTCTTTTTAAGGAATAAAAGGGAAAACCACCCGAGGCCATTAGTCTTATTGACTATCTGCAGAATAGAATGGGTGCATTAAGATCTGAGAAGCCCTTCTCTGAAACCTGAGATGTTGAGGGAGTGGAAGGTCCATCACCCTGAAATTTAATAAGTATCATTTAATACAGCATGATTATGTGGATAACCTCAAAGGAAAACACACGATAGATGCTCTTAAGTTACATTGCAGACCAGAGAATTTTTTAAAAAAAAGAATGATAGTGTTAAGTGGCTAGTGGTTCATTTTTGCTTTTTTTGTATTTGAATACTTATTTATAATCATTTCTGCTCTCAATCATTTTGCAGTGCGTAGTATTGAACCCAGGGCCTTTTGCATGCCATATAAATACTCTACTAATTCAGCTACATCTCCAGTTTCATTTACCTTCATAAAGCATCAACCTCAACACCCCCAATAACTATGCACAACTCATCAGGTCACATCTGGGGACACACTGGGCATTCCCCATGCACTGGCTGGTGTATATCATCTTGTCACAGCTAGAGTTATCTGAAAGGAGGTAATGTCAGCTGAGAAAAGCCTCCTTAAGATTTGGTTATAAGGCATTTTTTAAGTTAGTGATTGATGTAGGAGGGCCTGGCCCATTGTGGGTGTTGCCATCCCTGGGCCTGTGGTCCAGAGTTCTGCAAGATGACAATCTGAGCAAGCCAAGGAGAACAAGCCAGTAAGCAGCACTTCTCCACGGCCTCTGCATCAGCTCCTGCCTCCAGGTTACTGCCTTGCTTGAGTTTCTGCCCTGACTTCCCTCAGTGATGCAACTGTAAACTGATTAAGTCCTTTCCTCCCCTAGTTGCTTTGGTTGTGGTGTTTCACAACAATAGGTGTCCAATTAGGACATCACCCATCTCCCTCATGCCCTGTCATGGAGGCTGGACCAAAAGAGGAAGTGCTGCTTTCTGCCCAAGCTTTCAGCTCAAGGGTCCTCAGATCAGGAGGAACAAGATTTAACAATTCAGGGCTGGGATTTCTTCAATTCAACTCCATTTACCTGTGGCCCAAACTGAATTCAGTCAGATACAGCAGAATTTCTTCTATAAAGACCTTGTAAGACTTCATAAGACTTATAAAGACTTCCTAAGAAGTCTCTGCCAAGGGCTGGAGATGCAGCTCAGTGGGTAGAGAACTTGCCTGGCATGCAGGAAGTGCTGGGTTTCATCCCAAGCAACAAATAAACTATGTGTGATAGTGCATGTCATAATCTCAGAACTCTGCAGGTGGATGCAGGACGATCAGAAGGTCATCCTCAGCTACATACTAAGTTCATGGCCATTTTGTACTACATGAGACCCTGTTTCAAAGGTTAAAAAAAATCCCAGCACCCCGGTGGCACAGGCAGGTGGATCTTTGAGTTTGAGTCCAGTCTGGTCTACAAAGTGAGTTCCAGGACAGACTCCAAAGCTACATAGAGAAACCCTATCTCAAAAACCAAACCAAACCAAACAAAAGCCCAAAACCTAAAACCAAAAAAGGAAAATATCTGTGGAAAATACAATTAAGACTCACGACAAAGGAATGGTGAGATGGCTTAGCAGTTAAGAATATTTGTTGCTCTTGCAGAGGACCTGGGTTCAGTTTCAGCTCACAACCATTCAGGAGCCCACTTGCAGGGCATCTGACCTCCATGCACACCAGCATGTGTGTGGTGCACATACATGCATTAGGGCACATACATGAAATAATCTCTGAAAAAAGACTCATGGCAAAATCAAACAGTACGACATAGTCTAGTGCACCTGACTCATGAGGGGGATATAAGTGGAAGACAGACCACAGACTTCTTGTGGTGCCTACCCTGAGTATTGCAGAGGAGTCAAAGGTGTCTTCCCACTGGTGGTTCCCAAAGCATTTGGTGAGCCTCCCTCTGTTCTTCTCACCCAAACCTTGATATCTCTGAGAAGAAGGATGTGCTAATACCAGAAAAGGGAAAATACAAAACAAAACAACAACAACAAAAAAACCCCAAACAACCAAGAAACACACATCTCAAACCCTGAGTTGTTTGTGTGCTTTTGTTTTGTTTCTGTCATGCTGGATGGAGATTGATAAAGGCTTTGCACAAGCACTGCCACAGAGCTGAGCTAAGGTTGAGCTATTGAAATTATTTATTCATTTACTTTTCTGTTCTACACCCCTTCCCCCCCCCCAAGATGGGTTTCACTGTGTAGCCCTGGCTGTCCTGGAACTCACTCTGTAGACTAGGCTGGCCTCGAACTCACAGAGATCCGCCTGCCTCTGCTCCTGCCTCTGGAGTGCTGGTATTAAAGGGGTGTGCCACCATGCCTAGCAATAAACAATATTTCTAAAATTCCCAAACAAATTTAAAATATACACATCTCATGCAAGCCATATACAACCAGTGAAGCCTCAGTCTTGGTCCCCTACAGAAAGAATAAAGAGAATTTCAGATCCCAAACCCCTTTCCTCGTCTCTGATTTCACCAGATAACCCCTTTGTTCCTCTTTCTGTGTACACAGTGCCTGGACTTTAACTTAACAAAGAGAAACCCTTTCCCTGGGAAGCCCCTCATGCAGAATCTGTGGAGAGAAGTTCCAGGAGGAGTTTGGAAGGTGTGTTTATTTTTAGCTAACAGTGTGATTGGCAGCGCAGGCTTTACAAAGAAGTGGATTGCCAGAAATGATACTGAGGTGTTTCCCTTACCACATAACCATTGTAGAAGTTTCTGGATGCCTAGAAAAATATAATTAGAACACGATTTAAATTTTTATTTATTATTTTAAGTTTCATTTTACATTCCAACCACAGTTCTCCCTCCCACATCTCCTCCCATCTCCCCTCAGCTTCTACATAGTTCATCCCCAGTCCATTCCTCCTCATGGGTAAGGGCTCCCATGAGGAGTCAACAAAATCTGGCACAATAGGTTGGGGGCAAGGACAGGCCCCTTTCCCATGTATTAAGGCTGAGCATGGCATCCCACCATAGGGAGTGGGCTTCAACAAGCTAGTTCATTTACCAGGTTTGTTTCATGGTCCTATTGCCAGGAGCCCCTCAGATTGTCCAAGCTTCACAACTCTCTCCCACATATGACCTAGTTCTGTCTCCTGGAGTCTACCATTGTCAGTCTAGAGTTCATGAGTTTCCATGAGCTCGGTTCAGTTGTCTCTGTAGATTTCTCCATCATGATCTTGACCTCCCTTGCTCATATGTTCCCTCCTCCCTCTCTTTGACTGGATTCCTGAGCTTGGCCTGGTGCTAGGTTGTGGATCTCTGCATCTGGTTCCTCAATTGCTGGATGAGGCTCTATGATGATAGCTGGGGTATTCATCAATCTGATTACTGGAGTAGGCCTGTTCAGACATCCTCTTTACTATTGCTAGGAGTCTTAGCTGGGGTCCTCCTTATGGATTCTTGGGAATTTGCACCAGATTTCTCCCTAACACCATAGTGGCTCTCTCTATCAAGGTATCTCTTTCATTGCTCTTCCACTGCAACCCTCCCCCCTTGATCATCCCATTCCCTTGTATTCTCATCCCCTCTCCTCCCCCTTTTCCCCCCCTCCGCCCCCCCCAGTTTACCCTGTAATTTCCCCTTCCTAGGGTGATCCATGTGTTCCTCTTAGGGTCTTCCTCATTACCAAGCTTCTCTGGAGCTGTGGATTGTAGTCTGGTTATCCCTTGCTTTATATCTAATATCCACTTATGAGTGAATGCATACTGTGCTTGTCTTTCTGAGTCTGGGTTGCCTCATTCAGGATGGTCTTTTCTAGTTCCATCTGATTTAATTTATTTTTAGTAATCCATCATGGCGTTTAATAACATCTCCAACATGTCACATAGGGAAGGCTTACAGCAAAAGTTCATGATTTAATTTTAAGAATACCACACATACAACTAAATCTCAGACATATCTAGCAGTCCAGGATCCATTGAGCAAAGCTCACCTTCCCTCCATTGAGGGCAGAACATGATAATGAGTAGGTTCTGGAAACTTGTGGCACAGAGGGCCATGAGAAGGCTGTTACCTCCTCCGCAGGGTCGCATTTCCACAGGGTCATTGTTAACACAGCAATATTGTGCCATTAACTAATGAAGGACACTAATTTCAGCCTCCTGAGTGCTGGGATCACAGGAATGTGCTGCCACCACCACAATCATTCGACTTGTCTGGTTTTGAATTAGTGAAAGGTTGGCCTGAAGAGTTGGCTCAGTGGTTAAAAGCATTTGTTGCTCTTGAAAAAGACAAGGACCTAACTTCAATTCCTAGCACCCACATGATGGCTCACAACCACCCATAACTCCAGTGTCAGGGGATCTGATACTCTTTTCCAGGCATGCATGTGGACCATATGCATACGTGTAGGCAAAAGCACTCATGCACGTAATAATAAAATAAATCTAAAAAAAAGTTCAGGGTCATCCTTGGCTAAATAGTGAATTCAAAGCCAGTCTGGGCTACATAAGACCAAGACCCTGTCTTGGAAAAAAAAGATTAAGTATGGAAAGGAAAATAAATAAACATTGTTGCTATTCAAACAGGGTGGTAGGTAAATATATAAATTCAAAAATCAATAATCCAAACGATTATGAGTATGATCAATGTCATGAGATAAGTAATTAACACAAAATCACAAGTGTTAAAAAGCTGCTTCAGAGTCACAGATTGGTTAGGGGAGAATTTTTTTTTCCAAGGCAGGGTTTCTCTGTAGCTTTGGAGGCTGTCCTGAAACTTACTCAGTAGATCAGGCTGGCCTCGAACTTACAGAAATCCACCTGCCTCTGCCTCCTGGGATTAATTGCTGGGATTAAAGGTGTGCCCCACCACCGCCTGGCCAAGGTCGAGTTTTTTTTTTTTTTTAATAAAAAATATTTATTGCTGGTATGTGGTGACCCATGCTTTTAATCCCAGCACTTGGGAGGCAGAGGCAGGCAGTTCTCTGTGAGTTGAAGATCAGTCTGGTCTACTGAGAAAGCCTGTCTCAAAAAAATATAAAAATAATAAAAGATTTGTTTATTTTATTTGATATGAATGAGTGTTTTTCCTGCATGTATGTATGTGCATGCCTGATGTCCGTGGAGTCCAGAAGAGGGTGGGAGTTACAGATGGTTGTGAGCCACCCTCTGGGAGCTGGGAACCAAACCTGGGTCCTCTGAAAGAACAGCAAGTGCTCGTAACTGCTGAGCCATATCTCCAGCCCCCAGGAAGGATTTTTTTTTTTAAAGGAAATTCATAAACAGAGTGTTAGTATCCAGGCACACCTAGCCCTGCCTCTAGGGGACCTGGCAGAGTGCACAACTCCTGCCTGCATAGCAGGAGTACCCTGGCCTGCCATGTGGTCTCTGTGCATGTGCTCTGTCTTGTCCCTTTATAAGGTGGAACTCAGCCTATTCTCTCCTCTTCTTCCTCTTTCTCTTCCTCAACCCATTCTCTCTCTCTCTCTCTCTCTCTCTCTCTCTCTCTCTCTCTCTCTCTCTCTCTCTCTCTCTCTCTGTGAGTGTGTGTGCATGTGTGCTCTCAAGTCTGTTCATGTGTTCATGTGTAAGCCATAGCATGCATGAGAATTTACAAGAGTTGATTCTTGTTAGGTGAATTACTTTGTTACAAGTACATTGACCTTTTGAGACATTTTTTTTTGAGACAAGGTTTCACTGTGTGGCCTTGGCTGTTCTCTCTGTAGACCAGGCTGGCCTCAAAGTCATAGAGATTCACCTGACTCTGGAATTAAAGGTGAACACCATTTCCATGACCAACTGGCTAAGCATTAACCATTTTAATGAACAGTGTTTGGCAGTTAGCATCAGAAAAGATAGCTTGTAAGCCTGTCAGCACAGGATCAACTCCACTCCCCAGACCTACTGGCTACCCAGGGGTGCTACTGCCCTCCTCCATCACCTCTGACCCCCTTCCTTTCCTTTGGTTGGTTTTTGCTTTCATTCATCCCTTGTTTGTTTGAGTTTTAAAATATTTATTTATATTTTATGTATGAGCCCCGTCATTACTCCCTTGTGATAAAGTTTGAATGAGCAGCCAATCAGAGCTGATGACTATTTGATACTAGGCCATGTACTTCTAGGCAATAGCGTTTTTTTTTTAATTGTTTTTATTTGTGTGTATGTGTTTGCTTGCTTGTGTATAGATACATACACACATGTGATGCCCCCAGAAGAGGGCACAAGACACTCAGGAACTGGAGCTACAGGAGGTTATGCACCTCCACGTGGGTACTAGGAACTGGACTTTGATCCCCTGCAAGGTCTCGTAGCCCTCATACACATCAATGCCACACAAGATCTATGAATCCAAAACTAGAAAGTCAGCGAGGAAGCCAAAAGTAACCGTGAAGTATCAGAGTGAAAATTAAACATGGCTGAGTGTAGCTCTGGTATTCCCGTGCATCAACCTTTCATCTCATTATTGCCGGCATGGTGGCGCACACCTTTAGTCCCAGCACTAGGGAAGTGGAAGCAGGCAGATCTCTGTGAGTTCCAGGCCAGCCTGGTCCACAGAGTGAGCTACAGCCAGCCAGAGCTACATAGTGAGATTCTAAAAAGCAAAAAGTGTCATTATTACTCAGGGTTAATTTCTAGGAAGTATAGCTGTTGGAGGAGGGAAAGAATAACCTTGATTTATTCATTTACCTATTTATTTAGTTTTTAAATAAGAATGTTCAATTGTCCTTTTACTTATTTTTTTGAGAATTCTCTCTCTCTCTTTATTAGACAGTGTCTGTCTGTATAGCTGCAACTCCTCTGGAATTCACCATGTAAAGCAGGCTGGCCTTAAACTCAGAGATCCACTTGTCTCTGCCTTCCAAGTGCTGAGATAAAAGGTGTGTGGCACCATGCCTGGCCCCAAATGTACTTATTGTTTATGAAGTGAATGAGTGTATTGCTTGCATGCATGTCTCTGAATTCCATATGTGCAGTGGCAGGGGAAGCCAAAAGAGGGTATCTGGTCCCTTGGTACTGGAGATAGAGGCATTTCTGAGATACCCTGTGGGGGCTTGGGGTCCAACCCAGGTAACCTGGAAAAACAGCCATTGCTCTTGAGCACTTAGCCATCTCTCTAGATGACTTTTCTCTTTGAAATTCACACTCTACAATATCATGTTTTTATTACTGCCACCCAATACTACTAAATTACAGTCCTTCTCATTTCACTTAATGTAATCTTTTGTGGGAGGGAAGGGGTGAGACCAGGTTTCTCTGTGTAGCCTGGCCATCCTGGAACTCACTTTGTAGATCAGGTTATCCTTGAATTCACAGAGGTCTTCCTTCCTCTGCCCCCTGAATACTGGGATTAAAGGCATGCTCTACCACTGCCTGGCTTGGGAATTACATTCTTTGCCAGTTCCTTTATGTCATTTTTATTTGTTTCTTCTTTTCCTTGTGGAGATTTTCTTAGTTATGTGAATTAATGAGCAAGCATGGGTGTGAAGCAAATTTAGAACATGGCTATTTCAAAAATGGGACAAAGACTGGTTGGTGAAGTAGCTCAGTTGGTAGAGTGCTTGCCTGGCACACACATGGCCTTGGGTTTGATTCCCGGCATCACCTACACTGGCTGTGGTTGTCCATGTCTGTAATCTCAATCCTCGGACGGTGGAGGCAGAATGATTAGAAGTTTAATGTCATCCTCTGCTACATTGCAAGTTCCATCTCCAGTGACAAATAAATCAGTTTCAATGACAAACATTGGTACCAGCACTCCAGAAAGGAAGGCAGAAAGTTCATGTCTGCAGGGCTAGCCAAGACAAGCTCAACAGAGGCCGGAGTTTTAGATTACCCTAAGGCAATACCTGGCTCCAGGAAAGACCACAAACTGAGACCACCCAGGAATGGACCATACAAGGGAAGTACTTAACGTTCCAAAGGAAATTCCTAAATGTCAGCCCATCAGGGTTCCTGAACCTTAGAAACCCCTCACTCCAACCTCTGCAATAATAAAAACCCACCCCAACTGAGCTCGAGGCTCTCTGACAGTGCCAATGCGTTGGACACAAGAAGAGTCTGAGTTTGAACTTGAATAAAGACTCTTGCTTTTAAATACTGGATTTGGTCTCCTTGTTGTTTTTTGGGGGAGGATCTCTAATCTGGGCATAACAGTTGAATGTAGATTTGTGAGTGAATTGCTGTACTGTATTCACAACTCTTCCTCTAGAACATTGTTTTATTTTGTTTTTAACTTCCAAGTTTCTCCACTGCCTTACAGATGCAAGGGGAATGATACAATAAATATATCTCACTTACTTGAGAGCTGGCAAAACATGAATGAAAATATGACATTCGAGATCTTTATTAACCAGTGGCCAAAAGCCTTTGAAACCATTTCATCTGTCATTGGCATTCTGTGAGAGGGCGGCCTAAAAATATCCATGGGCTCCCCAGCAGGCCATTTGTCAGCAGCTCAGTGTAATTATAATGAGCTTTATTGACATCACAACAATGGGATGCCAGGTGGTGTCCATTTCCACTTATTTAATTGAAGAAATGAGAGATTGTGTAATGTGAAGCAAACTCAGCCATCTGTCAAGCCACAATAAAATTTTGTCATAGCTGTGACCTTGACTCCTAAAATGACCACTGAAGAGGAAAAGAATGTTATGATGTGAGTGACTCAACTGACTTATTTTATGCCTAGCTCTAACGCCAGCAGAGGGAATGGACTGCTTCACCATCATGTTCTTCAGCACTACCTGCTGTGAGCAAGACAACCTGAACACCATGTAAAATCATAAGCTAGGATGCTGGGAAATGTGGCATCATGAAACTCTGCTCTGCAGCCTTTTGAAGTTAGAGTCAACATATGTAAACAGATTTTTCTCTGAAACAATAAAAGAGTCATTCTACAGACCAAGATCCAAGATCCAAGTACTAAAATAACATTTAATTTTCAAAGTTGTGTATGTGTACGCGTGTGTGCCGTGTGTGTGTGTGTGTGTGTGTGTGTGTGTGTGTGTTTGTGTGTGAGTGTGTGTGTATTTATGGGTACCTGTGAAGTCCAGAAGAAGGTGTCAGATCTGCTTGGTCTGGAGTTACAGTCAGGTTTATGAGGCACCTGTCAAATATTCTAGGAACTAAGCTTGGGTCTATAGGAGCAGCAAGTGCTCTCAAACACTGAGTCATCTCCTCAATCCCCTAGATCTTGTATTTTAAGTAAGAATTGAGAAGCACATTCCCATACTATATATACAAAACTTAGAATTTGCATAATGAATTTTAGTTCTACAAAAGTGAATATATTTCAATAGCCTACTTAAAGGATGTAAGAAAAATTATTTGCAAATACATGATTGGTTTTCTGTTTCTTACATTTTAATTTATCTCTTTTATCAAAGCCTGCCAAAACAGACCCTCTTCCCACCAAAGCTGTGGAGAATGTAGCCTGGGTCATCATTGAGAAGTCCTGCCGGGTGTTGGTGGTGCACACCTTTAATCCCAGTACTAGGGAGGCAGAGGCAGGTGAATCTCTGTGAGTTCGATGCCAGCCTGGTCTACAGAGAAGTCCTATTCACACCTGTGTAGCAATTTCCACACGAATAAGCACTTGTGTAAGGAGGAGCTATGTCACACATCTGATTAAGTGGACTCAGAGAGGGCTTAGGAGTGATACTTCCATCAAATTGCAGGAGGAGGAGAGATAATTATGTTCCTGAGGTCTCAGCCATGGACTGAATGATCATTGAGGAAATGCTTGAAGCTTCTGGACTACAGTGGTTTCCCCAGCGTGCACATCACTCTTACCTACAGCTGGAATGAGTTTCAAAACACATGGAATGAGTTGAATCTTTCCTGATGCTTTGTAATATTTTCAAGAAACATAGAGACAACAACAAATTTTATGTCTTATATTATTATTGTGTGTGTGTGTGAGAGAGAGAGTGAGGGTAGCCAAGCAGTGGTGGCACACACCTTTAGTCTCAGCATTTGGAAGGCAGAGGCAGGCAGATCTCAGTAAATTTAGGGCCAGCTTGGTTAACAAAGTGAGTTCAAGGACAGCCAGGACTGCTATGCAGAGAAACCCTGTCTCAAAAAACCAGAAAGATAGAGGGAGGGGGGATATGCTACAGGAGTCATGTCTCTCTTTTCCACCATGGGTTTGGGAGATTACTAAGGTTGTCAGAGAACCCAACTTGCTTGTAGGTGAAGCCCCTTTACCTGTTGTGTCATCTCACTGGCCTCCTTTTGTCTTTTTAGTTCTCATTAGACTAAATAGACATGACCAACCTATGAATGCTTACCAAGTTAGAGCAAACTGTAGACGATTCCTGGCTCTCAGCGCTTTGGAAACTGCTGAGGATGTCTAACACAGTGAAGTGTAAAAGAATGACATTTTCTTACATCTGCAAGTATTTGGGAAGTGCTGAAAAACCTTAGCGATGAGAATAGCAATGACTACTAAAATGCCATATGAGGTAATCTACGATTCTTGTATACCAATTTCAAAAATGGGAAAGTAAGACTTGACATTAGTAGTCAGGTTAACCATGGTGGGGACCAGGGGTGAGGAAGAGGTACAAGGAGACTGTTCCTTGATGAACAATGGGAAATGTTGCTTTTTGTGAAAATTCATTGTGCTATATTTGGTATTTTCATTAATCCTCCTGCCTCAGTCTTGAATGTGTTGGGATAACAGGCATTAGCCACCACTAATATATTGTAAGTTATACATTCTTAAGCAAACATGTAGGCTATAAGACTTTTTTAGCCTTATGCATACAGTTCATATGAGAATTGCCTAAAAGAATTTTTAAAGAATAGTTTTAGACTACAAGAAGCACATACTAAAACGTTATGAAGAGCTTTTTGTAATAAACATAGATCCTAAAAACAAAAAAGAGAATAGTTTTAGAGTTACAGAAAAAATGAGAAGCTAGCTCAGAGTTTCTATATACTTCACCCCGTTTCCCAGCTATTGGTGTCTTACATTAGTTCTAGGACACGTATTATAATTAATAGTTTTAGGAGTTGAAGAGATGTCTCAGGGGTAAAGAGGATCCAAGTTCTGTTCCCAGCACTCAAATCAGGTAGCTCACAATTTCCTGTAACTCCTGTTCCAGGGGATTCAATGCCCTATTACGGCACCTCACACTTAGTGGCATCTGCACACACACACACACACACACACACACACACACACACACACAAATCTTTAAAGAATAAGAACTTTATATTGACTATCACAAAGCAAAGTCTATTGCAACCTTAATCTTCTTTAATGTCCTGTTGCTGTGCTAGGACCTCATCTAGGACCCCATTTTGTGAATTTTGGCTGTCCTAGAACTTGCTATATAGATCAAGCTAGCCTCAAACTCCCAGAGATGCACCTATAATTGTCTCCCAAGTGGTGGGATTAATGATGTTTTTCACCACACCCTACCCAACTTTCTAGGTTTTTAAATAGGTTTTTTGGGGGGTGGGTTAAGGATAGGGTCCCACTATGTAGCTCTGGTTGTCCTGGAACTTGCTCTGTAAACCAAGCTGACCTCAAACTCACACAGATCCACTTGCCTCCGCTTCCCGAGTGCTGGGATGAAAGGTGTGCACCATTACACTGGGAGGGGCTTTTAAATTTTTAATTAATTTATTTTAGGTAAGGCCTTGTTGTTTTAGGCTGGTCTTAGATGTCCTTGAACTTCTGATCTTGTTTCTAGCTTCTGATTGTTGAGATTACAGGTATGTGCCACCATGCCCAGTTTTATGCAATGCTGGGGACTGGACCCAGAGTGTTGTATGTTCTAAGCAAACACTCTACCAACTGAACTACATTCCCGGTCCAACTTCTTGGTTTTTAATAAACAACTGTGAACAAAATAATGGGGGAAGGTGAAGAGAAAAACGTGACATTTAAGGTGTCAGAAAAAGGCTGGGCATGTGGCATATATCTGCAGTCTCAGCATTCAGGAGACTGAAGTGGGGGTCATGAAGTCAAGGTCAGCTTGGGCACTCAGGAGACTGAGAGAGGTCATGAAGGCAAAGCCAGCTTAGGTTGTATAGCAAGACTTCTTCTTCCAAACAGTCAGCAAATCAATGCAAACAACAACAACAACAACAACAAATGGTTAATGTAGCCTGAGTGGGAGTTAGGGACACTCACGGAATATTGCTCAGGCTGTGGGTTGTCTATGCGAAGATGAGGGGTCGATTGTCTGTACTCAGGGACAGTTCACTAATTTTTTGTGCAATGGTATCTCTCCTTAACTTAGGGAAAATGTTCTCTGAAAGACAGGAATGGTGAATGCATGTCGACATGTTTTCACATGCCACTTCAGGCACTCGTGTCAACAGAATGTAGATTTTGCTATT
Organism: Phodopus roborovskii; assembly: GCF_943737965.1. Lineage (NCBI taxonomy): Eukaryota > Metazoa > Chordata > Mammalia > Rodentia > Cricetidae > Phodopus > Phodopus roborovskii. The sequence continues at coordinate 48,979,657 of NW_026126407.1, read as the reverse complement.
TTTCCATCTATCTCTTCTCAGAACACAAATGACTCCGATTCTCTACATTTTACACATCATTATAAGGCTCTAGAGAAGTTAAATGGACCTGCTAAGATTATACAACAAATTACAGTCTAGGAAGCCAAGCTGTAGAACACATATCTGCCTAGCTGCTATCACAGCTCACAACATCGCTTACACATTCCATCAGTGAGGGTCCTTGCCCTCTTTGCAGAGCTTGGTCATGTGCTATATGGCTCCAAATTACTTGCAATTTGTCGTGTAACTATTTTCCAGAGAGTCACAAACAAGCATTCACCCTAGATAGGGCAGCAACAACAACCGAGTAACAACTCCATCTAATTCCATCTTTGTGAGGCAAAGCATTTGTTGGGGGTACTTACAGGAGTGTGGGTGACCTCAAAACATCTGGGTCATGAAAAAGCCTGGCCTCAGCATGGATAATAACTTCCTTAAAGCTGCCCAAATGGAGTCTCCTTTTTTATTTTTATGATTTATTGTTATCTTATGCGTATTAGCTTTTTAAATTATTTTTATATATATACATGCATATATATATGTGTGTGTGTGTGTGTGTGTGTGTGGTTTTTTTGAGACAGGGTTTCTCTGTAGCTTTGGAGGCTGTCTTGGAACTTTCTCTATAGACCAGGCTGGGCCTCGAACTCACAGAGATCTGCCTGCCTTTCGAGTGCTGGGATTAAAGGTGTGTGCCACCATTGCCCGTCTGGTTATTATTTATTTATATTTTAAGTGCATTTTATTCTTCCTGCATGTGTCAGATCCCTGGAACTTGAGCTACAGACAGGTGTGAGCTGCCACATGGGTGCTGGGAATTGAACCCAGGTCCTCTGGAAGGGTGCTCTTGATTTCTGAGCCATCTCTCCAGCCCTGAGTCTCAGTTCCTTTAATCTTCCATCTGGTATACACTCCAGCACTTCCCAAGACCATATGCAGCTTTGGTGGAATTATAACCAGCTGGGAGGAGGTGCGATGACCCTCCCCCACTCCTACTAGGAAACTCAAAGGGCCTGATCTTGTGAGGACTCCAGAGTGCTGGTAATCACAGCTGTTCTGATTAACATGCCTAGAGGTCAGCATTGTACAATACAATGTTAACTGATTTGCCCAGCAGACTACAGCTAGGTGCAAGGTAGCACATTAATAATGGGGGATTCTGCGGTGAACATTATTTCAGAAAGAAGATGAAGACAGAAGCAAGCACACATGCTGTTATTCCCATGGGGTCTGTAGTTTTAAATCAATTTTTATTCCACTGGGTGGGGAAGATGAGGCGAGGACGATGAAGTTTGGAGTCCTGAGTGACGCCACTAATTAATGGCAAAGCTGAGCTTTTGAACAGGCACAAGCTGACTTTCACTTTCCACCATACATGGTAGCTCCCAATAAACCCCATCTATTCTCCCATTGCAGACCTCAGATAAAGCATTTGAACCACAAGAGTCCTGATTACACTCACTGAATTAAGCATATTGAGAAATAATCCATTGTTGTTTTCTCAGCAATAAAGTTAGTCTTTTGTGGTTGAAGTCTTCCCTCCCTCACTTCCTTCAGCATTTGCTGAAAATGTGAAGGACAGATGGTTTCTCAGGATCCCATGGAGTCCCCAGCATGTTTTCTTTATTAAGGTCCTGGAGATGGAAGCCTGGGCTTTGTGCACTGCACACAAGTGCTCTACCAACTCCAATTCCTTCAACTCCAACTATGCTTGTTTTACCTGAAGTCACTTTGGACTCTCAGATCACGGAACTGGGTGGCAGCTGTCATTCATTATGATACAGTGACTTCAAGATAGCACTTATAAATCACAAGTACAAGTAATATACATTTTAGTGATACATTTTGGTGTGCTGTTTATAAGCTTGTTGAAAGTGAACTCTGGGTTGGAGGAGGCCCTTTCTTTTCTCAAACTCAAGCAGCTATGTCAGGTCTCCTCCAAAATCCTTTTGGGCTGGTAAAACAGTTCAAAAAGTAAAGGAGCTTGCTGCCGAGCCTCATGACCTGGATTCTATCCCCAGGACCCACGTGGTAAAAGAAATCCAACTCCTACAAGTTGTTCCATGATGTCTACACACATGCCGGAACACAATATACACATACAGACTCACACACACATGTAAAAAATGTTTCGAGTTCACTTTTTCAAAACTTTTATTTATTTTTATGTCTATAGGTGTTTTGCCTGTACATTTCTTTGACCATCATGTGTGTATCTATGGAGGTCATAAGAAGGCATTGGATACCCTGGGACTGGCATTCTAGTGGGTTGTAAGTAGCCATGTGGGAGCCAAGTTAAGTATTTTTAATTGCTGAATTATTATCTCTTTAGACCCCAAATTCACTTTTGTACACATGCCTACCACCCAAGTTCACTTTTACACACACACACACTCACACACACACACTCCTTAGGGAAATAAGAAATAAGAATATTTAACTTTGTTTATGTTATTTATTTTGCAGTGCTGAAGATCAAACCCAGGGTCTTATCAATGCTAAACAATCTGTCTACTATTGAGCTACATTCTCAACCTGTGCCAACATACTTGACTTGAGGACCTTTCCTTCTTTTACTGTCCCCTACCTGAACATATTCTCTTGACAGAGGCATCAGGCATTTAGGGGCAAAACCAGATCAGTACAATCTGTTACAGTCCCAGAGCCCAGGCTTCTCGAGACAGGGTTTCTTTGTGTAGCCCTGACTGTTCCAGAACTCTCTCGGTAGACCAGGTTGACCTTGAGCTCACAGAGATCCTCCTGCCTCTGCTTCTTGAGTGCTGGGATTAAAGACATGTGCCGCCACCACCTGGCTACTTTATTTAAAAATACTTATTTTTATTTCTATTTCTATGTGTCTGTGTGAGTGCTTGCCATATGTTGTTGGATGTCTGGCATTGGCTCTCCTGGAGCTGGAGTTACAGAGTATTATGAGCTTCCTGTCATGGATGCCGGAAATGGAACGCAGGTCCTCTATGAATTCAGCATGTGCTCTTAACCACCGGTTCCTCTCTTCATCTTTCTGTGGCTTAACATACCACTGGTTTTTCTAATTTAAAAGAGCTAAATTAAGCTGGGTGATGGTGGCTCAAGTCCTTTCTTAGAGGATTCTTTTCTTCCTACATTTTCCTGAATCCTGACTTGCCAGTCTGTAGGGCTTTGTACAACTTTTATTCTTTCTATTTTCTCCTTTTTGGAGACAGGATCTAGTGTTGCCCAGACACTTTACTGATAGAATTAGATGATGGACTGTGTTTCCTGGTTTGTTCCTGTCAACTTGGCACCAGCTAAAATCGTCTGGGAAGAGAGACCCTCCTTCAGTAGAGAAAATGCTCTCAGACTGGCTCATAGGCCAGCCTGTGGAGCATTTTTTTGGTTGATGATTTATGTGGAAGGGCCCAGGCAATTGTGGGTGGTTCTCTCCCTGGAGAGGTGGTCCTAGGGTGTATAAGAAAGCAAACTGAGCAAGCCAAGGGGAGTAAGCCATGCTTTGCTTTAGTCCAGGACTTCCTGCCCTACCTTCCTCTGATACAGACTGTGATGAGGAAGTGTAAGCCAAAAGATCCTTTCCTATCCAAGTTGCTTTTGGTCATAGTACTTGCAAAGCAATCAAAAGCAAACTGAAAGCCAGGTGATTGTGGTGCACTCCTTCAATCCCAACACGTGGGAGGCAGAAGGTGGACCTCTGTGAGTCAGAGGCCAGCCTGGTCTACAGAGCAAGTTCCAGGTCAGCCAGGGCTCACAGAGAAACCTGTCTTGAAAAACAAAAACAAAAAAGCAAACTAAAACAGTATCCAGGATGACCTTGAACTCCAGATCCTCCTGCCTTTGACTTCCAATTGCTGTGACTGCAGGTGTATACCGTTATACCCAGGGCTTTACAGAATTTTCTAGACTGTTCCTGGGGGCTTTTATCCTCAGATTTATGTTGCTACTTAGTTTCTCACCAGCTCCCTTCTAGTGCTCCAAGTGTCCTTTTCCCTCCTTCCTCTTTAGCTCTTAAGCTGCTTCAATTTGTCCCTAAACTTGATCTCCATATTTGATTCTTGCCAGTTCCCTGACAGGTTGCGTTGTTCATCTTCTCTAGACAAAAGAAAAATAGCTGTGCCAGCACACCTAGGGTCAAATTACAAGTTGATTAGTCCCTAGAAGGAGTGAGGCATGGTGAACCAAACCAATTATGCCAATAATTGAACATTAAAATTGCAGATCTTGAGAAGGATATTGTATGTATGCGGTCAGTGTGAATTTTTTGTGATTATGAGATTGTTTTGTAACTCATTAAATAATTATTCCTACTGATTAGTGTGTGTAAAGTTTATTATACATGTGTACACACACGTGTATTGTGTTTTCCTGCCTCCCTTCTCTGACAGGCTCCTTGATGGTTTGACAGCTGTTGTGCTCCAGGGAGATGATGACAGAACCACCTCCCATTTCTTTCCGCAGACATGGAAGCTATTTTAGCTCTGACCTTTGCTCACTCACCCTTGACTTCTGCATCGAGTGGCATGGTCTAAGCTTTCCTTGTTTCCATTTTTGCTCATGTACATCTAAAATATATTGACAGGTCAATTCTTTTGTTAAGAATAAGCCAATTAAATGGAATCTCAGAACCAAATAGGAAAAAAAAAACCACCCAATTCTTTGTTCAAGAAAAAGATATTCCCAAATTTATTAATAATGTAAACAATGCCAGGATTTTAGGTTTGTATTTTTTGCTATTTTTAGTTTTAAATTTCATTTTACATTCTAACCACAGTTCTCCATCCCATCCCTCCCTCCACCCCCACTCACCTCCTCCCCCCACCTTGCCTTCCCCCAGCCCACCCCTGTTTTGGCGCTGCAAAGATGGGATACTACACACCCCCAGTCCACTCTTTCTCATGGGTAAGGGACCCCATGAAAAGTCAACAATAGGTTGGGGCAGGGCCAGGCCCCTTTCCCATGCATTAAGGCTGAGCATGGCATCCCACTATAGGGAGTGGGCTCCAACAAGCTAGCTCAGGTACCAGGTTTATATTATGTTCCTACTGCCAGGGGCTCCTCAGATAGCCCTAGCTTCACAACTGTCTTCCATGTATGGAGGCCTAGTTCAGTCCCCTGGAGTCTCTTACTCCTGTCAGTCTAGAGTTCATGAGTTTCCATGAGCTTGGTTCAGCTGTCTATGTAGATTTCTCCATTGTGATCTTGACCTCCCTTGCTTGTATGTTCGTTTCCTCTTCTTTCTCTTCGACTGGATTCCTGGAGCTCATCCTGGTTTTTGGTTGTGGATCTCTGCATCTGGTTCCATCAATTATTGCGGTAAATAAGGATCAGGATAAACAAATAGGCCGAATAGATGTTTATTCAGGGAGAAATAACTTACAACCTAGACAGATGAACACCAGGAAATTCAACCCGATCCTCTCCTGTCCGAGTCACGCCAGAAAGAGAGAGCGCCTTCCTGGCCCCCTCTGACCTCCTTCCTCAGGTCACCTCAGCCCATCGCTCCACCCCCCAATGGGCGTGGTCAGTGCTACAGAAGGACTATCTCACTACAATTCCCCTTTTAGTCTAAAGAAAAGATTTAGGCTTAATACAAAACTATATACAAAACAGTGAATAACAAGTGTGCTCTAAGAAAAGGAAAATCGAGAACAAAATGACCTACATATCTAGTCCTAGGGTGAGGGCAATGGAGTTTACAATAGAGTTGTCCTAAGCTGGAAAACGTAAGTCTAGTACCTAATATATCTAACTAGGAAGAGAGAATAATAGTTGTGATAGTTTAATCTTCAACCTCATCAAGACCTGAGAAGGAAAATAACAATACTAGAGTAGACAGGAAATGCGGATGGACAACTTCCAAAAGGTGCAGCAAGGACAGAAAGAGCAAGCCACCTGAACAGTCACCCTAGGTCTCACAGCGACGTTGGTACACCCAGATTTGGCTAAGGCCAAGAGAACTTGACAGACCACAACAACAGCAGGGAAATAGAATGGCTGTCTTACCCTGACTTGGCAAGGTCAAGCAGTCTTCTATATTTGTCTCCTGCAAGCACATAGGACTGCATGTCCAAATCAGTGGTCAAGGTGGGGGCAATTCTATGCCCAACAGGCCATTAGCCGAGGCGAGATTGAACTCCAGCAGGAGCAACAACAGTGTCCAACATATTTTCGGGAAAGTGCACGGTGCTGTCAGGAGCAACAGTGTCTCAGTGTCTCATGTCAATGGAGTACTAATATTAAAACATTTCCCGTACTCCTTACAATCAATTACTGGATGAGGGCTCTATGATGATAGTTGGGGTATTCACCAATCTGATTACAGGGGTCACCAGTTTGGGAATCCTCTCCACTATTGCTAGGAGGCTTAGTTGGGGTCCTCCTTATGTCTTGGGAGTTAATCCTAGCATCAGGTTTCTCCTTAAGCCTATGGTGGCTCTCTATTAAGGTACCTATTTCATTGCTCTTCCACTGCATCCCTCCCCGCTTCGGGCATTTCATTCTCCCCTGTTCTCATCCTCCTCCCTTCCCCCTTACCATCCCTTAGTCCCAGGCTACCCTATAGATCTGATCTAATTTCCCTTGTCAGGGTGATCTATGTGTCCCTCTGAGGGCCCTCCTGGTTACCTGGCTTCTCTGGAGCTGCGGATTGTAGTCTAGTTACCCTTTGCTTTATATACAATATCTACTTATGAATGAATACATACCATGTTTGTCTTTCTGAGTCTGGGTTACCTCACTCAGGATGGTTTTTACTCTGTTAATCCTATCTATCCAAGAACATGGGAGATCTTTCCACTTTCTGATATCCTCTTCAGTTTCTATCTTTAGGAACTTAAAGTTACAGATCTTTTACTTGTTTGGTTAGATTTATATTTGTTTATATTTGTGGCTATTGTAAAGGGTGATGCTTCTCTGATTTTTTTCTCAGGCAGTTTATCATTTGTATATAGGAGGGCTACTGATTTTTTTTTTTGTTTTTTTTGTTTTTTTTTTTAGTTAATCGTGTATCCTGCCACATTACTGAAGGTGTTTATCAGCTTTAGGAGTTCTTGGGTAGAGTTTTTCATGTCACTTATGTATACTATCATAGCTTCAAATAGTGATAGGTTTGGCTTCTTCTTTCCTTTCTTCTTCCCCTTGATCTCATTTTCTTATCTCATTGTTCTAGCTGGAACTTCAAATACTATATTGAATAGATATGGGGAGACTGGACAACCTTGTCTTGTTCTTGATTTTAGTGGAATTGCTTTGAGTATCTGTCCGTTTAATTTGATGTTGGCTGTTGTCTTGCTGGATATTGCTTTTCTTATGTTTAGATATATCCCCCTTTCCCCCTGATATCTTAAAGACCTTTATCATGAAGGAGTGTTGGATTTTGTCGAAGGCTTATTCAGCATCAAATGATATGATCAGTTTGTTTATAAGGTGGATTACACTGACAGACTTCCACATGTTGAACCAATCCTGTGTCTCTGGGATGAAGCCTACTTGGTCATTTTTTTTATAAGTTCTTGAATTTATTCAGTTGCTATGAGTTTGTAGGTTTCTAGAATTTGTGTTGTTGAAGTCTAACTTTAAGCCATGGTAATCCAATAAGATACAGGGGGTTATTTCAAATTTTTTTGTATCTGTGGATACTTGCTCTGTTTTAGAGAAGGTCCATGGGGTACTGAAAAGAAGGTGTGCTTTTTTGTGTTTGGGTGGTATTGATGTTTAATAAGGATCAGGAGAAACAAATAGGCCGAATAGATGTTTATTCAAGGAGAAATAATTTACAACATAGACAGATGAACACCAGCAGGTTCCTGGTCCCAAGGATGCCTCCGGATGTACTCCTGTCCCCATGCTGCAAGTAAGAGAGCCCTCCTCAGACTTAGTTCCCCCAGGTAACATCTGGCCCTGTCTCCACCCCCAATGGGCGTGGTCTATGCCACAGGTGCACAGACAAGGTGAATATCTCACTACAGGATGGAAAGTTCTATAGATGTCTGTTAAGCTCATTTGATTCATTACATGTTAGATCCCTAATTTATTAATTTTCTGTCTGGCAGACCTGTCCACTGGTGAGGGTGGGGGTATTGAAGTCCCCCACTATTAGTGTGTGGGATTTGATTTGCAATTTAAGCTTTAGTAATGTTTCTTTTATGAAAGTGGCTGTCCTTGTATTTGGGGTATATATGTTCAGGATTGAAACTTCTTCTTGAATTTTTCCTGTAATGAATATGAAATGTCCTTTATCATCTTTTTTTAAAATCTTTATTTCATGTGCATTCATTTTTTGACTGCATGTATGTGTAAAGTTATTGGATCCCCTAAAACTGGGATCACAGGCAGTTATGAGCTGCCATGTGGGTGCTGGGAATTGAACCCAGGTTCTATGTAAATGGAGCTAGTGCTCTTAACCACTGAGCCATCTCTCCAGCCCCTCATCTCTTTTAATTACCTTTAGTTTGAAGTCTATTTTGTTAGATATTAGGGTAGCTACACCAGCTTGCTTCTTATGTCCATTTGATTGGAAAGTCTTTTCCAAATCCTTTACTCTGAGGTAATATCTGTCTTTGAAGTTGAGGTGGGTTTCTTGTATTCAGCAGAAGGATGGACCATTTTTTCATATCTATTCTGTTAGCCTGTGTCTTTTTATAGCTGTTGAGTCCATTGATATTAAGGGATATCAATAACCAATGATTGTTGAGTTCTGTTATTTTTTGGTGGTGGTGGTGAGAGTGTTTCCTTTTTTTCTTTCTTTTTTTTTTTTTTTTTTTTTTTTTTTTTTTTTTTTAGGATTTTCTGGTGTGGGATTATCTATTGTCTGTACTTTCCTGGGTACCTCTACCCTCCTTGGATTGGAGTGTTTTTTGTTTTTTGTCTTTTTTTTTTTTTGTTGTTGTTTTGTTTTTTTTTTTGTTTTGTTTTTGTTTTTCTAGGGCTTTCTGTAGGGCTGGGTTTGTGGATATGTATTATTTAAATTTGGTTTTTGTCATGGAATATCTTGTTTTCTCCATCTATGGTGATTGAAATTTTTGCTGGGTATAGTAGTCTGGGTGGGTATCCATGGTTTATTAGTGTCCACATAATGTTTGTCCAGGATTTCTGGCTTTGAGAATTTCCACTGAGAAGTTAGTTGTTGTTCTGATGGGTCTACTTTTATAGATTACTTGACTCCTTTTCCTTTGCGGCTCTTAATATTCTTTCTTTATTCTGTATATTTTGTGTTTTGATTATTATATGGCAGGATGACTTATTTTTTGGTTCAATCTATTTGATGTTCTGTAGCTTCTTGTATCATCATAGACATTTCCTTTTTTCAGTTGGGAAATTTTTCTTCTATGATTTTGTTGATTATATTTTCTGTGCCTTTGAGCTGGTATTCTTCTTCTATTCCTATTATTCTTAGGTTTGTTCTTTTCATGGTTTCCCAGATTTCCTGGATGTTTTGTGTTACAACTTTGTTGGCTTTAATGTTTTCTTTGACCAATGAATCTATTTTCTCTATTGTATCTCCAATGCCTGAGATTCTCCCTTCCATTCTGTTGGTTATGCTTGCATCTGTAGTTCCCGTTCATTTACTCAGATTTCCCCTTTCCAGAATTCCCTCGGTTTTTGTTTTCTTTATTGACTCCATTTCAATTTTCAAGTCTTGGACTTGTTTGATTGCTTTTTCTTGATTTTCTGGGCTTTCTTTAAGGGATTTATTGATTTCTTCCAATGTTTTGTTTGTCTTTTCCTCCATTTCTTTAGGGGAATTCTTTATTTCCTTTTAAAGAGCCTCTATCATCTTTATAAAGTTATTTTTAAGGTTTCTTCTGATGTTGCCATATTTCTCTTTAGGTGTTGAATGTATTCTTGCACTGACATCTACCCATCTTTTCTTCCTGTTGGTGTAGGCAGTGTCTTTGACTTTTGACCCAATCCTTTAAGTCCCCTCTCTCAGTCCCTGGGTTTGTATTTTGAAACATCATATCTTATGAAAAACCTGTTGTATCTTGGTGAAACTGATTCTGCTGGTTTAATTTCATGTGGCTTTCAGCAAAAGTTAATTTGCTTAAATACCCCCAAAATACAAGCAAAAATTTGAAATACTATTCCCTCATAGAGACTCCTTAAAATGTATAAAAATTTATATTTTTATTTGAAATTGTCTTAAAATGTCAGTTTATCCTTTGGCACAGATCAAGATTTCATGTCCTTTTAAAGACAAAGACTTGAAGTCAGGCGGTTATGGTATACACCTTTAATCCAGCACTTGGGAGGCAGAGGCAGTCAGACCTCTGCGAGTTCAAGGCAAATCTGGTCTACATGGTGAGTTTTAGGACAGCCAGGACTATTACACAGAGAAACCTTGTCTTGAAAAACAAAAACAACAAACAAAGCAACAACAACAAAAGACAAAGACTTGGGCTGGCAAAATGGCTCAGCAGGGAAAGGTGCTTGTCACCAAGCCTGATGATCTAAGTTCCATCCCTGGCACCCACATGGTAGAAAAGTAGAGAAGTGATTCCTGAAAGTTGTCTTCTGACTTGGCACACTTGCACACACACACACACACACACACACACACAGAGAGAGAGAGAGAGAGAGAGAGAGAGAGAGAGAGAGAGAGAGAGAGAGATTGAAATTGGTACACACAGACCATCCCAGCACTTGGAAGGTGGAAGAGGAAGGTCAGAAGTTCAACATACATTCCAGGTTACATTGTGAGTTTGAGGCTAGCCTGGGCTACAGGAGATCCTGTTTCACAGACAAAACAATAAATAAATAATAGAGAGCCTGGAAAAGAGTATGGAAACACATTTTCACATTTATTTAGTTTTCATATATGAGTGTATATATTAGGGAACTACACACAGCAGGGGAAGTCAGAGGACAACTTGTGAGCCAGCTCGGGCCTTCTACCATGTGGGGTTCAGCAAATGAATGTAGGCTGGCATGCTTGCACAGCAATGCCTTTACCCACTGAGTCATCTCACTGGCCTCAGGAAATTAACACTTCTTAAAGTTTTTTATTCTGTTAAAATGTGGAGTGGCAAGAAGTACTTCACTCTGCTTTCCATTATCATTTGTGAATTTTTTAAATGAAGAAAACCAGAAACTATATTTTGACGATGATGTAAAACCTGCCTGTAATGGTGTTTTTGTGTTTTTTTTTTTTTTTTTTGTGTGTGTGTGTACAAATGTTTTGTCTACATGTATGTATATGTACCATGTGATTGCCTGGTGTCTGCAGAAGTCAGAAGAGGTAATAAAATCATTGATTAGCTTCTCTTAAATCTACTTTTGAGCACATAATGGTTTAATACATATGTATATATACATATATAAGGCATTGGAGTAAGATAATATACTGCTTGTGAGATGAACATAAAATTATCATGTATTTTAAACCAGGTGCAGTAAGGCACACCTTTAATCCTTTCCCTTAGGAGGCAGAGGCAGGTGGTTTCTCCGAATTTGAGGCCAACCTGGTATACAGAGTGAGTTCCAGTACAGCCAGGGCTGTCTTGTCTTGATACCCCCCATAGTGTTATCTATTTTATGTAATACTGTGATTTTCAAATATTACTAAGTATTTTACATACTATATGCACACCCTCCCATGTTTGTGGTACGTGGTACCTCCAAGGAAACTCCCTTAAAAATAGTATCTGGCTGTCTCCTCTTCCACAACCCTTTCGGGTTTTACATCTGTGTCGTCCTTCGGTTCACTCTCTGCTTTAAATTTCACTTCAGGTAATTTAGTGCCTCCACAGAGGCATCTACAGTTATAAGACATTTAGGAAGATTGCTCAGTTGGAACAGCCTGGGATACCAGTCCAGATCCCAGTCAGAGAACGAGGCAAATGCCTCGTTAGCTTCCGTAGCGACTTCCCTATCCACTTTCATCTGTGCTTGGGAGCTGCTCCTGTCTTCAAGTGACCCTAGCGCCCAAGGCCATGCCCTTTGCCACCCAAGCCCAAGAGTTCTCCAGTCCCAGGAAGTGACAGCGCCACTCGCCTGACTAGAGTTCTAGTGGGGAGACCAGGGGCGGGGCCAGCGCGGCGGGGCGGGGCCAGCGCGGCGGGGCGGGGCCAGCGCGGCGAGGGGCGGGGCCTTGTCTAACGGTCGCGGACTGCAGGTGGTCAGCCCCGCCAGCTGTGTGGAAGTCGCAGCGCGTGGTCGGCGCCAGGCGCAACCGAGGGAAGCAGCTAGCCAGCCCGGGAGTTTCCGGTGAGCCGCGGCCTGCTGTGGTGTCCGTCCGGCGCGCGGGACCTCGCTCCAGTTTGAGAGGAAACCCGCGGGGTCCCGAAGGTTCACAGCGAGCGCGCAGGCCTTGGCCTGTCAGGTGCCTGCCAGTCAGGACTCATTCATTCACGCCTCTTCTTCCCCGCCGGGTTGCTCCCTCCCTGTCCGTTCTCCTCTAGTCAGGTTCTGTCCTGCCAGTTCCCTCCCAGGCAGGTCCCACCCCGCACTGTCAGGGTCTGAGGATGTCCGTGTCCCAAGTCACCTGGTCCCTTGAGGTCAGGCCCATACTGTCAGGTTCCATCCAGTCAGGTGCCTCAACATGTATGTGGAGGAGGTGCCTTCTCCCCAGGCCCTCACCCTGTCAGGTCCCAGGTCAAGAATTAATCTCAGAGACACACAGGCTTTTGTACTTTCTGTTGTTGTCTGGTTTTGAGACAACATGTAGCCCAGGCTGGTCTTGAGCTTGTGATTTTCCTGCCTCTGACTCCTGTGTTTTGGATTACAAGCCACCATAGCTCCAAGCTGTGGAGCAAATGAAGGAAGATGTGCACGCTTTCTCTCTCTGACCCCCTTCCATTTCTTTCTCTCTTTCTCCCTTTCTCCTTCCTTTTTATCCTCTCTAAATTGTCGGGCTCCTTCCTTCCTTTCTTCCAAATCTTTGCTCCTTGCCTTCCTTCTCACAGAGCCCAGGCTGATTTCAAAATTCACTGTGTATCTCAGGTTGGCCTTGAACTCTTGATTTCCCTGCCTCTACTTCCTAAATGCCGAAATTGCAGGTATAAGCCACCATATATGCTGGGAGACATGTTTTAAGTGGGGAAAGAGCCTGTCAGGTTCTCAAGGGATAGGGACAGAATATATGCAAAAACAAGTATGCATGTCATTTGGGTCCTGGAGAAAATGCTATATAAGTATAGAGTATGTATTATGAGTAAAACATATGTATGTATGTATTATGTATGTAATGTGTTATATATATGTGTGTGTGTATGTGTGTGTGTGTGTATGTGTGTGTATATTAGGAGTAAAACAACAAACCACTTTCCCTGACCTAGAAATCCCATGTTCCATTTGTTTTCCCTTACTCTTACCTGTATCACCCTCTGGTTATCACTGATCTTTTATATATATCCAGGATATTACCTTTTCCAGAATGACATACAGTTGGAATAATCAAAATACATGTTAAAATATTGAATGGGGCTGGAAGGATGGCTCAATGAATGAGTGCTTACTGCAAAAGGATGCAGATGAGTTTGGTTCCCAGTACCCACATAAAAGTGGAGCACAGCTGCACTTCTGGGGATTGGAAATAAAGATCACCAGGGCTTATTGGCCATAAGCTAGCCTGGCTTCAATTTCAGTGAGAGACTCTGTTTAAAGAAGTAAGGCTGGTCAAGTGGTGGTGGGACACACCTTTAATCCCAGTACTCGGGAGGCAGAGGCAGGAAGATCTCTATGAGTTTGAGGCCAGCCTGCCTGGTCTACAGAGTTAGTTCCAGGACAGGCTCCAAAGCAATACAGAGAATCCCTGTCTCCAAAAACAAACAAACAAACAAAAAACCCAAAAACAAAAAACAAACCAAACCAACCAAACGAACAAACAAAAAAACCTCCCCAAAACCCTGTCTCCAAAAAACAAACAAACAAACAAAAAACAGCAGCAACAACAAAAAAGAAACAAGGCAAAGAAAGATGGCCTTCTTCCTCTGGCCTTCCTGTACATACCAGTACACACATGTGCCCATATACCACACACACACACAAATACTAATAAGAATATAGAATGTATTTATTGTGTGGGTGTGGACATGGGGGTGCCATTATGGATGTGTGTAAGTCAAGGAACAAGTTTTGGGTGCTCATTCCCTCCTTACATCATTTGATTTCTGGTGCTCAAGCTTAGGTTGCCAGTATTGGTAGCAAGAGCCCTTCCTTATTCATTGAGACATCTTACCCACCACATTTTTACATTTAAAATTTTTAATATTTTTTTAAAAATTTAAAACACAATTTATTTTTATTTTATGTGCATTGGCGTTTTTGCTTGTGTATATGTCTGTGTGAGGGTGTCAGGTCCCCTGGAACTTGAGTTACAGACAGTTGTGAGTTGCCATGTGGGTGCTGGGAATTGAACTGTGGTCCTCTAGAAGAGAGGTCAGTGCTCTTACCTGCTGAACCATCTCTCTAGAACTCCAAAATTTTTAATTTTTCAAAAAAGTACTAGAAATTTTGAAACTACTTTAGGAGATTACTAACACTTTCTTCTGTCTCCACATTGAGAAATTTTCTGGTGTAGTGGCCAGATGGCCAACAACTTAAGAATGTTTGGAAGAAAGGAAACACATCCTGGTCATAAAATATTGTTATAAAATTTGTGGTTTATGGCTAGAGATTGCAAATATACTCTGTATAGAAATAGCCTCATGGAGAAAACTTCCTTACAATGACCTCACTCAGCATCAATCTTTAGAATAAATTAGAAACCATAGGAAAATCATCTCCAAGTTCTCTGGAAACTTCCTTTGCCTAGAATACCAAGCTATGAAGCACATTTGTTTCTATAACTTAAAAACTATGACTAATACTATAGTATTGGGTATCAACTAGAATTCTTATTTATTCAAAAAGTTAACTGTAACACTATTATCCTCAAATTACAAACTGATTTTTTTTTAGGACTTGATTTAATTCAGTCTACAAATACTTAGCAGCAACTATCTGTGAGACCCTGAAGTACCTAGTTACTTGTGGTTACAAGAGAGGAAGAGACAAGGTACAGCTCTGATCTTAAGAGACAGCCTTATAATGGGACAGAGCAGAGGAGGGATAGTGGGAAAGCCTCTATTTGAGACTAATGTAGAGGAGCCTGCCTGCCTTGGCAAGGTTGGAAGGTCGTGACTGGGAAGGACCCCACACCTTCTCTAGTCTGGAGGAGTAAGGGCTGTAAGGACACAATAAAGGATATGACAAGGAGTTTGGATTTTATTCTCAATACTCTAGGAGAGGTTTATAAAGTGTAGAAGTGACATGATCTATGCCCCCCCCCCCGAGACAGGGTTTCTTTGTTGAAGACCAGGCTGGTCTCAAGCTCACAGAGATACAGCTGCCTCTGCCTCCAAGTGCTGGGACTAAAGGCGTGCACCACCAACACCCTGCATATGGTCTAAGTTTTTTTTTTTTTCCCCCGAGACAGGGTTTCTCTGTATTGCTTTGGATCCTGTCGTGGAACTTACTCTGTAGACCAGGCTGGCCTCAAACTCACAGAGATCTGCCTGCCTCTGCCTCCCAAGTGCTGGGACTAAAGGCGAGTGCCACCACTGCCTAGCTGGTTAAGCAGCCAGTGCTCTTAACCACTGAACCATCTCTCTAGTCCATTGTGCCCAATATTCTGCATCCATCTGTGTCTTCTCTACATGACATAATAATCTTTTTTAAAACTTATATCATGGCCGGGCATTGGTGGTACATGCCTTTAATCCCAGCACTCAGAAAGCAGAGGCAGGCAGATATCTGTGAGTTAGAGAGTTAGAGGCCTGCCTGGTCTACAAGAGCTAGTTCCAGGATAGTTTCTAAAGCTACAGAGAAATGCTATCTCAAAAAATCAAAAAAAAATCAAAAAAAAAAAAAAAAAAAAAAAAAAAAAGTACTGGCTGTTCTTCCAGATGGCCTAAATTTGATTCCCAGCACCCACAAGGTGGCTCACAAACATCTGTAACACTAGTTCCAGGAGATCTGACATAACTTTCTGGTCTTCTCTGGCACCAGGCACACAAGCGTTAAATAGACATATGTGTAAGCAAAACAGCCATGCACATTAAAAGAAAAAAAAAGTTGGACATAGTGTCACATACCTGCAATTCCAGCATTCTAGAGCCGATGGAGTAGATATGAAATTTGAGGTTGTTGGGGTTGGGTAGATGGGGGTAATGAGATGACTTAGTGGATAAAGATGCTTGATTTGATGCCTGATGGACTGAGTTCAATCTCTCAGACCCACATGGTAGATAGAGAGAACTGACTCCCTCCAGTTGTCCTCTGACCTCTACATGCACACCTATCCCCCAATAAAGTAATACATTTTTAAAACAAATTCAAAGCCAGCCTAGGATATATGGCCAGAACTTGGTGTGTGGGTTCTCCTGCTTCTACTTCCCAAGTATTGAGATCAAATGTGCATGTCATTATGTCATTATTATCATCGGTAAAGGAAAATAAATGCTAGCAATGAGAAAGTTCAGGGGAATGGATTTTCTGGTGGGAAATTCTGAGGGAGCTCCAGGGCATCAGTGTGGTACCTAGCTTTCAGCCTGGTGAACAGTCATGACCCTGAAAAGAACAAGTAGCCCATGTGGACATAAACAGACATATTCTTGCATGTACACACAAACATATTTGGGTTCACTGGCATCATAAATTCTTCCTCATTTCCACTCTACTCCTCTGCTCACAATTCATTTAAGGTCCAGTTCTCAAAATTTGACTATAGCCTCAAAATTAGAAAATGATTGAACTTAAGAGGCAACTTCCATTTTCAAATGACCTGTCAATGTACACCACCTCAGAACAAGCAGCTTGCTGTGTTTCATTTTAATTAGGGTAACAGAATCATCTTTTTTTCAAACAAGAGTAAAAGGGCCAAGCAATACAGCTTTTCTCTGGAGGAAAGAAAGATGGGCATAAAGGGTTTTGGCCAGGTCATTGTTGTAATTTAAGAAAAGCAGCATGGGAGAGAAAGACAACATGTGACAGGGTTCAATCAGAGTTTTGTTTTGTTTTTAAATTAGGAAAAGGGATCATAAAAAGGGGAAAGGAGAGTGGGGAGACAGGCCTCTGGAGACAAGAACAGCAGGAGAGAGGAAAGAGGAACAAAGACACACACACACACACACACACACACACACACACACAGAGAGAGAGAGAGAGAGAGAGAGAGAGAGAGAGAGAGAGATAGAAAGCCTTGAACTCAGAGAGGTCTTTATGCCTCTGCCTCTTGAGTGCTGATATTAAAGGCATGTGCCACCATGGCCCAGCTTGCATGTGGGTGTTTGTTATTGTTTTAGGATTTACTTATTATGTATGAAGAGGGCACCAGATCTTATTATTATAGACAGTTGTGAGCCACCATGTGGGTAATAGAAGTTGAACCCAGGTCCTCTGGAAGAGCATCCAGTGCTCTTAACCTATGAGCAGTCTCTCCAGCCCACATGTGGGTGTTTATACACAATCCACTCACTAAATATTTTGTCTTCTCTGAATTCTCTGGATTCATTTGTAAAAAAGATTTATTTTTATGTATATGTATGTTTTTCCTTCACATCATGTGTGTGTCCAGTGCCTGTAATGTCAGAAAAAGGCATTAGAGCTTTCAAAGCTAGAATTACAATTGGCTATGAACTGCCTTGTAGTTGGGAGCTGAACTCAGATCCTCTGCAAGAGCAGCCAGTGTTCTTGACTACTGAGCCATTTTTTTTAGCCCCAGGGCTCCTTTTGGGGGAGGTATGTATGTGCACGGTCTCCTTATGTAGCTTAGGTTAGTCTCGAAATCTTGATTCTTCTGCCTGAACCTGAGTGCTAGGATTATATGTGTGCTACCATGCTTTTGATGGATTCTCTAATGACTTTTTTGAGGGGATCAGTGAGATGCCCCAGAAGGTAAAAATACTTGCAGTCAAGCCTGATGACCTAAGTTCAATTCTAGGGACCTACATGATAGGAGAGAACCAGCTCCTATAAGTTGTTCTCTGACTTTCATGTGTGCATCACAGCATGTATACAACTCAGTCTGAAAAAAGTAATAACTGCTGAATGGATGAATGAATGTGTTTGGCAAGAATGTAAGAAAGTAAAATTGCATTATAAATTACATAAGGCCAGTCAAGAAGATAAGAAATTTAATCTCCAATTGTTTCTTCTGGGACTGGAAGACCTGGGGTGCAAAAAAAAAAAAACAAAAAAACAAAAAAACAAACAAACAAAACCCCCTGCTACACTGGATATTATTAAAAAGAACTGATATCATTTCTTGAGAGCCTGTGAATATCCAGGCATACTGTGCATAGTTTTAAATTTTTACTGCAAGATAGAGAATACATTTTAATGATGAGGAAATTAAAGTAATAATACATGACCACAAAATAGTGGTGCTGGAATACACAATCATTTTTTTTTTTTACTAAGTCTACAAGCTCCCTGAAATACAAAATCCTTACAGGTATCAGGAATACTTCCTGGTACTGAATGAAGCCTGGGCATGAGGACAGTCCTAGAGTTAAAGATTCTGTATAAGCCGGGCGTTGGTGGCCCACACATTTAATCACAGCACTTGGAAGGCAGAAGCAGGTGGATCTTTGTGAGTTGGAGGTCTACAGAACAAGTTCCAGGACAGGCTCCAAAGAAACCCTGTCTCAAAAATCCAAAAACAAAACAAAAGATTCTGTATGATTGCTATTCTGTTGCTGTAATATAATATCATGTCAAAATGCAATTTAAAGAATAAAGAGTTTATTTTGGCTTATGGTTACAAAGAGATAAACAAAGTGAGGAATGCATGGTAGCAGTAGGAGGAGCAGGAACATGTCCAACATCTACACACAGGAAGCAGAAAAATAGGGAGAGGGAAAGGAGGGGAGGGGAAAGAAGAGAGGGAGGAAAAGATATAGATAGATAAATAGGTAGATAGGTGGATGGATAGATAGGTAGGTAGGAAGATAATGAGAGAATAGGAAGTAGGGTGAGGTTATAAAATTCCACCCCCAGTGTTTTATTTCCTCCAGCAAGGCTCCACACTAGGGATCAAGTGTTGAACACATAAATCCATGGGAGACATTTCTCAATTAAGCCACCACATAGCCTCTGCTTTTTAAAGTGAAATCATATCAAGTCAAAACAAAAAAGTGAAATCAAGTTAATTAGCTTGGTTGCATTTTCCAATTTTTACTAAAATTAAAAAAAACTTTGGGCTGGGGAGAAGGCTCAGTGGGTAAAGAGCTTGCTGTAAAAGCATGAGCTCCTGAGTTCAGATCCTAGCACTCAGGTATAAAGGGAGGCTGGATCACACACCTAGCATTCCAGCACTGGCAGGTGGAGACAAGAGGATCTCAGGGGCTTGCTGGCCAGGTAATCTGGTCTTCAGTGAGCTCCAGATTTAGTGAGAGACCCCGTCTCACAAAAGGTGGAGAGTAATTGAGGAAGACACTCTGGTAAACCCATGGCTCTGCAAGGGTGTGTGCTGGCATGTGTACCTGTAAGCACATCACACACATGCATGCACTACAAACACACACACACACACACACACACACACACAAACCCGTAAACCCTTTTGTAATGATGATAGGAGGTACAAGCAGCCATTCATTTATTTCTTATTTATTGGTGTTTTCTGTGTAGTGGTTAGCACTGAGAGACACTCAAGGAAGATGGTACACATTTGTAGTCATTGGACACATGAGGCTGAGGTGGGAGGATCACTTATACTTGGGAGTTTGAGGTTAGCCAGAGCAATGAAGTCCTTGGCTCAAAATAATGGATAAAGAGATACACATAAAAATATATGTGATGCCACCTCAGTCCTCTCAAACTTAGCATCTAGCTGCACTTAGAAATGTATTTAAAATTACTTTCCTCTCCAGGCAGTGGTGGCATACACCTTTAATCCCAGCACTTGGGAGGCAGAGAACTCTGTGAGTTCAAGGCCAGCATGGTGTATAGAGTTCCAGAACAGCCAGGACTGTTTCACAGAGAAACCCTGTCCAAAAAAAGAAAAAAGAAAAAAAAAAAAAAAAAGAAAAAGAAAAAAAAAGGACTTTCCTCAAAAGTGTGACTAAATGTTAGAATTGAGGTGTTTAGTGTTTTTCTGTTTTTTTTTAAATAAAAAAATTTTAGGTTTGTTTTATTCTTTTATGTATAGGAATGTTTTACTGGATGTATATGTGTGTTCCTGATAACCACTGAAGTAATAAGAGGACACTGAATCACCTGGAAATGGAGTTATAGTCAGTTGTAAGCTACCATGTGGGTGCTGGAAATCAAATCCAGGTCATCTGCAAGATGAACAAGTGCTCTTAACTGTGAGCCAACTCTCTAGCTTGTACTTTTCTTTTTAAGGAATGTTTGATGTTAATAAATATTTAAATCTTCAGATGAGCCATGGACTCACCATTCATCTGAATGTCTAAGTTTACATGGCACTATAAATTGCTAAATTTTGCAGTTTTAGTGAGTGATAAATTGAAACCTAGCTAGATGTCTTAATTATTGTTCTATTGCTGTGAAGAGATATTATGACCAAGGAAACTTCTTTAAAAAGTATTTAAATGGGGAGCTTGCTCACAGGGTTAGTCTATTTTCATCATGGTAGGAATCACGGCAGCAGGTAGGCGGGTATGGTACTGGAGCAGTATCTGAGAGCTTATATCTGACCCACAAGTTGGAGGAGAGAGAAAAGGAATTGATGAGACAGAAAGAGACTGAAACTGTGCCTAGTGTGAGCTTTTGAAACCTCAAAGCCCACTACCAGTGACACACCTCCTCCCAACAAGGCCACATCTCCTCATCCTTCCTAAATAGTCCACCAATTGTGAGCCAAACATTCAAATATGTGAGCCTATGGGAGCCATTCTTATTCAAAACACTACACTAGGACACTTACAAAAAATGCACTTAAAATATACTACACTTAATACACACACACACACACACACACACACACACACACACACACACACACACAGTGTTTGGAGTGTTTTGCCTGCTTGTATGTCTGTGCATCAATTGTGTGCTTGGTGTTTATGGAAGTCAGAAGAGGGCGTTGGATCCCCTGCGATTAGAATTCTAGATGATTGTAAGTTGCTATGTGGGTGTGTCATGCTGAAAGAGCAACAAGTGCTCTTAACTGCCATCTAGCTACTTAGGAGTCATGAGGCTCCCTTAAGCTAAAAAACCTTGGACAAGGTCTTTGGCATGTCTGTCAGGCTGTTCTTGAGCTCTTGGTTTCTTTAGCTTAAGGAAACCTCCTGTCTTAGAAAGGAGCTTAGAAAGTTTAGAAAGTAGCTGAACTATAGGAATATACCATCTTACCTAGCTTTAGCTATGTCATTCAAAATTCTAAAAGGATGCTTTGAATTTGAATAGGGTCCTCTTATTATTTTTGAGATGAGTTCTCACTATGTAGTCTTGGCTGTCCTACAGCTCAATATGTAGATCAGGATAGCCTCAAAATGACAAAGATCCACTTGCTTCTCATTCCCCCCAGTGTTGATATTAAAGGCATGTGCCTCCACATTATTTTTTGAGATAGAATCTCATATCACTCAGGCTAGCCTGGAAGTTGCTATGTATCAGATAGAGGATGTTCCTGAGCTCCTGATCATCCTGTTTCTACTTTACAAGTGTGTGCCACCATGCCCAGCTTTCTTTTATTATATTAAAGATTTATTTTTATTTTATGTGTATGAGTGTTTTGCCTACTTGTGTGTCTGTGCATCACCTGTGTGCAGTGCCTGTAGAGGCTAGAAGGCACCTGACCGTCTGGGACTGAAATTGTAGATGGTTGTTAGTGAACATGTGGATGATGGAACCAAACTTATTGGAAGAGCAGCCTAACTACCCCCTCCTTAATTTTTTTTATTTTTTTGTTTTACGTGTGTGTGTGTGTGTGTGTGTGTGTATGCATGCATGCATAGTGCATTTGTGGTGCCTGTCAAGATCAGAAGAGGGAATCATATCCTCTAGACCTGGAGTAATAGATGTTTGTAAGCCAGGACCTCTGCTTGAGCAGCAAGTGCTCTTAACTGCTGATTCATCAACTTTCCAGTCCCCAGGCCTAGCTGTTTGTTGTTGCTTTGTTTGTTTTTGAGACAAGTACTCAGTCTGTCTTTCACAGGCTGGCCTAGACTTCACTGTGTAGCACAGTTTGTCTTAAATTCATGGTAATCCTCCTATTCTAGGCTTCCAAGTGGTGGGGTTAAAGATATGAGCCACCATATAGAGCTTGTACATGTTTTCTTTTCTTTTTAAAAATTTAAAATGACATTAGGTAGGTGGTGGTAGTGTACTCTTTTAATCCTAGCACTTGGGAGACAGAGGTAGGTTGATCTCTGTGAGTTCCAGGCCAAGCTGGTTTACAGAGTGAGTTTCAGGACAGGCTCCAAAGCTACAGAGAAATCCTCTTTCCAAAACAATTTTTAAAATGACATTTAAATGTTTATTTTATGTAGTGAGGTAGGGGTGTGGTCTTCATAGCACAAATGTTGAAGTCAGAGGATAATCCACTGTAATTGGTTTTCTCCTTCCACTAAATGGGCTCCTTCTACCATATGGGGTCCTGAGGATAGAACTCAGGTTATCAGGAGCAAGCCCCTCTACCAGATGAGCCATTCAATGGTCCTGTCGTTGTATTCATTATCATCATCATGCTGTGTGTGTGTGTGTGTGTGTGTGTGTGTGTGTGTGTGGTGCATATGAGAAGGTCAGACACAAATTTTGGGAGTGAGTTCTGTTACCAGTAGTTTTCTACCAGCCTAGCCCCACAGCCGTGCCAGCCCCAAATAACACACAGAGACGCTGTTTTAGATATAATGCTATTGGCCTGTTCCTAGCATTTCTTGTTGGCTAGCTCTGTCATAAATACTAACCCATTTCTATCAATCTAAGTATTTCCACATGGTCTTATCTTACCAAAGAGAGGGTCTGGAGTTCTACTCTTTCGACCCTACATTTTGAATCTCCTCCTCCCTCTCCCTGAAACCTCCTTGTCTCCTAGTCCCTCCTTTCTTGCTTTCCTATTGGCCAACAGTGCTTTATTCATTAACCAATAGGAGAAACATATTTACAGAATCTCCCATCAGAGTTCTTTCCTACCTTGTTGAGGTAGGATTTCTCTTGTTGCTGCCTAGCTAAGTACTCAAGGGCAGTCTGGAAGCTTCTAGGTGGTTTTCCTGAAGGTTGTCATCTTGCCATAAGATTGTTGGGATTGCAGATGTGAACCTTGTGCAGGGCTTTTATCCAGTGAGTTGTTTCACCAGCTTTTGGATCTATTTTCTAAAGGTGAAATCTGAGTTTGTTACATTTCACCATTATAAAAATTTGCCAGGGGATAATATCTAGTGCTTCCTTAGCTAATTTTAAGTTTGGATTTTTAATTTTTTGTTTTTTGTTTTTCAAGACAGGGTTCCTCTGTGTAGCCCTGCCTGGCTGTTCTGGAACCCACTCTGTAGATCAGCTGGCCTCAAACTCTCAGAGATCTACTTGCCTCTGCCACTTTAGCGCTGGGATTAAAGGTGGGTACCACCATCACCTCTTTAACAATTTATTTTTGGTATTTAATGTATACATGCAAATTATATTTTCTAAAACAGATTTAAAGCATGGCAAACTCCTTTGTATTGAAGAACTTCACTGCCCTTTCAGATCTGCACCCAAATATGGCTAATCTGGTAGGTTTCCACAAAATATTATACTAATATTCAAGTAGTTGCTCATGAAACTTTATGTGGCAGCATTACATTATATCACCATTACTGATTCACTGGACACATGTTTGTAAAATTGACAAGTACATAGATTCTCACTGAGTTAGTAGAATTGTTAGAAATTAAATACTGGTATGCTTTGTATTTATGTCAGCTAAATGCCAATTAATTTTCTTTTATCTATAGAATAGTAGATATAGGATTATAGATATGACTACCAATTATTCAAAATGATGGCTGGGCAAATGTGCTTATGTTAAGCTTGAGTACTTGAGTTTGATTTCCAGAACACACAAGGTGGAAGGAGAGAATTGACTCCTACAGTTGGCCTCTGACCTTCATATGTTCTCTATGCATATGTGCATATATATATATATATATATATAATGAAAATAAATAATAAATATCAAGATGGCGCCAAAAGTGAAGAAGGAAGCTCCATGAAAGCCAAGAAGGCAGTGCTGAAAGATGTCCACAGCCACAAAAAGAAGATCCACATGTCACCCACCTTCTGGCAGCCCAAGACCCTGCGGCTCCGGAGGCAGCCCAAACACCCTTGGAAGAGTGTGCCCTGGAGAAACAAGTTTGACCACTATACCATCATCAAATTCCCCCTGACCACTGACTCAGCCATGAAGAAGATAGAAGACAACAACAGGCTAGTGTTCATTATGGACGTCAAGGCCAACAGGCACCAGATCAAACAGGCTGTGAAGAAACTCTATGACATTGATGCATTGATGTGGCCAAAGTCAACACTCTCATAAGGCCTGATGAAGAGAAGAAGGCATATGTTCAGTTCGCTCCCAATTATGATGCTCTGGATGTTACCAACAAAACTGGGATAATCTAAACTGAGTCCAGCTGGTTAATTCCAAATATACACTTTTTCACCATAAAAAGAAAATAAGCAATAAAGTCTTGTATTATTTTAGTAACTAATAAAATAACAAAATTAATATTCAAACTTATTATAAAATTAAACTATTTTCATTTAAAAGTAGCAATTCTCTAAGAAAATTATCAAAATTTATGTTTTAAGTACTTGTAAACACCTTTTTTTGGAGATAGGATTTCAGCAGGTATTCCTAGCTAGCCTGGAATTCAGTATGTACATCATACTAGCCTTATAGAGATCTGTCTGCTTCTGCTTCCAGAATGCTGGAACTAAAGACATTCACCACCACACCCAGCTGTTTTTATGAATTTTGATGTGGAATTTTAGAGTAAAGATTCCTTGAATACTGAGGCTTATTTAAACAAAATTTGGGTTGATAAAAATGAAGCACTTATTATAAAATAATTACAAAGTTACCATATTCTCTGTCCCTGAGCAGGGGTGTGTGTGTGTGTGTGTGTGTGTGTGTGTGTGTGTGTGTGTGTGTGTGTGTGTGTGTGTGTGTAGACCACTAGGTTAGCCTTAAAAAAAAACTTTCCAGGGCTGGAGAGATGGCTCAGAGGTTAAGAGCAATGACTGTTCTTTCAGAGGTCCTGAGTTCAATTCCCAGCAACCACATGGTGGCTCACAACCATCTGTAATGAGGTCTGGTGCCCTCTGCTGGAATGCATACATACATGCATACAAAATACTGTATACACAATAAATAAATAAATCTTTAAAAAAAAAAAAAACTTTCCATTGTTCTTCCTGCCTCTGCCTCTGTGAATGCTGGGATTACATATGTGAGCCATTAGGTCTGACTTCCAAGCAGTATGCTGTTTACTTGGCTTTTGCAAATCAGATTTCTTAAAATTAATATACTTAAGTGTAACATTAATACTTTACAATGCAAAGTTTATTGATGTAAAAAATTTTATTGTTATAGTTTTCCTTGAAACAAAGTATTTGCTAATTATCTTTTTAGTTAGAAAGTTATAAAAAATTTTTATTGTTTTTATGTGTATGGATATTTTGCTGAATGTGGGCCACATGGTGCCTGAAGATTCAAGAAGAGGACATTGAATATATTAGAACTGGAGTTATATACAGATGATTGTAAAACATCATGTGGATATGATCTTACACAGCCAATGATCTTACACACTGATCCAACTCTCCAGCCCCAATTAGAAAGTTTTATTCATGTTTTCTATTAGTATGTTTCTCCAAGAAAATTCAGTAAGATATGTATGTATATAGAATTTAAGAAATAATATCAGTGTGTATAAATTGATTAAGATGACCAACAGTTCAGCTGGAATGTGATAATCTTAAGGTTTGAGTGTATTTGACTTATTTTTATTTTGTGTGTATGGGTGTTTTTGCCAGAATATATGTCTGTGTACTGAATGCATTCAGTGCCTATGGTCCTCTGGAACTGGCATTACAGTTTTTAGCTTCCATGGGGGTGCTAGGAATGGAACCCATGTTTACTTCAAGAACAGCATGTGCTCTTCGGCCCCTGACTTTATTTTAAATGTCACAAATTATTGCAAAGTTGAAAACAATTGCTAGGATTCTTCATTAAAATTTAAGTTTTTAGGGGGTGTTTTTGGAAACAGGGTTTCTTTTGTGTAGCTCTGGCAGTCCTGAAACTCATTCTGGAGACAGGCTACCCTAGAACTGATAGAGATCCGCCTGCCTCTGCCTCCCCAGTGCTGGGATTAAAGGTGTGTGCCACTACTACCCACTAAAGCTTAATTTGTTCAGAAAGATACTTTTATTTCTTGTTTGTTTTTCTAGGATACTTTTCTTTCTGAAAGCATATTTTTTTGGGGGGGGGCCCAGGGTTCCAGAAGGTTTCTCTGTGTAGCCCTAGCTGTCCTGGAACTAGCTATGTAGACCAGGCTGGCCTTGAACTCACAGATCTGCCTGCCTCTGTCTCAGGATTGCTGGGATTAAATGTGTGCAACGCCACCTCCTGGTTTAAAGCATAGTTTTTAATATTTAATTTTTCTTTGGCATTCACTGAAGAGAACATTAAAACTTTTTTTTTTTTTTTTTTTTTTTTTTTTTGAGAGAGCATTCCTTTGTGTAGTCTTGGCCATCCTGGAACATTAAAATTTTTGAGGATATAGTAGTATCCCCAAGATTTAAGGCCTAGAATTTTAAGATTTAAGTTTGTTAGTGGCAATATCTAAGTTTGTTACAGTCTTTATTATTGTCCAAAATATTTGGAGCCAGAAGCTAAGCAGCCAGGCAGTGGTGATACACGCCTTTAATCCCAGCACTCGGGCGGCAGAGTCAGAAGGATCTCTGTGAGTTTAAGACCAGCCTGATCTACACGATCTAGTTCCCAGACAGCCTCCAAAAAGCAACAGAGAAACCCTGTCTCAAAAGGCAAAACAAACAAACAAACAAAAAACACAAAAAACAAACAATGACAAAAAAGGAAAATCAGAAGAAGAAGAAGAAGAAGAAGAAGAAGAAGAAGAAGAAGAAGAAGAAGAAGAAGAAGAAGAAGAAGAAGAAGAAACAGCTAAGCAGTTTTATGTTAGAAAGCCCTATACAAAACAAAGGAAACTTTGAAGACTATGGCAAATCAAATTGCATCATTATACATGTGTTTTGGATGAATTCAGTAAGGATTGATAGCTCCCTCTAGTGACTGAAAATAAAGTAGAACCATATTAAGTAAATGATTATATTTGTAATAGCAGTTAACTGTCTCATTATTTTGTACTGTTCCTTGGAGAACTGAATATTTATGAAGATTGTTAGATGTTTGTCTGGAATAAATGCATTTAAATATTTCCTAGTCAAAAATGTTTGTTAGAGCTAGTAAAATATAACAAGTCCATGAAATTAAATTTACCATCTACATCTGTGTTTAATATTGGTCTTCTATACTCTTTTGTTTTTCAGAAAATAATCGGTATAGTTATTGGGAAAACAGATGTCAAAGGCTTTCCAGACAGAAAAAGCTGAGTTCTATTTAACTCTTTCTTAGTTTTTCATTAAGTGTGGCTTATGACTGCAACAAAGTACATTTAACTGATTACATTTTCTAGTGTCTTTAATGCCTTAAGGGCGATGACCTGACCTTCTACATGTATGATCATGCTCAATTCAAGGCTGTCTATATATATGAAGATATATTATTTTCAATGATTTAATGTGCTATTCTCCCTCTATATTTTTAAAGGCTTTAGTGGAATAGTTAAATTTATAAATTTATTAATTTGAGGTTTTATAATACCAGTCTCTATATGAACTTGGAACTAGATTTACTGGCCTTTGTCACTAAGTGATCTAAGATCTTTCCTACATTCACCCAGGAACAAGGAATTCAGAAGATACAGGAGTTAAATGATTCCTTTTTTAATTTTCTTTTTCTGAGACAGGGTCTCATATATGCGGCTCTGACTGTCCTGGAACTTACTCTGTAGACCAGGCTGGCCTCTAACTCAGAGATCCACCTGCCTCTGCCTTCCAAGGGCTGGGATTAAAGGAGTGCACCACTATGTGTGGTTAATTCAGATGCTTCTAATGAGAATGGGTACAGTGGACCTGTGGGTCATCTACACATTGGGTAGAGGATGGCAGAAGGGACAAGGCTGAGAGGACAATGGCCACATGGAATAACAACAAAAGGAGCAACAAAAAAATTGGTCTTGATGGAGAATGTAATCCCAGTACTTGGAAAGCAGTGGCAAATTTAGGTTTTATTTTGTTTTTGAATATTTATTTTATAAGCTTGAGTATTTTTATTTTTGTCTGTATGTCCTAGTGCCTCCCTAAAGTCAAAAGAGGGTGTCTTGAACTGGTGTTACAGTTACAGATGGTTGTGAGTCTGGGAATTAAACCCAGGGTATTGGATCCCCTGGAGACAGAATTACAGGTGGTTGTGAGCTGCTTGATGTGGGTGTTGAGAACTGAGCCCTTAACTGCTGAGTCATCTTTCTAATCCCTTTAATATTACTTTTTAAATTACCAAAAGCACCTGAGAAAAATCCCATTCTGGAAAAAATGTACTTGCTGATCTTTAGTGATGCTTTAGTTGCACACAAGTTGTTTTGAAACAACTATTCAGGTATGAATTATGACTTTGGTTAAAGCTTTCCCCAATCTTGTTGGGCTTCACCTATGAAATAATTAGGTTTTTGTGAATGTAATAGTTGAAAAACATGAAATCTAAGCTACCACCTGAACTGTTCAGGTCTGCATGTTACTTTCTTTTGAATACACAGGAATGGGGATAAAAAAGAGCCATAGTGAGATCTAGCTACCATGGCTGCTTATTACACTGTACTTGGAAATGCATGAAAGCATAGTGTAGCAAAGAAAGTACATTAGGGGATGATTATGTAGTCAAGAAGATCACCAAAAGTCCAAGACCAGCCTGCTCTACCCTGTCTCACAAACAAAACCAAAACTACATAAAACAGGTAGTATACATAGGAAATAACATTTTCTACCATGTGTTTAATTTTTTATCATCATCATTATTTTGTTAAGTGATCATTTGTTCAAGGACATGTTTATCTGAAACATAAAAGCATTGGTTTTTCCTCAGATATTGGATCAGAAAGATACACTTTCAGTTTCACCCTTCGTGATTCACCAAACCATTTTGTGAATGTATCCTCTTGGGGCAGTGAAGATTATATCAGGCCACTGTCTGAGAACTTTAAGGTTGGCGAGTGTGGTAAGTAAGTGTTCTTTTTTGTTTGTTTGTTTGTTTGGTTTTTTAGAGAAAATTTTTCTGTGCATGGTGGTACATATCTTAAAACCCAGCACTTGGGAGACAGAGGCAGGTGGCTCTCTATGAGTTTGAGGCCAGCCTAATCTACATAGCAAGGTTTAAGCTAACCCTGTTACACAGTGAGACCCAGTCTCAAAAGACCAGCAGGAAATGGTGGGAGAGGGGAGGAGAGGGAGAGAAAGAGAGAGGAAGGGGAGACAGAGACAGAATGAAACTCCTTAGGCAACTTATTTTGAACAAATGGCAGGTCTTATGTCTCAGCCACCCAAGTGCTAAAATCATAAGGCCTATGCTACCATGCTCAGCAGCACGTTAAAAAATATTCTACTTACAGTATTATTCTTTCGGTAAGTTTGTGGCTGAGTGGAGTCACAGAAAAGTAAAATACAGTTATTCTGATCCTTATTAGGAAAATCCAGTGTTAGCACGGCATGCTTTCTGAACGTGTCCTGGTACATGGTAAATGGTACTTTTACTAGATATTTTACCATCTTTTGTTTATTTCATGTTCTAATTTGCCTCAACCTCATAATTACTGTTTTAACCACATATTTTTCTATAGATATATCCTGGGGCCAATAGTTATTTTTACTGTGGCTTTGAGAACAAGATCTTGTTGGGTCTCACCCATGAAAAAACAGGCTATTCTTCTTTTTTTTTTTTTTTTTTTTTTTTTTTTTGTGAATGCTATGGATGGGGGACTAGTATAAGTATAAACTTCACCACTTGATAGATGACAATTACAGCCTAGACAAGAAATAAGAAAGCATGTGTTCCAGTTCTCCTTTTTGACAGAAAAAGAACAGGGAAGAGTGATATAGTAGTCAAACCATTTTTTTCCAGTGCTGCAGTACCAAACACACATTACACATGCCAATTAAGCAGTGCTCAACTCTATGTACTTAACCATTGGCCCATGTGTGTTCCAGGGATATGGATAGTCTCTGCTGAGTTAAATATTGTTGTCAAACATGTGCACTACGAGGATAGAAAACTTTGAAAATTTCGTAGGCCTAGTACAGGTATAAATAGTCATTGAATGAATGCCGGAACACCTCTGTGTAGAGAGAGGAATTTCCATATTAAAGTGTTAGGGTTAATGGTTGTGATAATAAATAAATTAAAGGATTGTTTGTGGTTAAATGTAAAGGTCAAGTAAATATTTGTTTTATTGAAGGGAATGTTGTAATCAAATCAAATGTTGGATGCAAGAAAATCAATAAAGTAATATTAGTATGAGCCATCTGTTGGGACTTAAAACACAAAGCCTTGGAAATGTTATTTGGGGCCAAATTAATGACATTCCAAATTCCAAGGGTCCCTTTCTCACAGTGACACAAGAAGATGCCTATGGAGGATGGATCCCGATGTTGTGAGGGTCATTGTTGTGCACACTTAGCTCTGATTAATTTTCTGATGATTTTGTGATGTTACTATACTTTACCCTCTGTCTTAGTGATCATTGAAAATCCTCTGATCCAAAGAAAGGAGACAGAAAGAGAAGAAAAGTTCAGCCCTGCAACTCCTAGGTAATATCTGTCCAGCCCAGAGAGCAGCAATCTTTGTGTTAGAATGATAATATTAATAATTTTTTAGAAAAGCAGAAAACTTCAGAAGTTTCCCTATATCAATTTGAAAAGTGGGTTGAACTTTCTCTTAGAATATTTATCTTTAAGATAAATGACATAATTTATAGTTTTTACAACCCCAAAGCTAATTTTATATTGATATTTGTGGAGGATCAAAATCTTGAGGCTACCATAACCCACGGTGCACAAATCCCTTGCACACATCTTAAACACGTCCTCCTTTATATCTGAAATCATCTCTACCTATTAACACCTAATGTACTATAAGTGCTATGTGTGTAGTTATAATGTATTTTTATTCATATTAATTAAGTATATTTTTCTGAAATATTTGATACGTGATTGTGTGGGTCTATGAGTGCAGACTTTTCAGATATAGAGTGTCATGCTTAGATTTGTAAAAACAAGACTCCAGTTTCAATAAAACTAAACAGTTAGAGGGGCTGGAGAGATGGATCAGCAGTTAAGGGTACTTGCTGCCCTTGCAGAGGACCTTGCATTTACATCAGGCAGCTCACA
Source organism: Phodopus roborovskii (assembly GCF_943737965.1). Classification (NCBI taxonomy): domain Eukaryota; kingdom Metazoa; phylum Chordata; class Mammalia; order Rodentia; family Cricetidae; genus Phodopus; species Phodopus roborovskii. The sequence goes on along the minus strand of NW_026126407.1, from coordinate 48,948,202 downwards.
AACAGCTTGTATTTCTAGATTTGGGGAAGCTGATGCCCCCTTCTGGCCTCTATGGATACCACAAACACATAAATATACTCCCACAGACAAAAGCACATACATACAAATAAATATAAATCTTTTAAAAATCTCTAAACAAGATATGATAAATAATGGAATATATATATATATATATATAATATCATATCATATCAGGCTGTCGTTCTATTCACAAGCCCTTTATCTCCTGGAAGGAGAACTTGAGAGCAAGAGTCTTTACAAGAAGCCTGTTGAGGGAGGGCTCTCAGGAGAACACTGCAAGGACGGGGTTGAGGAGGAGCTGCAGCTAGAACTCAGGAAAAAGCTCATAACTATGCCTGTCCCCTTGGAGCAGGACCCTACATGGAAGGCCAGATGTTTGTACCCTGAATTACCCATCACCTACAGTCCATCCCTCATCAACTCTCCCAGATTGGGTTAGGAAGTTAGAAAGGAAACCTCATTCCTAAGGTGACTGTGCCAGTTAACTCCATGCTGCTTTATAAATGGTTCTAGCTGAGTGTGGCAGGCTGTGGCATGAACACCTCCACTTCTGACCTCCACTCATGCTTGTCTCCTACAGCCCCTGAGAATTTTCCTTTTCATGAACACCTGGACTCACTGCACTAAGAGGAGTTCAGCTTTCTTGTTCCTCTGCATAGAGCATTCTCCTGTCCACATGAATATTAGCTTCTTCAGTTATCAGTGTCTCAGCTGAAATGTCACCTCATTTAACCCTCTCATCTGTAGAAGCCCTTTCAGTAACTCACCAAGACTTTCTTCCCACTCTTAGCATTGTAATCAGATAACATTCTGAGATGGTTTGATTAATCGTTCTTATCATCCCTGCTCACATATATGATTTTCATGAGAGTAAGTGTATTTTGTATACTATTCTCCCCATGCCTAGATTAGTAAATAGGTATGGGAGGTAAGACGGGGGAGGTGGGAGGGACCCAACAAATTCAAAACCTCTTGGCATTTTCCAGAATATCCAGAATAATTAACTTTTAGGTTGAGCAACAGGAAACTGCCAACATTCAACAAATTTTCTCCTAAAATAGCAGTTTCATAGCTAATACCTATGCATAGGTGGAACACAGAGTGGGTGGGGAAAGGGAAAAGCAGAGGTACTTCTTAGAGGAAATCCCCTTCTCAGGGATGAATAGAAACAGAGTCTTTTATCTGGGAAAAGGTATCTTGTTCTGTTGTTTAGGAAGAACAGCTTCACTGTAATGTGGAGGTGAGTCATAGAGGAGATGAGTCGGGTCAAAGGACAATGAGAAGTGATGCTGTGAATAACTAAGGCAAAGTAGGAAGGAACGATTGAACTAGAGCTCTGTGGAGGAGGGTTTGTCAAGACTTGTGAAAGGACTGAGGTTGGGGAAATGGGAACCTTAGCTCCAGTGCACTGTGAGAATCTGAATCTATTTCACATACTCACTACAGGAGTACGCAAAATGGAGTTCTTGATCTCAGGTACTTAGGTAAAGCAATCAGAGCCATAAACAAATAATGATGGCTGCCCAGTTAGCTCAATTGGTTAGATCATGGTGTTAACAATGCAAAAGTCAAGGGCTTGATATGGGACTAGAGAGATGGCTCCCCTCAATGGTTAAGGGCACTAGTTGCTCTTTCAGAAGATCTGAGTTCAGTTCCCAGAACCCCCACTGGGGTTCATAGCCATATAACTCCAGTTCCAAAGGATCTGATTCCCTGTTCTGAATTTTACTGGTACAAGGCACACAAGTGGTACACAGAAATACATGCAGGGAAAAAATGCACACATAAAATGAATAAATCAAAGAATGAGACCTCAGGCTTTTATAATCTCAAATTTTAGAGGTTTTGAATTTTTATTATTTTTTGTTTTTGTTTTTCCAGACAGGGTTTCTCTGTGTAACCACAGTAGCTGTCCTAGAACTCACTCTGTAACCCAGGCTGGCCTTGAACTCACAAAGATCGGCCTGCCTCTTCCTCCCTTGTGCTGGAATTAAAGGCATGTGCCACCACTGCCTAGCTTTAGAGTATTTTTATATACTGTTTAACAGAAAAGAAAATTGCAGCTTTAAGTCTTGGATAAGGTCCTACAACTAGCATAATTGGAACTCACAGAAAAACAAGTGAATTCTTAATATATGTTCTTAATTAAAAGAACATTATTTTACTGAAGAAATACTTAAAGACTGATATAAAATGCATTATAGGGAAAATATTTTATAGCATTATTAGATGCTTTTAAGAGTAAAAATATATGGGCTGGAGAGATGTCTCAGTTCTTACTGAGGCTCCAAGTTCAATTCCTAGCACCCACATGGCAGCTCATACCATCTGTAATTCCAGTCCCAAGGGACAGACCCTCTCTTCTAGACTCAACAGACACTACATGCACATAGTGCACAGGCATAGATTTAGGCAAGATATTCATACACATAAAATAAAAATCTCACAGATATGATTTAATAGTAAAATCATACCTTTCTTTATACAGTCTAAATTCCAACAAAAAGTAACTGCGATTTTTTTTAAGGGTTTGATTTTATAATTAGGCTGGCCTGGAATTCCCTATATATACCTTGGTGGCCTTGAACATGTGTTAGTCCTTCTTCAAATTAGACCTGCTTCCCAAATGCTGAGATTACAAATGTGGGCTACCATACCTAGTTATATAATTTAATGTGAGCCAAAGTATTTTTTTAATTAACAACAATGTGACGACTTGTTGTGTTTTCCTCATTTAGCAACTGGAAACTATTGCTCAGTGAGAATCACTCAATGGTAAAAGTTTGTTCCCCTTATGAAGTGGATACCAAGTTACTTTCTTTGATACACTTGCCTGTTAAAGAATCTCGAGATTATTACTCATTGGCTGACATTGTTGCAAATGGAAATAGTCTTGATGGGAAGATTATTAACGTTCTTGCAGCTGTGAGATCGGTAAGTCAGAAAATCAGTCAATTAAAGCTCTCGCAAAGCCCCTTGCAATTTTAATTTTTCAGGGAACTATGTCACCAGACTTGTGTTTAGAATGCTATGTTTTGTGAAGATTTACTTTTCTCTTTATGTTTGTAGTAAGTTGAATATAAAGAAAATAAACATTTCTTGTTATAAGGAAATTAGCATTTATCTGTGAATCACTAACAAAATAAAATTATACTTCATTGCTAATTTCAGGATGCACTATTGTATTTATGAGTGATGTATTAGGTTTATGAAAGCTTTGTTATATGGGTTAATCAAAGACATAAATAGAAAGGATTAGATTATTAATGTGAACAGCATAATGTTCTTTAACCAAGTCATGTGTGTGCTCTCAGCTGACTCAGAGATGGAGTAGGGTGGGAGAAGACCTACTAGACTGCAGTGGGAGCTGCTGTGGCAAGGTGCTGGTGAGAAGCAGAGAACAGTGCCCATAGAAGTCAGGAATATAGTACAGCTTTTGTTACATCAACATCTGTCTCAGTAACTGTGACAAGCTCCTATTTTTAGTAGTTTAACAGACAAAGGCATTGCAAAAAATTTAAAGGTGGACCTCAGAATTATGCTTTGAAGGGCTGGGAGTGTGGCTCCATGCATCCCCAACTCCTACTCCCCCAAAAGTAAATCTTCACAAAACATAGCACATGCAGAAAAATCTTAGGATAGAGAATCTGATACTACATGAAATCTTGAAATTTAGGCAGAATCACTCTCTAGGCTATTTCAACCAACCCTTAGTTGTTTCCTTGAAGTCCTCTAAAAAAGTTATCATTTGCATATTAGACCTAGAGACAGCTCCTCTCACCGCCATGAGCATAGCACTCTCTTTTGTATGTCATATCACTTCTTTTATGCCTTTTATCTCCCCGTTTGACTTCTCAACCCCAAAGACAGTATTTTACCTACTCCCTTTGTTATGGCCAACCTCCCTTATCCTTTGGCCTTTGTTTCTTCCGACTTTCTCTTGTAGATCCTGTTTCACCAAGCCTTTGCATTTTTCTCCAGATATTTCCCACAGTGCTTAGTCTAACCCATAAGTGCAGTGGCGATAATAGCTTAGAAGAGGGTCAAGTAACTATTCTTGTGGTTTTCCCTTAAAGCCACCAGAGATTCTCTCTCTCTCTCTCTCTCTCTCTCTCTCTCTCTCTCTCTCTCTCTCTCTCTCTCTCTCCCCAAGGGTGTCATTATGATAGTTCTAGAACTCATTATGTAGACTAGGCTGGACTTGAAGTTACAGAGATTCTCCTGCCTCTGCCTCCTGAGTGCTGTGACTAAAGGTGTGTGCCACAACACCCAGCTGCTTGTTGTGTTCAAGATCCTCTAAGTCTACCTCTACTTCTTTAATACTTTCCTTGCATTGTGAGTAGAACTGGACATTAAGTCATAGTGTATTCACTCACGTGGTCCTCATGACCTTAACCCCAAGAAGAAGACAAAGGAGGCATCAATATTCAGGAAACTGAGGTCTAGGGAGTTGGAGTACATGCCTTCACAGCAGCTTCTTGCCAGGCACTGTACTAAGCCATGGGAAGAGGCATCTTTCCACATTTATATCACAAGCAGGTCTGCCCTGGAGCATTTGCCCTGGCATATTTATTTACTTATTTACTTAGGTTTTTTTGACATAGGTTATCTTTGTGTAGCCCTGGATGTCCTGGAACTTGCTATGCAGACCAGGCTGGCCTTGAATTCAAGAGATCTTCATTTGCTTCTCCCTCTCAAGTGCCATCACACCCAGCTTTATGCATTAGAGTCAGGATTTTGATGTAACTCAGGCTAGCCTTGAATTCAGCTGCAATTCTGGCTCAGCCTTCCAAGTTCTGGAGTGATAGTTATCTGATACCACACCTGTCTGCCCTAGTATCCTGACAAATAATTTTTGTCTCCCCTTTGAGCACATATGTCTGCATTCTCTCTTCAAAGTGTCCAAACTTACAAGTTCAGCTAAGTTCACCTAGTTTAGGCATAAAGTACATTCAGATAATCACATATTTATTAGTGATTCTTTTCTTGTTAATATTTAGAATTTCATGGTCAAAATGAAACTATTTGATTATATTTAAGTACCTTCACATCTGTAAGAGAGGAATAATAATTTCCTTCAATTTCAAAGGTTGGAGAGCCAAAATACTTTACAACTTCAGACCGAAGAAAAGGGCAGAGGTGTGAAGTTAAACTCTTTGATGAAACAGAGCCTTCTTTCACAATGACATGGTAATCTCCCAAATCTGTCATTTACTATGACATCCTGCTCTTATTACTAAAGACAGAAAACTTTCATTAAAAAAAGTTGTATCAAGAGGTGTTATAATTATAAAAGTTAAGCAACATTTGAAAATATAAAGTTTTTGGGGGGGGGTGCTTTCAAGATAGGGTTTCTCTGTATTGCTTTGGAGCCTGCCCTGGAACTAGCTCTGTAGACCAGGCTGGCCTCCAACTCACAGAGATTCACCTGCCTCTGCCTCCTGAGCTCTGGGATTAAAGGTGTGTGCCATCAACGCCCAGTTAGAAACTTCTTTCTTGAAGGCTGAGTTTTTTCTGTAAGCAACCTTAGATGCCATAGGATCACTTAGAGGTACTTCACTGTGACAACTTTTATTATTCTGCTCCATAACAAACAGTGTTTTATTGGGGTTCACTGATGAGGAACATTTTGAGATTTGTTGGTACCCTGAATAATAGGCTATACTCTAAATTCCTGAAGATTATGACTCCTGATGTCTCTGCCTGCAAGTGGCATTACCTTAAGTCCTCTGAGCTATGTATCCGTGTGCACAATTGTAGGTGAGAAGGCTTGACTTTGGCCAGACAGTGGTGGCACATGCCTTTAATCCCAGCACTCAGGAGGCAGAGGCAGGTAGATCTCTATGAGTTCGAGGCCAGCCTGGTCTACAGAGCTACACAAGAAACCCTTTCTTAAAAAAAAAAAAAAAAAAAAAAAAAAAAAAAACAAAGCAAAACAAAACAAATGCTTGACTGTGAAGATTTTAGGCCTTGAATCATTCAGTTGTAAGTAACCATGTGCTGGACAAATAAAGGACTTATGGAGTAGATATTAGAGATTAATACATGCTGAAAAACAACTCACATAGGTGTTAAGTGTGATATCTTGGGTCTTGGTGATGGCTTGGCCAGTAAAGACACTTTCCAAGCAAACCTGGCAACCCGAGTTTGATCCCCAGAACTTACATAAAAGTAGAAGGAGAAAACTGACTCCATGAAGCTGTCCTCTCACTTCAGTGCGTATGTTGTGGCTTGAGTGCACATATTCCAGTGCATGTATGTACACAAATACACATAGTAGCAATAAATAAGAAAATTTAAAGTACCAAGTCTTAACATCCTTTGGTTACCTAGAAATTCCTAACCCAGTCACTGATGCAGTTTTCATTTTCTCTGTCTTGGGGGTTCTTTTGAGGGGAGGTGTAAATATGTCACAGACAGATTTTCAAAATTTATTTACTTTGTTTCACTTCTTTTTAAACAAATGCAGTTGGGATAATGAATCCATTCTACTTGCACAGAGCTGGATGCCACGAGAAACAGGTCTTAAAATTTTATGATTGTTTTGAAAATATTTATCATTTTCATCCCTCATATGTTAACTTTAAAAATGGCTTCTCCCCAAACAGTAATATTTGCCTCTGATGTAAGAATAAATTTTAACAAATTTCAGAACTGCATGGCAGCAACAGTAATCTCAAAAACCATTATTACAACTAATCCAGGTAAAACGCTTTTTGTTTTTCATTCTTTTGAAAGTGATTGTGAACTTATGCCAGTATTTGTACAATGTATTTAGTAATCAATCTGCAATCTACACTTTTTAAAAAGCTTCTTTCTTAATGGTAGCTGAGGAGTGTTGATGTAAGTGGAAAGACATATCCCTAATGATTTCCTCTAACCAGGCCCCACATCCTAATAGCCATTTAGCTATGAATTCAGATGAATGTATTGGTGAGGTCAGGGCTCTTAGGAACTAATCACCTCTTGATAATGTTACCAGCCTGGGACTAAACCTGCACCAAATGAAGATTTGGAGCCATTTTATATCCAAATTATGACACAATATTCACCTTTTTATGTTAAAAACACAAAATACATTCTTAGTGCTCTTTAGGAATGCAGCTTGAGGATCAACAGCAAGGAGAATGTGCTGTGTGTTTGGTTTCCAGGACCCACATCAGGCAGCTCACAACCACCTGCAACTCCCGGGGATATGACACCCTCTTCTACCTCTGTGGACATGTAATTAAAAATCATATTTTTATTTTGAGACAGGGTCTTACTGTGTAGCACTCAATGGCCTAAAACTCACAAAGACCTGTCTGTCTCTGTCTCCCAATTGCTGGGATTGAAGGTGTGCAAAAGAAACCTTTCTTTTAAAAAAAAAATAAATGTAGCATACTATTCTATTATGTGGTATTATTAGCTATAGACAGTATGTTGTACAACAAAGTTCTTCAACTTATTTTGTCCAGGACATGAATTTAGTAGAATATTTATGAAGGTGTTTAAACTTGGCCTGTTATTTTAAATCAGACATATTTTAATTTCCTGGGCCACACCTATCTACCTTGTAAAGGTAGGGGGCTTAGATGTGTATCACGGATAACATATTGCATTTTTCCATATGATTTTCCTGCCTTGAGAGTATTCATTAGAATGGGAAGTAATTTTGCTTTCCCTATGGACAGTCTGAGCCATGCTCTTTAAGGTGTCCATTGATTTGGTTGCTGCAGCCCTCTTAGCAATTGCTTTCCTTCAATGTCCAGCAGTTCTTATTAGGACTTCACAAACATTCATTCATTCATCCACCCATTAATTTAAAAATCCTCATAGAATGCTTTTTATGTACCAACTATTTAGATAACTTCAATCTTTTTTAGAACAAGACAGGAGACAGTGGAACAAGACAAGAGACACATGGGTGTAAGGATAGTCATGATGTTAGATACTGGAATACACAATGAAAAAGCGCAACCCTGTTCATGAGGAATCCACCCTCAGTTTGAGAAAGAATAGTGATAGGACATATGTAATGGGAGCAGGAGGAAAAAAACTCCTACATCTGCCCAAGAAATTAGAGGAGCAGGCACTAACAGCATGTTCAAGTGGGATTCTGCAACTGAAGAGTTGTGTTGGAGGCCTGGGATTCATGAGCATTAGAATCCTGTGAAGATCTTTTCAAAGTGATTGTATTGCCTAATGGCATGCCACCTAACTACTCCTGATAAAACCTATTTCTAATTTGAGGAACAAAGCTTTAAAATTAAAACATTAAAAACATTTGTAAAGCTAGCCATGGAGCCAGGCTTGGTGGTTCACATCTTTAATTCCAGCACTTGAGAGGCAGAGACCGGCAGCTCTCTGTAAGTTTGAAGCCAGCTTGGTCTACAAAGTTGGTTCCAGGACAGCTAGAGCTACACAGTGAGACCCTGTCTTGAAAACAAAAAGCAAAAAATGAAACACAAAACCACCATAACCAACAAAAATAAGCTAACCATTGCCTTGCGTGCCTAGAATCCCAATACTTGTGAGTCTGACACATGAAGATTCTGAGTTTGGTTCAGCCTGAGCTACCCAAACAAACAAAACATTTATGGGGAGGTTAAACTACCACCTGGATAACAAATACAATTTTTAAAAGTAAATGAAAAAGAGAAAAGAAAATCTTGCTGGTCATGTCTGGTAACCTGAGTTCATTCTTTGTGTATAAGTAGGAGAGGATCAACTCAAGAAAGTTGTCCTCTTACTTCTACAAGAAAGTAGTGGCATGTCTACCCCCATCATGTCACAGACAGACAGACAGACAGACAGACAGACACATACACACATACACACCATTAGTGATAGCAACAAATTAATACAATTTTTAAGATTTATTATTATTTTATGTGTGTGAGTGCTTTGCCTGCATGTATATATGTATACCACATGTGTATCTGTTGCTCTCAGATGCCAGAAAATGGCATTGGATCCCCTGGGACTGGAGTTACAGCTGGTGTGAAACATCATGTGGGTTCCAGGAACCAAATCTGGGCTCTGCAAGAGTAGCAAGAGCTCTTAACACCGAGTCATCTATTGGGACCCTAAAATTACTTTTTTAATCAAGGAAAGGAATAAAATAATGAACAATGAAAAAGGAACATACAAATAATCTATAATCGTATCACTTAGAAATAATAATTTCTGCCACATCTATTCCTCTAGATAATTTTATATATATTCATGTTTTTCAGTTTAAAAGTGTCAGGGTGGTGGTGGTACACACCTTTGAGAGGCAGAGGCAGGAGGATCTCTATGAGTTTGAAGCCAGTCTGGTCTGCAGAGCAAGTTCCAGGACAGCCAGGGCTGCACAGAGAAACCCTGTCTCAAAAAACAAAACAAGAAAGAGTCTTATACCACATTTTTATAAAGCTGCCCTTTTCACTAGCAACAGCTGCAACATCTTTTCATGTTGATTCACTTTACCTTACAGTGTTAATGATAATTCTGTTGGATTATGATATTATGTGGTATCATGTTTTACAATTAAGATAATTTTAAATGCTTTGTAGTAATTTAAAAGATAATTATTTGGCCTTTCCCTTATTATTCATTTTCAATTTAAGATACACCAGAAGCCAATATCCTGATGAATTATGTAAGGGAAAATAAAGAAGCAAATGTGGCTGATGAAATTGAGAGTTATTTGAAAGAGTCCATAAACTGTAAGTGACCTTAAGATGAGAGAGATTATTTTTCATTGTTGGTCTTCATGCATCCTAAGCAAATGTTTTGTTGCATTATATTCTTAGATTCTTGTTTGATTTCTTTCTTTTCTTTTCTTTTTGGTTGTGAGCCTTTAATGGCTGAGCCATCTCTCCAGCCCCTTGTTTGATTTCTTTTGTTATATTTTTTTTTCTGAGACAGGGTCTCACTATGTAGCCCTGAGTGGCCTGTAACTTACAATGTATACCAGGCTGATATCTGCCTTATTCTGGCTCCCTAGTGCTGGGATTAAAAGTGTGAGTCCACTATATATATGCCAATCTGAGAGAGTTAATGACTCTTGCCTCGGGCAAGGGCAATGCTCTCAGAATTTGGCAGAAAGTATTGTATTCATAAGACCCTGAGTTCAACCCATATAGGTATAGGTATACATTTATGCATATATGGAATCCAGATTTTCTGGATAAGTCTCCATGTTCTACTCTTCTTAGCTTTTTAGTTTTTTTCTTTTTAATTTACTCTTTTCTCATGCAATACATCCCAACAGCAGCCTCTCTTCCTTCCACTCTTCCCTACTCCCACCTTTCCTCACCCCCAGGTCCACTGCTCCTGTTTCCTTTCAGAAAAGATTAGGTTTCCCAGTGATACCAACTGAACATGGCATAACAAGCTACAATAAGACTATGCACAAACACTCATATATAAAGGCTGGACAAAGCAAGCCAGTAGGAGAAAAAGGGTCCCAAGAAAAGGCAAAAGAGTCACACACACCTCATTCCCAGACTTTGAATCCCACAAACACCCCAAGTTAACAACACAGCATGTATGCGGAGAACTGAGCACAAACCCATGCAGGCTTTAGTCTCCATGAGCTCCATGAGGACTGCTTAGTTAATTCTGTGGACTGTGGTCTCCTAATCTCCTCTACCCCTCTGGCTCCTATCCTAGTTTCCTCTCTTCTGCAGGGTTCCCAGAGCTCTGCCTATTGTTTTTGTGTGGGTCTCTGCATCTGCTCCTATCAGCTTCTGGAGGAAGCCTCTCTAATAATGATGATTGATTGAACTAGACACAGATCTAGAGTTCTGATGGATGGCATAGCCTCTCTCTTACCTTTTTAATGCTATCATTTGATAATTAGAAATCTTTATTCAATGAAGACTTAATTTCTCATTCTTTTTCTTATTTTGTGATGATACCCACTACTTAATCACATTTAATATAGCTAATAGAGTGTTGTTTTGTTATCTTAGCTACTTAAATGTCTTCCTTGAATTTTATTGCCTTTCTATTGGGACACAAGCCTTTGTTCTGAGAACATATATAGAACTGTAATACTTGTTTTTATTTTTAGTAAACACAATAGTTGACGTCTATACAGTGGAACAGCTAAAAGTAAAAGCTTTGAGAAATGAAGGAAGAGCTGATCCTTTCTATGGCATCCTCTATGCTTACATTTCTACATTGAACATTGATGATGAAACTACCAAAGTAGTTAGAAATAGATGGTAAGTAAACATTATTTTTAACAAATTATTGTTTATAAAAATAGCTATTGTTAACAAAGTTAAACTCTATAATTGTTAAAGGTATTCTCTGCCTTAACAGTGGTTGTGTGAAAGTTTTCATATAAATGTACCATAATTAAAGGTTTTCATAACAAAATATAGTCTGTGTTGGCTAGTTTTATGTCAACTTGATACAAGCTAGAGTTATCTGAAAGGAAGGAGCCTCAATTGAGGAAATGTTGCCATAAAATCTCTCTCTCTCTCTCTGTCTCTCTCATCTATCTCTCTCAGGCAGGGTCTCACTATATAGTTCTGGCTGTTCTGAATCTCACTCTGTAGACCAGGCTGGCCTCAAACTCACAGAGATCTGTCTCAGGCATTAGTGCTTAATGGGTAAGGGAGCATCCCATTATGGGTGATGCCATTGCTGGGCTGGTGGTCCTGGAGTCTATAAGAAAATAGGCTGATGCCAGGCAATGGTGGCACACACCTTTAATTTCAGCACTTGGGAAGCAGAGGTAGGTGGATCTCAGAGAGTTCGAGGCTAGCCTGGTCTACAGAGTGAGTTCCAGTATAGCCAGGGCTATACCAGAAAAACCCTGTCTTTAAGGGAAAACACACATACACACAAAAAAAAAAAAAGAAAAGAAAGAAAGAAAGAAAGAAAGAAAGGAAGGAAGAAAGAAAGAAACTAGGCTGTGTAAGAAAGAAAGTAGGGAGCAAGCCAGTAAGCTGCACTCATCCATGGCTTGTTATCAGTTCCAGCCTCCAGGTTCCTGCCCTGTTCCTGTTCTAGCTTCCTTCAATGAGGGATTACAATGAACAAGTGTAAAGCCAAATAAATCCCTCACTTGCCAACTTGCTATTTGGTTATGGTGTTTTGTTACATCAATAGAAACTCTAACTAAGACATAGACAATGATGATAATAACTGACTTAGGCCTAGGATAGAGCTATGTGTATTAGTGCTTGACTAGCATGAGCATGGCCCTGGGTTCAATTTCCACCACCACAAAAAAGAAAGAAAAAAATCCACCCTAGTTTTTAAAGTAAAATAGATCATATTTCTGCATCATAAAAGATAATATTGTTTGAAACTTTTTCAATTTCTTTTTTTTATATATATATACTTATTATTTTTTTTATTTTACATATTGATCCCAGTTCCCTCTCCTTCCCTCCCATGCCCTCTGACCTCCCTCCAGTCCCATTCCCACCCACTCCACAGGAAGGGTGATGCCTTCCAGGAGGGATCATCAAAATCCCTCAAGTCATTTGGAGTAGGTTCTAGGTCCTCCCTCCTGTCTCTAGGCTAAGGGAGTATCCCTCCATGGGGATTGTGTTCCTAAAGTCCTTTCATGCACCAGGGATACATCCTGGTTCCACTGTCAGCGGTCCCTTAGACTGCCCAGGCCTTCTAACTGAGACCCATATTCAGGGGTCTGAGTCTGTACAATGCTGGTGTTTTGCTGATATTCATAGGAGACCTGCCCTTTTCTGAACAGAAACAGAGGGAGAGAATATTGGGAGTAGGACTAGAGGTGGGTATGGGGGAAGGACTGGGAGGATAGAAGGGAGGGGAAACTGTGGGTAGGATATAAAATCAATAAATATTTAAAAATATAGAGATAGAGCCTGGTGTTATGGTATCTTTTTGTAATCCTAGTACTTGGGAAGTAGAGGCAGGAAGATCATGAATTCAAAGCCAGTTAGTGCTACATGAGAGCCTGTTTTAAAAACAGAAAATAACTCTTAACTAAAACAAAAGAACAGAGAAACCTTTCTTAATCTTTGTCCAATGTACCCTAGAAGTTATATTTTGCAAGATATAAAGCCTTTCTTCCATCAGGACAGTGAATTCATCAGTCTGATCATCTATCTCATCCAAGTCCACAGATTTACACATGGTCTTTGTGTATGGATGTTCTATATATAGTTTTGGCACAGAACAGGTTTGTGTATATAGTTTCATAGTAAAGATACTAACCTCTGGGGTTTTAGAATATTTTATAATGTTATTAGAATATTAAAGAGATAATAATGCTAGAGCAAATTTGTCACTGAGGATCATTATCTTTTGAATAACTTTTGTTTCTTTTCAGCTATAGCTGTGGTTATATTGTAAATGAAGCCTCCAACACTTGTACAATTTGCAACAAAGATTCTTCCAGACTTAAGTCATTTTTTCTCAGTTTTGATGTGCTGGTTGATCTCACTGACCACACTGGGACACTCCACTCCTGCAGTCTCACAGGAAGTATTGCTGAGGAAACTTTGGGCTGCACGGTAAATAGCAGAAAGGAAGAAAAATATACAAATATTTCTAATATTCTTGAATATTCTTCTTTAAAGCTATAGATTGAACATTTGGTAGAAATAGTCAATAGAAATCTTGGGGGAAAGCCATCTTGGTTTAAACATCCATATTTAGAATTTTTTTCATAGTTAGATTTTTTTCTTTTTAAATGTATTTTGTGTGTATTGGGTTTGCCTGAATGTATATTTGTGCATTACATGCCTGCCTAGTGTCTATAGAGTCCAGAAAAAGGCATCTGACCTTCTGGAATTGAAATTAAAGATTGTTATGAGCTGCCATATGGGTGCTGGGAACTGATCCCGGGTTCTCTATGAGTGCTTTTAATCACTGACCCATCTCTCCAGCCCTAAACAATGTAATTTTAATGAACATACAATCTATTAAAATTTCAATTAATTTTGACTATTATGAGTAATGACAGGCCTTCAGCAAAACAGAGGACTAAATATGACATTTTAGGACAGTGTCCTGCTGTGTAGCTCAGACTGGTCTTTTTTTTTTTCTCTGTGTAGCCCTGGCTGTCCTGGAACTCACTCTGTAATCCAGGCTGACCTTGAACACACAGAGATCTGCCTGCCTCTGTTCCCACTGCTGAGATTAAAGGCATGTGCCACCACCACCCAGCTTAAATGTGACACTTTATATAGTCAATTATAATGGGTAAAGCATATTGGGGATATTGATTAGGCATGCATTGGCTGTTCCAGGCATCTGTATTGGCCATATCTCTCCTCTCCAGTCAAATAGCTAGTGCACATTTTGTCACAGTTCTGCAGCTACAGAACAGCAGCAGAGACATGGAGACTGGTACATATTTGTTAAAACCTGGTCACAGCTGAGCATAGCGGCACATATCTGTAATCCTAGTATTTGTGATGTAGAGGGAAGGGGATCATGAATTCAAGGCCATCCGTGAAGTACACTGTGAGTCTGTAGGATAGCCTGGGCTATGTGAGATCCTATCCAAAACAAACAAACAAACAAAAAATAAGAAAAAGAAAAACAAAACAAAAACAGACCATAAAACTTATCATTAAACTTTGGTTCAGAATTCTGAGCCAATTTATCTGGAGGAATTTTCCCTGTTGAACTCTTGACTAGCTTTAATGATAGTTTTTCATGCTTTATCTTCGCTATCAAAGGAACTGAGCTGTGATGCTGTAAAATTCCATTTCTAGTGAGCACTCGTGTTTCAGTGTTGTCAAATGAGTTATTTATGTCTATTTCAGAAACACTTACTTGATCTTTTTTCTTTTAACCAGATAAATGAGTTTCTTGCAATGACAAGTGAACAAAAAACAAAACTGAAGTGGCAGTTTCTTTTGGAAAGAAGCAAAATTTATTTAAAAGTGAGTGTATTTTAAAGTAGTGTTATTTTATAAATTCAAGCAGTCTTTATGGAAGATTTTTTTTTTCAAGAGCTGAGGGTAAAACCCTTTCTTATGCTAAGCAAGCCCTCCACCACTAAGCAGTGCCCAGCACAGGAGTTAATTGCCATTAACAATTCTCAAGTTCAGTTGTAAAGAGGGAGGAGAGATGAGCAAAGGAGTCAAGACTGTGCTGTGCTGTGGAAACCTACAGAAACAGCTGACCTGCCCTAGTGAGAGCAAGGGGATCCCAGTCCTAAGGCTGGGGAACCCAACATTGGACCAAATCAAGCCCTCTGAATGTGGATGCCGGTTAGGAGGCCTAGGCAGTCTATGGAACCTCTAACATTGGAACCAGTATTTATCCCTAGTGCACAAATGGTCTTTGGGAGCCCATTCCCTACGGAGGGATACTATTTCAGCCCAGATACATGGAGGAGGGTCTAGGCCCTCCCCAAAATGATGTGATACACTTTGATGATCCCCCATGGAAGGCCTCATTATCCTTGGGGAGTGGATGAGGGGGTGGGTTGTGGGGGGTTGTGGAGAGCATTGGAGGATGGGATGGAGAGGGAAGAGGGGGATTGATAAGTAAAATAGGATTCTTTTTAAACAAAGGGGAAAAAAAACCCGAATTCTCAATTCCAGATGTGCAGAAGGTTTGTCTGTCATGGAAACAATGGAAATAGTCATAGAATAAACCAATAACACTAAATAGGTAAATAGGCCAATGAAGAAAATGTCTTTTAAATGATAACTTCAAGACAAAACAACAGACATCACTGTAAGACTGGGCTGTCCTCAGTCCTGCCTGCCTGCCTATGTGGCACTGCTGTTTGATGAGTGAGAGGGTTGTAGAGTAGCAGTTCAATGTCTTGTGTCTGGGCTGATACAGATGTGGTGTGAAATCCAGTTTCACCTCTCCTCAGCCTGTACAATCCCCAAATGTGAGTTCACTTTACTCAGCCTGTATAGCTTTGTGATCCTGTAACTGTGGAGGGCCAGTACTAACTCTTGAGATATTCCCTAGTGAGGGGACAATAGCCAGTGTTACTTCCTTCCTGCTATGCTTTTTAGTGTTTTCTGTTGTAGTTTTCAGTTACTGAGCTCCAGTTTGTATTTGCTGATATTTATTCTATTTGAACTTTATATTGAGGACATGTACAAACATGCTCATGAGCACACATGCCATTAGTGGTCAGAGCAATGATGTCCTCTCATACTGTACAACCTTTGCAAAATGATAGAGAATGAGAGTAGAAATGTCAGCACTTTGATATACCTCTGATGACCCCTTTCTGTGGTCCTTGTGAATGCTGTTTCTACTCCACTGCAGCCTCAAAGAGGGCTGTACTATTTCCAAGTGGTCTCTTTCTAGTAGCCTCAAGGTTAACCTGAATAGATTGTAGACATGGAGTCAGCAATAACCTCACCAATATCTCTAAAACTGGGCTTCAGGTAGTAACCATGGGTCCCAGGCCCAGGAGAAAAGTTAGTCATATGCTGCATCTTCCCATATTCCTATGGACCCACAAAATGTTCTGTTCTATCATCGTAGGAGCACACATGACCTTGCTAATGAGTTTGATCACTTTAAATCATTTATTCTTATTTTATGTATATGGTGTTCTGCCTACATGTCTCTCTATGTAGCATGTGTCTGCAGTGCTTATGGAAACCAGAAAAGGGCATCTGATCCTATGGACCTGCAATTATAGATGGTTGTAAGCTACCACATGGGAGCTGGTTAGTCAACTAGGGTTTTATGCAAGAGCATTAAGGGCTTTTAACCACTGAGTCTAGCTCTATTTGATCACTTTAAATTCATGGAAACATAAAGTTTTCCAGACTTTATTCATGTACAACAAATTGTCCTCAAGTAAAAGGATACTGGATCTTTCCAAAACATAGGTTTAAAAGATTGTATTTGGAGCTGGGTAGTGGTGGCACATGCCTTTAATCTTAGCACTTGGGAGGCAAAGGGAGGAGGACCTCTGTGAGTTCAAGGCCAGCCTGGTCTACAGAATGAGTTCTAAGACAGCTGGGTAAACAGCTGGAGAAACCTTGTCTTGAAAAACAAAATAAAAACATTGCATTGGGGGTGGGGAGGGGAGGTTAGTGCTGAAGATATAGCTAAGTTGTAAGAGGACTGGCTGCTCTTCCAGAGGAGCTGAATTCCTTCCCAGCACCCACATGAAGCTCACCAACTGTCTCTAACTCCAGTTACAGGAACTCCAATACCCTCTTCTGGCCTCTGAGTGCACCAAACATGCAAGTGATATACAGACTTGCATGTAGGCAAAACACCCATACATGTGAAAAATGCATTTTTTAAATTTCTTTTGAGATAGGGTTTCTCTCTGGGCTTAGACCTCACTATTGACTGGATTTAAACTTAAGGCTATTCTCCTGCTTCAGTATTCCAAGTATTTGGATTACAAACATGAACTTTTGTGTGTGTGTGTACTAGTGATGGAACCCTATAGTCAAGTCTCTACCAGTCAGCCTATATCCTAAGCAACATTTAAATTGGACTCATGAAAAACCTTGGGCAGATATAACATGATTACAGTATATGAAAATATACAATAAAGACCAGAGCCTGTGCACCAGGTGCAGTGGTTTAATTAAGCCTGTATCTACTTGGAAGGTAAGACAGGAGAATTGCTTGAGGCCAGGAATTAGAGACCAGCACATACAATAGCAAATCACAAAACCCTATTGCAAACAAGCAAAAATGTGAGAATTATTATTTGACATGTTTGATCCAGTACGGTAGCTAGGTAATCTTAGTATCTGGGTAGTAGAGGCAGAAATACCAGAAGATCCAGATCATTCTCAATAGTATAGGAAGTTGGATATCATTCTGGGCTATGAGACTCTGTCTTAAATACAAAACAAAACTCTGCCTATAAAATAAAATATTTAATATTTAAATATTTAGTATTTAAATTAATGATGGTGGTGCTTAACCAGGTGGTAGTAGCACATGCCTTTAATCCTAGTACTGGGGAGGCAGAAGCAGGTAGGTGGAGTGCTGTGAGTTTGAGGCCAGTCTGGTCTACAGAGGGAGTTTCAGGACAGCAAGGACTGTTACACAAAGAAACCCTATTTCAAAACAAAACAACAACAACAACAACGAAAAACAAAAACAAAAAAAGGTTGCTACTTAAAATGATTTCAAGCTGGGCCTGGCAGTGCACACTTGTAATTCCAGTAATAATGACTCCAAAGTAGAAGGATCATGAGTTTGAAGCCAACTGGAGCTACAGAGCAAGACCCTGTTTCAGAAAAGCACAAAACCAAACAACAACAAAGACTTGGAAATCTTCCTTTGTGGTCATTGGTTTTCAACTCTGTTTATAAGACAGTATTTAAATCTAACATTCTGTCTCATTTTCTCCTCAGTTGATTTTATCACACAGAGCAAAGGGTGGACTAAAAGTTAGCATACTCTCCTGTAAGCTTGCAGATCCCACTGAAGCAAGCAGAAACCTGGCTGGACAAGGACACACTTAAAACCATGTTTTGTTCCAAAATATGGAAACGTATAGGAGTTTAACTGTTTAAAATGGAATGTTTGAGAATTATGTGTAAAATTACATTTTGCCTAACTATAGTGAAACTATTCCCTAGGTTGTTACTGTTTACTTGTGGAGTTGCCTCAGCTACTTGGAAGACCATTTCTAATAGGTTGGCCCTGTCTTTTCTCACACTGGAGAATATTTGCTTATGTACAGTAATAAATATGCTTGATCTTCCTCATGGGTGTGAATGGTTTCTTTGTCTCCAGATGGAACCTTTCAAATTGTCTTCCCTGTAGTGTGGTAGCACCTATCACTTGACAGAATGCAGTGAAAGGAGAGATGGCAAAACCGTGCAGGAGCTGGCCCTGCCTTTCATGATGACACTCTGGAGCTACCTGGTGCATGCGAAGGCTTGCTGATGTAAGCTTGGCACTTATGAATCATTGGGGAGGAGACAACTTCAAGAGCTACAGGAGTGATGTCTGAGTCCCAGGAACTTTGAAGAGGGAATTTTCTCAAGACAAAAGGGTGGCAGCTGCTTTTCATCCTACTCTTCTCTGAAACAACACAGGGCACAGTGTTCAGCCCCACACGGATCTGAGCCACTTGTTTCAGGAAGCAGCCCTTCAGTAAGACTTACCCTAGTTTGGCAAACGTCAAATCTGACCCACTGTCCTGCACACAGACTGAAAAGTGAGTACATTGAGCTCTATTATGAAGCTGGTGTTGGAAGTGCACATGCCTTATCCAGTGGTTTATATGCGGTCTTGGTGGTTTGCCTAATAAATGAGGTAGTGAAGGACTTGATTTACACAAGCAAGTTGGAATTGATACAGTGCTTTCTCCTCCTCGAGGAGGGAGATATGGATCATGTTATGAGCAAGTTATCAGGATGACAAGGAAGGAGGGATGAAGAGCTGGAGCAGTCTATCTGGGGAAAGAGAAGTGAGAGTTCTATAGCAGGATTCATATCTGATATTGGCTGTGGGCTTGTTAGTTAGCTTTCTGTTGCTATAGTAGTTTCAGAAATACACTTAAAGGAGAATTCACTGTGGCTCATGATATTAGACATTATCCCTTCACCCAGTGCTTTTGCTTGAGGCTAAATATTATGACTGGTGGCATATGGAGCAAAGCTGCTCTCCTCATAGAGACTGGAAAGGAGAGAGAGGATAGGTTCCCAAGAGCATGCCCCAAGAATCTCTTCCTTCTGCTGGGTCTTACCTCCTAGTTCCTCTCTCTGTATTCCTCAACAGGATTTTCTTGTGTGGCTGGCTGGCCTTGGACTTAAGTCCTTTTGTTCAGGCTCCTAAGTACTGAGATTACAGGGATAGTGTTGAACTTACTATCTGCTGAAGATTTCTTGATGCTACTATCTCTACCTCCCAGGTGCTAGGATTAGAAAGGTGCATCACCATGCCTGGCTGTGTCCTCAGTTTCACATACACCTCAACAGCCCAGCAATGGACTAATCATTGATGATGACAGGCTCTCTTGATCCAATCACTTCCCAGAAGTCCAATAGGGGAAAACCAAACATTTTTGACCCAAACCAAAATGGTGGCCCTCATGGGAACCCACTCTAACATGTCAAAGGTCTAGCTTCTGTACCAGGGTAGGTCTGTAAGTACCAGCTTGGTTCCTGTGCCAATGTCTTCAGCTATGCTGGCTCTCTCACCACTGGTTTCCACCACATAATATAGACATTCTAATGTGTCTAACACATTAGAAACTAAACTGTGGGGCATGTTGGCCCACACCTGGCTCCCATTAATTCCAAGTGTGCAGAGGTCTCCTAGCTTCTGTGAGGAATAGTGATGCCTGATGAGGTCCTGAAGGAGGCAGAGTGCACCATGACCCTGCGACTACGTTAGTGTTCTCTCCAATTGGAGTCATCTGACCACTGAGTTTCATTCCAGTTCTCTCCTACCTGTTTTATATGTGTTGTTCTCTGCACTTTCTAGTTTTTTCACCATGCTCCTGAGAGCACCCCTTCAAAAACTTACCTGGACAGCAATCCCCATCTTATACTCTGCTTCTGGGACATGTGATTGAAGAAGATACACTAATTAAAAGTAATTAGATGAATATGCATACCTGTGTTCACTAGCCTGAGAAAATGCTCATAAGACATTAAGTGAATGTATGATACTTCCCCCCCTCTAATACTGAAGATGGAGCCTAGAGTTTTATACATGATAGTGATAGGCAAGTACTTTATCACAGATGTATACATACACACACACACACACACACACACACAGCCCTCAGGGTCTCATGTTGATCTGGCCTTGAATTCAGTATGTAGCCGAATTCCTGATCCTCCTGAGTGCTAAGTATTCTGTTTATATGATGCTGGGCTCGAACCCATGATCTCATGAATACTAAGCAAGCACTTCATCACTAACTGAATTCTGAGCAGTCCTCTCTCTCCATTTCCACTGTTTTTTCTTTTTCAACTTTGCATTTTGAGACATAGTGTCACTAAATTTCACAGGCTAGTTGTATGCTCACTCTGTAGCTTAAATCTTGAACTTGCTATCCTCCTGTCTTAGGCTCATGAATTAACAGGAATTTCAGGGTCTGTGAAACTGGACCTGGACTAATGCTCACTTTTTATAGATACCCAATGAAATTTTTATTACTTTTTGAGATAGGGTCTCACTATGTAGCTCTGGATAGCCTGGAACTCCCTATGTAGACCAGGCTGACCTTGAACTCACAGAAATTTACCTGCCTCTGACTCTGAGTGCTGGAATTAAAGGTGTGTGATTCAATACATTTAAAAAAAAAAAAAATCACTAACAGATGTCAAAACATATTCTGCATAGAGTAATATTATGAACTTTTTCTATGTGTGATTAGCAAATAACAATTTTTTTCTTTTTGAGACAGTCTATATATTCTTGGCTGTCCTGAAATATACTATGTAGACCACATAGTGGTCCCAAGTGCTGGGATTAAAGGCATGAACCACTATGACTGGCCAACAATTTTTGTGTTTTAAATTTTTGTTTTATGTGTATGGGTATTTTGCCTGCCTGTGTGTCTGTGCACAATGAATGTAGTGCCCAAGGAGATCACAGGGTATCTAATTCTCTTGGACTGGAGTTACAGAAAGTTGTCAGCTGCCATGTGGATGCTGGGGAATCAGACTTGGGCCTCTGCAAGAGCAGACAGTCCTCTTAACCTCTCAACCATCTCTCCATATTTGAAAATTACAATTGTTGAGTCTACTGAAGGGTAATTTGACTTTTTTGGATGAATCCTTCAACTTTTTTATAGGTTATTTATTTAAAATAAGTTAAGAGAGATGTATCTTCTGGGTGTGAGGGTTACTGTGATTTTTAGCAGTAAGGATTTGTGGGAACTGGATCCAGTTTTTGATTCTTGTGTCCAAGGACTTTGTGTGCTACATCTGTAACGATGACGTCAGATGTTTGTCACAAAGCTCATTCCTTGTTTGGTGGACACTGACCCCATGGGCACTGTACATTCTTGGCACTAGCTTGTGCCTACAGCTTGCTTCATTGGTCTGTCAACTTGGCAGATGTTTCTCAGCTGAACCTTGTACTTGCTAGACAGTACATTTTCAATATGGGCGGGTATAACCTTTGAGCTCGCTGTTTGAATTTGGGAATCCAGCCATGGGAATCAGGAATTAACAATTTTCTGATTCCACCAGAAAATCCTAATGTCTAAAACCAGGGGACTGAGCTGGGTGGTGGTGGTGACAGCCTTTAATCCCAGCACTCAGGAGGCAGAGGCAGGCAGATCTCTGTGAGTTCAAGACCAGCCTGGTGTCTAAAAGAGCTAGTTCCAGGACAGCCTCCAAAACCACAGAGAAACCTTGTCTCAAAAAAACAAAACAAAACCAAAAAAAAACCCTAAAACCAGGGGACTGACCTAGATTCTTTCATAATGGATGAAAATCATATTGCAGAAGGGTGCTGACTGATATGGAAGTCACCACTGCCAGTGTAAAAACCAGGTTGGAAAATTGTACGGTGGTGATCATGATGTACAGGGGAGACTAAGCTACATGGTGAGACCCTGTTTAAAAAAAAATAAAAAAGGGGCAACGGTGCCTCTCAGCAGTTGGGAGGCAGAAGTAGACAGATCTGTGAGTTCTAGGCTAGCCTAGTCTACAAATCGAATTCCAGAACAGCCAGGAATGTTATACATATAAACCCCATCTTGGTGTGTGTGTGTGTGTGTGTGTTGGGGGGGGAGTTATATGGAAGCAAATTCTACTTAAAATAATATCCATTTACATTTACAGATTTGGAAGAATTTATACCAAATGTATAAATGCCTCTGGGTAGATGAACCTTAACGTGCTTTGTTCCTTTTTTCTTATCTAAAATTCCTAACTCATCTGTATTAAAAAAAAAAAAAACATTGACTTGTAAGTAGTTAGATAAACTAATAACAGACAAAATAATGGAAAACTTAGGTCAGACGGAACATGAGTTTCGGGTCATCCTGAGCTATGATGAGACTCCATTAAAAAAAAAAAAAAAACATGGGCCAACTAGTTGTGGCACACGCCTTTAATACCAGCACTCTGGAGACAGAGGCAGGCAGGTATCTGTGAATTCCAGGCCAGCCTGGTCTACAAAGCTACACAGAGAAACCTTGTCTTGAAAAACAAACAAATCACGGTATTTATTAAACAAATATCATTACGAGACTTCATAATAAATCATAATTGGACCCACAGAATTCCTAAGTGTTTAAATTCTCTTATATACCTACTTATATGACACTACTTATGATGTGGTCAAAACTTCAGGTTCTGAGCTTGTGACAATTTCTTTACAACTTGGCCCTAGCTTCTAAGTCTACACTGTCATCAGGATGGCGGGGATAACAATACCAACTTCACAGCTTTGCTTAAAAAAAAAAAAAAAAAAAAAAAAAAAACACAAAATGCACAGGAACATGGAATGAACTATGGTTGGCATAATGCCTAGAGTACTGATAAATTACTAGAGATGTAGCAGGTCTCCTGAAAGGGGCCAGCAGACTGTATCCTCACAGAAGCATGGCCTAATTGCAGAAGACTGGGTCCTGAAAGTGCTGTGTATCCTGATAGACTTTTTATCAGGAAGGGTGCAGGAAAGAGCAATTGCAGCATTTCTGGCCAGTGGCTCTCCTAGGGTGGAGGAAGGGTTCCCTTGGTTAATAAGTTAAAGATAGTGCTTAGGAGCCAAAGGCCAAAGTCTGAAGCCCCAGGGGGAAAAATGACTTAGAAAAACAGTACACTTTTACATCACACAAGAAAAGGTGTTTATTTGGTAAACAATTTCAAAATTATCTCCCAAACTCAGAAGCCACAGCCCAATATATATAATATACCCAAAATAAACAGGGCAGGACTTCACCAATTGCTCGATTGGTTCTTTCCCTAGTAAGAACGACTGGAGTGCTCTGTGTGAAAAGCTTTCTTAAAGGTTAATATTATTAATGAATTACTTTCCTTTGCAGTTATTTAAGTCCAGAGCTATGGGGCTTCAAAATGATTTACAGAAAAGTCTTATGCAGTTCAGTTTTAGGGAAGAAAACTATAACTTCTCCGAGTTTAGTACATCTCCTCTTGGAAAGCATTACATATCCTTTACCTTGGTTATTCTTATTTCCATTTCTAGTCTAGTTCTTTTCTAATGACAAACTTTTTAGACTTTCATTAAGATTATCATTTAGTTAAACACTCAGTTTTCTGACCTTTCCACCTTGAACTTCATACTAACCACCCCGTCTATTCCAGCCTCGATCTCATCATTTTCTTTAACTGGCCCAACTCCTTTTGGCGTCCCAGTCAAGATAAGGTCTCCCTCTTCCAAGGTCATTATCTTGGAAATGTAGCTGATGATGTAGGGGATGGTAAAAATCATAGAGGAAGTTTTGCCCTCCTGCCTGAGCTCACCGTTGACCTTGAGCCACAGTCTTAGGGCATGAGGGTCAGGGATCTTCTCCTTGGGCACGAAGGCGCTGACAGGGCAGGAGGCCGTGAAGCTCTTGGCCAGAGTCCAGGGCAGCCCCTTCTTCTTGCACTCTTCCTGCACATCTCTGGCAGTCATGTCCAGGCACAGGGCGTAGCCGGCCACGTAGTCCATGGCGGCGGCCTCAGGGATGGCTTGACCACGCTTGCCCAAGAGCACTCCCAACTCTACCTCGTGGTGCAGGTTTCGGCAATAAGCGGGCATTAACACCGGTGAGCCCTCGGGCGCGTACGCGGTGGACGGCTTCAAGAAAAGCACCGGCTCGCTTAGCACCGCGCTGCGCATCTCTTTGACGTGGTCTGCGTAGTTCCTCCCGACGCACACGATATTCTTGCCCCACTCCCAGAAGCGAGACAGTGGCTTGGGAGAAGCCATGGTACAACCTTAAGTCACGTGACGTAGACTTCCCGGACTACGGTGGCCTCGTGGGGACACGCTGCCTCAGGACGTTGTTCGGGCCGAAGCAGCCCGCTCGTTCTTGCGCGGTAGCTGGACGCTGAGGTCAGCTAAAGGTCTCTGCGCGTGGACAACGGCCCGGAAGAGACGAGGAGGAGTACGCTCTGCCTCCCTTCACCGCCTACGCCTACTTCCAGATTCGGTATCCGGGCCAAGGCTTCCAGGGGAGGGTACGGAACATTATGGGCAGGAGCTGCTGATTGGCTGGGGGCGGCACGGTGGCGCGAGACAGACACTGGTTGGCTGTGAGCTTTATGGGCGGGCACTGTTGGCTTGAGGGCGCGGCGTTTGGTTAAAGACCAGGAGCTGGTTGGTTGCGACTAGTGCGAGGAGGGCACTGATTGGTTACAGTCGCCAACGCCAGTGTTGATGCCCTCGACGCTGGAGTTGCGAACTCTGCCACCCGGCTCTGCACCCGGTGGGTCATGGTGCTGGGTCGCGGGCCTCGGTGTCTGTGGAGCCTGTCAGCGCTGGGAGTCGCCTGCGCGCGCCGCGATCTGGGTAAGTGTGTCTGGGCGCTGACGCGGCGCTGCCCGGTGCCGGCAGGCCGGACGTCGGTTGGGCGAGCTCGAGCTGTCTCCAGTCGCAGGTGCTGAGCGCCGTCGGGCGGGCAAGAAGTGGGGCCGGGCGTGTTGAGAGCCGAGGAGTAGGTGGCTGGCATAGGCGAGCGGCGCTGTCAGGGTCCGTGGCCTGGGGTAAAGGGCGGGCATCTGCTCCCACCCGGCCGGAGTCGGACTCCGTTTCTAGGGTCGCGACCTCAGTTTCTAAGCCAGGTGCTTTTCCTCTTGGCATCCAGCTGATGTGGCGACAGTGGGTTGCCAGCGTCCCGGAGCTGGTCGGCCTGAGTCCAGTTCGCCGGGAACTTGGAAGCAATCGTGATTCAAAGTGCGTGGTCCATCTTTACTAAGAAGCCTGTTCGCTGAGAACCCCAGAAGCACATATCTCTCCAGTTAAGGAATACATCTTAGTGTCGCTGCTGAAGGCTGTTTAAAAACTAGGCGAGGGTACAGTTACTGCTGGGTAGCGCCACTTATTAGCAGTCCGCAGTTCAGCATTTGGTGCCGCAAAAGCCCGCCCGGTGAGAAGAGGCAACTCTCTGAAAGTCTTGAGTTTTAAAGAATGTTATGAGCAAAATAAAATGTGTCTGTGGTTTTGGTCTTGAACAAAAGGTTGCAGGTCTGTGACCTTGACTCAAGCAAAATGTCCCTACTTGCGAACTAAGGAGCTGGGAGCATCTTCTGGGCAGTGTCAGACTAGGTGTAGCTAGGATAAAGGTTTCTGGAGGTGCCCTCAGTATGTGAATTCCTTCTTTAGGAGTTATCACATCTTCTCTAGGTTACCATCAGGCTCTTTTGGGGCTGAGCATTAACAGTAATATGTTATTTAGCCATGCAGTGTTCTGCCAGGAAATATATAAATGGGGTCATACTCTCCTGTTTTCACCCTTCTGCCCTCCATGGGCTTGGACAGTGCCGGGACTTACGGAGTTCAAATATTACAGAGACCTGATCCTACAGAAATGTTTATTTTGCTGAATATGAAGAGAAGGGTCTGGAAAATGCCCAGCTGTTGTGCCAAAAAGGAGAAATGGGGAACCAGGGTTTAATGCAGCAACAGAACACTTCCTTCTCTAGCACTTTTAAAATACTGGGACACCCGAGGCACTACGAAACAAACAGTACCATTTGCTTAGTTTTGCTGGCAATGGTTATTAAAGTTGAAAGTATTATCTATCACAGGATCAAAGCTGTTGTTTTTTGTATTCCGGAGAGAGAGTCAGAATGCCACTGTCTTCTTTTTTTGTGGCTTTCCCCTCTTTAAAGCCAAGACAGAGACCTTTTTTGGTAGCCCCATGTGTCTTCAGGTTGAATGAGACATTGCTGCTGAAAATATTTTGGCTGGGTACAGCAGAATATACCTTTGTCCCTTGGACCCTTGATACCTCCTTGGTGCACCCCAGTCCTTGCTTGAATAATTGACCTGTCCTTCATGCTTGAGTCTCAGACAACCAGTTTCTTAATATCAGGAGTTGATCCTATGTGTATTTTCTGTTGTGCTGCCCATTTAGTATAAAATACTGTTTTCTCATCTGGATAGAGGCCTGAGAAGAGTTGTAAGTTCAGAGAATTGAACCTTTGTTAGTGCAGAGGCCGTAACTGGAGGGTGAGCAGCCATGCTGTGGTGCTTCATTCTGCCTTCCTTAGGATTGAGTCACACCACAGGCAGGTAGCAAAGCCTGTAAGAACTCTTGAAAAAAAATATCAAGATTCCCAGTCTAGCTTGAGTGTGGCTCACTTGCCTTGCATGTGTGAGCCCCTACATGTATGAGTCTCTTCCACTGCAAAAAAAGAGGCTGAGACAGGATTGCTGGTTTGTTTTTGTTTTTTGAGACAGGGTTGTTTCTCTGTATTGCTTTAGAGCCTGCCCTGGAACTCATTCTGTAGACAGGCTGGTCTTAAACTCACAGAGAACTGCTTGCCTCTGCTTTCTGAATGCAGGGATTAATGGCATGTGCTACCCAAGCCCGGCAGAATTGTTGAATTTAAGGCCAGTCTGGACTACATAGTGAGTTTTGGACTAGACAGACATATAGAGGGAGATCTATTTTTTAAAAAATGCAAGCAACCAAACAAACCCCTCCAAAAACCTGAAAAGCTCCTCTGCCAAATAATAATAATAATAATAATAAATGTGAGATGGGCTGACTTAGTCTCTACTTTCCACTGTAGTGGAATAGGATATTCTCTCAAAGGAGCTTGAAAAAGCCAGGGGTCAAACCACTGGGTACAAGGGGTAAGGTGTCCTTGCAGAACACTGAGGTTCCTCCTATGTGTTTATTTAGGTCAGGCCCTGCTGGGAATCTTGTTGTATCACACAGATTTCAGGAAAAGTCTGACTGTGGAGCAAGACATGATGAAGGTTGAGCTACTGCCTGCCCTGACTGACAACTACATGTACCTGGTCATTGATGAGGACACCAAGGAGGCTGCCATTGTGGACCCAGTGCAACCCCAGAAGGTGTGTATGTGTGGCTCTTCTTGGCTCCCTGTGCTTTGTCACCCAGCACCCTGGCTTTGTCCACCTGAGTTACAGCCACAGGGTCTTATGGCTGTGTGGAAGGGAAGTGGAAATTAGTGCATTCAAAATGAAGTTGTGCCTAGCCACTGGTAAATGGGGCAGTGAGAAGGGTAGGAGAATTCACAGGCCTCTCTGGCAAGCCTGATACACTTTTAAACCTCTGTGCCTGGACATGTGTGAATCCTGAGACCCTACTCATCTCCCAAGTTCTTGCTCAGTCAGAGCTGGCCGGGCTCAGGGAGATGATGGGTGGGATGGAACAGTTAAATTGATGGAGAGAGAAAAAAAGCTTCTGTCTGTTGTCTGAAGAGTGGTCAGTCATCAAGGGTGGGAAGAGGGCTGGGCACCCACTACACAGTCAGGTGAACAAAGACCAGAGTGTGACTGAGCCTTTATTCTGCCTCCCCCATGCCTGTAGGTTATAGAAACCGTGAAAAAGCACCATGTAAAGCTGACCACAGTGCTCACTACTCACCATCACTGGTAAGTGCTCAGGCTGTGGATGGACCTGTGGGACCTGTGGGTGGAACCTGTCATTTACCCGGGAAGTCACTATACATAGAAGAGGCAGACCCTTGAGCAAGGAAGGATGCTAAGAACACACCAAGGCTCTTGGCTTTCTTCCTCTTAGGCTGTTGACCTTTGGGTTCCACTGATGCAGCAACTTCTAAGTAAAGTATTTGACATGTGAAGAGGAACAGAGGGATAAATCCGCACAAGTGTCCATTGCTGTCCCTTTAAAGTTAGGCTTCTCTGGTCACAGGAGGACCCCTGGTGGCTGCCTTCACATATCGTAGGCTCAGAAAAAGTGATGTTGACATTCATTCATGTCAGAGAAAAAAGATTAGGTAGGCCTCAGCGGAGGCGGCGGCATACACTTTTAATCCCAGTACTTGAGAGGCAGAGGCAGGTGGATCTCTGGGAGTTTGAGGCCAGCCTGTTCTACAGGCTCCAAAACTACACAGAGAAACCCTGTCTCCAACAAACAAACAAACAAACAGAAAACCACCACCAACAAAAACAACAAAAAAAAAAAACCTGAGTAGATAGGCATCAGTATTTTCTTAAACAAACAAACACACACACAATAAAGTGGGGAGATAAGGCAGGAGAAGCTCTGAGTTTAGTGTTCATCTGGTCAATATAGTGAGCTTAAGACTATGAGACCCTGACTTTCTGGGGAGGCACTATGTTTCCAGAAGTGTCTATTGCCTTTTGTTGTATGGTTGGTTTTGGTGTTTTGAGATGGAATTTCACTCTGTGACAAAGGCTGCCCTTGAATTTGAGGCTTTAGGATAGTTTTGCCCAAAGCCTCAATCTTGACCTTTATTATTCTTTTGTTTTTTGGTTTTGAGCCAGGGTCTCTGGCTGACCTAGAACTTGCTTTTTGGATCTTTTGAATCTTTTAAGACTCTTCAGACTCTTCAAAGCTAGAGGAAATGTGTGTTAGGCTCTTACTTTTTTTTTTTTCTAAATGCCTCCATAAAGGAAGCCAGAGCTTTTTTTTTTTGGACCCTCTCCTGGGTATGTTAGAGCTGGGAACTCTCACTGACTCTGCTGATGTAAGCAAAGCTAGGGCCATGCCTGTTGGTCACTCTTGTCTTTGTGGCTTCACAAAGTGAGACTTCAGCACCTGGGACAGGGAGTTGAACTTTGGTCTTGGCCTGTGGTACACATTATGGCACCATATTTTTTGAGGCTTTTCCCCTGGGCTCCTAGCCACTGACATTTCCACCTTTGGGGATCTGGTGTTGTCTGCCTCATAGCCATCAAACACTTTCCACACTTTGTGTTTTCTCTTCCACTTCAGTAACAACTACTTCAGATGCCCTTTCCTGAAAATGTGGAGGATTCTGGCTTTTTCTAGCACCTTCTTGTGTTCATGTCATTGTCAATCCCTGGGTTTGGCCTGTGGCTCACAGAACGAATACATTGTGTTATTGCTTATTGGTAGTGATATTTTAAAAGGTAGGTGATGAGGTGATGGTGCCTACCCAGCCTGTGTGTGCTCCCTGTCCTGGAGGCAGTGAAGCAGAGATCCGGGTCTCTTGTCCTCCCCCCTCCCCTCTCCCGTTATCTTAGAGCCATGCTGTTCCATGGATTGTTTGCCAAGGGACTGATGGGACAGGTGTTTCCCATCCCTATCTTGGAGCTGAGGGTGACCCACAGTGTGGGGATACTCCTATCTGTGCCTGTACCATGGCCTGCCCTCTGCTGCTCCTTTTTTAAAGGGGAAATGGGTCCCTGGGGGACTGTGGGAATCCCTGGTTCTAGGAGGGACCACCACCCTGGCTGTCCTGTGCTCTGTGTGCAGATCTCCCTCAGATGGGCAGTATTGTAGTTCTAGAAGTTCCCGGAATGGCCCAATAGTTTTGGCCCAAATTGGGATGCATGTCAGAATTACCTGCAGGAACTTTAAAAATCACACCCTACCTTGGTGCCCAAACCCTCACCTCAGGAGGTATGGTTAAGAGTGGGACCTCTGTACAAGTGGGAATCCAGGTAATGTCCTTTGCCCCAAGTTGAGGAACCATGCCTGGGACTCTCTAGCTGTATGTGATCTGCTTTCTCTGTTTAGGGGCATGCTGGACACCTGAGAAAGTTGTTTTCAGTGTTGTCAAATGGCAGGTAAAAAGAGGTTCCTGGTTGCCTGTTCCTACTGAAGAATATATAGGCAAAATGAAAATTCCATTTGGTCAGGGGTTAAAGGCAAGCAAGTAGCCCCTTCCATCTCATCAGGTTACCCAGGCCTCCTGTTTGACTTCTAGGGACCATGCTGGTGGGAATGAGAAGCTGGTGAAGCTGGAACCTGGGCTGAAGGTTTATGGAGGTGATGACCGCATTGGGGCCTTGACTCACAAAGTCACACACCTTTCCACACTGCAGGTACATAGTGAGCCATGGTGAGAGCTCTAGGGAAGCCCTGCCAGGGTGCTAGGTCCTCAGGCATCATTTGGGAAAGGGGCTGATCAGGCAAGGGGCTCCCTGGGCCTGTCAGCATTGCTTGAACAGTCCTCTCTTTAAGATAATGAAGTTTGGTTGTAGTGGCACATACCTTTAATTCCAGCACTTGGGAGGCAAAGGCAGGCGGATCTCTGAGTTCGAGGCCATCCTGGTCTACAGGGTGAGTTTCAGAGAAACCCTGTCTCAAAAAGCAAAAAAAAAAAAAAAAAAAAAAAAAAAAAAGAACATAGTGAGAAAATCAACATCAGAGTGTGGAGGAAGAGTGGGCCTGACTCAGCTGGAGAAGAATTAAATAGGGTCTCTGGAAGCCTTCTGATCTCTCCGATGTGTGTGATAGTGTATGGAGATATCCACCTTTGTTAGGACGTGCAACTGCAGTATTTGGGAAAATTGGTCAGAATGTGAGCAACTTGTGCAGATGTGGAAAGAGTGTAAGCCTTGTTTGACTCTATCTGTGGAGTGTCTGCATTGCTGGGTCAGCTTTAGGTTTGAACACTTGAAGTGAAGAGTGGGGAGGTGGTCAGAAATAAGTGTCTTTTATGGGAAAATGCCTGGTTTAGATTTGGCTCAGTTCTGGAGGCAAAAGCAAAATAAGCCTCTTTTGGTTTTATCCTTGAACAAACACATCTGAAGCATCTGCACTGGGCCACCGCACCTTAGCAGAGATCCTTTGCCTGTCAATGTCTGGAAGTCCACTTCAAGTCTTGGTATGCTCTGCAGGTGTCTAGAATGCAGGTGGATCCTGTAATACATGTATTTATGGTCAGAAAGGGGAGGATCATAGTGCTGTCACTTGTGATGTCATGCCACCTCTATTTCAGGTGGGGTCTCTCAGTGTCAAATGTCTGTCAACACCCTGCCATACTTCGGGACACATCTGTTACTTTGTAAGCAAGCCTGGTAGCTCAGAGCCCTCTGCTGTGTTTACAGGTGAGTCCGGGAGGCCAGGGGTGGGGTGTCTGTATGAAGCCTCTCTTTGGCATTGGCTGTGTGAGGAAGAAAGAACTCCTCTGAGAGAAGCAAGGTGTTTCCTTCCAGTCTTTAGCAGGGCTGCACCTTCTCCAGGCCTACATCTCACATAAGGAAGCCACAGCCCCCAGGATGGAGCCTGGGAATTGTTCAAACTAGAGTGCAGAGGTGCTCTGTGAGTTGAGTCTGGGATGCTCCTGTGTTCCTGGTTGCTACCTCAAGTGTTTGAGGGGGACATCCTCCATTTGCAGTGTTCACCACCCTGCATCCACAGCCCTTACCCTTTAGCAGCCAACAAATGGGCATGGGTTGGAGAGGGGGCTAGCTGAGGAAGGCCCCAGGGATTCCAAGTATCCTTCCAGCAACCTTGCAGAGAGCCCTGTGATCTGGGTTAGGCCAGCACAAGGCAGAACCTCAGCCCTGGCTTGGGTGACACGCACCCTGTGACCCTGTAGAGCTAGAAACCTGACTTTGAAGTGGGTGGTTCACACACTGAGGCTGAGCCAGCCCCTGGGACAACATGCCGTTCACAATTGGTACAAGTAGGTTTGTCCAGAACTCAGAGGACTTTCCCCTTGTGAAGCAAAAACAAGATGGAGCAGGTGCTGGGGTTGGGCGCCTGTGAAGCAGAGCACCTTGTGACAACGGTGCTCAAATGGTATGGGCTGGGGTGGTGGCTGCGGTAGGGGCACAGGGTCTGGCTGGAGGACATGCCAGCATGTCCTAATGAGGTCATAGCAGTGCTTTCAGATGGGAGAAATCCTGGGGAAATACTGAGGGTGGAGACATGGATCTCTGCTCTATAAACATAAAATTGCCCAGGAACTCCAGCTTGTTTTTAAACACATGTTACAGAATGCCAGGGTTTTTGTCTTGTTATCAGACAGGATCCCTGTTGCCCAGGCTGGCCTAGAACTTGTAGCAATCCTCCTGCCTTAGCCTTCTGAGTGTGGGGAATTACAGGCAGGAACCAGCACACCTGACCTGAATTCCTTGTCTTCCTCATGGCATTTTGTGGTTCATGCTCAGACATTGGGCTCACCCTCACTCTCTGAGTTGAGAGCGGAGGCGCCACCTGCTCCAGCTGTAACCTGAAATGGGACATCTCTGCTGTGTGTTCTCACTGGGGTTTGGTGGCTTTGGCAAGGCTTTTCTGAATATGGAACTGCTGTGGCCTCCCCTGTTTTCATGGCTCTGTGCCATGCAGAAGTCCATGCCAGTGTCTGTGAGAGCAGATGGCCGTGCCTGCTTTTCAGGTTGCCATGTGCTGATAGTGGGGAAGCCACACCAGGACCTGACAGCCTTGGATGGGGTGGGGAGAGAGATGGGGTGTTGCATGTCATGGACCAGGTACACCTGTGCTGGGTTTTTGTCAACTTGACACAAATTCTCTTCTGGGAAGAGAAAACCTTAATTGAGAAAACACCTTCATCCGACTAGCAAGTCTGTAGGGCATTTTCTTGATTAATAATTGTGGGAGGGCCAGTCTTCCGTGGGCAGTGCTACCCCTGGGTGGGTGTATCCTGGGTGCTTTAAGAAAGCAAGCTGAGCAAGCCTGTGAGCAGCGCCTCCCCATAATCTCTGCTTCAGCTCCTGCTTTAGGCTCTGGCCTGATTCCCTTCATGGAAGTAATATGATGAAGGAAAACCTTTCTTCTCTAAGTTGGTTGTGGTTTTCACACCAACAGGAAAGCAGACCAGGGCAATACAGTCTGTTCTTCTCAGTCTAGAACTTTGCCAAGTAGGGTGCTTGGGTTTTTGCATGAGTTCTGGCGATTGGGCTCAGGTCCTGATGCTTGTAAGGCAAGCGTTTACCAACTAACCAGTCTGCTCAGCCCAGTCCTATTGACAGTGCTGTGGGTGGAAGTCAAGGCCTGTGTGTGTTAGGCAGGTGCTTTACTACCACTGCCTGAGCCCCCGCTGGGCCTGAGGCTGGCTCTCTCATGACTGCCTTGGGAGGCGAAGGTCCTGTGTATCGTGGAGGATGCTGCAGGATGTCGGCTTCATGATGTCCTGCACTTTCTGTGACTGCTGGTAGGCAGCACTTGGCATGTGTGTGAAGTTTCTTCAGTTTTATAACTGCATGGTATGCTCTGCGGCAAGGTAAAGGTGCCTGGCATCAGCAATGAGGGCCAGTAATGAAAACTGTACTGTTAGTAGCTCAGGAAATTAGAGTCAGCTGCCCTTCCCGCTGAGCTGAGGGGGTAGGAGGAGTAGGGAGGGGAGGCAGTTGTAGCTGAGAGAAGGGTGTGGTGGGAGGGCCAGGCATCTTGCGCAGATGTAGTATGGGATAAGGCCTGTTTAGGCTGAGATAGGCAGACTGGGCACAGAGAGACAGCAGGTTGCGTGCTGGGGACAGACCGGGCAGAAAGTATTTATGAGGGGTGAGTTTAGGACTTCAGTTTTGGAATCCCTGTGGATACCCAGGGTGTAAAAAGCACTACCAGGGCCCACTAACATGGGCTGGCCACAGTGGAAAATCCAGGATGTGTAGGGAACAGAAGCAGCCTGGTTGTCACATTGATGCTGGGTTGAGGCCAAAAGCAATGCTAGTCTGGGGATCAGGGAGGAGCCACCTCAGGTATTCCTAGCAACAAAGGAAAAGAGTGTCAGAAACATGGATGCCAGGATAAAGGGGACATCCGAGGATCTAGGAGAGGACACAGGAGGGCTGCTGGGAAAGGGGAAGTGGACTGGATTTGTGATATTTCACCTATGGTGGCACTAGGGTAGATAGTGGGTCCAGGGGCCTTGGGTTTCAGGCCCACACAGTAAGTTAATGGCCAAGGTTGAGACTGGAGGCTGGCAGGATGGAGAGCTGTGGATGGCTCTGTGCTGTGTTGGGTGAAGATGTTCTGGTGGTTCTGGTGATGGGTGGCTTTGGGTTGTGTTCTAGTGCCTGTTCATAAGTTTGGGGGCTTAGTACCAGGTTCAGGAGGACAGGGTATGAGCTAGCCCTGAAAGAGTGCCATTGTGTTTTTCAGGTGACACATTGTTTGTCGCTGGCTGTGGGAAGTTCTATGAAGGAACTGCAGACGAGATGTACAAGGCACTGCTTGAAGTCTTGGGCCGGCTTCCTCCAGACACGGTAGGCAGTGCCCTTCCCGAAGGCCCCACATGCTCCAGGAAACACATATGTTGTAGGCTGGACCCACCGTTTGCGCTCAGGAAACTGTCCCTGCTTTCACAGCTGTCTGTGTGGGAGATCCTTGCTGGCCTCCCCTCTGAGCTGAGGGAGAAGTAGGCAAAGCCATCACCTAACAGTTTTTATTAGTACTTAATCCATGTGTGGCCCTGTAGAACCCTCTAGTTGCACATATTGTATGGGGTTGTCACATCAGACTGAGACACGACATGGTCCTGAACCCTCAGGGTTCACAAGGGTGAATTAATCAGTCAGCGCTCATGTGTTGGCTCTTTCTCCAGAAAGTCTACTGTGGCCATGAATACACCATAAACAACCTTAAGTTTGCACGACATGTGGAACCCGACAATGCTGCCATTCAGGAGAAACTGGCCTGGGCCAAGGTGAGTGGACCCAATCCTGGAGCATGTCCGAGGGGCCCAAGGTGGAGCAGTGACTTTCCAAGGGCCTGGATGCAGGCACATCACTATCTGCCGAGCAGGTGGAAGCAGAGTGTCAGCAGCTGGATGCTGGCCACTGCAGTAAAGCCCATCTGACAGCAGGGCCCAGTGTAGGTTGTAGATACGACATCTTATTTCCTCTGGGGGTCAAACCCAGAGCCTTCAGTGCCAGACAAACTGAACTTTAAGGGTGATTTACATGCATGAGAATGTCTTGAATGAAACCTGTAGTTAGATGAACTTTGACAATATACATCCACATAATCCCTGCCGTATTCAAGCTAGAGAACACTGCTGCTCTTCTCTGCAGGGCACTTTTTCAAAAGGTTTATTTTGATTTTTCGCATATGAGTGTTTTACCTGCATGTGCTTGTGTGTATCACGTGCCTGCCCAGTGCGCATGGAGGCCAAAGGAGGGCATTAGTACCCTGGAACTGGGGTGACAGGTCCCATGTGGGTGCTGGGAACTGAACCTAGGTCCTGCCCAAGAGCGGCACTGCTGAGCCTTCTCTCCAGCACCCCTCCCCCAAGGCACTCCGGCTCCTTTAGCACTTTGCCATTGGCGGTTGTCCTGCTTTCTGACACTATCAGTTGCCCTTATCCAAAGGCTTCATGACAGAACCATCTCATCTTCCTCAGTTCTCCCCTGCTCTTGCTCAGCCTCATTTTGAGGCCCAGCCCTGCTGGTTTCATTTGTATGTCCTGTATTACATGCATGGTTCACTACAGGAGTTCATCACTATCTGTGGTTGAGCCCTCAGTGTGCTTCCCTGGCTTTTAGGATTATGAATAACAGCGCTGTGAGTGCTTGCGTACATCTTGTTCATGCTTTTTCTTTTCTACTCTCGGCTATATGTTTAAAAGTGGAATTGCTGGATTGAATAGCCAAATGTATGTGTAATTCTTAAACTGGTTTTCAAAATTTGATCCTGCTGTTTTATGTTCCCCTTCAACTCCTGTAGTTACTGATGCTTTGCATGCTAACCAACCGTCAGTGCTACTAGTCCTGGTGGTGAGGGAAGGTTCATGTGGGTGTCTGTAGCTCCTCTTCCAGCTCTGACCCTGCTCTATCCCTGAACTGTGTAGAGACTGCTTATCTTATAAATTCACCTTTCACTCAGCTGTGTTAACACTGTCTCTGCTGTGGTCTGTGGTACTTAGGAGTAAGGCTACCCATGCAAGGTGGTGGCCAGTGCCCTCTGGAACTCTACTGCTTGGCCTTTCTACAGGCACTTTGTGGGAGCTCTTAGCAGGGGAGTGAACCCTCCACACCCTGTGCTGAGAGCCCAAATCACTCACTGCTCCTCGTGCTGGTTAGGGCCTTGATCAGTCTTTGTGTTGTTTTTGTTGTGTGAAACATAAAGCTCACAGTAATGAAGGCAGGACTTGCCCTTCCCTTCAGTGACAGCATAGTCAAGAGTGACATACTGGTGGCAGTAGTTTACTCTCAGGGATATAGTTGGAAATGACTGCTAATTCCTCCCATGAGCTCAGCTTTGGTCACAGAAGCCAGACACCCACATGTCTGTTCTCATGCTCTGCCTCCTAGAACAGACTTGAGTTTAAAGCTCACTAAAGTTTGAAAGGTAGGACCCATTAGTCCCTATTTGACAGTGGCATTTTTTATAGGAGAAGTATGCCATCGGGGAGCCCACGGTGCCATCCACCCTGGCGGAGGAGTTCACCTATAACCCCTTCATGAGAGTGAAGTAAGATGGTTGCGGCGGGCCCTCTCTTGGCCTTACCTCCCTTGGTAGCCCAGGCATTATGATCATGTCTGAGTTCACTCCAGCAAAGAGATGAGCCAGGGCTAACTCATCCTGAAGTGGATGGGCCTGACCTTCATACCTCAACTTTATTGAGTATATCGAAGAGGCAGCCTTTGTCCCATAAATGCGAGGATATGCTTTTCTTGACATCTTAGCAAGGATGTGGGGGACCTGTGACCCATGGGGGGGGGCCTTTTGGAGAGCCTCTTTAAGGATCCTTGAAGCTCTGGGACTCCAGGCTGGGTGGGCAGCATGGAGCTGGTGGCTTCCATTTGCATATTGCTGGTAGGGCCTCTTTGGCAGCCTTAGCTGTTTTTCTGCATGAGACTGTCCTAGGCTCTGCCTACAGCCTATTCTTATATCTTACCTATCCAGGGAGAAGACTGTGCAGCAGCATGCTGGGGAGACGGACCCTGTGACTACCATGAGGGCAATCCGCAGGGAGAAGGACCAGTTCAAGGTGCCACGGGACTGAGGCACACACAGATGGGATGGGGACTTTTAAGTGACTGTCTGGCTGCTCATGCAGGATCTAGCCTGCTTTTATTTTAAGTTAATCCAGAGCCCTTAGCTTATGTAATCAAATGTTCTAATGCATATTTATAAGAGAAAAAGGTTAAAAGTATTTATTCCCACAACCCCTGTTTATGGAGTGTGCATTATCTCTGGCTTTAGATGTATATAGCCTTAGTGCCTGTGGTCACATGACGTCCAGTGTGCAGCTAGCTTGTAGAGTGGTGCTAGCTCTGGGAGGGTCTGAGGCTGGGTTTCCCACCTTGGCTTCCTGACTCTCCAGTTTAGAAGGGTGGCTGGCACCCTCCTTGGCTTTTCCTCCCTCTTCCACTAGCCTCTGTGGCCCATCCAGTCCTCAGACTCTGGGTCCTCAGGTCACATTGCAGGTAAATAGTTTAAGTCTGAGTGGGTAGGATGGAGTCAGAAGACACAAATGCCCAGTGACACTGAGGACCTTAAGACAGGAAGAATTTGAGACTGGAGTGCCTGGTCTAAACCCCCCCCAGGGGCTGGTTAGCCCTGCCAGTATGGATCGTTGCTTTGATCTGTGCTGAGTGAGGTCAGCATCCCTCAGGCATGTGCATCCTGTTCTGCTGTCTGCATTGCTGGCCTAGCCCCAGGCTGTAGCTTCACCCTACCTTTGTTTCCTTGCAGCTGCCTCAAACTTTAGCCTGCTGTGGGGGTCAGGATATAGGTGGTCTAAACTGCATGACTGTCACACAGTCCCTCTTAGAAACGATGTAGCTGGAGCCATTAGTCCTGCCTATGCTTTCTCCCCCAGAGGTGGCATGGAATGGAACTTGCAGATTGTTCCTAACGAGTGGTGCATGTGATAAGTGTCAAACCATGTGTGTCTGGCCAATCCTGCCATAGCTCTAATAGGCACTGTGGTGTCCACCAGCCTCCAAATAAATTCAGTATCCCCCTGTGAGCCTCAGTGTGTGGAGATCTCAGAGCCCAAATGTCTTCTCCAGACCGTGTGCGGCCACGCTGCTGCTCTCCTGTATTTGAATGTTCTGCACCGCTAGCGCCATGTGGCTACCCAGGGCACTTTTGGCATGCCCCCTCTGAACCATCAAGTCCTACATAAGACGGTTTGCATGTCCAGCTACTGTCAGTCCCTGCCCACTCCAGCCATGCACTCTGGTGACTTGAGGGGTAACAGACACTGAGATCTTAGCAGGTGGGGACAAGGAAGAGTGTGGTAGAGCAGTGCTTCAGAAAGACAGGAAACCTGCAGCATGTGCTCACCACGACCTTCCAGGTGTGCTGGCCAGGGTAAAAGTGTGGGAAAGGGGCATGTGGGAGGGAGGTAGAAGAGACTAGGGTGAGAGGAACAAGAATTCATATTTATCTGGGTGGTGGTGGTGCATGACAGTGGTCCTGAGTTCCAGGGACGCTAGGGCTACACAGAAACCCTGTCTTGGAAAACAAAAACAAAACCAAGAAAAAGTATATGTAAGCTGAGTGGTGGTAGGTACTGAGGAGATAGAACCAGATGTTTCTCTGAGCTCAGGGCCAGCCTGGCCTTTTTAAAGAGACTCCATCTCAAAACTAAACAGAAGAAAATTCCTTTTAACTGAGATGGAAGTCACACGAGTAGCCATTTAAATTGCATTAGGGTCCTGGCTCCATTCTCACCATAGTCACTACAGTTAGACTCAGTGTTCTGTGTCCCTACCCCTCATGATCTGAACTTCTAATTGTTGTCTATCCAGAAGGGAGGCCTCTCCTGACCTATCTACCACTGTGGATGTGTGTCTTCAGGGGTAATAAAGGCCAGGGCAAGAATAAAGAATTGGGCTGGGCGGTGGTAGCACACACCTTTAATCCCAGCACTCCAGAGGCGGATCTCTGAGTTTGAAGCCAGCCTGGTCTACAGAGCAAGTTCCAGGGCAGACTCCAAAGCCACACAGAGAAAGCCTGTCTGGAAAAACAAAAAGGAATAAAGAAATGGATGGGCAGCAGCAGGCTGGGGTGGGGTGCAGCACTAGCACCTGACCTAGAGCTCAGAAATGGCTGGCTCTTTGTGTTCTAGTGTCCCATTCCTCAGTGTGAGCACCAGAGGCAGCGGAGCACTTCTGTCTGATCTGTAGTCCCCCTGACAGCTGCTGATACTGGCTATGCTCCCCAGCACTGAAGTTCAATGAACCCTTCACTGCTTAAGCTCTGCAGCCCTGTCATTTGTCACCCAGTCATTGGTTTCCTGAAGTTCCCTAAGGACTGCAGTAAATGGGTAGAAAGCAGGGCCCAGTCCCCAAAGACTTTCACTCATCCACAGTAACTGGAGATGTTGGTGGTGTTCAACTGAACCTCTGGGATCATGTCTCGGACCATACGCCAGCTCATAAAGGCTAAAGTATATAGTGTGTTCTCTAACCAAGTACAATTAGAGAATCTCAGGAAATATTTCTACATAATGAGTCAAGAAGTGAAATTGGGAAGTATAATAAAGTGACAAATACAGTGCTGGGGGGGGATGTATGTATGTATTATGTATGTATGTGTATGTGTGGCTGTGGTGCAGTGCTGGGATTATAAACCTGGGGCCTCAAACATACCAGGCAAGTGTTATCCTTCAGCTCTATTCCTTAGTTCTAGCAAGTTTATAGCTTTAAACACCTGTTTGAGAAGATAAATGGTCTCAAAAATGCAGGGTTTTACCTTAAATAAGAAAACAAATGAAACCCAAAGGCTCAGGAAAAGCTGGAGACAACACTTACTGAGGACATGCAATGTCCCTGTCCATCCCAAGTGACTCAGACATCAAAGTCAACTTGATGGCTTTGCCTGCAATTCCCATCATTTAAAGCTGCTGCAGGAGCATTGTTTGGGTTTGAGGCCAGCCTGGGGTACAGAGCGAATTGAAGGACAGGCTGAGCTACAGAGTGTGACCTGCTTAAAAGTAAAGATAAAAATTACAAAAATCATGAAGGAGGAAATTACTCTTGCTCCTATGGAAGTTACCAAGGTTTATGAAGGGGAACTAGGAGAAAAGTAAAATGAAATGGACAGATGCCTAGACAGACACAAGTTACCTCAACTGGCAGAAGAATTAGCTGGGGTGATAAGTGCCTGACAACTTGACAGGCTGCAAAGTGAGGCCATCTTAGGCAACATAGCCAGACATATGTATATAGGTGGATTTTTGTTTGTTTCAGTAACACTGGGTCTCTCTCTAGCTGAGACTTGCTTCAGCCTGAGAGGGAGAGTCCCTGGAAGTGGCTTGTGAACACCTTATAACAAATTGACATCTCACAGAGCAGAGGCCACATGGCCTCACTGATGTGTTCTAACACAGGGCATGCTCCCAACTCAGTTCCTAAGCCAATGTTTCTCTGATACCAAAGCCCAAGAAAGATATCACACATTTAAAAAAAAATCTTTACTATTGCCAACCCTATTGCCAACTATTGCCAAGTTCAGCAATACTATATACCATGAGCATGCGGACTGACTGACTACAGGAAATCTAAGGTTAAACATTAGCCGGTGTAATAGGCCATGGGAATAGAGAACAAGGCCTTTGGGATCATCTCAAAAGGGTGTTTGGCAAAGCCCCACATTAATTCACAAAATCTCTCTACGAACACTGTCTGGAGCTTTCTTGGCCTGAAAGAATACCCATGAGAGATGTACAGACCTAGCGATACCGATACCAAACTACAAAAGTGTGTGCCATCTTGACAGTTTGGAGATTGGAAGTTGACATGACTCATCAAGTGTCATTAGGCTGTACTCTTGAAGGCTCTAGAAATGTGTCCTTGATCTGTCTAGCTTCTTAGAATGCCTGTGTCCTCAACTCACAGTCCTTATCTCCCTGCAAAACTGGAGACAGTGGCTGAGTCCTCCTGCCTTGGCTTCCCATATCTCCTTCCAGATCCAGGAGCCTGTGTTTACTTGGGATCTCAGTAAGGTCAATTCCCTCTTGTTACATAATGGTCTTGGATTCCAGGGATCAGGACATGGGCATCTCTGGGAAACATTACACTGCATCTTAGAATTTGTGATAATCACACAGCCAGATCACAGTTAATGGCACATGACTTAATTCTTCCTCTATAGGGGCAGGCCACTTCATGGGGCACTGCACTAAATCATAAAAGGTATGTCAGGAGAAGGTAAATTAAAGACACAGTGCTACACAGTAAATATCAAGGAATACTGGAATTAATCCACACTGGAATTAATGAGCTAGGCAGAGTCCTTGGGCTGTAAGATAAGAATAGATTCTTTGTATTGCTACTTAGTAGCAAGCCAAAGGTGAAATAAAAACAGTTCCATTCTCAGCATCAAAACTAATAAAAACCATTTTATTGAAATGTAAGGGTTATACATGGAAAATGGCAAAATGTTTCTAAGAGAAATGAATGAGCTACACCAATGGGCAGATGGCCATGCTCACCAAGAGACAGGTATTGACTCTCTACAAACTGATCTCCACATTTAAAAAGTGCAACCCAGCAAGATCCTAGCATGCGTTTGAGAAAGCAACATGCAAGTTCTAAAATTATACGGTGATTCAAAGAAGCCAGATGAGCCGAAACAACTTTGACAGAGAACAGGGCTTTGGGACCTCAGACTACCTGAAACAAAGCTGCGACGGTGACAAAGTGGAGCAAGGACAAGACTGGCACACGGTTGTGAAGCAGGATCAAGAGTCAACCGTTAACAGTCTTCTCGACAGATGGGCTGGCCAGCTCGGACTTGTGCAGGACAAACATCAATGAACTCATATAACAGCATAAGTTAATTGAACCAAACAGCAGCAGAGAACCAAGGGGCTTTAGACTTAACATTTAGAGGGAGGAGTCATAGGAAATACAGGGTTAGGGTTAGGCAGGGTTCTTAGATGCAACACACATCTAAGTCTTGAGTCAGAAGAGAAATAAATTGATTATTAAGTCAGAAATTTGTAATAAAAAGACATTCTAAAAAATACACACGTTACAGACAGAAAACTTACAAACCTTACATCTGGTAATACAATATGTGACATCTAGTCTCAAGTTCATAATGAAGGCTTAGAAAACAACACAACTCAGAAGCTGGAGAGGTGTCGCTGTTCAGTTTCCATCACCCACATCGTGCCTCACAACTGCCTCTGCTTCCAGTTCCTGGGGGGCCAATGCCCTCTTCTGGCTTCCAGGCACCAGGTCTGCATGTGCATGCAGGCAAACACTCATAAAAATAAGTATTAAAACAAAAAGGGCAAGGAGACTACCTTTTCTCAAGTGATGAAATGGCCAATAAAACATGAAAAGGGGTTGATGGCCCAACCAGTAAAGTGCTTGAGAACATGGGTCTTCATGAAGACCCCTCGCCCACATAAAAGCTGTGGCACCAGTACTGTAATCCCGTGGTGGAGATGCACCCATCTCTCGGCTTTCTGGTGAGCCAGTCAGTGAGTTACAGGCTCAGAGTCCTTGCCTCAAAAATGTCGATAAAGTGACTGACAAAGATACTTGATGTTGACCTCTTACCTCCACCTGTATGCATACACACATCACACAAAGCGAAAATACTAACCCATTTTAGGTTATATTACAGGACAATAACAACAACAGCATGATACTGCACTAAAAACAGACATACTGATCAATAGGATCTGAAGACTAAGATGTAAGTCCACACACCTCACCTGATTGTTTTCATCTTTTTTATATAGCAACAAGTTCCCCCTCCCTCTTCCCTCTCCTCCCTCCCCCGCCACCCACAACCGCTCCTTCTCTGCCTCCACTTAGATGGGGTAAGGCCTCCTGTGGGAATTGAGTCCA
Organism: Phodopus roborovskii; assembly: GCF_943737965.1. Lineage (NCBI taxonomy): Eukaryota > Metazoa > Chordata > Mammalia > Rodentia > Cricetidae > Phodopus > Phodopus roborovskii. The sequence continues at coordinate 48,904,660 of NW_026126407.1, read as the reverse complement.
GTTGAGAGGATGGAGGGATAATATATGAGCAGGGGGTGGGGGATCAGGCTTGTGAGGGGGAAACCTGCAAAGGTAGTTGACCTGAGCTTGTGGGAGCTCATGGACTCTAGATAGGCAGCTAGGGAGTCTGCATGAGACCAACCTAGGCCCTCTGTATCTGGGTGACAATTGTGTAGCTTGGTCTTTTGTGGGGTCCCTAGCAGTGGTACCAGGACCTGTCCCTGATGCATGAGCTGGCTCTTTGGAACCTCACCTGTTTTTTTTTTTTAATAAATTTATTTATTTTACAATCTGGTTGAAGTTTCCCCTCCCTCCTCTTCTCCCAGACCCTCCCCTGACACTTGCTCTGTTCCTACCCCCAAATCCACTCTTCCATGAGTATCAACAAAACATGGCAGATCAAGTTACAGTAAGACTAAGTACTTCCCATGTATTAAGGCTGGGCAAGATGACCCAGTATGAGGAGTAGGATCCCAAAAGCCAGTAAAAGAGTTGAGACAGCCCTGGTTCCCACTGTTACAAGAGGACCAAGCTACACAAGTTACAAGAGTCGTACAAGAGGACCAAGCTACACAACTGTAACAGACATGGAGTCCCTGGCTGTTTGTTCAGTCTCTTGAGCACCTATGGACCCAGGTTAGTTGATTCTGTGGGTTTTCTTGTGTCCTTGACCACTACAGGATTCAATGAGCTCTGCCTAATGTTTGGCTGTGGGTCTGTGCCTAGAGATTGGGGGAGTGGCCAACCAATAACCCATGTCAAAAGTCATCCCCCTCCCCAACGACACTGCCTGGAGCACTGGGACCCACAGGCTGGGTGACCCAGAGACCTAGGATAGAGGCAAACATGACTGGAGGAGAGAGTGTCAATGTGATGATGGCTAATGATGGCTCTCATAGGCATCTCATGCCCAGCCCAGATTTTTTTTTTTTTAAACAGAGGCCAAAAATACACACTTGAAAAAAGATAGCATCATCAACAAATAGTGATGGTCAACTTGGATAATTACATGAAACTTAATTCTTACCTCTTATCTTGTACAAAATTCAACTCTAAATGGACCAAGGACCTCAACACAAGACCAATTCCCTGAATAAGGGAATACACTTCGACTCCCAGGCAGGAAAGGGTTTTTCCAACAGGGTCCTGGTAGCATGGGCATTAAAATCAACAACAGACAAATGAGACCACGTGAAATTTAAGAAGTTTCTGTACACAAAAGACATAGTCATGCTGGGTGGTGTTGGCACACACCTTTAATCCCAGCACTTGGGAGGCAGAATCAGGAGGAACTTTGTGAGTCTGAGGCCAGGCTGATCTACAAAGCAAGTTCCAGGTCAGACAGGACTGTACAGAGAAACCCTGTCTCAGAAAAAATAAAAGACACCATCATTTGTGTAAAGAGACACACTATAGAATAGAAAAAGATCTTAATCAGATATACATCTGACAGAGAGTTAATATCTGGAATATACAAAGAACTAAAAACAAAACCCTAAACATCGAGAAAACAAGCAACCCTATTATAAAATGGGGTGTAAAACCAAACAGTTCTCAAAATATGAAATACAAATGACTAAGAAAGTAAAAATTGTTCGGCTGGGACTGGAGAGATGGCTTGTTAAGAGCACTGGTTGCTTTTCCAGAGGACCTGGCCTCAATTCCCAGCACCCACATGGCAGCTCACAACTGTAATTCCAGTTTCAGGGGATCTGACACCTTCACATGAATGCACATAACGTTAAATTATAAAAGAAAACTGTTCAGCAAGCTGGGTGGTAGTAGCACATACCTTTAATCCCAGCACGCTGGAGGCAGAGGCAGGGGGAAATCTCTAAGTTTGAAACCAGCCTGGCTTACAAATAGAATTCCAGGGAATCTAGGGCTGTTAACACAGAGACACCCTGTCTCAAAAAATGAAACAAAACTAAAATTAAGAAATTCACAGGCAAATGGATGGAATTAGAAACATTATTACCTTTAACTGCTAGCTATAGGCCACAACCCAAAACCAAAAAATCATTCTGAGTGAGGTACCCAAATTCAGAAAGACACATGTCACATGTTTTCTCTTGTTTGTGGATGTTAGCTTTGAAACTTCAGATTTGTGTTGCATCTGGAATATTCTCAGATGTCCAGAAGCTACTAAAGGGCTTTGTAGGTACACAGGACTTGGGGAGAATGATGGGACAGGAATTTATGGATAAATCGGGGTGGGTGGGGCAGGTAGAGAAGGGTTACAGGGAGGGATGACTAACACTAAAGGCCTCTTGAAAAAGCCACCTGGAGACCTATTGCCATAGAAGACTCCTAAAACATAAATGTATGTGAAGAGTATGACCGGATAGCTCTGCTCTGGAGCACTAGCTTCGCCTTGAGGTTGGGTTCTCAGCATCCACACAGCACTCCAAAACTATCTCTTCACTGCAGCTCTTCTAGGAGATGCCATCTTCAGGCCTTCCAGGGCTCCAGGCATGCTCACTGGTGCAGACATACATGCAGACATAAATATACATAAATCAAAAAGCAGTTTAGTATTGCTGCCCTATGGCAAGGGCACAATATCCCTACTAGACACTACTTGCTAGAAAACAGAAACCCCAATACCAGGGATGGGGTCCCTCTTTGTGGGTTATTGGCTATTAAGATCCCATAGACCAGTACTTGGGAGGCAGAAGCAGGCAGATTTCTCTCTGCATAGTGAGTTCTAGGACAGATCTCCCCTCCTTGCAAGCATTACAGGCCGTTGCCAATACTCTTGGCTACCCTTCATGACTGACTAGAACCCTATTGATGAAGGTAACAGACTGGATGAGGAATATGGAGAAATCAGGCTGGTTACTCATTTGGGAGCTTCACCCCTGCTACCCAGACATCAGAATGTATGGCAAAGCCTGTTGAGATGGCAGCTGCACCAGAGACAATGGGAAGTCCTGGCTCTGAGGACTCAGGAGGAGCAGGGATTAGGGTCTAATTCTGATACTAAGGCTGTCATTTTCCAGACAGAGCAAGAGAATGATAGAAGGTGAGCTGTGGGCAGCAATGTAAGTGGACAACAATAAAAGTGACTCTGAGGTGCCTAAAGGGAACATGTTTAGGTACAAATGCAAATAGGAGTCAAAATTCTAATCTGATAAATAAAACTACATAAAAAATGATGAAAGATTAGCTGGTCGAGGTGGTGCAGTTCCTTGCGCCCAGCTGTTGGAGAGTAGGGAGCTGTTAGCGAGTTACTGTGATGTGTGAGGGCAGGGCTCAGGAGGCTGATTGAGTCTAACCAAGCTGTCAAAAGCCTGCTAAGGCTTCCATACCACACAAAGTGGTGCTTGGAGTGGATGGGAAGATTCTAGCCCAGAGTAAAGCAGGGACTCACAGGCACTGCTGCCTGGCCCCTTTTCCCAGCAGAGACTAAGGCTGGCCACTGGCCCCACAGCCTTGCTGAGGCCGCACTTTTACTGTGTAAACTGTTCTGTGGCTCTGGGCGGAGCCTTACCCCTTGCCGATCTATAATTTCTCAGAAAAGAAGCTGAGGAATAACCTGGAAAATGCCCTGGAGATGGAGCGGCATAGTGGAAACCACAGCCCCCTGACCCTTCCAGACCTGTCCACTTCCTCTGTCTGCTTAGACATAGGTCCTAATGTCCCTCAACCACCCCCCAGAAAAGCTGCCCTTCCTGAAGCCCAGGCACTGGCCCCTCCCGTGTGCATTCCCACCACCCCAGGCAGGGCAAAGGTCACAGCTGCCAGGCCCTGGAGGAAGAAGCTGAGATGTGGCTCCGGCAGGGTGAGTGGAGCCAGGCTGAGCACCCCACGAGCCACCCCTTACCTAACCTCTCCCAGGCAGCATGTTTACCCCTGCTAGGAAGTAGCAGGTAGTTAGAGCCTCCTTGTTACTGAGGGCAGCATGAAGCCTGTGGAAGCTGGCTGGCCTGGCTCTTAAGTCCTGGGCACCCCACTGTCTCTCTGGCAGACTTTCCTAGGAGGGTTGTGCAGGGGAAAGCAAACACGAGGTAGCTGGCGGCCCGGCCAGGTGTTCCTAGAAGAGGCCCTGGGGGAGGGGCAGTGGCCAGACATCAGCTGACCTAGGGGTCATAGGAGAGCTGAGGCTGGGCAAACCCTGGGCTAGGAAGCACAAATGATAGGGCCCACTCAGGCTGTTAAGAAACCCCAGCTCAAACCAGGCTGTGGTGGCGCACACCTTTACTCCCATCACTCCGGAGGCAGAGGCAGGCGGATCTGTGTGAGTTCAAGGCCAGTCTGGTCTACAGAGTGAGTGAGTTCTAGGACAGCCAGCTGTCCCCCCTAAAACAAAACAAAAAACAAACAAACAAAAAAGAAACCCCAGCTCAGACAGCATGCTAGAAACATAGGCAGAGCTATAAGAAACAGGCAGCATCTGCTTACCCTGACACAGCTATCTGCTCAGTATGGGGGTGAGTGGGGGATTCCTAAGGATCTGAGGGCTCCCCTAGAGCAGCCTCACCTTCACTGAACCTACTTGGAGAGAGGGCTCTGTACTTTGAGCACCAAGTCCTGTAAGGCTACTCCAAGAAGCCCCTACCTTCAACACCTACAGGGGCAGCCTTCAGGGCCCCACCTCTCCCGAGGGAGACTTTCTCCCCTGGACCATTTGCACCAAGAAGCCCTGCTGTGGAGGCTGGCTACCCAGCATGAGAGGGTTAAAGGAGACGAGTGTGGGGCAGGGCCAGCTTAAGGCTGCCAGCGCTGGCAGTGAGGAAATCCACAGGGCAGCAGCCTGCACATACCCTGCCCTCGCTCACTGCCTGCCTGCAGCCAGTTCTGTACAAGGCACAATGACCCAGAGGACAGGTGAGGAATCCATGTCCCCTGCCACTTGCTCTGAGGGTATCTGGCCTTCGACCCGGAGCCCACTGGGAAAAGCTTCAGTGGGCTTAACTCAGGGTGGGTTGGTGGGGATTCTTGACTGCGTCTTGGATACTACTAACTGACACCAGAGGGTCTGTTACACTTTCCCTTGGTGGTGGTACTGGGGAGGGGTGGGGGTGGAGGTGGGGGGTCAAATGAAGGCAGGACAGGCAGGAACAAGTACCTAACCCCTGGGTATGACAAGGTTCAGAAAAATGAGGGCTCAGTGTTCCCCACGATCCTACCACACAGTTTGGTGGGACAGTGTTAGCCGCAGCCTGCAATCCTTCTAGCTACTGTTCTTGCGGGCCTGGGCCTGGGTGAGTAGGAAGCCGGTGTCTTATTCCTTGCCTGCCTTTGGTGCGCTACCGTGATGCCTGGGTCTGCCCCACCAACTCTCACTCCAAAACAACCATTATGCAGCTATGCCAGATGTATACTGCATAGTTGCACGGAACATAGTACTGTCCTGTCCAACCTGAGCTGGAGCTCTCAGCATACCTGAGGCAGATTTAGAATCGAGGTGCTGGCCAGGTCCGAATGAGTTGATGTCTGGTTGAGTGGACAGTTGGGGTTTTCTAGACCCCATTCTTCTGCCGGCAGGTGGTAAAGCCTGCACATACTGGGGAGCAAATAGCACCGGTGTACTCCCTCCAGCTGGGGCCCTAACAGATCAGGAGTGCCCACTTGCTGTCCAGGCGCTGAGGACCACAAATGAATACCCGGGTCTATTCCAGAATATTCTGGAACAGCCAGGTCTTGGCCAGCAGCTCGGTTTTGTTTCTCAGCCTGACTGTTGTGTATACCCCAGAGGACACACACTGCCACATGGCCTAGTGGCCAGGGCCCAGGTTGCCTGTGAAGCCAGGGTGAAATGGAAGAGCCAAGCCCTCAGTGTCCTTGCAGTGAGATGGGGACCACTACTTGCTGGTTCCATGAGCTAGAAAAGTGAAGTTGCTTCAAAGGATAGGATCTAACTGTCTACCATTGTCTGCTTGGTCTCAAAGTGGGATAACCACAGGTCTTGGTGTACAAACAACACCCTTCTCTTACAGTGGCTGGGGACTAGGGAAGCCCAGGGGTTGGCTCACATCCTGGGCTATAGTCCTCTGGGCACCTCCTTGCCAAGCCCTTCTCCTTACAGGAGGCCCAGCCCTAGTGGTGCTTCTGGCTTTCTGGGTGGCACTGGGCCCCTGTGACCTGCAGGGGACAGATCCTGGAGCATCAGGAGATGCTGAGGGCCCCCCGTGCCCTGTCATCTGTTCCTGCAGCTACGATGACTATACAGATGAGCTCAGCGTCTTTTGCAGTTCAAGGAACCTCACACGGCTGCCCGATGGCATCCCAATCAGCACCAGGGCCCTGTGGCTTGATGGCAATAACCTCTCCTCTATTCCCTCAGCGGCTTTCCAAAACCTGTCCAGTCTGGACTTTCTCAACCTGCAGGGCAGCTGGCTAAACAGCCTGGAGCCACAGGCACTGCTGGGCCTGCAGAACCTTTACCACTTGCACCTGGAGCGGAACCTGCTCCGGAGCCTAGCTGCTGGCTTATTCACGCACACACCCAGCCTGGCCTCACTCAGCCTGGGCAATAACCTCCTGGGCCGGCTGGAAGAGGGCCTATTCCAGGGCCTTGGTCACCTTTGGGACCTCAACCTCGGTTGGAACAGCCTAGTGGTACTGCCTGACATGGTGTTCCAGGGACTGGGTAATCTCCGTGAGCTGGTGCTAGCTGGCAACAAACTGGCTTACCTGCAGCCTTCGCTCTTTTGTGGCTTGGGTGAGCTGCGAGAGCTGGACCTGAGCAGGAACGCACTGCGCAGTGTCAAAGCCAATGTCTTCATACACCTGCCCAGGCTGCAGAAGCTGTACCTGGACCGCAACTTTGTCACAGCTGTGGCCCCCGGTGCCTTCCTGGGCATGAAGGCACTGCGTTGGCTGGACCTGTCCCATAACCGTGTGGCCGGTCTCTTGGAGGACACCTTCCCAGGCCTGCTGGGTCTGCATGTCCTGCGTCTGGCACACAATGCCATCACCAGTTTGCGGCCGCGTACTTTCAAAGACCTACACTTCCTGGAGGAACTGCAGCTTGGCCACAATCGCATCCAGCAGCTAGGTGAGAAGACATTTGAGGGCCTGGGGCAGCTGGAGGTGCTGACACTCAATGACAATCAGATCCAGGAGGTTAAGATAGGTGCCTTCTTTGGCCTCTTCAATGTGGCTGTTATGAATCTCTCCGGTAACTGTCTGAGGAGCCTCCCAGAGCGGGTGTTCCAGGGTCTGAGCAAGCTGCACAGCCTGCACTTGGAGCACAGCTGCGTGGGCCGCATCCGCCTGCATACTTTCGCTGGTCTCTCAGGGCTGCGCAGGCTCTTCCTCAGGGACAACAGCATCTCCATCATTGAAGAACAGAGCCTGGCAGGGCTCTCTGAGCTCCTGGAGCTTGATCTTACTGCCAACCAGCTCACACATTTGCCCCGCCGGCTTTTCCAGGGCCTTGGCCAGCTGGAGTACCTTCTTCTCTCACATAACCGGCTGTCGGCACTGTCTGAGGATGTCCTGAGCCCCCTGCAGCGGGCCTTCTGGCTGGACATCTCACACAACCGCCTGGAGGCGCTGTCTGAAGGCCTTCTTTCACCACTGGGGCGGCTACGCTACCTCAGCCTCAGGAATAACTCTTTGCAGACCTTTTTGCCACAACCTGGCCTGGAACGCCTGTGGCTTGATGCCAACCCCTGGGACTGCCGCTGTCCCCTCAAGGCACTTCGTGACTTTGCCCTGCAGAACCCCAGCATTGTCCCCCGCTTTGTTCAGGCTGTCTGTGAGGGGGATGACTGCCAGCCAGTGTACACCTACAACAACATCAGCTGTGCTGGCCCTGCCAATGTCTCAGGCCTCGACCTACGAGACATCAGTGAAACACATTTTGTGCACTGCTGACCCTGGCTACTACTGGCCTGGTTTGGCCTCATGCTATCCTGTGGTCAGGACAGTGTCTCACTGTTACTGAAGCTAGCAGCGGAAGGAAGGACACCTGCCCATCTCTCTAGGGGACAGGTCCTGGGCTGCTTGCTCACTTCCTGGAATCAGGGCAGTACTGGCAGCTATGTGACCTAAACTCAGAAAGGGTGGGCGCAGGCCAGGTGCGCCTCAACCAGGAGGGGAAGGCTCCTCAGCAGTCCCTGCTGGCAACAATTAAAGCAAGCACTAAGCATGGCTTGTGACCTTGAGTGTGAACTTGGGAAAGGTGAACTTGTGGTCTTACTGTCCTTTGTCCCCAACCCTTCTATCCTGTCCTAGTTCTGCCTGAGCCCAGTTTGTGCCTTGCTGGTGTTGGGAACATGTACCACTTCATCCTGCTATGCACATGTCCTCTTGGGCTTCTTAGGATCCTCTCCTCTAACGTAAGGATCTGCAGGCACTTAAATCTCCCCAAACCCTGACACTGCATCCTCCCTCAGAGCAAGACCCTGGGACCAGGTGGGGTTCTCACAGCTGTCCAGATCTCAGGTAGTCTGAGCACAGGCTTGAAGGTCCCACTGCCCCACTGTTGGACAATAACAGCTGGCCAGGTGGTGGCACACACCTTGAATCCCAGCACTCAGGAGGCAGAGGCAGGCAGCTCTCCGTGAGTTCGAGGCCAGCCTGGTCCTCAGAGCTAGTTCCAGGACAGGCTCCAAAGCAATACAGAGAAACCATCTTGAAAAACCAACCAACCAAACAAAACCAGTGATGCTGGGGGTGGGGGCAGGTAGGAGTTGAGAGCAGCACCTTCCCCTCTGACTGCAGGAACTGCCCCCTATAAGGCTCTCCAGGCCCCCAGTCTCTCCCAGAGACCTCAGCTTTGCCCCAGGAAGATATAACAGGTCACTGTCTGCTTTCCAGAGCTCTCTTTCCTGTCCTTTCCAGGAAGCAGGACTGTGACTCAGCTCACACTTGAACGCGCACCCTATGGCTTCCAGCTGCCCCAGGCCCTCAGTAATAAGTTTCTGAAAACATAATATGCCAACACCCATCCCCCAAGACAAGACAGATATCCTCACCATGTCTTCAGTCCCCTCCCCTTAATATCTTTAATAATATTGCTTATTACAGTCTTACAGTGTAGCAAAAGCCATCTCACTGAGGACAGAGGGATCTGGACGCTGGGTTCTTCACAAGGAGGGGTGATATGTTTAATGGCAGATTCCTGTTAGTTACCAGATGTGCCTGTAGACCACACAGTATCACAGAAGGCTCCAAAGCACAGCCCTTGTGGGCACTCAGGGTCAGACAGGATGAGAAAGTACTGGACAGCTCATGTATGGTGTGGCTGTCTGAGTAGCCTGTGGATCTGGGGCAGAAGGGACTAGGGCCAGACAAAGCCCATAGGCTGGAGGTTAAGGCTGCAACTATCTCAAGAAACTAGGGCCCAAGCCATCCTCTCAGCTACAGACTAGTGGGAAATGTCACTGGGCTGGCAGGATGATCTCTGCATGGAGGTAATCACAGAGCAGCCATTGCTCCAGCCAGCAACTGCAGCTCCTACAACAGTCCTGAGGACCTCTGCTCCCAGAATTCCTACAGGCTGTTAACAGCACCCAGCATCAGGAGGCTGACTGTCAGGAGAGCAGAGCAGGCATCCTATGCAGAACTTTCTGGGCTATGGAAGTGAGTGCAGAATATGCGGTGCTCTTGGGAAACTCCTGGATGAAGTCACGGCCCTCCTCCAGGCTCCTGGTAAGCTGGGGGTCTAGGGGAACAGAGCCTGCAACAACAAAAGCCATGGAAGGGTTGACAAGATGGCTCAGTGGGTAAAGGTGCTTGCTGCTAAGCCGGATAATCTGAGTTCAATGTCCAGAACCTACCTGGTAGAAGGTGATGAGTGACCTCCAGAAACTGTCACCTGACCTCCCCATACACACTGTGGCATATGCACACCCACAAACCCCTCTATGATGGACAAATAAAACTAAGAGGAGACCTAGCAAAAGACTGCAGCAGGTGAGGCGTGACCTCCCACTTAAACAATGTGGGACAAGTGGCAGAAGCCTGGTATCCTTGAAACACGCACTCCCAAAATGTAGCTGGGTGGTGGGCAGCCCACGTAAACCTCAGATTGGACACTTATACTGAAGCAAGGCCCAACACTTCTGTCAGTCCCACTCAGAAGCCTGGTAGATGGAGTTGGGGGCCCAGCTGGCTTGCTCTTGACACTCACCTAAAAAGGGGACTCCAGTCAGCTGGGCCAGCTCCTCTCCACCACCCCTGGAGAAGACATTGGTGCACTCCTAGGAAACAAGGGGGGGGGGGCTGTGAGGGTCCAGTTTGCAGAGCCACTCACCACGCTGAGACTCATGGCCAGGGTGAGAGCTCCAGCTGGTGCAGAGAGCGCACCCAGGTAGTAACAGTGTTCTCTTTAGCCGGGAAGTCACTTACCTGAACTGATGGACAGGGACCTACTTACCCAAATTCTCTGACTTCTTGCCCTTTCCTGTACTCCCTCAGACCCTGAAATAGCCCACCAATCTTCCAAGACTCACAGCGCAGTGTGGGCAGGCAAAGCCGCTCATGTTCTCTATGACCCCTATGATCTGCAGCCCAGTCTTCCTACAGAAAGTCAGCTCCCGCCTCACATCCCCAACAGACACTGCCTGTAGATCAGAGAAAGAACCAAGTAACCAGCAGAAAACATGGCCCACTACAGCCCAACCCAACCAGAACAGACTCACAGACAGATGGACAGACAGACACACACACACCCCAGGTAAGGAGAGAGGAGATGCCAGTGATACCTGTGGTGTGGTGATCACAAGGGCTCCCAGGGGCCTATAGGGACGCAGGGCTTCCACAGTGGCCATGTGCTCATCAGAGGTCCCTGGTGGTGTGTCCACAACCAGGTAGTCCAGCTCCCCCCAGGCCACGTCGGACACAAACTGCTTTATCAGTGCTGTAAAGACCCCAGAGACCAGCAGTAATCTGATAAAGGGTTAGGCAGGGGAGGCCCATCTTGTCCAGCCCCAGGATCTACCAGGTGCTACTGGGCAGCTCCCAGGGGACAATGGGACTAACTGCCATATATGATAGCAATGGTTCTTGATCTGCGAGGTTAACTGGGGAGGCAGAGTTCCTGGGCAGCTGTACCACCTGCCAGCACCAAGCTGTCTCGACATACTCCACCCTACAGGGCAGGGCTGTAGCTGACCCCCATGAAGGCCCCAGGGGAGGATGGAACCTCCAATCTAAGGTCTGTGTCCTCAAGGCCAGAGAAAATGGTCTGGCATGACCCTGGCCAGCACACCCAGGAGCAGCAAGGCATGCACTCTAAGTGTGCTATTCTTCCCAGGTAGCCTCACTGCATCAGGATGGCTTAGCATCGCCTCCTTGAAGCTCAGCAGTTGGTCCATTACACACTGTGGGGCCTCAGAGCCGAGCACTGAGTCAGGACAAGGCTCTCAGTAGACCTCCTTTCTAACTGAGATGAACTTGGAGTGGCTAATGGTTTCACAACAAACTCTTGTCACTCCATCCAGAGGCTGATACTGTTGTCATAGTGTGTGAGGGGCTTCTCTGGGTCATAGGGGTGTGCATATTCTGCTGGGTAGGCACACATGAGCAGTGGAAGCATTCCAATGGGACAAAGTCTCCAATACCAAGAGGCCAGGGCTGGATTTTGACTTTACCCAAAGGCAGCAGCCATGATAGAAGGGAAAGTAGCCACAATAAAGAGGCATTAAAGAGTCAACTGGGGGGCTCCCCCTCACTGAGTCCTTACCATGTTTCTTGGGACCTCTCCACACCACTGCCTCATCTGGGTTTTCCAGCAGGAAGCCCACAGACATGAGGGAGATGGTCTTCTCCTGATCCACAAAGACAGGCACCCAGCCCTGGTCACACTGGTGCACTGCCTTGCCTTGTGCACGGAGCATGTGTGGGATGCTGGGACCACACAGGTCTACATCTAGGATTCCCACCTGAAAGAAGGCGGATGCTGAGGGGTGGAAAGAAGCCTTCCAAGTTGCTGGTAGCTAGAAATGATAAGTGCAGCAGGTTTCAACCCTGGGGTGGAGGGGGGATACGGGGGGCCGCTCACCTTTTTGCCTTGGTGGCGCAGTGCCAGGGCCAACTCTGTGGAGATGGTACTTTTCCCAACGCCACCCTTTCCAGAGAGGACAAGGATGATATTTCGAACGCCGGCCAGGTTCCCGGGCTCTGGTGAGAGACAAGGGTTGGGGTGTCCGGAAAAGCGACAAAGGCACAAAGGCACCCAGGTAGAAGGTCTTCTAGAAGTTCCAGACCTATCTCGGTCTCACTTCTGTCTGACATGGGGCAACTGAAGGCACATGCACATGTGACACCGTGTATGAATGCTCATTTATGATAAATCCTCAAACCGCCAACTCATTTCAACAGACACAGGGGAAACTAATGGTACAGTTTAGCACAGCTAAGCGGCACCTGTGCACGAATGCATAGACTTCACATCAGAGTCCACAGAGGGCTTCCAACTTTCTGGGAAGAGTAATGCTGAAGACCTAGAGCAGCCTTAACCGTCGACAAGTGCAAGCGCGTCACTCGGCTGGCTCAGTTAACAAGGGGACATGACATGCATCGGTGTCTCCGGCTACTCTGAGTGCAGGTCACGGGTAAGCCGCTCTACTCGGTCCGCCTTCACACTTCCCCGACCCCGCATGCTCACCAGCCACCGCCTCCATCCCGCCACTAGCTGATCTTCGTGGCTCCCTTACGCTTCCTCTCCTAACTCTCCGAGCTTTGAACCAATAGCAACAAGAGTCCGCCCCTGACTCACTTTGAGCGGCCTAGTCACGCATCCTTCAGCCAATCAGGTCACCTCTTAGGCCCCAATCTTGGCAACTGATAATGACGCCACGGACACAGACATACTTCCGCATGTTTGCCCAATGGTGATGCGAGAATCTTTTTTGACAACTCTAGCGAGGACCAGTAGGAATTTTGGGTCAGGATTGACAGATCGTACAAGCCTTTGGACAGCAGTTCTGTCTCTCGAGACCCGCCCCCGCGAGCAGCCGGGAGAGCCCGCCTTCGGCTGCCCGGCCAATGCGGCGCGGGGGCGGGGATTGTTTGCGTCGCGGCCGGAACGGAAAGTGGGTCAGCGCCGGCGGAGCGCGTTGGCCGCAGGTGAGCCGCGCCTGCCCAGCCCGGCCAGGCCCGGCGGGCGGCGCGCTGACCTTGCAGGCGGTCAAACCGGCATCTCTTTGTTCCCCGGTGGTGGCGCCCGGGTTTCTGGGCGGAGACCTCGGAGCCAGGCGCCAGCAACATCGCCGTAACGAGATCCGCGAGCCTCTGGCGAGGGAAGCAACCTCTGGCTCCGCGGAGGCCGAGCGGGTCCGCGTCCCGGGACGTCTCTGGTTCATTCATTGGGTTCCTACTGTGTGCTCCTCCTGCACGGCGCTCACCCAGCCCCACTGCTGCGGAGTGCTGGGCGCGGCCGCGCTCGGCCTCTTTGTGGGTAGGGTAGTGCAGTGGGTCCGCAGGGGATGAGAACAGAGCTGACTATTAGACCCAGACGTCCACTTGGGAGAGGAGGTCCAGCTCTCCTGTAGCCTTGCATTTTGTCCCAAGAATGACGTCAAGGCCCGAGTAGAGTTTAGGGTTGTGTCAAAGACTGAATTGGGTTTGTAGTGCGTGGAGCGGGATGGGTAAGAGGGAGTTGTGTGGTGCAGCGAGCAGTGGGTCTCTAGCGACAAGGAGGAACCACTTCAGGTGTGTTGGAAGAAGGGATGTCAGGAGTGCATGACAGCTGTGTTTCTGGCATGAGGAACTGGATGTTGGGGATGCCATTTGCCAAAGTGGACAGCAGAGGAGGAGGAGCAAGTTAAGTGTCATATGTCTGAGGGGCAGCAGCTCCTGAACGGAATGCAGAGATGGGCTGGGGCGTCTCCAGAGTTATGGGTGTCTGGGTTGCGTTTCACACCATCGCCCTGGGCTTGATTGAGGTGCTCAGATACTGGAGCCAGGTATGAGCTTGTGGGAGTTCCTGGAGCCTAGGTTTACTGTCTAAGGCCCTGGAGTCCCCATCCTTTCGTGGGTCTATGGCTTAGCTTGCTAGGTTGCCCAGAAATGCCAGGGGGCAGAGTTGTATGGTTTGGGTATGGACTTTGTTTGAGTATTATGACACATTACGTGTCTTTAAGGCTTACAACTATTATTTTTTTCCAGGTCCTCTCCACTATGGCCCGGCGTCCACGGAGTAGCAGGGCATGGCACTTTGTTCTGAGTGCAGCCCGCCGAGACACAGATGCCCGAGCTGTGGCTTTGGCAGGAACCACTAACTGGGGCTATGACTCTGATGGGCAGGTAGGTCCCAGTAGCAAGGTGGGAATGAGCAGTGTATGGATGGGGAGTGAAAAAGACTGAGGTAGGCGACTGGACTGCCTCCTGGAAGGAGGGCTCTTTGGCCTGGTAAAGATCATGTAGCCTGAGTGTGACAGAGATTCAAAACACAATTCCTTGTCCAGGGAATGTAAGTCCTGGACAGTGCTGGTCAGTGTGCAATGGAAGCCTGTTCATCAGCACTGCCAATTTCCAGAATCGTTCCTGCAAACTTGGTTCGCATCTTCTGGATATTTTTGTTTATAGTGTGCCAGTTAATGTGTAGATGCCAGAAGACACTTTTCTTTCCCCTTTGTGGAGTTCTCTCCTTCTATCTTTATTTGGGATCTAGGGATCAAACTTAGGTTGTCTTTGATGTACAATAGCAAGCATACACATGCTGAGCCTTCTTGATGACTCTGGATAGTCACTTTATATTCATGTGTATAAATATTCACCTCATATGTTGTGTATAAAAGGATCTATGATGTCTTTTTCCCTTTTTGAGACAGGGTCTCTGTGTAACCCTAGCTTTCCTGGATCTAGGCCAAGCTAGCCTTGAACTGAGAGATCTACCTGCATCTGTTTCCCAAGTGCTGGGATCAAAGGTGTGCGCCACCATGCCCAGCTTCTTTACTTTTAGAAACAGTCTCACACTGTACCACAGGCTGGCCTTGGAGTTAAGGCAGTTTATTTATTGTGTGGGCACATGTGTGCTCTGATGAGTATGTGGGTCAGTTCTCGCCTACCATTTGATACCCTTGCGATCAAACTCAGGTCATCAACATTTTTTTTTTTTTTTTAAATCTATAGTTCTTGAAGTTCAGATTTCTAAGATCTCTTTTGTGGCAGACTCTGGGCACAGGGAGGCCCAGGAATGCAAGGCACAGGGCACATACCAGCTTGATGCACCTGACCAGGCTCCTGGGGGTGGCTCCTGATTTGTCTTGCTATACTGGATTGGTATTCTGGCTCTGCCCTTTATTGCCTGTACACTGATGTCACGGCTCCCTGCAGCACAGAGTCCCTCACCAGCTTGTGAGGAAAACTTGGAAGCCATAGATTACTGACTTGGTCAGCAGTGTCCAAGACCCTTGGGGGCTTCAGAACTTGAGAGGTCAGCCCAAATTTTCAGCTAGACCCAATGACAATGTACCCTGGAGCAGCCTATGTGCCTCTTCCTGTGTCACAGTCATCACTGAGGGATGGAAGCAGCGACACACACGCCTGTCAAGTGATGAGTTTGCAGTGCCATTTGTCAGGTGCCAGTTAGTTCCTGGTGTCCCTGGGCCCTTTGTTGGGTTGAACAATATCCTCCCTCCTGTCCTTGGTAGCTACTCACCCTGACTCTTGCTTCAGTGCCTTGGCTTTAGGTGATCCTGTCTCTGTCAGTGTGTACAAGGTCTGCTCTATCTGGGGTATAAGCCTTTCCTTTAGGCAAGATAGCTGTTCTGGTTGGCTTCCAAGGAGCTTAAGTTCACGTTGGTTGACTAAATATCCTTTGTCTGGCTCCTTGTGGAGTTACTACTCCACAGCTTGCAGTTGGAGGTCAGTTTCTAGTCTCCCCTCAGCTGTCTGTTGCTGGCCACTTTCTCCTTGCTGGTGGTACTGTCCAACCACCATGATTGTTCTTGGGATGTGGCATGTGATTTGGCACCTTCCTCGAGGAGCTGGTGACATTGCAAGCAGAGGACAAGATAGTGGAGACCCTGCATTTTGGAAGTAATATGGGGTGAAAGATCTGGTCCAAGCTCTTGTTGGCTGAGTGCTCCCATCTAGGGAATGCAGTGCTCACCTGGTACCCATAACAGGGCTGGCCATGTGGCCAGACAGATGTAACTCTTGAGTGGATGGTAGAACTGACGTGGCCGTCTGCTCAGGTTATAGAAGGGTCATGGCCTGTGTGGGGCATGGCAGGGCCAGACAGCTCAAGAAGGCAGAGGCCAAAGCTTCCAGGGCTGCCAAGCCAGCTAGCCTAAAGCACCAAAACAGGGACCCAAGGGTCTGCAGAGCAGCTGAAGAGGAATAGTGTCAATAGCTGGAACTTGACCAGCCTAGCTTTGTTTACACCTCCACCAGGCTCTGAGGACTGAACTCAAGCCCCAAGGACTGCACCTTTGGAGGAGTTTGCTGCAGCTGGGGCTTGAAGCAGCCACACTAGTCCATTAGGACTCATTAAGTGTGTTCCTTTTGCCTTCAGTGACCTTGTATGGGGTGGGAACACACATCCTAAGGCTTAGGTCTTAGGGCTATGAAGAGCTGGATGTTAGACCTTACTGACAGCACCAGCTCCGTGGCTTAGGAGACCTTGAGCTACCTAGAGGGAGGTGTTGGAGAGCCCCATCTCATGTGGGTTTCTAGCTATGCCAAAATGGGGCTAAAAGCTGTATATTGAGTTTCAGAGTTCCATTAAGAAGCTGAGGGAGCAGTGGTCACCCTCAGGCCACCTCCCCAGGTCACTGTACTCTTTCAGGCATAGAAGTCAGTTTTAGCACTGAGGTTGCTTATGCTGGGCACTGGAGAACCCCATGAGGTGTCTGGGTTCTTCTCCGGTGGATATGAGAAGGGATCAGGTAGCCTGGCTATGGGGAAGCTGCCATAAATAGAGCAATCTGCCCCTTCCCTCCCAGCACAGCGACTCAGACTCTGACCCTGAGTACTCTTCCCTGCCACCATCCATCCCCAGTGCTGTGCCTGTGACAGGAGAGTCCTTCTGTGACTGTGAGGGCCAGAATGAGGCTACCTTCTGCAACAGTCTACACACAACACACCGTGGCAAGGACTGCCGTTGTGGTGAGGAGGATGAGGGTGAGTGTCCTGTCACCTCCCCAGGGGTGGGGTAGGGGGCCACTGGGCAGGTACTGCTTTGCTCCAGCTCTGCCTTGTTTGCACCCTGTCTCACAGATTTTGATTGGGTCTGGGATGATCTGAACAAGTCCTCGGCCACCTTGCTGAGCTGTGATAACCGTAAGGTCAGCTTTCACATGGAGTACAGCTGTGGCACGGCAGCCATTCGGGGCACTAAGGAGCTAGGGGATGGCCAACATTTCTGGGAAATCAAGATGACCTCTCCTGTGTATGGCACTGACATGGTAAATGGCTAGGCAAGAGGGTAGCTGCCGTGGGCCCTGCCATAGGCCCCTAACTAGCCCAGCCCCAATGTTTACAGATGGTGGGCATTGGGACATCAGATGTAGACCTGGACAAGTACCACCACACATTCTGCAGCCTGCTTGGCAGGGACGAAGACAGCTGGGGCCTCTCCTACACTGGTGGGTATTGCCTGGGTTGTAGGTAGTGCTGGCAGTTGCTACAGACCTCTCCCAGGCTTACCCATCTACTGCTCCCAGGGCTCCTCCATCACAAAGGTGACAAGACAAGCTTCTCTTCACGCTTCGGCCAGGGCTCTATTATCGGCGTACACTTGGACGCCTGGCACGGGACACTGACATTCTTCAAGAACAGGAAGTGCATTGGTGAGGGTGTCTTCATGACCAGGTCTCAGCCTGACCTTGGAGACCGGAGAGGGAGCCTCTAGGGTGGGGTCAGGCAGTCTGTCATCTGACGTTCTCAGGGGTGGACAGGGCTGAAGCCAAGCTGGGGTTAGCAGGCTAGAGCTGTCTTCTCTTCAGAGTAGCAAGAGGTCTTCACCTTGGTGCATTATGGGAGGAGCTCCCTGGCATCTGATCTACATGGCACTTCAGGCTGAGTTTTCCTTCTAGGAGTAGCTGCCACTCGGCTGCAAAACAGAAGGTTCTACCCGATGGTGTGCTCCACAGCTGCCAAGAGCAGCATGAAAGTCATCCGCTCCTGTGCAAGCTCCACCTCCCTGCAATACCTGTGCTGCTATCGCCTGCGCCAGTTGAGGCCAAACTCAGGGGACACCCTTGAGGGCCTGCCCTTGCCCCCTGGCCTCAAGCAAGTGCTGCATAACAAGCTGGGCTGGGTCCTGAGCATGAACTGCAACCGCCGAAAGTCGCCTGGGCCCCCTTCTGGCACAGCCACAACTGGTGCGGCGAGCCCTGAGACCAGGCCCTGTCAGAGGAAGCGCTGCAGAAGAAGCTGACTGCTGCAGCTGGAACCAACTGCCTTCTCCTGTGCCTTCCAGGGCAGCGGTAGCGACAGTGGCAGAGGGAGGACTGAGGTCTGTCTAGGCTTGCCCCCATCTCCCTTAAGCCAGGACAGTCTTTGTTGGCCATGGAGTGTGGAGGCCATTCTACCGCATGTACTGGTAGGCAAGCAGCACTCCTGTTTGTGCTCTGAATTGCTGTGTGTCCTGGGAACAGCAGCCCAAACACTTCTGGACCTAGATTACAAGCCTGGGATGCTCGCTGACTCAGTGATACACTTGGCCCAGGGAAGAGGACATGCGCTATTCCAACCCACAGGGCTTTGAGGTTTTCCTGACTTGCAGCTGCATGTTGTCAGCTCTTGCCCATTACAGAGTTATCAGTGGGCCCTGCGAAGGGTTTTGTCTCATTCCCATAGGCTATAACATTAAAAGAGTCCTCAGTAGGGCCTGAGTTGCCTGTGCCTATGGTTTACCTTCCACTGTGTCTGTCTGTCCTGCAGCTTCACCCTAACTGTCCAGAAAACAGTGGGAGTGGGAAGTGCCCACATGGGCACTCAGCCCTGCCACCAGGCTTCTGGCAATCAGTTCAGGCTAAAGGCTCACTGAAGCCCCAGTCACTCCAAGGCTCTTGCTGCCTACTAACCTCCAGATTCTTCTGTTCACCGTAGCTTCCCTTATCCCCTCACCTCCCATGATGCTTTAAATTGACCAGAGAACCCCTCAGACTGGAAAAAGTATGGTGGATGAGCCCAAACCTCGCCTGCCTCTCAGTGACTGTCAGTCTCTTGGACAGGTGTGTCTTTTTCTGTTGATGGGCAGGAGGCAGCCCCAGGGTGTCACAGGTGTGGTCAAGAGCTCAGGTCTAGCAGGAGGTCAGGGTTGGTGGTGGTCAAGAAGACACAGATGCGGCGTGAGATGTCAGGTCCCACTCTGCGGGGTTGCCTGCCTCTGTGGACCTTCACAGGGAGGTCAGCTAGGAGACTCAGGCGTTCCTGCTCAGTGCTGCAGTCCAGTAGAGCCTAGAGTGGGCACAGGTGTGAGTAAGTGGGCTGTAGGTTCTAGTCCTGGTAGGGGGACTTGGGGGATTCACCTGTTGCAGAAGGCGGGGGGAGGGGAAGGCAGCGACAACAGCATCAGCCACAGCTGAGCTGACCCGATTGAACTGTCTGACTTGCCGCCGCCACACTCCTCGGAGCCCAGAGCCATCTTTGGTCACTCGCTGACCTGAGGCCCAGTGTCCTGCTGTGCAGAAGGAAAAGGCCAGGGAGTCTCGGTACTGCCTGAAATGAGGGAAACCCAGACAGACACTTTGAGGACCCTTCATCTGTACAGCCATCCAGCCCTGTCCCCACCCCCACTCAGTCCCTCAGGGTACATACTTAGAGGGGCGCTGAGAGAGGGCCTTGGTGAAGGCACACACATACTGACTTAACTCCTGCCATGAGGCCACCAGCAGCACATCCAGGTTTTCGTGGAGTTGAAGCAGCACCAAGGCCTGTGGTATATAAGAGTGGGTTCGGCTGAATGTCCTGAGGAATGCCAACCCAATTATGCTAGAAACCAGGCCGAAGACAGCAGCCCAAGTGCAGAGACCAAGGCCAGCCATCTAACTCAACTCAGCGGCAGCCCTTACCTCTTCCACCTCAGGCCAGCTGACGGCCACCTTGGCATGGCTGTCCTTTGACTTCTTTAGCTGCCATGTCTTCTGAGAACTGGGTTGGTGAGACCTGAACAGAGGGGACCTTTGGGCTCACAATTCTCTTGCCTTTGCAGGGCCCACCCAGGGCAAGTGGGGCCAGCTGTGACACAGCAGCCTCTAGAGGCAATCCCATTTTTTTTTCTTTTTTTTTCTGGAATCCCATCCAAGCCAACCCTACTGGTTTAGGGAGAGTGGTACCACAGGTATGCATCCAGTCCAATGACAGCCAGGTGGGGGCGGGTGGGACTGTCGGGGGAAAGCCAGGGCATGGAGCAAGGTGGGCCTGTGATCTGAAAGCAACAAGAACAGCCACATACTTGTTTACAGGAGGGCTATGGCTATAGGCCCATAGTATGGCTGGTTTCCAGAGGAAAGAGGAACTGGATGCTGCTCATAGGTCCTGTCTGTTCTCTGGGGAATGCCTCTGCTTCCTTAAGGCCCAGGAGTACACAGGCACACTCCAGGTTTTGGTGCAGAAGTGAGCCAGACCCCTTTCCTCTGGTCCACATCCACACCCAGGTGGCCATTGGCTGGCCACCCAGCAAGTGCTTGACAAATGTTGGCCCTTGGACACCAGGACCCACAAAGAGTTTAGCAGAATTGCGCTTCAGGCAAATTGATCAGTTAGGCCAGTATTCTAGGTTCCTCCTCCACCCCCCAGCCAGTTTGCAGCCCAGATCATCATTCTTAGTTCCCCCAAAGGACCTTCAATGCTCTTGTGTCTAGAGCACTCAGCAGGTTTCTTCGTATTACCCTCCTATGGTAGCACCATCCCATCCCATCCCAGACTGGGAACCAGCCCTACAAGACAAGTAATAGGTCTTTCCCCAAGTACCTGGGTCAGCTGCATAGCACTCTGAAGAAACTCCTGGGGTTCTAGCAGCAGCAACTGTTCCTGTTCATTCTCAGCCCATGCCTCCAGAGGCACCTGTAGGGGACATTACAGCTGGCCACCTGTGTGGGCCCAAGCCCCCTTCCCAATCCGTTGCCCAGCCACCAAACACTTTTAATAACTCCAACTCGCCACACAGTGAAGTTCAGGACTGCTCCTGAGAAGTCCCAGAGTACAAAACTAGCCCAACTCCATGAACAGCAGGAACCCCGACCACATTCTCATTGCCACCAGGAGATTCTGGCAGCGGCTGAATTCAGGTTTCTTGTGTTAAGAAATGCGACTTGAGTATCCTCCAGCTTTTAAGTTACTGCTGTATGAGGCATGAAAGATGAATGCAACTACTTCGCCAGCCAGAGGCAAAAGTGAACCCTGAAATAAGACTGGCACTGGGCTGGTGATAGGGAGACACTCACACTGCTAGGGGCTGGGTCGGGCCTTACAACGCTCCACTGCAGGCTGCGGGACCGGCGCAGCGGCTCAATGCGGCATTCACACCCTAGCGTGCCCAGCGCCTCCATCAGGATGTCGGAGCCTGCATCTTCCAGGACAGCTGGGCCCGGCAGGCGACAGTTCGGTTATTCCACCCTCTCCCGTGAGGGCTTGTGGGTGACGACGCCACCCTGATGTATGGCCAGCCCCAAGGTCCCAACCTCTCCGCCCCCGGCCCCGCACCTGGATCCACGCACACTGCCAGACGACTCAGGACCTGATCCGCCCGTAACGCTTTGGCCGCAGCCCTGTGCTCTCTTACTGTACTCGAGACGTGCGTACCAACCTCCCTAGGGGCGGCACCTTCGCCATCTGAGTCAGAGATCTCCCAGGTATGAGGTCGCCGCTGACCCCGACCCCGACCCCGGCCTCGGGCGCTACACGGGCTCGTGACTCTCCTGGGTGCTACCTCTTCCATAGCTCCCCTTTCCTACAGCTTCCGGATGTACCCGGATGTTTTTGTTCGGGACACTGGCCACTTCCGGATCGGGAGAGCTCCAGAAGCGCAGGTTTCCGGTGGTGTAAGGACGCAGGCATGGCGCGGAAGAAAGTGAGACCCCGGCTGATCGCGGAGCTGGCCCGCCGCGTGCGCGCCTTGCGCGAGCAGCGGAACCAGCCGCGAGACTCACAACTCTACGCCCTAGACTACGAGACTCTGACCCGGCCACACTCGGGTCGCCGGCTGCCGGTGCGCGCCTGGGCCGACGTGCGCCGTGAGAGCCGCCTCTTTCAGCTGCTCGCCCGCCTCCCAGTGTTCGGCTTGGACCGTCTGGTCACCCGCAAGTCCTGGCTGTGGCAGCACGACGAGCCGTGCTACTGGCGCCTCACGCGTGTGAGACCCGACTACACAGCACAGGTGCGCTTTCTCACTGTGCTGCCCCTTCTTGTCTACAGTTTCTTCATCTTGCCCACCCTGGACTACATCACCTGGTTCTACCCACCCTGAACTATTTGGGCTTTTATGTCTCCCTTACCCACGTAACTTAGTGGCAGGATCGCTATGTTGACAATACCCCCTCTTGTTCTGCAGAACTTGGACCACGGGAGGGCCTGGGGCATCCTGACCTTCAAAGGTAAGGCTAGGTGCTGGTTTGGAGTCGGTGATGATAGTTCGCAGATTATCCAGCTAGCAGACAGTTGGCTTATCTTCTTTTCCCAGGGAAGACTGAGGACACGGCTCGGGAAATTGAGCACGTCATGTACCACGACTGGCGGTTGGTACCCAAGCACGAAGAGGAGGCCTTCACCGCGTTCACTGAAAAACCAGAGGACGGATTGAACGCTGTCCCCTACCCACCTCTGCTGCGGGCCATGATCATCGCTGAACGACAGAAAAACGGGGATACCAGCGTCCAGGAGCCACTCCTGAACCTAGAGAGAACTCGGGTACATCCTTGGGACTATCCTGCAAAACAGGAGACCAAAGGGAAGGCCAAGGGCACCCCAGTCTAACTGCCAGGACGGCAGAGAGGCCATGTGTATCATTTGATGGATAAGTGTCTTAGACTGTGTCAAACCTCCCCTTTGCAGGAGAGTTAGACCCTACAGCCCTGACACACCTGCAGGTGACAGGTTGTCATTTTCAGGTGGCCTTTTGCTCATACCTCCGTCTGGAAATAAACGCACGAAGTGGGCTGTGTTGTGGTTTCATTACTGGGCACCTCAAGACGGGGGGTGGGGGGGAGCTGGGGATGCGGAGGAGCAGGGCTCCTGGTACTCCAGTACACTCTGACAAGTCTTGGGTGCCATAGCTGTGTTCTGGGCTCAAATGTGCTGGGACTGCGGAGGCCCCGCTCCGAGGTCCTTTAAGGGAGGCCACGCCCCCTCGCCTCCTGGTCCGCCCCATCCGCCGCCATGATCTGCCTGGTGCTAACCATCTTTGCCAACCTCTTTCCCGCAGGTGAGCACCAGGTCGGGCTGGGGCCGGGCTGGGGGGTAATGCGGTGGGGCATGCCTGAAGCTAGTTCTCCCGCAGCCTACAGCGGCGTGAATGAGCGCACGTTCTTGGCAGTGAAGCCCGACGGCGTGCAGCGACGGCTGGTGGGTGAGATCGTGCGTCGCTTTGAGAGGAAGGGCTTCAAGCTAGTGGCACTAAAGCTAGTGAAGGTATGGGCATACAAAGGAGCTGGTGGGCCCAGGAAGAGGATCAGGCGGGTCTAGGGTCAGGGCCCTCGCGTTGATAATCTGCCTCTCCCCCTAGGCCTCCGAAGAGCTGCTGCGGGAGCACTATGCCGAGCTGCACGAGAGACCCTTCTACAGCCGATTAGTTAAATACATGAGCTCTGGTCCGGTAGTGGCCATGGTGAGTTTCTGATGACCTGCAAGGGGAGGGCGAAGCCTTGGGAGCCCTTATCGCGCTGACAGTAGTCCCGGCAGGTGTGGCAAGGGCTGGACGTCGTACGTGTTTCACGGGCCCTGATAGGGGCCACTGACCCAGGGGACGCTATGCCTGGCACCATCCGTGGGGATTTCTGCGTGGAGGTTGGCAAGTAAGTACTACCAAACTCCCTGGCCGCCCCTCACCCTCCCTCTTCTGCTCACTAGCCTTTCCCTGCACAGGAATGTGATTCATGGCAGTGACTCGGTGGAAAGTGCTCACAGAGAGATTGCACTTTGGTTTCGTGAGGATGAGCTTCTGTGCTGGGAGGACAGCGCAGGGCATTGGATATATGAGTAGATGGCACGGAAGTCAGCATTACCAACCTGGAGGTTGTTGGTCTTCTGCAATCCTCACAGGGCTCAGCAGCGGTGATAGCGCTGTGGGTGCAGGCACAGGTCCACCCAGCCCAACCTGCCCAGGACTGATATTCCCACATCCCTCCCTGTATTTCTTTTCATAATAAACTGCAGAAAACCCTTGGGCACTGGTGTAGTTTCGAGACAAAAAAAGTAGTGTTAAGACATTTATTACATACAGAGCAGATATGTGAGTTCACTTGCAAGGCCAAAGCCTGAGGAGAGTTGCACTGGCCCCTTCCTCCAGCTGCACCCACCCAGCTAACCCCAGTCACTTCACACTCCCGTGGGAACAGACAAGGGACATACATCACAGTGGAGAGGTGGCAGGATGGTGGGGAGAAGCCTGCAGCTGCATACTGATGCAGCTTGACATGGCCAGATGGGCTCAGGGGCAACACCCCTGGATCTGTGCTTCTCTGGTGGGGAGAGGGCAGTAAAGGCCAGGTGACTCTGATCAACGTCCCTGGAAGAGTAAGACCAGGGCCAGGACAGCACCTGCCTCCACACATCTGCTTATAACTGTGCCCGCCCATCCTGGCCAATCCTCAGCTCTTCTGGCCTCTTCCTGGCAGCCTCTTGTTAGGTGCTTTCCAAGGGAGCAGGCCACAGCTGGCAACCCTAGGCACTTAGTACGTGTCCGGGAGCTGGGCTCCTTGGAGCCCTGTGCAGGAGACAGGCCCTGGGAGCACACCATCCTCCATTAACCTGAGGCTGAGCCTGCATCCTAGGACTGACTCTGGGGACACCAGGGCCACCCTTCTTCCTGAGCCCTGTGCCTGCCCTGGCAGCCTGAGAAATTCTACCCTTGGGGATAGTGGGAGGGGCAGGGCACTATGGTCTTGCTCCTCCAAGATGAATCTTGTGCCCAGGAAAAGCCTAGGGGACACTGATCCATGAGAGGTTGGACAATTTTGGGATCCCTTGGGTTATTGGGTAATTGTCATCTTTTGAAGCAGCTGCCCCTGGGAGGCTGGCCCTGAGCTTTCATGCCAGGTTCCTAGGTAAGACCCAGGCTGGGGCCAAGGGAATGTAAGTTTGGAGATGGGGAAAAGCCCAGAGAAGGCTGGCAGAGGTCTAGGAATCTAGACAGACCTGGCCTTCCTTCTGGGCAGAGGATGGTGGCTAGGTCTGGGTCCCTTGGGGAGAGCAAGGGTTTGGGAATCAGGAAGCCCTTCCTCAGGGCTGCATGCAAAGCAAGTAGACTTGGGGAAGACTCGGCAGCGTGAGGCTCTTGCTCCTGGCAGGACTGATGAGGCCGGAGTGGAGCCAGGGCCACCTATGGGGCTTCCCATAGCATTCTTGGTCCTGACTTACCCTGAGGGGCCCCTGGGACTTCATTTGGGCTGGGTGTTGGCCAGGGCCTAGGCCAGGAGCTGCTGGAGAGGGTGTCTATGTCCCAGAGGTTCTCTCCTCCCTGATGGGAAACACATCTGCTCCTGCCTCACTCCCTAAAACTTGCTTCACCCCTCTCTAACAGCTGGGGGCTGGACCTCAGGCAAAAGCTGCAAGTTGAGAGGTTAAAAGGGGATGGACGAACCTGACTGCCCCAGGGAACAGGCGGGGGGGCAGGCAAGTAGGGTCCTATATACAGTTGGCATTAGGCAGGGCAGGTTCTCACTCAGGGGTGTAGGACACCTGCCACACAATGATGTGGCTGCGCTCAGCTTTGGACAACATGGGCTTCACTTGGTTCACATCCCCAGCACCTTCATCAGTTTCGTCATCCTCTCCGTCCCCTAGAGGATTGGCAGTCATGAGGACTCCCACATGCCCACACCAGACCCTTATCTCTAGTTTGTGCCTACTTACCAATGCGGAAGTCGATATAACCTTCACCACCACTCAGCACCAGTGCATTCTTCAACTTCTGGCCCTCAGAGTCTGCAGCAGGTGCAGCAGGCCCAGGGCCCTCTGATGGGCTGTCTAGCACACTGCCATTGAGAGTGGCCAGCACATTTCCTGTCATGGGCAGAGGAATCTCAGAACTGTTGCCTCCTGAAAAGGCCACAGCTGTGCTACTGTAGCACAGTGGGCAAACTGGGTTAAAGATCACGTGTGTACCTGGCACAGAGACAAAGAATTTGACAGCATCACGGTGCCCATGAAAGCAGAGCTGAGCCTGAGCCATGGAGCAGTAGGGGATGAAGCTACTGGCTGCCTTGTCACTGCTGTCATCCCCATACACATGGATGATGCCCCCTGGGCGGGCCCCTTCCCCAGATGTTGGAGATGTCTTGTTGGCTGGGAAAACAGAGACACCATATTTTCAGCAGGCAGCTGGAGACAGCGTGTGCTGGGGGTATAGCAAATGCCCTAGACCACAAGGGGCAAGTGCTGAGAACTTACCTCGGAGCCCTAAAAGTTGGCCTCGATGCAGGACCACAGCTGTGGAGGAGAGAGGAAAGAAGGCTGAGCTTGGCCAGAGAGGTGGCTCCCTACCCACCTACTCTGGGAACTCTTTAGCACAGCTGCTGCTTTCTTGATAGTATCCTCTAGGGTTGGGAACTTACTCTCAGTCAGGGGGATGGAGATGACAACCCCGTTGCCAGTGCCCACCCATAAACGGTTGCCCGCAATGAGTAAGGCTGTGATGCGCACAAAGGAGAAGCCCAGCTTGCCGGTACCTAGGTGGGGACAGGAAGAAGGTCAGTGCAGCCAGTAATGGGTGCCCTAGGTGCTTTGCCTGGCACATTCCCTAATACAGCATCTTTATTTGATTTATATTGGGGCCAAGCTGTCATGTAGCTCAGGAAGGCCTCAAATTTGACTATGTAGCTAAAGATGACTTTGAACTTCTGAGCCTACTTCCACCTCCCAAGTGCTGGGATTATAGGCGTGTGCCCACCATGCCTGGCTTACCCAGCATCTTGCTAACATAGGGCTCAATGTCCACATCCTGCAGGTGCTGGTGGGTGTGAGCATGGTAGAGTCGAAGGGTGGAGTCCAAGCGAATGGAGACCCATACTCCGTCACCGATCCAGGCCAGCTGTCGTACCTGGCTTTCCCGCCTTGGATGGGCATCAAATGACTTCTGTTGGTTAATGGCAGTCAGTCAACAGGGGTGGGTAATGGAGAGGTAAGGGATCTGGGCTTGCTGTGATGTGATGCAGGGCCCACCTTCATAACATACAGCCTGTCCTAACCTCTAATCTGGCAGAAGGCCCCTCTCCACTTTGGAGGTCACTGGCTAGCACTTGCCTCAATCTGCATCGTCTTGGGCTGGATGACGTGCACCTTGTTCTTGTATCCACACCAGACTCGGTCGTCGACAACAGCCATGCAACGGATGGAGTGGTGTGGGTGGCCCAGGTCCATCAGGTGGTAGTTGCTCAGGTCCCACTGGCCATCTAGAAAGGTCCCAGGACACCTGCTCAAGACTGGCTAGGGTCTATTTCAGCCCACTGGATCAGTGTGGAGGACCTATTGCCAGGCTCAGGGTGGACCAATAAATACAGAGACCCAGGAACCCAGGAACCCCTAGGCCTGCCTCTGCAACGGCCATGAGGCCTTACCCTCGCCACGATGGAAGATAGCCAGGGTCCCATCTGCAAGAGCTACCAGCACTCGGCCTTTGACATGCCTGGAATGGTAAGTCAGTGAGGTAGGCTGAGGTTGCTGGGCCCTTGAGTCCCTGACCCCAACCCTTAGTGGGGGCCACATACACCAGGCTCAGCACAGAGTCTTTTAGCTTGATGGAGTGCAGACACTTCTTCCAGTTGGCTACTGCTGAATGCACGTAGAGCCTGCAGAGTAAGGCAGGTGGGCAGAGCTTACATGGTTCATTGAGGGCCCCCCTATCCCACCACCATACCATGTCTTATGTCTTTGGCTTTGCCTACCAGCCATTCTGGGCTCCTAGCCACATGGTGGGTGCAGCACTACTGGTAGTTGCAGAGGGCTCCCCACTGGGCTCCAACTGAGGCTGTACAATGCTCTCATCGGGCTCTGGCCCATTCTCACTGAAAGAAGAATAGTAGCTGTAGCCACAGTGTGGATTATAAAAGCACTTTTGCTACTTGCCGACCTCTGCCATCATCCCTTCTACTGATGCAACCTACCTGGCAGGCTGGGTGCTGGAGGGTGGGGTAGGAGCAAGGTCAGTGAAGACATGCTCTGTGAGGGGCCCAGGCCGAACTGTGGTTGCTTCTGGCTCACTGGGACCAGGGTCTGGCACCTCTGTGGCTTCTGTGGCTTCTTCTGTGGATTGGGATGGGTTTACTTTCCCATTGGCAGTAGCTGCCACATCCCCTGTGGAAAGAGAAGTAAGCTTGGCAAGGCAGAGAAAAGACAAATGTGGGGATAGGGAGAAGACCATCTGGGACTCACCCTGTCCCTTGTCCAGTACTGGAGTGTCTCCTCGGGAGGAGCAGTTGCTACGGGGTACATTGCAGCGGGTAGCACACCCCACCAGAGTGATGCCAGCCAGCACACCATCAGCACCTGAATCTTCAGGGTTCACATCACTCTCTAGGAACATCTCCCCAGGGGGATAGTCACTGTCGCTGGCCGCTGGGGAAAAATTCCCAGCTCATCAGTCCAACATCACAAAGCCACCCCAGGAGGCAGGGGGAGATGGGAACTGCAGGCTTGGTTGGCTCTGCCTCTCAGCTTAGTCCCCCACACAGTCCCTCTAGTGACAACCACTCTCAGCCTTGGGGTCAAGCTTATAGGTAGAAAGGAACTGAGAAATAATGGTCTGCTCCATCATACAAAAGATCATGAAGAACTCCAAGGAGTAGAGGCTATCTCAGCAAATACGTAAAGCTTCAAAACAAAGACCTGCAGGTCCCTCAGCACTACCCTGGAGCCGTGCTAAAAGGTCATGGGGCTGCTGCTGAGGGGTGATGCTAGGATCTTCACCTGTACCCTGGAGAGCTTCCTCCTGGGCACATGGAGAAAGATAACTTGATACACTATCTGTTCACATCTCTAGGTCTCTAATCCTATTTAGTCAGTATACCAGTCCTATCTGGCTGAAAAGGAAGAACTACCTGCCTCAATCACCAGCTCTGCAGGGCAGTCCACAGAGAGCAAGTAAGTGTCTGCTGTTGGATAGCATCTGGCAGTGGGAGCCCCAACTCACCAGGAATGCTAGATATACACAGGACATGGGCATTGCAGACTGTGAATTGATCCACAACAGTGCCTGGTTGGTTGGCATCAATGATCACCACTTTGCTGGTGGTCAGGGTGCTGGTGAGTATCCATACCCGACTGGAGGTAGCATCCGCCTCAGAGACCTCCTTTGCCTGTTTCAGAACACATCAGAGAAAGATTAAAGCTGGTGCCTGAATTTGGTATTCCATCAGAGAATCTCTGGGACTTCCAAGATCTAGTCTTGAATGTGGAATCAGTGGATACAGTTATCTTCCCCTACAGCCTATAGAACCACATCTCGATGGTTCATTTCCAAGAAAAAGCTTTGGAGAGGTTATTCTCAGGGCTCATAAGTCAAACTGTGACTGTGCTCTGTCTGGGCTTCACTGCAAATCCCTGGGCCTCTTTTGTGAGCAGCCCCTCCTGCTACCTACTTCTCTGAAAGACATAAGTTGTGCCTGCTCTCTCAAGGCTGACCTCTGTTGACCAAGGGCAGTAGAAAGGTCGTACTATTGCTCCACAGGCTGGAAGACAACCTGGACTACAGAGAGGCAGCAATGGTATTCTGGGTGCTGGAGGCAGCTGCTTCCTCTCCCAGACTCATGGAGGAAAAGGAAAACATTGTCACCAAGGTGTGGTCACTTTTAGCCAGAACCTACAGGGAACTATCTAGAAACTTTATATAGGTAAAACCACATTGTAGGCCAACATACTGACCTTCTTCTTCTCAGGTGATGGGTGGCTGCTCTTGGGCTCGCCTTCTACTTCCCGGTCGCAAGTCAGAGGGTCTCTACCTGGTGTGGGCTTGGCTCCATTGCTCGAGTCTTCTTCACTTGGCTTCCACCCACTCAGGTTGACACCAGCAGCACACCAAAGCTGCAAGGACGGGGTTTGGGGTCTAGGCTCACTGGCTCCTCTGCTGCTCCCCCCTTGGGGGAGGGGGCTCTAGCAATGGAGACTACCCTTTGCCCAGAGCTCCTTTGGGACCTCTGAGCAGGTCCTCAGCGCTCACCTTCATTGTGGGGTCCTTCTCCACCAGTGGGCGGCAATACACAGGGACAGGCACGTTTTTCATACGGTTGTCTTCCTGACCTCCATTGGGGCTGAGCTGCAACAGAGCAGGAGGTACTGTGGTATGAGGCCAAAGGAGACACACTGGGCTTTAGAACCTAGAATCACTTCGCCTATGGCTTCTGGTGTACAGTGCATTGAGTCTGGCTCTTCTGGCCTTCTGTGCTGGTTGGATTTTTGTCAACTTGACAAAAACTAGAATCACCTGGGAAGGGGAACCTCAGACGCCATCAGATTGGCTGGTAGGCATGTGTGGGAAGTGCTACTATGAGCAGGTGGTCCTCGGTTTTATAAGAAAGCAAGTTGAGGATGCAATGGAAAACAAATCAGTAAATAGTGTTCCTCCGTGATTTCTGCTTCAGTTTTCCTTGATGATGGAAGTATAAGTCAAATAAACCCATTCTTCACCGAAGCTGGTCTGGTCAGTCAGTAGAATACTCTCAGAGTTACAAACCCATCAATGTCAGGTAGGAGATGGGTACCCTCCTGGCACTGTACTACCACTGTGCTGGGCCTTGGTGATAACCCTCCCACAGCACCCTCTCTGTACCTGGATACTACCCTCTGCCCCAAGTACCTGCTTGTACTTGGCAGGCAGGCTCCACCCACAGGCCTGCAGCCTCCCATCATCATTGCGCACATGTTCACGAACTTGGCGATATTGCTCCCGCTTCTGTTCCCGCCGAGCAGAAGAGGTGCAGTCACTGGGTGAGAGGAGTAACAGGTTACATGTGTTCAAGGTGAGCAGTCTGTGTGAGGCTGGGGCACCCACTGTCCCACTGATCTTCCCGGTAGTGTGGCGTGCCTCGGAGCCTGCCTGAATCTGCCCTTGCATTTTCTGGGATAGGGGGTATGCATCTGACATAGGGTGACTTCCCTTAGTATGGGGTGTGACCCTGGGCTTCAGAGGTCATTTCCAGCTGTTCTGGGGCCTCTCTTGCTGGGCACTGGGGTTCAGATGGCAGCAACTGCAGTGTAACCTAGGTGAGATTACCAGTGGTTATTCACAAAGGTGGCCTGTTACAGCTCCTTGTGGCAAAAAGATGCACAACCAAGTGTCTTAGGCCACACAGAGGAGGTAGGGTACTGTGAGACCCCGCAGTCTTCAGTCCCTACGAACTGCAATCTCTGCTAAAGGGATTCACACAGAACCTGAGCACTAGTTTTTACTGGGGGTAGTGGACCTAAAGAGAAGCTGTCATCTTTCCTGCTCTTGATAGTTAGTGCGTGTTCCGCAGGGCAGCAAATTATTAAACTTCAAGTATAGGCTTAGAACACCTGATACCCTCCTCATAAGAGGCTGGAGGAGCAGGGATTGGGGACACCCACTCATCAGGGAAGAACTCCAGTGGTCGGCTGCCGGCTGAGATCTGGCACATGGCATGGCTGCGACGCTGGCTGAAGCCGGCTGCGGTGGGTGACTTGTAGTGAATGTTCACAGATGGGTAGGACCGTTTGGCTGGAGGGGGGCTGGATGAGGAGCTGAAGAGACGGCTGAAGCTGCCACGGAGACACAGATAGTTGAGCCATGAATGTAGTAACAGCAGGCTGATAGAAGCCTTCCCCTCCCTACTACAGAGAACAATACTCACAACTGCCAGATAGTAGACTTCTTCTTTTCCTGGACAGATGGGTGTTCCCTAGATGCTCTGTAAGGAAATGTAAGGAGGAGCTGAACCAGCTGACTCTGCAGCCCTCCAGACTATTCCAACCCCAGGTGAAAGGAGGTGTGTTGGAGGGCAGCCAACTCCATGGCCTGCTATAATTATACAATCCCAACTCAGGAACCACAGATCCAACCAGAGCCATGAACTGGCTCAGGAAGCATCAGAGGAGATGCAGAGGGGCACACCTGATCATCTCCGTCCACCGCACAGCCTCCTGCAGCTCCATCAGCCGTTCTTTGTACTGGTTTCGTTCCATGAGCACTCGGGCCATCTCTACCCTTGTGAAGCGCCGGCGCTGGGCCATGGGGATTTTGTCCTGCAGAGGGGACAAGAACATGCCAATGAGAGACAGCAGGATAGTCAAGCATATATGGCTTCCTTCTGAGATGTCTACCACCTAGGTGAGGGTACAGTTAGGGAGATCTAAGTGAGGACAAGTGATGGTGGTGATGGTAAGGGTATGGGGAGAAGGTCAGGCCAGCCCAAATGGGGTTTACTACTCTTCTCCCAAAGTTGTACCCTGAGCTTAAGCAGCATGAACTTCAGGGAGTTGGGACAAAAAGCATAGGAGGTAGTCCTCTCTGCAAATGGCCCCACCCACTTGGACCTGCTTTTGTCAATGTGCAAATAAGGACAGCTGAGGTCTGAACTAGCCACTTTTTCTTATTAAAGTGGCCAAAATCCATACGCTCAGCCTCTCCTAGACTATCCTGAGA
This sequence comes from Phodopus roborovskii, assembly GCF_943737965.1. Taxonomy (NCBI): domain Eukaryota; kingdom Metazoa; phylum Chordata; class Mammalia; order Rodentia; family Cricetidae; genus Phodopus; species Phodopus roborovskii. The sequence continues at coordinate 48,871,995 of NW_026126407.1, read as the reverse complement.
TGGACGCTCTATAGCAGGGGAAAAGAGCATTGCATGCCCCAAAGGACTGAGCAGATGAATAACTGGCAGTGGGGTGTTGCTCTGTTACAAGGGACCCAGCCCGTTCTCCTGAAGGTGCTGTGATACAGGAGGGCAAACTATGCTAGACCAGACCTAATTCTAGGGAGTGGGAAGAGGTGCAGGCTCAGAGCTTGGTTGCACTGCACAGGCAGCCTCTTTGATAATAGAAAAACCTGCTGGGGCTGCAGAGAACATCAATGGGGATAGGTAGAAAGGTGACCCTGCCTCACTCTAGGGAGGGTCTGATGCTATCAAGTCTTACTAATGGAGTGGGAAGACATGAACTGGGTTCAGTAGTCACAGGTGAGAGGTTAGGAGGGCCCAAAGAATGAGTAAGTCTAGGAAGCACTGTCATTCCCAGCCCACCCGTGCCCACAGGTTAATAGTGGATATACCAATTCTGTACAGAGATAGCTGCTTACATCCTCCACCTCTTCTCTGGGCTCACGGCGTGCGATTACTGCCTCTGACTTGACTCTATAGGACATGGGAAGAAGCAGGGAGGGTAAGAGCTCTGCCAAATGTGCTCCACAGCCCAGATCTTTGGCTGCTCTAACCAAAAGGAGAGTGATTCCAAGCCCAAGAGTGAGTGAGTCAAGGTATCCTGGTGGGCAGGCAAGCCCAGAGCTGGTAGTTTCCACAGGACCCCCCCTACCTTGCCCCTCCCATCAAAGGACTAGAACAAGGGGGCAGAATTTCCAAAGACCATGTGGATTTGACCTTGGCTGATCAGAGGGCTGTGGAGCAGAGGTGTGGGTGCTTGAGTAGCCAGAGTGCCTGATAAGCCCCTCATTCCTGAATGAAGACTAGAGTGAGAGTTGTAGCTGAGGATGGCACCACCATTCCCAGAAAGGCACATGAAGTAGGACTCTACCTGGTGAGGGCACAGAGGACTTGAGAGGAGACAAGGAACCTACCCAGAGGCTGGACCTTGAGCAGAGAGCACAGAAAGCTACTAGGGGAAGCATAAGGCTCTGAGATGTTAGAAGTGGAGGCTGCCTTTATAATAAGGACATAAAGAGGTGGTAGCTTGGAAACCCAAGTCTCTGGTGTTCTCACCTTTTCAGCTCTTCTTCAAGCTCTTTGATTCGGTTTTCCAGCTTGACTTTAGCTTGTTTGGCGGCTTCCAGCTCACCCTTCAGTACCTCCTGCTCTCCTGATAGCTGGTCAACCTTAGCAATGAGGTCGTTCTTCACCACATTCAAAGCATTTCTTTTAAGGGCAGAAAGATGAGGGCACACATGTGTACTCTGTGACAAGGATTCTGTTTTATTCTGAGACAGAACCTAGCTTCAAACTCATACTCCTCCTGTGTCTGCCTTTTGAATATCAGGAGCATAGACCTTTCAGACATCCTAGCAGGCACATCGTGGTCTACAATGGGAACACCACTCTGACCTGGGCACTGAATGTAGCAGTCTTCCTTGCTAAAGCTCCTTACAGTAAGCTTTCTGAAGGAATCACTACGAAGTTCTATGGGTTGTGCCCACTAGAGGGAACCATCCTGCCCTGGGTCAGACCCAGCTGGTGCAGAAGATTCTTACTTTGTCTCTAGAAGCTGTGAGTTCTCCAGCAGCAGGTTCCCCACTTCTTTGCCCATTCCTGAAATGAAAGGACACGGTGAGCTTTTGAGCCTCTCTAAGTAGATCTTGTTCTACTGCATCTGCCACTGCCCCAGAGTAACAACTTTCCTGGCCCTGAGCCTTCAAGTGGAAAGGGAAGAGGGCTTGACATTCCAACCTGCAAGGTAGTTGGGCTGCAAAACGAGGGGCAGTCAGACCTGGAGAGATCCTTGGCCTCATCTATAGCCATTAGAAAGCCCTGCTCTTCCCTGAGTTCATAATGAGTTTGATATTCCTTCTAGCTAGATCCCAGCAAAAATTCAATCTTGTAGCAGGCCCTGGAGTAGCCCCTGTGATGTCACTTCACTCCGTGCCCTTAACCATGTCCCCACGCCAGCTCTATTTTACTTACAACAAACCAAGGCCTTTCAATGCCACCCACTGGTGAATAAATGTTGGCATTGTGACAAAGGACAGAGACGACAGCACAGTACTCAGAGAAAACCTTTGCCCCAAGGATGACGGCTTACTTCAGTTGCAGCCCACCATGAGGTTACATGTAGGTCTGGTAGGACCTGACCCTTAGCAATGGGATCAGGAAACATGAAGAGGGAATGATGTGTGGACTGGACCTTTTGTGGGAAACTGACCAACCCTTTTGCCAATAGAGTGAGTTCTCTGAATATACATCTATAATGACCAAAGAAGCAAACTTAATCCTCAGGTTAGCCTTCCCCATACTCTGTCTGAAACAGCAAAGGCAAAGTGACATGCTAGTCGTTTGTTGCTCAGCCTGACGTCCACCTGACCTCCTTTGCTTCAAACAAGGGTGTGTTTTCCCCTGGTAGCCTAAGAGAGAATACCAGGTAAAGGTCTGTCCTGAGCCTATAGAGCCTCTTCTTAGAGACTGACAGTAGTTTACCTATGGTGATGATCAGCTTGGAGGGAGGGCCACCTCCCACCCCAGGTGAAACAGAATGGAAAGATGGCACCTCACCCCAAGCCTGAGGTACCTGGAAATCCTGAAACCCCACTCACTGCCATTGGCCCACCATGAAGAACAAAGCAAATGGCTCATGAAGCATGAGAAGATGTTGGACAGAGAGAGGAGGCCAGAAGGAGGAAAAACAGACACTTAAGCAGGGCCTTGGCCTTACCAAAAAAATCATCGCGCACTACGGGAGCATCCCAATCCCACAGGAGACGGGCAACAGGGCGGGAGGAGGGAGAGAAAAGAAGCGCGTTAAGCCTATGTAGACAGCAAGGTGGGAGGTGTTGGGGGCCACTTCTGGTTGGGTTAGAGTTGGCAGCAGAAGGGACAGGAGGGCGGGAGGCTGGATGAAGCCAGGGACTCCTGTGAAACTTTATCTGTGGGCAACAGAATAGATAGCCAGAGGAAACCACACAATGAGAAGCTGTGCCCACGGGCTTGGCTGCCATTGAACACACAAAAGGACCACAATTATGTAAGTCTGTGGGCTTCAGAGCTTCCTGTGCACAGCCGTTTAGCCTGGCTATCCAGGTGGACTGCACTTGACAGGGAGGGGCCTCATGGCACCCTTAACTTCTGGGGTGTACTGCCTTATGTTCCCAATGGCTCTGTAGATACCCCAGAAATGGCCACCAGGCCTTCAGGCCTTTTCAAGTTTGAAGATGGAGGTCACATATTTAGAGTCTGTCAGTAGTCAGTGGAGCAATCCCATCTGGGCATTTTGGGCAATAGCAGGTTGGGAGCAAAGCGCTTGCTATAGGGGCTAAGTGGCCTGGAGCAGCCAGACAGAAATAAAAGGTCAGTGTGCACAGCCCTTGGTGATGGTCAGCGGCAGGGGAGAGTCCCACGTGTATGCCCCACCCCCTGCTCCAGCTGCTCTTCACAGTGGAAAGGGGACCACATGGAGACAGACGGGAGAGATACACACCTGAGAACTCCCCTGGGCCGCATCCAGTGAAGCCGAGAGACAGGGAAGGAAGCAACAAAGATCAATTGGTAACTAGAACCAATAAATACAGACATTCTTATTAAAAAAAAAAAAAGCAATAATGATTCAGCCATTCCTATGTTGATGGGGATGAAAAACAAAACACTTCAGCAGGTCCAGGTCAATACATCCATGGATACAGAAACCATAAAGGGAGAAACCAAAATGGACGTCCCTCCCTCTCCAAGGACCGTAGAGTAACCTAGTTCTTGTTCAGCCCTGCCAGAATCTGTAGCCATCCAGTTGTATGCTAGCACCCAGCAGACCTCAACAATCATGGCCTATAAAGAGAAGGACGTGAGCGCATTGTGAGCAAAGGACATCAAGGAAGCCATCCAGAATGAACAAACTGTGCTGGTGGCCCACAGAAAGAGGCCTGACATGTCACAGACGTACACCTGCACCTCGATTCAGGGGTCTCCTGTTCAGGCAGTATCTACAGGAGTAGAGGGAGGGAGAACATGACCTTGACTGTGGCACAAGAAGAGGATAAAGGAGATATTATCCTACTGTGAAAAGAAAATAAACCAAAGGGTAGTGTGTGTGCGTATGTGAGTGTGTGTGTGTGTATGTGTGTGTGCACGTACGTGCATGCATGCGTGCGTGCGTGGGTGGCGGCTAGGGATCATGCAGTGATTTGAACAGACTTCACTAGGTACAGGCCACTTTGGTAGGAAAAAAAAAAGGGACTGAAGTAGAAAAACACCCTCACCCTTCCCCCCCGGCCCCCCTCCCCCGCACCCCCTCCAGTAAGTTTAAGGAAATAATTCACTGTGCTTGTGTACTTTCCAGGGAAGAAAAGCAGCATGAAAACCTACTTGATTTAAATAACAAAATGTTTGTCACAGAAATCTAAATAAAGCAGAGTACCAGTTCAGAAGGAGCATCCCTTTCCTCACACCTCTCTAGACAAACATCCCAGGCTATCCATCTCCAGGCAGGTAGTATGGCATCAGGGATTCTAAGCACTTTGGGTGCTTTGCATCACTGCTCATCACCATCTCTCCTGTCATGCAAAAGGCATTCATTATCCTGCATGACCATGCAGGACACAATGGTACAGATCACCAGAGAACTTGTGGCCTACCTACCTGCTGTTCCACAGCTCCTGCAGAGCTCCACAGAGGGAGCAGGGCAGCTGCTGATTAATTTTAACTTTCATTTTTCATTAATCCTGAAGCAGAGTTGTTTTTATGTCACCTGTGATTTGCTTCAATGGTAAAAAATACACACACACACTTTCTTGTCATTTTCGTTTGTTCTGAGTGCTGGAGATCAAATTGGCTCCTACTAAGCATATGTCCCACCACTGAACTGCACTGACTGCACAAACATACTTATCACAGTCACAAGAGTGAACATTTTCTTTTTCTTCTTTTTTTTTTCAAGACAGGGTTTCTCTGAATTGGTTTGGAGCCTGTCCTGGAACTAGCTCTGTAGACGAGGCTGGCCTTGAACTCACAGAGATCAGCCTGCCTCTGCCTCCTGAGTGCTGCAATTAAAGGCTGGAGTGAACATTTTCTTTGTTGGTTTTGTTAATATAGAGGCCCAGCTTACAGAAATATTCTCCAATATCCTTTCTCAGATATACTGCTCTGTATTTTTGTTTAAATATTTGATCAACCTATAATTAATTTGTTTTATGGTGTTAGATGAGATAACCATTTTATTACTACATACATGGAGTGGAATTCATATCAGTCCAAACAGCTCTGATTCCATCCTCTTACACAAGTTTGTCTACTTCTCAAAGATAGCTGTTTCTAGACATCTAGGCCTGCTTACTACCTGGGGCAGTCTGCTACAGAAGGAATCAATCTAACCACTGTACACCAGAATGACACAGACTGGGTCTGCTTGTCACAATTCAGATTCCTGTAAGTGATGCAGGGGAAACCCATGGCTTCTCTGAGCACTCCTTATGTGTACATGGGAAACACAATCTCCTTATGGTGCACGGTGTGACTTCCCTAGCACACAGTGCAGGCAGAGGTTGGCTTCACACTTCCTACTCCTAAAACATCCATTCTGTAATGTGTTTTCCTTGGCATTTCTGGAGGCTTGTGTATATGCATGTAGGAGGTTTTAAACAATAACTGGCATGTTATAGTTTAATTTGCAGCTTTTTTTTTTTTTTAAACTGAGCTTCTTAAAATAGTGCCATGTTACTACTTCAGTTTGATAGATACAGTGTGTGCCAGGCTACCTTTTACTACCTTCATTGCTGAGATATATGGAGCTGAAAGCTAGGATTCCTGGGCAGAGAGCTGACCATTGTCCCAGCTGAAGACCAAAGCAGCCTTTATCTAGTGACTTAAGGCTATGTTTGTGAGAATATAGCACCTGTCCCTTTTCTGCCTGTGAGATGCTCAGACAGCAGTAGAGTTGTGTCTATAGCCACACAAGTTGCTCAGGTGTGCTTACACATTGTTTCCTGCTTTCTGAGCTATGCCATCTTTAAAATCACATATGAGTGATTGTGGACCCAAGCCAGAAGGGCTCTTGGGTGGATAGCCAAGCAGAGGAGACAGACCCCAGCTCATTCCTCCAGAACTTGGTCACCATATTAAGTCATCTGGCACTGAACTCACAGATTATACAGTAGTGAGTCCTGCCTAAGCACCTTATGGCCCATCTGACTTCCTCATTCCCACATAAAAAAAAGACTCTAAAACACATACTACCAAGAGTGGGTCTCATGGCTATCTTAACTCAGGATGGCCACAATCTCACAGAAATGACAGCAGAGTAAGAGATGCACAGCAGTACACAGGGAAGGATGTCTTTGTTGTGGCAGAGTAAGACCCTGATGCCTACTTCCCCAGAACAAAACCATCACCATGCAGCCTGTCTGCAGCCACAATCCAGCTACATAAGTTCATACCCTGAAATCCCACCCTTTACTACCTGACTATGAGGTGGCAGCCTCCCTGTGGAGTAATGAGAAGCAGCAGCAGCATGGTCCTAACCTGCTTAGAATTGGATGTGGAGGCCTGTGGAAGAAGCCTGTCCATGTCCCCAGCACGTAGAGGGGTGACCTCGGAGCCACCCAGGAATGGCTGCTATGGGTGTGTGCTAGAACTGTAACCTAAGATCTAGAGCTTTCCCAGAGTGTGGGCCCTACTCCTAGCACAGCTGCCCATAAGGGACATTCAGGGGACACCAAATGCCAATAGTAGCACTCTGTGAATACATTAAAACTATAAGCTAGAGACTTTACGGGATGTTCACAGAATGTCAAAGAGTGTAGGTGGATAGGTTGTGTTTACCTAGGAGGTCGGCTCCCTCATCCACATCCCCGATGACCTCAGACCCCGCTGTAGATAATTCATGATACAGGGAGTCAGTGTTGATGCCAAAAGCTTTGTTTACGATTCCCTGGGTCGGGCTGTTGGGATACACACAGAAAGAACAATTAGGAACAGCACGAAGTACCTACCACCTGACAGCAACCCTCCAGCGTATGTCAGGGTCTGCAACTGAAATGTCTCCAAAAGACATCTGGATACTAAAATGGTGCAATCTTAGGAAGTGGGGCTCAATGCGAGGAAATGAGATGACAGAGGGTATGCATTTAAAGACACTTCAGCCCTTCCTCCATTTCCTAGGCTCCACAAAGTAAACAACTCTCTTACCATAAGCTTTATTCATTAATACTGTGTTATCACAGGTCCAAAGGCTAAATAAAGCCATGAAACATTTGAAGCTGTGAGTCAAAATTCAATCTTTGTTTTTCTGTTTTGTTTTGTTCTTCAGGACAAGGTCCCTCTATGTAACAGCCCTGGCTGCCCAGGAACTCACTATTTTGTCACAGGGATAGGAAGCTGTTCAATGACAACCCTGTACTGTGGGTACAGATGTGACTGGAATATGTTGATCTCTCATCCCCAACCCCAAAGGCACACCAAATCCCTCATCCAGGGTCTGGCTGAGTGAACACCTGCTTCCTGTGCGGTCTAGACGGGTTTCCGGACACACATCCAGCTCTGGGGTGGAGTCGATAATGTCCTGAACATCAGACCACTCATCGCTGCTGCCCATACCTAGTACAGAACACAGGGAACGTGGTGTCAGGGGACAGCCTGGAATTTCTGCTATATTCATAAAGGCTACCTGGGACTGCATCTATAGAATTCACACTAGTTTCCATAGACATGACTATCAAAAAAGGGTCTCATACTGGCCAGGTAGATGGAGACGCCAATACAATAGGGAGTCTAGGGAAGAAGGTACATATCAAATAGATATGCAGTGTGAGGATAGATCCCGCTCCCTGCCTTGTGTGACAGCATTTGGAAACTGGGTCTTTTGTTTTGTTTTTCCAAACAGGGTTTCTCTGTGCTGCCCTGACCATCTGAGAACTCAAATTTGTAGATCAGGCTGGCCTTGAACTCAAGAGACTAGCCTGTCTCACCTGAGTACTGGGATCAAGGGAGTGCACCACCACCTGGTGAAACTGGGTTTTTTAATGTTCATCTTATTTTTGAGACAAAGTCTCATGTACCGAAGGCCTCCTCTCAAGAGCTGAGATTATAGGTGTGTGCCACCATACTCAGCTTGGAGTCTGGTCTTTAAGAAAGTGATCAAGGGAAAAGAAGGCCACCTGGCTCACCTCACTCCCTAGGAGATCAAAGCATAAACACTGTGAGGACACCGGGAGGTGGCCCTCTGTAAGCCCAGGAAGAAGGACTTCTGGAAAGACTAGGCCTGCTTGCACCTTCCTGGTCATCCTACTTGTAGGATAGCTATTAAAACTGCCTACCTTCAGTACTTGCTATAGAAGCCTTAGCTATCACATCTGTTCTAACCAATGCCCAAAGAGAAAGAAACACCTCCCAGGTGTCAGCAGCAGAGGTGGCAGTGAGTAGTAGGTATGTGACCTTCCGCTAGGGATGGGATGGCTGGTGGTGCATTGGACAGGCAGTGCACTGGATGGACAGACTACATACCAATGCTGACGTTCCGCATCTCCTGGGTGACCTGGACCTCCATGTTGCGGCTGTTGCGTTTCTCTCGGGCCCGCTTGTTGTTCTTTGTGACACTGCCATAGTCTCCCAGGGGCTGCAGGCTCTCATTGAGTGGTGTGACTGCTGCTGAGGGCACGGAGGATGTGGGTGTGTTGGACTTGGTACCTGTGGTGCTGGGTGTTGCAGCTGCTGAGGACTGGCCTGACTCAGACATCTCATCATTTGGACACTAGAGCCAAACAGAGGAAGGAGGAAGAACATCACAGTAGGCCATGGTATTATGGTTAGATTGGCTGCTGAGACCCCATAGCTCTGCTTCTCTGTTACATGGCTACAATCAAACAACACTGTGTCCACCTGCAGAGGCAGGGGTTTCCTTTTGGCCTAGTTACTCCTAAACAATGATGCTCCCCATATCTGCCTCTAATTTTCCAAAACCAGCCATGGCCTCACATTAACAGAATTTTCAGCTGCCACAGGACAGCCCAGCACAATCATGAGTGATGATGTGATGGTATACAGAGAACATGGTAGAAGACACAGTGTGTTGGTCAGAAACTAATGGCAGACTAGCATGGGGCAAAAGGCTCTACCTTGGGATAAGAAAGCTGCTACCTGGCACTGGGTGGTCAGGTTGTGCTTACACTAAACTACCTCACTACTACTGTCCATCACCACTTCTAGGCCATGAATGCTCTGTCCTGGCTGAGCATAGTGAGGACAGTGGTAGAGAGGGCCACAGTGTTTCTGACTCTGTGGCTAGGACCTCCACTAAGCAGATCCTGAGTGCTTTTCTCACACATCAGCTGAAACAAAGTTTAGCTTGAACAGCAATGCAAATTCTGCTTTAATAAAATGAGCACTGTTCTGGAGGAACTTCAGGCTCTTATAGAAACCAGCTGCTAGCCTTACAAATCTTCGGAGGAAAAAAGGCACTTAATTGAAGTGCAAAGACATTTCAATTGAAACAGGAAGCAAACATTTTTTTCTTAAGCTCTTGACAAAACATTAGACAATTTCAATAAAAACTGTCTCCAAATATTCCTCTATTAACTAATATTGACGAATGTATATGACATGGGACTGATTAGATGCCCTGGTCATTCCAGGAAGCAGCTAGCCTTCAGATTCCTTTGCTTCTCTGTTGGGAAGGCCAAAGAAGACAATTAAACATCTCAAGTATGCACTGTACTGGGTTCTGGAGTCTTGTCTTCTAGAGAGAGGGCATGTCTAGAAGAGGGTTCTGTTGGTGAGGATGTTCATCAGGGTGTAGTGAGGAAAGGGAAGTGTGTGGCTCTGTATAGAGATATCGACTAAACAGTATACACCCGAGTCTCATGGGTCAGAGCTTGTTCTGTGGGTGCCTTTGCTCAACTCACTGGGACTGCCAAGCTCTAGTAAGAGTCTTTCAGTACTGGATACAGTCATGTCTTCAAAGGTCAAAGTTCGGGCTTTATCTATTAAGCTGTTTTATTTCTATATAAGAAATTACGTAGGGATTCTTGGCAAAGGACTGTTCTCTTGTCAGAATTTATTGGCTCCCAGCATCAAGTGAGTGAAGACCAAGGATGCTGTTCTACAGGAAGGCCCATGGCCAAACATAATTCAGCCCTAGCCAGCAGTCCTGAGGTGAGGGCCCTAACATCAGCATGTAGTTCAGTCATCTTGGAAATGGCTTTGTAACAAAGTTCTAGCTCTGGATCTGTATCCAGCTTCTGCCCAATATCACAAGGGAGAAACATTTTTCTTCTTCACATCCTTTTGAGTGCCAAAAGAGGTGAGCTTGGTTTACGATGTAGCTCTCAAAAGACTTGTGACTGCCCCTCTTCAGAATCATCCAGGTGTCTTCCAGATGTAGACCTCTGCTGCTGCCACCCAGTAAAGGGCAAAATGGAAACTCCAAGCAGGCCAGGAAGAAGCCAGGGTATGAGTTCCACTCATTTCTAGACCTCCTTCCTCAATTTCTATTTCTTCTGCCTATTGTAAAAATGGGGGCATTTTGCCCTTGGGCTGCGCCTCCCCCAGTGCCCCCACTCTGTTATCCTACAGGGCCACACTTACCCAGGGGATACACCCCCTGGTCACCACTTACCTAGGGCAAACCTCTCAACCTCCTAAACATCAACGGGGAGCAGTGACCTCCAAATGTATTGCAAAGAACCCACACTCTTAGCGGTCATTCCTCACCATGAGTAGTCACAACTGTTTGGTTAAAACACTACAGTATATAAAAACAAAAAACAAACAAAAAACAAACAAAAATTAAGAAATTAGAAAAACCTTAAAATTTGGAGCATAAAATAAAAAGAACTTAATATAATTACTTTAAAAAAAATAAAAATCAAATAAAACATACAACAAACTAAAACATGTAACAGAGAGAAACACCATAGTAGAGACAGAAAAGACATGGTAAGAAGAAAAGCTGGTAAAGCATGGGCCTGAGTGGGTGCCTGGAGCCAGGCTGGGTCAGCATAGGCTCTCATGCCCTTCTTGTAGCTTCTGCAAATGCTTAAGGGCAAGCCTTCCCACAGGTCTGGTTTAAGAGAGCATGAGTGAGCAAGCGACTGAGCATGAAAAGCTGGCATAATGGCAAGGCCATGCCTAGATGTCCAGGGACAGCATAGCACTTATGGGTCTTGCTGCCTTCTTCTCAGGGCACAGAGAGAGGGCATCAGCACCTATCTTGAAGAAATACTCATTGCCTAAAACCACTGTAGAAGCAGTAGGTCACTTTCTGACAAAGGCGGCAGCACACAACAGCCCCTGCAGGCAAGCTGAACACAGAAAGAACAGTCGGCCAAGAACAACAGCAGGGAATTTCAGAAGTTCTGGACCCCACATCCACCAAGTCCAGAGACCCAAGAGTACATGACCCCCAATCCCCTCAGTGGAGAACTTTCCACCAGACCCAAGGGCACCTCCTCCACCCCAGGAAGACAGTCTCCCTTACCTGGTAATGCTGCAGCTACCTTCTAGGTAATCTGAGCACACAAACCCCTTGTACTGGAAAATGACCTGGGGCCCTGAATGAATAACCTGGCCTTTTCTGAGCTCTACGTTTGGGGTACATACCTGCAGGTGATAGTATCTGCCTTCTCAACTTGTGGCTGAGGAATGGCTAGTGACAAGTAGAAAAGAGCCCAGGCCAAAGCTATTATTTATGCCTCCTCTTAGCAGAAGCTTCAGACCCTAGGCTCTGAATGCCTGTAAAAGCCCCAGAAGCACCATGTAGCCTGGCTAGGCATCTAGTCAGAGAGAGGCATGTGCTTGGGGTATGTTCTGATGTAGCTAAGTTCAGCCTTAATAGGCGTGGCTTCCTTAGCTATAGGGTAGCCTGAGAAACAAAGGCAGGCTAGCCTGGTCTCACAGGTGCTAGAGTGAGGTCATGCCTCCTGACATCCCAGTTCTGTTTCTCTGTCCCTGTTTTATGTTGGGATGGTTGGTGGACTAACTCAGGGAAAATAGCAAAGACTAGATTCTCCTGAAAGGACATGGGATACCAGTAGTTTGGGGACCCTTGCTACAACCATGACTACAAAACCTGGTAGCTGGAGCTGGACTGCAGCTGGCCGAGGTCACTCAGGTGCCAGTGGTCCCCCGCAGGCACGAGCTTGCCCCCCATCTGTGCACGTACCATGCCGTCAGCCAGAGGGAAGACATTCAGAGAGGTGGGACGCTCCTTCCTGCTGCAGTAGGAGGTAGATAAGCACAGGAGTGAATGGTTAGATGGAACTATGAGAGAACCAAGTCCATTTCTTGACACATAGATACTGTTTGGTAGGTGGCAGTGCTTAAAGTGGTATCCCATACTCAACCACTAAGACTCACTTCCACACATTTGAGAACTGCTCCTTAATTAGGACTCATGTATTTTGCTCTTCCATCATACACTAACATTTTTATTTAGGCTAACTTAATTTTAAAAAAATTATTTTATGTGTATGGTTGCTTTTGCTTGCATGTACATCTGTACACATGCATGCCTAATGAAATGGGCGCCAGAAGAAAGCATTAGATTTCCTGGAACTAAAGTTACAGATGGTTGTGAGCTATCATGTGGATACTGGGAATCAAACCCAGGTCCTCTAGAAGAGCAGTCAGTGCTCTTAACCCATCAGCTATTTCTTCAGCAACCCTATTTAAATTTTAAATAGAAACAGTGTCAGGGATAATAATTCTAAAGCAATACCAACAAGAGCTTTTTCACTATTTATTATTTTAAAATCTGTGTGTACATGTCTAGTATGTGGGCACGGGCATGTGAGTCCAGGTGTCAGCTGAGTTCTGAGGGGAATATCAGATCCCCTACAGCTAAAGGTACTGGCAGTTGTCGCTACCTGATGCATGTGCTGGGAATTGAACCTCAGGTCCTCTGGAAAAAAAGTAAGTGCTCTTTACTGCTAAGCTATCTCTCCAGCCCCAACAAGACTTTTACTCTGTCTTCACCAACCAGTTCTCTGGGCTTTTGTATGTAGGTCTCCATTTTGTATTTTTAAATTTATTTTTATTTTACTGGTGTTTTGCCTGTATATCTATGTGAAGGTGTTGGGTCCTGAAGCTTCAGACAGTAGTGAGTTGCCATGTGGGTGCTGGGAATTGAACCTGAGTCCTCTGTAAGAGCTCTTAACCACTGAGCCTTCTCTCTAGTCCTTCCACCTTATATTTTGAGACAGGGTTCTACTGAACTCACCTACTGGTTAGCCTAGCTGACCAGCAAGCTTTGGGGATCTGAGCTCCCACTGAACCATCTTCTCATAGTCCCTTCACAGGGTTTCTCATTGTGAAGAACCTCAACAGGACATGGTCAAAACAAAGAACACTGCTGTCATGACTGTTAAAGACCATGATGGAGGACATGGTTTCTATGTGCAGATCTAAACAGTCATCACAGTTCACAGAAGACAGTTCCAGAGCTAAAGACTCTGGTAAACTGAAGGTGAAGAACAAAGTTCAGTGCTCACCTCCAAAGTTCTCCATGAGCCATAAATAGTAAACAATAGTGGGGACAGGGTCCATATCCATCCTGCCAGAGGCTAGAAGCAGCCAGTCAAGCAGGTTTGGCCACACACAGGTCTAGGCAATACCACACTCCCAGGGCTGTCTGTCTAACTGTTCAAAAGCTATTCAGGTCAAGCATTAGTCTACTCATGCTATAGCTTTTGGAATTGGGTGTTCTGTACCTAGAGACACAAGAAGGGAAGTGTCCTCCCCTGCGGTCTCAAGGAGTCATATCCAGAGGCTAGCAACATATATGGTAAAGGCTGAAAATGTGCGTCCTCTCCTTACTTCATGAAGAGTGCCAGGGCAGTAGGATGGCTGAGGGTAGTAGCACACCCAGGAACTTCCTGTTCAACTTGAGAAAGCATGAGTCTGGGTAGGGGTCTCTTGGTAGAGACTGGACAGTTAGTCTGTCCTGACTCAAATACTGTCTCCTATAGCAGGAAGACCCTAGTACTTGCTGGGACTTGACTTTGCTGTCTTGTTGGCTTGTCATGGAAAGGATAGGACCAAACAGGCTGGGTGCTGCATGTGGGGCTATGGGTTTGGGTAATAGAGGAATGCTCAGGACTGAGGCCTCTGGAAGATACTCTCCAATGTCTGGCCTGCATAATCCTTTCACAAAGGGCATGCTGGGCCTATTAACATTAAGTAGGAAGAATTCAGATGTTGAGACCCAACAGAGCTGGAGAGTTTGTCTACTTGAAGCTACCTAGTTCAACTAACTCTACTGACAATATCCCATAAGTGCCAAGGCTCTGAACCACTAAGAAGGCAGCACAGCCAGGGACTGGAGCAGGAGCTCATTAGCTCTGCCTGTTTCGGCAGGCTCCCAGTCTCCCTAACCATATTGTGCTCCCCATGGGGAAGACCCTTGGGCCTAGTTCTGACCCCATTGCTCATGATCCTGTGTGAGAAGAACATAATGTGTTCCTAGTCCTTAAACTAATGTTGCCTCTTCTGTTCTGCTTGTCTCCTCTCGTCTCCTCCCGTCTCCTCCAGATGCTGAAGGATAAGAACAGAGGAGGTGGCTCCTGTCTCAAAGGATGGAATGATATATACACTGCAGGTGATTAAATCCACACCTTGAGATGCTTCTCCTGGCCTACCATCTCCTAAGTCAGGAAGCTCTTGCCCTATCAACTACTGTGTGGCTATGCTAAGGTATCCATCAAGACTATACTTCCTCAGTCTTGTGAATATACAACCACAGAAGGTCATAAAAAAAAAAAAAAAGCCCTGTGATTGCAATCAAAGCAATCACTGTTGCAATTCTTCCTTCAGACAACCCCAATTCTCACAGTGACCCTAGCTAGCACTGCAGTGGATAAAGACCAGCAGGCTTTTACCTTTTCCTCCATGACTGGCGAGGACTGCAAGCAGCAACAGACACAATGGCCAGCACACAGCAGCGACAGCACAAAGGGCAGGACAAGAAGACCACATTAGAGAATGAAGGTCAGACTAGCAATATCTATGCGTGTGTTCATAGAGAAAGCACATGCATGATGATGGTGAGATATCTGGACCCCATCATGTATTCCCCCCTACACAAACAGCTATACATAGTATCTACAGGAATAGACACATGGGGTATGGATCTTCGTGATTTTGACAAAAGACCCTAGGATGTGACCTACTGAACAGATAGCAGCAAGTGGGTGAGCACCAGGCTTATCACAAATACCCAGCACACATGTGCATACAGGATGAGAGCACAGAGACATACAAGCTCCCACCCACATCTGCAGCAATGGTTCAAGAACAGCAAGTGTTTGAGATTCCACTGAGTTCATTCCATACATACAGATTCTGAAAACCATGCCAGGAGTGCAGGAAAAGGCCACATGCATCACAAGTGGCCAATAGCTCAGACTTAGGAGGAATAAAGACTTTATAAAGTCCCTGTGAGGAACTGAAGAGTCTGAGCTCAGAGGGGACCAACTTAAACATCTGACCTGAAGGACTCAAACATCTTTCTACCTCAGGCCAAGGGCAGAGCTTTGGCTAGGCTGAGGTACAGTCTCTCCTGTGATGGTGCACATACTTGGGAATGGAGGAAGGGTTTTTTCTTCATCTCAACTAGCTCACTACTCTGGGTCAAGATAGTTGCTATCCATGCCTGGGGCCCTGTACTACCTTGTTCCCCTACTGAAGTTTACACCATGGGAATGGATTAGTTTCTTTAACTACTTGCTAATGACAGGTAGAATGGAGTCTATGGTTGAGGAGCTTTAGTAGCACTGGCCACGGTGATGGGAAGAGCCCAAAGGTGAACATTAGTGCACCCCTCTCATCCACCCTGGTTTCCATAAACCTGGTAACAAGCACCATTTTCTTATGCTGTTGAAGACAAAGGCAACAAGACTGCTTATACATTGGTCTTAGGGAGCTCAATGGGCAAATCAGGTCAGGTCAGATCAAGCACCCAAGGGTTTGAACTCAGTGAGCAAGGCAGCCCATACTATACTCTTCCTGGTCAGGCTGGAGAATCCCATTTGTCAAACAAAAGAAAAGGCCATGAAGGCTTCTTGGGGTTTCTAGAAGGCATGAAACCCCACCCACTATAAGTGTCACTCTTATTCTTGGCACCAAAGGTTTTGTGCTGCCCAGAGAATACAAGATGGCCACAGAGGATATTCATAGATTCACTTCGCATAAAACAGGTCAAACTCCTTTCAGGTAGGAAGCATGCTTCTCACAGCCTAGTTGCCTGGAGATGGAGACAAACTCTGAGTAGGAGGGAGAAACCAGGGGTAGAAGCACAGGCTCTGGACACCCAGCTAATGTAGACTGCAGAACTATGGGCCTCACGGAACACTGTGGTAACAAGTTCCTGGACAGGTCTCCCTCCATTCCTTCACCAAGTAGATACACCACAGCAAAGCACAACCTGCCTGAAGTTGTAGTATCTCTTTTCCAAAGGAAAAACAGGTAACCCAGCCTAGTCCATGGTGATGATCAGAGTCTTCAGAGGTCAGCTTTGTTGCCTATATAGCTTTCAACACAGCCCGGCTTTGGTTTTGGCTGAGCTCACAGGATCCTAGGGTATCTATCTCTGCAGAATCACAGGGCCTGGAGTACCCACCAGTGACACAAGATGCTGGGTACATGCAGTCTGCAATCCTGGGTCTAAGTTTTGTTGCCCAGCTTCCTATGATACATTGGACATGTTTCCCCTGCATTTTCAATCATTATCCAGGAACTTACTACATACTCCTAGCTGGCCTTTAAGATGGGTTTTCCTTCTGTCTCACCTCCCAAGTGCTCAGATTACATGCTTGAGCCATCTTGCCTGGCTCCAAGGTGTTGTCTTGAAGGACATGCTAGCAAGAGCCTGCCAGTAGGTTCTGGAATGCTGCAGCCCTATATAAAGATACCAAACCTCCCAACTCCTACAACAAACTCAAATAACACCTTTGTTCCCTTAAAGATCACTGATTACAAGGTCAGCCTGGTAACCTGGAAATTTTCTGTGGGCACAATGTTAAGGTGTCACAGTTTGCAAGGAAAGAGTCTTCCTGGGCCAGTAACTGACAGAATGGAGTTCACCACTTCTACTTTTCAGCAATAACAAACTGCCAGGGTTATATCTCATCAAAATTTCATCCATATTGTCTCACTAATTCTTAGTGCTTGGAATCTATTCAAACTGCTTGTACCCTGTCTATAGACCAGAACTGACTATAAATACTGCAGACTCTACATCCTGCTGGAAGTAGCAGCACCATGTCAGAGAGCACTCATCCAGTCCTTCCTACCTTCCTCAGGCCTACAAGGCTGAATAAGTACATTGTTGTTTTCATGTCAAAGGTTCTGGCATGATGAAGAGAACAGCTCTGCCAGTCACTCAGAAGAAGAAAGTGGTTGATGAAGCCCAGAGCTCTATATCCTGAACCTTCTCATTTGGAGATATAATGCATAGATAGGCAAGCAAGAGGAAAATGCAGCCTTATTGTGAAGTGACTAGAGGCTTTCTCTGGCCCAGACTTGGCTTCAAAAGGTTCAGTTGCAGGAACTTGGGACAACAGAGCAATAGGGTGATGCTTGGGTGAATGTGTGGTTCTGGCTCCTGCTGCTCCCACACTTGATTAATGTCATCTCTAATCACTCAACTCTCAAGCTGGTGATGCCCTAGATGAGACCTCCCTCTGATACTTACTCTCTAATCTGACTCAGACAGAGAAAATGGTAAAGAACACTTAGCAGGGTTCTTCCTGATGCTTGAGCAAAACCAGCACCAAATCCTGAACTTGGGCCTAACAGAGACCTGGGGTAGGGATGGGAGTCTGTGGACATCATCCTACACTACATAAGGCACAAGTACAGGGGCTGAGCAAGGGACCCATCATTCTTTTCCTAAAAAAGTTGATTAATAATAGTATGCTCTAGAGGAAAGGTGTCCAGCTTTTTGACATTACTATATGATGCTGTCATCTAAAAATGTGTTGGGCTGCATTCATAGCTATCTTAGGACTCACTCGATCTATGGGCCAAAGCTAGACATGCTTATTTTAGAATGCAGATGAAGAACACTAAGCTGCTACCCCAAGGGGAGTATGTGCATACCTTATGTAGATCATAGTTTTAGATCCCACAACTTATCTGGATTGACTCTACCAGACGATACATATACATTCAGGATAAATAGAAAATAGAGTAAAAAGTGTTGGGTGACTGTTTACAGCCCCCATTGCTTCAAAGCCACATTATCAGGCCAAGGCCTCCATGTACTTCTGAGAGAATGCTGTGCATTTCCTCCCAGGTCTTCCTACTGGCATCTATGTAGGGGTTTAGATGGTGGATTAGAGCACCACCGAGTTAAACCTTGGTCAAGAGCCCACCCTTTGGCTCAAACCCCACACCCTACAATATGCAAATAGCTATGAAACTGGTTGCCAAGTTTTCAAATATATTTTAATAAGTAGGAAAATTTCCAAAATCAGAATCCATAAAGAGCAAGGATACACTGTATACAATTTTTCTGACTTCAGAAGGCAAATCCTGCAGTTACAGCAGAAACCATATCCACCTTTATGCACAACCCTGCCCAGTATCCCTACCACTCCTTCTTTCTGCCCACCAGGCCATGCTCACTCAACCCACCTACCTCCGCCCTGGCAGGCTGCTTTCTGTCTGTCCGCTACTCCCAACTTGCTGCATCTTGGATCTTTCAATGTGTTCCACGTAGGTCTGGATCATCTGTTAAGAGGGGTCCTCTGTTAGTGTCACCCACTGAACTCCCAATGCTATAGTTCAGAAGTACTGTGCTTGGATAAAACAGCTCAGTTAAGGAACAAAAATCTAAGGAACACGAGTAGACAGCTTTCTACCAAACAGTGAAAGCATTAGGAGAAATGACCAACGATCAGTAGCAATTGGTAATTGCAGCCTTAGCAGTTAATACCTACTCTAATCCCATAAGGGTGCCTACTAGCACCTACCTCTGTGTGCCGCTGGTGTAGGGCATTGTACTCCTTCTTCATCTCTGATTCCCGTTCCTCCAATCGGGAAACTGGAAAATACAACCACTGTGTCAGCTGCACAGTCCAAGCTCAGTACATGCCCTCTGAACTATAACCCTAGACCCTGGCACATAGTATAGCATGGCAACACTTTATGCTCAGGAAGGTTGCTGTGCTATTGTGCAGAGTATTAGATGTAGCTTATGATTGACTGGTCAATGTAAGTGGCATGTAGTATGCCCCAAATGTGAGAATGCTCAATCCTACTGTAAAGGAAACCAGCATGTGTAGAACTTATAAAAGCATCTGCTCAGGATAATCAGAAGTTTCTAAATCATAGGCAAAACTTATAGCACATGCCAAGGGTAGATGGAAGTGAGAATTCAGTGGCAGACCCTTGCCACTGAACAACAAATGAATAACTAAGTGTTTTTTTTAAAACATAAGAGCTGAGAAGCTCATGAAGAGACACAAGATTCAAGTGAATAATATGAGGCATGTTGAAAACTGACAGAACTCAGAAGTGTATGATAAAATGAACAGCAGTGTTCCTTACACACATCAATCAATGATGAATGAACTTGTTTTCTCTAGGTTGTTAACAAAAACTGGTGACATCCACAATGGTCCCCTCTGCTGTGGCATGCACCTGTCTAAAAAATACAAATAAGCTAACTTGCAACGCCGGCCAGGAAACCTGTCCCTGGGTCTTACTAATGTAGTCGGCATGCCACTACCCTTGTGTGCCTTGCTCTGTACCTGTCTCTGTAGCCCACTAAGTGATGAAGATGGATAAAACAAGGCAGGACATGTGAGACTTGTATTCTGAATCCTGGGTGGTATGGTCCTTCACTGGCTTTCATCATTATCTCTCACTTTCTCCCAGTCTCCTGATGTCTTTTCTATACTGACTTAACAAATTACATGATTCCACATCTCATTTCAGACCGTGTTGTGTTCTGTTACCTGAGAATGGGCTGCCAGGTGATATATGTGAAGGCTAATGCTGCTCATTCTGCATCTGCAAATCAGTAGCAGTGTGGGAACCCTTTCTGAAGCTCACCATAGTTATCAGCTCAAGACAAAGCTGGCTCCATTTTTTCTTGAAGGAGTCCAAAGCATGGACACCAGCATCCAACAACAAACAGAACCTAAGGACACTAGCACCCAACACACTAGACCCATAGACACTAGCACCCAATGCACATAAGACCCAGGACACCAGTATACACCACACACAGAGCCTAAGAATACCAGCACCCAGTGCATATGGGGACCAGGGACATCAGAACTAACACATGTGACCTTGGGATACTAGCACCCAACACAGACACCAACATCCAAGGCCCATAACTTAAGAAGACTTATCTGGTACCTAGAACACATATGACTTAGAGATATCAGTACCCAACCTACATACATATCACTTATACACTGGCACAGAACACATGTGACATATATATGACTTAATAGATATTGGTGAACCATATACATGATCTACACAAACTAAAACAGCACACACTTAAGAGGCTGCCAAAGAAACAAAAGTCTACCCATGTCAGGTATGTTCAAACTCAGCCTATTTCTGCCCCAGCCTCTGTCGCTATATGTATTTCTATATATGTCTCTCTATATGTGTTTCTGGAAGGAACCAGTATTAGACCTCAGGACCTCCTTGTCGGCCCTTGCTTGGATGTCTGTACAGCTACTGTCTGGTTGACAGCTTCTATTCTGCCCTCAGGCCTCACGCTGGCCTGGAGAATCATCACCTACTAATCTCAGCTGGCATTTTTCCTTTCTAAGAAAAAAGCCAGTAAGTGTTCACATGTGAAACACTCCAATCAAAAGGGAAGTCACAGCACCTATGTAAATATGAGGTTTATTGTACATGACCAAAACAGGCCTTTAAGTTTACTTCCTGTTTGCAAATACTAGCATGTACAGAAGCGGCCTGCTCACTGCTCACCCTCAGACTCTGATTCTCAGCAGGGTTAGTCTAGCACAGTAACCAACCTGTAAGTCTCAGCCCTGGAACAGGTCAAAAGCAATCTATTAAGCCAGTTTCTCTCTCTCTCTCTCTCTCTCTCTCTCTCTCTCTCTCTCTCTCTCTCTCTCTCTCCCAATTATATTTTAAATGTACAAAGAAATGAAGGTAGCTGTCTCTCAAAGTAACCAAATAAAGTGTTTTAATCATTCAAATATTGAATCACAAAAAAAATACTGAAGCCCAGTGTGGTGACACATGCCTTTAATCCCAGCACTCGGGAGTATATGTAGGAGTGGGGTGAGAGGGTTATACATATTAGTGCAGGTACCTGAGGAGGCTACGAACATCAGAATCTCCTGGAGCTGGAGTACAGGCAGTTGTGAGCTGCCTAATGTGGGTGCTGGGAACCAAAATAGGTCCTCTGCAAGCACAGTACTGTTAATAACTGTTAATAACTATTAATCTCCACCTCCTTAAGTACAGCTTTAGAAGTTAAAGTAATTGTTTTTATAGGTTTGGTTTGTGAGTGTGTGCATGTTGGTTTTTTGAGACAGTGTTTCTTTGTGTAACAGTCCTAGCTGTCCTGGAACTCACTCTGTAGATTAGGTTGGCCTTGAACTCACTGAGATTTGCCTGCCTCTGCCTCCCAAGTGCTAGAATTAAAGGCATGCACCACCACTGCCTGGCCTGTATTTTTTTTTTTTAATATATTTTAATTTTTAAAAGCACCTTTTCACTTTTCCTACGAATACCTTTAACCTCAATTTGGGAATGGGGAAAGCCTGGATTAATAGGCTGATCCTGACCTACTCTGAAGCTGAGGCTTAGAGGCTAATATTGTGCTAAGGTTTGAGGTCAGCAGTAGTCAGATGGCTAGTATTTGCAAACAAGAAGCAAATCTAAAGGTCTCTCAGAAATTGTCAATAAAACAGTGTCTCTATCAGTAATCTTTAGTTTTACAAAGATCAGCCAAGGCTCAAGGGCATAGTGCTTTGTTCCTCAGAACCACAGGAGGATGAGGGTATGAGTGTTATTTTAGACTTAACTTACATAATAAAGCAAAAGTGTGCTGTTCCACAAAAACTATTTCCACAAAGAACTTGAAGCTGATTATGGAAATACAATTGTGTTTTGACACAGAACAAACAGTTGAGAAACAGGGTGAAATAAAAATAAGGCCAACACTCACCTTAGGCACCCATCCCCTTTAATCAATGACTTGTGACTCCTCCCAAGATCAGTCTTATAACACACATGCAGTTCCAATTCAAGGCCCCTGCTAGTCACTTACTCTGGTCTGCATAGTTTTTTGCCTTGAGCTCCAGCTGACGTGTCTGAAACTCATAATGTTCTACCTGGATCTGGAGTTCTTTCTTCTCTTGCTCCAAGGCATCTTCAAATTCAATGAATTTCTATGCATGGGAAAGACAAAAAGGTCAGAAGGTGACATCAGCCTTTCACACGAGAAAGCACAAGTCCAAGACCCAAGATTCCAGAGATACCTTGAGGCCAGTGGGACCAAAGTAAGAATCTCTACTAGATCCTGGTTCCCTACCCCTTCATGCTGCCTTTCCCCACATGTAGAGAGATATTACAGATAAACCCTGACAATAAGCAGGAGAACACCCCCAAGAATGAGTGATTGGAATCTTTGGCCAGCTAATATCATTCTTGATGGCCTGGGAATTCTGCCTTCACATACCTTTCCAGGGCCTCATGTGTGTTAGGAAGGTCCATGATCAGTTAATGCTCAGGAATTTTCAATAAGTTTTAAACACTAGGATCTACAAATGATGTGGCCATCTTGCCTATAATTGAATAGATTGTCCCTGTCAATAATCAACTTCTCATTGGCTGGACAGTGGTGGCACATAGCTTTAACCCCAACGCTTAGGAGGTAGAAGCAACCAGATCTCTGAGTGAGGCCAGCCAGGTCTACAGAGTGAGTTCCAGAACAGCCAAGGTCATATAGAGAAACCCTGTCTCACAAAACCAACCGATCAAACCAAAAAAACCCCAACAACAAAACAATTAACCCCCCCCTTTGGTTTTTTTGAGACAGGGTTTCCCAATAGTTATGAAGCCAGTCCTGGAACTTGATTTGTAGTCCAGGCTAGCCTCAAACTCAGAGATCCACTCTCCTCTACCTCCTGAGCGCTGTGAGTAAAGGTGTGTACCACCACCACCCTGCCTAATCAAAACTTCTAAATGAAGGAAAGGCAACTTTTTTTCCTCATCTCCATTTCATTATTTATTTGTCTCTGATTTTTATGAGTGTGGGTGGTTGTATGAGTTTATGTGTCCCACATGCAAGCAGGATCCCAGGGCATCAGATCTCCCAGAAATAGAGTTACAGACAGTTGTGAGCAGACATGTGGGTTCTGGGAATAGAATCTGGTTCTTCTGGAAGAGCAGCCTGTGTGTGTGTGTGTGTTTGTGTTTTAATTTATTTATTTATTCACTGATGTTTACAGTGTTCTGTCTGCAAGTTTATCTGCACACTAGAAGAGGGCACCAGATCTCATTACAGATGGTTGTGAGCCACCATGTAGTTGCTGGGAATTGAACTCAGGACCTCAATGCTCTTAACCTCTGAGCCATCTCTCCTATTAATCTGCATTTCAATCACCCCTTAGTTCCAGATCAATCATTACTGAACCAAAAACCTCAAGCATCAGTCTTTAAAAAAGCTCAGCTTGTTGAGTTTCTGAGTAAAATGATCATTATCAAACCAAGTTGGGAAAAAACAAAACAAAACAAAACAAAAAAAACAAAAAAAACAAAAACAAACAAAAAAAAAAAACCCAAAACCCAAAAACCAAACCAAACCAAAAAAAAAAACCCTCTGCAAAATAAACGACACTCTAATTAGGCCCAAAGAGGAGTCACCACCCACGGTGCAGTCCTGGGTATGGACATTGACTCTGAAGAGGGCCAAACTAAGTGAATGACATTGTGATGGATACCTGGTGTCATTCCTACAGCTTACTGAGGAAGGAAGTGTGTCTAAGTACTGAACAGGAATCTATAATGTGATCAAGAAATTCTATCTGTAGGAAGCATAAGTACATGCTGGGCTTTAAAGGCTTCTCAAAGGACAAGAATATAAAGATAACCTTGGACTTCAGGCCTCAGTTTCTGGCCAGGGCCATGCTTCATGTAATAACCCACCCACACCCACTCTATAGCTGCCTTTCAGTCTGATGTCTGTCCTGCTGCAGCCCGTCCAAGGTCTTTGTTCTAGAGCACTGGGCTCCAATGAAGGATAAAAGGATGACTCATCCTGTATAGCCAGTATGTGTGGAAAACCCCAGAGCAGGGAGGAAGGAGCTGGAGGAGGAAAGAGACTGCAGCCAGAAGGAAGTCTACTCAGGATTAAGGACACTGAATTCAAGCAAGCTGAAGGAGGAATACCCCATAGCCAGCAAAATGCAGGGGTTTTGTATGTATATGCAGATATACAAACAATGAAAACAAGTGATTGTGAATCAACTGGATACAATCACCATATAGATACTAGTCAGCCTTTTTTTAAAAAAAGAATTCCACAAAATGAAATTGTTCTTCCCATTTTACATATACAATATAAACTGAAAAAAGTCAACTTTACATCCCTGTCAAAAAAGTAAAAGGTTACAATTTAAGTTAACATTCAGGATTCTCAGGATGCAGAGTGCTGGCTATGCAATCTTTTACAATGGGACTCATAGGGCTGTTATAGCTTTTCTAAGCCAAGCATGCTTTATTAGGAAGATGAACCTCTTGTCTCTCACAGTTCTGCAGCCTAGGAATATGCATAGGAACTCATCTACTGTGTGAGAAGTGAATGCCAAGAGAAATAAAAAAAAAGTCAGGTTCTTCTGCATTATTGATAGGAGGGAAAAAAGGAATGAATTTTCAAAGAAAAATATGGTGATCTATTGTTTATGATCTAATAAAGCCACTGGAGATCAGAATGCAAAGCCAGCCACACTAGTTAGCTATAGAAACTAGGCAGTGGTGGCACACGCCTTTAATCCCAGGTCTCAGGAGACAGATGGATCTCAGTGAGTACAGACCACCCTGGGTTACATGAGAGTGAATCAGTATAAGAGTAACAGAGCTCATGCTTTTAATTCCAGCACTAGAAAGGTATGTAAGGAAGAAGCAAAGGGTCTCATGTGAGATTCAGTTTCCAGTCACTGGAAAGACAGGATCTCAATTTCAGCCTTGGTAGAGGTAAGAGCTGTTGGCTGACTGCTTTGCTTTTCTATCTTCAACTTGAACCCAGTATCTGTCTCTGGGTTTTTATTATTCATACTACAGAAAGATGTACCTTTATTGGTCTTTTGTCTTAAGTAAGCAGACAGGCAAAGAGCTTGGGGCAACTTAGGCTTCTGAGCCTGTGCCATCACCTCTGGCTACTTTCTGAAACCAATAGGAGCATCTATATCTATCAAGTATTTATCCAAGGCAAGTTGGGACATCAAACTCTTAACATTAGATGTTCCTTTATGGCCAACTTTTCATCTCCCACACTGTAGAACTACCTAGGTCTGAAACACAACAGTGCAGGTCCTGAGTTGGGAGGCTGGAGTTACAGACACTATCTTCAAGAACAGGGATTTTTGTTTGTTTTTTGTTTTTCGAGACAGGGTAACAGCCCTGGCTATAGACCAGGCTGGCCTTGAACTCACAGAGATCCGCCTATCTCTGCCTCCCGAGTGCTGGGATTAAAGGTTCATGCCACCACCGCCCAGCTTGAACAGGGATATTCCTATATTCAAATATTAGGTGTGGGCTAGTAATATGGCCATAGTTCAGGAATGTAACAAGTGTTTCTCATATTCATGTTAAAAATACATCCAGTATCCATCTGAAACACCACAACAACTGACTAAATGCACACTGATTTTTAGAACAAATAATCAAAGAAAAGAATAAATCCATAGCGTGGTGGTGGCGGCGAGTACCTTTAATCCCAGCACTCAGAAAGCAAGAGGCAGAAGGATCTTTGAGTTCAAGGCCAGCCTAATCCACAGAGCAAGTTCCAGGACAGCCAGGGATACATAGAGAAACCCCGTCTCAAAAAAAAAAAAAAAAAACCAACAAAAACTGGGGAGGGGAGAGGGGTGCTCAAGGCCAGCCTCAGCAAAATAATAACCTTGAGACTAGCCTAGGCTACATGGGCCCCTGCCTCAAAAACAAAGACCAGAGAAACAGCTCAGTGGTTAAGAACACTGGCTGCTCTTGCAGAGTATCTGGGGGTTCAATTCCCAATTTCAACACGGCTTACAACTATCTATAACTCTAGTCCCAGGGGATTTTTTGCCTTTTTTTGGCCTCCCTGTTTACCAGGTAGACAGGCAGTTACACAGACACACATGCAGATGAAACATCAGGACACATTAAAATTAATAAATTTAACAAACCAACCCACCACAATAACAAAAAAAAAAAAAAAAAAAAAGTGTGACAGCTCATGCCAATAATCTAAGCCTTTGGAAGGCCAAGACAGTACTACTGCAAGTTCAAAGCCAAAAAAACTAGGAAAGAGGTCTGAGTGTGGTGGCAGAGGAAGGCAAACCTGGTCTACCTAATGAGTGCTAGGCCAGCCAGTGCATACTAACCCAGTCAGGGCCAATTAGTGAAACCCTGTCTCCAAAAAACAAGCAACAGAAACAAAACAAAAAGAGAGTGGGGAGGAGGTAAGAAAAATAGAGCTAAAACTAAAATCTAAGTGTCTTACTTCATGAAAATCTTCCTTGGGGTGGGGGTTGAGGGAAGATGCCCTTTTCAGGAAATCTTTACCCTCTGCAGTCCTTTTCCTAGTTTGGGCTGATTTGTTCCTTCCTAAAGAATATTTATTTAATGTTTAGTATAGTGTGCTGTGCCTGCATTTCTGAGTGC
This sequence comes from Phodopus roborovskii, assembly GCF_943737965.1. Classification (NCBI taxonomy): domain Eukaryota; kingdom Metazoa; phylum Chordata; class Mammalia; order Rodentia; family Cricetidae; genus Phodopus; species Phodopus roborovskii. The sequence continues at coordinate 48,845,085 of NW_026126407.1, read as the reverse complement.
AGGTGCCAAGAGATGTAGAAAATGGTATCAGATACCCTGGAGCTAGAGTTATAGGTGGCTGTAACCCATCCAGTATGAGTTCTGGGAACTGAACTTGGATCTTGGCAAGAGCAGTCTATGGTCTTAACTACTGAGTCGTCTCTACAGTCCCTTCAGCTGGTTTAAGCTTCCTAATCTGGTTCAGCTTTATCCATATTTTGATGGGATGCCTCAGTTGACACAGGTCCTTGTTTCAAGAAACAACCATTTTAAAGCCAGAGAGATGGCTCTGTGGGCAAAAGCATTAGTCATAAAAGCCTGACAACCTGAGTTTGATCCCTGTAACCCACAAATACACTGGATGTTGTGGTATGCATTTTAGATGAGATGTGAGACAAACACAGGACAATCTCCTAGAAGTTCTTGGGCTAGCTGGTCTGAATATGCAGGGCAACAGCAAAAATAAGAGAGACACTTCCTTAACAAGGTAGATGGTGAGAAAAATGGTCTCTGACCTCCACATGCATACTTGTGGCATGCACTTGCTCACCTTCATACAAATTTCTTTCATCCATCCATCCATCCATCCATCCATCCATCCATCCAATACACACACACACACACACACACACACACACACACACACACACACACACACACCCTTAAAAATGGCAGCCTTCTAAATATGTGCCAGACAGCTATGGTTAAATGTGTGTTTGCAGGAGAGTGTGCTTTTCTGGGTAGAAAATGCTAGCTAAGACAAAATGGGACAGGAACCCCAAATGAGGCAGAGAATGGAAGGAGTGACACTTAGAATTCATTGGAGACCTAAGAGGCTTAGTGAGAAAGGGTGCCCAAAACATTTTCATAATAGGCACAGCTTTGAATCTTGATTTCAGGCATCTGTCAAAGAAACATTGCCAAATGGAGTAACATACTTAAGGATAGAGGCATGTCGCATTTACCTTGTTATCCCCCAAAGCTCTTGTCTATAACGGGTACTCATTATGTCACAGGCAACATCCTCAACAAATCTCAAAATCATGAAGCTCAGTGAAAAGACAGACAAGTCTATATTCTGCATAAGTCCATTTAATTAAAGTCCTACAAGATGAAAGTTAAAGGAAGGAAGAGGCAGAGAAAAACAGAGAACAAGATCTGGGAGAAATGAGCAAGACTTCATGATCTTACATGAGTGTGGAAAATCAAACTGGACCCCTAGCATATACATACAGTCAGTATATGTCAATGAGATCTTCATAAGGGAGTTAACCTCTACCCCACAAAAACAAAAGACTAAAGGACGATGAGCTCAGCAAAGAGTCAATCTTGTGTCCAATACCACAGCTGATTCCAGGCACTGGGGATTTCCCCAGGAGTTCTCTTCCCAGTCCAGTGAGAATTCACCACCTCCTAGGCTGTTTCCTAGACAGCTAGCACCCCTCCTCCCGCCCCCACACTGTATTTTCATCTACCGGATCTCTTATACAACTGCTTACATAGATCCCTCTAACTGGAAAACGTCTACTGAAAAATATAAACCTATGGTTTGTTTTGTTTTGTCTTGTTTTGGGTTTTTCAAGATAGGGTTTCTCTGTGTAACAGTCCTGCTGTCCTGAAACTTACTTTGTAGGCCAGGGGGGCCTCGAACTCACAGAAATCCACCTGCCTGTCTTCCCAGTGCTGGGATTCAAGGTGTTGCCATCGCCTGGCACAAACCTATGTTTTAAGTAGTTTCCTTTCTTGCTTGATGCTAACTTAAAAAAAATATTGGTCACTTGCTCTTACATGAAGTCAACTCAGCCATACTGCTCATACAGACATGTCCTGGCCACATGTTTGTTTCACAAGTTACAAGGAATAAAAAGCAGAGGCTGAACGTGCGGCTCAGTGGTAGAGAACTTGCCTACCATGCTTTGAGGTTCTGTTTTCCATTTCCAGCACTTCCACAGTCCCATGAGTCACAGTGAAAATGCTTCAAAGACCACTGTACCCGATAGCTACTGAACTGGATAGTATAAAATGGGGCAGGCCCATTGTCTCAGGAAGTTTGTATGGCAGAATGGTTGCTCCAAAGAGACAGTCCTTGGGCCTTAGGAACTGAAGCATCAGTGTGGAGAGATGTGCACAGAAACAAGCTGGTTTTCATTCCCATCACACAGGGCTAGCATCTCTTTGAGAGTACAGGTTGGGAAAAGAGAATAACTCTGGAGTCAAAAGGTACTAACTTCTTCAGAGTTGGTGCATGCTGGGAATGTTCATGCTCTCTTCAGTACACCATAGATGGGGGAGGGGGCAGCGGCAGAAGCGGCCTGTAAACCTTTCCAGGCTGAAGTGATAGAAGCAGCACTTGGGAAGGTGGGAGGGTTAAAGAACGGACCTCCTTTCACTTAAACTAGGAATTAAATTTGAAAAAAGGTTATCATCCTGGGTCTCATGCCCCTTCAAGGTACCATCTTACACATGACCATGACCTCAATAGCTCTTGCTTGCTTTCTAAAAGGATGGGTCTGGTTACCAGGTCACATGAAAGCCAGACCAAGACACCTCCTGGAAAGTGATGAACCTAAGTGGTCATCATGTCTAAAGGTTGCAAACAGCAGAAAATGAGAAATCACTCCAAATATAGGAGACCGCAGGTACACTGCAGGAGTCTTGAAGGAGGCCTTAGAGGGGTGATGGAGAAGGAAGCAAACAAATAAACAAACAAAAAACCAAAAGCAACATGGAAAAAAGCTCACATTTGGGGCTCTGGGTGAAGACTGTTATTTTTTGTATGTTTTCTGTGTATTATTTCAAAACAATGTTTTAAAAGCAGATTACCTAAATCTGGAATTTGGAAAAACTGATCTCTATTATAGGTCCTCAGCCCTGTTATCTGTGCTGCCACAGTGGCCCAGAGTCACCTTGGGTTTCTTACACAGCAGATACCACAATAATTAACAGCAGAGCCATCAGTCTAGTCTTCTGTTCTCTCTGGCTGCACATAGCTTCCACCTTTTAGAGATGTTTGAGACAAGGGTGTCGCTTAGGTGGGAGAACACTTCCTACCACATGAGAGGCTCTGGGCACCACAAGTAGGAAACAACTGTTTTCCTCCTTGTGACTTCAGAAAAACGTATAGAGGCAAAGAGGAAAGGCAGTTCTGAGTACCACAGATTAGTAGCTACATCTATAAAAACAATATTAGGAGTTAGGTGGTGTAGCTCGGCATTCAAAGGGTTTTGGGCTTTTCAGTACATTAGGAAACAACTGCTTTCAATATGACTGAAGAAACCACAAGTTGGGGCTGGAGAGATAGCTGGCCGCTCTTCCAGATAACCTGGGTTCAATTCCTAGCATCCACTTGATACCTCACAATTGTCTGTAACTCCAGTTCCAGGGAATCTGGTACCCTCACACTAACAAACATTCAGGCAAAACACCAATGCACATAAAAATACATATTTAAAAAAACAGACAAGGTGTCCAAGCAGTGGTGAATTTATTAATGCATTAATTCACTTATGAAAGGTTCTATTCATTGAGTAGGTTTGGTGTTCAGGTATCTCCCTACCCCCACTTAATCCCGTACAAATGTTTTTCTTTTTTCCTGTTTTTTTTTTTTTTTTGTTTTTCCAGACAGGAAAACTGTGTAGCTTTGTAGCTTGTTCTGGAACTCTCTCTCTGTAGACCAGGCTGGCCTCGAACTCACAGAGATCCACCTGCCTCTGCCTCCCGAGTACTGGAATTAAAGGCATGCGCCATCACCGCCCGGCATAAATGTTTTTCTGTGAATGACTATTCTTGTTTAACTGGAAAAATAAGTCTTGGATCAAATTCTTCCATTTGGAGTCTTTCTTTGTGTAGCAGCAAATGTCACACCATCAGGACCCACCTGATTTGCTTGAGATGAGCTACATGATGCTTCCTAGCACATTCTATAGGGTTAAGAAGATTAAAGCAGTAATAACACTAATACTGTCTCTCAAACATAACCTTTCTTCCTATGAGCTAAGTGCTTGCCCATTGCAAGGAAAAAGGCTAGCACAGTTGGCTGCCCTTTTCTAGTCCTTCTCTCTTCCAGTGGGAAAAGAGTTTCTTTTAGAATCTTACCAATCAATAACAACTCAACATCTAAGGCCCAAACTATGCCATCCAAGGCTGAATACAGTCCCTGAAACTATATTAGGGACTCTGCCCTCAATGCTAAATTCATCATGTCACAATTGTTTTTCTGGGACACCAATGGCCAACAGTGATATTTGTAGTGGAATTGATTCACTACTCCTGACAAACCACTCACTTTATAGGACAGCTACAACTGAAGATCTGAGAGAAGCTTGGTAAGGTGTGTGGTCCCAGAGGGCAGGATGGCAAACTCTACAGCTGAGTCCCTCCTCCCAGGTCCTGAGTTCTAGAGAATAAACCACTTGGTATCAGGGTAAAATGTAGAGGGCTAAGATGCTCTCTGATTAAGAACTTTTTAAAAAGCCCACAGGACAGTGGTGGTGCATGTCTTTAATCCCAACACTCAGGAGGCAGAGGGAGGTGGATCTCTGTGAGTTAGAGGTTACCTTGATCTACAGAGTTATAGGACAGCAAGGGCCACACAGGGAAACTGTCTTGAAAAACAAACATACAAACAAACAAAAAGCCTTGAATATTCTGTCTTCTCCAAAGGCTGCCAGCAGCTCAGGCTACCCACTTCTGACAAAGACTAAACAAGCAAAGTACCTGGAATAGCATTCTCCTGCACCATGACAAGTCTGCATCCAGTGATGCCTAACTCCTGGGATATCACATCCATCTGAGCACAAGTCCCTGTCCAGAAAAGGAAGTTGGCCAGCAGTACACACTAGTTTGTGGGGTTTTTTTTGTTGTTTGTTTTTTAACAGAACTGAAGATAAACACCCACTTCATTCTACAAAATAGCTAGAATGCTAACAGTTCGCAGTGTTTGATCGCTCTTTAGTTTTAACCTCATTAGAGGTCCCTTCAAGGGCATACTATGGGCATTTAACAACAGCTTCCACCTAGCCAGCCCAGCATCTGTTTACTTCTTGCTTTGCTCAGCTTAAGGAGCTGGGTCTTGGCAGTACTACACTCTGCAGGCCACATGTACACTCACTGTGTAGTCCAGCTTGTGATTAAACTGGAAGGCACAGGCATCTTCCCTGGAAACAGTGTTAACACCGCACAGAGCAGATGCCTATTCCAGGCAGAGCCCATTTTTAAATTACAAGGTTTTAAGTCAGCCTTACAGCTGTCCACCTTCATTTTCTCCTTTTCCTCCGTATCAGTGACCATGGCTATGCAAGTACAGAGGCAAGGGAAAAAAATACCCAAATCTCTGTCAAAGTATCAAAAATCTCCAGAGTTCAAGACAATGGAGAGGGATATCAGGCACAAGTCACAGCTCCAGAGTCAGGCTACACACTGCAGACTTCTGGGGAACTGCCCCACTATGCAGCAATATGACCCCAAAGGTAAAAAGCCTGTCCTTTTGTCAGTGGCCAGTGTGTGACCTTGGTCTAACACAGGCACTTTCTGTAGCCAGTTCCCTCCTCAGTAAAATGTTGGCGTTCACCCTGAGCCCTCCTCAATCTTTAGATGCTGAGAACTTGAGGAAGCCAGTCAAGTGGTGCCTGCGCATCCGGATTCTGAAACAGCAGCATCTCAACAGTTAAAAGCAAAGCAAAACACAGAAGCAGGAATGATTCAATAGAAACAAGCTTTTATCCTACCTGGGACCACTAGTTTTAAGATGCCAACATAGCAAAAATGACTTAATTTCAATAGCAATCTCTAAGACTTCACTGAAATGGAACTTAACCTCATATAAGAAGCAACTTCCCATCATAAACCGAAGAGCATTTACTTCCAGAACAGTAGAATTTCTGGGCTTTGCAATCATCTAGGGCAACTTGCTCTAAGGACTGAAGGAATAAAAGCCCAGAGCCAGCAGGCGGCAGCCAAGGTCAGAGGAGAGCAGGAATGGGGAACCCCTGTCTCCCGGACTATGCACAGGCTGGACTCTGGGTCCAAATTGGATAGAGAAAGCGGCACTTGCAGCGGCAGAATCTGCCGACTGGGCCGGGCTGGCTGCACCACGCTTCCCACCCCGTCCCCATCCGCGGCGGCCGGGGCCCACGCACCTCCTCGGCCTGTTTGCGCAGAGCCTTCTCGCGTTCGTATTGCGTGAGCAGCTGCTCGTTGTCCTCGCGTAGGAGCTCCAACTCCACCTCATGCTCCTGGTTCTCGCTCAGCACCGAGTCCAGGTTCTCCAGCACGTTCACCACCAGCGGCATGAGCTCCTTGACCACCTCCTCATCATAGCAGTGGATGAGGCGCTCGAACTCGCGGTAGATGGAGCCCGCCAGGCCCGACACACGCTCCGACATAACCGAGCCCGAGCAGTAGTCGTCTTGGTACACCACCACACCTCCACCCTCGTCCATCTGGATCTCCATCATCGCGGCGACCGCCGCCGCCGCCAGCGCGGCTCGTTCCTGTGCCCGAGTCCACGGGCCGCTATCACCTCAGGCAGCCGCCACCTTAGGATGCGCCGCCGCCCAGGCCGCGCCCGTCACTCCCTTGCCGGAAGTCCCGCCTGGCCGCGGGGGTGGAGCCCCGTCCTGCCCCGCCCTGGGTCGTGAGCTCGGACGCTAGAGGAAACGCGGATGGGAAGTTCCGGTCGCAAAGCCGGTGGTGGTTGACGAGCTAGCGCTTTGGGGCTGGGAACATCTGGCTGATTCTGTGTCTCTGGGTTGTCTTCGACATGTGTCGTGTGCCATTTCTGGAAGTTTCACGTTCTGTTGGTTGCTTAGTTCCTGCACTGTCCGTCTGGGTCCTGTGGTCCTTAAGTGTAGCAGGACTTTGAGGCCCGAATATGAAGGTAGTCAATCTATTTGTCTTCATTTGCTGGGGACATCATGAGCCTGATTTTGAACTATGGAACCTCGTGGTATACTGACTGCTTTCTAACAGATGGTTTCCCCCTTCAAGAAGAGAGCGTTTGAACTGGAGTTACAGTCCATTGTAAGCAGCCATATGGATGGCCAGAACTGAACAGAGAACGTCCTCTGTAAAAGCAAGTTCTGTCAACTGCTGAGCCACCTCTCAGCCACCAGATCTCCAGATCTTACTCTTAACCACTTCAATCTAACGAGTCCTGTAGCTGACATCCAGAACACTTACATTGCTCACAATTTCACGTGTGTGTGTGGTGACAAGGTCTTACTGTGCAGAACTGGCTAACCTGGAACATGTTATGCCTGGCCTCAAACTCTTACAGATCTGTTTCTGCCATTCAGCTGGGGCTAAATGCACATACCATCACTGGAGCTATAAATCCTTTTGCCTTTTCAATTTGTTTTTGTTTCTTCAAGACAGGGTTCTCTATGTTGCCCTGGCTGTCCTGAAACTCACTCTGTAGATCAGACTGGTCTTGAACTCAGAGATCCACCTACCTCTGCCTCCCCAGTGCTGGGATAAAAGACTTGCACCATCACTCCTGGGTGCAAGCCTTTAATCCCACCACTGCTATTTAGACAAATACTCACCTACCTGAAGAGATTGTTTTGTAACAGGGACCCCAGAAGTTAGTACAACTGACTCCACCATGTAAGTGCCATTCGGGCTGTAAATCTGCCAGAAATGAAAACAAAAACCCAAAAACCTAATCCATCGAAATCTATAGTTCTGGGAAAGTTTCTAAACCTTGCTTTTTGGCATCTGTAGTTATGCTTCTGGCTAACTGTTCTCATTAACTGAAGTATATCAACTCAGGAAATTGTGTGTGTGTGTGTGTGCTTAAAAGCTCATCCTGAGAAAGGATTGGTGTTGGAGAATATTCTATCACACTGTGAACTTCAAGTTTACATTTGCATTAATTAAATAAAATTAACCTTAGGTCAAGTTGCTGAGTTAGAAACTAGTTGACAGAAATTAATCAGAGTATCAGAGGGCATCTGGAAGATAGAGAGATGCACCAGGAATAGGGAGGGATTTGGAGGTGTGCCTTTTTTTGTTTGTGGGAGATGACAGCAAAGAGAGGTTAGTTAGCTAGTTGCTACTCAACCTTTCTGAATCTCACGTAGATTAAGGCAGAGCCTCTGTGCCAAGGTTAAAACAGCAGTTTAGGACTGTTTTGGAATCCTGAACACCTGGTGTAGTCACTGGTGTATTGGTCTTTTCTGGTGAATAGCCATACAACCTTTCTGGAGGCCACAGTGAGATCCCAGAAGTCAAACCTTGAGAACAAGGAAGAGTGAAGAGACCAGGGAACTTCTAGGGGCACACACCTGAGATGTTGCAGATCTACAGTTTCCCTTGGATCAATTGTTGGCTAATGTTTCAGAAGTATCTGACACTTTTACCCCCAAAGGCAACAAATTAGAAAGTCACCTGGTCTGTCACCTCTGGAGGTAATTGTTGTTTTGACACGAGAGGTCAGACACAGCTGCTGATCCAGGGTCTGGAATCTATGTGAGATGTCACTGGATCCTTCTGTTCAGATGCATGACTATGTGGTGGGCTCTGTCTCTCTCTCTCTCCTTCCTCCCTCCTCCCCCCACTCTCATCTGTGTTTCCATCAGTTCTGTCTCCCTGTATTGGCCAGTAGCTTTCTCTGGTATGAAAACTCCCTAGCTTAAGACCTGTGTCCCCTCTTGAATCCTTTTGGCTCTGCTAGGTCATAGAGAGGGGGATAAAAGTCTGTCCCACTTAAGAGCTAGAACACGTGCTTGTTTTATCGAGTCAGTAACTGTGTGGAGGTGGGGAGGGGCTGGACCTCTCAGCTAAAGAATGCACTCAGGGAAAGGGGAAAAGTTCCTGTGGCCTGAACCCAAAGGAAAAAGAAAGTTCTATTTCTTTTTCTCTCATGATTCATATCCCATTCCTAACCAATGATCTGTATACTTAACTCCAAATCCACCATTCTCTGAAAAATAGCAGAAAAACATCCCCTGGTCTGGACAGGGGTAATGACTGCCAGACATCAGACTGGAAAAAATGGATTTTGCCAAAGAGACTTTAGGCAACTTTCACTGGGTCCTTTTTAAAGGATTAAAGACAGCTGCTAAAAAGATTTCCTTTGTCACCCAAGTTGGCCCCAGATATTAGGGGGGAAAGGTTATAAAATTTAAAGGTGCCAGTTGCTGTAGGTAGCTCAAAAGGTGTTTAACAACAGAGAACTAATTGGGAAAAGAACTATTGTATAAACAGAAAGCTACCATCTTTCTCTGATAATGAGACACAGTCAGATTTACAGATACCCAAAAAAATTTTGGTGTCTTACCCTCAGTCAAAGGAATATCTCCTAGCTGAAAGTTTTGCCTCTAATCAAAAGATACAGTTGGACATCTCTCAGACTGACAACAAAGATTCCCCAGGACTGGAACATAACACCAAGTTCCTACCAGTTCAGCTAACCCCATCCAGATTAAATAGTACCCAATGACCCTGGAAACAAAGGAAATTGCAGTGCCTAGTGCCTAGTGCCTAGCTTGGAGAGAGGGAGAGGCATCCTGGTGACCTGCCAGTCACCCGGGAATACACCTCTCATGCTTATTAAGAAATATGAAGCCTCTGATTCTTTCAGAGAAACAGGTGTACACTGTCTTGGACCTGAAAGATGATTCTTCAGCTGCACATTGGCAGAGATGAGTCGACCAGTTTTGCTTTTAAGTGGACAAAACCAGAGGGAAGTTACGGTGGGCAACTTACCTGGACCTGGTTGCCCCAAAGAATTCTCCAACTTTATTTATTTGATGAGACACTAAGAGCTGACCTCCTGCCCTTCTGCCAGAGGTTTGCCAGGAAAATAAATTTTAAAAGGAACAATGGCTGGCTGCAGAGCTATAGAAGTTCACTAAGAAAGCCCAACTTTGTACATCAGAGGCTACCTATCTTGGCTACCAGCTGAGCGGAAGCAAAAAGAACCTTTCTCAGAGTAGGATTGTTGCCATCCTTTGTATTTCAACTCCAAAAAACTAAGAGACAGGTTTGAGAGTGCCTAGGTGCAGCCAGATGTTGCTTCCTCTGGCTACTAGTTTATGGAAATATCAAGGCCTCTATATATCAGCACAAAAAGGGGGCACTGAGTCCCTAATCTGGACTGAGACTGATCAAAGGGCATTTGAGGCTTTAAAAACAGCTCTGACTTCACTCCAGCCCTAACTAACATTTCCAGATGTCTGTTTGTTCACAAAAGACAATCCAAAAGGGGTTTTAACCCATTTTGTGAAGCCATGGAAACACCCTGCCTAGGAAAACTGCTAACGGAATGAAACCAGCACAAAAGAAAGAAGTGTATTGCAGTTAAAGCTGAAAAGAGTTGGAGATTGGAGTGCTTTGGCATCAGATATGGAGACGCAGAGTTGGGTTGTTTGCCCAGCTGGTTTTCAGTCGTTTTGGTCCAGTATTTCCTCACTGTGCTCACCTCCCTACGTTTTGGAACAGTAATGTATATCCTGCACACTTACATGTTGAAAACTATGTGATCTGCTTTTTGGTTTTAATTTTACAGGGAACTGTAGTTAAGAGACTGCATGAATCTCAGAAGAGACTTTGAATTTTGGACTTTTAAACATTGTTGGGACTATTACAGACTATTGTAGGTGGGGTTTTCCTATCCCACCTGCCCACTCCCAAGTAACCACACAGAGGCTTAATATTAATTATAAATGCTTACCAAAGCTGGACAGTGTTGGCACACATCTTTAATCTGAGCACTTAGGAGGCAGAGGCAGGTGGATTTCTGTGAGTTTGAGGCCAGCCTGGTCTATAGAGTGAATTCTAGGACAGCCAGGGCTATTACATAAAAATTCTGTGTTTAAAAACAGAAAAAGCTTGTCCAATAACTCAGGCTTGTTACTAGCTAAAACATTTAAATTAACCTTTCTTTATGCTCTGCTACATGACTTGGTACCTTTTCTCAGCCCGAACTTTATTTTGGCCAGTCAGCTTCTTTTTGAGGCAGGGTTTGTTTTTTCTTTCCTTTTTTTTTTTTTTGAGACAGGGTTTTTTGTGTAACTTTAGAGCCAGTCACGGAACTCACAGAGATCCACCTGCCTTTGCCTCCCGAGTGCTGGTAGGCTAGCCCTTATTTTGATGCCTGCTGTTTTGCCTTATGGGCTAATTCATTTGGATAACAGCAATATTGCCAAGACCCTGAAACTTCTTGGTGGGCATGTACCAATGGTTCAACTAAATGTACCTCTTCTGATGTTTTCAAAACTAAGTGGACAGGTTGATCAGGATCTAGAGGTATTAAAACAACAGGTGTACACCTTTGCAGAAATGATGATACAAAACTGGAGAAGCTTAGATTTCTCATGTAACAACAACAAAACCACGTATGGCTTTGGGAGAAACCTGTTGTTTCTATACCAATTGATCAGGAGTAATTAGAAAAAAAATCTTGCTGGGCTGGTAAGATGGCTCAGAGGTTAAGAGCACTGGCAGCATTTCCAGAGGGCCTGAGTTCAATTTCTGAAACCATATGGTGGTTAACAGCCATCCATAATGGGATCTGGGGCCTGTTCTGGCATACAGGCATACATACAGGTACAAAGTTGTATACATAATAAATACATAAATAAAACTTATTTATTTATTTATTTATAAGCAAAGAAAAAAATCTTACCATGGTTGGGGAAATAACTAGTCTTTCTTCTCTTAGTCTCTCTGACTAACTACTCTGCTATCAGCACTAGCCGGGCCTTTAATTCTCTTGGATTCTACTTGGATTAATAATGGGACCCTGCATCTTAAACTCTTCTCCTATAAGTTGTCTTGGTTACATTGTCTTATCACAGTAATAGAAAAGTAATACATGTTAAAAGTACTACTTTAATCATGTCCCTAATGTCTGCCAAAGCCCAAATATCCCTGCTATGTCCCTTTCAGTCTTTCATGAATTAGATTTCAGATAGACTACATGGTTGTATTACTTGTCTTACTGACAAGAATATTTCATGATTGATCTACCAGAATACTAACAGTTGCTAACAGAATACTGTATTGTCAGTTTCTAACCCAATTCATGAAACTCATTTCATTTCTAATTATGGGTAGACAAGCAAAGTAAGTTGTTTCAGGTAACACGCATTTATTTCCTTTGTGACGAGTCAGTCTACCTACCTACCTAGCAGCCTAAGATAGGGTTTCTCTGTGTAGCCCTGGCTGTCCTGGGACTCAGAGATCCACTTGATTCTGCCTCACAAGCACTGGGATTAAAGATGTGTGCTACCACCCCTGGCTTCTGAAGTGATGGTTTATATCTTAAGCCCTGGTCCTGCATTCATTCAGAATGATGTGAAACTTCAGAGAGACTCACCAAGTAGGTAGTCACCCTGCCACAATCCATATAATTTACACAAGGATATGGAGTTTTGTTGGACATATGAAAACAGATAAGCACACAAGAAAGACATCCAACCCCTGTTTTCTCAACAAAGCTGAATGAATAGCTGGACACCCCACCTCATGAATGCAAGGCTTGTTACTGGGGTATTTCAAAGCCAAGTTGGAGCCGGTTAAGTTTTCACATCATTTGTCCCAAAGAATTCACCTCAACTACAGAAAACTAGATAGTTTACATTAATTTTGTTCAAATCTTAGAGATGATTATCTTGGACATTTCTAGACCAAGATCAAGGAAGGGAGAAGTACTCTTTATGAACAGAAAGCTATGAAATAGGGCCACAGTTTCAGGAATTGTGCCTCACCCCAGCCCTACTATGGAAGAGATCAACACACAAATACACACAGGCTGTATGTGGTTACTAAGTTTAATTCAACCATTATATCCATTTCTGCCTCAAAACATTACTATCAAAATTATATTATGATGTAAGGACAGATTTCTTGCTGACATAGTGCTAGAAAAATGTTGGCACAAAATGCACTTAAAAAGTTTTAAGGCTTAATTTAATGCAAGTGATAACTGTATAAAAGTGGATTTAGCTGGACAGTACCTCCACCCAGGAGGCAGAATGCCCATGCTCTAAGCCCACTTTCAGAGAAAGAGATAGAAAGACAGGGGAGTTGAATAAGGCAGCTGCTGTGGGTCACTGTCTCAGGTCCCCATATACTCTCAGCCATCCAGGCCAGCAAGTGGTGCTTGGAGCTTTTCTCTCATTGGGTTAACTGCAGGGCCAGCACAAAGATGTCAGATTCATTCTTGACAATCCAATTTGGAATTCACAAATCATTTTTTACTTAAGAGGTTTATTCCTATCATTGTATTATTCCCTTATAGGTTAAAGACATTAGTGTCTGGGCTAAATAAAGCAAACATTTATGACATTTTCTTAAATGAAAAAATGCTCTGAATTCCAAATGACATCCTCACAACTGAACCACAACCCATTTGAGTCGTTACAGAATCACACACATGTTTCTTAGCTTCAGGATACAGGGCAACTTAAGGGGAAAAACTCTTTGGTTGACACAGCTATGGCCAAACCCCTCAATTAGCCAGGTGTAGGAAGCAGAACTTTGCAGGTGGCTCCTGCAGGCACTTAAGCATCTAGGTCAATATAAGTGTGACTGCAGAACTGTTGCTTTCCAAAATTTAATGAGGACATTTCTGGCATCTGCTATGAAGCTCTGTAGGCACTAGAACAAAAGTAGTACCACTTAGCCCCTTTCACAGATGCTCACCTCAAGAGGGAAAGAAGGAACTATGGCTGCTGCCCTTCACAGCCAACCAGAAGGGACATGTGCCTGGCATGAAATGACACAATTGGCAGCAGCATGACTGTCAAATGACAGTTGTGACCTTATTGCCAAAATGCTTAATACCCAGGCTGTTCATGAGCAAGGTTGAGGAATTGGATGCAGTTCTTCTGCTTTGCTGGACCACAGTAATGTTTTTCTAGGTGTTAGAAGAACAACCCGTGGGTATTCATAAGAAACTTCAACAGACTGGCAAAGAAACCTGCCCATCCCAGTATCCTTCAGTAGGTCTTCCTCCCAACTATAGGAACAAAGCAAGACAGGGAAACCAAGAATTCACCCAATACCTGGACATATCAGAGTAGTTTTTTAAGCCCTGCAGAAGTCAGAGACCTCATATATAGAAGAACCATGAATTGCAAGAGACCCCTCATGGGTGAGGAATTAAGTCCAACACTTAAGGCTGGTGAGAGAAACAAAAGGAACAACTCACATGCAAATTTGGCATGGCAGAAACCAAGCCAACCATAAAGGAAGACAAGTTGCTACCTAGACCTGGCCTCGGTTTTAAGTGCAGGAAGGGGACAATTCAGAGGATTAGGGTATAAAACCTTCCACTCAGGACAAGACTTAGAATAACTTTGATTTTCTGTTGACTGCTACTAAAAGGACAGCGTGTTCCAACACTACAGGGTGATGTATTGAGGGGAAAAAAGGGAAGGAGACACTAGGGTTCAGAGGTAATCTCAGAGGGGGAAACATTTTGGTGATAAGCATTCCCTGAAAGGAGAGGCTACGTAGACTTCACTCTGTCTTTAAGAGTTCCTGTTTATGTGTTTCTACTCCATCCCACAGTGAGAGATAGGCAGACTTGTTTTTTTTTTGATCAAACCATTCTTAGATGCCCAACAGCCAGCAGACTGCTGATACAAGGACAAGACAGACCCTAGTGATCCTTTTGCTAATGGGTACTGCCTCTCCTTCCCTCCCCAGAACCTTACTGTTCTACACAGAACAACTAGGAAGGAGGCACAAGAGCACCCTGCTTTATCCCACAGATGTGTATCTTGGCAGTGTGGAAGGCACAGTTCTCTCTGCCACTCTTCCAATGGCAATAAGGTCCATGAGCAGCCAACCCCACACGCACGACAAACCCTCTCCCACCCTGACTCATTTGGGTTAAAGGAAGCACTAACATTCAATACCCTATGTCTGATTACAGGCAGAGCAGGAGCCTCTCAATAGAAGGAGATGCTGGATTTGCCTCCTGGTGGGTTCAGGACCTTGTTGTGGGAACGAGGCCGTGGCCCCAGTCTGGGCTCATGGCTGTCAACCGAAGGTGTGGGCTCTGGTGTCTTGGCGTGGGTGGCTGCTTTTGAGCTGCCGTCCTCCCCCTGCTCTCCTTTGGGCGAGGCAGTTGCTGTAGCTGTAGGACAAAGTCAGTATTTGTGAGGGCAGAAACTATACTATGAAACAAGCTACAATAACTGAAAGTGTCGTAGCAAATTGAGTAAGCTCTGAATTCTACTAGGCCCCACTTGGTCTCAAGCTCATGCAGCAATTTGGATCCCTATCCTTCATGCTGCCACAAATGAGCTTCTGCAACAGTGGTTATCAACCTGTGGGTAGCAATCCCTTTGGGGGTTGAATGACCTTTTCACAGAGGTCACCTAAGACCATCGGAAAACACAGATATTTATAATGCATAACAGTAGCAAGATTACAGTTATGAAGTAGTAATAAAAATAATTTTATGGTTGGAGGTCACCACAACATGAGGAACTGTATTAAAGGGTCCCAGCATTAGGAAGGACACCTAAAAGTATTACCAAAAATAACTATGATCATGACCCCAGGCTTCTTTAAACACTAAACCCCTTGCCTGCCTGCCTATCATCTAATAATGTGCATTGGTGTTTTGCCTGCATATATGTCTGTGTGAATCCCCTGGAACCATTGTTAGAGATAGTTATTAGCACCATGTGAATGCTGGGAATTGAACCCGGGTCCTCTGGAAGATGGCCAGTGAGTCATCTGAGCTATCCACCTCTCTGAGCCATCTTGCCAGCTCCTTGGCCATTCTCTTAAGCTTGTTTTGGTCAGCTGTCTTGGAAGACATAGAGGAATGCTACCTTTTGTTTGCCAAATATACTAGCAACTTTTCTAGCATTAAGTCACATAGAAAGGGTAGGAAATATGCTTACCATTCAGGTCAGATTTAGAGTCTTCACCTTCACAGAGCAAAACATGATCCTACAACAAGATAAACCATCAGGTTAGTGATCATTCAGGTAGACAAGGAAATCTGAGGATGGATGACTTTTTTTTTTTTTTAAATCTTGTCCTCCTACACACTTAAGGCTTGAACCTAGGACCTTATGGCTGCTAGGGAAGCAGTTTAACACCAGGCCACATTCTCAAGTTCTCTTTTTACCTTTTGAGACTTCCGAAGTCTAGGCTTGAACTCGTCAGCTTCCTGAACAGCTGGGGTTATAGACTGAACAACAGAGTCTGCTTCATTATTCATTTGTTTGTTTGTTTTGCTTTGGAGCCTGTACTGGAATTTGCTTTGTAGACATAGGCTGTCCTTGAACTCAGAGACCTAACTGCTTCTGCCTCCCAAGTATTGGGACTAAAAGTATGTGTCACCAACATCCAGCTTATTTGTTTTTTGGAGACAGGGTTTCTCTGTAAAGTCCTGCCACACCTACATGCAACTAAAAATCATACAATTTCACAATGAACTAGTTGTCTAGATTGCTGCTCAATGGTTAGGTGCTTCTCTAGCATGTAAGGGTCTCTCTGGGTTTGATCAGAACTGTAAATGCATTTGTTACTGAGCCCCATGTAACCCGTTGAACTGCAACAGTGATGTATGTTAGTTCACTGTCATCCTTGTCTCAACAATGCTTTCTAAACCTTCTGGATCATACCAAAATAAATCCGTTACTTTATTTTTTCATAAATACCTCAAGATGTGACTTTTAAAGAAGTAACCACACCAGGCTCCAAATTATAAAGATTGGTAAAAATCAACCAACAACCAACCAACCAACCAACCAACCAACCAACCAACCAACCAACCAACCAACTGATTGCTGGGCAGTAATGGCCCATGCCTTTAATCTCAGGAGGCAGAGGCAGGCAGATCTGAGTGTGAAGCCAGCATGGTCTATTGAGAGAGTTCCAGGACATTCAGGGCCATCACACAAAGAAACTTGTCTCAAACAAAAAGTGGGTTTCATCATGCTGACAAGAGAGCACTGAATTTAAAAAACAACAAAGCAAACAAACAAAAAACCCATTGATTTTGAGACTACTTAGGCTTGACTTTGGGAGATGCTGACCTGAGGTGGTTGATGATGAACTTTTATTAGGAAGCCGTAACTATTGTTTGGTTCTTACTTTATTTTGTTAGTAGCTATTGACTATCATCTAAGTCTATCCCTTCAAGACCAGGTTTACAAAATGCTGGTATTCAGAAAATGGAAAGATCTCCTATGATCTTGGATAGGTAGGATCACTGTCCCTGACTTCAAATTCTATTATAGTGCTATAGTCCTGATCCTGAAAACAGCTTGGTATTGGCGCAAAAATAGATAGGTAGACCTATGAACACCTGATTTTTGACAAAGAAGCTAAATTTATACAATGGAAAAAAAGAAAGCATCTTCAACAAATGGTGCTGGTATAACGGGACGCTGGTGTGTAGAAGACTGCAGATAGATCCAGATCTATCGCCATGCACAAAACTTAAGTCCAAATGGATCAAAGACCTCAACATGCTCCCCCATAGAAAGGGAAAAGGACAAGATCTCCTGAGCAAATTGGGAGCATGTGGAGGGAGGCGAGAGGGAGTTAGGAGAAAGAGAAGGGGAGAAGAGGAGGAGAGGTAGGCATGAGGGAACAGAAAGATTGAGACAAGGAAAGAATAGAGGAAAACAAGAAAAGAGATACCATAATAGAGGGAGCCATTACAGATTTAAGGAGAAACCTGGCACTAGGGAAATGCCCAGAGATCTATAAGGAGGAACCCAACTAACAATCTAAGCAATAGTGGAGAGGCTACCTTAAATGTTCTTCCACAATAATGAGATTGATGACTACCTTATATTGCCATCCTAGAGCCTTCATCTAGTACATGATGGAAGCAGAAGCAGACACCCACAGCTAAACACTAGCCAAACTCCTGGAATCCAGTTACAGAGAAGGAGGAGCAATGAGCAAAGGGGTCAAGACCAGGCTGAAGAAACCCACAGAATCAGCTGACCTGAACAAGGGGGAAGCTCAAGCACCCCAGCCTGATAGCAGGGAAACCAGCGTAGGACTGACCCAAACCCCCTGAACGTGGGTGTCAGTTAGGAGGCCTGGGCAGTCTATGGGGCCTCTAGTAATGGATCAGTATTTATCCCTAGTATACTAATGGACTTTGGGAGCCCATCCCACCTAGAGGGATACTCCCTCAGCCTAGACAAATGGGGTAGGGCCTAGGCCCTGCACCAAATGACATGACACACTTTGAAGACTTTCCATGGAAGGCATCACCTGCTCCCCTCTCTGGGGAGCAGAAAGGAGATGGGCTGGATTTTGGTGGGGAGGATGAGAAGGTAAGGGAACTGGGACTGACATGTAAAACAACTTTATTTCAAATTTCAATAAAAAAGGAAAAAAATAAAAACCTAGTCAACAACAACAAAAACAAAAAACAAACCGCTGGTATTTGATTACATTGCTTACAAGTTGGAATACTGGCCCCCTCTCACTATGTCTCTCAGGCTGGCCTCCAAGTCACAATTCTGTTTTTATCATCCTCCCATGTAGCTTCCATTAACAGGTGCATCCACTGTGTTCAACTTTAGAGTATATTTATTACTTACTGAGGGTTGGGTGGGGCCTGCCATGATGTGCTTGTTGGGCCAGAGGACAGCTTCTCAGAGACTATTCTCTCTCTCCTTCTACCTTGTGAGTCCCAGGGATCAAACTCAGGTCTTCATACTTGAGCAAGAAGCATTTTTTACCCACTGACCCATCTTGTTGGTATTCTATAGTATTTTTGTAAAGGGGACTTTCCTTTAAAGCTATTATCACTATACTTCATGCAGGAAATGCTGCTAAACAGGGTTGGTTTTTTTTTGGGGGGGGCACATATTTTTGAGACAGAGTCTAAGTGCCCCTGGCTATCCAAGAAATAAGGGACCTGGAACTCACAGAGGTCCACCTGCCTCTGCCTCCTGAGTGCTAAGACTAAAGGCTTGTGTTACCACACCCAGTTTGGTTAAACATTTATTACCACCACCCCCACCAAATTTAATGAGTTGGTTTTCTGGCCTCTCTAAAGGTCTAAAATTTTGAAACAAATTTTAAAAAGTTGGTGAATTTTAATCCATTGCAGTTCCTGTCCTTGTTAATGATCCAATGGTTTCTCTGTGGTCCATGGCTCTTCTTTCCTTAGGTTCTCAGTCTCTGTGACAATTTCTTGACTCTCTGGTATATCTTGTATATCCTGATTTCAGCCTGAAACCGGCCCTATCTCCTGAGTCAAAGGACCCTAATGTGTACTAATGTAGAGAAGCTCTACTGATCCCCCGTTCTGTGGAAAAGGAATGAGGAAGCACCACAGCTGGCAGAGCACATGCTCCTAAGGCACACACAAAGCCTTAGGTTTAATCCCAGCACTGAATAGTAGCTGAACTGCTACACTTAATTCACACCCACAGCTAATTCAGATCCTTGCTCAGTGAAGAAGAGCTGCTCCATAGAGCAAGTGCAGTAGAGTCTCCACAAACACAAACATGCTTCTCTCTGGACTGGTTATGGTGGCAAAGCGAGCACAGGAAACGGCTGATCTGACCAGGCTAGCCAAGGCTTCTACACTCCCATTTGTTGCTATTTTTTTGTTTTGTTTTGTTTTTTTTTTTTCAACAGGGTTTCTCTGTGTAGCCTTAGCTGTCCTGGAGCTCACTCTGTAGATCTGGCTCTCTTGAACTTGTACGCATGTGGCGTACAAACATGCATATAGGCAATACTCATACATATAAAATTTAAAAATCTAAGAAAATTTTAAATCAAAAATAGTAAATGAAACAAAGATACTGCTAATAATTATAACAATAATATAGTCCTGGGCTTCAGTACCAACAAGGCAGCTAAGGCTGGCTTTGGCCAAGCCTCTACCTCAGCCCAGAGAGTTCAGAGATCTAATCAGCATGTTCAAAGGTCAAGTCCAAAGTCACATTATTCTGGTATTCTTTTCCCAGCAGCTCCTGAGTTGGAGTACAGGCAAAGATCATGTTCTCTTATTATAAGGGCACTTTCACTGGATCATAGGCCCGTGATCCCTGTCTGCCAAGCACCATATATCCTCTAAGATAACTAATACAAGCTCTACCTTGTGTGGAGAAAAGCCCAACAAGAGCCATCTTGGGCAGGGAAGGCAGCTCTTGGGTAGAGGATTTGTCTAGAATGTACAAAGCCCCCAAGTTTAATCTCCAGTACCATAAAGAGATCAGACCCATCATCTTTCCTGTCAAAAATCAATGAGAATCAAACCCTTAAGCTATGTGCTCAGTCACCCAGACCTCATGTACATAAAGTAGAGTAGTACAGGTAGGTGCTTGGCAGCTGCTGTGTAGAGAGGTGAACAGGAAGCACTGCTTCCCCCAGTTAAGAGGTTGAAGCATGTTTTCTGGGTAACTCCAAATCTACTGATGAATGACCATGCCCAGAGACCAACACTGTCTGTCTGACTCTTCCTAACTATGTAACAGCTGCCTTGGAATTTTTATAAGGAGTTAACACAACTTTTATTTTTCCATATGTTGTCCATACCTTGGGCTTGTTTGGGTGTGCCAGGGGCGCAGTGGCAGTGACTGGGGACCCAAATATGTCACTAGTCTTCCCACCAGGGGGGTTTAGACGTTGTCGAGTCTGCACAGGAGTCGATTCATCAAAGATACCACTTCCTTTGCCTCCTGCAGAAACAGTCACAGAGCAATGAACGTAGGAGCACCACCTGATCCTACTCCACTGTTGTTACTTGGAGAGAAAACCGTTCATTGAAGACTTTCTTTCTAAGTTCCAGGGCAACAGGGTAGGATAATAACTTCTAGTACCTGAAGACTCACATCCCAGCTAATCCTTAACCTTCTCTGCTGCAGCCTTCATGTGCACAGCCAAGCTGCCCTCGGCTGGACTCTAAAAGGGAGAAGGAATAAAATACAACCTTTCCCCAGAGATCCCTTAATGCTGAACAATGCAAGTTTTCCAATGGAAAGTCTCTTTTGATAATCAGGAAGAGTTCTTTCTCTCTCTTTCTTTTTGGAGACAGGGTTTCTCTGTGTAAGAGCCCTAGCTGTCCTGGAACTTGCTCTGTAGACCAGGCTGGCTTTGATCTCACAGAGAGTCACCTTCCTTTGCCTCCCAAGTGCTAGGATTAAAGATGTGTACCACCACTGTCTGGTCTTAGGAAGAGTTCTTAAGCAGATTAAAAGCAAATAACTAAATGTTTAGTTTACTGTTATTCATGGTGAACCTATAATCTGGAAAATATGTTAGTTACTGACCTCCTTCTGGCTAGAAGGAGGTAGTCATGCCTACACATCGACCAGTTAAGAGACATGCTCTTTACTGCCTACTGATTTTACGAAGCTATGATAGGAATGTACATCTCAAGCTGCTCTTATGGCCCAAGACCTGGACATTATATGAGGATGCTATGTTAGAAGGAAAGGTACAAAATATCAACTGATGTCTTCACTCAGTAGGTACCAAGCATCCACCTTCCCCATAGCATTACACCAAAGTACACCAAGTACACCAACTAAAGCTATAATCTACAACATTAAAAAAAAAAAAAAAAAAAAAAAAACCCAAAACACCCCACAAACTACCCATGTTGTTCAAGAGTTAACCTGGCCTTTCTATGCCTCTAATTCCGCAACTGTACAAAGAGGACAACAAACAGGCCAATCTCTTAGGCAGTGTGAGTATTCTGTAAGTTGCTGTTCCTAGGACAAACGCTTGAGATAATGTCTATAGAGAAAATAACTAATAAATACCAACTATGCTTTCCATATGATATGGAGCACTGTCTTCCAGGTATAACATAGCCATTACCATAATCAGAATAGCTGTGATTACCTGCTAAGACCCTCAACAAGAAAGACCTCAACAAGAGTGCCCTCATAGGAGGTGATGGGTAGGTCATTAATTAGACCCTCACTTGAAATTCCAGCCACTCCCTCTCCCCTGTATTCAGCTATATGTAATCATGATCCAGATAATATGGTCTCAGGAAATGTTAGAATATACAGGACATGGAAGTTAACTCAAGGAGGTATTAAATCTATGCAACTTTTAGGAGGCCAACATTCATGCTGACACAGGACTTTCCAGTGATGGAGGTATTTGAGTCACCCATGCATAAACAATAAGTAAAAATTTAAGAAGTAAACACTTCATTGGTAGAATCAAGCACAAACATACATTATGGATAAAAGTGGACAACTTATTTACAATGGGAAGTGTATTTTAAATTTATGTACTTGATGATCTTCCTAGCCAGGAGGTTGGTAGTGCACAACTTTAATCCCAGCACTCAAGAGGCAGAGGCAGGCTGGTATCTATGAGTTCAAGGCCAGCCTGGTCTACAGAGTGAATTCCAGGATAGCCAGGACTACAGAGAGCAACCTTGCCTCAAAGCACGTCTTTAATCCCAGTACTCAGGAGGCAGAGGCAGGTGGATTTCTGTGAGTTCGAGACAAGCCTCGTCTACTACAACAGCTAGTTCCAGTACAGTCTCCAAAGCCACAGAGAATCACTGTCTTGAAAAAACAAAAAGAAAAAAACACAAACAAACAAACAAACAAAAAAACCCGCAAAGAAAACACCAAAATAACCCAACAACAACAAAAAATATTCTTAGAAAAATATCTGAAAGTTGCATAAACCTTTAGAATATTAGGGATTCTGATACCCAAACACCCATCACACAGCATCCTTGGCAAGTCATCTGCTAAGTAGATGGAACACAAAAGATGCTCTAGGAACCTTCAAGAGAGAAGTGACAGTCAGGAAAAGCCCTTCTTTCCCTTAAAAGAAATTGTTCACAAGGGATAAGGTGCTACCAAAGGTGTCTGAAAGAACCCACATAAAAAGAAAAGTAAGGCACAAGGAGATAAGCAGGAAGGCTCTGAGTTCACAGTCTGGGCTACACAGACAGATTCTGTCTTCCAATAACAACAAAAAGCAAACCCAGAACAAGCTGGGCATGGCAGTCTTTAATCACAGCACTGGGGAGGTAGAGGCAGGCAGAACTCTGTGAATTTGAGGCCAGCCTAGGCTATGTAGTAAGACTTTTGTCTTAGAAATACAAAACAAACCCAGAACTATCTTGTCATCTTGACACAAGTCTTCTGAAGGCAATTAAGAAAATGCTTAAGAGTGAGCTGTAGGCAAGCCCATAGGACATTTTCTTAATTAGTGGTTGACGTAGGAGAGGCCAATCCATTGTGGGTGGAGCCATCTCTGGGCTTTTTGGATTCTGTAAGAAAGGCTGAGCAACGGTCAATGAGCAAGCCAATAAGCTAAGGGATATTCCTTCCTGGCTTTTACATCAGCTCCTGCCTCCAGGTTCCTGTCTGAGTTCCTGGCCTGACTTCATGTGATAATGAACAGTAAAGTGGAAGTGTAAGCCAAATAAACCCTTTCCTTCCCAACTTGGTTTGGTCAGGGTGTTTCATCACAACAATGATAAAAAAAAAAAAACCCTAAGACAATATTTTAGAAAAGAACAGAAGAGAATAAAGCCAAGGGATCTGAGAAGTACAAAGACCACACCTGGAGGATTTGTCCTCTTGGGTATGTTTTTAGGTTCTTCAGTAGGTCCAAAAATATTAGATGCCATTCTATTAGGCTTGCTTGAAGGAATACCTTCTTCTGGAGTTCCAAAAAGACTGCTGGATTCTCCTCCTGGGGGCTTCATGGATCTATAAACAAAGTAAACACAGTCAATGATAGCCAACTAACAGGCTCCTAGGACTCATTAGGAGGTGTCTTCCCTATAGTCTAACCCAATACCAGTCAGGCAGATCTCTGTGAGGTTGAGGCAGGATTTAGATAGAGGTGTAGAGGTAAGGCAAACCACATATGGAACTTTATATTTTTTAAGACTCATAATATATAGTAATGAGAATCAGAAATTAGTTTTAATTCTCTGCCAATATCACTTTAGATTCTGAACAGGATAAAAGACAATCAAAGAAGTATGATTTTGCTCTCTTCTCCATGCAGTCTTCAACTCTGCTATGTTAGTTTCCATGTACGCATGTTCCTATCTTTACCAACCTTTCTGCTTAGTAATCATGGAAGCCAGGGGTTCCCCTGCCAGAATTTATAGATGATAAATCTGGGGTCAGACCCAACCTCAGAGGATACGGTAAAGGGGTTCTTCCCCTTATGTTTCCCAGAGACCTGTAGGAAAGCATTAGGATATAGCCAAAGCCCTAGATCCTTTCCTAGGCTTTAATCCAGACTCCTTCTTAAGTGTCTTTTAACAAGTTCCATGTTTCTCTTTATCTTAGGTTCATCATCTCTGAAGAGAATTCCTGACAAAAAGACTCCCTATATTGGTATGTTTGGTGTAACCAGTGAACTGCGTAGACTAGGAAGAAAAGCCACCATACTGGCAGCATTGTCTACTTTAGATCAGGGCATTATCTACTTTAGATATGGAATAAGCATTCCCGTCTAAACTCTACTAACACTCTACAAGCATAGCTTTTAATTAAACACTCACAAAGAATGTGGTTTCCATGTCTTAGTCACAAACAGCCACACCTACCTTAAGTCCCAACCTTTGGGAAACTTCATTAGGCATGATGGGAAGTTAAAAAGTAAATAGTTTTTACTGAAGAAGCTGAAGACTTACAGAATTACTGTTAGGATAAATCATGAGGGAAACCTTGGTGGATTCCAAGGCAGGGGGACAAACACACCAGGCAGACAGCTTAGTGAGTTTTATTAGATTAGGTAGGGTGTGTGTGTGTGTGTGTGTGTGTGTGTGTGAGAGAGAGAGAGAGAGAGAGAGAGAGAGAGAGAGAGAGAGAGAGGGGAGGTAAAGAGACAAAGACAGAGGACAGAAGAGAAGAGGGAGACAGGAAAAATCCTGTCTGCTCCAGGGGAAAAGCAGAAAAGAGAGAGCAGTGTCAGTCTTTCTTTTAAAGGGGTCCTCTGCACCTGGGTTGACCAGGGTACAGCCTGAATGCATTCTGCCAGTTAATAGAGGCAGGCAGCATAATGCCTGAATCCTCACAATTATCTCAAAGCTCTGCTCTGATATCCAGAGCACAGGTATATAACAGCAATATGGTAAAAGAATTAGTATGCATTATATCAGTCACCTGGTTAGACTTGTATATTTTGTTTGTTTTTTGAGACAGGATTTCTCTGTGTAACAGCATTGGCTGTCCTGGAACTCCCGTTCTGTAGATCAGGCTGGCTTCAAACTCAAGAGATCCACCTACTTCTGTCTCCTGAGTGCTGGGATCAAAGGCATGCCCCACCACTACCTGACCCCTGGTTAGACTTTTAAAATGCCTTTTTTACCTTATTTTATTTTTTGGTTTTTCAAGACAGGGTTTCTCTGTATTGCTTTGGAGCCTACCTGGAATTTGCTCTGTAGACGATGCTGGCCTTGAACTCACAGAGACCTGCCTGCCTCTGCCTCCTGAGTGCTGGGATTAAAGGTGTGCACCACCAACATCTGGCTTAAAATACCCTTTGGTTTGTTTCTTTCCTTTCTTTCTATCTTTCTTTCTTTTTTTTAAAGACAGGATTTCTCTGTGTAACTGCCCTGGCTGTCCTCAAACTCACAAGATCTGCCTGCCTCTGCTTCCAGAGCCACCATCTCCCTGCAGATTGTCGGTTTTAATACCCTTGGGTCTATGGTCAGGCCTTTGAAAAAGAGCAATGTAATCACTAGAACTGAACTAAATTTAGTATAAAGTTGCATATGAGTCTGAGTTAATATTTCTACTTCATTCATTTTCTTATTGGGGTTTAGAAAGAGTTGAGCCAGGATCTTAACAGCACTGTCCTCAAATTCAGTTATAAAGCTAATGCCAACTTTGAACTTTGAATGATTCCTCTGCCTCCACATCCCAAGTGCTAATCATTTCCACAAACTTAAAGACAGTTGTTTTCCAATCCACTAACTAATGTCAGTTGGGTGTTTGACTTTGCTAGGCCCTTGCTCTACACATTCACCTTCCCAGTCTCTCTGTGGCTATTCTGCACCCAGGTCCAGATGCACAACAGGGAGTGACCAAGTGCTCTGCCTGGACCTTAAGACTTAGCAGTATAGCTAGGTCTGCATCAGTGGTCCATGTGTGTGATGTAAGAGAAGTAGTGTCCCTGGAACTTCAAAGCCATCTTGGGAGATGAGCCCAGACTGAGTCCATGGTGGGAATACAGGAGACAAATGGCAGTTATTGAGGTTAATGCTAATATGCATATAGAAATTAAGGATTTAGTATTGCTTTGCCTACTTGTCTGAATTGTAATTTGAAAACAAGCAAAGTAAAGCAGTGCAACACACAGTTCTGGCAAAGATAACTGGTCACTTGGGCTAGAGCAATGGGGCAAGCCCAAGTTGCACAGCCTAAAGCAGCAATGCAAGTCTTAAGGCTGCCCCAGCAGGGTCTCACAAATGGGACTGAATTCAATAGGCCTTTCAATAAATAGGGCCCATAACAATGGCACAGTGTGGTCTTCTGGAAGCTGCTAGCAGCCATTATCACAATAACACCAAAGAGTGGAAGGGGCTAGGGAAAGATTAGCCAGCTCAGATTTTAGGGCCAAATTCACTATGGCAGTACATTCTAATTACTCTTCCCTTTAGTAGTACCCCTTAAATGTTTTAATAGAAATATTCAAAGTATACAAGAGACTATAAGAGATAGAGGCTAAGATGAAAAGCTACACAGT
Source organism: Phodopus roborovskii (assembly GCF_943737965.1). Lineage (NCBI taxonomy): Eukaryota > Metazoa > Chordata > Mammalia > Rodentia > Cricetidae > Phodopus > Phodopus roborovskii. The sequence continues at coordinate 48,818,457 of NW_026126407.1, read as the reverse complement.
TCAAGTGGACCACGGCACAAGAAAACAATTGGACAGTGTCAATGCCCCGAACCTCCCTGCAGCAGTGAACTTCAGAAAAACTTTTAGGAAGTGGTCAGGTCTGGGATAAAGCCATGTGAAACAGACGTGGGGCACATTCCTCAAGATTATCCACTTTGTGGATGAATGACAGCAATACCATAATGCTTTTACAGTTCAAAAGTCTCCAGCACAAGAAAATTCTTCAGTAGAGACAAAAGACAGGGTTAGGAGAAAGGAAACCCTGCAATGGAGACCTTACAGTAGCTGCAGGCAAAAACCAAGGTATAGCTTTGAAGCAATCAGTCTGACTAGGCGCTGTCTTCCCTCCACCTGAGTAAAACGACATCCACAGCTCGGTTCCTATCGAATATGGCCCTGACAGACTGAGGCTTCCAATTATACTTCATCATCCAATTAAGGCATCTTTCCTCGTCCCCACACTCCGATATCAAATAGGAACTTCTCCCCTTTCCTAAAATCCTCTCCATGGACGCCTACTTCACAACTAACTTCCGGAGCTAGGGAAGTCATTAGAACACCAGTTTCATTTTATCACTCAAAGCAGATCGCACAGAAAGTCCAGATGAAACTCTGTTGGGAAAAGTCCCCAGCCAGGGAGGCCCAGTGGGTGCACACGATGGACACCTGGTCGTGAGTTGGGTCATTTTGCTGCCACCACTCAGCCACGTTCAAGGATCGTCGTAACCTACCAAAGGCAGCTGGACGCGGGAATGACTTAGGAGCCGGCAAACCGAGCTCGGCTGCGCCCGGCTAGCGACTAGTATAGACAAGCGCTTCAGGAGAGACACGTGTCTTCGTCCCGCCGCCCGGTGTCCACTCCGTTCGCTCTCTCCCCACACTTTCTGCGAGGCCCGGCTTCAGCTAACCGGAGAGCGCGCACTCAGTACCCTCAGGGGAGCCACGAGTCACACCCACCGCATCCTTAGGGCCTCCTGCCCGCCACGTGGCTGCAGTTACGCGCCCACCCGGGCCCCAGCACCCGCCCGCGCACCTGGAGCCAGACCCGCCAGCCGGGCCGTCCGCACCCTGGAACATGTCGGCCTCCGCCCCGCGCTTCCCCAGCCGCCGCGCGGCGGTTCCCGCTTGGTCCCGCGCAGGTACCCTGACCAGCCCGAGCCCGTTGGACGCCTCCCACGCCAATCACACTTCTGCAGCCTATCGTGGAAGTATGTCCCACTCCTCCCCCCGCCCCCAACGAGAGAAAGGCTTGGAGAGAACTGCATCGCGCTTACAGCCGATTGGCCGCAGAGGCCGCCTTTCACGGTTTCGAGCATGATCATTGGTTCACACAGCTAGCCCCACCCTCCGACACCAGCGCGTCTCAGGGTGCGAATCTGCATTTCCATACGGACCTTTGGGGTTGCAGCGCCTTCAGGCGGAAGGGTATCACAGACCAGGCCCAAAACAGAAGCAGCAGGCTGTGCAATGACCTCCACTTCTGTTTTCAGCTGTTACTCAACCATCATTCCCTGAGGCCCTACCTAATGCCAGGATTCGCCGAACTCTCCTGCTGCGCCCATCCCTGCCTGTTGGCTCCAGGGTTCATCTCACTAATGCTGCGCCTTCGCCAGACCTGAATACCTCAAGTATGCTGGCTTTATAAGCAGGAACAAAAGACAGTCATTAGATCAAGTATTAGTATGTATTTATGCACAATAAAAACATTTACAAGCTGAACTGGAAATCTTAGCTGAAGTTTAACAGTTTTTGTTTATTATATTAAATAACCAAAACACCTTTTATTCCCAAAAAATTGGTAAAGAATAAATAATGTAATTTACAATATGGTACAAAAAATAATCAGAAGGACAGGCATTCTGCTTTATACATACACTGTATATTTATAGTATAAAACAAATTCACATCTCAAGCCGGAAACCTCAGATGATATGGCTTAACGATTATCAAAGCAAACAGCACTGAGTTCTGCCTGCCGGCTGCACTCCTCCCACCAGCCAGGGTATCTTACTAACTAGTAAGGCTCGCCTGGTGCAGTGCTTCCAAAACTGGACTGACCGCATCAGGCTATCCTCTTGGAACGGTATACTGTGGGTTTCTTTCCTTTTTTTATTTCTTTAAAATTGATTTTTCTTTTTTTTTAATTTTTTAAAAATTAAGACAAAGTATGGTACTTCCTCATGAATGCATCTGACAGATCTGTTTAAAAAGTACATGAAATAATTTCCCTCTAAACTTGTTTTGACCATTTCAAATAATGTGGTCTGATTAAAAATGCTATTAAATTGAATGAGACTTCCCCTAGCAGTGAGGCCACAAGGAATGAAAAAAAAAGAACAAGCTGGGGAAAAAAGGTTGACCAACAGATGAAATGTCCCCAAAGTCATACTCCCTGAGCAAGTATATTATGCCTTTACAGGATATATGAACTTCAACTTGCCTGAGCATCTTCTATAGGACACAATCCATGCCAAGCACCAGAGATACTGAATCTCAATCTTTTGAAAAGACAATCAACAAAAAGTATAAGACATTAGCATTAAGAAAAAATTTTCTCAATGGGGCGGTGGTGGTGCATGACTTTAATCCTAGAATATAGAAGGCAGAGGCTGTTGAATATCAGTGAGTTCAAAGATAGCCAGGGTTACACAGAGAATGTGCGCACGTGCGTGTTTTGTGTGTTTGTGTATGTGGTGGATCTCAAAAACAGATCTCATGTATATCACACTAAGTTCCCATGCCCAATGGAAGCCCAATGGTGAACATGAACCATCAAAACTGATGGAAAGGCAGAGAAAGACAAAGAATCCAGGAGGCTTCTTTGCTGTTTTTAAAAATCTCCAACCGTTAACAGTTTCCAGTTTTATATATGGATATTTGATTAGGTTGGGAGAAGTTATACCCATTGATTCTCTGCTACAAATAATTAATATGGTGATGATGAGCAAATGTGTCTGTCTGCCTGTTTAAAAAAAAAAAAAAGCAGTGGAATCTTCTGGAATCCTGCCAGGTTCCCTGTAGTAAGGAGTCAGTCCATTCCACTCCTGCCTGCTGCTAGGTGACAAGGGCTGTAGGCTCTGCTCCTCAAAGCAACCTCAATTCCTTTTAGAGGACGCAGAGTAATGTGCGCCTCAAGGTATTTATTGCCCAGTGGGAATCAGTTTAGGAACTGAACTGCCTAGTACTATATGCTCAGTTACCAGGAGGCTACACGCACCTATTCTTAATGTGGGAGAATCTGCCTGAAACAGTGGAAGGGCAGCTAGCAGTGGTCTAAGCTGAGCCTGGTATCCTAACTGTGCTACAGTCTCAAGACCGAAATACCTTCAGCTAAGTAAGGGAGTGCTGGAAACACACGATTGGGTAAAGACACACTAGTGACTTCACCAGTCTTCCCTAACAGACTGCTTGCTGTTCTCCTCATCCTCTTAAGAGTTTTAGACTTACCAGACCTAGGGGTTTACATGTCAGGATCTGGGGCCGATCCTTTACCAGTACCAGTGACAGGAGGATCCTAGGAGGTGAAGGAATTTGCTGTCAAAAGTCACTATCCTCTCAGTTCCTGCAGTGGAGCCTGTATTCTAGAGTTTGTAGTAGATGGTGAGACAAATGGATCAGTGTTCCACCAGGGAGGTTTCCAACCCATTCTTCATTGCAGACAGAGAGAAGTAAGGGCCTGAGCTGCAAATAAGGAAAGAACAGGTAGAGAGCAGAGGTGGCAGTTTCAGGACTGTCAAGCCAGATGTGGCGCAGGCCTTTAATCTTAGCACTTGGGAGGCAGAGATGAGTTCCAGGCCAGCCTGGTCTAGAGACTGAGTTATAGGAACAGTCAGTCAGGGCTATACAGAAAAACGCTGCCTGAAAAAAATCAGAAAGAAAGAAAGAGAGAGAAAGAGAGAAAGAGGGAGGGAGGGAAGAAGGGAGGGACAGAGGAAGAAAGGAAGAAAGAAGAAAAGGAAAGGACCTGTCAGCCCTGGCTGCTATGCTATGTGGAGAGTGAGCAGTGAGAAGATAATACAAGTGTCACCTGTTCACCCAGAACATTCTGGGTCCAGCAGGAGTGACTGTGTTGCAAGGATCTACTGAGGGCAAAGGAGGGGATGAAACTCCTTTTGGCACCATTCTAAACAGGTTAGCCACAATCATGACTGCTGACCACTGCTGGGCTCCAGAAGACAGCTGCTAAAATACCACCAAGAGGTGAGCTCTTACAATACTCTGACATTTGAACCCTGCTTAAGTCCCAGAACGGGAAGAGAGGCTGCCTGGGGCAAAGGCAATCCTCAGACTCCAGCAATAACACATGGAAAATAAGAGCACATACAAAAGCTTTAGCTGGAGATACAGTGAGAGGCAAGTAAGTAGAGAAGAATGGTATCTTAGGCCACCTAGAAAGAACTGGGCATTTAGCATAGGAAGAGGGCAGAGCCACCTAGAAGAAGACTCTTACTATTCCTTGTCCATGTCTCCTAATTCTTAAACCACAAGAAAACCATTTTTTTCCAACTAGCTTTGTAAGATTCTATAAAACACCCATACAACCTGGAGGACATACTTTCTTTCACCCTTCTTACATCAGGAAGAACCAAACCTCTGCTAGCTACATGACTCTGGGACCCTTTTCTGCTTCATGGTCAAGGTATTCAGGAAGTGTATTAGCTTGCAGATACCATCAACCAAGACCCTGGTCCATACTCAGTGTCCCTTGCAACATGACCACAGACAGAAGAGCCAAGTGGGGGAAAGGGTATCAGAAGAAAGCAGCAGTGGCTGTGACCTCCCTGCACACTCACTAAACAGCTCCCAAGACAAAATGAACACCAGGCATGTCTCTGGCAAGGAGGAAACCCTCTGGAAGGCTTAACACACAGTTAAGACACACAGTTGGGATTGCCACACAGGCTATAGGACTGTAAGGAATCTGATACCAAAAATATTTCTGATGTCTACCCTTCTCAGAGCTCGTCTTGGTCTGTGTGAATGGTACTGCCCCCGCTTGTTGGGACAGGCCATGATCAGCTGCTCCTATGGGCTGCGTATCATATGCTGTTAGAAGTGCTCTGGTTCACCGTCTCCTGGGGATTCTGGGCTTGACTCTCTCTGTGAAGACAGTTTCATGGGCCAGCCCTGTACACTTCCCTTGTGGATTCCAGGATGCCCATGTCACAAGGCACAGTCACTGAGAGAGGTCACCAACAGGATTACCACCTCCTCCACCATCAAAAAGAACCTCTCGGCGGCCAGGCTCATTGATGGACAATTCTTGGGCCAGGTCATTAAATCGAGATATGTAGTCAATGCTGTTTTCATTCATCATGCACACCAACTGGGAATCTACCACCTGTAGGACAGAAGGGACAAGAAGACCACATTAGCTGGAAGATGGCTTACCATCCTGACTAGAGGCTCTTGGCCCCCCCCCCCCCCATAGCAGAATGTCAATAGAAGGAGACTATTGCTCTACCAGGAATTTCAGATTCCTTGGTAGTCTAAGCACATGGACTTTCTGTAAGTACATACTCTGCACATGATCTTATGAAAGCCTCCAGGAACATGAGACATCTGAGGCTGAGTTATAGTAGCAGCCCTCCCAGATTCTCATGAGGAAGACAATCCACAGAAAGGTCAACGGTGACAAGAGAAGGCTGAGATCAAAGTAGGCAAGCAAAGCAGTGGTGCCTCAGAGAAGAGTTATATGAGGTGCTCCTAAGTGTTAGGATCTCAAAAGTGTGGGTACAGATACATCAACATTCGAGGAAAAATTCTCATCCCAGGGCAAAGGCTATGAGAAGGCACAAAGTGCAGCTGCTCAAGAAACACTAGAAAACTGGTACACTCAGCCCATTAAGCAAGGTAGAGAGAGAACTATTGGGAAGGACACAGAAATTTGTAAGTCCTGGGTGTTAAAGACATTATCCTGTGGAGCTGTTACCATTATTGTCTCTCTCCATTACAATGGAAGATTCATGAGAACAGGAAATTCTGTCCATATAGTGACTGTAGTAACACTTGGTAAAACTCACATGATTTTTTTCTTGGTAAACTACATGATATGAATTAATATGGGAAGAACTAAATTTTAAAATTCTTACTGGCAATGTTGAACAAAATGAAACCTGTTCTAAAAAAAAAAGGAGGGCTGGAAAGACGGCAAGTGCATAATAACAGTATTTGCTATCTGCTGCCAAGCCTGATGCTCTGCGGTTGATTCCTAGAACTACAGCAATGTAGAAGGGGATAACATGCATGCAAGTAGTCTTTTGACTGCTCTACATGTGCACGTGTATGCACACACAATTAAAAAAAAAAAAGTAGAGCAAAGATAGGAAATTATGTATACCTATAATACCACAACTTTTGAGGCTGAAGCAGGCAGATGTAGTATTGTTTGTTCAAGACCAGCCCAAAGTACATAGCAAGACCTTGTCCCAAAACAGACTTCCTCCATTTATGTATTCATCCCCTACTTCCATGGTATCAATCTGTAACCAAAACAGATTCCCTTATCCTTATAGACTATACCCATCATTCTCAGATCACTGCTTTCGAAAATGATTATTACCACACCTCTAGATGACGGTGTCCTTTCCAAAGGCAGTGATGTTTAAAGTATAGAGCTTTTAGGAAGACCCTCTGCTGAATATACTGGCTCTTTGTCTTCTGATGAATGTGTGTCCCTTCACTTGTTATATATACAATATTCTGTGTTGCTCACTGTCCTGAATCACCAGAGAAAACGAAAATGCTGACTTGGGAGTCTGGCTGCCTTGAAACGCAACATTCCTGACCTCCAGGCTTCAGCAATGTCCATCTCATAGATACTAGGAACTTATATAGTGTTCACACTAAGAGGAAAGGAAAGCAGGTGGTCTTAGGTTTGTATCCCAGCACTCACAGAAATGCAGGGATTGGCACCTGGAATCACAGCTAGGAGTTCAGAGACAGGTGGATCCCTAGAGCTCACTGGCCAGACAGCTAACCAGAATCAATGAGCTCCAGGTTCAGCTTCCTGCCTTAAAAATTAAGGTAGCAGTCTAGTGCCACGGTGAGTGGATAAATAAATGTGCTTGTTGCCAACCCAAATAACCTAAGTTCAATCCCTGAGGCTTACAGAGTAGGAGAAAACCAATTCTTGTAAGCTACACTCAGATCTAACACCTCACTATCTCCACAGTGCATAAGGACAGAGTAAATAATTAAACAAAATAAAAATAAAAGACAGAGAGCAATTAAGGAAGGAAAGTTTGTGGACTCTGAACTCCATACACACGTACACATAAACACACACACACACACACACTTCCACTATTTCCCAACTGTTGGGATTAAAGGCGTAAGCCACCACCACCTATTTTTTAGGCTAGGTTAGAAGTCAGCAAGTCCCAAGTGATCCTCCTGTTTGAGCCTTCCCACACTTAAAGCTGGGTTCCTGGCAAATGCTTGATGACCAGGTTACACGAGTGTTGACAACCAAATTCTTGCCCTCATGATTGCAAAGTAAATATCCTTAATCACCTAACCATCTCTTGAACTTCTCTATTCTTACATTGTTTGGAAACTGTCAAGCATGTCATGGTTCAGCTCAGGCGTGATCAAAACATTCCACTACTCCATCTCAAAATCCACACTGGAAAACTGAGAAACTAATGTATTTTTGTGAAAATCTTTTGTGTTTTTTAAAAATTATTTATTAACCCAACCCACCTACTTTTAAATTTTTTATTTTATGTTTATTGGTGATTTGCTTACATGTATGTCTGTATTTTATAGATGTCTGTATGTCAGAAACCCTGGAACTAAAGTTACAGACAGGTGTCAGACACCATGTGGTTGCTGGGAAATTGAACCCAGCTTCTCTGGAAGATCAGCCAGTACTCTTAACCACTGAGCCATCTATCCAGTCCCACCCCAAAAGTTGTGTTTTTATATTGTTATTATTGATCTCCCCCCCCCCCCAAGACAGGGTCTCATTCTACAGGCTAGGCTGATCTCAAACCACAACTATCCTCCCTCAGTCTCCCAAGTGCTTGGATTATAGGATTATGCTACCATGAATCATGGAAACAGCTATTTTGAATATAGTTTTGACCTGAACTGTCCTTCAAGTGTCTTCCTATAATACTCTCCTGGAATAACTAGAAGGCCTTGTGATACCCAGGGAACCAGCTTGGGAAATGTTGCTTGAGGATCCTTCTCCAATGGTGTGTACTTTGATTAAGTCTCTCATGCTGCTGTTCTGCCTCTAGAGCTGGCCCTGTAGTGGAGGGCACACAGACAATGTGAGAGCCTCTGGATGACTCCAGGAACAGACAGCCTAGCTACAACATGGAAAAGGACAGAACTCTACTGCAGAACCTGTTCCTAAGTTCCACAGGGTCCACAGGGTCATGGCCACAAAACCTTACAGGGAAATGCTACTCAAAGGCTTCTGCAGCCAGAGCAGGAAAGGTGATAAAATAACATCTTACAACTTTCAAAGGGCACTATACCTTACAGATCAGGTAACCGAGACAGCGCAAAGTTACACAGCAAGGCAAGGACATGACGAGATTCAACAGCGTTCTGCCCACCTTTGGTGACTTGGCTCTCCACCCTGATCCCAGGCTTCCCAGGTTAAGAAGCCTACAAAGGACAGCTGCTACTTACAGTTTGCTGTGGGCCATCAGTTGTCCCAGTGCTGCCAGATCTCAGAGTTTTAGGCCTGTATGTTCTTCTATCTGACATACAGTCCCCATGAACATTCCTTAAGACCCACAGGACCTGGGAGGGATCCCACAGCCTCCCAAATGTGGTGGGAAGTTAAGTTCAGGAGTACAGCAATGTACTTACTTCTGCAACATCAGCAAGAGACCTGGACACAAAAGAGTCCCTTGAATTTCCATCCAACAAGCTAGGACCAAGCAAAGATGTGCCGCTGTTGGCCCCAACAGTAGTTGGTAGCATCTTCTTGCTCTTCTCTGGAGATATGAAGCTGGCTGCAGAGATAAAGCTGAATCAGGCATAGGTGTCCAACTAGCTCAGTTAGGCCCTTCTATGTCTCTACTTTCACACTTGTTTCAAAGGCTACAGATGGCATCCTTACGCTATAACATGCTTTTGTCATCTAATAATGTTAGTGTACATTCATCTTTATTGTTTTCCAAGGGGCCCAAGGTGCTGTACTCCTCCTATATTGTATTCTCTGTGGCCAGACCCTCACTGATGGGCATTAAGGTTGATTCTGACTTTATAGATTGCAGATGATATTGCTCATGTCCACTTTGTTTCTTGTGATAGTAAAACCACTGGGTGTGGGGCTGGTTCCCTGCACTCCCCACCAGGCATCGTACCCATAATTGAGGATAATCAAATTTGGGATAATAAGGTAGAAGCCTGGGACTTGGCAACTATAAAAGTTAAACTTAGCCATCCATTCTCAATACACCCACTAAAGAAACAAGTAATAGGGAAAAGCAGAAAAAGGAGATTTATTTACTGTAGCACCATTAGTAAGAGGAACAAAAATAATCAGGTTCAGTGATCCCATCCCGCAGATCCATATTCAGGGTACTGGCAGGTTTGGGTTTAAACAGGGTCAGAGATAAGAATAATTAAGTAATCTTGGCCAACGTGTAGTCTTAGGCATTTCTCATCCATCATTGCTTCAGCTTCAGTCTATCCTACAGAGAGGTTTGATAAGTTATAAGAACTGAATGGAACCTCTTTCTGGGGGAAAAAAGACATTTTACAATTCTCTATATGTGGTCAAAAACACCACAAGTCAGCTGCAACATCCACTTCAGAGTATCTTACTGAAAATATATAAAGAAACTGAGAGCATAAAGATAGTCTGGTCTGTTTATTTTTTTGTCTTTGTAAGAAAGTTGGGCTAGCTGGACAGATTGGAGAAGGTACCGAGACCCAGATGAGTGACCTGAAGGTTTTGTCTATATTGGGCTAAGGGCTCTTAGAGTCTATAAGCAGGCCAACATTCAGAAACTACACAATGAAAATCTGCATCTTCCTATATGCAAATTATACTTTAAAAAGTTAACTCAGAAATAAACACTTGTGAAACAAGCAAAAGTGCTCTCAGAAGTGTGGCCTGACTCCAATCTTGAAAAGAAGATTCCTCCAGAAACACTTACCAAACAAGCTGCTGAGGGAGGAATCTGTGGAGTCGCTAGGGTACCACTGGGGGTCATGAGTGGGAGAGGCAATCCAGTTGGGCTGGGGGCTGCTGGATGGGGAGGGAAGACTCTTGGAACTGTCACTGCCATTCAGTTTTGCTGGAGAAAGAGGGACTCCTTCACCTGTCAACCAAAATCCAAGGTCAGAGAGGCCTCCCTCATCCCAGAGCAAGGCAGCAGGAGGCAAAGGCTATGTAAAACTGAACCCAGGAGACCCAGGATACGCTGGGCTCACACCAAAGGGACAGCGAGCAGTTGTCTACAAACAAGGATCACAGAGCCTTCAGGGCAATATCATGCTCTAAGAAGGGCACAATGCCAAACACAGCAGGCAGGGTCAGGCCCTGTGCCAAGAGCCTATGCATGTTCCTGATTCCATCCTGTAGGGTACAGAGTTCCCAGTCTACTACTGAGAAAAAGTAAGGTTCAGGCAAGTCAGAGCTCTATCAAGCCCACGGGTTAAAGAGCTGTGAGTTCATGTCTGCCTGAACCCCTCAATGTGAGTCATGTCAGCAGGCAATAGCTGTACCACTACCACCAGGAATACCACAGAATGAGTGGCAATCAGGCACTTGGTGACTATCTGTGCAGGTACTTCCTAAGCACCACCTGCAAAACATGTAGGTTACCTCCCAGAGATGCACAAACAGGAAACTGATCCCCAGGCTTCAGAGAGCCTTCTACACCATTCCATTCTTACCTCAAGGTCAGGAGCAACCCAACCAGAACATTAGCTCCCAGATACCACTCCTGCCTGAGTCAGGTAGCGGAACCTTGTAGTGGTAGATATATATTCAATGTTAAAAATTGATAGCTACACTGGTACTTTACCAGCAAGTTTGGTAAATACTTAGGCAGATCAGGTCCCCTTTGGCAAGTCCAGTTGCACTATCCTAGTTAAAACCTGGTTCTGGGAAAGGTGTGCAAGGCCATCTGTACTTACTGTACTGGCCAGAACTGATGGCAATCTCAATGATGGAGTCACTGATCTGTGTGGCAGGTTCTCCCTGTGAGAGAACATCTTCAGGTGGGCCAGGTAGGGATATGTCAAGCAGTGCAGAAACATTGGGTGGGGAGAGCCTGGTGCTGGAGCTCTCTGATGAGGGTAAAGGTGTGGAAACACCATTCTGGAGATGAGTCTTGGGCAGCTCAGGTAAGCACAGAACAGACGATCCCTGCCAGGAGGGGGACAAATATTGTTCAAATACAACGTGCCCATCATCACTTGTAACAGTGAGTACAGCCTCCACCTCTAGCTTGGCAGCTACAACAAATGCAGGGTCTTCCATTCTTCAAAGGGAAGAATACACTCAGGAAATATATTTCTTCAGAAGAAAGTTAAACCAGGGTAGGGTGAGCCTATTTCCATTGGTGGCATCTAGGTAAAGAGCAATGCTCAAAAAGCCACCAACTGTCTGGGCAATGGTGGTGCATGCCTTTAATCCCGGCACTCAAGAAGCAGAGGCAAGCAGATCTGTGATATTGAAGACAGCCTGCTCTATAGAATAAGTTCCAGGACAGACAGAGCTGGACAGTGAAACACTGTCTTGAAAAACCAAAAAAAAGGAAAACAAACAAAATGCCTAAAACAGAAAGCCACCAGCCAATTTTCTGCCCTCTCCCTCCCCCCCAACAGGGTTTCTCTGTATTGCTTTGGAGCCTGTCCTCGAACTTGCTCCATAGACCAGGCTGGACTCGAACTCATAGAGATCCACCTGCGTCTGCCTCCCAAGTGCTGGGATTAAAGGTGTGAGTCACCAATGACTGGCTATTAACAGCCAATTATGTCTTGCTTCCTAGGCCAAAATGCCCAGTCCTTTTAGACATGGAATTTAATAAAAGAAGCTAGAACCAGGGACAACATGGTTCATTCATTCATGAGGCAATAGGTAAGGCAGGTTGAAGGACAACACTGATGCTGGAAAGCATGACCTGTGTACTCAGGGAGGAAGGGCACTGAGGCCCTAAGGTATACTCTACCTGGAAACCATCTGTCATTGGCTCCTGCTCTGGTCTTGGAACACTGATAAACGGGTCACTATTGCCCTGGAACAACAAGAACACGGATGAGTTTTTGGTGCTGAACTGGGTTAACAGCTATGTGCTTGTCTGGCTGAGCATCAAAGAAAAACTCATCTCAGTCACTGTAGTCTTCCCACAGACAAAGGTGAGAGAATGGGCTGTGTTCCAGGCTGGAAATGATGGACAGCCATAAGACTGTTGCTTCTGCACTTAAATTCTTTTCATTGCTTTTTAAGAGGAAACAGAATAGCTTAGTAAGAGTAAGAGGCTGACCACATAATTTCAGGCCCTAGAGCCCCATGGGATCCCCCATCTACCCTCCTTTTAAATAGGCTGAAATCAGAGCATTTGGAGATTTAGGAGAAAAAAGAGTGGTCAAGGCTATATGAGCTATTCTCTACCAAAATATAGCAAGTACATACTACCACCTGAGTAGGGACCCATGGGCTGATGTCAGCCTCTGAGTTCAAATGCAGAACTACTTGCTTGTTTTAGCAATGGATTCTTTAGCATCACACAGCATACCTGTCTCTTCACTCCTCCCACTCTGTGCTCCATGGTAGATGTTCAAAACTTGACTTCCCTGGCTCAGGGTCTCCTCTAACCATCAGGCCTCCAAAAGTGCAACAGGGTCCAGTATGATCCCAGCCCATGACCTTGCTCCAGAAGCTATCAGTAATGCCAAATTAGCCCTTGTAAATGCACTCACCCTTACAGAAGTAACAGGGTCTCTGTTCTGGTGTGGTCCAGTGTCACTCTGCCCTGAGATGGCAGTGGTTACTTGTTCTGAAGACAGTGGAGAGATGCCAGATGAGCCATCGGTATCTAAAACTGGCAAAGGACTTCCAGGGATGATGCCAGCACTTTGAGCTGCTAAGTCGATGGCACCTGGCAACAGGAATGATATATCAAATCTCTATTCCATAACACTCCACTCCATGATGTATGCCCTACGTTTGGGACAGCTTCTCCCTCCACCTCTCTTCAGTGAAAAGCCAAGGGACTTGAAATACTTTTAGTAAAGCAGTAAGACATTATGCCTTGGAGAAGAAGAGAACATTACAAAGATGTATGACAAAAAAAAAAAAAAAAAAAAAAGCGACTAAGGAATCTCACATAGTGGCTGTCACTGTGCACATTACAGACTTACTAGGCAGGTGACTGGTGGCCTGAGATGGGAGGACCTTGGGCACTATTGGTCGAGACAGAGCTGCTTTGGTAAGAGAAGACTGGATGGGCCGGAACCAGCCTCTCCCTGTGAGGGGAAGATAAATGCAGTCATATCAACTGGTTTGTCCATGCCCTACAGTGCACAATGAGGTTATGGAAGGTTTTCCTTCATAGACATAGCTAGGATCATAGCAAGTCACTCAACATTCCAAACACTTGCTAACTTTGGGAATGAGAAGTATTATCACACAGGCTCCTAAGAAGGAGATCTAGGTTCAGTTCCCAGCACTTATATGATGGCTCCCAACCACCAGTTAACTTCAGTTTCAGGGACTCCAAAACTCTCTTCTGGCTTCCATGGCCACGAGACAAGAAAATGTTAAACATATATACATGCAGATAAAACATCCATACACAAAAAAATTAAAGAATAAAAGAATGCAACTTATGGAGGGACTAGAGAGATGACTCAGTAGTTAAGAGCAATTGCTGCTCCTGCAGGGGACCCAGGTTTGTTTCTTAGCACCCACTCAGGGACTCATGACCTCCTCCAACTGAAGATCTGATACATCTTCTGGCTTTTGATGCCATAAAGGCACATACACATACACATGAAAATAAGTAAAACTTAAAAAATAAATAAAAAGGAAAGAAGATTCATGAGGGCTGGAAATTTAACAGTTCAGCAGTACATCAGTTGATCAGCCTACAGCTCTGGATTTGATCTCCAGAATCATAAGCAAAGTCCTAGTCCCTACTTCAAATGACTTGACAGATTTACATGACCCCACCTGGGTGGTATTGCCCTACATGTGAAATTTGGATGGGGGGATGGGAGGGGAGGGTGGTCAGGGTGCATGTGAGGGGGGAGAGAGGGTAAGAGGGAGAAAGGGAGAGGGAAGGAGGGAGGGAGGGGAACTGGGATTGACATGTAAAATAAAAAAATAATAATAATAAAAAAATTAAAAAAAAAAAAAAACTAAAACAAGCACTTGTGTTTAACTACAAAACCCACCAAAGGCTTATGTCAAAGCACCAGGGTACCCACTGAATTTACAGATGGTGTAAATAAAAAAAGTGATCATACACCCCAACCCCAACAACACATTTATTTTGTAAGTGCCTGTCATGATTCTACAAGCAGAAAGTGAACACACACAACTGAACTCATTGGTGCTGCCAACAAAGACAATAGAACACACCCTGAAAGAAGGTACACCACTGGCAGTCTTTCTGCACACAATGGCAGCCACGCCCAACACAGTGGGTATGAAACACACTTAGTATGTTGGTAGAATAAACACAGATATGCTAGAAATGTCACACAAATAGCCATGGAAACCCACACAATATAGTCCTACAGTGAGGCACATTCAGGGAAAGCTATTCCAGGAATCCCTTGCCTTACCAGCTATAGGAGAATTAGACAGGATGGAGAAGGAGCACACATTGTGGGACTGGTTTTCAGAAGGTCTAGGGAGCAGTGTCCTCTGTAAGAAAACAATGCATATAGTAAAGGTGAAATTCAGTGTCAAAAAAAAAAATCAGTCTAGAATGCTTAAGAATGAAACCTTTCCCAAGGAAAACTGAAGAAATACCAGTAGGAACTAGTTCAAACCTAGAATGGTCTGGATTTGGCTGGTACATATGGTACATATAGGCATCTGTTTACAACCATGGGGTAGATAGGCTGATAGGGCTCAATGTTGAACATTTTGGTGGGCAGAATGCAGAAAGTTAAGGGACTGCTTGTAACAATAGGCACTAAGACACAAGAGATGCTCATTTCTAGGTCTCCTTCCTGCATGTGAACAAAAGGTCCTGATGTACTTATAAGTACCTATTTAGCTAAGAAGAACCTGCACTGACCACTGACAGTGCTAACAGTACAACATTTACACCTGATCATGACACAACTGAGACTTGCACAGAGATGATACTCCGATCATATATAAAGGACTTGGGTTTCCTTGAGACCTTTGCTCATGCATGATCTCTCCAGGAAGTTGGCAAATAACAGAGACCAGAAAGAATTGAGGATGATAGCACGATCAACCCATTAACATCTTTACACACTTTTGAGGCTTACCATACCTCATTCCAGAGGCTAGGTAGTACTTGGTAAGTTTTTTCCATAAAGGGCCAGAAAGAATGCTTTGGGGCCACTATTGTCCCTGAGCTTATGGGAAAGCAGCCACAGAAGAGTGTGGACATAACCGACTATGACTCTCTGTCAATAAAGCCTTACTGATTTACAAAAATATTAAGTGGAAAAGACCACATACTGTATAATCCCATCTGAGGAAATACCCAGAATAGGCAAGTCCATAGAGATAGGTGAGTTGGCAATTATTAGCAACAAGGTTTCTTCTGAGTGATGAGAATATTCTATGAAAAGAACATGAGCTGGTATCAACCCATACGTACACTAAAACCTATCCAACAGTGAGTAAGCTTTATAGGGTAGGTGTGTGTGTGTGCATGCGCGCATATATATAATGGATATTTTATTTTTTTTATTTGTTTTTCTTAGAAAGAGGGTTTCTCTGTGTAGCTTTGAAGCCTGTTCTAGAACTCACTCTTGTACACAGGGCTGGCCTCAAACTCACAGAGATCTGCCTCCTGAGTGCTGGGATTAAAGGTGTGGGCCACCACCACCGGCTGAATATCTTCAATGATAAAAACAGGATGGGGCTGGGAAGATGGCTCAGGGAGTAAGCAGTTGGCATGCATGTATGACATAGGAACTCAGATCCCCAGCAGCCACATAAATGTCAAGTAGGCATGTAAAGCCATCTGAAACTCCAGATTGCAGGAAGCAGAGACAAGGGATCCCCTGAGCAAGCAGGCTAGCTAGATTAACAGAGCTTGAGAGCCCCGAGTTCAAATGAGAAGCCTTGCCTCAATATAAAGATGGAGAGCATTAAGGAAGAATTTGCTATAGACTTCTGGCCTCCATATGCACAGACCTGTACACACATTGTGCCACCACTAACAGTCATTCAGGAAACAAAACAGATTCGGTTTAGACCATGGGGTTTAGTTTAATATTCAGTAGTTGAATTTAGCAGGCACAGAGTCTCTACTAAGTCAGGAAGTATTTTTCCACTTCTGGGACAAAGGAGGAAAGAAACTGAAGTTAAATTTAGAACTAAGGGAGCATGAACAAAAATTAAAAATTAAAAAATTTAGAAGACATACTTCCTAACACCATTCATATAATAGTCCTTTGTTTTATAACATGGTCTCACCCTGTAGCCACTAAGTTCAACATACTTCTTATTTATAAATTAATATCAAGAAAGAAAAATGTAGCTACTACTGCTAGTTTACTGGCAAGGCAAGATGCCACTACAAAAAAATATTTTCTTTAAAATCTTAACATTATGTTCATTTACTTAGTGTGTAGTCAAACCACGACATGTATAGAGATAAGAAGACAACTTTACAAGTTGGATTTTTCCTTCTAAAATGTGGGGATGGAACAAAGATTTTAAGACTTAGTGACAAGTATCTTTACCCACTAAGACTTCACCAGACCCAGAGGAAAAAGTTACTAAGAGACAAGCAAAAGGAAACTAATCTATTCATGTCTTCCAAAAACTACACACATTCACAAATTCCTATTGCTATGTTATTACGGCCTTACTTCCTTTGTCTTTAATGTGGAAATGCTGCTATCTTCTTTCTCAGGTGATGAGAGATGTCTGTAAATGTTTCTCTTATTGGTTAATGAATAAAGCACTGTTGGCCAATAGGAAAGCAAGATAGATGGGACTAGGAGACAAGGAGGAGTCAAGAAGAAGTAGGTAGGAATTTCAAGATGTAGGACCAACAGGGTAGAACTCAGGGCCTTCTGTTCCAGTAAGATAAGACCACATGGAAATACTTAGATTAATAGAAATGGGTTAATATTTAAGACAGAGCTAGCCAATAAGAAATGCTAGTAACAGGCTAATAGCATTATATCTAATACTGCGTCTCTGTGTGTTATTTGGGGCTGGTGCAGATGTGGGCCCAGGCTGGCGGGAAAACTGCTCGTTAACACTTGCGTACCTTGTATATCATGGCTTGTAGATGTTATTTGTGGGTTCTCCTAGCACTTACTACAGTTTTACAAATCCTTGCTTCTGCCAGCCAACTTTTGCCTCCTGACTGTTTTAAGCCAAGTTTAAATATCCCAGGTTAGACACTCTTGTGACCTGGAACCCCAGCCTTGTATAGAAGTAATTTTCAATGCTAATCAAAGTCTATCTTGATGGCATATAAGTTATCAATCTCATTATCAGCAAAAGTAGCCTTTCTACTGCTGCTCTCAGATTGTTAGATGGGGTAATCCTTGAAGGTCTCTGGACATTTCTCTAGAGTCAGTTTTCTCTTCAAACCTACAATGGCTCCCTCTATTATGGTATCACCCCCCACCCTCACCCCCCCCAGCTCTCATCATAGAGCCCTCATCTAGTAGCTGATGAAAACAGGAACAGACACCCACAGCTAAACACTGAGCTGAGAAGGAGTAGTGATAAGAAAAGGGGTAAAGACCAGGCTACAGAAACCCACAGTGACAGCTGACCTGAACAAGGGGGAGCTCATGGACCCCCAGACTGATAGCTGGGAAACCAGCATTATACAGACTCAGACCCCCTGAACGTGCGGCTCAGTTAGAAGGCCTGGGCAGTCTAAGGGATCTCTGACAGTGGAACCAGGATGTATCCCTGGTGCACGAAAGGACTTTGGGAGCACATTCCCCATGGAGGGATACTCCCTTAGCCTAGAGACAGGTGGGAGGGCCTAGACCCTACTCCAAATGAATTGACAGATTTTGATGATCCCTCCTGGAAGGCATCACCCTCCCTGTGGAGTGGGGGTGGGGTGGGGGCAGGAATGGGATGGGAAGGAGGGAGAGGGAACTGGGATCGATATATAAAATAAGAAAAAATTATATATATATATAAAATAAAAAAACAAAAAACAAAGTTTATCTTTATTTATATGGGTACCAGTACATTTTCTGTTCATGGCTTTATTTTTCCTATTAAAAGAAAGACAAGGGCAGGAATTTTCTCATTTCACTCTAAAAACCAAAGGCATGTAAGAAAACAGTTCTCCTGTCCAGTTCAGTAGCTAGAGTAGGAACCTAACAGACATTCTACAGATGCACAGACTCAAGCAACGTTCCCTCACCTGGACCACCAGTGGCTTTCGTAAGTGCCGTTTCCGTAGTTTCTTAGGCTTTGGTGAAAAAAAGTCTGACTGTATCTATGAGACAAAGAACATGAACATTCTTAGAATAGGCATTCTACCTGTGAAGCATACCATAGCCACCCAACCTGGCACTCCCAGCACTCACACTGATGGAGTCCAGGTGCTGCCTAAAAGTCAGCTCCGCCTCCTTACTGGGAGAGAAGAGCTTTCCATGTCGACTATTGGGTGGCAAAGTCGTTGGGACAGCAAAGAGGCCACCATCTGAATCACCACTTCCTGTGCTAGAGGAACCAGCCACCAAGAGAGGCCTTGGGGGGTTTCTCAAACCTGGAACAGAAGGGAGAATTATGTGCTGACACTTACATCCCATCCCCTCCAGGGCACAGGCAGCTCTACCGGGAAGTAAACCAGGAAAAGAACCCTGACAACTTTTTAACTGCCTACTCTTTATCCCAGTAAAGCACTGCCTTGCTTTCTTTGATTCCTGGCCCCACTTGACAGGGACTGCAGGCCTCTTGATGAAAAGCACATAACCACTGGTCTATGCTTAGAGAGAGAGGGCAGGACAACTAATCAAGATTTCAGAGCTAACAAAACCTTAGGGCATTCCTGACTAACCAAAAGAAAACAGACTCTCTACAAAGGCTAGTTAGCAACACACTCAGTAACCATCTTGTCTCTATAGCAACTCAACTTCATGTGGCAGCAACAGGGCAGCCACAGATATATATATATATCTGATAGAGAGTATGGTTAGATGCCTATATAGCTATTTGTGTAACATAGGCAATTACACAAAGTAGACTACAGCTGCACATTATTGACCCCTGGTTAAAATCCCTTACTGTGTAGAAAACAGTCTTTCTCAGTGATAACAGGACAGAAAATATTTATTTCACAATAACCCTATTGAAATGCCATTATGGTAATGATGCTACAACGAACTTTCATGGTTGATAGCTTGGTATGGACTACACACAGTTTATAGGCCAAGGTTGCCAGACATGGTATACATTTCTGGGAAGTACAGGACCCTGGGCCGACAATCCAATCAGACAGACAATGTTAGAGGACATTGAGAAAGTCACTTGAAGTCAGAAAAGGCAATCATGAGCTGCTGAGTGGCCCACTTCAGAGAACATTCCTTCATCTCAAAGATTAGTGGCTTACACTTTGTCTCCTTACACAGCCCCCCCCAAAGGTCTAAGAAAGGTAGAGCAAAAACAAAAAACAAGCAACTATAAGATGTGTCCCAAAAATCTCAGCCTTGAGCTCTACACAGGTCACTGGAAGGATTGTCAGGAAAACAGTCTATGGTGGAAAGGCTGACCACAAAATAGTAAATCAGAGATACTGTAAAACCATCAATGTTCTTAAATGGGAAAAAAAAAAAAAAAAAAAAAAAAAGGTATTAATCAAGAACTGTTAACCTGACAGCACACCTTATTTGTTTTGCTAAAAGAATTATTGTTATCTCTGGTAACTGATATAGGGGCTTCCTTACAACAGAGGGAAAAATAGCTTCTGTAGGTTAAAACAAGTAACATTGGTGCCCTAGGAAATAAATGGGATGGCCGTGCTTATCTTGGGGTTTTATGTACCCAGTAAGAGAACCAAATTTCTTCCTAGGGACTGGGGTGATATCTGAGCAGCAAAGCATTGCCAAACATGTATGATGCCCTGAGTTCCATTCAAAATAAAGCAAAATTGTTTCTCAGATGAAATGTAAAGGTGTACCAAAAAGCAGGTTATTCCATCTTTCTTTCCAATACTGCACTAAACTGCCAGCATGCTCCTTAATAGAAGAGTGCTTTATTCAAATGCTTTGGAGGTAAAGAAAATCAAGTCACTACAGATTCACAAACCAATCCTCCTTAGTGGCTTTAAGCTACTCTGTATATTATGAAGGTTTCTGATGCAAAACTTCCAATGTGACCAGACCAATAAAGGCTACCATACTCTTTGCTTACCACATGAACTTGGTCTTTTATGACATTCCCCTATGTTCACCATTCCCAATGGAGGTGATCCTCTGCCACTGCTATGCCCACTAACCATGGGTGATAGACAGCAAGACCATGTACTCAGTTCTGACACAGTCCCAAGGACACCCTGAAGCATACCTGGGGAACAAGGAGCAGAACCAGATGGGAAAGTCTTGCTGCTTCGGAGGGCAGATGGGTTTCGAGAGCAGCGGGGACTCCGAGAGCTGATGGTCACTACCTTCCCTGGGGGCGTTGTAGACTGTTCCTCTTGGGTAGGCCTGACTGAGGCTGTTGATGCCGTGTTTGCTTCAAAAGCCTGGAAGAACATCAGGTTTCAGATTCAAAGGAACAGGTTCAGCTCAAGAAAAATGGATCTGTCACAAATATCCTAAGGACATCCATTTCCATGGTGACAAAAAACAAAAACACCTTGGAATGAAATACCCCAAAGTCATAATTTACAAATTTAGGGTATTAGTTTTTTAAGATTTATTTTTTATTGCAGTCACACACACACTTCAGTGCTAGGACTTGAACTCGGGTCTTCTGGAAGAAAAGCAGCAAGCATCCTTTACTGCTGGACCATGTCTCCAGTCCTGGGTGGTAGTCTTTATTGAAATAGGGTCTTACCCTGTAGCCTTAGCTGTCATGTATCTACTAAGGACCAGGCTGGCCTCGAATTTCTGGTGATACACCTGCCTTAATCTTCCACATGTTAGGATCACAAGCATTAACCACACCTAACTCTAATCTTCGAGTGATTTAAAACCACTAAGCAGGATGTAGACAAGCACACCTTTAATTCCAGAGACAGGCTGATCTGTTTGAATTTGAGGCCAACTTGATCTACAGAATGAGTTCCAAGCCAGACAGCCTGAGCTGTATGGTGAGGCATCGTGAAAACAAAACAAGCCATGACAAACTTTAAGAAAAAAAAAAAAAAAAAAAAAAAAAAGAACGGAAAAGTTACAAATAATTATTGCTTTCCTAAGGAGATCCTAGCCTGTCTCCATTGCCAGAATGTTGTAATGAGAACAGACAAGTAGCTCTATGGCATAGAGGGGACAGGGACCAGCAGAGAATTATAGTATAGGGAAGAGGTACTAGTAAGTGACAAAGGTTTGTCTTTTTAAAACACCATGGTGAAAAGACAGCCGAAGACAATCATGTTAACTTCTGCTGTGAGTCAAAAGAAGGTAACAGATGAAAAACTTTTTGCCTAGCTCCCAACCTCATGATTGTCCAGGGCCCATTAAGGGATGGCTTTCAGGGGCTTCAGGGAGATGACTAAGCAGATAAAGGCACTTGATCCACAAACCTGAGGATTTGAGTTTGATTCACTGAAACCATGTAAATAGCTGGATGTGAATTCTTGTAAGATAGAAGGAGACAGAATAGACCAGAAGCTCATAGGCCCACTAGCCTGGAAAAGTGAAGTGTGGTGACAGAAAAAATAAGGGACTCTACCTCAAAACAAGGTGGGAGGATTCCTAAAAAGCTGTCCTCTTACCTCCACGTGTGTACCATGCATTTGAACATCACATTTTCACATACCAATTGATACCAAAAACAAAACAAACAAAAAACCAAAAAGCCAAAAACCATAAAAATGGATGGCTTCAAGTCCTAGGGCTTCACAAAGGCATCCCACCTCTTTGTTGCTGTTTCTATGCTGGTGGTCTTACCACCTTCAGGAAAACCTGGCCAGATGCTTTACTGAGGTTACTTCACAACATGCCCTCTACAGTTCTGTCCAGATCCTTACTATGGCCTCATCTGCTCTGCCCAAGCACCTACTGCAAGTCCATTATTGCAAGCCAACCTGGCTTCTGGTTCTGAGGATAGTAGTAGTATTCCCACCCCAGACTGAGCATTTCAGATGAGTCTGGCAAGTTCCTGACCGAATCAAAGGACTCTTGGGAGTACTTGATTGCCACAGATCTGCCAGGCAGGGAAAAAAAAAGGGGGGGAGGGCAAAGGACAGATGACCCTTCTCTGACCCAAAGTCTCGAGTTTCAACAGAGCCCATCAAATCACTAAGGGGACTTGGCTATCATCTGCACCCACTCTTCCCCTAACCCTTAGCAATGTCTGTCCCTTCTTTTCCCCTTCATTCCTTCCTTATGTTTTTTCTTTGTTTTGTTATGTTTTAAAAAGTCCAGCCTAGCCTCAAACTAAGTGTTCCTTTGTGAGGCTTTAGAACAGTGGAGTGAACAGAGAGATAATGGCATGTGCTTGAGACCTGTGCTCTTGTGGCTACTAGCCAGGAGCCTGCCTTGGGTGTCTCAAAAGAGCTTCTGGTTTGTCATTTCCCATAATACTGTTCCAAACTGCCTCACTCGCCTTCCAGTTGAAGTCAAGGCTAGAAGCTCTTACTTTCCCACTGACTCGGGTTTGCTCTGGCCTCTCCTTGAACACTAAACCATAACACATCTCTCCACAAAGGGCCAAATCTGAAGTCTTTTAAACAAGTCAAAGCTTGCTAATTCCAATAACCCTGCCAATGGCTCCACAGTGCTGAAGCTGTAGACCTTCACTATCAGCCCCGACATGGGGTATAGGACCTACAGCCCTGGTGAATTTGTTACCTTTGGAATCCTGAAGAGCCATGCTTGACACACAAACCCAGGCTCACCTCAAACTACTCAATGTCCTGGGTTGATCTAAACTACTCACCATCTTGGGATGGACTTCAGTGGAGATAAGCCTCAGGAGGCAGTTCAGGAGGCGCTGCTGGTGGAGGGCTGAGGGTGGTGAATGGGGTAGGACAGTCTGGCTCTGTGCTGTGGGAGCCTGATTCTCAGGGCCCAGCACAGCCAGCCAGTCGTACTCCAGCTGCAGCTTGCTCGGCTTGCCCATCATGAGGTAGACTTCAGCCAGCGTGAGGCTCTCAGAGGTCTGCAAGTTCCAGCCCTCTTCACGCAGCTGCTGGGCCAGCTGGCTAGCAGGGACTTCCTTTGAAGGCCTGGCAGCAGGCTGTCCCTGAGACAACAGAGGTTCTGAGGGGCCCCCTTTCTCCTGGGCCTCTTCAGGAGGTACATCTGCCAGCTCTTTAGTACAAATATCTGACAGAAGCCTGGGGTCAAGTTGAGGATCGGTGCCAATTTGAGGGTCCAGGCCAGGGGGACCATTGTCGGCAACCTCTCTGCTGCTGGGCATGAGGGCCTCTGGGGAAGCTACCCTGCCAAGAGGGTGCTCTCTTCCAGACTGTGTGTCTGCACAGCGGCACTGCTCTGGGATGATGAGATCCTGGCAAGACTTCAGGTATCGGGGAAAAGGGTCAAGGAGTGAGAGTTCATCTTCTAAATCTGGGGGATGGCCGCAGGAACATGGTGGGGCCCCAGATTCTTGAATGGGGCTGTCCCCACCTACTGCAAGGGCTGCTAGAGGAGTCTTCTCAAGCTGTGGGCCAGAGTCCTGGTGCCCATGAGTAGGCCTGTCAGGGGCATCCGAGCTGCTCAAACTTGGAGCTGTTCCCTCTCCAGGAGCACTCTCAGGGGAACTCTCCCCTGAACTCTGTGAAGCATCTGCATTAGGAAGGAGCCGCCCTCCACCCTTGCCTTCTGCACTGCTCCTCTGGCACTTCACCTGGCCCCGGGCTATTCCCTGACCACTATGGATGCCCAGGATCTGGGCTGGAGGCAGCGAGTGTGTGTCCTTGGTGCCCTGCTTGCACCGGCCACCCTCTTGCCAGTGTACAGTGCAGAAGGCCTTGGAGTGTACCACACGGGCCACACCCGGCAGTGGTGTCAGTGTACAGTTCTCGCCTGGGAACAGGTGCAATGCCACCTTCTCCTGGGTCTGCGCTGTGCTTGAGCCCTGCAGCTGCCTTTCCTCAAGTGTCTTCCGCTGGGCACACTGTCAAGGAGCAACTCCAAAAAACTACACTGTGACCAAAGTACTCATCAGTGGAAAGCTATGGGCCTCAGACTAGGGCCTTCTTCTCTAGGAGCCCCACCTACCCCTTGATATTCCTGGGGCTCACCTGGGAACGTTCCTCAGGCTACTACCAACTGTGCTGGCTCAGGTATTCAGTGTATTCAGTGTCACACCTGATGACAAAACTTATTCCTGGGAAAAAGTAGGGCCAACAACCCGACAAGGACACAAAGGAGGCTGCATGAGGCTGCAATGTGTGTCTATCATCCCACCCATTCTACTGATGAGGGATACTTAGAGCACATCTCATGGGCCAGATAGTTTTCTACTCAAAACATGGAGAGGTGGCCAAGACTTGAGTACAAGCAGTCAAGTAGGTCAAAGGTGGGACTTTACACCCATGGGTCCCCATAGCAGTGACAGGAACTAGGGAACACAAGACCTCATTCACAAGCAGGAATAGCTGACTGGCTTGGAGGGTCTGCTTCAGTTGAAAAAAAGATACAATTCGTACTTCATGGAGTGCCCACTTCTGCTTCAAGAACTCAATGAGACTAGAAACTTTTCGATGTAGCTCCACAATCATCCTATGAAATGAAAAAAAGATTACAGTAAGAAAGACAGTCTTGGAAGAGCTCTAATGACTGCCTGTACAAAACCACATGACAGATAAGCCCTGTCTGTTGAA
The DNA here is from genome assembly GCF_943737965.1 of Phodopus roborovskii. Classification (NCBI taxonomy): domain Eukaryota; kingdom Metazoa; phylum Chordata; class Mammalia; order Rodentia; family Cricetidae; genus Phodopus; species Phodopus roborovskii. The sequence continues at coordinate 48,793,339 of NW_026126407.1, read as the reverse complement.
AGCACTGTAGAGTCACATAGAGCTATAAATAACACAAAGAGGTCTAGGGACACTTTCCAGTGTGGGTACTTGGATAGTGTGAGGATTCAAAGCATCACCACATATTTTATTAGTGCTCTTTGTCTTCAAGGATGGAAGGATGTAGTTACCCCTAATTTTCCCTAAGAAAATAAAATAAATACATAGATGAGATGAAGCCCTAACACATGGTATAATATAGGTAAGCCTCAAAACAGTAGTAGGCCAATGAGAGAAGCCAGATAGAACAGATTGCTCTGTGTGGCTCCATTACCATAAAATATATAGAATCCACCAGGATAAAAAGAAGCTGCAACAGAGAGAAACGAGCATTGGAGAAAGTGATGGCTAACAGGCACATGGGATGATGAAAACATTCTGGAAGTCAATTGAGATAAAGGCTGTACAACAAAGTGAACGTACTAAGTGCCACTTAATTATAAACATTTAAGTGGCTAACAGCTCACTCAATGTTGTATGAATTTTACTCCAACTTAACAAACTGTAAATGGGAAATAGACAAAGGTATGGCAGGACTTTGTTAATAAATTACCCACAAATCTTCAGGGAACCAGAGAGAAAGAAATGTAGGAGCTTTACAGGAAAGATGAAGATTCTGCGGGCAATCACAGTGATATCTTCTTATTTGGCCAAAGACCCTTGCCTGGTAGAATCACAATTCAGGATCTCAAGACCACCTTCCAACTCAGAGCATCTCATGACAATGTCACTTCCATACTCTGTCCTCATATTGTGCCACGGCACTGGACAAAATCTGTTTCTCTAGGATACCCTGAGTGAAAATGAAACACCAAACCCTCACATTGTGCCTGCCATGGGGGCCATTCCTTATGCTAAATGTCACCTGAGACGTGGGTTCTGGGCCAGGCTCTGTACTCGTGCCCAGGCATGGTTGTTCCGTGGCTGTAGTTCTACAGGGACTTTCAAGGGTAGGCGCACTGGCTTCTGGTCCTCTTCATCACTTAGACCTGAGGAAAAGAGACCATGAAAGTCCAATACAGACCAATCTCAAGGTAGAAAATAAACCACTTTGCCAGAAAACTACAGGGAACTGAGAAGTGGGAACAAAGGAGATGGTCTTATGCCCAGAAGCAAGGAGAACAGAGGAACCCTAGCAAGGGTCAAACTCTGTATGGTGAACTATTTACTTGCAAAGGCAGAACCATGGATAGACCCATCTGTCAGAAAGTTGCCATGGCTTCTTAGTAGACACATGGAAGTCACTTTAAGAACTGTCTATGAGGGGTGGCCCACGGCCAGGGGGTAGTGGCACATGCCTTTAATCCCAGCACTTGGTGGGGCAGAGGCAGGTGGATCTCTGTGAGTTTGAGGGCAGCCTGGTCTACAGAGTGAGTTCCAGGACGGGTTCCAAAGCTACACAGAGAAACCCTGTCTCAAAAATCTGAAAACAAAACAAGCAAGCAAGCAAGCAAGCAAGCAAACAAACAAAACCCCTGTCTATTCACAGGAGATGGTTAAACAGAGTCACAAAGTACCATAGCCTGTCCATTATGGAATAGAACAAAACAATTATGGAAGCCACAAAATATGCCACCCCTTCCCCTGCTACTTACCATCTGGATCGCAGAGTTTCTTTAGGGCTCGACACATGGGTGCCTTGATTCGCAGATTTCTCCCTTTATAACGTACTGTGGTGGCCCTGGGAACATAATTTGTAGCAATACTGAGGACTTTATGGAAGAGAGGACGGGTTATCAGGTCTGGTTTGGTAAGCAGGAAGGCCTGGCAAGCACCCATCCCTATGCTATCAGTCATGGCCACCTGATAGTAGGTAGAAAGACAGGACCTCTAGATACCTGCTACTTTCTGGACCAAGGGACATGTGCTATTTACAGGAAGCGAACTGTGCTGAAAACATGACTACTGAATATCATATACAGTTGGGTTCAATGTTGATCTACCCCATCTCTAAGCATTCCTCCTCCTTAGAGTCTTAAAACAAAAACTCCATAGTCACCTCTATATGTCTTCTACATCACCTGCCTACCCACCTTTACATGACTTCTTGTGAACTCTCCATGTACCAATTTGCCATAGCAGTGTAATTCCATCCCCTTGTAATCCATACAGTAGGGCACAGGTATAAGCAGTTAGTTAGGTGTCACAGACACAAACTCAAGACCTTAGGCCAGCCAAGATTTTCTGCTAGAGCTGCAGTAGATTAACAATTATATACATTACAGAAATATTGTTTAGCTACTGAAATGAAGGCGAAAACTTAAAAAACAAACACAAAGTAAAAACAAAACAAACAAAACCCATAGCTGGAATGTTTTCAAAGCACTCAGTAAAGGAAGCTGGTTTTCCAGACAGTAAACATGACAGCCAAAGGCTAAGACTGATAGTCTGACACCTGAGTTTCCACTGTTCGAATCTGAAAAGCCAAATGATGCACTTTGGATTCAGATTGAAGCAGATCCAGGTTGAAGAAAAGGCTTTGGATGGACAGCCACCTATAGGGGAAGGAATGTGTGCTTGGATTTTACAACATGTTCAAACTGTTATTGCTCCATGCCTCTTTGCTTTAACCCACTTTTGTTGTTGTCAGACAGGGTCTCACTATGTAGTTCTGGCTGTGCTGGAGCTTACTATGTAGACCAGACTGGCCTCAAACTCAAAGAGATCTCCTAGTCTCTTCCTCCTGCAGGATTAAAGAAGTGTGTTTAGACCCCTTCCCCCCCTTTTTTTTAAACTGGCCTATTCTCAGCTGTGAGCAAGTCATTTATGAAAGCAGCTTCTATTCTGGCTATTTAATTTCTAAGACATTTGCAGGAAACTGACAGAATGTATATGAGGTGATTCTAAAGATGTGGAAGAAATGATATAATTATACTAGTACAGATTCATACTTGCATCTATCATGTAAATTCCCTAAGGAAAGTTTTAGTTGAGAAGAAGGAAAGCAAAGAAGAATACCTCTGATAAGATAAGATGGGCTAGCTGGTGATTTTACATTTTTTTACCCTCAAGACAGGGTTTCTCTGTGTAGCCCTGGCTGTCCTGGAACTGACAGAGATCCACCAGCCTCTGCCTCCCAAGTGATGGGATTAAAGGTGTGGACCACCACTTCCCAGCTCATTTTGCTGATTAAATTATCTAAGAAAAAAAGTATTCTTTCAGAATGTATTTATTCAGAATTTTAAAAACTGGTGTTCTAAGATAATGCTGCTTAAATCTGGAGATAAGAATCTGAATAAGGGCTGGAGAGATAGCTCAGTGGTTTAGAGCACTGACTGTTCTATCAGAGCTCCTGAGTTCAATTCCCAACAACCACATGCTGGCCCACAAACACCCATAATGAGATCTGGTGCCCCCTTCTGGCCATCAAGGGCAAATGTAGGCAGAACAATATATTTATATATCAATCTTTTTTTAAAAAAAGAATCTGAACTATAGCTTTAAGCAGAACAAGCACAGAAAAGGCTTTGTTGATACAATACTTGATTTAAAGAGCAACCCAAAGATATACATGTAAAGCAGGAGACAACGAGGCATAAAGTCAGGAGAGAAGTGCTGTACCACATACCTAGAAGAACAAAGTGTGACCTATATCCTGAAAACGAATATGGCTCAGGTTTTAGCATTATGAAGAAGTCTCAGAACCCTGCATAATGGTTTCATATTGGCTCCAAACATTTTAAGGTTTTCAGAAAGTACTCATAAGACAATTTAAACAGTGGGGTCTCATATGGGAGGTGGGTACAGTCATTCAACACAGAAGGCTCAGTAATTCCTCATGATAAGACAGCTACAATCTTATCCACTCACCCTTCCACTTGCATACCTGTTTACTTATCCAAGCATCTATTTTCCTACCCATCCATATGCTAACCCATGTACCCACTCATACATGTGCCTACTGACTCATCTGTCCATGTTTTCCCTCACTCATATGTATCCCATCTGTCCATACATTTATATACTTCTATCCATACATTTATATACTTCCATCTATCTCCTATTAGCACATTCATCCATCTATGCATATATCCATCCAATCATTTATGTATCTTTGTATATATCTATCCCTCAACCAGCCATGCTTCTATCCACTGATTCATCTGCTCAACTGTCTTCTTAAATGTCTTTCCATCAATTCTAACTATCCCTCTATCCATCACTTCATCTGTCATATGCACCCACCCACCCAAGGAACAAACTACCTCTATATGGTAGACACCAAAATGCAAAGCCAAGAATAAGAAATCATGACTAAAGGGGCAAGAAGAGCCCAAGAAGGAGGCCGGCACTCCTTATTCACTTTCCATCTGGTGGGATAATTCACAGAGAATAGCACACATTCTAGAAACAAAAAATTACTGAACTACCTTATACCAGGTGAAACACACTAACAAAAAGTGATACAGTACCAATAGTGACACAAAAGGGGAACCAGGAAAAATATTTTAAAGAGAGTAATAAAGCACAGAGGGCTCAGTTTTTCAACAACTTTCTCCAACAAAAGAGCCCTCCAAGGGACTGGACTTTAAAAACAAAATGTGTGTGTGTGTGTGTGTGTGTGTACACACGCGCACACGCACACACACACAAATGTAGAAAAAAAACAACAAAAACTCATGCTCAATGCCATTGATCTTCAAAGAAACACAACTCAAAGCAATTTCATACCAAGTTGGACATATCAGAAGTCCTTGGGAGCATGGGAGTACCGGGGCCTGGCTTTTGAAGACAGTTTCTAGTAAAGACAGATACATGTTCACATGTGAAATAAAAACCCATGCTCACAAAACAGCCTCATGATTTAGCCTTAGAGTTAGTTCTTCATAAACATTAAAAAAAACCCTAAACAACCCAGTAAAATTCCACAAAGGACAGATTAACAGACAGGTATGTTCATGCTACTACCCCACTGGACAAGAAAAAGCAATGAGCTGTGGAACTCTGTACAATGCTTCAGAGTGTCCTATGCACACTGCTCAAAGACAGCAATCAATCTCACAGGTTATGTGATGGTTCCAAACAAACAGCTGCTCAGAAAAGAAATTTTCTTATAAACCTAAAAACTACTCTAAAAAATAAAATCAATGTAAAAGCTATTAAATTCAATAAAATATGTAAACCCCCAAATGTCAAACTATATATAACTATATATAAAATATAACACCACCAAATAGGGGGCTGGGTAGATGACTTAGAGGTTAAGAGCACTTGTTCTTTCAGAAGACCCAAGTTTGCTTTTCAGAACCCATATGGTGATTCACAACTATCTGTAGCTCCAGTTGTAGGAATCCAGTACCCTCTTCTGACCTCTGTGGGTACCAGGGTATGCATATGCATCTACACAGGCAAACACACATAACATAAATGAAACTTTAAACAAACAAACCATTACATGCCATTCCTAACATGTACCCCTAACTTAACTCTTCACAGGAGCCAAAGGAATGGTTTACCCAGGACTTTCCTGATTTGCCTGCTCTAGCTTCCAGAAATACTTGAAGACCACTGAAACCCTGTGCAATGCAGCAGGACAAGGCCTATCTCAACCCACTAGACTTAGACTTACACCTGGCCTCTCCTCTGTATCCACTGTAGTCACTGCAGTTCCTTACTTTGCACCTTGCATACCCTCAGCCTAAACATCATACCCCAGAAAGCTGTCTCTAGATGTTCAAAATAGGATCCCTTCCTGTTACCTACTCACAGCTATCATTTCAATGTAATGTTCTATAGATACAAAGAGGCACATAGGCACACACTTCCAGGCACAGAAAGGTCGTTAATTGTAGACTTGACTCTGGTGCAATGCCACAGCAGCCTCCACTATTAACACCCACCCTCTCATGATAGCATACAGTCACTTAGATATTTCCAATGGATGAGAATAATGTACAAATTTTCTGCTTCAACTTGCCCAGAGGTTCAGACACAAATCTCTGCACACGCTATGAGAACACCATGGTATATTGTGGGGCAGTACCAGGTGGGGCGCCCATCAAGTAAGTGTGCTATCAGTTTCCCCAGTGCTACTCAGAAGTTTCGCTAGGATACTGGCCAGGAATCAGTGTTTCCTCTCCTTGCCACAAGATGCAACCCACGCTGACATGAACACTCATCCCATCAACTCACAGAATCTGCTATAGGCATCTGATTCATCTATTCCAGGATTGTGCTGTGGTAGGGCCAGGTGATTCCCATCAATAGTGGTCTCATCATAAAATCGAAAACAAACAAACAAACAAAAATCACCCATCCAGGGTGGTCATCTGCTCAGCAAAGTAGCCACACAAGAAACACAGGATCCAGGAATTTTCAAGCTCTGATGCCATCACCATTTCCAATTTGATTCTCAACGAATCAGGGATGCCCGTGTAACTAGCTCCAAAAATTATGCCTGGCTCAGCATATTTCAACATTTCAACATTGGTACACCCACCCATCTTTTGTCCATGAGTATAAAGCAATAGCAAACTACTCAATCCAAAGTTACCCTGTCCATTTGTCCCTACAATACTTTCTACATTAGTTTTTCGTTTTTCTTTGTCAGTACTGAGGACCAAACACAGGAACTCATACATGCTAGGTTAGTGCTTCTTGTTACTTGCCCTAAAATCTGCTGCTTAGATGTTTCCTGGTGTGCACCTGTTAGATGTACATACTGAGTAGCAAGAGCCTGTGCTAATGAAGACAGACCATTGACCTACTCCCAGTACTGAGCCTGCCTTTCCAGATGTCCTGCCTCATGCTTTGTTCATGAGACAAAGTAAAGGATCTGAAACAAATAGTTTCACTCAGTGAATTCTGAAATAAAATCAGGGAAGATCTACTCCTGCCATATCAAATCACAGTGGTAGTACTAGGCCTCAAGGGACACTTCTTACCCACTGATAAGACCATAAGAAAAAGACCATGATCACCTCATGAGGTTGGATTCTGAGTCCCAGATGGAGACTGAGAGGGAGAAAAAAGATAGAGCTTTCAAGAGGGCCCCAAACTAGATATGGAACCCTCACAAGGGTCTTGGAGTATGGCAGAGCAGCAGCTAATTTATACCATGAAAAGTTGACAGAGACCTTTGGAAAAATTGAAGAAACTCATAAAAAAAAAATGTGCAGAAATATGTTCTGGAGAAGCAAAAAGAAGCCAAGAGGAGACTACACAAGGTTGGTACGAAACTGGAGAGAGGCTCAGGGTTAGATCTTACTGACCTAAGTACCAACTCCAGTGTCAAGCAGAACACAAGAGGACTGGAGAGGATTAAAATGCTAACTCTATCAACCAAGACAGCTGGTGCAATTCATGGAAGAAACCTGAAGATAAAGCAATATGTCATCTCCATACTCAACCCTGATGTAAATGGTATCCTTGGAACAGAAAAGGTCAAAAACAATGAGCTGAAAACACTTTGGTGGCTTGTGACACTGTGATAACTAACATATAAGCTCTGGAAGTCCACCCAAAGCAGCCCAGGAGCCAACAAATCAAAATATAAAGTAAAGAGAATTCAAGCCTAGGCCATCTGTACACAGAGTCACAGGCAAGGGTTGGCACAAGGGTTGTAGGAAATAATAAACACGTAAGATGTTTTAATTGTGTGGGTCTTGACCAAGAAACTGGAGGGCTAGTTAAAACACTGAGCAGATAAAAAATGTCTGCCCTGGGTCCTAATTAATGCCTTTATCATTAACTTGACACAACCAAGAGTCACCTGAAAGAGGAAATGTGAACTAAAGAACTAACCAGATCAGATTGGGTGATAGCTGTATCTGTGAGTAACTGTCTTCACTGATGACTGAAGTGTGAGGACCCAGCCCACTGTGGGCAGAATAATTCTTCAGCAGGGAGCGAGTCAGTAAGCACCATTCTCCTCCATGGTTCCTGTTTCCATTTCAGCCCTGACATCCATCAACAATGGACTGCGACCTTAAAGTGTAAGCTAAATCAACCCTTTCCTCCCCTAAATGGCCTTTGGTCATGGTGTCTGTCAGAACAGAAAGCAGAACAGAACACTGCACAATCTGATGAGCTGAGATCAGTAAGTGGATACCACAGCAGAAATGACTGCTGAAAGCTGTCCTGTGACCTCCACACAAGCACCACTACACACATCAGCACTCACAATGTATACAATAATAAAATTATAAAATAAAATGAAGGAAAATAGCACATATTTCAACCTCTGTAGTTCACGGCATGAACAGCATACACAGACACTTGTACTTACCCAACCTGAATGAGTTCATTCAACTTTGTTGCATTTTTGTCATCCATACCTTTAAATGTAAAGAAAAATTAATGAGGCCACAGGGTAGTTAGAAATAAACAATCGCAATTCCTCTATTATTGCCTCCCACAAAGACTCCAGATCTTACTAATAAAAGCTGAGCAGGACCTTGTCTGTCCCACGCAGCCTTTTCCTAACCTCTGTCTCAAGGGTCTAATGTGCTCCCTGTACAGCTAACCTCTTCTTCTAGAAATTGTCCCTGATAGTCTGGTACTGCTGAACCACAACTCCCATACCGCCTAAAAACTGCTTCCTTCAGGTATCTCACTGGGTCCTGGGCCTTCTTTAGGGGGACTTTCAAGTATATAACTTGAATTGCAAGGTCTGTTAAATGATGACTCTAATGGCCTAGTTTCTCTGCCCTCATCATGTCTTCAGAGGAAAGCAAGATCTAAAAAGCTAACACAAGAACCTAGGCACTTAGGGTATGCACTGTAAAATTCCTTAACAGTATTGAGTGACTGATTAATAATGGGATCACAATCACTCACCAAGGCAGAAAATCAAAGACAAGGACGCAATTGTAAAAGCAGACCGAGATGTACTATACCTGTGAAGGACTCACAGGACTTTTTATCACAGACAGTGCAGGACAGACACTGGATACCAGTTATAAACATGATAAAAGAAGGAGAAGGAAAAAACAAAACCAAACAAAAAACAAAATCAGTCAAATCAAAATTCTACTCTGATGAATTTCTTTTAAGAATGAAAACAGAGCTGAGCTTGGTAGTATAAATCTCTAATCCCAGCACTCAGGAGGCAGAATCATATAGACCTCTGAGTTTGAGGCCAGCCTGGTCTACAAAGTGAATTCCAGGACATAGATAGGGCTATGTAGAAAAACTTTTGTGTCAAAAAACAAAAAACAAATCAAAACAAAAAACAAAATGAAAGCTTTTCAGATGAACAGTAAGTGAAAGGATTCAATGCTGGTACACCACAGCACAGAGAGTAAAGAAGAGCTCACTCTGAAGGGCCCAGGTAGAAATGGACCTTCAGGAAAGGAGGAAGAATACTGGAAAAGGCAAATGCAGGCGAGGTCTTGCAAGAGCAAGGAGCACTATGGCCCTTAGAAGGACACTAACTAACCTCTCCATGTACTACCACAAAACATGAAAAAAAGGAGTACAAAAGAGTTTAAATCAAGGAGATCCAGCCATGTATGAATGAGGACACTGGAGCTCAACAACTGCAGAAGATGGCTTAATGGAGAGGAAAGCCAGGGCAAAAGATCAAGGCACTACAGTCCTGAGTCTAGCAGGTTCTACAGAGAGAGGGTCAGGGCTGACACCCAAGTGTAAGAGCCAATCCAATTAGATGGGACCTTATGAGACATGTCCTGGAAGAAACAGGAAAAAGGGCGAGGAAGGGGGAAAAGTGAGAAGTCCTGGACATCACATCTAGCAGATACCTGTGCTAGGGCCACAGGTTGAGATAAAGACAAGCAGCCTTGAGATGCAGTCAGGCTAGGACCTCTGAAGATTCAGCCAGAACTAAGGTTCCTGTCATATGCTGGCTCAGCTAGAAGTCATAGCCAAAAAAAAAAAAAAAAGCAATCAACCACCATGGCTTTGCATATGGAGCAGTAGTCTTGGGCAAGGACTTGACCGTCACTTGGGGATGTTCTAAAGATTCTTTGAGTATAGGCAGGAAGTTAGCAGGATACTGCACCTTTCAATAGGTTTGAATGACTCTACAATCATACTAGTTCAGGTCATAGGGCTGAGGTCTTCAGGGTGTGGGATAAAGATATAGTTCATGATAGTGAGGGGGAAAATGCACCTGTATGTGTAAGCCTATGTGAAAAGCATAAGCAAACATTAATAATGACAGATTACATGAAAGAATAGTCATTATATATTTTTTCAATTTTTCTGTTATCAAAAAAATTTCAACATAAAAGTTGTAAGATCAGTGGTGACGAGGACAACAACCTACTAGGATAATCCAAGAACAGCAATAGTACTCACAACCCCCAATCTTCTTTCGTAGCTCTCCATAGCAGATAAGACCATAGAGTTCCTGGGATGATTTCTTTAGCCCTCGAGAGAACACTGGAAGATAAAAGGACAGATGTTAGGTGAAAGGGACAGAGACATCACAGGTTAAACCCTGTTTGTAAAAGAACACTGGAAGCATACTCTTAAGAGGCTGAGGCTGATCACATATGGATCACAGCATACTGGGCATATAGTTGCTGACCTCTGAAGAAACTGGCAAACAGCATCAGGAGCAATTGTTTTACTCCAAGTAAAAATCTAAAAACTAAGGTCTAAACATTACTCCTGACAGGCAGAGCAAATGTCTTCTGGAGAAGAAAATGGCTTGACTGACAAAAAGTGTTCTCAGAGACAGGGGGAACAGAAACTGAATGGCCAGCACCATTGATGTTAGTTTTCTGGCCCAGCAGGGGTCCTACCATCCTGAATCCCCAAATAACCACACAGATTCTATATTGTTGGCCAGTGACTAAGGATTCTTATTGGCTAGTTCTGTCTTAATTATTAACCCATTTCTATCAACCTATGTATTGCCACGAGGCTGTGGATTACCCAGTAATATCCCAGCATGTTGTTACACTTTCAGCAGCATTGCGACTCTGGCTCTAAATGGAGGAGTAATTCTGGAAAGGTGAAGCCACGGGGGATTTGCAGAGACTGCTGAGATGTACGGTGAGGGAGCTGCTAGTGGCAGCATTCTGAAGTGTCCCTGCTTGCTCAGGGAACTTCAAAACAGCATTCTCGTGCTCTGGCTTTATTCTCCACAGAGTCTATACAGAATGCACATTATGAACAGCATCATACGTCATTATAATGGAGGGATCAATACTGAGGAACACAATTTTCATCACAGGATCTATGACATACTGTATCCACGATGAGCCAAAAAGGCTTCCAGATTTACAAACAAATCATGTTTTTTCATCTAGTGGGTATAGCATGCTGAACGTAGTAGGCAAAGGTTCTTTAGGTAGATTTGGAGGCACCTCATGTGAAGAACTGTTACACTCAAACGGCAAACCATATTTAGTGGCCCAAACATTTACCACCTGAAATGGTGAGGAAGCTAATCCTTCCCCTTATGCTGTGCATGTTCATACATGAGCTCTGTAATATTCATATGCATTTCTCTACTTCATAGCTTTTGTGGATCTTTTCAGACTTATGCTGTGATGTAATGAAGTCACACCACAATGCCTGCTGGACAGTGCTATCCTCTCCTTTGTACACTGCCAGTGCCTGGCTTTTACTCCCTTTGCTCCAGATAACCATGTTCCCAGCCACAGAGTTCTTCATTGTAGTCGGCTGCATCTCCAATCTCACTCACACCTTATCTTAACTGCCAGCTTCTGTTTCTCGTGGATTGTAGCCTCCGGAAGAGACCCCACCAAGTCAGCTGCACCATCAGAGGATCATAATTCAGAGGCTGGGTGAAGCTGACGAAGCTGGAGTTCAAAGCATTAGGATGGTACTTGCAGTGGTCACAACCAAAAGGGACAAAGTCCTGCAAATCCCCGGCTGCAATCATCACTGCCCTTTCTTCAGAGAAGCACAACATGGGTTCCAAACATTATTTATTTCTGAGTGATGCATCAGGCACTTGTGAGCCCTGGCTGCTCCTCGGAGGCCCAGGGGTCACAGAGGCCCGAGAGCAGCTTCAGGTTGGTCATGATAGCTCCTCGGCCACCACAGCTTCTCATCCCTTTTCTCTCCCTGACTCTGGCTAAAGAATGGGCTGTAGCAAAGAACTAAAGATGGACAGGCAGAACTCAAATGGAACCAGGCAGGGACACCTGAGAATGCTGCCACTAGCAGCTCCCTCAAAGCACATCTCAGAAGCCTCTCCGAAGGTGAATCCCCTGTGGCTTCACCTTTCCAGAATTACTCCTCCATTCACAGCCAAGGAAATGATGCTGCTGAAGGAGTAACAACATATCCAGGCATTACCAGGTAAACCATAGGCTCATGGCAATACATAGATAGAAATGGGTTAATAATTAAGACAGAGATAGTCAATAAGAAGCCCTAGTCATCGGCCAACAATTTCATAACTAATATAGTGTCTGTGTGTTTATTTGGGGCAAAGAAGGGTGGCGGGATGTACTGGGCCACAAAACTCACATTACACAGCACCATTATACCTTACGGCATAGAGTTCCCCAAGTGCAGGTGAGCCATCAGCCTGAACCCTTAGAACCCACCTTCCGAATTGCCTATGCCCTCCCCAGGTGAAATAGACCACCAATAGGTGCCAGCTTTATTTAGGAAGAAAACCATCAGGGACATGGCTCAATATGGAACCCAGCACTGTTTCACAGTTTCACAGGCTGCTTTGAGAAGATGAGATGGATAGAAGCTACACTTTGGCCTACTCCCTCATCCTGTTCCTCAGGGGCTTTAGCCTAGACCCAGGACAGCAGAGCATGCCTGGAGAGCTCGGGTTCTTACACCCAGCAAGAAGACAGTGCTCCCCCTACCTTGCTAGCCACTGTTTTCAAAAGATACTGTACATCACAGCACATTGAAGCCACCAACAGCAGTCTAGGCACTGTTAGGTCATCTCAAAGGGCAGAGACAAATGGCCCCTGCAAAATCTTAACTGCTTTCTCTGTTTCTCTCCTCAGAGACATGTAGGCATTAATATTCAGCTGTTAAACACAGGAAATGAATACATGAGTACAACTTTGGAACGTGGACTAGATCAAAGACTCTAAAATACTAGGGCTGACCAATTATGAAGGCTTTCCTGAGGGGGAGGGAACCCAAGACCATGTCAGACTCTCAAAAGGAATCTAAGATCTCAATGGAAAACAAGAACGTGGCCCATAGACCTCAGTGTGGTGACACATGCCCTTAATACCTGTACTTGGGAGGCAGAGGCAGGCAGATTTCTGAGTTCAAAGCCAGCCTGGCCTACATAGTGAGTTCCAGGACAGAGAGGAAACCCTGTCTTAAAAAACAAAAAACAAAGTGACCTATAAATATGATGGAATGTTATTCAGATACACTAAAATATATAGGTGAATGATAAAATCACACTCAAAGAAGGCAGGAAAAAGAAAAAGACCAGGTATGTTATGAGGTCATTTGCATGAAACATCCAAAACAGATAAATTCAAAGACTGTAGAAAACTGGTTGTAGCAACTGGGGAGGGTCAAAGTCCACAGGTGGGTTAATGGGTATGGGGACTTCCCTGAGGTAATGAAGTATTTTAGAACTAGACAAAGTGGTTACAAAAAATTGTGAATGTAACCTACACATAATAATAAAAAAAAAGGGGTGAATTTTAGGATAAGTGAACCATATCACAACAAAAATGTTTTTTAAAACTCTTTATTAAATATCAAAGGAAAATAAAAGCCCCCCCCCCACACACACACAAGCCTAGTGGTATATATATGCCTTTAATCCCAGTACTGGTGGTGAGGGGGAAGTGGGGCAGCAAATGGACTTCTGTGAGTTTGAGGCCAGCCTGGTCTTCAGAGCTAATTCCAGGACAGCCAGGGCTATATAGAGAAACCCTGCCTTAAAATACCAAAATGGGCTGGAGATGCCTCAGTGGTTAAGAAAGAGTACTAGCTGCTCTTCCAGAGAACCAGGGTTCAATTCCCAGCACCCACATGGCAGCTCACAACTGTCTGTAACTTCAGTTCCAGGGCTTCTGACACCTTTACAGCAATGCACATAAAATAAAGATGAATAAATTACTGAAAGGAATAAAATAAAAAAGCAAAAGAAAACAGAACAACAGCAACAACGACAACAACAACAACAAAAAAGGTCCCCGGGCAGTGTTTCCTGTATTCCTTCACATGGAGTATTGGGCTAGTATTGGTACAGGCTCAGAGCTTGCCTTTCAGAACATCAAGTCTGCTGGGAGAAAACTCAAACGTGACAGTAGATAATAGCAGAAAGTTGGACATATAGTCACTATTCTCTTTCCAGGAACACTACAAGCAACCATTAGGGACCTGTTTTCTGTGTGGAAACAATGTAGGACTGTAAAGCTACTAAAATTCTAGATGCAGCACACAGAGGCCAGAGCACTGAGCTTCGATAAGAGTGAGTTATATTCCCAGTGATGACCTGCCTTGGCAAGTACCCAGCACTGGTCACAACACTTGCCCTTCTTACGTCTGCTTTGGTTCTTAGCAAAGATCCATGATAAACCAAGGATAGAACACTTTTTCTATTAATCCAACAGATTGCTTGAAATACAGGGTAACACTTTTTCTATTAATCCAACAGATTGCTTGAAATACAAGGTACTATGTTCTACATGATTCAACATTAACAGCACACAAGGATCCAACAGGGACTCTAAGCAATTCATAACACACTAGTGACCCCCGACCTGAGGTTTCCTGGGGTCTAAAACCATCTATAAAGATTGGCCAGTATCAAGGAGCCTGGTTGATAAACTTCTTTCTGGCACAGAGGCAAGTGACTAGTCACTGACTGCATGTGTTCAATGATGGCCGAAGAGAACCTTGGGAGAGCCATAAACACATATAAAAATGGGCCCCCGTAGTGAGGTGGTAATGTCACACACCTTTTAATCCCAACACTTGGGAAACAGAGACAGGTGGATCTCTGAGTTCAAGGCCAGCCTACAACAACACAAAAAAAAGACCCTTCATGTGTGATGACCATGCAGTCCATAGGAGAGAGTAAGGCATGAGAGATGCTGGGTCACCACCTTAATCCATTAAGGGATAGAGAGCTAAAAGGAATGATGCTGCCAGGAGCCTGAGGGACTTGGGGTCAGGAGGTGGTTCTGCAGAGAAAGGTGACAGAAAAGAAACATCAACTTTATATACTTTGCAATACTAACCCAAGGAAAAAAATCTCAGACTTAGCTGACCCTGGGAAGGAATATCTATGTCTCAGGGCCATGGACAACACCCAAGTTTACACCATCCATAATGCCTAAAGGTAGAACTTGGTGAACAAACCAGACACACTCAATCATCACACAAGGCATAACTTGATCCACAACAGTCTTTCAACCTTATCTCATTAGTCATCTTCTTACTGAGGAGACTTGTCAAGAACAGCTGGAATAGATCCTTTGCCTTGAAATGACTTTCAGAACTTAATATGAGCTCCAACAAGAAAAAAAAAAAGTACATAAACAGTGCATCTGGAAGGTACAAATGTTTCACCACAATAGGACTGGAAAGACAGCCTTGGATCTCAGGTGACTAGACTAGTGCTGAGATAAGCAAACAGTTACGGAACACACAGCAGTGTTGGTAACCAAAAAAGAACAAAATGAGGTTGACATGAAGTCTGAAGAAAAATCTTATGTTGATGGTCATATGAATTATGGAAGCTAACAAACAATACTGATACAACATTCTGAGATCAACAGAGAGATGCTCCCCAGGTGTGGAGATTGACAATGTAATCACAAGGATTTCTAGAGATGAACAGACAAGAGGAGGAAGGATGTGTGACCTCACAGAGCTCTGCTCCTCAGTCAAATGAGGAATCAGGCACTGTCTTTTAAAGCTATAGTAACACAATGCACATCATAGCCAAAATATTGTGACCTGACAAAAAGCACACAAGAATGGTAAAGATCAGAGGTTTCAAAGGCCAACATGAAGGCATAGGCACGGATCAAAATAGAAGCAATGTGGCCACAGCTGTACATTTGTAATTCCCAGGTCAGAAACTTTACTATCTGAAAAGTTAAAAGTGAGTATTAGAAGAGAAAGATCTCTGACAAACCTATAGAACTATAGAAACTGCAGAAACAAAAGGCAGAATGGAGCAGACTGGGACCAAATGAGTACAGGGAGACTCCAGAAACATGAAAGAAGAAGGTGGCTAAGCTTTACAGGGAGAGACAATTAGACTATGAACTAAAGAGGTAGTCAACCCAGGGTGCTTTTAGCTAGAAACGAGACGGAATAGCTAGAGATGACCTAGTCACTTCCTGAAGATGAACTGGACTGTGCAAATCTTGACTGCAACAAATGATCAGAGTACTTACTGGCAAAGTCAACATCCATCCCAGCACAATTCAGGCTTTCTTGTACACCCACAGCTCAACTTCTCTCAATGCCCAAACTCATAGGGGGATCCAGAACCTCTGCTGTGAGGCAGTTTCCTTCCAGGTAAAAATCTTCCTCCATCTTGGGAGGGAAACTTCATGAGACATAGGATGTAAAAAGAAAGTGAACAATCATACAGTCTAGGACAGTATGTTTGCAACAGGATATTCTAGGGGAAGGTAAAGTACTTCCTGTGCAGAAGCTCTATTTAGACAGGAAGTGAACAACTCAAAATAGCTCTAGCAAGTACCTGAAATTGACCAGATTTCCTAGGCCAGATTCCCTCTGCAAGAGTATATAAGCAGTAAAGATTACTAAGAATTACTCTCAGACTAATCAAACTGTAAAGAACTCTCTGTGATGCCCAGCAAAGATGCCTGGAAGAGGCATAGACCAACTAAGTCACCTTGGAAGAACACTTTTCCACTTGTTGAGTTGAATGCATGGTGTACAGTGTGCTCCAGAATTCCAGCTTTGGTGAGTTGTCACACCTGCCGGGGTGGACTTAGGTGATGTAGCCAATCCTGCTACTGAAAGCAACCCTTCATTCATACTCCTGTAAATAATACCCCCAAAATTCATTGGCCCACCAAATTGTAGTTTGGTGGTATTGATACTTTGGTCTGGTATGTCATGGGCTCCTTCTCTCCCTGGGATGAGTAGGTGTTTGTGATGTTTCACTTCCCAGGAAAAGTCTCCCTCTCCCTCCCTCCCTCCCTCCCTCCCTCCCTCCCTCTCTCTCTCTCTCTCTCTCTCTCTCTCTCACACACACACACACACACACACACACACACACACACACGCTGAAACACACACACAAAAAAAAAACATACACTGAAACACAGAAAACACAACTCAAATAGTAGTAAATTTCCTATAATGCTAATGCTGGCAGCTTTTTCACAATTAAGTCTGACCAAAAGGCTCTGGGTATGACACCAACCAAAGCACTAGGAGGCAGGTTCCATAGTGAGTGGGCAGCTGAGTGAGGTTGGTGTCATAGAGTGGGCAATGGGTGTTTGCCTGAAAAGAACCAACCTTGACTGAGAGTCTCCCAGAGACTGAGTCTGTGGAACACTCACCATTGTCAAAGTCAATGTACTTGGTAATCTTGTGCCAGGTGCGGTAGTAGAAATGCCGGACCTGCTCTTTGTTCTTCACCATGCTTGCAGGTTTGCCCTTCTTCTTGTATTTTAGAGCAATGTTGTTCTGAATGGCTTCAAAGTCTTTTCCATGCTAGAAACAAAGTCCACAATAAAAGCACAACAGTTAAAATAAAATAACTTTTTTTTTGTATGATGTAGGCAGCATCAAGAACCAAAAAGGGACCAGCTATGTACAAGAACTTAGCCAGGCCTTGGTGGCACACGCCTTTAATCCCAGCACTCAGGAGACAGAGGCAGGCGGATCTCTGTGAGTTTGAGGCCAGCCTGGTCTACAGAGCTAGTTCTAGGACAGGCTCCAAAGCAATACAGAGAAACCCTGTCTGGGGGGGGAGGGGTGATTGTCCTTCAAGGTACTTCTGCATATATAAACTCCAACTTTGCTTCCTTAGCATCTCAAGTTTTAATTAGAATAACATAGCAATACAGTAACTCAGTGACAGAACTATCCTTGTTCATGGACACCAGTGGCAAGGGCTTTGACATTTTCTTTTTCTTTTTTTTTTTTTTTTTGAGTGTACCCTCTAAAGTTCAGGCATTATAGATATGATGGCATCAAAAGGCAGACTTCCAAGAGGTAATTAAGCTATGAAAGTTTCTTCCTTCTGGTGACAAGTAGGCCCTTATAAAAGGAGTTTCAGGAAGCATTCCACTAGCTTGCCCTTCTGTCATGAAAGGACACAGCATTTCTCCTTATTAAGATGTAAAAATAAGTTACCTCTATTGGCTAGGGATAGAGTTCAGTCACAGAACACATAGGCCCTGGGTTCAATCTTTAGTGGGGAGATGAGATTTCATTTTTTTATAAACTTCCCAATGAATGTTGTGACGACATAAAATAAACTAAAATAGCCTCAAAGCAAAAAAGCATAAAATTTATCACTGGGTCAAACAGCTTCATCTTGGGTAGCTCTTAGGGGACCATGAGGGAAATTATCAGACAGGAGGATACCATGGGAAGAGAGCTCAGGCTACCACCACAAAGCATCTTAGAATAAAAGAATGCAAAACCACCTTGCTTTTTTTGATCACAGAAAGTTGGATCAAACAAAAGTGGCAAACACAACACTTGGGAATAGATCCAAACAGAGGCATTCTGACCATATCTCAGGACCAATCCTTCCCAGAAGGCCTTCTGCAAAACCTGGGTGTGGCTGGAATTTGAGAATGTAACTTGTGTTCCTGTGTTGTTTCTTTATATGATATAGAGAAGCAGCTGTTTGAAGGTCTCAAGAAAATGATCTAGTAAGAAGTACTGAGAGGGCCCTATGGCAATAGTACCCCAGAGCCAAGGTATGAATTTTTCATATTTATTTTCATAGAGAACTCAGGAGTTCTGCAAAAAAGGCTAATTCCAGGGCTGTGCAGGGAGTGTGCCAGATAAGCATGAAATACCCGGAGGTTCCCAAATTGAGACCTCACCCAAGGAAAGACAGGTTTCAATGTATACCAAAACCATATGGGCACAAATCGGTGGTGTGAATGGATTATGATGCACATAATTAAAGTAGGCTCCACAAATCCACATTTACATACAGATGTGACAAAAACATAAAGCAATGGAAACAAGACTGTCCCTGGGCAAACTCCACAGTGACTGACTGCTATGTCAGGTAAGAAGCAGCTGGGCTGTTTAAACTAATGAAAAAAAGAATGATGGAAAATGTGGTATTTGCTGTCTTGTTACCCAGAATGACCTGGAAGGTCCCACCTGAAAACTGTGGCCCAGGCTGGCATCACAACTGTGGCAGATCTCATACAAAACTGGGCTAGCTATATCAAGGACCCATCACTGACAAGGAATTCTGCTTTAGGTTTTTATTGTTTTGGGGTTTTTTGGTGTATGTGTGCATATGAGTGCATGTACCACAATACAAAGGTGGAGGTTAGAGATGACCTGTGGGAGTCAAGTCTTCTCCTTTTACTATGTGGAACCTAGGGATCAAGCCAGGTGGTCAGGCATTATGACAAAACTTTTACCTGTTGAGCCACCTCATTGGCCTTTTGTAACATTTTAAAAGTCTGAAACAGTTTCAAAATGAAAAGTTAAATTAATTTAAATTAAAATTTACTCATTGCTTTAAAAAAATTAATAGGAAACAGATACCCAAGGCTAAGCTAGGTGATCTTGTAAAAAGGAAAATAACACAGGCACCTAATCATGCAAAAGTAAAGCTGGGTCTAAAATGCCTTCCTTTGTCTAGCTGGGAGGCTAACTCCTCAGCAACTATTATCTTGTATAGGAAACCAATACAAACAACCTCATTGCCCTGAGGCCTGACTGCTTTATTTTGGACTTCTGAACCTGTATTCTCAAACTACACTGTCCATGGGACTTGAGTATGTGCCCTACAATCACCCTGCATGTGTCTGTTCTGTTTCTCTGATAGGATAGTAAGCCATTGAAGGGTAGGGCCTGAAGCACCTCTGCATCTCTAAAAACAATGGTGTTCTATACTCACTTATGAATGTGATAAATGGTTCAACAACAAAAATCAGGCAAAGCTGGAAGAGAAAAACACTGAAAGTCAAAGTGGTGAAAACTCACAGTATTTACTCAGTGAGAAGCCAAAGATATCCCTATACTTATGCATCTGTAAAAACCTGTATAGAAGTACTTTGAGACACACATCAGAGACAAGAGCTCCACAGCAGTTCTCAATGCAGTAAATTAAGCATAGTGTAGTCAAAAAGATTAAGGAAAGCACAGTTGTAGGCTTTCTATAGAAACACCACTGAAGCCAAAAGGGTTAGCCAAGGTCCAAGGGGCCTTCCATTCAGGGCACACCCACCTGCCCACCTTTGCTCACTTCTAGCAGAGGGACTAGAACTCACTGCTACACAGGGTGGCATCTAGATGAGCCATCACTTGAAAAACCAATCTGAATTTAGACCCAAAACTTCCTCACCAGAGCTGGAGATGTGGGTATCTTAAGCAAGAGAGAAGAAACAGACTGAAGTCTGGGACAAAGACAGCAGCAGTGGAGTCCCTGCAACTGGTCAGACACCTGCACCGTCAGGGCCAGGACAACCACTCAGTTTCCTCTGCCAGGAGTGTTGCTGTGAGCTGGGTTTTCACTGGTGGTAACTAAGTCAGACTAGGTTCCTCAAAAAGGTAGCGAGAATGTGCAAATCTACTCAGTGAGGAAATACCATGTTTAGCAAGCACAAAGGTGCATTTCAATTACCAGCATTTTTATTCATACTTACACAAGAGTACACACATTGACAAATATTACAGAAACAATTCTCAGAACAGATGTCTATGCTCAGCTACCATTAATTCCACTGCTGGAGAATTTAGTTGCCCACATTTGCCCTACACTGGCCAAACAAACCTAAGGCCTCACCAGGGTCTTTGTCAGACTCCAAATGAGACATAAGGCATACATACAAACCCTTGGACTTGATATTTTTTTGTCAACTTGTTACTAACTAGAGTCACCTGAGAAGAGGCACCCTCAATTGCTTCCATTGCACTGGCTTCTGGGCTGGTCTATGGGGCATTTTCTTCATAGATGATTGACATGAAGAGCCCAACCTACTACAGGCAGTGCTGGCCCTGGGCATACCATGCTGGATTGTATAAACAGAAAGTTAACTGAACAAGCTATGGTAAGTAAGCCAGTAAGCAGTGTTCCATCGTTTCTGCTTCCAGGTTCCTGACTGGGCTCCTATCCTGACTTCAAAGCTTCAGTGATAGTTACAACCTTTCTTCCACAAGTTATTTTTGGTCATGATGTTTATTAGAGCAACAGCAACCAAACTAGAATAACACCCGTTCCCTCTCTCCCTCTACCTGTATCAACCATAGAAAACATTAATAACATATTACTAATCAGGAGACCTAAAAACACATGCCTGCTGGTAGAAAAGGAAACAACAAGGCTAGGCCAACTGGAGGAAATGCTCTGTGCACCTAAAGAATGGCAGTTCGAGGCCAGCCTGGTCTACAGAGCAAGTTCCAGAAAAACCAAGGCTACACCGAGAAATCCTGCTGTGGAGGGTAGGGGGCAAGACTCACTAACAGTTGCACACTCTTATAACCCATTAGGAATCACAACTCTTCTATGTCTGACAGCAAGATATAATAAGCTATACAGATGGAGCCTGTGCTTTATTATACTCCTAAAAAGAAAGGAGCACTTTTACATTTGTTTGAATGTTTTTCACCTACCCTAACAAGTCTTGTATGCACGTATTTCATTCATTCTATGGATAACAAGGGTTTGAATCATGTGAACATAACATGTCAATCACAGCAGGCAGAACTTAGCCACAAGAAGGAGCAATACCAGCCATAGGAATATAATGAAACCAAGTCTGTAGCCCATCAGAAATGTCTCCTTTTCTAATCTTCTGGAAACACTTCATGATTTAAATTCTTAGGCCTAGATTTGGCAAGGTGTATCCATCTCACCAGTGAATTAACTATTAAAAGGACATGGCTCAGTGATTAAGACAACATGCCAAAGAAGTCATCTAAAATAGGAATGTAAATACAGTGTGATTTACAATGACAGAATCAGCCTGGTAGTAAATTCCTTGTTTAGCATGCACAAGACTCTGAAAGTGGATAGGCACATAAAGATACACAGACACACAGACACAGACACAGACACACACACATAGGACACATCTATTGCAACCACTCAACTCTATTACTGAATCAACAATCAGCCCAAATAGCACATAAAGGAATGGACATGGCTATAGCACATTTATAGACATTTGTTGTTTTAATAAGCAAAAGGACTCAATAGTTAAAAGCACTGGCTATTTTTCCAGAGGGTTCAGGTTCAATTCTCAGCACCCATGTGGCAGCTCACCACCATCTGTAATTACAGTTCTAGGGTATCTGGAATCCTCTGTCCTCTGAGGGGCACACTGCATGCATGTGGTGTGAATACATATACATATAAAATTAAAACAAATAAATCCTTAAAAAATGATCACAATGAAGAACACATCTGATGTTAACGAAAGTGTTCATAAATAACTACATGGCACTGTGAAGCAAACTTCCAAGTGAAGGCAGCTGGCCAGCCACAGCCATATCAGTAGACAGTGGGTCTGGGAATCTGGCTCTTAGTTGTAATATCTCCTGGATGATGGGGATAGGTATCTATTTGTCCTTCTTTACTTGGGCACACACCCACCAAATCAGTCACTGCATAGCCAAGGAAGGAAAAGCCCTAAGGAGGGTCATACTCCAAGCAAGAAGTGTGCATGAAACATGATTTAGAGCCATGGGAAAGCTGCAGGAAGGAGATGACAACTACTCTAGTCACTTCTGGGGCTTCTGGATAGAACCTGTCCACTTAACAGCTGTGCAGCAAAGGGCAACACAAGTTAAACAGTGAGAACTCTGTGGGTTTCTGTCTCATGTCTACAACTCACCTCATATAGTCCCTCAAAGAAGGTGTTCTTGTCCTCTGTGCTCCACGACTCCCACTGCCTCCGGACCTTCTTCCCTTCTTCCTTCTCGGGCCCTGAAGACCCTAAGTTCCGGGAAGAGGAGCGCGAACCTCCTGCAGGGGTGGCAGGAGCAACCACAGATATGTTTCCAGAAGATGTTGTGCCACCGTCACCTCCTTGGAGAGAAAGGACTATACAGTGACCTATTCCAGAAAGAGGATAGCAGTAGGGAGGACAGAGGGGCACCAAGGACAGGGGCCCATAGCCCAACCCAACTCCAGCTCTTCAACAGGCGATGCCAGCAAAAGCCACTGAGTCCTGAATATAAGCCAGAGTTGACAAGATGAATCTAAAATGTTTGTACTGTAACAAGAGGGCCTTTGTGGATTGTTTTAACAATGCAGTGAATTTGATATCCTTGTCCCTCCAGCAAATCCAAGAACCTCATTTCATCCTGATTCTTGTTCAAATGGTTTTGGTTTTTTGTTTTGTTTTTTGTTGTTTTGTTTTGTTTGTTTGGGCTTTTTGTTTTGTTTTGTTTTGTTTTTGAGACAAGATTTCTCTGTATTGCTTTGGAGGCTGTCCTGGAAGGAGCTCTGTAGACCAGGCTGGCCTTGAACTCCCAGAGATCCACCTGCCTCTGCCTCCTGAGTACTGGGATTAAAGACATGCACCATCAATGTCAGGCCCAAATGTTTTTGCTTTTGTTTTTTTAAATGTGAAATACTCTTATCACAGTTTTTAAATGATTTTTTAAAAATAATTTATTTAACTTAGTTTCATGCATATTGGTGTGAAGGTATCAGATCCACTGAACTGGCATTACAGTTTTGAGCTGCCATGTGGGTACTGAAAGAGCAGCCAGTGCCCTTAACCATTGAGCCATCTCTCCAGCCCCTTACCACATTTTTAAATAAACAAACTGAATTTTTTAATGACAAGGGGCATTTTATATGTAAAACATTATCTACATAAATAAGGTTGATATTTTTGAATATAGTCCTATTAATGGCTAAGGTACTATAGTATGAAGACCACTGGTTGATAGGAAATGTCCTTCTGTATATATGTTTGTCTTAATGGTTGATGAATAAAGCACTGTTTGGCTAGTGGCCAGGCAGGAAGGCTAGGTGTGGCTACCAGATGAGGAGAATTCAGGGAGGTGTAGGCAGACAGCAGTCACCATGTAGTGGAGGAACAAGTAACAGGTCCAGACCCTTCTCTGGTAAAATAAGACCATGTAGAAATACTTAGATTAATAGAAATGGGATAATTGTTAAGACAGACCTAGCTAATAAGAAGCCCAGGCCACGGGCCAACAGTTTCATAATTAATATAGCATCTGTGTGTTCAATTGGAGCAAGGTGACTGCAGAACCAGTAATGGAAATTTGAACCCAGGGCTTTTTCACGTGCTAAGCAAACACACTATCACTGAAGTATCAGTCCCTGATTTTTTGCAAAATCTTTCCAAATCCTTTACCAACAGGGTAGCCCCCAAAAATAAGGGGCCCTGGAGAAGAAAATGAATTGCAGATGAAGAACTTATGCCCTAGCCTAGTGCTCTGCCAGCTGAGATTCTTCCTGTTGTAAGAGACAGGATTTCACAGCACCCCTATTTTAACCAGTATTTAACCAGTAATCTCCACAAGAATTCCAAGAAACTTTCCAAGCTTGAAGCAATATAATGAGAGAAAGTAAGACCACAGAAGTAAAAATCTGTTAAAGAGCAAATGCCTATGTTTTTAATTTTTCGTCAGAGTCTCACTCAGTACCCAAGCTTGCCCAGTCTTCCTAGGACTAGGTTTACAGGCCTTTTGTATGGAACAGAAAACTGTGAAAATGTTTTCCTAATGAGATAACTGTAGGTCTTTCAGTTTCTAGTCAGCCTAGATAGCTTCAGGGCTACTCATCCCCTAGGGTTTCCCTTTACTCTGGGGAGTATCAGTGAAGCAGCTTCATAGAGAGAATGAAGGATAAAAAAAGTAAAATTTGGAAGTCCAGCCAGGAGGTGGTTGTGCATGCCTTTAATCCTAGCACTCAAAAGGCAGAGGCAGGCAGATCTCTGTAAGTTCCAAGCCAGCATGGCCTACAAAGCAAACTCCAGGACAGTCAGAGCTGTCATACAGGCTCCAAAAGCTACACAGAAAAACCCTGTCTCAAAAAAACAAAAACAAATAAAGACTTTTATTCTTTTTATTCTGTGTATGTGAGTGTTGTGTCTATGTATGTGAATGTGTGATTGCCCATGGGGGCCAAAAGAGGGCACCAGATCCCTTGGAGTTAGATTTAACAAATGGTTGTGAGCTATCCAATAGAGATGTTGGGACTTGAGCTATCTACTATGGCTGCTGGGACTGAATTCAGTTTCTCTGAACAAGGTGCAAGAGCTCTTAACTGCTAACCCATCTCTCTAGTCATAACTTAGGTTTATTAAGTGAACTTTCAACTGAGCATAGTATCTACCCTATGGTGAGTTTATTAGAAGGTAACCTCATTGTGAATCAAAATGCAGTCATATTTCAAGGCAGAATATTTGAAAACATTACTCAGAAAACCTCACATTTGCATACATGGAAAACATTTTAGCTAGCTAGCTACATCAAAAGGACTCTAGTCTTTCATTTATATATGTGTGCATTAACTTCAAGAGACAATACTATGAGGCATATAAAAACAACATAGAAATCAATGGTTTACTACAGCCCAATTGTCCAGTTACCTAATAATAACCTAAATAACATAAGGCTATTTAAGTATTGATTAAGAACAAAAACCATGGTGGTGCACACCTTTAATCCCGGAACTCAGAAGGCACAGGCAGGCAGATCTCTATGAGTTCAAGGTCAACCTGGTCTATGTAGTGAGTTCTAGGCCAGCCAAGGATTACACAGTGAGACCCTGTCTCACAAAATAAATGAAATAATAAATAAATTAACAAATATATACAAAAGAAACCTAGTTCCTTAATCTCACACCAAATTTCTGACAGTTAATGACATCTCATGGCTCATGGTAACCTTCCTAGATAGTGCAAAACATTTTACTCAGAGTGGAAATTGTTATTACTGTCAGTGTTGTATTTGAAAATCAGTATTTACTGCTCTGAACACAGCCACCGAATAAAAATAGACTCCAGT
This sequence comes from Phodopus roborovskii, assembly GCF_943737965.1. NCBI lineage: Eukaryota > Metazoa > Chordata > Mammalia > Rodentia > Cricetidae > Phodopus > Phodopus roborovskii. Next base: position 48,767,248 of record NW_026126407.1, on the reverse strand, counting down.
CTGCATCTACACCAGCAATGCTACTCAGATCTCTGGGCTATACAGCAGGCTAAGGAAAGGCTAAACAAACCTCAAGACTGTTAGTCCCTTCAGCATAACAATTCTGGGGCTTCCCTGCAACAGGCAGGGTGTGACAGCACTTCCAGGAGGTAGGAGATGTTTCTGTGATGAACTGAAAATCAAGTCACAAACTAAAACAGTTCTCAAATACCAGAACATCTGGTTCCCAGGAACCCATAATTCTTCAGATGCTGCTGTTCAGGAAGTGCTGTCTATCCACTTCTACACCTCCACAATGGAGAACTTCCGAGTTATTTCTAGTTTCCTAAGAAATACAAGCTCTCTTTTCCCTAGTAACAGCATGACAATCAGCCTACTCTTTTGACACCACTCAGGTTAACTTCTGTTAGTCTGTGTTGGCACTAGCATGCTCATAAACAGATCCACTTCTAAATCCCAGAACCCACATGTCTGACAAATGTCTTGAGAATTTATTGTTTGAAGGGTGACCTGGATATGGGAGAATGAAATATAAAGGAAAATGGAATGGACACCAATATGAGGTAGAAGGAACCTCAGGGGCAGAGTAGACCAAATCTCAATCCTAAGCATGAATCTACATCAGTGAGAAGGGCTGAGGTGTTGCTCCTCCGAGCAACAGCCACCATTCCAAGGACCTGCCACTTGCATACTTGCATACTTGGCCCTCCCTTCTGTTATTTCAAAAGTACTGTATCCTCAGGAGGGAAATTAAGGCAACCTGGATATTCAAGAACAAAAGTAAGCCGCTCCACGTAACCATTTCCAGCATTTACTATGCAGCATTCTAGAACTCCAAAGCTTCAGAGAAAGAACACCAACACCTACTTTTCCTCCAAAATTTCAGGTGAAGACAAAAAGAAAGAAAATAGGAAACAGAACCAGGGACACTGGTGGACTATAACAATTTGGAAGAGGTTCAGTCCAGAGAAATGCAGAGAACAGAAAGTGATCAAGGTGAACTGTAACATAAAAATAAATAACACAGACAGATATTAGGGTTCAAACTTCAAGCTGAAGGTCAGAAAAGCAAAGTAGAGGGCCACTATTGAATAGGCTGGTCCTGCTGCCTCTCAGTGCAGCTGGAGAATCCTGAGACTTACTGTCTTCCTATCCTATAATGTAGCTGAAGAATGAATGCTTCATCCTCAATGTGCCTGGAGAATCCTCAATGTGAATGGAAAATGAATGCTCCTATCTTAAGTGTGGCTAGAGAATGAATGTTCAATATTGAGACTTTGCTCCTGTCTTATATACCTCCCTAATGCTGGGATTAAAGGCATGTGATCCCAGGTACTGAGATCATCTTTGTGTGAGCTGTTTCTCTTTAGGACTGGATCAATCTTGTGTAGATCTAGGTGGCCTTGGAATCACAGAGATCTGTCTACCTCTTAATCCTGAGTCCAAGGATTAAAGGTGTTTACCACCACCTCCTAGTTTCTGACCGCTGGTATTAAAGGCTCATGTCTGGCTTCTATGGGTTGTGGCTGACTTGCTTTCTGAATCCTCAGGCAAGCTTTAATAAATCATAAATCATCTATCACCACAGTGAACAGGGAAGTAGCAGAAATAAAAATGTGAAAGATGATGAAATGACTTCAGGGAAGACTTCCCCAGGGTGCAGAGGCCAAGGCTCCATGGGTGCAGAGGCATGTAAGAAGGCCAAGGTTCCATGGTTGCTTTGGAGAACACAGATAGCATGTAGGATAAATATAAGTGTCACTGAAACATGAAGAGACATGGTGTATACAAATAGGCTCCCCAATGGAGAGGCCCCTGGAAGCAAGGACAAGGTCTTATTCTCCCAGGTCTAAGCTTGGCACCAGGCTTCAGGCAACAGAGACTCAGTGACAGCACAGGAGCAGTGGAGACAGACAAGGAACGACTAAACACAGGCTTGGTCTGGGCCTCCTGGGCCTCAGTCTTCACACAAGTACACCCAGGCTCCAAAGACCCCTACCACAAAACCCATTACTGCTTCTTGCTAACATCAGTGCCTCAATGCTCCAGATGCTTTATTGTCACTAGCTAGCAGTGCTCTACCAATTCCAGCATTTTCCTTTCTATTTACATGGCTCACCATGCCTACAGTGGGGCTCTCCAGAGCATGTATGGTTGTGGTCTCCTTCCCAGTTCCCCTGACATTACCTGAGAAAGACAAAAATAACCCTGTCAACCAAGAATGCTGAGAAAACAGAGCAGATCCTTACTGCTACATGGTTGCTCAGTACACAGCAAGCCTGGAAGTAACAGAATATGACTTCAACTTCAAAAGACACACATACACACATGTATATGACTCTATTCTGTCCTTATAAAAAGCAGAGCTCAAAAGCTGTAGAGAAAGAACACTAGCACCTAGTACAGATCAAAACCATGAAAGGCTAAGGTTACCAGGGGAAAAAAATCAGGTTTGACTCAACACTCACTGTAAACCCAGACTTCTTCCCATGCCAAGCAGCTGCCTATTCCCATGTTGTGATGTTACCATTCTTCTCTAGAGTCAATGCCCTCTTCCTCCCAGACCAAAACATCATGTGGCAGCAGGCTTCTTACATGCAGGGCTACAAAAATCAAAGTTCTGGAAAGGACAAAGCTTGAAACTTGACCTTGAGATCTTTCTCTCAGTTTGTGAAAGATACAGAAACCGAGATTAAATGACCTCTCCCAAACCATATGGCTCATAAATGGCAGGTATCAGGACTTTGAAAGATTTCTATTTCTTTTTTACAGATTTATTTATGTGCATTGGTGTTTTGCCTACATGCATGTCTGTGTGAGAGTGCCAGAACTCCTGTAGCTAAAGTCATAGACAGTTGTGAACTCCATATGGGTGATGGAAATTGAATACTGGTCCTCTGGAAGAGCAGTTTTTAGCCACTGAGCCATCTCTCCAGGCACGGGGGAGTAGGGGGTGGTTCAAGACAGGGTTTTCTCTGTGTAGCCCTAGCTGTCCTGGAACTAGCTTTTGTAGACTAGACTGGCCTCAAACTCACAGAGTTCTCTGCCTCCTGAGTGCTGGGATTAAAAGATATGTGCCACCACTGCATGGCTCCCTAATTTCTATTTCTTAAAAATACATTTTTACAAGCTTCATTACTGGGTTTAGAAATTATAGCTCATTGGTGAGACCTTGGCTTCAATCACTATGAGGAGGAGGAAAAGGATAGAAAGTATGGGACAGAAAAACAGAGAAGGGGAGGGAGAAGGAGAGGAAGCGGGAAGGAGATGGGGAAGGTAGAGAACAAGAAGTTTGGTCATCTTCAAAGATACCATTATAATCGATCAAATTTTAAAAGAACATTAACTCACTGTCTTGAAGGTTTCTCTCCCTGTGGTTTGTGAGCTTCCTTCTGAGAACTAAGAACATTAAATCCAGATAGCAGGCGACCAACTAAGTCAAGAGATGCAGTGATTGTCCTGTTCTTTTAGTCTGTTCTCAGAAAGGTTTTTTGGAATCAGCTCCAAGCTTGTCCACTCTCAATTCCAGCACAGAAAAGCATCCCTATGGCCTATGTTTGCAGCATATGAGGACAGGAACATTTCATAGGCGCCACGGATGGTACGTAACATCAAGGACCAACAAGGTCACTTGAATTAACAGTATACATAGTCAAAGCTAAAGGCAATAGTTTATGAAGGGAACCTCAGATCCTGTGACTCTGCTGGCATAGACATTCACATCAGAAGCTAGCTCAAACAGCTTTGCATGTAGAGTCCCAGAGGTTTCTAAGAAGTACCATCCTTACCAAGGTCACACAGAAGGAACTCTTCATAAATAAGCCAGTACTCAGTGATTGCCATCTCATGGGATGAATACAAATACCTCTCAATGGCCCAGGTCCATTATCAATTCTCATTCAAAGATGCTGCTTGATTCATATGAAAGGTGTTCAATGAACAATAAGGATCCCTCTTAACTCTGGTCATTCAACTAGTTCCCAAAGATGCCATCTGTGTGTTCCAACTGATCTGAAGACCTAACCAAGGTGACTAGACTCTACAATGTCCCCCCTTTGCACTCTGAAGATGACTTAGAACCTCAGTTCTCATCCTTAGGTTACTCATTTATCACTTCAACAGAGATCCCTTTTTTCCATTGAGACTCCTGTCCTGCAAGGTTTTCCCATTCCTCTACAAAGAAATTACAACTAAAATCTCATTGTTTCTATAAAATCCTAAGTCCTCCTCATGAACTACTACAGGAATTTTTCTCATTGTCTTCCATTGCCAATACCTTTAATCCCTACAGAACTACAAACAAATGTTTTTAGGTGGTTTTTATATTGTTCTTTAGTGCTAAGATCATTGCAGTTATTCAACCTAACCAAAGCTTTCTATATACCATATATGACAACACTAATTTCTCCAATTTAGTGTATGTGCAAGCACAACACTAATTTTTCAATTGTGACTTAGCTATCTGAAATAGTTTCTACACAATCCAAAATAAGTACAAATATCAAAGTGCTAAATCATTCTTTACTAGCAAAAATCCTACCAAGGTAGAAATTTGAAACTACATTCATTTCAACCGGAAATGAGCTAAGTATTCAGTAGGCAGAGGCTAGAGATGGATTTCTGTGAGTTCTAGGTCAATTTCTCTACAATTCCAGTTCCAGGCCAGCCACAGTTATATGTGAGTCTTCAACACAGTAGCTGACATTACCTTACCTACTTAACAACTTTCTTGAACTTTATAAGTTCTCATGAACCTTTAAGTAATATACTTGCACATAAGAGCTGAGGAAACAGACCAGACAGACCCTCTGTGAATTTAGCCTGAGCTACAGTGAGCCCCTGTCTCAAAAACAAAATTTTACACAATTATACACAGTTTTGATAGTTTCCTCTCTACCTTGGTGTCATCACAGTCTGTAAGGTATTGGGTGCCCTGGCTCTCTGAAACAGTGAGAACAGGTAGGGTCTATGTCAGAAATAGGGATTACATATTCAGGCTGTTTTCCTTTTGTAGTGGATGTCACAAAGAATATGGCTGGAAGTAAGACAGAGTCCAATTCTTCCTCTTCTTTCTGGACCTCAAGGTTCTTGACATTGCTTAATGTCACTGCCCATACATAACTATAATGGGTTCTCACTGAATTAGACTGCTCTATCCTTCAGTCTTTAGATGTTCTGACCTCCACTTTGGACAGTGTAGACACAGAAGTCTCATGATACACACCACTATAGTCCAGCTAGCAAGTAAATGCTAGGCACAGTGCCTGATGAAAAGCCTTGTAGGTGTCCACAGAGCAATGAAGCCACACCAGGCCCTAAGACCATCCCTGCCTATATGGAAGAAGGTAGTTTTCTGGCTGTTTCCTGCTTGGAACATTCCCAAAGGCAAAAGCTAAGCAGAGGTTCACCTGATCTAGAACTATATGTTGATTTCAGCAAGCCTGCCTTGCAGAAAGTTCTCTTGAGAACACAATAGATCTCATTCCCTATAAAGTTCAGTCCTTCAATCCTGAAGGGTAAGATAAGTGTAGGACTCAGCAACAAGCTCTCACTTGACTATTCAAAAAAGAATCTACGGTTCAGGCTTTAGGACTTACTTCTTCCTGCTACACACATGAATCAGACATATGAGGATTCTAGAGTAGAAGCTGAACCCCAGACTGCTAGTTCAAACCTCTTTAGACTGTGGAAAGCTGACTGTAATAGCTGAAATGTTTAGAAGGCACCTTGTAAAAATACCTTCTAAAGAAGATGTATTTATTTTTATGTGTATTGGTGTTTTGTCTTCATGTATATCTGTGTACTATATACATGCAGTGTACAGAGGCTGGAAGAAGGCATCATATCCTCTTCAACTGGAGTTAAAGATGGTTGTTGGCCACCATAGGGATGCTGGGAGCCATGAGTAACAAGTGCTCTTAATTGCAGAGCCATCTCTCCAGTTAAGAAATTGAAGCTCCGAGAAATAAACTATTTTACTGAGTAGTCTACTATACATGAACTGGCCAAACAAAGATCAGAGGGCTCTAGGTCTTAGGAACAATCTCAGTAACTGGGTTTCAGTCACAAAAGGGTCCTTGAGGTTCCCTGGCAGTGTGGCAGGACTGGAAGAATCAAGCAGTTCTGCTATTTCTTTCTTTTAAAATATGAAACAGCTTGCATGGCAAGTTTTTGTTGTTGTTGTTGTTTTGTTTTTGAGACATGGTTTGCTTTGAAAACTATCCTGGATCTAGCTCTGTAGACCAAGCTGGACTTCGAACTCAGAGAGATCCACCTGCCTCCGCCTCACAAGTTGTTAATTTATTTTATTTTTATACGCATTAATGTTTTGCCATGGGTGTCAGGTCCCCTGGAACTGGAGTTACGACAGCTGTGAGCTGCCATGTGGGTGCTGGGAATTGAACCCAGGTCCTCTAGAAGAGCAGTCAGTGCTCTAAGCCATCTCTCCAGCCCCATATGTGCTATTTCTGCTCTAGGCTGAACTCAGTATAGAAACAATAAATGGCTATAGTTTCTATAGACATTCTAAAACAAAATTACAGAAATGAAAAATGCCTTTCATAGGGACACTAAGTCTTTTCTCTCTTTAACATTAAATAAAAACTCATACTGTAAAATTGTTTTTTCATTCAAGTCAAAGAATCTATTCTTATATTCTCAGAAAAAGAAAGAAAGCATAGCTATGTACAGAAAACCAAACAAGGAGGACCTCCATCTTCTCCATAAGTCATTCCTTCAAAATTCCCATCAGGGTGAGACTCGGAAAGATGGGAAGCCAACAAGCAAAGGAACTGCCACTGCTTCAGCTGAGCTTTCTTCACATATGCAAGTCACGGTTTTTTCCAAATAGACTAAAATTGCAGGCATTCCTCACTTCCTACTGACCCATGCTGGACAGCCAAAGTGGAGATTTCCAGTGTATAAGAGAAATGTTCCTCCAGAGAACCGTTTCTGAGGGCTGGCTACACAACGTAAATGGGCATGTGATCACACCTGACTTCTCCTGGCAGTGGATGGATGTGATGACTGAGCAAAAGTTTCTCCAAAGCCAGAATAGAGATGTTCAGGGTATGATGAAGTACATCCAAATGGTCTGTGCAGCCTGAGAGTAGCTCAGCATCAAGGCAGGCACTGCCAAAGAAATTGTCAAAAGAAACAGACTCTCACTTCCCTACTAGAAGCATTATTATAGCTTATTTATTATAGTGGACAAGAATCAGAACCAGGAGCACCAAAGACATAAAAGAGAAGTTAACCAAGAAACCTCTTCAACCTGTGCAAACAAAAGCAAAGCTCCTTTTATCACTTCATAGCTCACAAAACACTGGACACCAGTTTTGGCACCTTCTATATACAGGGAGCTATGTATAAGTCAGTACACTTACACCAACATATTTCTTCCCAGCAGCCAAACTTCAAGAGGCACCAACAACTGTTATTGTTCCTTTTTTTTTCACAAGTGTATACATCTCTGACAGAAAAGCAAATCTGAACAGAGACTTGAGAGGGCAAGGACATGATAGATGTGACATCAGTAGGAGTCCATGCAGGGTTTTCTGAAATACCATCACCAAAGGCATCCGAAGAACATAAAAGACTCTAACAGAGACCCAAGAAGCTTAAACATATCTTCTAGTGAAAAGTGATTTTACAAAACAACCAAGTTTTGTAAACTCATGTGTTTCTAACACCAAAATGAACTTATGTGAGGCAACTTTTAGTTTGGGAAACATACAAATTTACCTCATACTAGATCTTTAAGTAGGCTACTCGTCTCAAAATGCTTCCAGATGAGGACAAGGCAGAAGTGTGTTGAATGGGCCACACGTGGGCCAGATCCTCAACAAGGGTTCTCGATTAGCTCTTGAAACATTTTCTTTTTAAAACTACCAGGATCATCGTGGTAATTTAAATCAATACTTGGCAAAGAAACAATAAATAAACAAACTACAATAGTTCAAGTGAGTGATTTGGTTTTGTTTTTTGATATACAAGGTCTCACTATGGAGCTCTAGGTGGCTAAGGTCTTGCTATGTAAATTAAGGTGGCCTTGAACTCACAGAGATCCACTAGCCCAGGCCTCTGCCTCTAGCCTCCATGCCTCGCTATATGTATGGATATTTCATTTGGTATTTTTTTTAAAAAAGTTGCTATAAGTCAACTATATCAGTTTAGGCATATAATCTTAGCACTCAGAAAGCTGAAGCAGAAAGACTGCTATGAGCTCAAGGCCAGCCTAAGACTACTTAGTAAATTCCAGGCCAACCTGGGTTACCCAGCAGATCTTGTCTTTAAAAAAAAAAAAAGGGGGGGGGGAAGCTTAGCCTGAAAATAATGTTAGAGTAAATTGCCTGCATAGTTAATAAAAACCATGATGTTTAAATACAAATAGACAATAGGTGTCGAGGAAATAAGGGCATGTGACAAACCAAAATGGCACTCTTTAAAGATTACTTCTTTAAGAGGCCTCAGGAAAGCAGTTACAGTCACAACCCAACGACAGCACCATGGGCTGCCCCCTGATAGATCACCACCGATTCCTTTCTATGACACCAAGTATAACTCAGTTGAAACTGACATTTTTGTGTTTTTCATACTTTCAGGCAAAGAACTCTTTGATGGAAGACAATGAGCCAAACCCAGCCTTTGCCATCACTAACATTAGTTTTTGGATCTCTCATCAACAGCCTCCACAGCCCACAAATATCAAAAGCCAGTTCCTTTGCTACATTCCCATCACTTGAGGTGTGGGAAGAGAGCAGGTACTTCTCTGTCTATTCTTGAGCTATTGTGCATAATTTAAAATGGCCATCATGGAAAGCCGTCAAGGACCTTCTGGGAATCTATTTCTCTTGCCCAGAGAAAGGACAATCACTGCCCCTTATCCTAGTGTAAAGAGAAAAGCAAAAGAAGGAGTCGAAGGAGTGGAAGGGGACACGTGCCCCTGCAAATGCCACCCAAGGAGGTCTTGCCAACCATCAAAGGATCGGTCCCTTACCTTTTCCGCGCGGCCCGGAACCGCTGGCACCACCAGTGCCCACAGCGCAGGGTGCGTCCTTCCTGGGCCTCTTGCTCTGTGGACGCACGCTGGACCTGAGGAAGTGGTGCTGGTCTTGAGGACTGCCCTGCGGTGGGGACGGCGTTGGTAGCCCTCTGGGTGGCGCGGGGGCTCCAGCGGCCCGAGGGGTCTGCCCGTCCCTCTTTGTGCTGCTGCTGTCCTCCGATGCGTCCGTGCCGCCGGGCCCCTCTCCGTCCAGCGACTCCTCATCGGCTGTTCGCTTGCCCAGCTTCTTGAGCCCTTCCTCCCCGCTGCCGGCGTCGCCCAACTTCACTGTCATCCTGCAGCGGGAGAGGCGAGGGACGGTGAGGCGGACGGACGACGGGCAGAAGTTTACCGCCGGCCTCCCAACATGGCGGCCGTTGTTTGTTCCAGCGCCGCCCGCCGCCCGCCCGAGGGCCCGCACAGTGCTGAGTCCTACCGGACCGGGACCCCGCCCCGCCCTTGGATGCCCCCAACCCAGGCTGGCTGACACCGCCCAGAGCCGTGGACGACGCGGCAGCAAAGCCTGGCCTCAGCGTTATGGGACCCACTGTCCCGCCACCTACCCCACGGCGCCGCAGTTCATGGCCCAGCCTGGGCCCGCCTCGCTCCCCGCACCGCCCGTGGCCCCTGGCCTCCCCTCTGCTTTCTGGAGACGCGCGTGATCGTGCCGCGCACCTGCCTAATGCAACGGCCTGCGCTGCCCTCAGAGCCCCCAGTGCTCCACGGGCCAAAGCTGCTGCTCCCTCTGAGACTGGCATGCAAGAGAGAGGCTATGCACTCCGGGAACCTTCCCAGGCGGGATATGGGAAGATGGACTGACTACAACGCTCATGTGCAACAGAGCCTGTTGCATGGAACAGGTTAGAGAACACAGGAAAAGTGACAGCAAACACTGTTATGTTCCAGGCGGATTTCAAAAATCGGAACTGAACTATGTAAACAATTCTAGAAACAACAAAATTATTGGATTAACTTATATATCACTGTCATAAAAATATCGATAAACAAAGTAAAAATTATCTGCAGCCTAAGTAAGTTACACTCATAATAAGCTAAGGATCAGGTACATTCCAACATCTTAAGCACAGGCTGTGTATGTGATGAAGCAGGAAAGAGAAACATTGCGTTCTTCAGAAGACACGACACTAGTCTCAACGCAACTGTTGAGACTATTCCTATTTAATAATAAAACTAGACAGAACAAGGCACCAACACCAACAAGGAAACACACTGAGGGTAAAGACCGGGACATAAAACTAGAAGTAACACCACAAAATGGTGCTGCAACAAATGGTGTGCAGTTTTCCTGTTTGGATCTGATCTAATACTGGCTTAAGAAAACTGGCACAGAACCACACAAGACACATAGCTAAAGGATTTCATAGCACAGGACTTCTCTTTGATTCTACTCACTTTTAAGCATCTCGCCCAGGTGCCCAGAGCCCTGTCACTGCGCTAAGGAGTGAAACCCATTCCCAGAACCAGCCATGCCAGCGTCACCAAGCAAATCGCATCAGTCCAACAAGACCCACTGGCCCGCGCGCCAGGCTGCGTCCCTAAGCGCATCCCGGTCGTTCGCCAGCAGCGGTGGACTCCATAGGAGTCCGTCAACGAAACCCGTCACTTCCTGATCGTGAGAGGCACGGGCACTGAGGGAATCAACCAGGCTCCACACCCTTTGTCCCATTCCGGTTGGGAGAAGCGCGCACCTTCCCGAGAAGTTGACCGCTGGCTGCACGCAGCGCAGCCCGCCAATACCGCCCTACGCGGATCCCGTAGGCACCCGAGTGCAGCCTGTGGTCACCTTTTTCATCCACGCCTCCCGGCAGCCTGGATCCCGGATCCCGGGCCTCCGCGGGAGCCCGCAGAACCAACCGGGCCGGGCAGCTCCGGCTGCGGCGAGGCCGCAACGCCGGGCTGGTGGTCGAATGTCAGATGCGGTCGCCGAGCGCCGTTTCCTTCGCACGTCCTCTCAGGGGATCGCCGTGCGGCTGACAGGGCGCCGGTGCTGTCGCCGCTCGCCCTCCCACACCCGGGCACCGCGCTCTAAACAGTTCCGGCTACGGCGGCCGCCTGGGACCTGAAGTCAGCGCCGGAGCGGGGCGGGGCGGACGTCTTGCAGAAGACGAGCACGTCCAGCTTTTCTGCGGGCGCGCCCAACCAGCTGTGTTGCCATTGGTCAGTAGCGGTTGCGTGCGCGTGCACGCAAGGTCTACCGGGGGAAGGTCCGCAACGTGAGACGTGTTGTGACGGCAACCTCGCGCCCTTGCGGATTGTGCGTCCCTTCGGATTGGCGAACCGATAGCCAATAGGTTCAGCATCCTGGCTGTGATTGGCTGTGCCTGTGTTGACGGATGCGTGAGAAGAAATCACCGCCTCAGCAGGGCGTCTTGAAACGCGCGCGAACTCGGGTAGAGAATAGGCACTCGGAAAACAGGTGTAGGGCCGTAAACATACACAGCATAACCCACTGACACTTTTCCTCTTCGAAGCGATAAGGAAATGTTTTTAAAATTTCTATTGATTAAGCAAATGGCGTTTGAAAATGAATATCGCAGTCCATAGGAGATCCCCGCCTCTGGTTATCCCCTTCGCTCATTGGCATGGACCGTGCTACTGCGCCTGCTCTCCGGCAACACCCGCCGTTGGCTAACACTGGCTCAAGTGAGCACGGTCGCCCAGGGAACCCCTTAAGTAGTCGCGAGGTTCTGCCAAGCACTGGCTTGCAGCTGTCTCCTGAAACGTCAACGCGCCACACTCGGGGGCTGCGTCCGGTATTCAGAACGTCCCAGAGAAGCTCTCGAGCCGCGTCCTGCCATCCGAGGAAATGCAGCTAAACTCCGCGAAGCGCCCGCAGATGGCCTCTGCAGTGGAGTGGGCAGGATGAACCCAAGGAGAAAATACCAGGAAGCTTGGCGCAGCTTGCCCTGAGTAGCAAATAGTTCTGGTCCATCTATCAGCAGGCATCCCAAACTGTAACCCTGTGGCGGGCCTAAGATTCGGAACTACGCCGGGTGGTACCGACTGTCTTCGGCTTTTTCCGCCGCCAGCCACTAGTCGTTTCGGGAAGCATCGGAGGCGCTGCGCTCTCCTTCGACTGCTTCTGCTTTCCGAGCAGCGTTGTCCCGGCAACACAGAGGTACTGGGAATCTGGCGAAGTTAGATTCCTGTAGCTGAGTTGCAGAGGGGTCTGGGGCTGGAGTAGGGAGGGAATCCAGCCAGGCTCCGGGTGGGGTGGGTCCTCCAAGATGGGGATGGGGGCCTAGAGGTGACTTGCCAGGACCCTCTTGATTCTTCTATGCTGGCTTCATGAGTATCTCTTCCCTGCACAATCCTAGGGCCCCCTACTGAACTTATGGTTTGCCATGTGGTTTCCTCTGGATGCATTTAGCGTGAAGGGCGGAGGCGGGGCGGGGGGGGGTACAAGAAAGCCAAAATCCTGCGCTTAGTCGACCTTCGGATGGTTTATAGAGAAACCAAGACCTGACTTGGACGGCTTTGAACTGCACAGTTTTTCAGTAATGTCTACGTGATGCAGCCAATGGCCTTATTCTGGCCCAGAGGGTGGCCACCGGTCACTCGTTACCCCTGAAAGTCTACTTTAGAGCCCATACTTGCGTTCCGGAGTGTTTCAGATGAGTAACTTTTCTTTAAGCCTTGTTAGTATAACAGATTCTTTCCAAAAAGTTGATGGAGGCATTTACTTCTGACGATTCTAAAAATGAGGATCAATTGACTGGAAAAAGTGAAATTTTCTTTTTCTTGTTTTATGTCCTAGATACTTAGAGCTTGTTTTTGAAGAAAGGGTAAGTACTTGTTCCTGAACTAAAGCCATTAACAGATTCTTGTTAAGTAGTTATTTTATTGTGAACGAGTCTGCCTCCTAAAGTTTACTTTAATAACATTTTAATTATGTGGCTGAGGTTGATACTCATTTAAAAACTTAAGTGCTAGTGAAAGAGAATGAACGATTAAAACGTTGTATAAAATGGCTTTATTGAAACTAGCACGTACTCCATTTTTTAAAAAATAAGATTTTTTTCCTTTTTTTTTTTTAAGACAAGGTCTCATCATGTAGCCTTGGCTGCCTGAAACTCACTATGTAACATACATAGGGCCTCCTGCCTCTTCTTTGTGAGTGCTGGGATTAAAATCTTGTGCCACTGTTTGGCGCGCGCGCGTGTGTGTGTGTGTGTGTGTGTGTGTGTGTGTGTGTGTGTGTGTGTGTGTGTGCACATGCATGTGCACCAGCAAAGGCATTACAGGCAGTTGTGAGCTTCCAGATGTGAGTACTGGGACTTGAACTTAAGTTGTCTAGAAGAGTACTCTATGCTCTCTTGAGCAGAGAGCCATGTAACATTTCAAATTTAGCTTCTCGATGGTCACTGTAGTTTTGTGATCCAGAATGTCTAATAAGAGACAGCTTCTTGTCCTCTACCACCTGGAAGTCATAGCTAGACAGCATTCTTTTTTTAAATTTATTTATTTTTATTTTATGTGCACTGGCATTTTGCTTGCACGTATGTTTGTGTGAGAATATCAGATCTTGGAGTTACAGATGGTTGTGAGCTACCATATGGGTGCCTGGAATTGAACCTGGGTCCTTTAGAAGAATAGCCAGTGCTCTTAACCCCTGAGTCATCTCTCCATCCCTATACAACATTCTTGAGCTTTATGGTTTTACTGAAACTGAATGATGTTTTTCTCCTTTTTCCCTTGTACAGGTATTTTCTTATGGGCAGTTTGTTTTTATTTTGTTTCAAAGTTTTCTTTGAAGGTATCTGTAGAAATGGAAATCATGTTTATTGTGTCTGGAATGAGAATTAATCAAAAATTAGTTGAAACATTGGTTTCAGTGCTCATTTGATTTCATTCTCTTTTTAGTTATTTCTTTGATGGCAATGAATTTTACTTCTTTCCCATCACAATGTGGATCATTCTAAGTCCAATTGTTTGCTTCTAATGTTATATTCCTTCGTAATAAAGATTTCTAACAAATGAACTTGCCCACATTAGTCTAAAGAACACTTTTAAGGTGCTAAGTGTTTTTGTAGATTTGCTTCCCTTTTGTTATTTTATATGTAGATGCTCTTGGTTTCACCCCCCCCCCCTTTCAGGTTTCATCCCCGACCAGATCTATGCATCATCATGGCACTGTATTTTGACCACCGAATCAAAGCCCCAGATGCATCCAGATCTCCCTCGCACATCACCTGGCACCCCACCCACCCATTCCTGGCGGTAGCATCCCTAAGCCCATCTTGTGGAGGCAATGTAGACATCTACCTTGAACAAGTGAGTCATCAGAAGTACTTTGACTTCAGCAGCTTCTAGCTCTTATATTCTTTTCTTTTCTTGAGGCATGGGGGCAAGGAGTTGGGATAACCCAGCTCTAGATTCTCCTCATCAGTTCTTCCTAATGGCCAAATTATGCCTGGTCATCCAAGCCCTCCATATGGCAGTTCTTTTATCCCTGTCACATAGATTCAAGAACATGCTTACACCTGACTCCTGTGCTGTACATGCCTTCTTCAACTCTCCATGTTGGCCCTTTGAATTTTTTTTCAATTTATCTATTTTATGTGTGTGATTGTTTTGCCTGACTGTGTATATACACACATCTTCAAAATCAGAAGAAGGCACTGGATCCATGGAGTTATAAATGGTTGTGAGCCATCATGTTGTTGTTGGGAACCAAACCCAGGTCTTTAGCAAGGTGAGTAAGTGCCCTGAACCACTGAGTCATCTCTCCAGTCCCATGTTGACCTTTTCAAGCTACACTACTTTCCTACGGCTGCTATAACAAATTTACCACAAACTAGGTGTTTTTCAAGAATATAAACTCCTTTTCTCGAAGCTATAGAGGCCTTAATATACAAGATCTAGATCTTGCTGGCTAGCCAGCCTAACTGGGGCAATTAGCTCCAGGTTCACATGAGAGACTCTGTCTCAAAATAAGGTGACCTTCAAGATAACTCAGTGAGTAAAGGTGCTTGCTTCCAACCCCAAAGACCTGAGTTCAGTCTACAGGACCCACATGATGGAAGTAAAGAATTAATTCTCCCAAGTTGTCCTCTGACCTCCACACACATCATGGCACACACTTGTATACGTGCATATACACACAAAATAAGTAATTTTTGTTGTTGTTTTTGAGACAAGGTTTCTTTGTGTATTCTGACTGTTTAGGAACCTACTCTGTAGACCAGGCTGGCCTACTCAGAGATCAACCTGCCTCTGCCTCTGGCATATGTTAAAGACATATGCCAACAGCTTATTGTTTAAAAAAGTAAATATTTAAAAAGAGATTTTATTTTTATTTTCTGTATGTGAATGCATATGTGTGCCAAAAACCTTTGGATACTAGAAGACATCAGATTCCTGGAGCTGGAGTTAGAGGTGATTGTGAGCCATCTAACTTGGATGCCAGGAACTGATCAGGTCCTCTGAAAGAGCAGCAAGAACTCTTAACTGCTGAACCATCTCTGCAGCCCCCAATAATTAATTAATTATTAATAATAAAATATTAATAATAAAATTAATTAAAAATAATGTGGAGAGTGAGAAAGATACCCATCATCAGCCTCTAGTCTCCACACACATGTACTTGCACATGTGCATCCAAGCACACATCCCCTCATTAAATAGCTCTTCTGATCTTAAAATAGCTGATGTGAATTATGTGAGTTAAACAGTTTCTTGCTATACCTGCCACTATCTACAATGGGAGATTTTACTTCTTGTCCCACATAGGGTGAGCCTGTGCCTGACACCCACATTGAGAGGTCCTTCTGTGTCACTTCACTGTGCTGGCACCCAACAAGGCTTATCCTGGCTATTGGCTGGGAGACTGGAGAAGTGATAATGTTTAATAAGCAGGACAAGGAGCAGCACACAGTGCCCCTGCCACATACCACTGACATTGCCATCCTCAGTTGGAGTACCAGTGGGAGCTGCCTGGTATCTGGAGATAAGGTAAGAAGTACACAATCTCCATCCCCACCATGCATATAGGGATGCATGTGAAAGATGCTAAAGACCAAGTTATTTGAAATGTGTGGTTTCTAGAGTCAATTGATCTCTTCAGGCATAATTGCAGATATTTTTCTTATTATTTTTTAATGATTGAGAATGTTAACTAGGCAGTGGTAGCCCACAGCTTTAGTCCCAGCAAACAGGAGGCAGAGGCAAGGAGATCTCTGAATTTAAGGTCAGCCTGATCTATAAATCAAGTTCCAGAGAAACATTGTCTCCTGTCTTGGGGTCAGGGGGTGGGGAGAGAGAATGTCATACATACCATATAATGTGTTTTGATCAACTCTACCCCACATTTTCTCCCCTCCAATTCTTCGCCTGTCCAAAGTACCCTGGTCCCTCCCAATTGTATGTGTTCTTTTTTTTTCTCTTTCTTATTTATTTATTTATTTATTTATTTATTTATTTATTTATGTATGTATGTATTTAAAGCCAAGACTGCAACTATTCATTCTAAGATTCCATCATGTACTAAAAAATTTGTCTATATTTTTTTAGGAAATTGTATTCGTGGATTTAGGTCCAGGATTTTGCCATGGATCATACATTACATTTAGCTGTTATTCTCATTAGTATTTTATCCAAGACCAATTCCCTGGTCTTATATTCTCCATTCCTCCCTCACCCTTTTGTCTTTCATAATACAGACATTTTGAGTTCAGACTAGTAGCTTTCTAGAATGTCCCTCAGTTTAAATATTTGACCATGACCTCATAATTACTTTCAAATTAAATATTTGGAGCAAGACTTTCACATAGTAGGTTTTATTGCTCAGTTTCCATCAATGTATCAAATATTCAACATGAACAACTTGTAACAAGGAAAGGTTTATTTTAACTTGTGATTTCAGGAATTCTAATATGTGGCTGATTGTCCATGTTGCTTTGGGCATGTGGTAATATAGTATATCAAGGCAAGTGTGCATAATGGAAAACATCTGTTCTCATCATGGCTGGTTACTGGGAAGCAAAGACAGACAGGGCCAGCCAACATCAAATATCCCAAGCACCCATGAGATGGAAGCAGGAGAATCAGAGTTGCAGGCCATCCTCAGCTACATAGCAAGTTAAGGCCAGCCTGAGACACACCTCAAAAAACAAGCAACAAAGCATTAATATCTTAGGCTAGAGGTCTAGTTTGGTGGTAGAGTGTTTGCCTAGCATGAACAAGTTCCTGAGTTCAATCCCCAGTAGTAGAAAAAGAAAGAAAGAAAAGAAGAGGAGAAAAATAATAAAGTAAAAGGAAGAGGGCCATTAAGATGGCTGAGCGGTGGGTAAGGGCACTAGCAGACAAACCTGATGACCTGAGTTTGATCCTAGGACCCACAGGATGGAAGGAGAGAGAATCATCTCCCACAGTTGTCCTCTGACTTCTATACATACTGTGTGGCTCACTCATGTTCTTCCCACCCCCCCCAGGGAAAATAAACAAATAAATGTGATAATGAAAATCAGTTTCTTGAAAGATGAACATATAGCATCTTGGTGGTTCTGTAAAATCCATTTCTCTAACTCTTGAAGGTGAGCATCAGTTCCAGGGAGCATTTCTATTTCTTTTTTCCCTCCATCCACTCCTCCCACCCCACCTCCCCTCTACCCCAGATCCACTCTTCCATTTCCCTTCAGAAACGAGCAGACCTCCCAGGGATATCCACAGAATACAGCATAATAAGATGCAATAAGACTAAGCACAAACCCTCATATCAGGGCTAGGCGAGGCAATCCAGAAGAAGGAAAGGGGTCCCAAAGGTAGCCAAAAGAGTCAAAGACACTCCCATTCCCACTGTTAGTAGTTCTACAAGAACAACAAGCCAACAACTATAACATATTTGCAGAGGACCTACCATAGACCCATGCAGGCTCCATAATTACTGTTTCCATTTCTGTGAGCCCCTATGAGCCCTACTTAGTTGGTTCTTGTGGTATCCTTGACTTTTCTGGCTCCTACAATTATTCCTCCCCTTCTTTCAAGAGGTTCCTCCAAGTTCCAAGGAAAGGGACCCTTAGAACTCTCCAATTTGGACTCTTTGTGCACCTAATGTTTTATTTTCCCATTTTTAATTGGGTTCTTCCTTTTTTAAAAAAAAAAATTTATTTAATTTTTTTGTTTTTATATCCCTACCACAGTTTCCCCTTCTTCCTCTCCTCAGCTCCTCCCCTACCCACTCCTCCTCTGTTTCTCTTCAGAAAAGGGCAGGCCTCTCATGGATACCAACTAGTCATGGTATATCAAGTTGTAGTGAGACTAGGAACCTCTTCTATTAAGACTGGATGAGGCAATCCAGTAGGAGGAAAGGTTCCCAAAAGCTGGCAACAGTCAGAGACAGCCTGGCTCCCACTGTTCGGAGTCTCACAAGAAGACCAAATTACCCAACTGTAACATAAAGAGGGCCTAGGTCACTCCCATGCAGGCTCCCTGATTATTAGTTCAGTCTCTTTGAGCCCAGGTTAGTTGATTCTGTGGGTTTTCTTCTGGTGCCCTTGACTCTGCTGGCTCCTACAATATTTCCTCCCCTTCTCCCTTAGATTTCCCAAGATCTGCCTAAAGTTTGGCTGTGGGTTACTGCATCTGCTTCCATCAGTTGCTGGGTGAAACCTCTCTGATGACAGTTGGGCTAGGCACCAATCTATGAGTATAGCAGAATATAATTAATGAGCTTTCCACCTTCATGTTATGAAATAGTCTGACAATCTCCTGTGAAATAGAATAATTCAGGATCATTACATTTCATCATTCCCATCTTGACAAAAATTAAGACACAGCTAACCAAACAGAATACTCAGGCATACAATGAAGCTCAGGTATGAGCTAAGTCCCTTGAGTCAGAATATTTAAGAAAAGAAATGTTAATCCTTTTCAGAAAGTCTAACATTGTGCTGGAACTAGTTTAATTATGAGCTAAAGCAGGAAGATACGAATAAAGAGTGAGCGAACATCCCTCACCAGGCTTGATCCTGGCAACTTCTCTACTTTTCGCAAGCACCCTGTTGTGCTCACCAAAGTAAGCAACCAGCTGAAGCCAGAAAATACATACTTAATCTGGGGCCAGCAGACTGTCCCATGCATCAGGCAAGAGCCCTGCATTTCATGAAGAAAGACTTTCATTTCCTTCTCTAAGTCTAGACTTTGGAAAGGACACCAGGCCACTTCACCCCAGCTCCTCATCTGTACCAGTCAAAAGCATCTGAGGAGGAAGCTAGCCCTACAAAGAAATACCTCCTGGGACCTCACTAAATGTCCATTAGAAATCCTAGAAGAGCCTAGAATGCCACCATAGAGACCAGGCCATTTGTCTCCTCCCAGTATCCCTTGCAGAGGCCAATATGAGAGTTAAGGAGACCTACACCCCAACATGTGGCAAGAGAGTCTTTAATCAAGCTTTACCAGAATGTGCTACTACAGTGCAGTATGCCCCTTAGACTCCCCACCAGTGTGCTAACATACAGTCCAGTAACCTTCACAAATGGAGCTGGTTTTACCTTCCAGCCAGTGTTCCTTTGTGATTATACTGTCGACAGCTACGTTGTATTAAATAATGAAGAAGGAATAAAAGAAGTTGAAGAGATACCAGGGCCACCCTTGTGAATGGTAAGGCTTCAAGTCCTCACAGGAAGGTGAAGACATAGAAAAGACACCCAGACTTGGAACCTGGTACTACTGTTCAATGTATTCCTATCAGGAAGGTGGCACAAAGAAGGCAGATGGGTCTCCAAGTCACTTTTTGTTCATATTTCTAGCTTAACAGGCATAAACATGAGGTCAGGAAGCTCAATGCATCCAATCATTTCTTTGTCAGACATTGGAAGTTTAACTCATAATTGCAACAGGTTCCTTTGCCCTCTGTCATATGAATGAGGGTCACATGGCTGTCTAAATGAATAAAAGACATTGTACCTGGGTACATTTCTTTTTTCATTTGTGTTTTGTTTTGTTTTTGAGACAATGTTTAGATTTGGAGCTTGTCCTGGAACTCGCTCTGTAGACCAGGCTGGCCTCGAACTCAAGAGTTCTGACTGTCTCTGCCTCCCTAGTGCTGGTATTAAAAGTGTGCACCACCACTGCCCAGCTCCTAGGTACATGCTAATAGAGCTACAGCCCAGCCCTAACTTATCAACTCTAAGTGTGTTTATAGTCCTTTAGTAAGGAAGGTCAGTGTCATATACAAGAACCCAACTGTTTTTGCAGTCTTTCTGTAATAGAATGTTCCAAGTTAGCAGTTGCTTGCAAAAAACTGGCATTTATGAGCTGAGTGGTGGTGGCCTGTTGCAAGTAGTATTCCCCGCCATCGGTCTGGTCCCACAGCCACACCAGCCCCAATTAACACACCGAGA
This sequence comes from Phodopus roborovskii, assembly GCF_943737965.1. Lineage (NCBI taxonomy): Eukaryota > Metazoa > Chordata > Mammalia > Rodentia > Cricetidae > Phodopus > Phodopus roborovskii. The sequence continues at coordinate 48,746,839 of NW_026126407.1, read as the reverse complement.
CTCTGTATTTGATATAATGCTGTTGGCCAAGTACTAGTTTCTTATCGGCTAGCTCTGTCTTAATTATTAACCCATTTCTATTAATCTAAGTATTTCCACATGGTCTCATCTTACCCGAGAGTGGGCCTGAACCTCAGTTCTCTCCAGTCTCTACATGCTGACTCCTCCTTATTCCTCTTTCCTCCTTGTCTCCTAGCCCCTCCTATCTTCCTTTTCTATTGGCCAACAGTGCTTTATTCATTAACCAATACGAGAAACATATTTACAGAATGACATCTCCCATCGGTGGCCCATGCCTTTCATCTCAGCCCTCAGGAGGCTGAGGCAGGCGGATCTCTATGAGATTGAGGCTAGCCTGGTCTACAGGGTTACTTCCAGGACAGGCTCCAAAGCTACACAGAGAAACCCTGTCTTGAAAAATCAAAAGGAAAAAGAAACTGGTGATTATGTCCAATAACTTCTTCCCTAAATCAGTAGCCCAGAAATATGGATATGTGTGAATGTTTAGGAACCCGTCTGACCTGTCATCTGGGAGCTAATTAATTAAAATCAGAGATATGAACATCTCACAAGTCATAGCATATGCAGCCCTGTGCCCACACCCAGGTGCCCTCATAGTGCTCAACTCTAGGAAAGTTTCATTTTCCTACCTTTTCATGTTTTGTTTTTCTCACTGTATAACATTTTTAACTTTAAAAAAAATTAATTTCAGCTGTAGGAGTTCCCTAGTAGAGTTTTTCAGGTCACTTATGTAAACTATCATATCATCTGCAAATAGTGAAAGTTTGACTTCTTCCTTTCTAATTTGTATCCCCTTGATCTCCTTTTGTTGTCTTACTGCTCTAGCTAGAACTTCAAGTACTATATTAAAGAGTTATAGAGAGAGTGGACGGCCTTGTCTTGTTCCTGATTTTAGAGGAATCTAAGTTTCTTTCCATTTAGTTTGATGTTGGCTGTTGGTTTACTGTATATTGCTTTTATTGTATTTAGGTATGTTCCAATAGGACCGACCCAGACCCTCTGAACATGGGTCTCAGAAGGCCTGGGCAGTCTATGAGACCTCTGACAGTGGAACCAGGTTGTATTCCTGGTGCAGAAAAGGACTTCGGGAGCACATTCCCCATGGAGGGATACTCCCTTAGCCTAGAGGCAGGAGGGAGGGCCTAGACCCTACCCCAAATGACTTGACAGATTTTGATGATCCCTCCTGGAAGGCATCACTCTCCCTGTGGAGTGGGTGGGGAAGGGGATGGGGAATCAGGAGGGGAGGCATGGGAGAATGGGAGGGAGAGGGAACTGGAATCGGTATGTAACATAAGAAAAAAATAATTTTTGAAAAGTATAGTAAAAAAAGAAAAAGAAAAATATCTGTTGTGTTAAAAAAAAATTCTGCTGGGTGATAGCACATGCCTTTAATCCTAGCCCTTGGGAGACAGAGATAGGTGGATCTCTGTGAGTTCGAGGCCTGCCTGATCTACAGAGAGAGTTCCAGTACAGCCAGAGCTACACAGAGAAACCCCATCTTGAAAAACAAACAGAATTTCTAAACACGTTGCAGAGTCAAGGAGTGTCAGTTTCATAATATATCTTCTTCATATCATATGTGTGCTTATGTTTCATGCATAATCTTTCTCAGAGACCCAAATATATTTTTTTGAAGGCCACATGATTTAAAAATCCTTTTCCTGCCTAAAATAAGGGTGGTGTCACCCAGCAGTTTGGGATAGTGATGATTGGGGGAGGACAGCAAAGAAAGTTCACAGGTTCTATAATGTCTACTAGCCTTGACTGGAGAAACAGCCCTTGGGGAATGCTTGAGTATTAGGGTGAAGAGATTCAGATTGAAACATAGTCTTCTGCCAAAGCTTGACTCATTCCCCAGTCAGTTGAACCAGTTGTGATGGAGTCACATTTAGACTTCTCTAGCACTTACCTATGTAATTGGTCTGGGCCTTTGATGACTTCCAGATCAAACACACCAGTTCAGCAACAGCATTTAGATTATAACTAAAGCAGGAAATAAATACTTAAGAGTCCATGTTGATATAAACATGTGCTTATTAGTAAACAGATTATAGAAAAGAGACAACTCTCTTATGCTGAAGAATACCAAATGATTTATGTAGATACTTTATCCTTGGCTCCCACCCCTTAACTGAGAAGGATATGCACTGCATCCTTCTTTCTCAGGAGTACAGCGTAGAAAAGGAGGAAAAAGAGTCACTTTACAACAGGTAAAAGCTACCTCTACATGAGGTCATGGTCAACATCACAGTGATGAATGTATTCTAGTAGGGACCTTCTAGTAGGGAACTGCTTCTCTGGTCCTGCCATAACAAAACTATAACCCCCATCCAGCTATGGAGAAAAGGTCAGATAAATCTCAGTGGAGCTTTGCCCTACACTGTACATGGGCAGCAACTTAATGCTAAGCAAATGGAATGCTGAAGAAATCATGGTCCACAGGAGCATAAGAAGACATGACAGCTAATGTCATGTGGGATCCTAGGCAGGCTCCTAGGACAGAAAAGGGATACTAAGGGAAACCGAAGAACTCTGAATGAAGTACTGTGAACTTAGTTGGTGGTGATATAAATATTAGCTCATTAATTCCAGGCAAGTGCTTTTTTCCCATGGGAGTGCTAAAGACTGAATTCAAGGCTTGTACTACGAAAGCACTTTACTGCCAAGCTGTATCCCAAGCTCTAGCTCATTAACTCTAAGAAGTGTACCCTACAGTATAGTAGTATAGTAGTAGGGGAAACTGCAATCATACATAGGAACTCTGTACTGTCTATGTAATCTTCCTGTAAATCAGAATCTCTTCTAAAGTTAGCAGCACATGACAGCTGCTCTCTAGGAGTGAGGAAGAGGGGGGGGCACAGGGAAGAGTTGTGGTTCTATATACTTTGAATCGTTTGGCATTTCCATGGTGCATGTGTAGTACAGTAATGTTTTTGAACAAGGAACCGCCAATGTTGTGTTACTCCATTTATTGTTCACCTCCAACCAGTGTTCTTTACACATGTATTTGACCTCCTGCAGCTTGGGGTCCTGCTCTTGTGGAGACTGGACCAGAGGGGCCGAGTACAGGGGACACCACTCCTGAAACATGAATATGGGAAACCACTCACCCATTGCATCTTCCGGCTCCCTCCTCCTGGAGAGTAAGTAGGAAGCCCCACAGGTCTGGCTTTATCTCTCCCTTCATCCTGGGGGTGGTGTGTGGCTCCTGACCCAGGTGGACCCAGCCTCAAGTTTTCTAGAAATCTTGACTGCTGTATCCTTTACTCTCAGGGATCTAGTTCAGTTGGCAAAGGCAGCAGTAAGTGGTGATGAAAAAGCGCTGGACATGTTTAACTGGAGAAAAAGCAGCTTTGGAAGTTTCCTGAAGACGGGGTCTCAAGAGGGGCTGTCTTTCTTTGTCAGTCTGATGGATGGTGAGCAAATCGGGATGTAATTGTAGATTTCATCCAAAGAGATTTATTTTAGGCTGACAGCAGTGCTTCTGTGTAAAATGACTACAGACCTCAGTGCGTACATCTCTGGATGCTTGGCTCCCTGAAGATGTTCTCCTGATTAGGTGGTGCTGTGCTTGCTCTAGCAGAGATGAGGACAGGCCATCTTAATTGGATTTAAAGGGTTTTCCTTGAGTTTTGTTTTGTTGTTGTTGTTGTTTTGCTTTGTTTTGTTTTGTTTTGTAGCCTAGGCTTGTCTCCAATTTATGATCTTTCAGCTGCCACAAACTCCTAAATATTGGAATTATAGGCATACACCACTGTCTAGGCCCTGCTCATAAAGAAGTTTTTAGGATTTTTATCTGGTTGATTAATTTTTTTTGTTGGTAGTGTTTTGCTCTGGGGGTTTGTTGTTGTTTTTGTTTGTTTTCTTTTTGAGACAGGGTCTTACTATGTACCCCTGGCAGGCCGAAAACATCCTGTGTAGACCACTCTGGTCACCTGCTTCTGCCTCCCAAGTGCCACCACACCCCACGCCTGCCCTCATTGGTTTTTGGAGACAGGGTTTCTCTGTGTAGTCTTGACTGTCCTGGAACTCACTCTGTAGACCAGGATGGCCTTAAACTCACAGAGACCCACCTGCCTCTGCCTCACTAGTGCTATGATTAAAGGTGCACACTCGGCCGCTGCCACCACCACCCAGCCTCATGAAGCTTTTAATCAGCAATTCTATACTGACTGCATAGCAGCAGAGACAGTGGAGATGGTTTTGGATGGTTCATTTCCCATTCCCCTGTTATTCAGGAAGCATAAGCATCACAATGGTTTGCCCTTGTAGCCTGTAGCTACCCTCATAGAGGCTGCTATTAAGCACCACCTGCTCATTGTATTTTTACCTATTTTTGCAATTTTGTTTCTGTTTTTGTTTTTGCCTAGTTTGAGCATAAACTCTTGGAACCCTCCTGCCTTAACTTCCTGAATGCGGAGAGTATAGCTATACCACCTGTTGATTTTAATATCACTTGTTCTCAGTATAAACAGGAGACAGCCAAGGCTGAAATAAGTACACTTTGAAGCTAATGAGAAAGAGTAATAGTCAGGTGTGGTACCTTTCCCAGGAAATGAGAACCATAGGAGGTGGCTGAGTTTGAGAAGGAAGCTTTTGATGTTGGAAGAGGTCATGGGGTTTATAATTTCTGAATAGGAGAAACCTCTTCATTTTAGAAGATAAAGAGATTGAGTCTGTGTAGAGTGACAGTTGAGGAAGTCCCACAGGTGGGTGCATCACCGTGGGGCAGGGAGAAGGGTATAGCAATGAGAACTACTATGGAAGGAATGATGCTAGTAGCCTGGAAGAGGATATATGCAGAGCTATGGAGGACCTAGATCTAGATCTCTGCCTATCCCCCGAGATGTGGGTGTTAGCATACAAGGTCATGTATGTGCTTTAATGTCCCTCTGTAGAAGATGGGAATTTTATTAGTGTCTGCTGTCATATTGTCTAATGACCCTGCTCCATAACCTCTGCTTATTAAATAATAATTGTTAAAATTAACTTAGATGACTGTGACCTTTCCATTTAACGAGAACTCAAGTTACCCATGGAGAATAAGATGAGACCAGAGGGCAAGAAGGTCCCCTGTGGAGGCTCTTGAAGACCTTCAGAATTGATCCAGAGAATCCTGGGAACTCACCCATCCTTGGTCACCTAAAAAGAAACAAAGGAGTCACACCAGATGGTGCTGACCAGTGTTGAGGGCAGGACAGGAAGAGGAGGAGTCTAGGTGGAGAGGCATGTACCATAACCAAGTCATATACCCCAGCAACCTCCCACAAAGGGAGAACTGTGGCTGGGTTAAGCTGGACAGAGAGAGATGGAGGGGGTCTTCCAGTGGAGTGGGAGCAAGTAACAGGGGGACTGAAGGCTGCTGATGGAGTGAAAGTGGATGCCAGCGTGGGATGGTTAGAACTACCCATTGCTGGAGAGGAGGAAGAGGAGACTGAAGGAGCTGGAGGGGGAATCCACACAGTCAGCTATGCTGGCCACTAAAGCAGGGATGTGTCAGAGATGGTAGCCTAAGAAACATTGTGGCAAATGTCTTAAGCTCTTAGAAAGATGATAGGCCTATTGTGAGAGCATCCTTAAATTGACAGAAACTGTTGCTCATGGGTACCATTGAAAGACAGATGAGCCAGCAGCCACCTTTCTCCCCAGGGACAGTGCACTATGTGGACGAAAAAGGCAAGACTGCCCAGGTGGCATCCACAGATAGCTCCATCCAGATGCTTTTCTACATTGAGAAGAGAGAAGCACTAGTTGTGGTCACACAGAACCTCCTCTTGTCTCTGTATGTGGTGACTCCTGAGGGGGAAGCTGAAGAAGTAATGAAGGTATGTGAAAGACCAGCAGGCCTACTGGCTTATGATAAAGACCTGGGATTCTTGCCTGTTTTGACTGTCTTACTATCTGGATTAGCAAGGCTGAAGAGCTGTCACTTGCTTGAAAGAGCAGCTAGCCTAGTCATTCAGTGCCACTTCTTACTCTAGGCTATCAGTGTAAGTGAGGAAAATGAAAGCTTTTCTAGTATCTCTGAACACGTCTGTGTCTGTCTCAACTAGAGAATTCACTTTCAGCATCTCATTAGACTTCCACAAAGGAATGGATAGAACAGGAGACAATGTCCCCACCTTCCAGCTGTATGGAAGAGCCTCTAAGGAGGCTCATTTATTGTTCCAGAGCTGGGGGTGGCATTGCCTGGTGTCTATTACAATGGTAGATCTACACCATGGTCTTTTTGTGTTGTTTTGTTTTGTGTTATCAGTAAGGTTTTTCCTGCCGGCCGGTCTGGTCCCACTGCCATGCCAGCCCCAAATAACACACAGAGATTCTGTATTTGGTATAATGCTGTGGGCCAGTTACTAGTTTCTTATCGGCTAGCTCTGTCTTAATTATTAACCCATTTCTATTCATCTAAGTACTTCCACGTGGTCTTATCTTACCAGAGAGAGGGGCTGGCATTCTTCTCTCTATCCTCCATCTTGGATCTCCTCCCTACTACTTCCTCTCTCCTCCTGGTCCCACCTATCTTGCTTTCCTATTGGCCAACAGTGCTTTATTCATTAACCAATACGAGAAACATATTTACAGAATGCATCTTCCATCAGTTTTGTTTTGTTTTGTTTTTTGAGACAGGGTTCATCTGTAGTTTTGGAGGCTGTCCTGGAACTTTCTCTGTAGACCAACCTGTCCTCAAACTCACAGAGAACCGCCTGCCTCTGCCTCCCAAGTACTAGGATGAAAGGCCTGCACCACCACCTCCTGGCTTCATCATGGTCTTTTACATAGGTGTTTATTTTGTTTTATACAGTGAGCACTCAGTTACCTTGGCTGAACTGTAATGCCAGCTGTGTTGTTAGCCCTGAGATCCTCTGCATGTTTAAGAGGTCCACTAGAAAGGTGTCCAGTGCCACATGCTCCTGGATAAAGGTCACTTGTGCACCCTGTGTAGTTCATTTAAGAGCACTGCTGCTCGCTGCCCCCTGTTAATGGTTTGCTCCCCTTCCATTTCTTTTATTTTTTTTTTAAGTATGTGTAGGAGTTTTGCCTACATGAATATCTCTACTGCATACATGTGTGGTGCCCATGGAGGTCAGAAGAGAGTGTTAGATCCCATGAAACTAGAGTTGTGAGCCACCATGTGGGTCCTGGGAGTTGAACCCAAGTCCTCTGGAAGAGCAGCCAGTGCTCTTAAATGTTGAGCTATCTCTCCAGCCCTCTTTTGTTTCTTTTATCAGTTTTGTTTTGGTTTGGTTTTTTTGTTTGTTTGTTTGTTTGGTTGGTTGGTTGGTTTTTCAAAATAGGGTTTGCCTGTGTAGCTTTGGCTGTCCTGGAACTCAATCTGTAGACTGTGTTGGCCTCAAACGCACAGAGATCTGCCTTCCACTGGGATTAAAGAAGTGCACCACCACCCATAGCGTGTTTGTTTTGTTTTGTTGTTTCTTTGTTTGTTTGTTTGTTTGAGACAAGATTTCATGTTTTCGCATTGGTCTGCAATTTGCTATATAGCCAAGGCTTACCTTGAACTTCTGATCCTCCTGCCATAGTCTATTTAATTCTGGGATTATAGGTGTGAGTCAGAATGCCCAGCTGGTCTTGACTTATAAGAATCCCTGAACCATAGAGAACGCTGAACTTTCCCTGAGTTGGAGAGTTCATTGTATCATATAACAGCAGTTGAGAATAGTCCTTGAGTTGCATGGACTAAGTGTCTTAGCTTGAGCCAACTTGATAAATAGCCACTTACTATATAGTTTATCAACAGACATTTCACTCACAGTTCTGGAAACAGGAAGTCCAAATAGACTACAACCATTTCAGTTCTTGCTGAGAGATGGATTTCTGGATTACATAGAGTAGCATCCCTATGTCCTTAGATGGAGTCTGGAGAGGAGGAGGAAGAGAACACATGAGCTTGAGGGAAAGTGATCTTAGGACCAGATTCCACCATCCTCCCTTAATTGCCTTCTAAAGGCCCTATCTACACATTCAGTAACATAGGCAGTTGGTACTTCAACATATGAATGAGATGGGGAGGACATACCATAGCTCATAGCACCTTGCTTCAGGTACCTGACTAGCTCCTACTGGTTGTTGGACTCTGGAAAAGTTTGCTTTCTGCACTAAATTGTGATGGGAGACCTTCCCTATAGTATAGTTGTGACAGTGCAAGGAGTGTTTACTATCCTCTCTAGAAATGCCCACCATGCACTAGATCAAATATCTCTGCATGTGTAAGTTGCTGTTTGCTTCAGCCTTTACATCTCTTTCTTAATCTTTTTAGAATTTTTATTTTATGTGTATGGGTGTTTTGCCTGCACACATGTCTGTGTACCATGAGTGTACCTAATGCCCACTGAGGCCAGAAGAGGTGGTTGGATCCCCTGGAACTGGAGTTAAAGACAGTTGTAAAAAGCTATGTGGTTGCTGGGAATCAAACTCTGGTCCTCTGGAAGAGCAGTCAGTGTTCTTAAACTGAGTCATCTCTCCAGCCTGACCTCTTAAAAATAAGACCAGCTCTCCATTTCCACTGTTTGTTCTGTGTTATGACCCCTTGGTGAATCTCAGTGATGCTACTGAAGACCAGGCTAACACAATTTCATCAGGCATCTTAGCAAGAGCCTTGTGCTTCTTTTAAGTTGCTTTTTTTCCCCCATACAGGTAAAGTTGAGTGGGAAAACAGGCCGCCGGGCAGATATCGCTTTGATAGAGGGCAGCCTTCTTGTCACAGCCATCGGAGAACCAGTGCTCAGGTGAGAGCCTGTCTTCCCATTCAGATCCCTGGAAAATCCTGTCTGGAATGGACTCTTTAATATATACATGGATAATGCACATTGTTATGAATTTGTGCATTAGACAGGTCTATGAAGCTAAACAATGGTGGCTCCAGGAGTCCTCACATACTCCAGCTGTCCTTCCTGCTTTCCCCATGCCTTCAGGCAGCATGACTCGATGACATCTGCCCTTGGAATCACTTTGCCTGGTTTGGGAGTAATTTGTTTTTGATATAGGGTCTTGCTACTACTGATTATCCTGGTGTCCAGCTCCTGGGCTCAAGCACCACTCCTGCCTTGGCCTCTGAAGTAACTACGACTCCAAACCTAGTTCTGCATAATTTCTTAGGACTGGCATAAATAGGCTGGGCTTTTGGTGACACATGCCTTTAATCCCAGCACTTGGGAAGCAGAGACAGGTGGATTTCTGTGAGTTCAAGGCCAGCCTGATCTACAGAGCTAGTTCCAAGACAGGGTCCAAAGCAATACAGAGAAACTCTGTCTCCAAAAACAAAAACAAGAACAAACAAACAAAAAAGATTGGCATAAATAGAAATAGGCATTTTGGTATCTTTTTGGCCACTCATAATGTTCAACATAATGTTCACTGTTACTGTGTGTAGCTGGGTTCCTATGTTCTCTTCTTCCTCTAATGCCACATAAACTTATCCTTTAGTAACCACCCTTTTTAATCATAAACAGTATATCATCAGGTTTCTTTTTTGTATTAGGAGTCTATAGAGCACAGCTCAGAGTTTTCTTCTAGGCCTGATCCAGCCCTCCAGTCAGAAGAGGGCACTAATATAACCCTTCACAGGACTTCCCTCTTTCTATTGCAGATTCTGGGACTTAGAACGAGGAGAGAATTACATATTGAGTCCACAGGAGAAGTTTGGCTTTGAAAAGGGAGAGAATATAAACTGTGTTTGTTTCTGTAAAACCAAAGGTGAGATTTCATGACCTGACATGAGAGGAATAGAAACAACTTCAAGCCTTGTGTCAAGAAAGAAATAAATTATAGTGAGATTTAGAGCTTATTCAAAGATAGAGGCTGGGTGTGGTGTCACACTCCAACCTTTAATCCCAGAACTCAGAAGGCAGAAGCAGGTAGATCTCTGTGAGTTCAAGGTCTATATTGTGAGTTCCAGGCCAGCAAAAGCTACATAGTCATATGAAGTACTTTTTTTTTTTAAGATTTATTTATGTATATGAGTCAGATCCCATGATAGATGGTTGTGAGCTACATGTGGTTGATGGGAATTGAACTCAGGATCTCTGGAAGAACAGCTAATGCTCTTATCTGCTGAGCCATCTCTCCAGCCTGTGAGATACTGGTTTTTGGTTTGGTTTTTTTGTTTTGTTTTGTTTTGTTTTTTTCCCCCTCAATATCTAGAATTATTTTCAAATTCGGTTCTAAGGTAAGCTTTTTGGTTTTTCTATATTTATTTTACATACCAATGACAGTTTCCCTTCTCTCCCTTCTTCTCTTCCCCCTGATCTCCCTCATCCACTCCTCAGAAAGGGTAAGGACTCCCATGGGGAGTCAACAAAGCCTGGCACGTGTCCAACCCCCCCCACCCCCACCCCCACCTGGCGTCAAGGTACTGTTTTTAAAAAAGAAAGATAAGTAAGTTATTGTTATCAATCAGTCAAAGATGAACAAGTGACAACAAAACCTTCTTATTTCACGTCACTGCGTCAGCCCTGCTGAGTATTCAGCACTGGTGGAGCATTGGGGAAACAGCCTGAGTAAGACAGATTGGAAACAGAAAACAGCATCTACCAGCACCTTTTAAATCTTTCCCAACAAGTAACATGTGCTTTGCTTTTACCTGTAGGTCTCCTGGCAGCTGGGACCAATAAAGGGCGAGTAGCCTTGTGGAAGAAAGTGCCAAACTCCCCAAGTGGCAGGGGGGTTGAGGGCAAGGACATGTGGGCCCTTCAAACACCTACTGAGCTTGAAGGAAACATCACACAAATAAAGGTACAGTATAAGCTCTGTAGCACATTTGGTACACTCATTGTCTGCTGTACCAAACAGAGAACATAATTAACTGGGAGTCTTTTTTTAAAATCACTTATCCAATTTATCACCAGAAAAATAATACTAACAAAAAATTATTATATAGATATGCAATCCCAATACTTATGAACCTGAGGCATGAGGCCAGCCTGGGTTAAATGGGGGTGGCAGTACACACCTTTAATCCCAGCACTCAGGAGGCAGAGGCAGGTGGATCTCTGAGTTCAAGGCCAGCTTGGTCTACAGAGTGAGTTCCAGAATAGCCAGGGCTACACAGAGAAAACTGTCTGGGGGGTGGGGGGGGTATTTAAGTCAGGTATGGTGGTACATGCCTATAGTCCCAGTTACTTGGAAGGTTGAGGCAGGGGAATCACTGAATTCACAAGTTTGAAGAAAACTAGATAACTTAATGATATAAATTGCCTGTAAGTTTGCAGAAAATAATAAACATGAATATGTCATAATCAGAATGGCAAATTCCTAGCAGATGCCCTGCAGCTAGAGCAGACTCTGGGTAGAACAGCCACACAGGTGTCTGCCTGCCAGTTCACAGTTCAAGTCTATCAGAATTTTAAAATGTTTTTACAAAGGGCATATTTTACCTCTTTAAAGGTTTTTAAGTTGTTTTTTAAATAACAAGAAGTGGCTTGTGTGCTCTTCTAGGGAGCATTTATATACTCCCTGACCGTGTCTCTCATGTTTTATGTATGTGATTCTGCTCACCTGGTACTGAAGTGGGGCTCCAGGAAGAACCTTCTGGCAGTGAGCAGTGTTGACTCCGTGTCCATCCTCAGTGAGCAAGCCATGTCATCACACTTCCACCAGCAAGTAGCTGCTGTGCAGATCTCCCCAAGCTTAGTCAACGTGTCTTTCCTGTCCACGGGAAGCACACACAGCCTGCGTACTGACATGCACATCAGTGGAGTATTCGCCACCAAGGTGACTGATGACCAAGGGTGGTCTGGGGGTGTTAGACAAGGATCTTAAGTGTAACCAAAAGAGTTGTCTGCTAGGTCATTAGGGTAATTCAGAACAGCAAGGGGACTTGGTGACAGCTTAATCCATCCTGAATGCCCATGTGTCCATTTATTAAAAAAAAAAAAAAAAAAAAACTAAACACCCACAGGCATCTTAGGTCTAACCTGCATCCATGGACAACTTGATGACCTGAAACTGGGCTCACAGCGTGATAAAACTCAGTGATGAAGGAAGAAGGAAGGCTTCAGAAATGTGTAGTGAGTTTGTGGTCTGCATTGTATTCTTCCTTACCTCTGCTTTTGAACATCCATGTTCATTTTAGGATGCTGTGGCTGTCTGGAATGGAAAACAAGTGGCGGTCTTTGAACCTTCCGGATCTACCTTAAGAAATGCAGGTTAGACTCTCTTCACACCCCGAGCAGGCTCCACACCTCTGCTGTTGCCTCACCTTCTAGTACAAAGTAAGGGGATTGGCACAGAGCTCCAAGACCCTCATGCCAGCTCTCATTCCTGTGCCTGAATTACTAGAGCCAATGTTGTAGTGCTGGCCACTGCATGCTTGAAGTGGTCAAGGTATTTCAGAAATATAATGAGACTCTGCACCAGCAAATCCTCCTGGGCTCCAGAACTGCTCACAAGGCTGCATGAGCATAAGCAATTTTGTTCCTTCTAAAGAAGGGAGCTATTGCACAAGTGTCCTGTAAAATGATTATTATTATAAGCTAGCCATAGCTATGAGCCACAGGTGGATCTTCACAATCTCAAATTTGAGCTCTGCATTTCACTAATTGCTCCAGTTTTCTCTGCTGTTTTTGGTTACCTCTGCCCTCCACACACATATATGAGTTTCATAGTGCTACTATAACACTATGTAGTTTAGAACCACAGGAATTATTCTCTATGGTTTCAAAAGCCAGAAAAACAAAATCCAGCAAATAGAGCCATACCCCCTCTTATCCTCAAGGGAAAGTCCATTCTTTGGTTCCTCTAACTTCTGGCTACTATAGTCTTTGGTTTATGGTCGCAGAGCTCATCTTTGGCTGTGTTACCACATTGACTCTATTGTCAACCCCTCCTTACAGGGACACCTGTAACTGTTTTGGACCTGCCTGGGCAGTCCAGAATAACCTTTCCTTTGAGGCTTTAGCATATATTATTGTATGTAGTAGTCTTCACAAGCTTTGGGATTCAGAGCACAGATGTTGTAACACTGTCTTAAAGCCTCCTGAAATACCTAGGATGTGACTCTCCTCTCTGACTTACCTGTAAAGCCTTCTTGACCTCACCATCTGCACCTCAGAGATCTCTTAACTCTCACTTTTTATCTCCCTTAGCACTCTGTGTGAGGGTGGAGGGTGTGTCTATGACCACCAGCAGAATAACAGTAAGCAGGAAACAAGAAGGTAGTTCAGGTCAACACGACTGCAGGTGTTGGTTCAAACTTCGAGAGTCTGACCCCAAGTAGTTTATTTTAGACATATTTAAGCATAGCACAGTTTCATGAAAAATTTCTGGTTATAATTAACTCAGTGTCATGTACACAATAGAGCTTAAGACATGACTACATTGAAACTACAATACTCTAGAGGCAGAGGCAGGCAAATCTCTGTTAGCTCGAGGCCAGCCTAGTTTACAGCATGAGTTCCAGGGCAGCCAAGGCTACACAGAGAAACCCTGTCTTGAAAAAAAAGAAAAACCTTTTTGTAAGATATATGACCTCTTCCATAAAGATGGTCTCTTTAGATTGCATGCACATGACACAGTCCATAAAGATATGTTCTATAGATTGACAAACTCACAGGAAGTGTCTCGGGGAAGATCCAGTATGGTCTAGGTTACATAGATAGTGCAGGGGTCACCAGGCTGTTAACCACAAACACTCCCAGCCTTTTGGTTAGAAAACAAGTTATACATCTCTCCCTGTATGTTTAACATGCTTGGTTCCCCTAGTGCTTCTCTATGAGCATCCGAAACTCTGTGCATCCCATAACATTATTGTCTGAAGTTCTCTGATAGATAAAATTGTCATAGCACCTGTACTGTCCAGTAATTCCCACACCACCCATCCCCTTTCCTGTGAGTCCCAAGAAGCAAGAATGAGCCCTTTATCTCAATAAGGACTAGGACGTCTTTCTGTTTCGTGTGTGTTGTCACACCCTTGACTAATATGCTCCTCAGCACCTTTGGCTGGGGCACAGAGGAACAGGTTTTTAATCAGGTCATGCTGCCCTAGAGGTTGTGCTCTGGGTGCACCTTCAACCAGGGGAAGAGGAGATAAAGGCTAGTGAGCAGGCTGGGTGGGCATCTTGAATCCCCCAGGTCAAGACTAGGGCCCTAGGAGCCTATATAGTTCCCTATGATTAGAGCAAATGTTCCTTTCTGTCACTTCTTTTTTATTGTGTTTTCCTGTTTCTTAGTTTTATATTTTTAGTGTTTGCTCTGTTTTTGTGTTTTGTTTTGTTTTTATTTTCCTTTTCTATTCTGGAATCTTGTTCTGCTCATCTATGATGAGCTATGATGAGGACCAAGCTGATGAGGGACTCCACACAAGGTACATCTACCATGCTGAAGCTGTTTTGATGTTCATCTTCCATTTCAGGGACGTTCCTATGTGAAACGTCAGTGTTAGCAATGCATGAAGAAAGCATTTACACAGTGGAGCCAAACCGAATTCAAGTACGGACCTGGCAGGCAAGTGACTATCACAGTGACTGTGACAATAAAGGTGCAGTCACATTGAAAGTGCTGTCTCATGTTCCTAAGTCCTATTTCCAATCAGGGTTTTCACTGGAAATGGATTCTGGTGTGGCTTCCCCATCCATGCTGTGAATTCTGAAATATGGAGTGGGGGTTAGAGTGTTTCTCAGGAAAAAGTCCATTTCCATGGACCTTGACTATACTGGGCTGTGAAATGGGAGGAAATGCTTGTTGGTTTAAAAACCTCCTGAGGGATATTTCTGGATGAGCCATCCCCCTGACTGTGGGTGAGGCCTCTTACAGTGAGAGGCCTCCAGCACAGCACCTGTATGTGCTATCTTGCCTGTCTACATCCAACTGTGACTTGCTAGAACCTAGAACTGTCATGATACTAACTTGTTGTAACCGCTACAATAGATTGTTACAAACTACTAGCTGTAAGGCAACAGAAACTTGTTCTCTCACAGTTCTGGAAATCAAATCCTGAATTGAAGTTGGTCGGGCCAAGTTCCTTCAGAAAGCTTTACCAGGGAATCTGTGCCTGCCTCTCAGTTTCCAGGAGCCAGTAGTGCTGTCAATCTCCAGTGTCCCTGACTTACAGAAGTTTCCCTCCACTCTGTGATTCACATGACATTTCTCTATATCTTCTCTTCATGTCTAATGAAAACACTTGAAGAAGCTGGGAAGGTAGCACAGCAGTTAAGAGAATTTAGTCTTACAGAGGGCCAGGTTCTCTGTTCTATCACCCACATGGTAGCTCACAATCATCCATAGCTCCAGTTCCAGAGCATCTGATACTCTCTTCTGAACTCTAAGGGCACCAGGCATGTTATGTACTATGGAGACATAGACATACATGTGATTAAAACATGCATACACATAAAATAAATAAATCTCTCTCTCTCTCTCTCTCTTTTTTTTTTTTTTTTCAAGACAGGGTTTCTCTATAGTTTTGGAGATTGTCCTGGAACTAGCTCTGTAGACCAAACTGGCCTTGAACTCACAGAGATCTGCCTACCTCTGATTCCCAAGTGCTGGTATCACAGGCTCACAGGCATGTGCCATCCTGTCCAGCAAAATAAGTCTGTAAAACAAACAAACAAAAATAGCACACTTTCACTAGGGTACATAGATCAGTGGTAATCTGTGTGTTTAGCATGGAGGGGGCCCTAGGTTCCATTTAGAGCATAGAAAAACAGAGTCACTTGTCAGTGGTATTAGGACTCGCTCTAACGCAGAATAATTTCATCTAAAAGTCTTAGGGCTGCTGAGAGTATAGATTAGTAGAGTGTCTGGATTGGGCAGAGCCCTGAAGTACATCCCGAGAACTATAAAAATAAACAAATCTTTTGATTAACTTACATCTGCAAAAACTCTTTTATAGTAGTTTCAAGAAAAGGGACCTTTTGGGAGGTGGCTGTTCAACCCATCTGCCCACCACTGGGATTCAGGGCATGTAAGGATGCCTAGCTTTATGTGGGTTTTCAGGACCCAAATTCAGATCCTCACACTTGTGACACAAGCACTTTACCAACTGAGTCATCACCCCAGTGCTGGTGTGATTTTTATGTGGGATTTCAAGTTGTTTCTTAGAACCCCAGTGTGCGTGCATCACTAGAATTGCCACATTCATGATCCATGATCTTGTACCTCACATGCAGCTCATCTAGGCCCCTGCCATAAGGTTGTTACTTCTAGGTCACGGGCAGCCAGAGTGAAGACCAAAGGGAGAATGGACAAGAAGAACTCCTAGTGTGAGATTGAATTGTGCAGATGTGAGGAAGAAGCACCATGTGGCCCCTGCACCCTCCTGGGAAGAAGTAAAGAAGTAATGGGTGCTGGTACAGAACTTGTGATGCTATGTTTTCCTACAACCTATAGGTCCAAGAGAGCAGGGAGGCTAGAAGGCAGGGGGTCAGGGCCTACTGGACAGCCCACATCCAGAGCTAAGTGTCTCCTGCCTTCCTATGCTGTATCTTGTCCACTCTGACTTTAGCAGTTGCAAATAGAGTGCCAGTTGTGGACACAGAGATGAGAGAAAGGCGCTGTTCTTCGTGGCAGATTAAGGAGAAGCTATATAAGAGTACAGAATTACAGATGTGGGCTATGCGGGAAGGAACAGAGCTAAGGAGCCTGTCTGTAGGAACAACTGGCATTAAATTGGGTCCTTTTCTTTCTCGTCTTCTTCCTTCTCTCTCTCTCTCTTTTTTTTTGTTTGTTTTTGTTTTGTTTTGGTTTTTTTGTTTGTTTTTTTGTTTGTTTTTTGGTTTTCAGTAAAATATTTGGATAGAATCCATATTTGGATAGAATCCATACCTCATTCATTCATACACTGTACACTAACTACACCTCCAGCCCATCGGCCATTTTTACCTTACAGAAGGCATATGTGTTGGTTGTGATCAGTGAGGAAATGCTAGTAGTCTCTCTCACATTCCCATCCATCTCTCTCTTGATGTCTGGTTCAGTAAGAGGTGACTTCAGGTACTTCCATTCCATTTTCCTGCACCATTACCTTTAGAGAGGGTCAAGGTATGGGTCATATGTGGTCAAGGCTGAAGCCAGAGCCCTGGGTAGACTGGAAGTGTGGCAGGGGGGATGGTAGGCTGATGTTGATGTCAGCAGAAGTAGGATAGATTGGGGTTGCCTCGTCTTGGTTCTGTGTTGTTTTTCATTATATAACTTCTGTGCTTGCATAGTGAAGACTGGGGAGTTGGAGAAGGATGGTGGAGCCCTGGGAGATACACAGAGGAAAAAGAAGTGGGGCTAGATTTGTTGTAGAATCTGAAAGGTGGGCACTATGGGAGCAGAACAGGTGTAGGTTAAGTTGAACTGGGGAGTACTGCCTCCTTTCCTGCGGTAATATATCCATATGGCCTCTACTCCACCTGCTCCCCTCAAAGCATTCAACTCTCTCCATTGCTCACTTTTGCAACCATACCAGACTTAAGGATCAAAGGCACAGAAACACTTGTTCAGTGTGTGTCACCTCCTGTTCTGGGTTCTTCTGATAGCTGCCTTCTTCGTGGTTCACTTCATTTTAAACACTGCCCCCAGAGTAGACATTAATTTCTTAAATATTTTCCTGAAATGTAAGATACAGGGGCTGGAGAGGTAGTTCAGTGTAAGAGCACTCACTGACTGATCTTCCAGAGGTCCTGTGTTCAATTCCCAGCAACCACATGGTAGCTCACAACCATCTGCAAAGAGATCTGGTACCCTCTTCTGGCTTGCAGGGATACATGCAGACATGTATACATAATAAATAAATAAATCTTTATAAGTAAATAAATATAAAATACAGAAAGCACAAATTTGTTATTAGTGTGGAACTCTGTGAATTGCCTTCCTCACATGGTATATGTCCAGAATGTGACAAAGATTCTGGTAGAGCATCTTTTCCTCATCTTACCACCCAGGTGGCCATACACCTAACATTGATAACATGAGAAGTATCTTTGAATCTCTAACACAATGCCCATTCAGACCAACCCACAGCGACAGAGGTCACCATCTGTCTACCCTTGCTACATTCCGTCATCCTGTGTGTGACCATAGAACACTTCTCAGCTGAGTGCCTGTGTATCTTTGATCCTTGACCTGATCACCAAGACTGTACTGAGGCAGGGGCCTGTCTTCCTATGGAACCAACCCTAGTTTAAATGCTTGTTGGCCCATTAGTAATCACTTACTGTATAAATGAGTAGGAGAAGAATTGGGCACCATAGAAGTGTACAGCTAAACTTGTTCTTCTTTCCCCAGGGAACTGTCAAACAACTTCTGCTGTTCTCTGAGACTGAGGGGAACCCCTGCTTCCTAGACGTCTGTGGAACTTTCCTGGTTGCAGGGACAGACTTAGCTCACTTTAAAAGTTTTGATCTTTCCAGAAGGTACAGTTTTCATCCTAACAGAAGTACTAATTTTTTTAAATTATGAAACAATTTAGTAGACAAAAAATTGGAACAGTGTCAAAATTCTAATTTCATGTGTCACCTCCTTTTTCTAATTTAGAAGAGACCATTTATTGGTTCTAGAAATTAACCTCCCTTTCCCTGTGCTAGAGCTTCACTGCACAAGGTGAGAAGCAGTGAGCTGAACAGAACACCCCATAGGCCAAAGACTCAGCAGTCAGAGAAATTAATTTCTGTGATCAGCAGAACGGTGCCAAGAAGGAATCTCTGCATGATGCTCAGGTCACTCTTTCTTCTCCTGGTCTCACGTAGGGAAGCAAAAGTGCACTGCAGCTCTAAGAACCTGGCCCAACTGATCCCTGATGTGGGGAACATCACATCTCTGAGATGCAATGTCAATGGGAACAAGATCAGCATCCTCCTTAGCAAGGTAAAGCCGATATCACTGTTGGCCTTCTGCTGTCCATGTGAAGGACCTCCTTGGAGAGGAGCAGTACCCTTGGCTTCTGACAGGCCCATAGCCATCTGTTCTGGCTGGAATACTCTTCTCAGTATGTCTTTTGGGTCTTTATGTCTAGCCTTCCTTCTAGCCCCTCCTTGCTTCATCTCCCTCCTCAATTTTCCAACTTCCGTCAGCCCTCTCCTGCCTTCTTCCATCTTGGCACACATTCTGTTTTGTTGGTGGTGATGATGGTGGAGGTTTTTTATTTATTCCTTGTGTCTTTCACATCATGCATATCCATCCCATTCATTTCCCCATCCCTTCATAACCACCCTCTACCCTTGCAGCCTCCCCTGAAAATAAAATAAAATTTAAAAGAAAAAAAATCAGTCTTGTCATGGAAATTGTAGTGTGACAGTGAGTCATGCAGTAAACCCTTTTATCCATGTATCTTTACTTGCAAGTGTTTATTGCAGAGAGTCACTGGTCTGGTTCGAGGCCTCTGGTTCCTGCTATACCATTGATGCTGGATTCTCACTGGAACTCCTCTTGGTTATCCTGCTGTTGCCCTGTATTGTGGAGATCCTGTGGCTTTGGGTTTGCAAGATCAGTCCCTTCATATACTCCAGCAGATCACAGATGGGGTGGATGTTGGGGTAGGCCAACACAACCCTAGGTCTGACCCTGGGTAATTAACAGGGTTTGTCAGCCCACCAGCTCTCTCTTGTTCTGAACCACCAAGGTGAGCTCTCCTGAGTCCCCCACACCTATACCTTCGGGGTCACCTGTACTGTGTTGTCCAGGTCTGGCTTTGGGGCCATTCTTCCTAGTGGCAGGCCCACCTGTCTCAGGCATTGATGGGTGAGAAGGGGTTGGTGGCATCCTTCCCTGTCCATTCCAACACATGACAGATGAGTGATGGGGATAGTTTTCTCATGCTCAGAACTTCGGGACTGGCTCACCCACACCTATGTGAATGGGGTTGTGCTGCCCACGAGAGGTGTAGGGCCTGCTCTCTCGAGAACACTTCGTATTTTGTTTGTTTGGCTGGTTTTTTCATTAGTTTGGTTTCGGTTTTGTTGTTGTTTCTAGACAGGGTTTCTCTGTGTATCCTTGGCTGTCCTGGAACTCACTCTGTAGACTGGGCTAGCCTTGAACTCACAGAGATCTCCCTGACACTGGGCTAGCCTTGAACTCACAGAGATCTCCCTGCCTCTGCCTCCTGTTCTGGGATCAAAGGCGTGCACCACCACATCTGGCATATACTCTCTGTTCTTACATCCTCACCTGTGTACATTTTCTCATCTTTTCCTGCCTTTCTTTGTTTTCATCAGAAATAGTGATGGCTTCTTCAGATGTCTTCTTCGTTACCTAGCCAAACTCTTGGTCACCAGAAAAGGTGACAGTTACTTCTGCCACTGTTAAGCCTACAGTGTCTTTTGTCTGAAATTTCTGCAAAATTTCATCTTGTCTTTTTAGGGAACTCACATTCTATTTATGATTCTTGTGTCCAGTAGAATAAAGTTTCCTTCTGGATATGTGTTTCCTCATCATTGCTTTGTGAGCATGAGGAGCTGCCTGCCTTTCACACTGTGCCCATTGGTGGAAGCTTTGAGGAAGACACCAAATCAACAGAACACAAAGGCTGGTGGACAAGGAGAGAAGGCGAGGAGTGAGAGATTGAGCCCAGCTCTTCCCTTTCTTCTGCTTCTTAGATGTACATATACATGATATTCAAGTATTCAAAAGAAGGAAATGAGAAATGATAAGATTATGGTGGTAACATCATTATGAGTTGTGCTTTGCCAAGTTCCCTGACTCAATCTTAAAATGCACCACCAGCCTAATAATTACTGCAGTTCAGGATCTTGACCCTAATGTCAGCTTGTCTGGAACAAGGGAAAAAGGAATGGGAGAGTCCCACAATGGTGTCAGAGTAATACAAAGAAAATAAGGACACGAAGTATCACAATGTGAGGCAGGCAGCTGCGGGAGACCCAGTAGCAGAGACTCCTCTACATCTCGATAGGGAATGCATGAAACTGTGAGGAGAGAACATCCTGAGCCTCAGAAATCCTTGTGTAGAGACTGGAGAGGTGACTCCAGGGTTAAGAGTACTTGTTGCTCTTGGTTGACAGCCATCCTTAACTCAATCTGACTACCTCTTCTGATCTCTGTGCTAAACATGCAAACATGCAGGCAAAATATGCATGCACACAGAATCAAATCTCTTTTTGTTGTTGTTTTTAAGAAATCTTTGTGTGTAGTCATAAGGTAGGGGCAGCCAGGATCACCAGAAGCTCAGCTCTGCAGCTTCAGAGCCTGGAAAACCCAGAGCGGCTAAGCCTGAACCCAACGCAGAACCCAGGATCCACTCACTTTCTTTGGCTTCCAAAGCCACTTACTGAGCATTCTCTTATGTGGGGCAGGATCCAGATGCAGTCTTCAGAGATAGCATGTAAAGAAACTTCAGGTGGGCCCGTTATCAGCACCTGCTTACTCCAAAACAGGTTCAAGGTAACCTTTGGCGATGCTGACATTTCTTTATCTTAAAATAGGTTCTCTAAAAACTTGAGATGAGATTCATATAACATAAAATTAACCATTGAAAGTAAGGAGCCCAGTGACGCTTGGTACATTTGTGGTATAGTACAGCTACTCCCCCTCTATCTGGTTCCAAACATCTTCATTCTAAAGAAGTATGTCATATCCATTAACTTCCAGTCCCATCCCCCAGCTTAGCCCCTAGCAACCAGAGGCCTGCTTACTAACTCTGGATCTTCCTGTTCTAGATATGTTATATACGTGTTGCATTTTGATTCTGGCTTCTTTCACCCACTGTAGCATCTGGAGGTCACCCATGTTGTAGCATGTGTCAGTGCTTCATTCTCTGTGCCTGACTACATTTTCTCCACTGATCTGTGACGCGCACTTGGTGACTGTCCACATCTTGCCCTTGTGAACAGAGTTTCTATGAATTTACAATGGCACCACCACCTTGGAAGCTCCTTGCATCTGTGAGCAGCAGGCCACACTGCAGGAGCAGCCGGGCTTTCCTGCCTTCCACTCCTGGCCTTTATTAGCAGCGATACTCACAGCTTTATATATCAGCTGCTGAATGGAAATGATCATCACCCTCGTATTTGTGAAGTTTATTTAATTTGTATTCAGTTGTATGAATGTTTTTGCCATATCCATATTCCTTTTGAATCCTTTGGTTAATCTACCTTAGCTAAGAAAAATGTCTCCAGGCTGAGCATGGTAGCACAAGCCTTAAATCCCAGCACTCAGGAGGGAGAGACAGGTGGATCTGCTCTGTGATGTTTTACTTTTCTGTCTTTTTTATTTTTTTGAGGGGGGGGTCCTGCTACCCTGCTCCCTAATAAATTACACACAGAGGCTTATTCTTAGTAAGGAACGCCCATCCTTACCTTGTCTTGTTTCTTGCCTATTTTTCTTAAATTATCCCTTCTACCTTTTGCCTCTGTGCTTTTATCTTTCTCTTCTGTAAATCTTACTTTACTTCTCATTCCGTGGCTGGGTGGCTGGGAGGCTGGGAGGCTGGGAGGCTGGGAGGCTGGGTGGCTGGGAGTCTGGGAGGCTAGGTGGCTGGGAGGCTGGAGGCTGGGAGGCTGGGTGGCTGGGAGGCTGGGTGGCTGGCTGGCTGGGTGGCTGGGTGGCTGGCTGGCTGGGTGGCTGGCTGGCTGGGTGGCTGGCTGGGTGGCTGGGTGGCTGGGAGGCTGGGAGGCTGGGTGGCTGGCTGGCTGGGTGGCTGGCTGGCTGGCTGGGTGGCTGGGTGGCTGGGTGGCTGGGTGGCTGGCCCCTGATATCCTCCTCTCCTTCTCTTGCTTCTCCTTCCTCTATGTATACTCTCTGCCTGCCAGCCCCACCTATGCTTGCTCCTGCCTCAATATTGGCCCGACAGCTCTTTATTAAGACCATCAAGTGTTTTAGACGGGCGCAATGACACAGCTTGACAGAGTTAAACAAATGCAGTGCAAACAAAAGTCACACACCTTAAAATAATATTCTGTCACATGGAGCTCTGTGAGTTCAAGGCCAGCCTGGTTCAAGTCATCCAAAGCTATACAATGAGACTTGTTTTTCTTTTCTTTTCTTTTTTTTTAAATTTCTCGTCAAAACTGAGAGCAGCTACAACTTTTTAGAGTTTGTTCTAAGTTGTCTGAAATTGCAAAGTAGTAACTAAAAAACTATTTTAGTGGGCTTAATAAAGAGCTAAATTATTATTCTGGTGGTGTGCCATTTACTGGTGACTGATGACAGGTGATTTTCCTCAAGTACATTCCTCAAGTCAATTCCAGGGGCACAGGCCCTAAAGCACTCACCAGTCCCTGAGCATTATGTCTTCTCTTTCCTAGGTCGACAATAACCCTGATTCCAAAATCTACATCTATGATGTTGAAATGGACACAGTGAATGTCTTCAACTTCAAGACTGGTCAGATTGGACAGATGCAGACACTGCCATTTAATGAGCCAGAGATGAATGAGTAAGATTCTAGTTGAGGGGACTTTGTGGAAAACAATATTTGCCTGCTGTCCAACTTAATAAGTTATATTTGAACTTCAGAGCCTCACAGAAGTGACTAGTAGTAAAACCAGATTGTAAGAAGTAGATTTCAGTTCTTGGTCTCTGTGCTCCAGCATTGAGATTATGGAACTGGCTTAGTAGAAACTCCAAATTTGGAGGGGCTCTCCCAAACATCTGTAGAAATGTCCCAGAACAGAGTGGCCACAGACTTATTGGCAGCTCTGACAGGAAAAAAGATGCTTGTCTTTGTAGAGAATATGTTTCTATAGAAAATAAGAAATAAGTCTCTTTCTGTTGGGGGAGGGTTGATGTCACCCATAAATATAGTTCCTGCTACAGGCTTATGGAGAACGGAGGAGCCGGCAACAGGGTTACAATCAGTGGCTCATTTTTTCTGTCATTCTTTTTTGTACTGTTCTGCTATTTTTGCTAGTTTTGTTGTTTGACTGATTTGGTTAATTGTGATACTAAGGGCAGATTCCAGAAACTGGTGTGTGCTAAGCAAGGGCCCTACCACTGAGTAACACCCCAACCCTAGTCTTACTTTTTTTGTTCTAGCAGGCCCCTCCTTCTTGACTCAGATCTTCCTGCATAGTCTACCCTGAATTCTTCCTGCATCTCTCCCAGAGTCCTGCCTGCCTCCTTTGATCTGTCTGTGGAGTCTCCTTTAATCTGCTTAGTCTACTTTTATCTCTGTTGACGCCTTACTTCAACAACCCCTGCTTCTCTTTCCACCTAACTGTACCACTGATCTCCTGCCTCAGAATATGGGCCTTTGAACGTCTCGTCCCTCAGATTGATACAGTTCATCCCATCCCAGTGTTCCTGGGTTCTCTGCAACCAGGTGTAAACCTTTGAAACTAACCTTTCCTTTACTTCCTACTGCCAGTTTCCCTCTTTAGCTCGTGAAATGTCCTTATCTCCTGTTTTTCTCTTCACTCTGCCTGATTTCCATGACTTCTCTTTTAAGTATAGGCAATATCCTTTCTGCCTGTTCTAAATCTCTTGCCAAGCCAGCCTCTCAAGCCAGAATCATTATAGAACAAAGGAAACAAATTATGTCTGGCATTTCATAGGTCCTTGGTATATGTTCGACCCTAAATTCTGTGATTGTCCCATCCATTATGCATAGAGCTGAGCAGGCCTGTGGGCACACCACTAGTGCTGGTGCGAGTAGTATCTATGAGGGTAATATGTTTCCTGTAAAAGTGGGTCCTGCACAGCCATTGAGCCCAGCAGTGCCATATTCTAATCTGGGTTTACTGTGCTTCTCTAGGGTGGCACTTATGGATAACTATCTCCCTTACCTCAAAATTCTCCTTTTTTGTATGTGATTCCCAAATAGCTGTAACTAATGGTATATACCACCATACTCATTTACTATTGAGATCTCCTTCCTTTGCACCTAGTTCATTGATCTCCCTATAGAACTTCTTCAAGTTCTGGGATCCATAAATCATGATATCTTAAAGATGGGAAAGACTAGGGTAAAATTAGACAGTGTCACACAGGCTTGCTTCTGAATCCCTCTTAGGAGATTTTAGGACCCCTGCAGGACCTCCAGATCCAAGCGTAATTCTCTGTGTCTCCAAGCCAGACTTCAGAGACCCTTTCTTCCAATTCCTCCAACTCTGCAAGAATATGTTCTGTTCTGATAGGCTGTGTGGCGGTGAGTGGTCCAAAGGTGCTTTGGGAGCCATGCACTTGCCAACACTGTCACCTGTTGGCATTGGCTGAAATGATTCTGAGTGGTGTGGGTAGCACTAAAAGCAATGTTCTCAGAATTGGGGATGGGTCTTCCCTTCTGTTCTAGGACCCACAACTTTATGCATGAGAGAATAGCAAATTACGTTCCTGTGAACCATTTCTGGGATCAGAGTGAGCCCAGGCTTTTTGTGTGTGAGGCCTTGCAGGAAGTATCTGGAGCCCAGCCACAGGCTATAGACAAGCAGCCCCATGTGGAGGACACATGCCACAAGGTACCTATTATTTACTGTGTTACATGTTTAGACATATATGGTGACTTATAGGAGAGTTACTAGAAAAATTCATTCATATGAAGTAGAATATCTACCTCATACCTCTACTGAATAAGTTACTGTGTCATCAAGATCATTTCCATAAACCAATGGAAGACAAATCTTTTTGCAGGCAGGGATGGGGATGTTCGAGGCAGAGTTTCTCTTGTGCAGCCCTGGCTGTCCAAGAACTTACTCTCTAGACCAGGCTGACTTTAGCCTCATAGAGATCCACCTGCCTCTGCCTCCTGGGTGCTGGAACTAAAGGTATGTATCACCATGCCACCAGACAGAGCCATCTTGAGCCACACAGGAAAGGTACAGTGTTAATCTGCCCCACCCTTCTGCCTAGGTCTGCTCCAACTTTTTTGTCCAGTATAATCCCAAATTTTAATTTCTTGATTTTCTTAACTATCCCATGTTATCTTTTCTGTGGGCAGAGCTCTTTATAGAGCTCTATGTGAACTAACCCTTTCTGCCTTAGCACATGCTGAGTCTGGATCTGAGGTATAGCTGTAATTCCCCTTTTCGCCCCTCTTCAACTTTCCTCATCACTGCCTCTGCCCGCCTCATTGCTTCCCACTTCTGTGGGGCTCGACCTCCATGCAGATGTTGGCTCCAGAACAGTACCCACATAGGAATTGGGACTCTGATACTTTCCAAGGCTTATATTTTGCAAAATGTCAGATGTGCCTAACAAGTCTGGTAGTCTGTGTGCTACTATCACCCACCTTCCTCTCAGAGCAGTCAGCATAGAGAAGCCCATTCTATAGTTGCAGGGTTCATCTCCCTGCTGGAGGCCTTCTCACAGATGAGTGTCTGCCCTGAGACTGAAATCAGCCAGTGCCCAGAGAATACCAGGAGCAAACCCTGCCCTTCATCCTCAAATGCCAGAATGATAGAATAGATCAAGTGGCTTTTGTATCACTGGAATGAAGGAAATATTTCCACAGGAATTTTGCAGATGGGCAGTGTGGCAGCCCCAGGAAATAATGGGCACAGCAAAGATAGCTAGTAAGAGTGAAGGCATGCCCAAGGGGAGGTTGATACTGGTCGTGTGATCAAGTGGTTTTTGATGGTTTTTGTGATGATGGTGTGTACAGTTTACGACTTCACACCACAGTAGTGGGGAAAAGTCTGCATCCTCTTTTTGTTTTTAAGAAGCAGCTGCATACAGGAAGGTGGTTCTGGCATTTGTGGCTTATTCTGCTTACGTACAACAGAGGCTACCTCACATTTGGGCTCTCCCTTGTGCCTTCCCTATTCCTCAGAGCAAGGAAACCCAAAAGGTGGGGATTTTGTTTGTTTTTTGTTTTTAGAGACAGGGTTTCTCTGTAGCTTTGGAGCTTATCCTAGAACTCAATTTGTAGACCAGGCTGGCCTCAAACTCACAGAGATCTGACCGCCTCTGCCTCCCAAGTGCTGGGATTAAAAGTGTATGCCATCACCACCCCCTTTTTAAAAATTCTTTATGTACAAAGACTAGCATGGTCTGCTTCACTGAGTAGACAGTGTTGACTAATCTATTCAAGGTCGTTTAATTTCTTCTCATACTGATGGCACATTTTCAGCTGGTATTTCCAGCTTAGACATGGTGTTTAGAGCAGACACAGCAAGAGCAAAAACCCAGGCAGAACTTCCTTGGGTGGCTCCAGTAGAGCTGCTGATGACTCTCCTTGCCTTTAGATGGCCAACAAGGAAAAAAGGAGCCAGGAAAGTATATTGTTAAATTTTAAACCAAATGACATTGTCCTGTGTCTTCCAGGAAGATGTTTTGATTCTATCATTCTTTGCTTCTGAAGAACATGGCTTCTTGCTACACGACTGCTTCCCCCGGCCTCCTATCTACCAGAACCTTCTGGGAATGGAAGTGCCTCACTATTACTTCACAAAAAAGGTGGGAAGCCCTGATACCTACACAGTTATTCTCTCTTCTCCCTTCCCTGGGTGGATTCTTCCATGAGTCTCTAGCACACTTGAGGTATGAGTTGGCCCTCCAGGTTGTGAGGCTCACCTCTCACAAGAGCAGGCCTGCCATCAGCTGGCAGTAGTTCTCTTGACATTCAGCAAGCACTGACATCTCCTGTGTGGGAAACCCCACAGGACATGCCTTTGCTCTCGGAAGACTAATGTGACACTGGGCTGTGGCTTGGCAGGACTCTTGACCCTTATGTTTTGACTTTCCTTCTAATGGCACAACTCTCAGCCTTTGTCATTTCCTTTTATTCTAGCTAGAATTTTTTTTTTTTTTTAGAATAATTACTCCTGTATTCTTCTTAAGGAATTTAGGAACTACAAATGATACATACAAATCTCCCTGATCCAGGCCCAGAGATGATCACTGTGAGGCAGCTGGTATCACTACTCAGGAGGCTTCTGTAACCTACATATAAATGAGGTATACATACACATGGTTCTTTGTGAGTTTTGAAAGAATGGGATCAGTAAACACTAGCATACATCCTAACCCATTTAGTTTACATACCTCAGATCCACTTGGGCTGTGGTTCTAAAATGACACATTGACAAAAGAACCCGAGTCCAGGCAGTCTCACTCTGTTGCGTCCTTTTTACCAAGTGCTAGTTCTTCAGCTTTGGGGTCCATTGTCACCTGAGAGGTGGCGGTGACTGTGAAGGCTGCTGTTGCTTTTTTTCCTTTTCCTCTTTTTTTTTTATTTTTGTTTATTTATTTATTTATTTATGCTAGGGGTCAAACTCAAGACCTCATGCATGCTACACAGATGCTCTGTCACACTGAGCTATACCTCACAACCATACCTAAGTGACTTTTTCCACACAGGAGCCTAGTGGGCCTGTGGGGTTGAAGCTTGGGCATAAGGGCTGGAGTGGTCAGTGAACTCCATAGTGTTCTGTAGCTGCTATCATGGTTTTGATCCTTTGAACTGAAGAAGCTGCCGTCCTGCTGGACCCACACCTGGAAAAATGTAGACACCCTCCCTGTCATTTCCCTTGCATTATCATACCAAAAGAGCAGAGAGAGGGGAACCTATGGTGTCGGGTTTTATCTAAGTGTTTCTTGGTTTCCCCATATGGTGATGTAAAATCAGTCTTTAAAATGAGCCCTATGCTATTCTTATTGTCTGAAACTAACCTTTCTATCTTTAAAAAATATTTTTAACTTTATGTATATGTGTATACACATTGGTATGTGCACACGAGCGCAGGTGCCTGCTAAGGCAAGAAGCAGTGCAGGTGGTTGTGAGCTCCCTGGGTAATGGGAAGTGAACTGTGGTTCTCTGCAAGAGCAGTGCATGCTATGAATTATTGAGCTATTTCTCTGACCCCATTCTACCCTCTTTCTTTCTTGCAAGATTTTAATTATGTAGCCTAGGGTGCGCCTTGAACTCAAACATTTAGTCCTTGTGCTTCAGCCTCTTGAGGGCTGAGATTGCTAGTATTACAGATGTATCCAACCATGCCTGACTTAGCCTATTGTCACTTTTGTAGTCAAAAGTGAGTAGTAGGATAGGCCACTGGGAGACAGAACAGAGTAAAAGCCTATATCTGCTATGCAGTCCCCTCCACATAACCATATAAGCTAATGAAATTGTACCATGTGGACTGTTAGACTGTCACAGGTATGCAAGCCACACTCAGCTCTTTCTAGATCTGTGATTTACTCTAAAAGGAATTGCTTTAGAGAATAGGGTGGATTGGATACTGCCCCTGGATCTGTGATCAGTGATTGTGGCCAGCCTTTTGGGGGCTTCTAGCTTTAAGATCTGCAAGCATACAATGATACATTTTAAATAAAACCAAATCCAGGACAGTTGGTTCTAGTTTTCCAAGTTACCATATACAGCAGTATTGCACAGCGCTAGAAGTTGGTGTATGAGCAGTTTGTATGTTACACGTGCCATAAAAATGGAGTTGATGTTCGTGAAAGCTGGGAAAGTTTGTGTGATGAGCTAAGTTCTGGGAGTACCTGTTCTGTCAGTACAGGTGTCCTTCATTCCTTTATTTTAAAATAGAATCCCACCACCAGACTGATGTTTTTGCAGGACTTTCCACTCTTGTTTTGTGTTCTTTGGTGTGATTTCCCTTTTATCTGAAAACAGAAAATTTGGAAAGCTCATTTAAGTTCTTCCTCTTGAATTTTCCACATTGATTTCATATTCTTGATTTTTGTTTCTTCCACACATTTATGCATGTTTCCTTTTTTTCTCATCCCCTTTCTGTGCCTGCACTCGTAGTTGTTATTCCACAGAAGAGGCATATATGATGCAGTCGTAAGTATGAAGCCCTAGGTTATGGCTTCTCACCTTGGTTTTGTCATGTCCCTGAGACCCTTGTCTTCTTGCTGTAGTGTGTGTGTGCCAGCACTTCCTGCCTACCTTGCTTACCTACATAGGAAATGTTTCTGGAGGTAGGGCTTTTTGCTTGGCCATGGAGCCATGTGACGTAGTGAAATTTGACAGGAGCCCATTGGCTCTTAGTCTGGTGTATGCACAGTGCACAGTCTGCGGTATGCACAGCCATTCACATGACCAGATATAGGAAATGCTTGGTTGACCTATGTTTGCAATATAAGGAGTATCATTAGTTTAACTTGCAAAGTGCTGCTAAGGACCAGCCAGAAGGCACTGTGTTCCTTTAAAGGCTGTTCTTACTCTGTTTTCTGACATAGAGTGCTTCAGCCCTTTCCCCAGGAAGATCTGAGAAAGTCCAGTTCCCAGCACTCTTCCCATGTGACTGGCAGGTTGTACCAATCTACTATGACATAGGATAAACAGTTTCTGCCTCCTGACCAAATGCAAATGAGGTTCAAGCCCTGTTTAGCTCCCAAGATGAGACAAGTTCAGATGTGTGCAGGGTAGTGTGGCCATAGACAACAGTTCTGCCTCAGAGATCAGTAACAAGGAGCTAAAATAAAGAGGCATGGCGAATAAGCAGGGATTGGGGAAATCTGAGGCTCCTCAGGATGCTCACACAATAAAAAGGACAGTGTCCAACTTGGTGCGCAGTTAACCAAACTCTTCTGTCACCTAGTTGAGATACATACATACATACATACATACATACATACATACATACATACATACATACATTCTCCAT
Source organism: Phodopus roborovskii (assembly GCF_943737965.1). Classification (NCBI taxonomy): domain Eukaryota; kingdom Metazoa; phylum Chordata; class Mammalia; order Rodentia; family Cricetidae; genus Phodopus; species Phodopus roborovskii. Next base: position 48,716,354 of record NW_026126407.1, on the reverse strand, counting down.
GGACCTAAACTCAAGCTACCCTCAACAGAACTTTGCTTATGCCATATGCTGTCTCTAGAAGGGCTTCCAGCTACAATGAGGCATGATACATTTCATCATATTTTCAGAGTCCAGGTCAAGTGTTGGTTTCTCCTTGGGGTCTTCTCACTGAGCCTTCCAGGTAGACTCAGAAAGAACAATGAGGCTGAATCATTCATGATAGTTGAGGTGGGGAGGAGATGGTTGAAGCCACCACTTGGATACTCATGGTGGTAAATATGTGCCAGATGTTATGTGTACATAACAATACATAACAATATACAAATGGCCTGCAGAGAGAAAGGAGTTCCAGTCCTGGTGAGAAGGGTCTAAGCACAGATACAGAGGCTTCGAGAATTAGAAGAGCCACAGCAGGGGCAGTGGGCTCCTCAGAAGCTCCTGTTGAAGAAAAGGCAGGCTAGTGCTCTTTAATTTTAAGAGATACATGTGTGTCTGACTTGACTTAAAGCTGGTAAAAAGTCTTTACCATGACTGAAACACTGGGAAAGGGTAGCAGAAAGAGCTGTTTTTAATGTGAGACTGACATCACTGAATTAGAGGCTGACAAAACAAGTTTATACCTGGACAGCCTTTGTTTAACCTGTTGTCTGAAACAAGGCCCCAAAGCTTTGATAAGTTCCAGTGACATTAAAGGTTTTTCAGGACCCTATGGGAACCCTTTTACCTATAGCTATATTCCTATGCCTCCCTGCATAATAGATTTCCCAGTGGTTGTTTGAGGAAGTGAGACTAATTGCAGGCATTGCCTTTACATATTACTTGACAATCATATGGGGCCTTTGTCCTTCAGCCTGGAGAAGCAGAGAAAGAAGACAGGGTGGATTCTGGACACTATCACATCCCTCAGATGGTAGCCAAGAGACCCCTGCGAGACTTTGTGGGGCTGGAGGACTGTGACAAGCCTACTCGGGATGCCATGCTCAACTTCAGCTTCTTTGTCACCATTGGGGACATGGATGAAGCTTTCAAATCTATCAAACTCATCAAAAGGTAAGGCATCCACTCACTGAAGTGTCAAAGGTGACATGCGTCCTACCTAGAACTTTCAACCTTTCTTAGATTTATATGTATGTATGTATGTATATGTGTATATATATATGTATATATGTATATATATGTATATGTATATATGTATATATATGTATATATGTATACACATATACATACATACATACATATATATGAGTATTTTACTTGCATATATGTGTGTGAATCATATGTGTGCCTAGTGCCTAAGGAAGTCAGAAGGCATCTGGTACCCTGGAGCTGTAGTTACAGGTAATTGTGAGCCATTATGTGGGTTCATACACTCTGCTACAAGTGCTCTTAACCACTAAGCTATCTTTGCAGGCCTTTTTATGCCTTCTTTATCAATTATATTTTAAGCTAAGAGCTCCTCTGTGATCATATTACAATGTTTAACAGTTTTTCTATTCAGTGAAATATCCACCAATAGCCACCATGCTCAAGGATATGGGATCTGGCACACTGTTTGGTGTTGCAGGCAAGCCTGGCTCCTGATATCAGTGGTGCTGGGAGCCTCCAGGCCGATACTTTAGCATTTTCATTTGTTTTAAAGTGTTCAGAGTATTCTTATCCAAAGTTCTGTAGGTGCTAAATATTGCTCAAAAGTATTGATAAATAAACACCAAAACTATCAATGAAGTACAATTAAATTTTATGAAAGAAGTTACAGTGATCTAGATATGCTGGCTTGTTCTGATCATCCCAGCTTTTAGAAAGTTGCAGTAGGGGGCTGGTGAGGTGGCTCAGAAGTTAAAAGCACTAACTGATCTTCCAGAGGTCCTTAGTTCAATTCCCAGCAACCACATGGTGACTCATAACCATCTATAATGAGATCTGGTGCCCTCTTCTGACCTACAGGGACACACAGAATACTACATACATAATAAATAAATAAATCTTTTTAAGCAGGGCAGATAAATAAATAAATATTTTTAAGCCAAGCAGTGGCGGTACATGTCTTTAATCCCAGCACTTGGGAAGCAGAGGCAGGCAGGTCTCTGTAAGTTCAAGACCAGCCTGGCCTACCAGAGCTAGTTCCAGGATAGACTCCAAAGCTACACAGAGAGACTCTGTCTTGAAAAACAATAATAATAATAATAACAATTTTTAAAATTTTTTTTTAAAAGTTTTTTTAAAAGGTTGAAGTAGAAAGATTATTGTAAGATTGAAGCTAGTCTGGACTGTGTAGTGAACTCCAGGCCAGTCTGTGATATTGAGTAAGAAAGACCCTGTCTTAAAAAAAAAAAAAAAAAAACCAGTAAGGGATGTTTACAAATACTTTCTCCATTTCTGAGAGAATTCAGAATTCTTAGCAAGAGTTTTTGACAGATTATCATTTAAAAGGGTAAAATAAAATGTGGAAGAGTTTATACTATGAGAAAGGAAAAGTATGAAAATAAATGCCTGAGGCTGGAGAGATGGTTCAGAGAACTGACTGCTCTCCAGAGGACCTGGGTTCAATTCTCAGCACCCACAGGGCAGCTTATTCATGTCTGTAACTTCAGTACAAGGGCTTCTGACGCCTTCACACAGGCATGCATGCAATCAAAACACCAGTAAACATAAAATAAAAATAAATTATATATTTTTGAAAAAGAAAAGTAATGCTTGGAGTAAATCCCCTGCCTCAGCTTACTTACACTGATTATTTTGTAGCACAGATTGCACTTTTCAGGGCATTGTGGAACCCTCATCTACTGTCTTTGAAAACTATTGAAGCCTGGTTTTATTGTAGTTAGGTGGTTTTTCCCCCATACTGGCCATGTAGACATTTGATTTGGAGTGACAAGCAAGGCTGAACATCATCATAGCCCAGTCTTTCCTGGATAGCTTTCAATTACTGTGGACATGACCACAGCCTGAAACAGACTACATGGCCACTTTTAGACCTTTAATGTACTTCATGTAGACATACACACAATACTAACGTGTATCAGCACATACGTAACATTAGTGTATGGCTAGAAATAAAAATGTCTTATAGGGAGAGCAGGTGGGAGGAAGTCATAGCCAAATGCTTGAATCTGTGTGCTGTACCATAGACATGTACTTGCTCATTTCTACAGTGTGCTGTGTGTTGCATATGGCCAATCTGTAAATGGCTTATATGTCATTATCAGTCTCTTCACGTGTTTCACTGTTTGTTCTGACTAAAGATAAAGCTTTGGTACAGGATGGGCTTCAGAATGTAAACTGATCAACCTTAGTCACTAGAAGAATGAAAACAACAAACTTGACATTTATTAGGAGATGCAGCAAGAGGAGGGCAGCTCACTCCTGGCTTTCATGTTCTGATAGTGCCAGTTTCCTCTTGCTGCATATGCCATCAGTGATTCCTGCCTCCGGGTGGCCATGACGAGCTATCTAGCAAGGGTGCACCAGGACCTTGGTCACAGATGATGTGGGCAGGCAGCTCTGGGTTCTGTGGGCCGTTTTTAACCCCAGAGGTACATATTTGATATGTTTTCTGGGGAGCCACAGACTAAGGATCCAGCATTTTTCAAAGCAGCATGGTCTCCGGAGGTATTCAATAGCTTATCCTGCCCTACCTGGAGGGAGGCTAAAGGTTCCCTGGGAAAAGCTATCGGATTTCATCTTTCCATCCTGTTTGTTGACCTGCTGTGACAGTTCAGTTTTCAGGGTGCAGGAAAGTGGATTTCACAGATGTGGACTTCTGGGTTGCACAAACCTTCAATTGGGGTATGTGCTCCTCTGGATCCTTAATGAAGTCTTTTCAGCCCTTTTTAATGTCAACTCACCAAAGTCTCAGAGAAATGTAGAAATATGGATGGAGTTTATAAAACACAAGTTTTAGACACAGTTTAAAAGCTTGTGTGTATTTTAACTTAGACAAATAATCAGGAGTAAACAAACGTACACTGCTGACCTGATTCTGACATAAACCATTACCACCTGTAGTGAGCTCTGTTTCATTCAAGGGTTTTAAGACCCTTCATGATGGATGTTCTGCTTTATAAAAGTAACCAGGGATGCCATCTTAGTAGATGCAGAATAAATTAACCCCAAATGGAGGTGGAGAGCAAGGTGCCCACACTGCCTCCTTCCCTGCCTCAACATCTAGTTTCCACCTTTAAAACCTGCATATGAAGCCATGCTGTGCTGGCCAAGGAAGAGTGTGTCAGAAGTAGGATGGCACACATGTCATATAGACACATAATATATTCATATGTAACATAATAAATGTACATAAGTATCATACATATGTATATATAGATAACCCAGACTTGCCACACATCTCTGCACAAGCAGAGCCTGGGACAGGCTATTGGTTTCTCGACTATGACATTACAGTAGTTATTCATAGAGAAAGTCCCAATAAGGGTTTTCTCAGCATGGAGACTCCACATAGTCATTATCCAAGCCACGGCGAAACCGCGTTGAAAGAGAGCGGCTGATGACAATCACCCGGGGTGCCATGCAGTCCTCCCTCCGGTGAAGAATGTTCCAGATGAGCATCGCAGCTGCCAGGGTGGCCAGGAGGCAGGCACCAATGTTCAGGTAGCAAGACCAAGATAAGTTGGTGTAAGGACCAATTCTGTAGAAGGTCACCAGTCCGATGACCAACACAAAGCCTGCGGAGAGGAGAGAATATGTTAATAGCTTATATCTGAGCCCTCAGGAGCAGACTATGCCCCTGTCCTTTAGTGCTGTCCTCCTAGGATAGAAGCTGAGCTACTTTGTGTCAGCTTTCTTATGTCTTGCAGCCTTTGCACCTAGAGGTTGCAGCTAGGCTATGACTCTGGGTAGTTTCAGGAGAAGACAGTACTGAGGGTCCTGTCCTATCAATCTCTGGGCATCAGGCCTGCTATCAGGGCCAGTATGGCCTCTACAGTCCCCATACCTGGAAGGCAGCTTTCCCAGTCCCAGACAGAACCAGCCATCAATTTGTTAAACTGAGTTCAGTTAACCTTTGACTTTTATAAATGTTTAATTCATTTGAAGTAAAAACAGATAGTTCTTAAATTATATCTAGAAGAGTGCCATTTGTTGGTTGAAATCCCTGTTGGGGAGTTTTCATACCCATGGCTCTGCATCAGAGGGAGCAGAGTTTCCTCCTTTCAGATCAGGGTGACCTAGAGCCCACACTCAACAAGCACAGCCAGGTTGGGTCCTGACTCAGGACTGGTTTTGATGTTTGATTTCCTTTAACTTCTCAGGAGAAACATCCAGGTTCAGAATTTCCCTCGCCCCACCATACCCCACCAGCCTGTGTTCTGTGCCTTCCTTCCTCTTCGTGGCCTGCCACCACACAAAGGGCAGGAGAAGTGAGTCAGGAGCTGCTAGCTGGTAAACATGTACGAGTGTTCAATGAAGAGTGATACAAAATGCCTTGATTACTGTTTGTTCATTTGCTTCTGTGACTAGATCTTACTGTGTAGGCTAGGCTGGCCCTGAACTCTTTTTTGTTTTGTTTTTTGTTTATTTGAGACAGGGTTTCTCTGTATTGCTTTGGAACATGTTCTGGAACTAGCTCTGTAGACCAGACTGTCCTCGAACTCGAAGAGATACGCCTGCCTTTGCCTCCTGAGTGCTGGGACTAAAGGCGTGTGCCACCAACACCCAGCCTTGAACTTTTTTTTAATTTTTATTTTATATATCGATCCCAGTTCCCTCTCCCTCCCTCCCCAGCCTTGAAGTCTTAACCGTCATCCTGTTTTATCCTCCTGAGTACTGTACCACCATGTCTGGCTCTGACTATCCTAAGTAATGACAGTGGCTTGACCTTGTCGGGTTCCTATCATAGGAACGTCTCAGTTTTCTGCCCAGACTGTGTCAACTAGGATATGAGGACACTGTTGCTTGATAGAGAAGACAGCACTGAGAGATCTGTAGGTCTTGGTGGGTAGAGGCTTTGCACACTGCCGCCTAGAATCAGGGACTCACTAGGCCTGTGGGGTTATGGGGCTTAGCTCAGCTGTGGGAGCAAGAGTGGAAAAGGGCAGGGCAGGGCAGAAACAGAGGCCTGGGGAAGGTCATAGAACACAGGGATCCCATACTGTCCCTACCACAGACAAATCCCACTTCTTTCCCAAGCAGCACCCTCCTCCAGCCATCTAGCTAGGTCTTTCTTGTATTTAAAGCTCGGGGCTCTCCCATAACTTTTATTGGTCTAGGCCAAACACTAGCCCCTCGGGTTTATCAAAAGCTCTGATTAAGTAGAACCCCTGCTGCTGTTCCTCTACAGCCCTGCATATTGACATCTGTAGGTTGTGAATGTTCCCTTCACTCACAAAACCACCACTGCTTACCTTGGAAGACAAAATCATGAGGGCCCTGTGTGATTCCAGAGCAAAGAGCAGCATCGAGACAGACAAACAAGTCAGGGACAGAGAGACAGAGACTGGAAGGATGGGACAATAGCAGCTTTGACTTTTCTAAAAGATAACCATTGTTATCTCATCCTCACTGAAAGTAGAAACTGAAAGTTGCTTTCCCCCATCTTGTCCTAAAATATTAAAACTCATACCCATAAAGATTGTGGTACTTTGTGGAATTTTTCATACATGAAAAGCTGTTAAAATTTGTGCTTCAAGTTGGGTATGGTGTCTCAAGTCTTTATTCCCAGCACTTTGGAAATAAAGGCAGGTGGATCTCTGAGTTCAAGGATAGCCTGGTCTACAGAGCAAGTTCTAGGAGACAAACATACACACACACATACAAACATACACATACACACTCATTTCATTGTACTAACTGCTTACTAGAGGCAGCGTTCCTACCAGTGAAGAGTGAGGCTTCTGTTGACAGCGTCATGCTACAGACATTCATGTTAATAGAGTAAGCAGTTGGAGCTTCTGTCTAATGTCTACAGAAATGCTTTCGGTCTGTGTCCTCGTTCTCATGTCTTTGGGCATGTTTAACAGCCAAAGGAATTTTTTATGCTTGTTTCAAAACTGAGAAGAGGTTGGAACTGAGGCAGACTGGGTATACAGGTGGCCAGCTCACGTCTTCTAAAACAATAAGTGATAAACAAAGAAGGATATGAAGCCTAAGGAAACAAGACCAAGCAGAAAGAAAGATGTCAAGAGGGTGGGAAAATAAGAAGAAAGTTGGCCAGTCAGCAGGAGCCAGTTGCTACCCACCTGCTCTCCTTTCCCCAAGTCTCTCTTCCTGTCTGTGCATGCTAAGGAACATTTTTTTTTTTTAATTTGATAGGGCTGGAGAGGTGGCTCAGTGGGTAAAATGCTTGCCATACAAACATGAGGACCTTGATTCACATTTCCAGAACCCATATAAAAGCCAGACATGGCAGCGTGAGCCTGTAACTGTAAAGGAAGGGGACAGGAAGGTCCTGGGGAAGAAGAAAAGCACACATTACCAACCAGTCTAACCAGAAGGGAAAGCTCCAGGTTCAGTGTCAATGTTCCAGCTTTAGAACCTGTCTCAAAAATAAGATGGAGGATCCAGTGAGTTGGCTCAGCAGGTAAAGGCAGTTGCTGCCCAATGACATAACCTGGCAACTGAAATTCAATTCCCAGAACCCACATAAAGGTGGGAAGAGAGAACAGCTCTATAAAAATTGTCCTCTGACCTCCATGCATGCCATGCATATGCTGTGATATGCACACTCCTACACACACATTATACATACATACAAAATGATATTTTTAAAAAGAGATAGAGACATGGGGTGGTGGCACACCCCTGATTTTAATCCCAGCACTCGGGGGAGGTGGAGTCAGGTGGATCTCTGTGAGTTTGAGGTCAACTTGGTCTATAGCGAGTTGTAGGACAGCCAGGGCTACACAAGAAGCTCTGTTTCGAAAAAATCAAAAAACAAAACAAAACAAAACAACAAAAAATTTTCTTGGCTGGAGAGATGTCTCAGTGGTTAATAAGAGTATATACTTCTCTTGCATAGGACCTGAGTTCGATTTTCAGCATCCATATTAGGTGGCTCACAAGTGCCTGCCTGACACTCTAGCCACAGGGGACCTAGCATTCTCTTCTGGACTCCTTGGGTACCTGCATTTTTAAAAGAATGTTTTCCCTTGTTTTGTTTTTTGAGACAGGGTTTCTCTTGCTGTCCTGGGTCTCGCTTTGTAGACTAGGCTAGCCTCGAACTCACAGAGATACCCCTGTTTCTACCTCTCACATGCTAGGATTAAAGGTGCGGGCCACCACTGCCCAGAAAAGTCCTTTAAAAAAAAAAAAAAAGTAGCAATAGTAGTAGTATTCTCTGGAAACTTGTTTTGATTAAGATTTTTGGATGACCCTGAACCTTCTTTCTAATAAGGACTAAGATGCATTCATGGGACTAGGGAACTTAGCAAGGAGAAAACAGCAAGTGTTGCCACATGTAGGGCAGAGAGACCTGCTTTAATCAAGGCTTTGCAAGAATCATGTGCTATGGCCCTGGGGCCCAGAGTTGCACTTCCAAGAACATTATAACATGAAACTCACGTAGTCATGACTCAATTCAGCCTCCTCCAAGATGAGCCCACTGGGGATGGCCGTGCATGAACTGCAGATCATCAGAGAGAAGGGGTGAAAGTCTCAGATGTGGTGGCCCAAGAAGACACCACAAGAACACAGTCAGTCAGTCAGTCTCTGAACAGTCCAAATACAGGCTCAGCTGCATCTCCAGAAAATACACCAGCTATAAAACTGTCAAGAAAGTCTGGTGTAACTGGACCAGTGCTAGAGAGGAGTCACCTGGGGAAGGGGTCTTGAGGGTTTGTTTTTCAGACATGTAGGAGTCATCCCTGGTCTAAGAACTCTGAATGGGTGTGTCACAATGGAACATGCCAACAGATTGAGGGACAACTATTCAGATTCTACAGGGACAAGCTCTTCCTGCTGCAAGATATGCAGTAGGTGACCTGCTCCATGGTCTGTGTTCTGTAGATGTGCTGGCTGATACTACAGAGGACATCACTGCATCTGCTATCCCCTCCCATGGCCCCATTGCAATCTTCTTAGAGCAAAACTTGCATCTTCCCTATGTAGAAAATGCTTCCTGTTGCCTTAGAATGTGACTCTGCACCTCAGCATGTCGGCTCTGCCTGTTCCAACACCTCTCCTGTGGCTTCCACAACTCTGCCACAGCTCAAGGAGGAGTAGACTCCTCTTGTCCCCCATACTTCATGGTTAGGAGAGATTTAGAGTTGTGTCCATCCCTTGGCTCTTACGGTGCTTGGTCCCCTCTTACCACTTCTTTTGTTTCTATCTCCCCTTTCCCTGGTGCCGGACTCCTCCATCCCAAGGACTGTCAGTAATTACTTGCTAAGTAAATAATTTGAGACAAATCACAGCAAATGCAAAACAAAATAGAACGATGTGAACCTGTAGAAAAGGAGTAAGGGAATGGCCGCCTGAGATTTTTAGTTACCCTACTGACCATGACTGAGCAAAGGCCATACTGGAGCTGGCAGCTTGCGTAATCCACAAAATAACACTGATTTAATTTTCCTCCAAGACAGGGTTTCTCTGTGTAGCCCTGGCTGTCCTGGAACTCACTGTGTAGACCTTGAACACACAGAGCTCTGCCTGCCTCTGTCCCCAATGCTGGGATAAAAGGTGTGCACCACCAGCACCAAGCCACTTTGATTTTAAAGGATGGTCAGAATTGGTCTCACATGACCAAGTCACTGCCTGCTGAGTCACCTAAGGGCCATGTTAGGCACTAGCCCTGGAGCTCACAGACAGCTAATGATTTGTTCTCCGATGATGAATCTACAGTTCTATCTAAGGGTATCTATCTGAGAAAGCTAAGAACTAGGTCCGTCCACCTAAAAAGATGGCATTTGATGGTTTCTTACTATACCAGGACGTGTGGTCATTGAACTCTAATTAAAAGGGGGAAAAAAGGAACACGAAGTGCTTTGACAGATAGTCAGAATAGGCAGCAGACTGGGCCAGCCTCCCAGTCCCATGGCAGTTCTCTGCAGGGCTCCTCTTCCCTGACAACCTAAGAGCTAAGCATGTACTAACTGGGAGAGGCCAGTATCCTGCCTGCTGGGGAAGGCACAAGATGCAAGATAGAAAGCAGAAGCTCTTCCTGCCTGACATTTGCCAGCATCAGACTCGCTTAACTGTTTTTTGCTGAATTGTTTTTCTTTCTTTTTTCCTTTTTTTTTTTTTTTTTTTTTTTTTTGGTGTGTGTGTGTGTGTGTGTCTGTGCTAAGCAAGTGCCCCACCACTAAGCACAATCTGCAGCCCTTTTCTTAGCCCCAACATAGTATGTATGTAAGCTTAATGTATTGTTCCTGTGACTAGCTATATTATTTATCATGTACACAAACTAAAGTTTCAGAGAATGTATCTGTTTCCAGGAACATCATATAAGATGAAAAAGCACTTATTGCATTGAGAAATTAAAGAAATGTAAACTCAAATGTGCATAAAAGATCTGGTATAGCCCTCTATGTCCTGAAAATATAAATTGGAAGATAAAAACTGTAGATCTAGGCCTGGTAGATAGCTCAGTTGATGCAATACCTGCAGTGCAAATATGAGGACTGAGTTCAGTTCCCTCACAAAACCCAGGTTTGAAAAGGCCAGATGATGGTGGTGCACCCATTTAATCCCAGCACTTGGGAGGCAGAGGCAGGCAGATCTCTGAGTTCAAGGCCAGTCTGGTCTGGTCTACAGAGTGAGTTGCAGGACAACCAGGGCTACTCAGAGAAACCGTGTCTGAAAAACACAATAGAAAGAGCTCTTCAGCTTTTTCATCAGCAGTCACGGGAACCCAGCAGTATCTGACATGGGCTGGACTGAATGAGTTCCAGGTGTCTCGCTTTTCACACTGGATACTGATGTGGTAGCACATCCTACAATCCCAGCACTAGGGAGGCAGGGATAGAAGGAAATTGAGTTCCAGGCCAGCCTGGGCTATAGACAGAGACCCTCTCTCAAACAAAAGCAAATGTTTGCACGCCACTCGTTCTGTATACAGATGAGCATGAGCTTCAGTTTTGTTGTAGATCAACGTTAAGCACAAAGGGGAATTGGAATAGTTTGTTCATTCCCAATGTGGGGGAGCCCTATAGGGAACCTCAGCACAGGGATCTAGGTGTACCAAGGCCACCCCAAGGACATGTGTCCTGCAAAAAGGGAACCTGATACACTGTAAAAGGCATAGCGGTTATAGCATCCTGCAGCTCCTGCAGTCAGCTGCCATCCAAGGCCTGCCCTGAGCCAACAGATTAAGGGATAATGTATATGATATGAAGAAATCTCCCCCTTGTTCCATGTGTCATCAATAAAAAGCAAATGAAAACATGGGAAAGCAGAGACATGTGTAGCTTCGTGAATTCAGTGTGTTGCTACATGAGCCCTTGTCCCTTGTGAGAAGGCTCAGCATATTGCACTACAGACATTATTCTGAAATAAGGCCAGCTTCTACTTGTGGGACCTCCTATGCTTGAGAGAAGTAAGCCTAGATAGGAGATGGACCAGTAAGCTGAGGTTGGCTTTCAGCTTGGAGTTCCTGCTTTCATTACCCCTAAACTAAATTAGTCCCTAAAGAAAGCTCCCCTTCTTCTCAGTGTCCTTTCCCCTGAAGACTTCTCTCCCCCAGATTCTCAATGATGTAATCAGCCTGTCCAGAAACCTACCAAAGGGAAGTGCTTCAGCAAGCACCCTGTTCTGCACATGGGATCAGTTCCATCTCTATGAAGTTGTGTTGCCAAAGCAAACAGCCTCTTCCTGTGCGATGGCCAGCGGAGGGTGGTGTGAATTCCAGCACAGTGGAGAGCGTCCCTTTCCTTTCTTTCTTCCTTCCTGCCTTCTTCCTGGGGCCTAAGCTTCTGTCACAAGGCCTTCCTTTTGGATTGACTATCAAACACACACACAGGTGGCATCAGAGGAAAGACAGTGGGGCTGACCTCTGGTGCTCCTCTGCAATTGAGTAAGCAGAGTGCCTGTACCTTAGAGGGGACATGACTGGAGTCTAACAAACATACTGACATGACTGGAGTCTAAAAACATACTGACACTGCTAGGGTTGGCATGTCCAGCATGTATATGCAACAGGAGAAAAATGAAAGCCAGGCCTCTGCCTCTTTCATGACTAGTCTTGAATCCCATGTGTTAAGGGACCCAGCACTACATGACATGAAGCTGAGTTTTTGATCCAAATGGTTACTCTTTCTAGTAGGAGGATCTAAAGTATTGAGGAGCAAGGGATCATGTTCTTCTAAAATTCCCAATGATTCAGCTGGGGAAAGAAGAAAGGGAGGAGAGATGAAGTATACTTAGGATGCAGAGTGGCACTAGAGGACCAGATAAACAAGGCAGGAAGGGAAATCATCTGGACCAAGCAAAGTCTAAGCAAAACATACTTTGCCTTGACAAGTCTAAGAAATCACCAGATTTCCCACCAGCTCACAAGACACCATTTCAATTAGCATTTACTATCCTCAGTAAAGACTAGTAACATCAGCCTCCTCAAGAATGCTAAACAAGCCAGGCAGGCATTGGTCACGCACACCTTTAATCCCAGCATTCTGGAGGCGGATGCAGAGGCAAGAGGATCTTTATGAGCAGGTCAGCCTGCTCTACAAAGCTAGTTCCAAGACAGGCTCCAAAGCAATACAGAGAAACCCTGTCTCAAAAAACCGGGGGAGAAAAAGAAAAAGAATGCTAAACAGCCCCAAATGTGTCTTAAGTCCTGCCATTAAATGAACCTTACAGTTGCCAGGAAAGGATAAAGGAAACCATAATGTGTGACACTGGAGAAGCTCTGGTAGTTAGTTTGTGGGGATTTTTTTGGTTTGTTGTTGTTAGGGGAGCTTGTTTATCCATTCATTTGTTTTGAGACAAAGTCTTACTATATAGCCCTAGCTGGCCCTAAACTTGCTGTGTAGACAAGGCTGGCCTCTTAACTCACAGGTGCTGGGATTAAAGGTGTGTACCACCACTGTGCCTAGCCTCTGACAATTTTGGCCACGTTCAAAACTGCTGAACCAAGAGATAAAGAACGACCCAAAGTCAAGTTTTAAAAGTGGTCTTGGTGGCCGCTAACATCCATTGGCTAATAAATGTGAAGTAAAACACACTTGTAAATGGGCTTTGCAAAGGCTGAGCTGTGGAAGTCAAAGTGCAGGCAGTCGGAAATGGGCAAGTACAAGCTCACCGATTTCAGAGAACCAAAACTGTGTCACGCAATACTTGGGCTTGTTGATAAGCTTCCATAAAAGAGAACTTATTCACCAAGTATGATGGAACCTGCAGGTCACACAGCACTCAGGAGGGAATGTGGGGATATTGTGAGTTTGAAGCCAACCCAAGCTTCATAGCAAATTGAAAACCAACCTAAACTTCATGACAAGAGACTGTCTCAAAAAGCCAAAGGCTGAGGTTGGGTGTGGTGATGCATGCTTGTAGGAATCACATAGAAGATAGGGCAGAAAGAAGTCCAATTTGGAGACAGCCTGGACTACATATAGTGAGTTCCAGGCCATCGTGAACTACATGGAGAGCTTTAGGCTAGCCTGCCCCCCTAACATGACTCCATCTCAAAATACAAGAAGTGAAAATGTTTTACTTTTTTCATAGCTGAGGTTGTAACTCATTGGTAAAGTGCTTGTCTTAATGCACAAAGCCCTGGCTCAATTGCTAGAATATACGTACATACATACATACATACACATACACCATGTTGGAGAAGAGAAAGGCTTAGATTCCACCATGAAGGCAGTTCTGAATAAAGTAATTAATTATGAAATAACTTACACAACCCACATTCTTCCTGGATGCCCCTGGGCATCAGGAAGACAAATTGGTGCTATATGCCATGCTTAGGACTTTTTTAAATATATATACTGCCAAAGAGATTTTGAAATGGGTTATATAAACCATATGGTAGTGATGATAAAGAAGAATTCAGCATGGCCTTCAGAATTACACATGCACTGTCATTTCTGAGACCTTCAGCCCTCATCTCTCTGCCTTCCAGAATAAACTGTGGAACTTTCTAAGCCTGGCATTTTGTAGGGAGGATGCCATAAGCCCTTGCATGTATAAATAGTGCCACACTGGCATGACTAAGGGGCTACTGATGACCTCATCAGCCTGACCCTATATGTAGTATCCTCACAATGAACTCACTAAGCAGTAAGGCTCTAATGATAGCAGAGGAATTGTACTTTGGATGTGCAACTTTATCCTAATAATCCTTGGACCCCAAGTATTTTATCTTCAGATGTGGCTTAGTGAGGCCTGGAGCACACCTTTGTGAATACTAGAGGAATAGACAGGAAGGCCTATCCCAGAGACATGCAGAATTGACCGAGTCTAGAGGGAAGGATAGCTCACCTATCCAGAGTGCATGGCAGGAGAGCCCAGGTTCTGCACTCAAATGACACAGAGAACATGCATTGAGGATGATGTCTCCTCAGTGTGGGTGTCACCACAGTGTTTTAGGAAAGAGAGGCAGCACTGGTTGACACTCTGAAGACAGTGCACCTATGGATCAGAAAAGAAAGTCATGTGTTCTACCACCTCATATTCAGGTGACAGGATGAAGGGATTCAAACAAGGACTTGGTAGTGGGCAGAGCCAAGTGTAGAACCTGGGGCAAGTGTGGAGCCCGCACACTTTCTGGGACACACCTAAAGAATTCAGAAGTTCTCAAGAGCTGTGCAGTGCTGAAGAGTGACCCCACCCCAGTTCCTTTCCCTGTCCTAGGTGCTGCTTAGGGCCAGTGAAGAGCCAGAGGCCACACAAGCTCACTCCCTTTACAGTCACGCGCCCTTACACATTCAGTGCCGCTTTCCCTCCTCTGCCTGCGCTACAGGGTGAGTTCCAGACCAACCTGAGATACTTAACAAAATGAAAAAGTGGTTAAGTGCTTGCTAGCATGTGGGAGCCCCTGAGTTCAACACCTAGCACCATTAGAAAAATCAAGATCGCAGACCACGGAAGATGCAGCAAAGGGAAGAGAAGTAAAGAACTGGGGAAATAGGAATGGGCATTCAGAGTGGGAGTGGGAGCTCAGAGAGCTTCTAGTTGTATAGTTGTATGGACTTCTGTGGAGAGACCAGAAAGACAGCTCACGGACTCAACATTTGGAGCCAAATACTCAGGACCCTGGCAGGTCTGGCTTCTCATCACAGACCCTCCTGCTGGGACCCTGAGTGCACAGTTGCTCTAGGCAGCACTGAGAGGTGCCAGTGTGCTTAGTCTGCCTGGGATGACAGTCAACTGATGGTCATGCTCAGGGGGCCTTGCGTGGGAGACAGTGGGAAACCCTAGCATTTTAAAATCTATGCGGTGCTAGTTAGCACAGAAAGCCAAAAGGGTAGGAGAATGAGAGAAAAAGAAAGTGGAGAGAGCAAGACAGCCTGTGTGGAGCTGCCTGATGGTAGAGAAAATACTGTCAGAGCCACCTCCCCTCCTTGTCTCCCCAAGACTCTGGTGGACACTTCTGTTGAACTCTGTCTTAGATAGCATGCTGCTATCACAGGGAAAAGTTTGGAATTTTAGTAAGCAGACATTGTAAGCATGGAATAGGGTCATGAAGGAATATATCCAACTTTCAGATGAAGCAAAGTTAGACTTGGACAATCCTTAACAGACCTTGGAAATGCCATTGCATGTACTGGGTTAAATATATAAGGGTAAAACCACACAAGACTGCTGACAACCCATTAAAACAGTAGCTTTACACCTGTCCCTGATGTTGCTGAGAAAGGGTCCTCAGAGCTGCACTTCTTGCAGGGGAGGGATGGTCCTTTTACTAGGGTTATACTGAATGTGGCCCTGGTGCCCAGGGATGTGGAGTGCAAAGCAAGTGAGAGCACAGGCAGACAGGGAGCCCACCCTTGAGTTTGTTGCTTCTGCTGGTTTCCAGGGTTTCTCAGCCTCCTCCCTCAGTCAGTCCCACAGACTTTGCTCTTTCATTAGCATCTTCTTTCCCCATGCCCACCCACCTCACCCCAGCACTGGGACTCGGGTCCGCTTGACAACAGGTAATAGCAGGCGTTTCCTCGTCCTGTGACAGGACATCCTGGCGCCCCACAGTCTCTCCCTGGCTTTAAAACAGACCCAAGCACAGGAAAAAACCCAGCTCTAAAATTAGCAGTGTGATAGAAGAAAGGCACATAGCTGCTCTCTGTACTGTTTGTCAATGAAACAAGTCTAAACAGGCCAAATGCATTTCCTTTTTGGGCAAAACAGACCTGTCAGGATGATAGTCAGCTGGGAGGCACAGACGCTTCCCAAAGTGCCCTAGGACCACAGCCCTCATTGCTCTGGCATTTTCCACTGGTCTCCACTGAGATGGTCTAACCTCTCCAGAGGTTGTGCTGACCTTCAAATACTCAAAGTAGGGGTGTACTAACCCCGGTACCCTTCAGGAGGCCCTGATAGATGGCCTCCAAGACTGCCAAACATAATTGAATTTCAGTTAATGGAAGTTTTCCTCACTTTGATTTTCCTTCAGTGAGTATTTGGAAGCAATACTATTTTCTCATGAAACAGATGCATGCAGGAAGCCAGTGTCAGTCCTGCCACAAGACCCTGGCAAGTTCTGATGGCTCCAACTTAGAGTCTCTAGGATGTTTAAGGAAGAAAGGCAGCAATCAGGTTGATTATCACACTAGAAGTAGTTCCACAGTCAAGAACTATTACAGAAGAAAATAAACAACAATGAAAGAACTATTGTTCTCTTTCTTTTTTGCCACTAAGATGTCTTTTCATTTTTTTTATTTGTTATTTTTGAGGGGAGGTGGTTTTGACAGGGTCTCACCATGTAACTCTGACTAGCCTGGAACTTGCTGTGTAGACCAGGTTGGCCTTGAACTCACGGCGATCTGCCTGCCTCTGTCTCTAGAATGCTGGGATTAAAGACTAGCAAAGTATCTTTGTAAAACTCAGCTTTCCCTATGGCATTTTCAAAACCTTCCATTTCCTTCTTGAGAGGATGGTTTCAGATGGTGGAGGCCCTCACTTCAGTGGGAAGAGCTGTTTGTCTCATCAGTAGAGGGCAGAGTGAGAAACTTCTAACCATGCCCCATGTTGTACATTCAGTGGTGACGGTGGGAAGAGAGCAGGACTGACCCTCAGTCACATCTGCATGTCTCATCTCAGTGTTCCTCATATGCAGTGGGAGTTACAGAAATGACTTTGTATTGCAGCTGGGTAAACTGCAGCTGGCTCAGTGGGTGATTGGTTCACATTCACATTGGTAGAGCCAGGACACAAATCCAGCTTCCCTGCCACTGAGTCCTGGGTCCTTCCACAGTCCCCACCCCCCACCCTTTCCTGCCTCTGACTGACCACAGGGAAGTGACTTTCCCAGGACCATTCCGCCACACTATTCTTAGCATTCAGGGTAGCAGTGTTTCCTGACTCCCACCAGGCGTTCTCTAGCACATAAATACCGGTCAACCTCATTCTGGAAACTGTTTCTCAAGAAAGATAAAGGCCTAGGATCTATTATTCCTAGAATGATTCACTCCAGACTTCCTGCCGTTTCCCCTGTTAGGAGTGTACACTGGACACAGGAATGGCTGGCATTCTAGAACAAAAAGGAAAGGTTGCTTCAGAGTGTCCACACCCTGCTCCTGTGCACCTGTGGGCCCTCATTTCTGTCTGTAGACTGAATAGCTGGCATCCTTAGTGAGCTGCAAGAGGCTTGAGCTTCACCTAGTTGTTCATGATCCTAACAGCTCTGAGCCCACAGGATGGAGTAATGGAACCCTGGTCATTCGGAGGTCAGTCACATTTGGACAGTTGCCATGACGTCTACCAGCAGTCTAAACCTTTCACAGTTCTATGGATCATTTCTTGTGGTGACGCTACTCTTACCCTTTAAAAAGCAAATTTTCAGTGAGGCATGGTAGTGCACGCCTTTAATACCAGTGCTCAGGAGGCAGGGCAGGCGAATCTCTGAGTTTAAGACCAGCCTCATTTATGTATTGAATTCCAGGCCAGCCAGGGCTACATAATGAGATCTTGTCTCAAAGCAAGCAAGCAAACAAATAACAGCAAATTTGCTCCCATGTTGTCTGATCTTACACATAATACCCCCAGATCATTAGGCAGGTGGGTGGCTGATGCAGTACTACTCTGAGGCAGCTCTGCTCTCTGATGATCCAATGCCATGTAAGGTCAGGTTATGGTCTGCATCTGTGTTACAGCTAAGATAGGAGCATGTATGCATGTATGGGTGGGGATCTCTTGTCCATTCAGTCTATATGTAACATGTTTGCATGAGCTTCTCACTGGTCATGAGCAAGGATGTATACTGAGCCTTCTGAGTGGCTGTCAGCTGGGTGGGCTGGGACAGGCTGGGGCTGTCTCCTGCCTCTGCCCAGCATAAGCCAGCTCTTCACCAGCTGCTTCAAATTGGCATCAGGAGCACACTGTCATTCAGAAGGGCAAATATGGTACAGATTCTGTAGTCTTGGAAAAGCAGAACACCTTACTTCAGTATGCTAGAACCACCTTTAAAACAGAAATGGGCTTGACAAGTAAAAAGCCTGCAACCATACCTCAAATCACTCAGGGCCCTGGGGTATGCTTTCTCCATGATATCAAAAAGGCCTAGCAGGTCCACAGTGTGTCTAATCTGCCCACCTTGGGTACTTACTTGCCAGCTGGAATGCAGCAGCCATTGCCTCCTCCCAGCACTGGGATTCTGGTGACATCAGGGGCAGGCCCATCAGCCCAAGGACGAAGGTTATCTGACCCACGGCAAGTGCAGCTGTGGCCACCAGGTTGCAAGCACGCATCATGTCAAACTGTACTGTGGGCCAAAAGGAGGAAAAGAAGATGGTCAGTATGGTGAGCCACTTAGGGAAGAGGCAAGTCACATGGCCCTGGTCACATTCATCTTCAGTGATAGACACTTCCTTTCTAGGCCTCTATTGGACCTTTCAAAGAGCAACACAAACAGCTAGTATCGTCTCTAAACAGAACTTTCTGGAAGTACCTCACCTACTCTGTCTTCATGCTTTCCTGTCCTCTTTCCTGCCATTTCAGGATTCCCTAGCTTGGCTGCAGTAGTTACACACACACACACACACACACACACACACACACACACACACACACACACGCAATAGTTACACACACACAGACACACGCAGTAGTTACACACACACACACACACACACACACACACACACCCGGGCTGGAATGCTGCTCTGTGATTTGAGTCTGTGTGTGTGTGTGTGTGTGTGTGTGTGTGTGTGTGTGTGTGTGTTATATGCATGTGTGTACACATGGTACTGGGGCTGGAGGCAGGGGAGGGGGGCAGTAGACTTGCCAAGTATGTGCACATGGAGGCCAGAGATCAACGTCAAGTGTCTTCTCTATTACTCTCTAACTTATTTTTTGAAATAGGGCCTCCCTGCTTCTATATCTCATCATTTTGGCTAGACTGCCTGGGATCCTCCTGTCTCTGCCTTCTCAGTGCTGGGTTACAGGCATACTCCACTTCACACAGGTTTATTGTAAGTGCTGAAGACTCAAAGTCCGATCTTGCATAGCCAACAGTTTACTCCCTATCTTCTAGTTTGGATCTTAATAAGACAACTGTTACATTTTCACTCAGGTGCTGTATTATAATGGAGACTAGAAGGGAAGTCCCATCAACAGCAGAGGGTTTCTTACTTTGGATGGGTCCTATGGGCCCTCAGCTGCACTCCCCACTTAGCCATCCAGATACGCAAGAACTCAACAGTGGTTTTGGTTTTGATTTTTTGTTTTGTTTTGTTTTTTGTTGTTGTTGTTTTGTTTTGTTTTTTCTTTTCTTTTTGTGGTATTTTTTTATTTGTTTGTTTTTGAGGCAAGGTCTCTCTACATACATAACCCTGGCTGTCCTGGGAACTCTGTAGACCAGGCTGGTCTCAACCTCACAGATTCCTCCTCCTCTGCTTTCCAAGTGCTGGATTAAAGGTGTGGGGCACCACACCCAGTTTAAAACTCAGCATTACCTGTCCTTCCTATAGGCAAAAGTGATATTACTGGGCCTCTCTACCAGCAAAGGATAGAGCAGGAACCAGACCTGGGTCTGCTGAGCCCAGGCCCCCACCCTATATGCCTCTAATGCCCCATGCCCTTCCTTCATTCTATCAGCAGCTAGAGTGGTGCTCTAACCTTTGTGCTTGCCTTCCTTCTCCTTACTCTCTCTATGTTTTTGTTGTTTTTGAGACAGGGTTTCTCTATGTAACCCTGGCTGTCCTGGAACTTGCTCTGTAGATTATGCTGGCCTTAATTCAGAGATCTGCCTCGTGAGTGCTGGTGTGAGCCACCATGCTCACCTTGGTATCACACCAAAGCCCATACTGTGAGATGGTGACACACCAGCATGCTGACATTTAATGGCCCAGGTTGCTCCCGAGCAACAGCAAATACATAACTGGAGACAGCTAGGAAGCAGTGAATGGACACAGGAGGAGCATGCCAGCCCAGACTTTGCTCCCTTGTGGTCTAGCAGTGATGAGGGAATTCTGATCCGCACACTTGTTGCAGATAAGTCAGTGCTCAACTCAAAGCAGGCCTCAAAGACTGGAGGTGCTATTCTCCCCTCATTTGAAAGACTGATTTTCAGAATTGGGTCACAATAAATAACATCATCAGTAACACAAGAACTGAACATGAAAGGCCTTCTGAGACCCCTGACGAACCTGTACTTCTATGATACTGTTGTATTGTCTTCCTCTGTGGGCAAGGAAGGTGTGGAGGCTGGCCATCTCATGCACAAGATGGGTGGCCTCTTTTGTGTGAGCCAGCAAGTAGGGCCCTGCTTATAAAGACCTGTAGATCCTTTGTCCCACTTCTCACAAAGCACTGAGAGGCAACCCAAGGCCCCTTTACCTCAGTGGACTTATAAACAGCCAGAGTGTAACTCTGACCCATTACCACCAACATTGGCAGTTCCATTTGGTTTGACCTAAATGTTTATTGAAATGCAATATAGATTTACCAAATAGCTCAAAGCTCTCAGGCTCGGTGTCTGCCTAACCCCCCCCCCCCCATCTCATGTGGGCTCTGTATCTGGGCTCATGGTGAGCACTTCTGCTGGGACTGTGGGCACCTCACTGTTACTCCGTCATCCAACCCATTCCCGAAGCCCTACCCTCCCAGGTTCCCCTCACCACACAGCAAAGCCAGATTCTCAAGTCTCCTCCTGCCTCTAATGACCCAACCTAGTAGGTGACTATGTAGAGTAAGGTACAGCCTATGAGAACACTTAGGCCTGGAGGTTAGAATTCATAGGCTTCAAAAGTCTCATCCAAATACCCGGAGACCTCTGTGCACTGCTCTGTTCTTGGAAACTGACTCTGTCCAGCAATTAACCTCTATACAGGTGAAGGGTTAAAGTGTCATGGGCAACCCTGGATGAGAAACAGCTTATCTACATGCAGGGCCAGGAAACATGTGGGATGGTACGAAGAACTTAAAACCCTGTACTGGCAACCATGAAGCAAGGTCCCATTTCCTTCAGACCTCTCTCAGACCATGATGGCAATTGGAGAGAAGCCATCATATCATGAACTGAACATAGACTTGCTCTTGTGGTGCTGTGATATGTGACCGCCATTCCGCCTAGGGTCCTGTGTGCCACACTCCATCTTCATGCTGGATGATGTCTGGTTCCAGCTCCTTTCAGGGCCATGTTTATATTTAGGCTATAGAGTCACACAGCATCATCCTGGGGTTTTGTGCCACTTCCTGTCACCTAGGGTCAGTCTGTCCTGCCCATTGTGTTTTAAGCTACTTCCTGTGCAAAGAACTCTCCTGTCATTTAGCCCCTTCTAGATCTCGGGCTTTTCCAGCTTGCCACCTCCAGTGTGGGCAGCACAAGCAGGTATAAACCCAGTGAAGCTTGTGTACCAGCTTACATGAAGAGTTGTGTGGATGTAGAAGGTCTTAAGCTTACTGGGAAATCCAAACAGCCCATGCACCTGCTGGCCCACCAGCACGAGGTGCCACTAGATTAACAACAGCTGCCACTCACTGGACCTTCTTTCCACTTTGGGCACATCCAAGCAGCTGCTTCTTTCTTGCTGTACTCACAGCAAAGCCAGCAGCCTCCTGTGGGCTCATCCTCTGGTGACTGAGAACTTATGTCCTTCAGTCCTTAGAGTTATCATCAATCAGAACCCAGGTCACTAAAGACCCTAATGCAGCTGAGTGATGCTTCAGAGGGGCATGAGGTTGACTGGCAGGTGAAACACTGGCCAAAAAAAGTCTGACAACCTGAATTTGATCCCCAGAACCTACATAAAGGTGCAAGAAGAGACCCAACTCAAAAAAGTTGGTATCTGACCTCCAGACATGCACCATTTGCATGCATGTGTCTGCACATATTGCATGTGTATACATGCTAATAAAAATAAACCTAAGAAATTTAATAAAAGGGCAAGAGATGAACTAGGGTCTGGTGGTCCTTTGTTTGTTTGTTTGTTTGTTTGTTTGTTTGTTTTTCCAGTCAGGGTTCCTCTGTGTAACAGTCCTAGCTGTTCTGGAACTAGATCTGTCAACCAGCCTGGCTTCAAACTCACAGAGATCCACCTGCCTCTGCCTCCCGAGTGTTGGGACTAGAGGGGTGCGCCACTCCCGCCTGGCAGGTGTGGCAGTCTTAAGACTCCTGGTAGGAAACAGTCAAGCGGCCATAACCCTCAAAGTATAGGCACAGCTTAAAATAGCCATGTGTGATCTTGGACTCTAGAAAGATGAGGAAGGAGGAAGTGTTCCTTGTGCAAAATGTTTTGAGTTTTTGAACCCAGGGAGTATGATTTCAGGGTCTAATTGCTCTCTCCTCCCACAGCAGACTAAGGCTTTGTAACAGGCAGGTAGTGGCTGAGGTTCAGACCAGTGGCCACCTCTTTTGATTTGCTTTACAGCTAGCCTGATAATGACCACACACTGCAGGAGGTCAGCCCAATTCTCTGTGCTCCTGCAGGGTGTCCTGCCCACTTGGCAGGCTCTGTACTCCATAACGCTCCCTCTGTAATCTGAAAAAGCATTCCTGACGACCTGTACCAACCTCATTCTTCACAACGCTCTGCCACCTGTACACTGGGCTTTTTGGTGTTGTTGACTTATTTTTTGTTTGCATGTGTGTGCATACATACATGTATACATGTTCACACTTGTGTTGGGGAACGTGGGTGTGGTGCAATTGTACTTGTATGTGCATGTATGTGGAGACCAAAGGTTGAAATGAGGTATCTTCCTTGATCACTTTCCAGCTTATATACTGAGTCTCTTCCACTTGAACCAGGAGCTCATGTAGCTCTTCAGGGTGTCTCTGCACCCTGAGCATTCAAATTACAGATGGGCCAAGACACCCACCTACTATTTCAATGGGTTCTGGGACTGAACTCTGGTCTTCAGGCCTTCACCTTCCAAGTAGGCACTTTGCCCTCAGGGCCTGCTCCCTAACTATTGTGTGGTTATTTTTACCCTGTATATCAAGACTTCTTTTTTAATTTATTATTTTATTATGTATGCCTGCATGTATATCTGTGAACCATGTATGTGCCTGGTACCCACAGAGGCCAGAAGAGGGCATGGGACTCTCCAGGTATTGAGTTCAGTTGGTAGGAGGCACCATATGGATCTGGGAGTCTCACCCCAGGTCTTCTGGGGGAGCATGTGCTCTTAACCACTGAGCACCTCCCCACCCCAAAGGGCTTCTCCCACTCACAAGCCTTGCCTTCATTTTTGTTTTATTTTGTTTTTCGAGACAGGATTTCTCTGTGTAACAGCTCTGGCTGTCCTGGAACTCATTCTGTAGATCAGACTGGCCTCCAATTCACAGAGATGCACTTGCCTCTGCCTCCCAAGTGCTGGGAATACAGGTGTGTGCCACCATGTTTAGCCTCACAACCCTTTTTTGTCTAAGAAATTGTTTACATATCTCAGGTATATAGGTAGGTAAAATAGGAATAAAAGCCAAACATTTACTGATAATAATCATAAAGACATTTTAAAATATATAAGTATATTTTAAAATATATAAATATATATTTGATATAAATATAATTTATACCATTTATTAAAGACAAAAGCAAATTTATATACTAGTTATTTGTATACTAGTAAAGAATTATACTAATTCTTTAATTGATAAAGAATTGAATCTTGCCTGGCATGATGGCATATGCCTTTAATCCCAACACTTGGGAGGCAGAGGCAGGCGATTTTTTAATTCAAGGCCAGTCTTCTCTACAAAGAGAGTTCCAGGACAGACAGCCAGGGCTACACAGAGAAACTCTGTCTCAAAAAACAAAGAATCAAATTTGGTTGAATATTTAGTACTATAGGATGTAGAACATCTTCATTTGTCAGAGTTGATATAATTCTGATTTTTATAAACTATTTACATTAACTTATTTATTAGAGATACAACAATGTGCATCTCACAGAGGGCGTGTAGAGGTCAGAGAACAATTTTCAGGAGTTGATTCTCTCCTTCCACCATGTGGGGTCAAAGGTTGTCGGGCTTAGGCTAAATGCTTTTACCTACTTAGCCATCTTGAAAACCCCATATTTTTTATTTTTATTTTAGTTTAGGTTTAGTTTTTTCAAGACAGGGTTTCTCTGTGTAGCTCTGCCTGTCCTGGAACTCGCTTTGTAGATCAGGCTGGCTTTGAACCCAGAGATCCTCCTAAGTGCTGGGATTAAAGGTGTGAGCCACCACTGCCTGGCTATTTTTTTAAATTATTTACTTATTTTTATGTTATGTGCATTG
The DNA here is from genome assembly GCF_943737965.1 of Phodopus roborovskii. Classification (NCBI taxonomy): domain Eukaryota; kingdom Metazoa; phylum Chordata; class Mammalia; order Rodentia; family Cricetidae; genus Phodopus; species Phodopus roborovskii. The sequence continues at coordinate 48,691,612 of NW_026126407.1, read as the reverse complement.
GTGTTTTGCCTGCATGTATATCTGTGCAGGGGTGTCAGATCTCCTGGAACTAGAGCTACAGGTAGTTGTGAGCTACCATGTGGATACACCACATGAATACATAGTACAAGACAGCAGAAGATTGGTTAAAGGGGTTTCAGAAATTATTAAAAATTCTATCAGAATCCAAAATTCTTTTAATGATTTTTTTTAAATGAAACTCAAGTCAGCAAACCAAATGTTACAAAAGGTGAAAAATAGGCAATGAGTGGTAGTTCACACCTTTAATCCCAGCAGAGACAGACTGCAAGCTCCAGACCAGCCAAGGCTATATATATAGTAAAACCCTATCTCAAAAAGAAGAAAGAAAAATAAATAAATTACTATAAGTCAACCCAAAATGTACCAATTTAATATATACATGCTGAGGAATGATAGTAAGAAAAATATTTAAAATCTTTGCTACTCATTATGAAACAATTCTGTTTCTTTAAGAGCAATTGTGTTTCACTTAGTGGTGAAAATACTGTTGTTATTAGCATATAGAGTTTCAGATAGAGCTGGGGTGTTCCAGGCAGCAGCAGTTGATACTATGTGGCATGAGAACATAAAACACCAGGAAGTACCAAGTGCCCACACTGTATGTTCAGGGCCAAGGCTCTAGTAAAGTATCACACACACACACACACACACATTCCATATGGGAACATGACTAGCAGTTTAAGGAGCCACCCAGAGACTCCGCTACATCAAATGATAGTAGAACTGGAAGGTGTTGCAATGTGATGTTAACAGTACAGGAACAGACTAACAGGCATCCTGAGCTTCATCTTGAAGGCCAGGAAAGGAGCTGAATAAATGACAGAGCAGGTTGGAAAGAGAATGACCCAAGTGGCTTGTAAGGCGGGGTGCATAATCAGTGCAGTGAGGCTAGAAGACTGGCACTTGGAGCCCGGAAGAGAGTGCAGACAGACTGCTGGCCTGTCCTTCTGCCCTCTGCTCCCCATTCTGTTGTCTTCCTCGCTCTGCCTTCCTGGCAGCTTGAGTTCCATCATACCCCATGAAGGACTCTACAAAGTCATTCACTCCCTGCCTGAATGAGTTCCCCTCGAATCACAGAGAGTGCTGCAGAGCCCCACCCTGAGAAAGAAGCAGTCTCATTGTGGCTGCTGACCCCCACCCAGAGGGCCTGTGTGTGCAGCCTAAGATGTCCCAGAGAGCACCTGGCATAGATATGCCTAAACAAACAATCTGGCTAAGTGGCCAGCCAGCCAGCCTGCCTATCTAGGCGGGAATATTTGATGTCCAGCATGGCACAGAGTGTGTGGAGATGCTCAGGGGCTGCCTAGGGGCAGGAGTTGAGGGCTCTCCCTTGGTAGCATGGAGGTCCAACTGATCTGTGCCAGGGTTCAACTTTGTGCTCATATTCAGGTGCAGCCTAAGTTCAGAAAAAGGACTAAGGATCCCGGAACAAGAACACAAGCTCCGAAAAGTGAGGCAGACAAAGAGTGGAGCTAAACCTGGGCTCAAGTAGTCAAGCAGATCCTTGGTCTCCAACTCTCAGCCCAGGGTATCACTTAACAGAATGGCCAACTGGCAAAAATATCCCCAGTATGACATAGAAAAGACATGGGCACCCGAGTTTGACCTGTATGAACCATGTTCCGATCCAGTGCTCTTATGACATCTGGGAGCACAGAGCCCTTAGACCAGAGTTGAGAATGTTAGGAATGTCCCCTTTGTTTTTTCTGCAGCTCAGGCCGGTCCCATGGATGTTTGCAATCAAAAAGCACTGAGAGACCCCCAACTCAATGTATTCTGCAAGCAAGAACTCATGGCACAGGACTACCAGGGGGTGACCCTACCAAATGGCCCCACCAGTGATGTCTGGAAATTCTAAGAGTGGCCTGTCCTGTCCTTGTAACCCAGTGCCCTAGGCTGCTTCTCATAATGAAATTGTGAGCAAGCCACACAGTCAGCCCTGTGACACCAGTGACTATGCCCATAGTGCATTGGAGGGTTTATAAAGTATCATTCATTGCTCAGACAGGAAGGTTGTTACCCTGATGCCATCTGTCTAAATGGTAGAATGTGGGCAGCTGCCCCTCCCCAGAGGTTTGATTTGTAGATCCACCTGGGTCACATGGTGGGATTTTATATGAGAGTCTCAGATTGGTCACAAGTCTGATTTTAAATGGTAGCAAGTCATCATGCAGGCTGGGGATATAGGTCCACAGGGGTGGGGACAACAGGCATCACTGGCCGTGTGGTTTCTATTGTCTCTGTCCATGAAGAACAGAGTGTGAGTTGACTTAGTGGATAGCACAAGTGGTGAGCAAAGCTCATGGAGAGAAGATGAAAGGGAAGAGACCAGCAGCAGCATCTCTACCTCCAAGCCCCTGGGCACAAAGCCAAACAGCCTTGTCCCCAGCCAGGGGGTTAGGGACCAGCTTCCGCTCAGGAAATGCTGACTGGTGGCTACTTTGTTCCTATTGCATTTCAGTCTCAATGTGTGCTTGACTGTGTTAGCAACCAGAATTATCCATTTAGCCTGTTTTCCAAAAATTTCCATCCTGTTACTTAGTATCAAGAAGCTCTTCAGTGTCTTTTTTTGTTGTTTGAGCAATAGTTGCTGCTCAGATTCATTAAGGATGAGCTACTTGCAAATGCCATATTATTTGCAAAAGGTGTTCATTTTTTCTTTTTGAGACAAGGTCTCACTATGTATCCCTGGGTCAGCACCTGAGTGCTAGGATTACAGTCATCCATCACCAGCCCAGCTTAGGAAAGTATTTTTAAATTGTCTTGGGAGCTCATCAGGTATGGTGGCAGACTCACATAGGTGGGAACCTTAAGAAGGCACAGGTAAAAGGGAAAATGTGGGGTGCTCAGGGTAGGGACAGCTGTGGCTGCCATGCCATCACATAGCTGGGGGGGGGGGGATGTCATAGAGGCCCTGTGTATTCTGTTGGCCTGAGATAACAGGCCTCAGAAGGAGGAGAGTGGGAAGAACAAGGTATCTATCTACACAAGATGCTCCTGGATGCACCAGCTGGAGCACAAAAGACAGAAAAGGGAGACAGTACTGTACACATATCACAGGGGACAGCTGGACTGTTCAGAGACTTTATGGTCCAGAATGGAATTGACTATTCTCAGAGCCTAGCGAGCCCCAGCCTACACCTAACCCCACCCCAGAAGACCTAGACAAAGCCATGGCCCCTGTGAGAAGCTTGGTGGACCCTCAAGCTTACTAGCTTTCCTACCTAGCCAGAAAGGTTGTGGAATGCATAGGGAGAGCTCTCTACTGACACATCACATGAAGACCCAAGTCCAGCTATTTAGCCTCCCTCCCACAAGACACCCAGATTCTGAGAGTGCATTCATGTATTTTGATCTGTCTCTCAATAAAAGGCTCCCTGCCTGTCAAGGCCCCAAGGAAGAGGCTGACCTACCCCCATTGTAAGGCACGGTACCTCTACCTATGAGATAGGAATGCTGTTTCCTGGCCTACCTTGCAAAGCCACTGTTGGTCAGGATCAGGCTTGAGGTGGCTGCATTGGGCAAGTCACTCAGGATTTCCAGAAAGTCCGTTGATAACACTGGGGGGGGGGGTGCCCACCTAAGTCTCATGTTTTCTAAAGATCAGTGTTGTCTTCTGACAGAGCTGTCTGACCTGTAGCCTCCATGGAAGTCTGTAGTTGAGACCCCCTGTCAGTTTTAGGGGGTTGTCATCTGGAGAGAACTTGCATGTAGACAGACATGCCTATTTTAGGTAGCATCTTCATATTTATGCAAACTTTCTTCTTGTACTCTCAAACCTAAGCTCTATTTTAAGTGAAGTCCCCACTCCCAGGTAGTATATAGACCCAAGACAAGAGAGCTGGAAAAGGAGAAGGCCACCATTGGGGTGGGGGAGGTAACACTGTACACTTTGCTACCACGTGCTTCCTCTGGTCTCCTAGACACCCCAGCCAGATTCTCCTTCCCTGGCCTAAAGGCCCTGACTAACTAAGAAATACAGACAGAACTCATCCACATATTCTTACACTTCTTGTTTTAATCCTTAGTGGTACTTCTTTCTACCCAAGGAACAATGTCTTAATTTGATTAGCATACCTATTTTTCATCCTTCAGCCACATGAATTGAACTGTGAAGAAGTCCATCAAGGGAGTTATGCGGTATTGCTTTTCAGGGCGGGCTTGAGGTCCATGCTCCGTGACACCACCACTATCCTGAGCACAACCTCCCCTCCCCTAACCACCTGAAGGTGACAGGAAAATAAAGAGACTTACGTTTGACGGTGCCTCGAGACTCCTGGAAACCTGCTGACTCAGAGCCCCATGCTAGCACCTCACAGTCATGTGTGTCCACCTGCCCAGTTCGGGTCCCAGGGCTTGTGCCTCCCTTACCCCTGTCCGCCAGCCAGCAGGACCTCCACAGCCCCACACTTCGCTTGCGTCCATCCTCCAGCGTCTGGTACACCCAGTTGGGGGTAAAGGCTGCTGCATTGTTGAGGATGAGGGAGACAAGGGCCACCAGCACAGCTGTGGCCACAAGTTTCTGGACAGTCATATCTGACTGCCAGTACTGTCTATCTCGGAGAAAGGCCCAAGTCCAGGTCAGCTGCTGTGCATCCAGAGAAAGCCAAGATGCTGCTAGGTGTAGCTAGAGAACATCACCACTCATCCTTGGGAAGCTATGCAGCAGCTCCAGCCAGGCACATGAGGATGTCGGCAGTATGGGGAGAAGCCCATGGGATGGGTCCAAGTGAGCTGCTCACAGCCCTGCCTTATCCTCCCTCTTGAACCTGGAGCAGGGACAAGCCTGTACTGAAGCTGGTCTCTCCAAGACCCATTCCTGGGAGAAATCTGGGGCACCGGCCACACCAGCGAGAATCCAGAGTTGTAAGTGGGCCGTCTTCTTTGGAACAGAGGCCAGGAAGGCTGTGTCCACAGTACTGCTTGCCTACAGCAGTGGAAAACAAAGTAACTCAGGAGGCATGCACAGCATGGGAATCAGCTGGTCACACTCCTTAGAACTGCCTGTGGGAGTCAGTCCGATGAGAGCAGGGTTGTGGAAGCAGTGTGGGTTTGGCCACCTCTCTGCTGCCTAGCCCGTCTTAGTACCTCTGCCACAAATGGCAGGTCCTGGAAAGCAGAATGCCTGCTACAAGGAAGTGTGTGTGTGTGTGTGTGTGTGTGTGTGTGTGTGTGTGTGTGTGTGTGTGTGTGTATGCGCGCGCGTGCGTGTGAGCGCACTCCCGTTTCCCTGTCTCTCAGCAGAGAGGAAATGGTTGTTTTTGAGGCTGTTTTTGGTGAGCAGGAGGGCGTAGCCAACTGCAACAAATAGCAGACCTTCCACAGAGCCAGACACTAACAGGATGCGCTTCCTGATGGGAATGGCCTGCTCCAGCCCACCCCCTGGCTGCCCCTCCCCATCTTCCTGTCCCATAGGAGTAGTCAGGGATACCAGCCAGGACACTCATCTTCTTACCTGTTGCGGTCAAACCTAGCCAGCTGTGCTAGGTCCAGGATCGGGGGATGCCAGGAACACCACAAACAGGCAGAATCCTAAGAGACTGGGTGTCCAACCATCCATCCATCCATTTTCCCCTGCATGATAGGTGCTGAGTACCCAGTGTCTACAGCAGTGGTTCTCAACCGTGGGTCAAAACCCCTTTTAGAAGGTCAAATGATCCTTTCACAGGGTGGCCTAAGATCATTGGAAGACACAGATATTTGCATTACAATTTGTAACAGTAGCAAAGTTACAGTTATGAAATAGCAACAACATAATGTTATGGTGGGGTGGTCACCACAACATGAGGAACTATAGTGAAGTATTGCAGCGTTAGGAAGGTTAAGAGCCACTGATCTACAGCCTTCCCTCCCCCACAGTGGTTCTACTTTTTGTGTTTGTTTGTTTGTTTGTTTTTCAAGATAGTTTCTCTGTGTAGCCATGGCTGTCTTAGAACTCACTGTGTAGACCAGGCTGCATCCAGGACAGTTTTTGGACACAAGGAATTTGGTGCTGATTAGTTCCCCAAGTCATAACAGTACAGCCTCTTCTGTCTTCATGCACTGACATGCTAGATAATCCCCTACTTCCAAGTATTGCTGCTTTCAATCACACATTTATGTATGTGGTCAGGCTCCTGGCACTATATAAGTTTACATTCCCATCATCAGTCGTCAAAATGTCTTTTCAATTCTGTGAATGGTTTCATGACTTTCTCCCTGAAGTTTGAAGCCAGTATCAATGTGGCTTATTCATATTTTCCATTCTTCTTGGCCTGGGCCTGAAGGAAATTTACTTGTCATTTTGTCATTCTAGGTCTCTGGGTTCAGCCTCTCTGTGGGTTATGTTCTTTCTTTCTTTCTTTCTTTCTTCCTTTCATTCCTTTCCTTCCTTCCTTTCCCCCCACCCCTCTCTCCCTTCCTTTTTTTTTTTTTTTTTTTTTTTTGTTTGTTTGAGTCAGGGTTTCTCTGCATAACAGCCCTAGCTGTCCTGGAACCCTCTCTGTAGACCAGGTTGGCCTCAAACTCACAGAGATCTACCTGCCTCCCTAATGCTGGGATTAAAGGCATATACCTATACCACCACTGCCAGACCTGTGGGTTATATTCTAAGCAGAAGGAATTTGACAAACAGCGTGGGGTGCTATCTACTGTCAGCTCATGCTATGACTCAGACAACACTTAAGTAGGACAGCTGCCATTGTTCCTGCACGTGCCTCCCCCCAGAGGTAGAATTAGGGTGCAACATTTCCAAACACAAAATAGAGCAGGTGTATTTGAAATGGAGATTTCCCCAAGTTTCCATTAAGAGAAAATCTTAATTAAGCCAGTTATCCTTAGGTAGTTATTAAATGGTGGCTAATTTCCAGTGAGAACCAAACATGTAGTTTTGAACCCAGGAGGTTGTTTTAAGAGTTCTAATGCCCAAACTGACGTGATCCTTCTGCCTCAACCTTGTATAGCTGGTACTGAAGGCTACAAGGACATGTTTGATCATCTTAGATGGAGCCCTTGGACTAGCTGTGTTTTTCCTTTCCTGAGCTGGGTGAGAAGGAAGCCAACACCGTATAGGAGCCTCTGCCATACCTCCAAGTGTCAGTGAACTCAGCCATCTGCCTGTGTGGGAGGGTAGGCAGGGGAGAGATGGAGTCAGGAGGGTCCTTTCAAGATATGCTGTCCTCATAAGATTTTAGGCTCCTGTGTGACTGGTAGGAAATCTCCCACCCAGAGGATCCCAAACTAAGCTGGAGGATTGTTACTATAGTTGCACACTCATCTATCCTTCATTGCATTGCGCGCGTGCGCGCGCACACACACACACACACACACACACACACACACACACACAGGGAATATCACAAGTCCTGCTGGTTCCCTAGTTGCTCACTCAGGACAGGTCCAGCTGAACATAGGTCCTCCCAGAAACTAGGCCTGTGGCAGAGCCCCCTCTGTGACCACATCTGCTTCTCATCCAGGCGCCTGTAAGCTGATGAAGTGCAGATGTGATCCCTTTCCATGGAGTAACACAGACAACAGGAAATTCTTAAGACTTGGACAGGGCCAGGCGGGTGTTTACTTCTTGGAATTTATGCCAGATGTACAAATCCCAGAACTTTGCTTTGGAGTTGGAGTTGTCCCATCCTTGGAGAGTAAAGTTGTCAGGGAGTCTCATGCAGAGAATGTCAGGAATCTTGTGGGAGCTGAAATGGTCCTGGTCTAGAGACAGCCACAAAAAGTACACTCTACATTTGCGGAATAGACTGGCAGCCATTTCTTGGGCCTATGCTTTTGAAGCCGCTGAGGCCTGGCCCTCCATGTTTGGTGCACAATTACCTCAAGAAGAGAGGGCCTTTGCTAGCCTTTAAGGGACCCTCCTCCCAAATTCTCCCTGCCTGGCTGGGGGCTGTGTTCCGGCACAAGTTCTTCAGGTCTCCTGCTTGATTGTCAGGCGGGGGTCCATGGGGAAAAAGCCAGACATTTTAGTGATGTGAAAATATCTTTGTCATGTACAGAGCCAGAGAAGCACAGTGACTCTGAGACAAGTCTCCAACCTGTCTCCCACTCCACACAAGGCCCAGACACTTGCCTGGAGCAGACCCTCCTGGTGGGAAAAGAGAAAACCCAGGGCACCCATCAGCCAGCTTTGTCTACAGACCACTGACTACACTTATTTTCCCAACACTGGATATAGATACCACCATTGCTTTCTAGACCATGCAGAAGAAGAGGGGCTACCCAGGGAAGCAGAGGCAGCCAAAAGGTCATGTCCTCCCCTCCATCTAGCCCCCACACCCAGGCCTTAGGAGGCAGTGAAAGTAAACTGTTCTTTTAGTTTCATTTTCTTGAGACAGATCTCACCGGGTAACCCTGACTGTCCTGAAACTCACTTTGTAGACAAGGCTGGCCTCACACTTACAGAGATTCTCCTGCCTCTGGGATTAAAATCATGTGCCACTATATCCAGCTTTCCAAACATTTTTAAAGCATGTAATCATGTAAACTAGCAGGAAGAAGTTGATTTTTTTTTTTTAAGGGCCTCATGTCTAACCACCATCTTGCTGTAGATTCAGCCGCCCATGCCTCACACACTTAGCTAGCCCAGCAAGCTCAGGAGGGCACTGGCAGACCCTGTCTGTTCTGAAAGCTCTGTGTGGCTCACTGAAGTTGTGCTGGGGAAAACCAAGCATTTCCTTTGGGATTCCAGACTTAGCTCATATGACATTTCTAGGAACAGCATTGACTTAGAGAACCTGTCTACACAGAGCTGGCAGACACCACACAGGCTCTGCCCTGAGGCCCAGAGCTCCCCGAGAGACCACACAAAAGGATAGTAGGGAGTTTAAACTTAAAGAGTGGAATGTGCTGCTTGAGGCCCCAGATACCCAGCCCTGACATGGACGTGTATCCAGTCATAGCAGTTCCTGTTGGGATGCTGCCCTGGCCGGGGCCATGTGCACTGAGCAGGTTTGCCCCATATGCTGCCTCAGGGCTACCATGAGTCATTTGATTTCCAAAACCAAAAGCACAAGGGCAGTGAGTCCCACCTGCTGGGAAAAGTAACTCAGCAAGGTGCTGCCCAATGGCTGGCACCTCTGAGGGCCTCATCCTCACTCATGTGTCACCTTCTCCAGAACAGCTCTTGTATGTTCTGAAAATTGCAGACCAGAGCATGAGAAGCTGTGAAGGGATAAGCTAGAAGAGCCTGGAGGAGGAGAGGGCTGAGGCCCTCCAAAGCTGGCTGAGTTTGGGGTGTGATTTAGGCATACACACTGACCTCCTTCCTAGCACAGCATCCCTATGTTGCTGCCATGTAACTCTGGTCAGACTTCACCCCCTCCTACAAGCAGTAGTCACCAGGATTGTCACTGCTAAAATGTAGACATGCTTGCCCTCCAGTTACTTGATACACATACCTATGGAATCAGTCAGAGTTCTAGCAGGACCCAGACAGGTCAGAATAACCTATGTACAGAATATGCTGGCTTGAAGGACACCTGGATATGTAAATTTTCAACCACAGAATGCCTGAGCTGATTTATTTGGTGTTTTCCTTCCACTTCTATTCAAATCAGGGAATTTAAGATGTGGGTTATCCATGGATCATCTAGCTGCCCACAGGAGGACTTGGCCCAACAGATTGAGAGTATTCTTACCCATCCTTCTTCCTGGACAAATCGTTAGGAAAATGTTCAGGACAATTGCATTTCAGGCCTTACTCCCCAAAACAGCAGCCAGCCTTGTGGGGGAAACTGCCTTCCAATTCCTTAGTTCTGCCAAGTCTGTGAGGCTGGGAAAGGACAGACCTGCCCCACTTTCTAGAAGGAGGCTGCCGCTCTGGCCAGGCTTTATCTTGGGGGAGCCACTGGAATGTGGATGCTCTGTCAGCACATCCCCTGAGGCCTTATGGCTGCTCTGCATGGTGTGTGTGTGTGTGTGTGTGTGTGTGTGTGTGTGTCTGTGTCTGTGTCTGTGTCTGTGTCTGTGTGTTGGGTAGCCAAGAGAGGTTAATTGTATGTGTATGTAACAATGCTGTGGTCTTAGAGTAGGAAGACCTATTCCATTTTACCTAAACAGAGTGGGAACTGTGTGGAAAGTAAACTGGTTCCCTTTTCCAACTCTCTATTCAGCTTTTTTTTGTCTCAGGCAGGGGCTCTCTGAGGAGGTCCAGGCCCACAGTGAACTACCTCAAAATGAGGGACAAGGAAGGGTCCACTGTTCAGCCACACATCAGGGGCTGGCCCTGCTCCAGGCCCCTAGATTGAGTTGGGACTGTGGACTCCCTCCACCCACCTTTCCAAACACTGACTTCTGACTGTCTGGGAGTGGTGGTGTAAGGCCCCTTCTTCCTGTAGGGTCCCCAGCCCTGGAAGCAGTTTAGGAAAGCTCCGTGGAGACCATTGCTCAGTTGTGAGCAAGAGGTTCTTTCTGTCTTTGACCTGACTCGCTGTGTGCTCACAATTAGGAAAGGCCATTATCTGCTAGCAGACAAAGTAACACGGGGTAGTTAGTAAAGATCATCTGTCCCCTTTGTCATCCCCAAAGGCCTTCAAGATCAGGAATGCCATGTAAAATGTGCCAGGGGGAGACTCAGGATAATTTTCTACTTCTTTCCTTTTGAGTAATGGGCGTGCGATGCCTACTCTGCAGTTTACTGTGTAGGCTTGGTGATTATATGCATTGTCAGATGCTGAGAAGGGGCTAGTGGGTACCCTGAGCTCTGGGTTGGAAGCTGATAGGGCCACCTATCTTCTGTCCACAGTGAGACTGTCTGGGAGAACATGGCACGCATGTGTGTCAAGACTCAGAGGCTGGATGTCGCCAAGGTGTGCCTAGGGAACATGGGCCATGCCCGTGGAGCCCGAGCACTTCGGGAAGCTGAGCGGGAACCAGAACTGGAAGCCAGAGTGGCCATGCTGGCCATACAGCTGGGCATGCTGGTGAGTGGTCCCAGTCTCAAACAGACAGACATCACCTGGGGGCAGAGAGGAAGGTGGTTACTCCTGCCATGTTGCCAAGATGAACCTGCAGTAAAAAGGACAGAGGTTGCTAAGCATAGACCCTCCTCAGCTAAAGTCTAGTACCACAGGGCCTAGGAAGGGCTGGCAGGTGGACAGGCAGTCTGGCTGCTGGTCTCTTAAGGCCTGGGGCCTGCAAAAGGGAAGCAGAGGGTGTTCCTGGCAGGTTTCCACCTACAAACAGAGAAGTCCCTTAAAGTATCCTACACCATCGGGTTGGTTTCCTAAGGCCTCTGGTCTCTGCTGGAACTACCTCCTTCTGCTTTCAACCCAAAGATACTGCCACATTCCCCACAGTTAGATGCTGCAACCTTCACTTGGTGTACATGTATATACAAGAGGATTGTGGGGTGCAGGCATCCCATCCACACATATGCTGGCTGCATGGCAGGAGCACCCCAGAGGACTCCCCTGTTTGTAGAGGAGCACAAAGGTTTTGCATGACCCCACCAGAGGATAGCTGGGCTGCAGCAAAGTTAAACATTCCCTCAGCAATATGCTGGTCTAACTGGTGACTAGAAAGTCACACGGACACGTTGCCTTTCTTGACTGTGCCAGTCCTGTGTATGGTGTCCATGTGCAACTCAAGTGTATGTTCTCAAGGCATGCTGTGCATCTTTGTCAGGAGCTTGTGGGGGCAGTTATTGTCCTAGTCTGTGAAATGAACTTCACAGCAAAGTGACACGTGACAGCCCCTTGTGACCATCATCCTTTCTAAAACATCAGCAGTGTAACTGAGGAGGCATCTCTCTTCACCCCCAGGAGGAGGCTGAACAACTCTACAAGAAATGCAAGCGCTATGACCTCCTGAACAAGCTCTACCAGGCCTCAGATCAGTGGCAGAAAGCCGTGGAGGTAGCTGAGGTCCACGACCGTGTCCACCTGCGCACCACCTACTACAACTATGCCAAGCACCTGGAGGCCAGTGCTGACTGTGGCCTGGCCCTCAGTTAGTGAGTGGGACTTGGGCAGGGGTGGGCTCTGACTGTCGCTGCCTTAGTTAGGTGGCCCTGACAGCTCTAAAAGGAAGATCTGACTCAGGATGGCCCATGTGATCCTCCATAGGAGCTATCCAGAAGTCTGGGTTCTGTGGTGGTGGGACAGAATGTTTGCCCCTCTGTGTGTCTGTCAGTGTGGGTCATTCCAAACTTGGGGAGCCCTGAGGGAGAATGTGCCACAGGGAAACCCATGCCAAAGCTGGGGTGAGCCGTGCTTAGAGTCACATCCATGATCTGGAATTTGCATAAGCTCTGAGCTACGGCTAACACTCTGGTCCCCACAGCACAGAACAGTGCACAGCCCCCAGGGCTGCAGGCTGGGTGACTACTCTTAGGCGGCTACCTGCACTCTGTGATGTAGCCCCCTGATCATGAAACAAAATGGAATGGTTCCTTCTTCCACAGCTACGAGAAGTCAGACACCCACCGTTTTGAGGTACCTAGGATGCTCTCAGAAGACCTGCAATCACTGGAGCTCTACATCAACAGGATGAAGGACAAGTAAGTGTCCCATTGTGTGGGTTTGCCATGAGGTCTGGCATGGCATTGTTCCATGTCACAGTGGGAGAATGAGTCCACCTGACCCAAGTGCTGGTCCTGGAGTGGACTCCAGATCTGTCCTTTCCAGTTTCATGCATCACCTGTGGGTAGTGATGGTGCAGAGTGTCACTTCCAGTAGAGTGAGACTCTGAGCCCCAAGGGTTATCCCACAGGACCCTGTGGAGGTGGTGGGCCCAGTACCTTGAGAGCCAGGCTGAGATGGACACTGCATTGCGCTACTACGAGCTGGCACAGGACTACTTCTCCCTGGTCCGGATTCATTGCTTTCAGGGCAACATTCAGAAGGTGAGAGCAGGTGGGGAGGCAGAGGGCTTGCCTGGGTCCCCTGTGTCTCACTGTGTGTGTGTGTGTGTGTGTGTGTGTGTGTGTGTGTGTGTGTGTCTGTGTGTCTGTGTGTCTGTGTGTGTGTCTGTGTGTCTGTGTCTGTGTGTCTGTGTGTCTGTATCTCTGTGTGTGTCAGTGTGTGTACAATTTTAATTTAAAAAAAGAAAAAAGAAAGTTTAGGAGTTTAGGGGTTGGAGAGACAACTCAGCAGTTGAGTGCTTGTTGCTTTTCCAGAATTGAGTTTCCAGCATCCATGTGGGGCACCTGTTAATTCCAGCTCCAGAGGATATGGTGCCTTCTTCTGGCCTCCACAGGAACTGCATTTATGTGCACAATCACATACACAGTTTTAAAAATAGGTGGGACTGGAGAGATGGCTCAGCAGTTAAAGTTAAGAGCACTGGCTACTCTTCCAGAGGACCTGGGTTTGATTCTCAGCACCCACCTGGCAGTTCACAACTGTCTGTAACCCCAGTTCCAGATGATCTGACACCTCCCACATAGACATACATGCAGGCAAAACATCAGTGCACATAAAATAAGGAAATCTTTATGAATAGTGCATCCTGTAGGGGTGGGCCTGTTTGAGTGGAGTGAGGCTGCTGGATCGAGATATAACCTGGGTGCTCTGGCGCTTTCTAGGCTGCTGAAATAGCCAACGAGACTGGAGATTGGGCTGCATCCTACCACCTTGCCCGGCAGTATGAGAGCCAGGATGAGGTAAAACAGGCAGTGCACTTCTACACAAGGGCACAGGCTTTCAACAATGCCATCCGCCTATGCAAGGTACGTGGTTCCTCCTGGGCGCCAGGCAGGTGGTGCTCTGCTGTGCCACATCTGGCACTGCTGGTCCTGGAAACTTGACTGCAGCAACAAAGTGAAAAAACGCAGACACACATACAGAAAAGCTGGGATTGCATGAGTTTGCTCGCTCTTGTGGAGAGCACCTTCTAGCAAACTAGAAACTGGGAGTGTGTATTATGTACAGCACAGGGAGGAGGGGTTAGTAGATCTTGGTAACAGGTCTATGTAGGGGAGCAGTCTCAGACTGTAAACATTTAAGAGGAGGAAACTCCAACCAACACTTTCTGTCCACACCATCTACTTTTTGTATGCACTGTCAACATTGTAACACAGACCAGAGAGAAAGGCTTTGCTAATTCCCCTGATCCCTGAGCCCAACCCAGGGAAGGTTTCGCTGTTTCTATGGGTCTGGGGCATTGGGTTCCTTGATATAGCCATGCCCACAACACACATTCATGCAGGGCTTGCTCCTCTCCCCATACTGTTGCTATTTACAACATTTTATTAAGAGTGCTTTAAAGCCAGGTAAATACATACATACATACATACATACATACATACATACATACATAGTGCTGTAAGAGGGAGGGCCTAGGCCCTGCTCCAAATAATATGATTTTCTTTGAAGATCCTCCTTGGAAGACCTCACCCTCCCTGGGAAGTAGAAAGGGGATGGGATGGGCATTGGGGGAGGGGACAGGAGAGGAGGGGAGGGTGAGGCAGCTAGGATTGACATGTAAAACAAGCTTGTTTCAAATTTAAATAAAAAATATTATCATGTTTTTAAAAAGTGCTTTAAACTGGGCGGTGGTGGCTCATGCCTTTAATTCCAGCACTTGGGAAGCTGAGGCAGGTAGATCTCTAAATTTGACGCCACCCTGGTCTACAGAGTTCTAGGATAGCCAAGGCTACACAGAGAAGCCCTGTCTGGGGAGGAAAAGGGTGCTTCGAACACAAAGGTGCACAGGCCTGCATTGCAAACTCACACCCATGGCTGGTTTCCATATTCACTTCTGGCTCTTGTCCTCCTCCCTTCTGGTCTTCCTCTGACCCTGTCATTGTCCAGTGCTCCTGAGCCAGTAAGAAATAGGCTGACACATAGGTTACAGCCTTACAAATAGTTAGGCACCGCATCAAAAGCTGTTGAACATTTTTATGTGTATCCCCTTCAGGTCATGTTTCTGGAGTTATCCCTATCTCAAGTATTTCTTGCAGCACTCTGAAATAGAACACAAGGTATCCCAAAGTCCTGGTATACAGACTGACCTAGGAAAGCCTGGTACTCCTTAAAAACTGAACTGGCACAGGTCCGTTGGTGATACCAAACACAGCCACATTCACAAATACAATCTAAGTAGATTTGGGCATGCCAGACAGAATAGCCTGCAGAGCCACACCTTCCTCCCTGCAGGAGAATGGCTTAGATGACCAGCTCATGAACTTGGCCCTGTTGAGCTCCCCAGAGGACATGATCGAGGCAGCCCGATATTACGAAGAGAAGGGCGAGCAGATGGACAGGGCTGTCATGCTGTATCATAAGGTGAGTGGTTGGCCTCAGTTGGGGACCTGCAGGGACTAGAGACACCTACCTCCACAAAAAGTGACTGGGTGGATTCTTGGGACCTCGAGCAACAGCTGTTTTCCACTACTGCCCATAGGCTGGACACTTTTCCAAGGCCCTGGAGTTGGCCTTCACCACCCAGCAGTTTGCAGCCCTACAACTCATAGCAGAGGACCTGGATGAGAAGTCAGATCCTGCTCTCCTGGCCCGCTGCTCAGACTTCTGCATTGAGCACAAGCAGTTTGAAAAGGCTGTGGAACTTCTTCTGGCTGCCAAGAAGGTACTGGGATGGTGGGAGCTATAGGTGGAAAACTGTGCTATTTCTGTTTGGTTACAAAGTCTCAAGAAGGTTATGGCTGCAACTGGGCTAGACATAGGGGGAATCCCAAAAGTTCACCCAGCATAGTATACCAAGACTGCTGCTGTGAGGGCAGCCTTGCCTCCCACCGCATGTCTTCAGCCTTCAGCTCTAACCAGGCAGTCGGTTCTTCCGTGTGTGTGTGTGTGTGTGTGTGTGTGTGTGTGTGTGTGTGTGTGTGTGTAGTGAAATTCACACAACATAAATTTCCTGTATTTTGGGGACTTGTTTGGTTTTCTAGATAGTGTCTCAAGCTGGCCTCAAAATCCTAGACTCAAGTGATCTTCCTGTCTGAGCTGCTTAGATGTAGCTAGGAACATAAGCACATGATACCATGCCCAGCATAGGCTGATGTTTTGTTTTGTGTTTTTTTTTGGGGGGGGTTATTTTATTTTATTTTTTTATTATTTTTATTTTACATATCAATCCCAGTTCCCTCTCCCTCCTTCCCTTCCTCCCTCCCTCCCTCCCTCTTTTCTTCTCTCCCCCCCTCACATGCTCCGACCACCTTTTAAGACAGCGTCTATCTCTATAGCCTGGAGATTCAGCTTTGAATTCACCATGAAGCTCAAGGTGGCCTAGCACTCACGTTCCTGTCTCGCCTTCCAAGCACTACGGTTACAGATGTGCACTGCCACACCTGACTTTGTAGTATTTTTTTAATGAAAGCATACATTATTGAATGTTTTTCCCCACTGCAAATGTTTATTCTTCTGAGCTATTAAAAGCATGAGGGAAAGTAACATGTCTAAATCTGTCCCTTAGCTTGGTCCTTTTTATGTCCAACTCAGCCATAGGTAGTAGCCAGCATAGAGTCAGGGGCCAGCTTCCTCTGTAGGGGTGGCAGATGTGAAGGAAATCCAGGCCCTGTCAGCAGCTCTGTCACAGCCCTGCTTTGTTTCTCTGGCACTCCTGCAGTATCATGAGGCTCTGCAGCTGTGCCTAGAACAGAACATGACCATCACCGAGGAGATGGCAGAGAAGATGACCGTGTCCAAGGACTCCAAGGACCTGTCTGAGGAGTCACGGCGTGAGCTGCTAGAGCAGATTGCAAACTGCTGTATGCGCCAGGGCAACTATCACTTGGCCACCAAGAAGTACACACAGGCTGGGAACAAGCTGAAAGTGAGTCTTTCTGGGCCACTGAATCTCAGCTGGGCCATTTGTTGGGATTTTGGGCACCTGCTGTTACATGTACCCTGAGTAGCCTGAGCGGGGAGCAGCCTTCTTAGCTAGGATTTTGAAGGCTTGGGGAGTGTGATCCATACAGGCCATGCTTCTAAGTGGAGATAGACTCACATTATTGGGTCCCATTAGCAAACTGGAACTGTATTGTCCTGGAGTTTTTCAAAACCTAAACATGCCCAACTGAGCCCTGGTCCTTTCTCTGCCTAGGCCATGAGAGCGCTGCTAAAATCTGGAGACACGGAGAAAATTGTGTTCTTTGCGGGCGTCTCAAGACAGAAGGAAATCTATATCATGGCAGCCAATTACCTACAGTCCTTGGACTGGCGGAAGGAGCCGGAGATCATGAAGAATATTATTAGCTTCTACACCAAAGGGCGGGCCTTAGACCTCCTGGCTGGCTTCTATGATGCCTGTGCCCAGGTACAGAGCTTCTGTAGGGTTCCAGCAGGATTTCAGGGACCCTACTGAGCCTCTTAGATCCTCAAGGGTCTCTTTGGTACAGGTGGAGATTGATGAATACCAGAACTATGACAAGGCTCATGGGGCACTGACTGAGGCCTATAAGTGCCTGTCCAAAGCCAAGGCCAAGAGCCCCCTGGACCAGGAGACAAAGCTAGCCCAGTTACAAAGCAAGATGACCCTAGTGAAGAGGTTCATCCAGGCCCGAAGGTATGTCCTCTTGAGAAATAGGTCAGGAGGGTAATGGCAAACTGTCCTGGGGGAGCTTTTCATGTACTCCAGGCCCTCTATTTGTATCCCAGGATTCTCCACTCCCCTTCAGAAGAGTTAAAACTGACTTTAAGAGACCAGCCCAAGTCTGTGTTTCCAACAGATATTCTTCTGGTAATTCTGGAACAGCTAAATAAGATTCACTGTTGCCTATTATACCCTAGCTCCTCTCTGGGAACCCCCTCAGAATCTCAACACCATCTTGGGAAGATTATTAATACTACAGAATTAAGAAAAAAGACTGGTGCAGAAGGAGTGAGCTCAAGTCAATAGATATGTGTAAGAGGAGCCTTGGCCTAGTCAGGGCTGAGGTATTTATTTTTCTATTGCTATGAGGAGACACTATGCCCAAGGCAACTTATAAAAGAAAGCAATTAATAGGGTCTTGATACAGGGTCAGAGAGTTAGTCCATGCACACACCTGACAGGAAGGTTCTTCCTAGTTTTATCTGCCTGTGTAATATGGCACACCTTTCTCCATGTATCACCCCTTCATGTGCCCCTTGTAAAGACACACACACACACACACACACACACACACACACACACAAACACACACATGCCACGTGGCCATTGCATAAAGCTGCTCCTGCAGGACAGGTGCCTATGCCAGCTGCTGGCATGCAACATGTTGTGGGTTGGGGTCAAGCCTTGTCTGCCACCTTGTTAGGACGTACACAGAGGACCCTAAAGAGTCCATCAGACAGTGTGAGCTGCTCCTAGAAGAGCCAGACCTGGACAGCACCATCCGAATTGGGGACGTCTATGGCTTCCTGGTGGAACACCATGTACAGATGGAGGAATATCAAATGGTAAGGCCACCCTGCTTACCCCAAGTCCTGGTGCTCTAGAGCACAGGCCTTGTTGATGGCAGATTATTACTATTTCCTTTGAGGTGACAAGCTCACTGTCCTAGTGTGCTTTCTATTGCTGTGATAAACACCATGACCAACAGCAACGTAGGGCAGAAAGGGTTTATTTCACTTACAGCTCCTAGGTCACAGTCCTTCACTGAGGGAAGTCAGGACAGGAACCTGGAGTAGAACCCAAGCAGAAGCAGGCAGTGGTGACACGTGCCTTTAATTCCAGCACTCACTCCGTGAGTGAGGCCAGCCTGCTCTACAGAGAGATTTCTAGGATGGACAGGTTCCAAAGCTACAGAGAAACCCTGTCTTGAAAAGCAAAACAAAACAGAAAAAGAACCCAAGCAGATGCCATAAAGGGACACGGCTTCTTGGCTTGTCCCCATAGCTTGCTTTCTCAGACCAACTGGACTACCTCCCTAGGAGTGGCACTACCACTCATTATTAATCAATAAATCCAGGGATGGCAAGACAGTTGAGTGGTTTAGAGCACTTACTGTTCTTGCAGTGGACTCAGTTCAGCTCCCACAACCCACATGATGGCTCATCGCCGTCCACACATAACTCTAGTTCCAAGGGAGCCAACACCGTCTGCCTTCCCCAGGTACTGGGCACACGTGTAGATACACACATATATGTGCAGGCAAAATACTCACATGTAAATCTTTGGGTCGGGGGGGGGGGAACATGGGAGGGAAGGAGAGGGAACTGGGATTGATATGTAAAATAAGAAAAAATTATATATACATGAAAGAAAGAAAGTGCCGCCAGGTGTGGGTGGTGCATGCCTTTAATCCCAGCAGAGGCAGAGGCAGGTGGATCTCTGTGAGTTTGAAACCAGCCTGGTCTACAGAGCTAGTTCCACGACAGGCTCCAAAACAATACAGAGAAACCCTGTCTGGAAAAACAAAAAGAAAAAAAGAAAGGAAAATGCCTACTAACGAATGTAATGGAGGTATTTATCACTTGAGGTTCTTCCAAGATGACCCTAGCCTGTGTCAGTCTGACAAAAAAAAAAAAAAAGAACCAGTTACATTCAGTTAGTTCATCCTTGAGAAAGTGTCTGCCACAGACCCATTTTTTAAAAGGTTCTGTTGCTGTTGTTAAGATAGGTTCTCATGTAGTCCAGTCTAATCCCCCTACCTCTACTCACCTAGTGCTGAAACTATAGGTATGGGCCACTAAGCTGTTTATATAGCACTGGAAACTAAACCCAATGCTGTACTCTACCAACTGAGCTATATTCCCCAGCCCAGCTTTCATTTTACTAATAAACAATAATGTCCTATGTAGAAGTGACTAGCTCTTTGCAAGCATTTGTATGACCATTTTTCATCGTTAGTCATCCCCGTGGCTATACAATATACTAGATAAGGAGTCGTCTGTCTCATTGTGGCTGTGACATTTTCACAGTGAGTGATGCTAAGCACCTCAAATATTTGGAATTTATTTTCCTTTTGTAAAGTGTTCCAGACATTTCCATCATTCTACTTGGTTTTTGTCTGAGTTAGATTTTTTTTTTTCATCTTCTATATCAGACATAAGATTGTTTCTCTTCCTTCCAGAATTCCAGCTGCATACATCTCTTGTCCCTCAACTCATTGTGGCCAAAATCTGCTTCCTCTCATAGCTGCTAGTGTTGCTGCTCAGTTTTCTCTTCTCTTAAGGACTACTCGGAGCTACCCAAACTTGGTCTTTTCACCTCGGCCCCACTGTGTCAAGATGCAAGTGCCTTCCAGACCCCAGGTCTCAACCCGGTCTGCTCTTGACTTTCCAGCGTCCTTCTTCCTTCCATTATGCTGCAGCTGGACTTTGCTTTCTCTTTGACCTCTGCAATCCTTGGCTATGTCCTAAGTTTGTCCTTTGAACTTGTGTTTCCTATGTCTCCACAGTACCTGACACAGACAGGCAACTCTAAATACCTAGGGCAGCATCCCCATCCCTTTGGGTTCATGTCCATCTGGCCCCTGGCCCTGAGGCTTATGATATGTCAGAGCCAGCCAAGCATCACAGTAAAGCCTTCAGAGGGCAGCAGAGACACAGCGCCAGATGGCTCATGTACAAATTTTCCAGAGGCCAATCCAGCACCAAATGCCCCAGGTGGCTGTTTCTTATTTGTGACGCTTGAAGATATATTATCTGTCCAATAAAGTCATTCTGAATTTGGACATACTTTAGAACACAGATCTAGCCAGTTATGGTGGCACAGGTCTACAGTCCTAGCTCACAGGAAGCAGAGGCAGGAAGATCACTGCAGATTCTAGACCAGCCTGGCATACTTAGAGTGCTCCAGGGCCATAGTTACATCCTGTCTTAAAAACATAGAAGTAGCCAGAAATAATATCTAATAATTACACTTCATTTAAAAACGTTTTAAGCTGCTAGTACTTCTGTTGACATTTTGAACTGATAAGCACTTCTAGAGGTAAAAGCTCTAGAAGCTGTGTGAGTCTTCCTTACCTCCCCTGCGTGAGATGCTCTTGCAGTTGAACATGTGTGTGCAAGGTTAGGGAGGCATAAGTATGCTACTCCACAGGAAACTGGGCCTGTCCTGCCAGCCCTGTGCAAACTTAATTAATAACTAGCCTAACAACTTAAATAATAACCAGGTTAAACCAGATACTTGATCAAAAGAAACAGTAAGCCAAGAAGCTTGACCTCAGTTCAGCCAAGCACATGCCCAGATTGAATAAAAGAGATCCAGCCTTCTTTTGCCAGGTGTCCAGGGACTCCAGAGAGAAAGCAGCTCTAGAACTCAAACCAAATTCCTGTGTTCTGGCTGCTAAAGGACCCTCAAGGGTCTCTGTTTGTGTTAATCACAGATCAGGGTTGGCCATTGAGAACCTGAACATCTGATGGCCTCCCACATGACAGTACCCTTACAAATACTAGAGCGCCCAAGAACAGTGACTCTGGGTGCCCCTCGTAGCAAAGGCCTTTCTCTCACCTGGAGCAAGGATGCTTTCCTTGGCCAAGGGAGGGCAGCTGGGACCTGATGTTTAAGAAACTTTATTACCATGAATGAATGATATATGGCAGCCATGTTTCCATGTGAACTAAAGAAGTAACTGGTGGTCACATTTATCGGGCCTTCAAGTCTCCACTGTTGTTTTGTTCTAGGCCTATAAGTATCTTGAGGAGATGAGGAAAAGACTTCCTTCAGCCAACATATCATACTACGTGGACCAGCGCACTGTGGACATTGTGCACCAGGGCCTGGGCCTGCCACCATCTCGCATCATGCCCGAGCGAGTCCGACACAACAGCATGGAGGACCATAAGGATGTGTATGAAGAGGTTATGGAAGAGGTGGAGAATGACCCCTGATAGTCCTGGCTCCCTACTGCTGAGATGTGCCTCCTGGAATTTTAGGAAAAGCAGCTCGTTTTGGTTTTTGTTTATTACTGTTTCTAAATTCTGCATTGTCATGTACAAGCAGGGCGTTGGGATACAGAGCGTAGCCACTGCAGCCCAGGAAGAGTATGCGGTTCTGGGTTTGCCTCAGTTCTGTACCGGAAGGAAGATGATTGCGTTTGTGTTTTGAAGTCTTTCCTTCAACATTCTTACCTCCGGGTGCTTGGTGACTCCTGTGAGTTTTGATTTACTTCTTTTTAAAGGGAGTTAGTTTCATCTTTCCCATGTTCTCCCAATAACAGACTTAGAAACTTCTAGAACTTTGTGAACCAAGCTGTACTTGGTGCTTGGGGATACTCCTTAATATTAAGCCTGTAGTTGGCTACTTGATAGACCCCAGCATAGCCCAGTGCTCCTGAGACCACAGCAAGGACCACCTGGGGGAGGCCTGAGCCCCAAGGACTGTGCCCTTTGTACCAGAGTAGGGACTGGGATACCACACACCATCCATGGCTGCTCACACTCCTGTGACTCCAAATAAAGTCTGTTTGCTCAGAGTCTGTTCTCTCAAGTGCCAGTACTCCTTGCTGCCCCTCATGAGGACCCATGTAGGAACTAAAGTCCTTGCCAGTGAACACCACAAAAGCAGACTGTGTGACATCTGTGGCCCTGTTTATTCTCACAGAAACACTGTCAAGAAGCCCCTGGGGACCCAGCCGGCTACCCCTGGTCTGCTGTCCTAGCATCCCCATAGGGGTATTATTGAAGCTGAACAGCTGTCCCTTATCTTTACCCTTGAGGCCCTGGCCACAGAGCCCAAAGTTCTGCTCTCAGGAGGATGTACCTCTTGGGCCCCACACCCCCAGTCCAAATTCTGGTCAGCCTAAGGCTGGTGAGTCCCACAGCACAGGCCCTGGTATCTTTTGCTGAACGCTCAGCCTTGCCAGGGCATAAATAACAGCAAGTTCAGACTAGTAGGAGCTTAATTCACACACACTGGGACCACTAGCCCCTCCAGACCTAGCTCCTCTGAGGTGGTCTTCTTCCAGTAGGGAGAGCCAAGGGGCCATTTGGGCCCCTGTGGAGTCCTCGGGCTATGGAGAGGAAATGGATAGGAGCTTGTCTTTGAGTCTCTCCAGAAGCAGCAGAGCCCTCACTGCCAGCTCCCTACAGTCCTCATCCACATCCTTCTCAGCCACATCTGCCAAGGAAGAAAGAAGTAAAGAATGAGTGACTAACATGGGGCCAGCTAGTCATTTCTTCTCCTTCACAGTCTTCTCGAGGAGCCACCTGTCAGGCTTCTCCCAGCAAAGGGCCCTAAGCTCCCAGGGGCAGGTGATTGGATAGCTCCACTGGACAGGGTCACAGGATAAAACCAGTCAGGGAAGACAACCTGGGGAGCCCAGCACATGACCCTGAGGAGAACCTCAGACCAAGATGGCTGACAACGGGACCTGCTGTGACTAAACATCAGAAACAGCAAAGCAATAGAAGACATGTAGGACCCCTGCCCGGCCAGGAGAACTGTGGAAGCTGTCGTTTGATTCTGTATCAGGGCCAGTCACAAAGCCTCATGGGAAGTTGGAGTTGTGGGTATGGGCTTTCCAATGGCTCTGAGGTGAACAGTCAGAGTCTGCAACTGACTTTTTTAAAAGATCATGTAGAGAGGTGAGAGATAAAGGGTGGCAAATACTCCAGAGTGGTTCTACATGGAAGTTTCCAGAATTTACTCTACTCCCACATAACCTATCTGGATTTGAAATCTTTTTTTAAGAAAACAGATCTTACTATGTAGCCCTGTCTGGTATAGTACCCACTGTGTAGACCAGGCTAACCCTGAACTCAGAGAGTTCCACCTGCCTCTGCTTCCCAAGTGCTGGGGTAAAAGGCGTGCATTGTTATGTCTGGCATTGGATATGGGAGCCTTCTGAAGGAACAGAGTCCCATCTGAATTGTCCCTGTTGGGATCCTTGTATTAGTCCCCAAAGTGAACAACCACTCAGACTGGCTGGCCTAGCCCCATCTACTCCAACTACCCACATACCTGGTAACACCGTTCCGCCCAGACACTCACCTGCCAACCAGGACCTGGCTTCTAGAAGCTCATCTGGCAGGTCCCCCAGTAGCCGCTCTGTGGGTACACTGAGCAGGACAGATGAGACAGCAGACAGCAAGCCCCGGCGAACATAACTACCAATTGGGGGGGGGGAGGCGGGATGAGATATGACTGTGAATGGAGACTCCAACTAGCCTATGGGAAGAACCTCCCACATGTACCAAATCCAGCAGGCCAACCTGCAATAAAGCTCACTCCAGCCCTGTCTGAGCCCCCTCAGGCCTGACAGGCCACTTCTTACTTCTTATTAGGAAAGATTAGGCACACTGCCTAGGAGACCCTGTGCTTCCCTGAACCCCATGGGCCACTCACGTGTCAACATGGAAGCGAAGGGCCCATACAAACTCCAGCAGGGCCTTTCCCATAGGCACAGCCACCTGGAAGTCAGCAGAGGGACAGCTAGTGAGGGGATTTGCTGTGTATTTCCCACACTTGCTCCAAAGGGAGGATCCCACTGTTCGCCTCTGATGAGGGGATGCATGTAATGCCTTGTGGAGCTTTGCACAGACCTGCCCTTAGGGCCAAAGGGCGGGGAGGATATGTTCTGAGGATGCAGTGCCCATGCCTATGACCTTGACCATCCTGCACTGCTCGCAGATGGGAAATGAACAAGCCACACAGAGCTCAGGTCTGTCCTGTGAACACTGGTAATTATTTCTGCAACTGCACTGCTGTAAAGCTGTGTGGTAGGGCTTTCAGTTACCATTTCCCAACTCACTGTGGTGTTAACAGCCAGGTACATCAGAGATGCTAAGGTGTGGGCCAGTCTTCCAAGTACCAACTGATCATCTCCTAAAAGGTCGAAGGTCACCAGAGGCCTACAATATAAAGCTGAGTGGATGAGGTAGCCCCAACACTTAATGGTTGGCTAAGAGCCCAGAAAGAGGGCTCCTGACAGAAACCCAAACCCCTGAAGGCTCACATAGCCTTCCTCCCACCTTCACACCCTGGGCCAGTATAGCAAAGGACAGCCACAAGGTGAAGGCATTTCCAAAGACCACAGCATACTTTATGCTGCCAAGCACAAACCAGGCCCTGAGTCAAGATCACACCCTATGCTGTCACCAAAATTTCACAGGTTCAGCAGCCAGGTAGCACTGGCAGCAGCAGCAGCACCAGCACCTTCATAAATCCAGGATCAAAGAAGAGAGTCAAAGGATGACTATGCCCTCACCAAAACTCAATAGCAAAGGGACCTTCCAGAATATCCCATACCTTTAACTCAGGCTTATAAAAGAACCCAAGCCCACATTTATACCCTGTCATGTCACAACCACTGTCCACGTGGGGTGTGTCTAAAGTTCCAGAAACCTCACCTGTCAAAGTGCTGAAGGAGGGGGAAGAAGAAGTAACCAGCCACAGAGTTGAATTCATTGGGGCCACCTGACAGCTCCCTCCGAGGACAGCCCTACCAAACACACAGCATTAGTCACGTGCAAGGCTACCCGCCCCTCGGTGTAGCCATCTTAGGCTTGCCCTGGCCTCTCTGGGTTTCAGGGCCCTGTGGAAAGGACAGAGTCTGACTCAGGCTACTGTGGTCTGACAGCAGCGTTCCCAACCCTGCACATCAACAATTCAGAGCTATAGTCCACATCACAGGAAGACCTAGGCATTGTGGAAAGTTAAATAAACTGGTCTCCAGCCCCGAGCTGCAACTCAACTATCTCCAGACATCACCATAGACCCAGGGTCATTTTTATTTCTGAGTGACACTCTGAGATCCTTTCACTTCCATGTTTTAAAATCATGCTGCTCTGGCATGCCCCCATTTATACTTACACTCACTCAAAGGAGCCCCAACACTGGCACTGACCCTGCCTGTGACTGGCCTTCAGTCAGACAACACCTAGAGGAATCCAACTGCTCATCCTCCCACCCACGAAAGCCCCATAAAAGCCCCATGTCTACAAGGCCCTGAACTGAGTCCTGCTGACCTTGGAGAACCTCCGGGTCTTGCTTTTGATCCGCTCTTCCACAACCATCTGCCAGTCAGGAGCCACAGCATTGCCAGGCTGAGAAATAGCTAGTGCTGGTGCACACAAGGTGCCAGAACCAGGGGGACCGTGCTGGGAAAGTCTCTGGAGGCTCCGTGGCCGAGACAGTGCCTGGGCAGCCAGAACAAGGACCTAGAGGAGAGAAAAGACCCAGTACACAGGGACTGGAGAGATGGCAGAGAGGTTTGGAGCACTAACTGCCCTTGCTGAGGAGGACTAAAGCTTAGTTCCCAACAGAGTCCCTCAATGAATCTGGAACTTACCAACTCAGCTGCTGGCCATCAAACTACAGGGGTCCTACTTTCTCTGGCACCCTAGTCCTGGGATTACAGGACATGCCATCAAATGCAGGATTTTATGAGTGCTGGGTTTCTAAACTCAGGGCCTCAAAGCTTTTTTCAGCAAGTTCTTTATGGACTGAGCCATCTGCTCAACCTTCACGACACCCACTTGTAAGAGTTCAGTAGCAGCCAGGTGTTATGGCACACACGTTTAATCCCAGTACTCAGGAGCAGAGGTAGGAGGATCTCTGAGTTTAAAGTCAGCCTGATCTACATAGGGAGTTCCAGAACAGCCAGAGCTACACAGAGAGAGCCCTGAGTTCGGTACACTGAGCACTGGATCACTGCTGGCTACTCTCACTACCATTCAGCTTCAGAGCTTTCCATCTCCTAAAAGAAAACTGTCCACGTTAAACACCCGTCTCTGGGACCCTGGTGATCACCCCTCAGCCCTATCTCTATGAATGCACTGTCTGGATAGTTTACTACCCCACAGCCATGCCACATGCAGTACTTTGCTTTTATACAAGATTTTAAGGGCTGTCTGTGCCGTAAAAGGTATCAGAACTTCTGAAGTTTACAGCTGGGTCACACAGGGAGATACATTTGGTTTCTCCTATAATGATAAATTTCATGTTGTATAAAAACATACCAATATAATTGCTGTCCAAAATACACAAACAAGGCTGGTAAGAGTGGTCAAGAGTGCCTAATGCTCTTGTAGAGGACTAGATTTCAGTTCCCAGCCAGAGCTGGATGGCTCTCAGCCACCTGTAACTCCAACTCCAAGGAGCTCAACACCCTCTCCTGTCCTTCACAGGCACTGTGCACAGTATACATACTCAGACACACACATCTGCACATGAATACAAAGACAAAACAAACAGGGCCAACAAGATGACTCAGAAGGTAAGAATACCCAGACAGACACACACACACAAATAAATAAAAACAATTTTAAAGCCACACAAACAAAAGAAAATACTCTGCCACCAGCTCTCAGCACCATACTGGTGAGCCTATAATCAGCTGACAGAGTACATCAGCCTCTTGCATCCCCACCAAGGAAGCTTGGGGTGACCTTTGTCCACAGTCCATATAGGTCAACTTCCTAACTTAGGGCAGCTTGGGTCTGACAGGAACACAGGTCTAGGTCACTTACATCCAGGATGTCCATGCGCTGCCGGAGGCTATAGTTCAGGCCATAGAACTGTGTTGTCAGATACTTGGCTACCTAAGTAGGCAAAGAAGAAGCCTCTGTGCTAAGGCTCCAAGATTACACAAGGGCCCAATCTGTGCACAGAATGGAACCACCAGGTCGAGCTAAGACTTACTTGCTCCGGGTCTGTGACCGTGACAGCAACTAGAGCTCTCTGGCGAAGTTGTTCAAACTCTGCCATGCAGGTCTTCTCTTCCAGATGCAGTAGCACCTTGGCCAGCTCCACACTCACCTGCACAGGGCCAGGAGTCAGGATGCCTTTAGCTCCATATGCCCAATTAGCAATCCAGTGCTACCCTCTAAGATCTAGGAACAGATGCCACAAAGAGACCTGCCATCCACTCCCTTCCCCTAGTCCCTGTCCTCTATTCCCACACCCCGTACCCCGCTTACCCCGACACATCCTCTTACTGCTCACCTCCCGAGTGGCCTCAGGGCTCCTATAAACCAGGCCCTCCAGCACCTTTAGGGCTGCCTCCCAGCGTTCCATGTCCTCAGATGTGGCCAAGGCTGCACAGAACCCAGATAGGGCTTGGTTAAGTCTTAGCACTGACCCTGACTCGAGTGTGCCCACAGTGTCAAAATGAAACCTAATGGTAGCTGTAGGACAAGGAGAAGTGGGGCCAGGTCCAGGCATCTCAAAACAAGCTACTGCGAAATAAGCACAGTGATTTGACCCCAGCAAAGCCCACCTTCCACGCAGTCTCGGATATACAGGGGCTCCTTGCTGCTCTTCAGCTCTTTGTCCCCTGACATATCATAGGGGATGAACTCATCATCACTATAGTAAGAAAAAGAGAAACGGGATCTGTTCATCCTCAGTGAAGATTTAGATTCCCTTTTATTTTTTACTCCCAAGAGCCTGACACCCATGGGAGATGGCTACCCTCAGCCAATCTTTGAACCCACAGAGGCCAAGGAACGCTGCCCTACCTGTCCAGCTCTGAGTCAGGGCCTTGCTGCTGAACTGGGGGAACATCACTGTCCACTGTCTTTTCAGGTGTCTCTACAGGAGCCTCTGTGGCAACCGAAGCCAGGGATGGGACTCTAGAAAGCAAACAAGAGTTACCCAGGTTAGACTTGCGCACCACATATCCCAGAAGGGCTTCTATTATCTGCCCATGTCTCCCCTAACTTCTGTCAGAAGGACCCACGATGGAGACCAGGAATGTGGAGATCCTCACCCTGTCTCCGAAGAGCAGGCACCCGCAGGCCCAGGGGTGGCCAAGGCCAGCATCTCACGACTCATCTCATCTTCTTCGTACTATTGCAGATATGATGGAGTGAGTGATGCCCACAGGCTGCAGAAGCCACCTCACCATGGACAGTCAGCCAAAGCCAGCCCTCCTCACATACTGCTCCACGTCACTGAGCAGTCTGGCCTCAGATAGCCAGTCGTCTTTTCTAAAGCAACTGCTAAATGCCCACCTCAAGCTAAGCATGCTGCTAGGTGTGCTGAGCCTAGAAGCTTCTTCCTCCTTTAGGATTTGAAGACCCTTGACTGCTGACATGCCCAAGGACAGGGTATGCTGTTGAGGTGAACGTCACACCTGCCTCTGCTGTAGATGTTGGAGAAACTACATCTATAAGCTCGCAGTTAAACCATGTAGAGCCCAACACAGTCAAGGCCCACACTGTCCAACCTGGTAGTGCCCATGCCAATCAGTGGTCAGGAGAAAGTGACACGCCCTATGCGCTGCCAGCCCAGATCAGCTCTACTATCCAAAGAGCACCCAGGTCCAGCAGGCCAACTCTAAGGCAATGGTTCCTTCACTCCTGTCTAACCAAGCCAGAGAGCATATCCGGAAGAGTATATGATCACAGACTTGGCCCTGACCACACACAGACCCACTCCAGCTACCACCCACAGGAGCTGCCGTAAGTTAGAACTGCCACACACATTGAGCCTGGCCCTCCACATGCCTACCACAGGATGCTCCTCAATCCTAGACCCCACAAAACTGAGGTACTAGAAGTGCAGGTATTACAGCAAGGGAGACCCAGAGCCCTGTCACCTGGAGGGCATAGAGAAGATAGCCTGCTCACTTGGAATTTCAGGGGAGGCCCCTCAGGATGGATCCTGGAGCTGATGACCTCGGCCACAATCATGCCCAAGCGACGCACAGGGGGCAGGCTGCTGTCGAGGCGACACTTCACACCTGCCATCATGCTGGCCAGCAGTTCTTAAAGCACCAGACATGAGTCCTAAAGGGCTCCATAAAGTGTTAGGGGGCAGGGTGTACCCACGCCACAGCCTGCTTACCATCCTGGATGTCCTGCAGCTCCAGCTCCCCAAGGTGTGCCAGGCAGACAAGGATGGCCTTGCTGACATAGCACTGCTGCTCCAGTGGTGCATGACGGACGGCACTGCTGTTGCCCCACGTCTCCAGCAGCTCCTTAAGCACCTGGCAAACAGCAGAGCCCATAGCGCTCCCAAGGGGCTCAAGCATAAGTGAAACTGGACCCCTGTCCTTCTCATCAGAAGACAGTCCCTCTACTGCCCCTCCTGCCTGGACCACCACAGCCTTAGAGGGTCAAGTGGGGCTTACCTGTACGAGGAGTGGCCGCCGCTGACTGTCTACAGCCAGGTACCCCAGCAGGCTCTGAAGCATGGGTGTCTACAACAAAAGCGGGTCCTTTCTACCAGGCAGGGACTGGCCCCTGCCTGTCCCCTACAAGGGCCTTTGGGAGTCCAAGGAGAGGAATGGGAAGGAATGGGACTGCCAACCTCCAACCTCCCACAAAACCAGAGATGCAGGTTCCCTCCCCAGGTTCCCACCTCAGCAACTGTTTCAGCTGATAATTTTTCTACTTTCCATTTCAAATAAACTTTGAGAACTCAATGAGTTATTTGTCAAATTTCACACTTACTGGTTCTTGTGGTAGAGGATGCCTTTGATACTGGGTTTCTCGGTCCAGACATATAAGAACCTGCTGGGCTCCCCACTATAACTCTCTGGGGTTCTTCCTTTGGAAAGGCTTCTGAACCCATAGTCTACCTTGTTATTTCTTTCTTATGCATGCGTGCATATGTGCATGTCCCACGGAGCCCACAAGAGTGTCAGGTCCCACGGAGCTAGAGGTCCAAGCATTTGTAAGCTTCCCCATGTGAGTACTGGGAACTAGGCCAGGGTCCTCCACAAGAACAGTGTACGCCTAACCACTGAGCCATCTCTCCAGCACCCCCCTTTTTTTCCTTTTTGAAACAGGGTTTCTCTGTGTAGTTTTGAAGGCTGTCCTGGCACTCACTCTGTAGCCTAGGATAGCCTCAAACTCACAGAGATCTGCCTGCCCCGGCCTCCCAAGTACTGGGATCAAAGGCATACCCACCATCGCCCCTCCAATTTTTAAGGTCTTACTATGTAGGCCATGCAGGCTTTACACACATGGCAATCCTGCCACTGCAGCTTTCATGCTAGAATAAGAGGCATGAGCTACCATATCTATCCTCCACTCATGTTTCAGAAAAAAAAGAAAAGAAAAACCAAAAGAACTGTGTGAACTAAGCTGCCTCCTGAGCCCCATTAGTTACTTCCTTTCACAGCTACTTCAAGACCACGGGCTTGTGGTACAGGGATGACTGCATGAAATGTACTCTGGCACTTGCAGCTCTTAGTTTGTGGCATCATCCCACTGACTGCCTTATGATCTGATGGCTTAAAACTGAGCAATGGGTCCAGGAATAGACAGCCTGTATGCTCTTTCATCAGAGATCTGTGGGGACAATCCTGCCTCTGTTTACCTAGAACCCCACTGCCCACCTGCCCTCTTGGAGGATGGCTTAAATGTTAAAGTGGCTCCATCCCTTCAAGTGTACCCAGCTGCCAACTCATGTTACTGGGATGACTCTCCAGGGTTCCTGCCTGAGTGCCACTACATGTAGCAAGTGGAAGGCACCTCAGTTCACACCTTGGTCCTTGGCACAGGAGCCAGAAAGTCCAACCGGATCATCTCTGCTCAGTCCCCACTTACCCACCCAACCAGCCTGGCCTTACCTACTGTCCTCTTGCTCTCTGGGCACCCGGGGGATCCCCTACCAGCTCAGGCTTTCTGCACAGCCAATCAGCTAGCTCCCTGGTATTCCAGTTCTCAGAGGACTCTGGCCCACCAAGACAAATCCTCAGAGCCATACCTCCTTCTCCAAGCCATCCTCCTGCCCTACCTGCTCCTTGCTGCCAGCACCTACCACATCACCCTATGTACTAACTAGCCAACACCTACATGGGCAACATCTGCTTCCTTTCCTGTAACATGAATTTATGATAATGAGGATGCTCAGTACCCAAGACAGAGCCCAATTTCAAAGAAACACTATGGATGAAAATGTGAGCAGGAAGAAACAATGGACTGCACTCTTCCCTGCCCAATGCTGCTGTCCACTTAACTCTGGCTGTGTCCTGTTCCTCATTCTCCACTGTTTTGACCTACTAGCCAGCTCTGAGCCAGAGCCCCAAAGCACAAGGACAGTGGCAGTCATGTCTGAGGCACTCAGCCTCTGGAGTCCTGATGCATCAACCCCTCAGGCATAGAATGGAGTTGGTGAGGGTACCTTCCTGGGTAGTACGAGGATCCAGAGACATGTGACATACTCACTTGGAGCCCAGGGTGCTGCAGAGGGGCCTACCACTTTGCTGATCTCTCCTAGGCACCTGTTGTGTAACTGTTCTTGTTTTGATTTTCCCCTATGGTATTGAGGCTAGACTACAGCACCTTGCATAATGAGCATACAATCTCTCTTCTTTTTCTTCTTTTTTAGAGTCACTGAGACACGGTCAAGCTGGCCTCAAACTTGCTGCAAAGCTGGAGATGGCAATGGCCTCATAATGCTCCTGTCTCTACCTCCCAAATACTAAAATAACAAAAGAAGTATGCCACACTATGCCTAGCCCTTCACTTTTTTTTTTTTTTTTTTTTTTTTTTTTTTTTTTTTTTGAGCCAGGATCTCACTATTTAGGCCAGGCTGGCCTTGAACTCAAGAGATTCAACTGCCTCTATCTCTAGAATGCTAAGATTAAAGGAGTGTGCCAACCCAGTTCCCCTTACTCCATTTTTTTTTTTGGGGGGGGGGTTCTCTGTGGCTTTGGAGCCTGTACTGGAACTAGCTCTTGTAGACCAGGCTGGACTGGGATTAAAAGCATGCGCCGCCACCACCACCGGGCTCTCTTACTCCATTTTTTTATAACAATTTTTCCTGTGACTTGGAAAGCCTGCAGGCCCCACCGTGTCCTGGCATTCTCACCGAGTGTTGGTACTGCAGGAAAAGAAGCTTCCGGGCCATCACAAACTGAGCTTTCTTATTCTTCACCACCAGGTTCCCTAGTAGTCGTGACAGGACTTCAGGCCTGTGAGGCAGGTGTAGAAGGAGCCTGAATCACAAATTGCCCTCAAAAGGAAGGAACAAGGAAAAACAAACAGTATGGTGCCCTGTGTCCTGCCACCTGCTCACTCTGAGTTTGGCCAAGCCCTTTCATGGCCTGAGTTGGTCCTTAATCTTCCATCTTTCCAGAATGAATGTGAATACCCAATGAAAGCCTGGGCCCCACATCAAAACTGAGAGGACCAACCCAAGATGGGGGTCCTTCCCTGTTCTGCCAAGGCCAAAGATGAATGTGTCTCTACAACAGGGCATCACACCTTTGCTATTAAGGGCCAGAAAGTACACCCTTAGACAGACTCACTATCCAAAGCAGCCACTCAACTCTGGTAGTAGCTAAAAACAGCCCTAGACAAATGTATGAACGAATGGGCATGCCAATAAAACTTTATTTATAAAAAGACCACCAGCCTGATTTAGCTCAAAACAACAATTTGCATAAGCCCAAGCTAGACTACTTCCTTCAGAAAGTAAGGCTGTGGCCAGCTGCCTCAGCCACACAGATGGAGATACAGCTGGGTTTCCTCCTCACTCATTATTTCTTTTTATTACATGTATTTATGTGTGTGTATGTATGCATGTGTCTGCATATGTCTCAGTGTGTGCATGTCTGTGTGTGTGTGTGTGTGCATGTGTGTGAGTGAATGTCTATGTGAATGTGTGCATTTGTATGTCTGTGTGTGGATGTGTGTATGTGTCTATGTGTCTGTGTGATGTGCATGTCATATCACGCATACCATGGAGGTCAAGAGAATAATTTGGAGGAACCGATTCTCTCCTTCCACCACATCAGCCTTGATAGCAAGTGACTTTACCTGCTGAGCCATCTCACCAGTCCTGACGGTTACATCTAATCCCACACAAAGGTCAGCATGGTAGCACACACTTTCTATCCCAGAACTTGTTAGGCAGAAGTAGGCAGATCTCTGACTTAATTCTGGCCAGCCAGAACTACATAGTAAGTTCAGGCCAGCCAGGACTACAGAGCAAGATTCTGTTTTAAAGAAAGAAAAACAACTCCACACGAAGTCATACAGGCTACAGCTGTGAATATTGTTCCATAGGTAAGGTGCCTGCTGGACAGCATAAGGACTTGAGTTTGATCCCCAGAACCACTAGAAAAAGCTAGGCATGGTGGCACACATTTGTATCTGAAGAACCAGAAAGGATCCCTGGGGCTTGCTAGCCAGCCAACCTAATCAATGAGCCCAGGTTCAGTGAGAGACTGTCAAAAATAAGGTAGACAACTCTTGAGGATCAATACCTGAGGATTGGCCCCTGTTTTCACATGCACGTGTACACATATCTGCATATGCATACATTAGCATGCACACACATAAAAATGCTTATTTTTTAAAAAATTTAAAGACACATAAAGGCTTGGAAAGCAGGAGGGGGAGAGGACCCCTGAAAATTTGAGAAAGCAAACCTATGTAACCTGACGTATGGCTTCAGCACAGGGAACAGGTATTCAGGGGACAGTCAGTCCACCTGACAAGATTCAAAACCTAAAGTGAACCTGGAATTCATGGTGCATGCCTGTAATCCCAGATCAAGAACAAAACAAGAAACCCACAGGACTCTAGGTGGTGGGGCTCTGCTGAGAGCCCAGTGGACCTCAGAGGATAGAGCCCAGAACTCCCAGAACTTGTTTTCCTCTGGGTGGCCCTAGCTGTCCTGGAACTAGATCCTATAGACCTTGCCTCTGCCTCTTGAGTACTGGGATTAAAGGTGTATGCCCAGAACTTATGGGGAAAACTATTACAAACACACTGGGAACACACCATGAACAAGCAAGGGGCATCAATAAAAAATTCACACCCGTACCTACAACCAAAGAATGCAAAGTCAACATCGAGTGATGCCTTGTACAGAGGCAGACACTGGGAACCTGGTGAGCTAGCAATGCACTCAGAGCATTCAGCCAGCCCAACAGGCCTGCTTCCAGCAACAAGACCCAAAGATTCACCACTACATACCAAAGATGAATAAACATAAGAGAGTGAACTGGAATCTGTCAGAGACAAAGCCAACACAGTTCAGTAAGCGCTCACAGGGATCAGAGAGTCCCCACAACAAGGAAGAAACAGATCAATGAATGAGCAATGAGACCACAGTGAAAAGTATGACAGGCACAGGATGGGCGTTAGGCTCACAACCAATGGCCATCCTGGAAACCAATGGCCAGCCTGGAAATGCAATTCTAGGAGAGGATGGGCCACCCAAGCTGTACAAGATATGGGCTCTAGTATGGCACCCAGGACAGCAGCATGGGGAATGGCAGCAATGGTAGAGTCTACCCTGCCACCCTGAGAAACAATGGCTGGGAGAGGACCTGACTGCTTACCTGGGAGTGGCCTCTACAAGCCCTATCAGCACAGCCTCTACTGCTCGGTCAGGTACTTGTTCCACCAGACGCCAGCATACCCGCTGCCACAGACAGCTGTCCTGGGTGAGCACTGTCAGTTGGGGCACCAGCACACCCAGGATTTCTTCTGAGGGGACACAAAGGTTCTAAGCTTCAGGAGCCACCTCAGCCAGGGGGCAACAGGGGTACCCAGTGCCCACAGCCCCCTCAGGCTCACAAGCATGGGCAAGGGTCAACTTACATGTACTGTATGGGATGTACATAACATGTACATCCTGTGCATGATTCTCACCCTCCTCCAAGGGTGGGGACGGTATCAGGGACTACTCACTCTTTCTCCCCTGGATGCAGACCTTCCCCAAGACGCGAGACACGAAGGAAACAGAGCAGTCTAGGCCACCTGGAATGAAAAGCAAGACCTGACTGCAAGAAAGGTCATCAGGAAAAACATTACAGACATCTGACTAAGGATAGAGACCTTGTGCTTAGCAGCCAGGTCAGTCATAGAAACTCCAGCTGTATGGAGAAAATGTGCATATCTAACATGAGGAAAAACCTAAATGGAGCTGTTTTTAACTTGAAAATCTAGTAATAATAAGTTTTTGAAAGTGTCACACACATCATCTCACACACAACCATTAAAATAACCCTACCTACATCACTGAAGAGGCACCAGAGGGGTCCTGGCTTAGCCAACTACAGAAGCATAACTGGGCTCTGGGCAGACTATAGACATGGCAACAACCACTGCCCATAAGCTCTCCCTCCTTGATGGAGCCACAAGAAGGTCAAGAACAAGGAGGAGATGGGGTGGCAGCCTCCCACAGTAGAGTTGAGATGATGGCACCTTCCAGAAACAGGCATGGAGTCAGACATATGGTGACCTAAGGACAGATACTTAAGCGCCTGCAAGGACAGAATCCAAAGCACTACTAAGAATAGAGTGAGACCCTGTCTCAAAAAACAAGACAAAACAAAACAGACCAGAAAGGGGTTGCTGGAAGAATCTAGGAGGACAGTGGCTTGGGCTAGGTGGGGGCCAGGCCAAAGCTCGAGAGGACCAGCTTCCTCTGGGGATCACAAGGGTAATGGACACAGGAGCCCTCAGGATGCTGGGCTGAGTCCATGGAAGCAAGCCAAAGTAGAAACTCAGCTAGGAACAGGCTGAAAGAAGGCAGCTGGAGTAGCTCCAGATAAGCCGAGGTATGCTGGAGTGTGCACCTGGCAGACACAAGAAGGAAGGGGAATACTTCAGGAAGAGACAAAGGCTCAAGCCATCAGTCACTGCCCAGTACCTGATAGCTCACTCACTCAGGGATCACAATGGCTCGTCCCCCATACTCATTCTTGAGTTGTATACCTGGGAAAGCCAATTATCATGTCCCATAGAAACCTTTAATCCCAGCACTCGGGAGGCAGAGGCAGGCAGATGTCTGTGAGTTGGAGGCCAGCTTGGTCTATAGAGCAAGTTCCAGGACAGGCTCCAAAGCAATACACAGAAGAAAACCTGCCTCAAAAAACCAAAAAAAAAAAAAAAAAAAAAAAAAAGAAAGAAAAAAAGGAGACAGAGCTAACCTTGGACAACCACAGGTGGTCAATAGAGATGTCTGAGTGACAGGTAGTTCCCATAGTGCCAGACAACACATACGAAAAGCATCTGCCCTCAGACCCAAGAACAGTCAATACACAGTGTCACCACCAAAGACAGAGACAAGCAGACTCAAGTAAGCAGGAGGTGGACCTTAGCAAACAAGACGACTTTTAGGATGTACAAGTGGCTGGGTAGGAAAAGCAGGTCTCAATCTGGTGGCTTTGCCTAACTGCCAACTAAGAACTAGGGTCAGACCCAACTTCCCAAGCTCAAAAGCCAAGAGAGATGAAATTCCATCAGGTAATGTGATATTGTCTGACCCCGAATAGCATCTAACCTACCTCTGACAGCCCCACCCTGACTCTTATGCTCACCTTGGAGAAAGTTCACAACTGCCTTTAGTACTTCCACAACCTCCTGGCCAAGCAGAGGGAAGTAGTTCTGGGGGAAGAACTGGGTCAGGTTGTCCTGCTGGAGACAGTTGCCTAGGCGATCAGGCAAGCCCACCACCTTGTTGAGCAGCGTCTCCTGGAATAGGGGGAAGCTGGGCTTTGTCTGAGGCCGACACTGCTCCTCCATTAGAGCAGCCACTCTGCCCTTGCTCAGAAATATCTCCAGCAGCCGAGCCATCTTCATCAGACGGAAGCTAGGGCTAAAGAATAGCAAGTGTATTAGGTAGAGCCCTCAGCGCTCTCTGTCTTAGTGTCCCCTTCTGGCCATAAAGAATCAGTCCCAGAGCTAGAAAGATAGTCTTACAAGCATGAGATCCTAGGTTTGATCCCCAAAACCTACATAAGAAAGCCAACTGAGGCAAGCACAATGGCACATGCCTTTAATCCCAGCATACAAGAAGCAGAAGCAAGAAGATCTCTGTGAGTTAAAAGCCAACCTGGTCTACACAGTAAGTTCAAGGGACAGTCAGAACTACTACAAAGTGATACCCTGTCTCAACCCCACCTCCCCTACCACCCAAAAGAAGAAAAAAAAAAAAAAAAGGTGAGGTGGTAAGTGCTTGGAGTCCCCGCCCTGGGGATACAGACAGAGGTGGATTCCTAGGACTCCCTGGCCAGACAGCTTAGCCTAATTGGCAAGCTCCCAGCAGATGAGACACCTATCTCCAAAAAAAGAGGCTGAGTGTGGTAGAGGCAGTAGGAGGAGAATCTCTATGAGTTCAAGGTGAGTCTGGCCTAAAAGTTCCAGGACAGACCTGTTCTCAAAAAGGAAAAAGAAAAAAAAAAAAAAAAAAAACCAGTCCCAACAACTTCATGAGCATTTACATTTGAACTCATTAGCTGAACAAAACACTTAATTCCACTGCTGAATAGCCAGTTACTAGCAGGCTATCCCCTGTTTGAACAGGCAGACACCACCATTTCTTCCTCTACTCCGCACTGTGCTGGCTTAGATCACAATAGTTCCTTTCTTTCTTTCTTTTATTTAATTTAAAGCTTTGAGATTTTATTTCGTGTGTATGTGGGAGTGTTTTGCCTACAGGTATGTCTGTGTACCACATGGGGAAAAGGTCTTCAGATCCCCTGCAACTGAAGTTACAGACAGTTGTGAGCTGCCATGTGGGTGCTAGGGACTAACCCAAGTTCTCTGGAAAAACAACCAGTACTCTTAACCTCTGAGCCATCTCTCCAGCCCCCACAACAATTTCTAAAAACCCAGCTTCTCAAAGCCACTGCATCCTCCCAAGGATTGCCACTTGATTGGATATAGAACCTGGGACTAGGGTCCACGGCAGCAAGACATTTAAAAACCTACATCTACTGAGTGGTGGTAGTACACATCTTTGAAACCAGCACTTAGGAGGCAGAAGCAAGTGGATCTCTGTGAGGTCAAGGCCAGCCTGATCTACAGAGCTCCATGATAGCCAGTGCTACACAGAGAATACGTAAAAACCTGAAATGTTCTGAGATGGTGCTGAAGGTGCCATAGAATTAAGGGAAGGTCCAGAAGAGGACAGCAAGTGACACCCTACCTTTCTGATGTGGGCTGGGGGTGGTGCAAACTCTCTGAGTTACTGGCTTGCTCCTGCTATCTGCATTGTGAACCCTGCTCTTCCAGCCTTCAACAAGAGGGAGGCCAAACTAAGATGCAGGGGTCCTTTCCCTTTCAGAACTGGGCACAGCTACACTCAGTTCTGGAGTGTTAGGTTCCTTCTCAGAACTTAGGCGTCCTGTTGCTCCTAAGCTGCTCACCCAGCAGTGCTCTCAATGGCCTCCATCAGCACCAGGAAGGCTTGGTCTGGAGGGCCATCGAGGAAGAAGCTCTCCCACAGCTGTTCCAGCTGACCATCGGGGGATAGCTCCAGCCAACCTGGGCTCAGCTTGCTGACCAGACATCTGAGAACGGCTGAGAAGTGGATGGTGGTAAACTCCTCCTTCTCAGGGAGAGCTGGATCCTCGGTTCCACCCAGGTATCTCTTCAGGGTCCCCAAGGCAGAGAGGATGTGGCCTACATCCTCTGAGGATGAAAGGGTGTGAATGGCTTCTTGGACCGTGAGTCGGACAGCAGGCAGTGCTGGGTCCATCTTGCAGGACAGAGCTGAGGGGCCCAGAAAAGCAGGTTAAGAGTCAAGAATTGTTCCTGTGGCACTCAGGAAGGACATAGGCTGAGAGAGGAGGGTAGGCTCTAAATCTCAGAAACCCCAGCAGCCCTTTATTCCCACTCCCTGGCGCCTCACAAGATCTCACTCTGTCCCTGCCGGGTGGTCTGACAGGGGTTCAGTCCTGGACTGTACCCATTAGGTGGGTCAGGACCTATGCCCTGGGGGCTGTCTCCTTTGCCAAGCTCGCTAGTTCTTGGGTGAATGAGTGTCTTGCCAGCCTGCAGTAACTGCAATCCCAGCGTCTGCAGTTCCAGGTGAGCACCCAGCCCCCTAAACACGAGGCCCTGGGCTAGCATGGAAGCCGGCCAATCTGCAAGGCCGTCACCACTGCAGACCCAACCGGACCAACCACTCCTACAGGGTTCCGCCGGCCCCCATGCTTCAGAGCCAAGGCCGCGTGCTCCCTCCCGCTGGCCGCTGATTCGCCACGGCACCAGGACCACGAGCCCCGTTCAGTGGCAGCCTAGGACGGTTGTGAGTTCGAGTCCCAGACCTCACGTGGAAGTGGGAAGGATATTTAGAGTTTCTGGATATGATGCCTACGAGAAGCTCGGTATGAATCCGGGTAGCGCCGGCGCGCTGGTGGCCGCAGTATCTGCGCCTGCGCAAGAGGTAAACGAGGCGTGGCCTATGCGGCTGGGAAAGGCAAAGCCTGAGTATGTGTGTCCACCCCTTCCCTCCTCCGTAGCTGCAGTTTTCCCTAACTCTGGTGCGGCCCTCCGCAGCACCCTGCCCTACTTCCCTCGCTTGAGTCCGGGGACTTTCCGCCCTAGAGCTGGGTGGGCTTCCTGAGGACGACACTAACCTTCAATTTGGGCTGTCAGGTGAACGAGACAAGTTGTGATCAGCATGCATGCGGTGGGCACACAAGGCTGCATTGTTTAAAGCGAACCCACAAACCGCTTGCAAACTAACTTAAATGAAACATCACTGATTGAGTAGCCTTCCGGCGGCCCTGGCTGCAGCCTGGAAACATTCCATCATGGCAGAACGTTGTTTTACCACCCTGATCCGAAAGATATGCTGAGTTAGCCACACTTCAGCAGAACCGAGTGTGGGTGGAAATCCGGGCGATATGTATTCGCTCAACAACATCAGGCAAATTTACAGGAGGAAATGGAGAACTAAGTACCCATTCGGGACTCAGCAGTGAAGAGGGCATACTGGCAGAGAGCAGTGGTGGCGCACGCCTTTAATCCCGGTAGAGGCGCGGGGGGGGGGGGGGGAGGGCGGGGGGAGGCGGGAGGACATGAGGATCTCTGAGTTCGAGGCCAGCCTGGTCTACAGAGTGAGTTCCAGGACAGCCAGGACTGTTATATAGAGAACCGGTGTCCCGGAAAACAAAAAGAAGAAAAAAGAAAGAGAAAAGAGCGCATATTGGGGACTTAGGTGATATCTCAGAGCTTAAAAGTACTTGCTCCTCTTGCAGAGGTACCAAGTTCAGTTCCCAGCACCCATGGAAGTGTTGCTAATCAGCTGGCCAGGATCTATTTGCTCTACACAGATAAAAAGAACTGTGGGTAGTCAAAGATAAACTCTTCATGTGCTACCTTTCATTTCCCTCCATGTTTGACCTCAGGGAGGGGCAGCAACTGGCTGAGGGGCCTGGAGGCATTGTGTGCCTTAAAGCTAAGAGTATTCTAGCTCTTGTGTAGGATTCGTGGGCCCTTTCCTGTGGCTGCACCACCATCAGGCAGACATGGGCTTTTATTGCAGGGACTCTTCAGCCCCCTGCAGCTTTACCTTTTTGTTTGTTTGTTTGTTTTTAAATATAGGCCTTTACTCTTGATGACGGCAGTGTTACAATCCTTGGCCTGAGTTTGAGACCCCTTGGCTCTTTGGAACTCTTCTGGCGTCCAGGGCTGCAGCTTCTCTTCTCAGGTTTAGTCATTTATCCTTATTCAGTGTCAGTCCTCTGGCCTCTCTTGACACCTGCCTCTTTGGCTATCACAGAGCTGCTGTGGTCCCTTTTGCAGCTTGACCTGCCCCCTGCCCAGTCGTCACTGCTATTGCTCTCTTCTGCTTCTTTCTTTGGGTTACCGGTTCAGCCCACATTGCTGACAGTAGGTGAGCAAAGTCTCCAGAGAAGACTTTTACTGAACATAAAGCTAGAAAGGGAGGCAGCAGAGGATAGTCTTTCCCAAAGCAGCTGCTCTCAAAGCCTTTGCACCAGCCTCAGCAGTTCCTCTGCTAGGCCACCAGGGGACAGATTTCCCTTCTCTAGTTGGTGAAAATGGTTGCAAGGTCACCTAGAGTTTATCTAGGCTTGTGGTTTCAAAAAGCCCTGAGGCTGTGCCTCCCAAGCTGTTTTAATCAGGGACCTTGTAGTTTTCCCAAGGTCCTAACAGGGCATTCGGACAGGACAGTCAGTGCTGCCATAAGGGCAGCCCAGTTGGGCAACCCTCCTGCTCAAGGCATCCAGGATAACAGAGGGAAGTCCAACAACTGCTAATTAAGGCATCCTGAACAACAGAGGGAAGTCCAACAACTGCTAATTAGGGGGTCATGTTGCCTTAGCACCCCAATGACTTTGCTCACTTACAGAAAATGAACACCAAGCCGGAGGTGGTGGCTCACACCTCCGGAGGCAGAAGCAGGTGGATCTCTGTGATTTTGAGGCCAGCCTGGTCTGCAGAGCAAGTTCCAGGGCTACACAAAGAAGCCCTGTCTCAAAACACAAAAACAACAGAAAGAAAAAGAAATGTTAACAGTACTTAGTCCAGTGCCCCAGGAGCAGATGGGTGTCAGGAAAACCCAACCTTCTCTTAAAAGGTAAAGCAGCTTGCTGCCAAGCCTGGCAACCTGAGTCCAATCTCCCGGATCCACATGATGGAAGAAGAGAACTGAGTCCTGAAAGTTGTCCTCTGACCTTCACACACACACACACACACACACACACACACACACACACACACACAGGGGAGGGTAATACTGGTTTTAAAAAGAGCCTGGGACCTGGGGAGATGGTTTACTGGGCAAAGTGCTTGTTGTAAAAACTTGAGAATCTAAATTCAAATCCCCAGCACCAATATAAAAGTCAAGTGAAGAGGTATGTATCTGTATTACTAAAATTCCTTGATGGAAGAGATGCAAACAACATCCATCCCTCCTTCTACAGTCCCAACATAAAGCAAGGTACAATTCCACTGAAGTTCACGCTGGGGAATCAATGAGTTTATTGTGGGTGAGGGGTTATAGGCAGGAGCATAGATGCCCTCAAAACAGCCATACTGGAAGGTTGGCACCCAGCATGGATGATGACTCCCTGTGACTGCAGATAGAACCTCTCCCCTAATCCTTCCGTACCTATATATTCTACCCCTTCTCTGTGACCCCACGGGCAATGGCAGAATTGAATACAACTGGTTGCCATCCTCTGTGAGGTAGCAACAATAATCATTAAGTCCAGCCATGAAAGCAGGCCAAGATTGATGGTGACAGAGTGGCTTAGAGAATAGACCTGTCCAACTATCTGCAACTCCAGCATTGGGGCAGGGATGTAAATAAATAGCTGGATGGGGGGGAACTTGCTAACTAGCCAGTCTAGCTAATCAGTAAGTTCAAAGTTCATTAAGAGACTCTGTTTCCAAATAAATAAGATGGAAGCTGTAGTGGGATATTCACTCCTTCTGTGGCACTGACCACACCCATTGGGGGGTGGAGCCAGGGGTGGAAGTGACCTGCGGAACTAGGTCGGAGGAGGCGTGGGAGAGCGCTCTCTCTTGCCTACTACACTGTGGCTGGAGGACATCCAGAGGAATTCTTGGAAGCAGGAACCTGTTGGTGTTCACCTGTCTATGTTGTGAGTTATTTCTCCCTAAATAAACATCTGTTCAGCCTAATTGTTTATCCTGATCCTTATTAAACCGCGATAGAGAGCCATAGAGGAAGGCATGTGATGTAAATGTGTTTTGTCTCTACAAGTACACTTGTGAACAAACACACACAAAAATAAATAAATAAATAAATAAATAAATAAATAAATAAGCTCGACACTGGGGTTAGTTCAGAAAACAGAGAGTAAGGCGCCACCACCAATACAGTTGTCAGGACGTGTGTGGGACAATGTGGCTGGCAGTCAGAGAGGATAGAGGCTGGCATCTCCAGATAGAGCTTGAGGGTGGGGTGTGGCACCCCCCCCCCCCCCCGCATAAGACCTTCCTGGAACTCTATCCCTAACTACAACTTCATTGTTCCATTATCCATCCATTTTGCTGAAGCTCACCATCCAGTAACTTCCCAGAAAAGGTGGGTTTGGGAGGGGCAGACACATTTCCCAAGCCTCTGCATATCTGAAATGTCTTTACTCTTTGCTCCTACTCTGTCCGTGTGAGCTAGATGTACTATTTTTATGGTTGTTTTAGTCATT
The DNA here is from genome assembly GCF_943737965.1 of Phodopus roborovskii. Taxonomy (NCBI): domain Eukaryota; kingdom Metazoa; phylum Chordata; class Mammalia; order Rodentia; family Cricetidae; genus Phodopus; species Phodopus roborovskii. Next base: position 48,647,931 of record NW_026126407.1, on the reverse strand, counting down.
TTTCTGGTGCCATGTATCACATCTTGGCCCAGTATAAATGATAAGAGGGTCAGTGGGCCACTAGGAATTGTCTCAGTCATCTCTACAAACAAATATTTTCTCCCTAGATGCTTTTGTGATTTTTCTCCACCCGTGGTGTACTGATGCATAATAAAAGGAGCCTTGATATCAGTGGCCCATCCACTGGTATGGCAGTCTGATTCATGTCATCTTGGAAATGCTGGGAGCTTTTGTGGAGGACACCTTCCTGGGTTATTTTATACTACAAATTATTATTCTTAAAACAACAGAATATTATCCTTACTCAGCTCTGAGGCTAAAAGTCTAAAAGCAAGGTGGCATGCTACCTCAGAAGGCTGCTGAGAAGGCCTTTGTCTCCACTGGCTTCTAGGACTCCAGGTGAGCCCCACAGAAGCTGTGTTCTCATCTCTACCATTATCTTCACTGGGTCTTCTCCGTGGTGTCCTCTCTGTCTCTATTAGGACACTTGCTGCTGACTGCAGGGCTATATAGGTGCCTCAGGGTAACCCCATCTTAAGAGATGCCTCGCTGTTTTTTCCCATAAGACTATATTCACAGGTCCTGGGGTCAGAACTTGGATATATCTCCTCAGGGGCATCAATAATCCCCCTACACAGTCTGAAACCAAAAGTCAGTCTGGAAAAGTCAGGTATATTTAACTTCATTTTAACATTACATAATACTTTTATTGAAATATCACATTAATTCAAAACATGTGCAATTTGTTTGGGGGGGGAGAGAGAGAGAGAGGAGAATCACATACTTGTAGTCTTAGCTGAAGCTGTAGCGGTTCACTTAACCCAGGAGTTCAAGACCAGCATGAGCAACACAGCGGGACCCTTTCCCTGGAAAGAAAAACAATAGCTAATTTTAATTTATCCCATTCTAGAATTAAAAAAAACAAACAAACAAAAATAAATAAGTTAAAGTGAAACTCAGTCACATTACCAAGAGGGATTTCTTTTCCAAGGGAATACAAAGGGAACTCATAGGACATGGCTGTGCATGGCTGGAATGCTGGGCGTCAGAGCAGACCTGGCTTTGAGAACCTCCTAGTCACACTCAACCCCTGTCCTGCTTTGACTTCTTGGTGGGGACTCTACTCTAGGTGCTCCTGTTAGAACCATTACTGGCTCCTGTCTGCCTCCAAGCCAAACAGACAAAGCCTGGAGTACAAACACCAGAACAATTTCCCAAAGAAACTGTTTGTGCCTGTTTGAAGTTTGTTTCCCTGGGAACCTTGGGTTCTCAGAGTCCATTGGATAGAAGGCAGATGCCATTCATTAAGGTGGCAGGAAGAACCTGACCATCAGCCAGGACAGAAAGAAGAAAACCATCCCAAGTGGCGAGCTGCATGAGACAGATTCCAGGAACCAGCCTCAGCTCCTGTGTCTGTGTCTCCCAGCATGGGCTGCTTGAAAAAGAAGACCTTGTCTTTTCTCCTCATTTTGGTGTCCATGTATGGATGTGGGACTCTGTTGCAGGAAGCAGACCCAGCTAGGCAAAGAAAACCATTTTTTGAGAGGCTCCGTCGACTAGAAGAGCAGGTAGGTGAAACACACTTGGGCCATTGGATGTATAAAGTCAGCAGCGGGTAATGAATGGATGTTACAGAGAGAGTTGCTACCTGTGTTCACTGGACACAGCCATTGGTTTGCTGTCCTTGCTGAAAGCTGACAATTTTCTCACCTGTTTTTGGCATCAGGCAAGTATTTGCTAAGCTGTGTTCTAAAGTCCAACTAGACAATGTGTGTGAGAAGGTGCAGGAGACTTAAAGCAGTCTCCAGGGGGCCCAAAAAGCACAGCTGGAGAGGCCTGGGTAGCAACAGTGCAGGACAATGCCCATAAATATGGGAGTTGTAAGAGTGCTGGTCTACCTCAAACATATGCCTGCCCAAGGGTTCCGCTTGGGAATCTGTAGACAGTTCTCCTGCCCAAGCACTTTCTGTACTGATCCTGGTAAAGCCAGGCATGATAGTTACCCAAAATCCCAGTGCTCAGAAGATCTGGATAAAATCTATGAATTTGAGGCTAGACTGAGTGACATAGTAAGTCTAGGCCAGCCTGGGCTACTGAATGAGACTTTGTTTCAAAACAAAGGAACAAAAAACCTGAAAAGGAGCCAGGTTTAACCCCAGTATTCTGGAGGCTGAGGCAGACAGATCTCTGTGAGTTCAAGGCCAGCCTGGTCTACAAAAAAAGTTCCAGGACAGCCAGGGCTATCACACAGAGAAACCAAAATCAAAACAAACAAACACCAAAAATTCCCAACAACAAAACAAGCCTGTAAAGGCTAGGGTTGCTCACTGGCAGAGTACTGCCTTGCCCAGAATGAACAAAACCCTAGATTCAGTTCCCATCACTGTAAAAACATAAATAAATAATAAATAAGTGCACTTAGAGCTGGGGAGATAGCTCAGCAATTCAGAGCACTGGCTACATTGGGCGGTGGGGCTCACACCTTTAATTCCAGCACTTGGGAGGCAGAGGCAGGTGCATTTCTGTGAGTTCCAGTCCAGCCTGGTCTACAGAGCAAGTTCCAGGACAGGCTCCACAGCTACTAAGAAACCTGTCTGGGGAGGAGGGGGAGGGGGAGGGGAGGAGCACTAGATACTTGCAGAGGACCCAGGTGCACCCTCAGCACTCACATGATGGCTCATAACCATCCATAACTCCAGTCCCTGGGACCTCCGAAGGCACTGGATACATACACAGTACACATACATATATGCAGGCAAAACAATACACTTATAAAATAAATCTAAAATGGGGTGGTGTTTCTTGCTTTTCAAGACAGGGTTTCTCTGTGTAACCCTGGCTGTTCTGGAGCTGTAATGAGGCTGCGGACCACAGTGGTGAGATAACTGCCTGTGGTCCTCCAGAGGTTCAGAGGCAGGAAGGGCCACAGCCAGGGCCGTGAGCCTGGCGCCCACATCTTACACCGTGCAGTGTGGCACCTGAAGATAGCCACCCGCTTTGCTCCCGGCCCTTTGGGACTGCTCGTGATAATCTCCACACATGTCCTAGCATGGTGACAAGGATCAAACTGGTCAATCTATGTCCAGGACCATCCATAGTCTTGGTGAAGAATAGGTTTTTCTGAAGTATACTTAGGATAGCCAGCCTCACCCCAACCCCATGACAGCTGTGTCCTCTTACAGTTTCAGAGATTCCAACAGGTGACCTTGACACACCTGCAGGACATTGCCAGCAACTATAATGTGTACTACGATATGGATGCCCGCTTCCAGAGCCTGGGGGAAGAGAGCCAGGCCATAGCTCTAGCAGTGAACCAATCTCAAGCCACCATACAAAAGGATGTGGCCCACCTAAAAACTTGGCTTAGGAAGACCCAGCGCAGGAGCCAGAAGGTGGATGCCCAGCTTCAAGCCTTGAACCTCTTTCTGAGCACAAAAAGCAGGCAATGGGTGGAGGAGGAAAAGGAGCAAAAGGCACACAGAGAGGCTACTGCAAGCCTGGCCCCGAGCATTAGGGTCCTGCAGGATGTGCTGGCCAGCCTGACACAGCGAGTCCACAGCCAAGATGCCAGGATTGCTGCTCTTGAGGGACAGATGCAGAGGGCCTCCTCTGGTAGGGCGGCTCTGGGGCTGACTGCAGCCCCCACCCCCACTCAGCTTGCTCAGCGAGGCCCAGGTTCCTTGCAACTGTGGAGAAACAGCCAGACATCCAGGCCTTCACTCCAACACAGGAGCTCCCCCAAAGACTTCACTGTCCATGTCCAGAAGACACAGAAGTTCCGAGCCCCAAGCAGACATCAATCAGCACTACCAAGTAAGTGACACAATCCTGTCACCTTCCTATCCAATTCCAGGTTTCCCTAGCAATATCTGAGGTTGTAATGCCATTCCCCACCCTTGTCACCCCAAAAAGCTTTCTCCCCAAGGGCCATATACCCAACACCAGAAGAGAGAATGGCCCAATCCTTATCGCTTGCAGGTCCTTAGTAGGTCAAGTCACATGGCAGAATGGCCTCTGTTGAAGTGATTGAATCAGCAGCCTCAAGATGAGGAATTGAGTCAAACAGTGATCCTCACTTCATAGTAAGAACACTGAGGGCTTGGAATAGCAAGAGTGAAATAGTTTAGTTTGTGGTTGTGCAGGCACCCAGTGTGACCTAGAAAGAAAGGCAGAAATGGCTGGTGACTTTTATATACCTAATCTGGTACAAAGCAGTGACTTTTGTATCCCTGATCACATTGCCCTGCCTCCTGAATTCTCATTGATTGAGTTCTTCAAGGAGGCACAATCTTTTCTACGTATAGGATAGACCCCACCCCAAATCCTGCTGGACTTGTGTGATGCCCTCCTCTTTGCTGTTACTGGGCTCAGTCACATAGCAGACTTTTCAATTTAAGATAAGCTAAAAAAGTGCCAGGCAAGCAGGTAACAGCTACTGGATGGAAGAGAGGGGCCTAGAGCCAGTTGCTTAGTGTGGTTCATGGATAAGTTCTAAAGGCACCTCACACTGAAAATGGGCCATAATGATTTTTTTCTTATAGAATCACCCTAGATTATCTGACTGATAATAGATAGGCTAGAGAAAAAGGCAGGCAGGTGAGTCAGAGTTGGAGGACACTGGAGGACAGTGTGGAGCTGGGGCATAGCCAGGACCAAGGTCTACAGGGCTTCTACCAGTTCCAAACAGAAAGAGGGGATGCCTCTAGGGGAAGCTGGGTCTTGAACCCTGTGAGACCAAGTTCAGGCGTATGACCTGCAAAAGAGGGCTGGTATAAGTCAATTGCTTTTTAGCAGAGTTACAGCAGCCACAGGGGGCTCAGAAAAAGGATCCGTTGGTTGTGAGGTGTCTCCTAGACCGACAGCTGGGTCACACCTAGGGGTCCATCCACTCGCTGAGAAGTTATCTTCAGTCTTTACCTGTGAAGCAGAAGTGTTCAGATGGTGAGTGCAGCAGAGAGGGAGTGAGGCCTGGATGATATAGGTGAGAGTGAGGGGCAGGGCTGAAGCAAGGTGCTTCTGAACTGCCCCATGCTTGGGGATGACTCTTTTCCCTCTGTTTCCAGTTTGCAACACGGGCCCGGTGCTAATTTTTCCCAACGCCTCCACTGAAAATGTGGTCTTTCTTAGCCCCGGTTTCCTCATGCCCCTACGAGCTCTGTCTTTCTGCAGTTGGGTCCGAATGGCCTCTGGCCACCTGGGCACCCTCCTTTCCTATGCTACCAAGGACAATGACAACAAGCTAGTACTGCATGGCCGAGATTCCCTGGTGCCAGGCTCCATCCACTTTGTGATTGGTGACCCAGTTTTCAGGGAACTGTCCCTGCAACCACTCCTGGATGGCCAGTGGCACCACATTTGTATCATCTGGACATCCATGGAGGGCAAGTACTGGCTCCACATTGACCGAAGGATAGTAGCTACTGGCTCCCGCTTCAGAGAGGGCTATGAGATCCCTCCTGGAGGGTCCCTCGTGTTGGGCCAGGAACAAGACACCATGGGAGGTGAGTTTGACAGCTCTGAGGCCTTTGTAGGGAGCATATCTGGCTTAGCCATCTGGGACCGGGCTCTGACCCCTAGAGAAGTTGCAAACTTTGCCACTGGGAAAGAGCTCCCGACAGGTGCTATTCTGACGCTAACCAATGCCACATCAGTGGGTGGATTCGTGAAGAGGGCCAAATGTACCTGCCTGGAGCAATGTCCATAAGGCTGACACACTTGGGCTACATCACATTCAAGGCCAACAAGAAGCACAAGCCTCCATATCAACACATTCCAAAATACTCCCCTGGCATCACATCAGGACTGTGCACCTGTACTCTGACGTAGGCACCTCCTGCATGGAGGTTGGAAGTAGATGGAAAATGTGCAATGGAGAAAGAGGGGGCCCCAGACTGTAACTTTCTATTGTTGTGGAACTCCTCTTTTGTTTGGTTGGTTTTTTTGTGGTTCTGTTTGATTGCTGTTTTCTGAGACAGGGTCTCAGTCTGTGGTCTTAATTGGCCTAGAACTTACTCTGTATCCCACACTGGCCTCAAACTCATAGCAGTCTGCCTCCAGAGTGCCAAGACTCCAAATGTGAGTCACCAATCTTCCTGCCTGCCCTCCCTCTCTCCCTCCCTCTCTCTCTCTTTCTTCCTTCCTTCCTTTCTTTCTTTTTTTTGAGACAAGGTTTCTCTGTGTTGCCCTGGCTGTCCGGGAACTATCTCTGTAGACCAGACTGGCCTCAATCTCACAGAGATCTGCCTGCTTCTGCCTCAGAAGTGCTGGGATCAAAGGCTTGTTCCGCTACTGCCTGGCCTTTCTTTTATTTTGAGTTTCTCACTATATAGTTCAGATTAGCTTGAATTCATGATCCTCCAACCTCTTGAGTCTAAGACACCTGGATTTCACAATGACATTTTTACAGGCTGCACCTTCAAAGTTATTCTCACTATGTTTGCTGTATGCTGTCCTATCACGTGAGCCGAGCTGGTGGACAGGAAAACTGAGCTTTGGGGCCTTCCTTGTAATTCACCTTTGCATCCACGAAAAGCTGTCAGACAGATGAAAGGGCCAGTTCCTTGGGACATTCTTGAAATTACACAGGAAGTACTTGTACCATAGTGTTCTCCTCCCTAAAGACTCACATGGATGTCTGACATCCCTCTCCTAGAAAAGGCTTAACATTCTGGTCTCTCCCCCCCTTTCCCAGGAGTCCCCCAGATCAGCTGATCATTTCTGTTCTGTTGTCCTGTGGTAACTGTTGAAACTTCCAGAGTTACCATTAAAGACACACTAGCAAAAAAATAATTTCTGAAGCATAATTTTCATGTTAAATATGTGCCTTTTGTTTTTTGGTTTTGCTGTTGTTGTTTTCTGTTTTTCAAGACAGGGTTTCTGTAAAATAGCTCTGCCATCCTGGAACTCACAAAGATCCACCTCTGCCTCTGTCTCTGCCTCCTGAGTATTGAAATTAAAGGCATGTGCTACCAATGCCCAGCTAATATATGCCCCTTTAAAATTTTTCATAAAGGTTTTAATAAAAGTGCTAAGTTGTGCAATCATCACAATCTAGTTTTATTTCTTCATTCATTCGTATGTTTGTTTTTGTTTGTTTGTCTGTTTGTTGAGCCCTAGCTGTCTCGCTTTGTAGACCAGGCTGGCCTGGAACTCACAGAGATCTGCCTGCCTCTGCCTCCTGAGTGCTGGAATTAAAGGCACATAACAATCTAGTTTTAGATCATTCAGTTGACAACCTTCCCCAACATATCCCTGGCAACTCTGGTCTGTTTTCTACCTGTGGGGTTGCCTGTCATGAACAATCTAGATTAATATATAGCCAGCTCTTATATTTTAGCACAGTTTTTTCCATGTTCATCTAGTTGTGTCCATGCCTCATTCCTTTCTGTAGCTGAATAATATTCCACATATTGTTTATTCATTTATCAGCTGACAGATTTTTGATTGTTCTGGTTTTTCAGTAATGTGAGTAAAGCTGCTATGAGCATTCTCACATATGTTACTAAGTAAATGGATATGTCTTTATTTATCCTGTGAAAATACTCAAGGTCAGATGAACCATATGGTAAATTCATATCTAGGTTCCCAAAGAAACTTCCAAACTGCTTTCCAAAGTTGATGCCCAGTATATATCCCCATCAGCCACATGTGATGGTTTCCCCTTCTCAACATCCTTGGAAAACCTTGGGTTGTCTATTTTGACAACCTTCTCTTTGGATTCCAAAATGGAGTCATTATAAAGCAAAAGCAACAAGAAAACAAAACAAAACACATGTGATGGGAGATGTCATTCTGTAAATATGTTTAATCTTATTGGTTAATAATAAAGCACTGTTGATCAATAGGAAAGGAAGATAGGAGGGACTAGGAGACAAGGAGGAAAGAGGAGGTAGTAGGGAGGAGTCAGCATGGAGAGACTGGAGAGAGCAGAA